>NW_026652289.1:58384132-59584132 GCF_009828535.3 Hylobates moloch
CACACACACACACACACACACACACACACACACACACACCCTTCCATATTTGTAGGCAATAAGGAGCCTTGGAGTATGTGTATAGGAGGCCCACATGTGTGATGGAAGCATACGTGTGTGTGTCTCGGCACATATGTATCTGCACAGGTGTGTGTGTGTACGTTTCTCTGTGTAAGCTGGTGTGGATAAATGTGTGTTCACGCAGATGAATGTCTGTCAGTATATGTGAGAGTATCCCTGTGGGGGAAGGGGCTATCTTTAGCCCATGTTACCATGTCAGGGGTGCATGTCAGCAGAGCCCCTAGTGGGCAGGAGGCGGGCCTGCTTGGGCTCTACAACCTTAGCCAGGCGCACAGAGGAGCCTGGCCATCTCAGTCGACGAGGAGGTCGAAGCAATTTCAAATTCCTGGAAGAGGAGCTTCCTGTTTTTACAGTATCTATAGACTCCTGAGCTGACAAACTCTACATTTAAAGGTTGAAAATACCAATTTTATGATAAAGTAAAGGTGGGTTTTCATTTATCTCTATTAAAGGCAATTACAAATGATTTCTTGATTAAGAGAAATAGAAAAGACAATCACCCTCCAAAACCTCACATCACGATGATTCATTTGATATTAAGGTTTAGGGTATCCTCAGCAAGAACTGTGGTTTAAAAATGCAGAAATAAATTTTTCAATACCAAAGAATCAATAACCTACACTCAGGCTGAGACACAAAGCTGTGTGTGGAAAGAACTCTGGAGATCATAGGTGTCTAAGCTGTGTGAGTGTGTGTATGGCATATGTGTGTATTTGTGTGTGTTCACACATATGCATGTCTGTGTGTATATGTGTGCATTTGTGCCTGTGGCTGTATGTATGTCTGTATGTATCTATATGTGAATGTGTGCATGTTGTATGTGTCTGTGTGCTTGTGTGTAAATGTGTGTATGATGTGTGTATATGTGTGCATTTGTGTGTGTTCATTTAATTGCGTGTGTATGTGAGTGTGTCTGTGTGTATGTGAGTGTAACTGTGTGTGTCTGTGTGAGCATGTGCATGTATATGTGTCTGTGTGCCTGTGTGTATGTGAGTGTGACTGTGTGTGTATCTGTATGTGTGTGCATGTATATGTGTCTGTGTGCCTGTGTGTATGTGTATATGTTGCATGTGCATCTGTGCATGTCTGAGTGTGGATGGACCCTGGACATGTCCCACTGCTCCTGGGCCTCAGTTCCCACATTTGTACAATGAGGGTGATATGGTTTTGATGTGTGTCCCCCCCAAATCTCATGCTGAAATGTGGCCTCCAGTGTTGGAGGTGGGGCCCAGTAGGAGGTGTTTGGGTTACAGGTGTGGATCCCTCGTGAATGGTGCATCCTCATGGTAATGAGCGAGGTCTCACTCTATGAGTTCACGTGAGAGCTGGTTGTTTAAAGGAGCTTGACATCCCTCTTGCTCCGTCTTTTACCATGTGACACCCCTGTCTGCCCTCCATCTTGTGCCCTGAGTAAAAGCTCCCTGAGGCCTCCCCAGGAGTTGAGCAGATGCTGGTGCCATGCTTCTTGTCCAGCCTGCAGAACCGTGAGCCAATCAAATCTCTTTTTTTATAAATTACCCACTCTCCAGTGTTCCTTTACAGCAATGCGTAATGGGCTAACACAGGGGGTGAGCACTAAGTGGACTCCCATTTCTGGGAGGGCAAGGGATGCTCAGCTATGCTGTTGGGGCTGTGACGGGTTCCATCCTCCCCCTTCTCTGCTGTAAGTTTACCCCCTGACTCCTCGCCCTCCCTGCCCCTAAACCCTCGTGCAGCGTTCAGTCCTTCCCGCTGCCCAGGCACCTGGGAAAGGCTGGGAACCTTCACCTGCATCATGTGCTCAGCCATCTCTCGCCCTTACACCCATGTGACCGTGGGCAAGTCCCTTCTCATCCCCGGGCCTCAGGCAGGAAAATGAGGTGGTGAGAGACTCCTCTGGCTTGGTCATCCTCAACGTGCACATTTCCTGACCCTGGTGAGCTGGGAAGTGGTCTAGGAACTGCCACACACACACCAAGCTCCCCTCAGGACTGGACACTCCAGCAATAAATATATCAGTGTCCCAGTGCCCAGCACAGGGCCTGGCATGAAGAAGGTGCTGTGAAAGCAGGTGCAGAAGGAGGGGTGTGTGGAAAAGGTGAGGCTAAAGCAGCTGAAGCAGTGCTCTTGCAGCCTCCCCGCTCCCCCATCCCCATCCTGGCCCCGTCGTGCCCTGATTTAAGACTCAGAGCTCGCCACATCTCTCTCTCTTCCTCCCTCACTCTCCTGCCTTGCTGGCCTCACAGAATCACCTGGGGAGAAATAATGGTGCCCAGACCCCTGCAAGACCAAGTAAATCAGAATCTCTGAGCATGAAGCTCTGCCATCTGAAGTTCTAATGAACAGTGTAGGTTGAGAACCTCCTCCCTAGAGGCCAGAGAATCTCAGGCTCTCTTGACAGACTAAATCTCATAGAGACCAAATTAAAGGTCTACAGCTTTCAATCTACGTCCAAGTTTCCTGCTGAGCTCCTAAAATACAGATCTGGGGATGTCCCCAGAGCTTCTGATTCTGAAGGTGTGTCCTGGAGCTGGAAATGCACATTTAAAGTCAGCTCCAAGATTCCTGGTTCTGAGGCAGGTGGTCCTCGGCCCTTGTTTAACCAGCTCCGGGAGGCTTTGTAACCAGGCTACATAGAAATGAGGGGATCCCTGAGTCTCACACATGTCATAGGGTGCTTTAGGATAAACATGATCCATGGTAGGGAACCCTGGAATCCTCCTCCTCAACCCTCAGCCATACTTTAGAAACCAATATAACTTTGTTCCTTTCTTCGTTCAATCATTTCTCATTGCCTTGATGACAAAGATGTTAATCCCTAATGTGGCATAGGAGGACCTGTAGGTCTGGTCTGGCCTAGGGCCTCCCCTTGAGCCCTCTCCCTGGCTGTAGGGCCTCTGCAGGTGCAGCTCTCTCTGCTCGGCTCCCCACTTGGCTGAGCTAAACTCCTGCTCACTGCTTAGACTCTTCAAAGGTCCAGTTCACCAGTCGCCACCTCTCACAGATCCCAGAGCTCCAGGTGTGAATCTGTATCCTCTACCAAACCACACTCTCCAGGAGGGCAGCAACTGGGTCAGTTTTGCTCCCCATTCAATCCCATAACCCACATGTCTGCCTGGGGCCTGCCATGTAATAGGTGCTCAATAAATATTTGCAGAATGAATAAATGACACAAAACACATACTTTTTCAGTTTTGGTGATTCTTACCCTGAATAGATTTTACAGCCTCACTGAGCGGGCAAGGGGCTGTGTAACTGAGGATGTTCAGATAGTGCAGCATGACAGGCAGACCTGGCATGTATGTGTGTATGTGTGCCTGCATGCATGTATGTGTGTATGTGTGCCTGCATGCATGTGTGTGTGCATGTGTGCCTGCATGCATGTGTGCCTGCATGCATGTGTGTGTGCATGTGTGCCTGCATGCATGTGTATGGTGCATGGGAGTTAGAAGTCACATTTAGGTTGAACTTAGTGACATCTCAGCCCATAGCCTTTTTCCAACAATCACAAAGTGGCTCTGCGAATCAGGTTTTTCTCTCTGCATTAGGGCCCCTGCTCCAGGTGCCTGCAGGGGTTGGCAGTGCTCACAGCCTGAGTGTCCAGGAGAAGTGGGGGAGAGGGAGCCTTAGTTGTATGGGGTTCCACTACGAGAGGGTTCAGGGGTTACAGAAACAACATGGCTCCTGAATCTGACCAGGGTGGGTTCAAATCCAGGCTCCATCCTTTCCTCACCAGTGTTGTTACCTTGGCTCAATTCCTCATTGTCCTCAGTCCAGTGGGAATAATCCTGATGAACCTACTGGGGAGAGGGGTGTCCAAATTGGTGATGCAGTGTGCTTTGCTCTCGCCTTCTCAGAGGGAACCTTCCTTGAAGCACCCATCCTCTCTTCCTTAATCCCCAGCACACTGTCTAGCACAGTAGGTGCTCAATAAAATCTTGTTGACTTGCTTGATGTATCACCTAGTCTAGAGACTGTCTCATAGCAGGTTCAGGAGCTCCCTTTCCCTCCTCAAGACTGCTAGCCTGAGACCAGGGTGAGTGGGCTTACACCCCAGCTCTGTGTATGTGTATCCTGGTCCCTGTGACCTTGAGCGAGCACATATGCTTTTTCTGGGCCTCAGCCTCTTCCTGGGTCAAAGGAGGGGCCTGGTGTCTATGTGTTTTACCCATTCCCATGTGGAGTTTTGCCTTGTCTGAGAGGACTGTGCCCAGGGGTGGTGAGGTCCCGGCTGGGGCACCCCAGGGGCTGGTGCAGATTGAGGGGCGGCAGGGCTGAGAGCCGCAACCTGGCTGGGTTCCTGGCCTGTGAAAAGGGAGCTGTGTGTTTCTTCCTTACCTGCTTGTAATACAAAGCTGCTCCTTCGATTGAGCTGTTTCTTTCTTTTGCCCTGAGCTATGAGGAGTAGATTGGATGAAAAAATTATCAAGCCTCCTCGTCTAGAATAAATATTCTTGAAATGGAGCAAGTTATAAATAAGCAAGCAGCAATATCCTGTGTTATGAATATATAATTTCCATCTTTAATAGCTGACTAGGCCCCAGGGACTGTCTGAAAATGGCCTGTCTGGCCCTGATATTTTATATATTTCTTAAAAGGCGCCCAAACTTTTGTTTCTTAGCCCTTGGACTATTAAGTCTTAGGGGGAAATAGTGAGAGTTGAAAGTCTCTTTGAGCCAATGCACCAAGCACAGGTACTTGATTTACAAAAAAAAAAAAAAAAAAAAATCCAGAAGATGCAAAGGCTCATGTTGAAAAAGAGAGTTAGGCCTGGAGGGGCTGCTGAGCTTGTCTCATCCCACCTTCTCATTTTACAGAATTGGAAGTGGTGGCCCAGAGAGAGGAAGTGACTGACCCAAAGTCACACAGCAATGGACTATGTTCTAGGAGTCTGGAACGGAGACCTTCCAGATTCACCAGGCTGGCTCCCTTCTCCAAGTGGCTGCCCGCAAAAGTCGAGGGAAAGCCTGGAGACTCCAGGTTCCACAGCCAACAGAAACTTGCCAGGGGGACTGACGAGGAGGTTTGCCTCCAGTGGAGGATGAATCCCTGGATGAAGGGAGTCACTATGCCTCAGAGGCAAGACTGTGAGGTCTGTGAGCCATGGAGGCCAACTGTTCCCTCTCAGACCTCCTGGGCCAAGTCTGCATCGCAGCCTGTCATCAGGAGCCTCTGAAACCTGCCCTTTCTGCCTCTGCAACCCTGACAGCCAAGGGGCAGTACAGATACTTATCGCTCCTCCTACCTGGCAGGAAGCCTGATACCATGAAAAGACAATGCGCTGCTGGCCTCACAGATCCCAGCTGACCAAGGGCTCCTCCACCTCCCAGCTCTGTGGTACTGAACAAGCTGATTGACGTCTCCCAGCCTCGGTGCTTTTTGTCTGTTAAATAGGGATGGTTGTGAGGATTAAATGTGATAGTGTGTAAAGCACCCAGGATGAAGCCAGGCTTGTACCACGTGCTATGAATGTCACCCATCCCTCCAGCGCTGCCAACCTTTCTTCGCCAGTCCACAGCATTGTAACTGTGACTACCTGTCACTGCAGGCCAGCCTCTGAGGCCCTGGCTGAGAAGAGCCCAGTGATTCTATGTTCATTCATCTCGTCTTCCAGGAAGAATGAATCTTCTCGAAGGCCCCACATGCCCCTCCCTCCCTGGACCCCAGCAGTGTCCTGCAATAGGACTGCCCACACTGTAGGTGCTCAATTAAGGACATATTGGATAAGTGCCTACTGTATGCCAAGTACCAGGTCTAATAATGGCTAGTCATTATCAAGAGTTGACTATGAGTTGCATTTACGAATGCATTGACCCATTCAATCCTTTGCACAGCACCACAAGATGGGCATTCTTATCCCCACTTAAAAGATGAGCAAAATGAGGTTTGCTAAGGTGATTAGGTCACTTGTTCAAAGTTATACAGCTAGGCATGGCAGGGCTAAAGCCGACTTCATGCAGAGCCTCTTTTCATCCCTCCCCATTGACTTCTTGCAGGATGACCTGCTTTTTCTAGGATCAGAGTAAAGCTGGAAAACAAATGGATTCATCAGCAGGTCCCGTAATGATGGGAGGAGGGGTGGGTGGGGGAAATATTAATGCCTGTGCAATGTGCATGTTAAAATGTAAATGTCCTCTCCTGTGAGTCGTGAGGCACACTCATCATTATGAGCTAGCGTCTGAGGTTCTGATTTTGATGGCATTAGCTTTAATGGCTTTATTTTTTTTTTAAACCATTTAATTACTAATCAGCGCTGCCTTGCAAGCTAATGTGAGATGCACACTTTGCATCTGGGGAAAGGGCCTTCCTCAGTGGGCAGCTGAGAAGTCTGCCAGAGGCCAGAGGCTGGGTCGGCTGGTCTCCCCCTCCTTAAGGGGGTTCCCCCACCCCTGGTCTCCAGACCTTTTTGCTATTCAACACTTGTCTTTGAAATCACAGAATCTCATTACATCTGAGATGAACCTTACTTAGCAACTGACTGGCCTATTCCCTCCCACCTCACCTCACAAAAGGGTAAACTGAGGCTCCAAAAGGCCCCACAGGTTCCAAAGGCTGGAATTTGTGGAGCTTCTTTCTTACTTGCTAACAGATTTCTAGCACATAGACTCATTTGCATTCCCAATTTCAATAGTCAAAAACTTTCCAATGCTAAAACCTCATTTTCTGAAGCTAATTTAGGTCTCATTTTCATTAATAGCTTGGCAACAATCACGCAGTGGAAATTTCTCCCAGGTCGAAGAAAGAGGCCCGGTTGGGGAATCAGGATGTGTGTGAGCTCCTGCTGTGTGTCTCTGGATAAGTTGAATCACCTCTCTGTTCTGTGGTTTTTCTCCACAGTCAAATGAGGGGACTGCGTTAGCTCCGTGTTTTTCCAAACACGATTCTATAACTCCTCTGTAGAATACAGTATGCAAAAAGATGAAACTACTTGTTATTCAGAAAAGAATGCTTTTGGCCGGGTGCGGCGGCTCCTGCCTGTAATCTCAGCACTTTGGGAGGCGGATGAGGGCACATCACTTGAGGTCAGGAGTTTGAGACCAGCCTGGCCAACATGGCAAAACCCCCTCTCTACTAAAAATACAAAAATTAGCTGGGCATGGAGGCGCACGGCTGTAATCTCAGCTAGTTGGGAGGCTAAGGCAGGAGAATCGCTTGAACCCAGGAGGCGGATTGGAGGTTGCAATTTTTTGAAAGTGTACAGAGTCTAATGAGTTTGCTGGATTCAAGTTAATCAGGGTTTTGTTACCATTATTTATTTATTGTCCAACATGTGTGCTTTGGGCCTTTCCTATAACACAGTACCTTGGGACCCTCTAAGAGGAGGCTTTTTCTTGTGGTAATTTTGTCAAGTCCTTTGGAGCACAAGGGTTCCCAGGAGCATAGAATGGGAAACTCTGGCAGGCATGGGGCCTAGGTCTCCTCTGTGTCACACTCTGGGATTTCTGTGACTCCAAGAGATAAGAAATAAAGGAGGCTGCTCTAGAGACATCCTCTTAGCCTTAAGCTTGGATCACTCACTTCCTCTAAACGTCACCATGCTCTTGTTCAGAGGCACTCAAAATCCACCTTGGGGAATTGACCTTACCACTACTTGTCCAGGAAACCTGTGCTGGCCACAACGACGCTCACCAGGCCCTGTGTCATTGCCCCAGCCAACATTTGCCCCCTTCCCCTCTTCCTGGGTAAGCCCCTAAGCCTCTCCCCTCATCCTTTGCAGCACCCCCTTACATGCCGCCTTGCTCAGAGGCATCAGTCTCCCACCCCGGAACAAGCCCCAGGCTTGGAATCAGAGCCAGACGCAAGCTCTGTCTTTGTGCCTTGGTTATCTGGTTCTGGATCAAGGACTGAACTTTTTTCCACTTTACTTTCCTAAGACAAAAATGAGAGAGGATCATGGTACTGACCGTATTGCTTTGGGGCAAAGATTAAAGGGGCTTGAATATCTTGTCTTAGCCAAAGTTTTCTACAAAGCAAGGCCTGAGGTAAAGGCCTGTGTGCTACTGCTCTTTTAAGCAGTGTGATGCGAGGGCCACAGGAGTGAGGGAAATGATAGGCAAAACTGGAGACAGGAAAAGTCAACGCAAGGATGCAAGAGAATTCAGCCACCCAATGGCATCAAGAGCAACTGAGTGCTTGATCTCATGAAAAGGTCTCTCAAAAGGCTATGTAGGCCAGGTGCGGTGGCACATGCTTGTAATCCCAGCACTTTGGGAAGCTGAGATGAGCAGATCACTTGAGGTCAGGAGTTCAAGACCAGCCTGGCCAACATGGCAAAGCTCTGTCTGTACTAAAAATACAAAAATTAGCCGGGCATAGTGGCCGGAGCCTGTAATCCCAGCTACTTGGGAGGCTGAGGTGTGAGAATCACTTGAACCCAGGATGCAGAGGTTGCAGTGAGCCAAGATCATGCCATTGCACTCCAGCCCAGGTGACAGAGCAAGACTCCCTCTATAAAAAATAAATAAGTAAATAAATAAACAAAAAACCTATGTAGCAACTACTTCTTAAGACAGTCTATCCAGAAAGAGGCAAGAAGAGGAATTTACCCAGAGGCTCCAGTATCTTATGGCTCAAAGGATTGCCCCTGGTGTATTCACTCCCCCAGGTCTCCTGGTTGCACATGGGTGCCTGCTGAGTGGGTCTTGCTGCATTTCAAGTGTCACCAGCAAGAGGAAAGCTCCACAGCAGAAGTGATGTGTGCACAGACAGGAGATGCACTGCTTTGAGGTTGTACCTACGTTCAGTTGTTCAGAGTCACATGAAGTTGGTCATTGCAGGGGAATGTGAGGGGCAAAGGTCTAAGACCCCGGAGACACGGGTGATTGAGAGGCTTTGAGGATGGTGTAAGAAGTGTCTCTGTGTCACCCTGTACCACCCACAGAGGCATCTACCTTTCCATCACATCCAGCTCCCGTAAAATCTGGGGCCTCTGTCTTTGGTGTAAACTGAATGTCCCTACTTTCTCTACGAAGTGGGTACATGTCCAATGACTACAGTTTCCTTGGGATCTCTGAGATGATCTAAGGCAAGAGGTTAATAAAACAAGACACAGTCCCTGCACCTGTCCTGAGGCCCTTATGGGTACTCATCAGACCTCCCCTCCATTCCCCAGTCTCCATGTCCCTCATCCTCAACCGGCAATTTGTCTGCTCTGTGCTGCTTACTGAGCAGGATGACTCAGAGCATCACCCCGAAGAGGCCTGAGCCCTTGGCTTGTCCTGTTCTTATTGAGCTGTTGTTGCTGCAATTGCTGACTCACAAGTCCCTTTCATCAGGCAAAAGAACACCAGGAGACTTGCAGAGAATCCCTGCTGTAGAGAGCAACAGGACTTGGCCCTCACAATAATCTGGTGAATTATCCTCCCAGGATGGTACCTCCTTTCATCACTGCTAGTCCACAAGGAAACTAAAGTGACAGGTGGCTGTCACAGCTTCAAATCCAGTGGGACCTTTACAGTGTCACCTGCAGGAAATATTAGCCCCATGACAGAAACTGGCTGTCTGGGGACCATGACCCCTAACCTCACAGAGCCTAAGGTTTGTGGCAAGTGTAAATCCTGCTAGAGGGTCACTACGAGTGATGGCAACAGCGAATGGACGTTCAGCCCTGGCTTCCCAGACCCATGGATTCCAGCAGTAGGAAGACAGCACCACTTATTGCCTATTGGTTAGGTGCATAGACAACATGCTAAAGACAGTCCTCCAGTCCCGCAGGGGGTGGTCCCCAAGCTGGCACCTGAGCTCAGCCTTTCACAGGCCATTTCACCATTGTCATGGGCCACTGCTTCTCTGTAATGGGTACACAAGAAGATTAGGGGAGTTCATGGCCATGTGCCCATTGTCATACCTCTTTTGCAGCAGGGCCCACCCTTGATAGGAGTCACTGACATAGGCGCTGCCATGTAGGTGGAGAAGGCATTCTGTGAGCCTTCATATGTGTCGGTGGAGGCACTGAGGGTAGGAGGACCCAGGAGGACAAATCTGTGTTCTCTTCGGGGTGGAATTTTAATTCTAATTTCCCTAACTCGAGTTCATAAGCAAAGCCAGAGCTGCGACTGAGACTGCTATAAAAAGAAACCTCCTTGACTTTATGCCCAAGGGAGCTGTGTTCCTTAACATTTGTGAAAAGGGAGGCTTCCTGATACATGAAGAAATTACATCTGTTTTTTGGGTTAAACACACACACACATACACACATATATACACACACACACACACACGAGACACACACAATGTAGACTGGCTTCCTGTGCAGACAATGTGGGCTCAGTTTTCCGGAAAATAGTTACCCAGTTAGGAAATTCTCCAGTCAAGAAAGCCCAGCCAGGCCGTTCAGCTCTGGGGAGGGCACTCCGAGACAATGTCTGCTGCAGGAGCACATTCAGTCTGTGGATTACCAGTGGGCGCCAACATCCCCAGCAAGCTTCTACCTGAAGAGCTGGAAGCCACCAAGGAGCTCCAACACCATGGTGTGTCCTCCTAAGTCCACCGCATGCTCCTGCCTTGCACAATGCTTTGCAAACTGTAAAGAGCTCTGCAAATGCACAGCCATTAGCCCGGAGGCTGGCCCCCAAAGAAATGGGCTTGGGAAGGGAAGGGACTGTGACATCCTGAGGAAAGCAGAGGTCCTTGGCATCCTGCCATGGCTGAGGGAAGTGAGCCATGCACAACTCCCTAGCTGTGTGCCGCACCTCTGTACAGAGATCTGTCTCTGTGGCATTCATTTGAGCCTTTCTCCATCAAAAAAAGACCTCATTACTTCTGTCTGCTAATGTGAACCTGAAGCGCAGAGGAGCTGACTCACTCCAGGTCACGCACGCAGTTAGTGGCAGAACCCCAGTTTGGGCCCATATCTGTCTCTCCTAACTACTCTGCTCTCCAGCCTGTCATTCAGTCATCCTCATCACCCACTCACCCAAGACAAATCAAGACAGATACTGAGCAGACAGTGCATGCCCTGGAGATGGGGGCACAGGGAAGACATGAGCCTGTTTTCAAATGTCTGTGTGGTCCTTCACCCTAAGGACCATGTAGCCATTAGGCAGGAGAATCAGGGGCCGAGACCTGGCCCCCTTTATTTCTTGCCCAGTAACCTTTGTACTGGGCTCATGGTCATTGCTCCTGACATTTGCAAAGCACTTTACTGAAGGCAAATGCTTCCACATGCAACACGTCAGTGGAGCTGGCGGGACCTGCATTGTGTCTCTGCTTTATCGACAAAGAAGCTGCCGTTACCGTGAATTGCCCACAGTCCTTTGGCAGAGCTAGTGGCAAACAGGCTCTGAGCTGGGCCTCCTGGCTCCAAAGCCAGTGCTCCTTCCACTCCGCCACCTCTGAACATAGAGCAACACGGGTGAAACCTTTCATGCATCTCTCTCTTTTCCCCCTTGGCTCCTGAAACACAAGTTAGCCTGGGAAGGAGAAGTGACTGCCAGCGGCCTTTTAGGAGAGACGTTCCTGTACTCAACAGTTATTAAGTGTCCACAGCATGTGAAGCGCTGCCTAGCCCGTCGTGACAGCTTCAGATTGACATGATATTAGAAGGCAGCCGTGACTTGGGTACCAAAGGACCGGGAACACCAGTGTCAGGTCTCCCTCTGTGGCCACTGTCCTTTCACAGCCTCTGGGAACACCCCAATGCACACCCCCACATGGGAGGGCTGTGAGCTTCTTTCCCAGGTGCGGCCCACAAGGGCGACGGGGTGGGGACGGCCTCAGGAGAGCAGAAGGCCTCGGGGCTGCAATGTGATTAAATTCTCTGCTGTGAGAAAGTGACACTGTGATCTGATTCATACCAGTAAATATGTGATTTACATTTAATTCTGAGTAACCTTTCTGGGTTCGGCGAGGTGTGAAGGAATCTGATGGGGCTGGCTCCGTGGAGGAGGAGGCGATTCATATTCATTAAGACTCCACATTAGCCAGCTGAAGGGTGGCAGGGCCCCAGCCCACCCTCCTCCTCATGCCTGCCGGGGTCACGGCTGCAGGGAGGCCAGCAGTCACACTGGCTGCCACCTGGGGATGGGGGTGCAGGTTAGCGGTGAGAGCTGGAGGCACCAAGAGAAAGTGGGAGGAAAATAAATAGCAGGCCCATAAGTGACATTGTCCAGGCGATGTCGGCCCTCCAGATTTTGCTGAATGAGTCCTATTGAGCCCTCGAGGGTGGAAGAAGAGGTATTGATCAAGGAGATGGTAGCTCTGAGAGTCCCCTGCTGCTCCCTTTGTAGGACTTACAAGGCACTATAAAGCCATCTTTGCTTCATACAGGCTTGGGGCAGAGAGAGAAATGCTAAGGAAGGAGGGTTGGGGTCTCAGGGCAAGGGGAGTGGTGCTCTTGGCCCCTGAGGGCACTTGTTCAGGTTTTGATGAACTGAGCTGGGGTCACCCCAGGTGCACATGCCCTGATGAGCTTGGGACGTGAAAGAAGTGAGCTGAGATAAGGAGGCATGCATCTCCAATGGACGAGCTCCCCAGATGTCCTTGGATCCTCCACTTGCCCGTCCTCTTAATGGGAATATCTACAATGATTAATGACAACCCCAAGAGCCTGTGTTTGTGGAATGCTTGCCAGGTGCCCACTCTGTGTAAAGCCGTCTTACGTGCATGCTTCTACTGAGTTCTTGCAGTAGCTTTATGGAGGAGCGCCTGCTCGTACTTCCAGAGCATTGACTAGGATACGGAAGCCCATTTTGGGCAAATGACTCACCCTAGGTCATGTACACAGTTCGTTGCAGAGCTTCTGTTTGGACACATGTCCGTCAGACTCTACAGCCTGCTCTCCCAACCACTGTGCTCTCTGGACCTTCATTCATTCATTCATTCTCGTCATCCACTCACCCAAGACAAACCAAGACAGGTACTGAGTGATGGGGGCACAAAGAAGACATGGGCCTGTTTTCAAAGAGCTCTCCATGGGGGAGAGCAGGGAGACAGATCGTTATGATTCAAGGTGGCAAACATCACCTGCTCTTAGTTGGGCATGGACTTCTTAAAGTGTGCTGGGGACAGAGAGACCACTGTGTGCTGGAAGAATCAAGGAAGGCTATCTGGAGGAGACATTTTAGAGAAAGCCTTGAAGGACAGTTAGAAGTTTGTCAGGAGATAAAAGAGAGGGCCAAAAAGTATTGGGTGTGTCTAGGAAACAGCACACATTCTGGGGCACAAAGAAGATGCTCAAAGAGAAGCCATGGGAGATGAGGCTGGAGAGTGGGCCAGGTGTCAGGAGAGCCCAGGCAGAGGGGACAGGCAGTGGGGAGCCATGGAGGGGTTTATACAGGGAGTGGCATGTGGGTTTGCTTCAGAATTATAGCTGTGGCAGAAGCAGATCAAAGTGAGGTGCCTGGGGGACCATGGCTTGTCCAAGGGGACACTTACCCTAGCCTCTGGTAAGTCTCTGACATTGCAATTGGTTTTTATTTGGATTGAACCTGTTTTTTCAACCTAGCAGGCGCCTAAAGCTTTGCCTAGCACTTTTCTGGGCCCTTTGAGGATACAGAAGGGAAGAGAATATGACTTTTAACCTCAGGGGCCTTTCATCCCAGTTGGGCTCTGGGCTGACCCAGAAGCCATTTGGGAAGAGGGAGCTGAAGGGCCCTGTCTGGGCCTGCCTTTGTCCCACCACAAAGGAATATATCCAGGCTGCTGCTGATGATGCGGGGGTCATCATCTTAGAGAAGGCACTGTGAAGATGTGAAAACAAAAGGGAGGGTGTGGAGTGAGAGAGGAGGGAGCCCAGAACAGCCCTCCAAGCAACACCCACGTCTGGGAGGAAGCTGAGCTGCCCGCAATCAGGGAGGAGAGCTGGGACGCCTGGGTGTCCAGCAGCTGAGGCCAGAAAGTGTGTCAAGAAGGAGGAAGTGTCAGCAGTGCCAGGCCCGGTCCATAGCCCACGTGCAATGGGGGAGGAAGGGCGTCTGCTAGATTTGGCAACAAGGAGGTCAGAGGCGGCTGTCAGAGGCCAGCCTCAGCGGCCTGGAGGGGGCCACAGCCAGACTGAGGGAGGTGGGAGGTGAGGAAGTGGGAAACACTTGTGTAGATGTCCCCAGGTGAGAGGTTTGGCTGTGAAAGAAAAGCGGGGGTGGGACCACAGCGGGAAGGGGTCAGGAGGCCAAGAAAGGGATGCTTTCCAGAAGAGGCCGAACTTGTGGCAACACTGTTGGCCAGGAGCCAGGAGAGAGGGAGGGAGCTTGGGGATGCAGCAGATAGGGGCTGACGGAAAGAGCAGTCTCTGAGGGTCAGGGAAACCGCTGCGGTGGAGACAGGGAGGAGGACGGAAGGCGAGTGTGGGCATAGCCGTCAGTCCGCAGGTTGGGTGGCAGGACCCGAGGGCCTCTGGAGTCCTGCTGTGGAGGGTGCTGAGTCTGGGCGGCTGGGCCTGTGTGGAAGGTCACTGTGGGCCTCCAGCTATACCACTGTTTCCTTCTGCCTTTCTCAATTCACCCCTCACTCTCCTCTCCCTCTCCTGCCCCCGCCTCACGTCCTGGAGAGGACAGGAAGATGGAAGGGCCTTCACCTGGTGCCCCTCGGCCTCACGGTGCTGGTGACACTGGCAGAGATGGAGAGGGGAAGCGAGGAAGCCCTGACAAGACTGCTGCCTGGGAGGAAGAGGCCAGAGCTGCGGTGTTAGCCTTGCGGGGGAGCAGGGGGCGGTGCGGGGGTGAGAGCCGGTTGGGGAGTCAGGAAGCTGACGGTGTGGGGAGCAAGGAGAGTGCCTGGGTTCACTGCACATAGGCTTGGGCAGGCTGGAGGAAGGAGCTGTGGAGAAAAGGCACAGAAAATAATTTCTCCATACGTCTGTGGGCCCCGTGGGTCCAAGGTAGAGCCGGTTTCCTCTGTAGGGACCCTTCAGCGAGTGAGAAGAGAGGAGGAATATAGAAGACAGACTGGCCTTTCATCTGGGCTTGACATCTGCCATGCAAATTGTCACAGAATGATGATGTGGCTGAACCGGTGGCCAGATGGGCATTGTCCTCAGTGGCTGGTCATGGAGCACCCAGAGAATTGCCAGAGGGTGTCACTGCATCCCCCAGCAGGTGGAGCACCCCTCCTCCTGCCCATCTTCCTTCTCCATTCTCCAGAATGAGGCCTCTCTCCTCCAACAGGTGACAGTCACCAAGGCACGAGCCCTAGTGGGACAAAACCATCCCCATGTGCAGGGGGCAGGGCTGGGCCTCGGGGTCAGCCAACTGGAGTCTGGCTTGGCGCGCTGCCCTCTGGCTTTAGCTGTTTCTGTATCCACCTCCCATGGTGCGCTTCTTAGCCCCCTAGGTGCTAAGTCCCCAAGCCCCCTACTCCCTCCAGGAAAGGGCTGCTGTGGCCCCCATGGGCAATTCAGTTCCTGTCTGTCTTCTTCCTTTCATAATATATGCTGGGGAGAGGGGGCTGAGGTCGGGGGTGAGGACAAAGGTGGGGAGACTCATTTAGTTTTCATGAAAGTTCTACTTTCTTGGAGCACTTCTGGGGGCTTGGCTGGCCTCCAGGAAGACAGAGGCAGGCAGGCCTGTTGGAGAAGGTTGTGCAGTGTGTGCACTGCTCAAAGGCACCTGGTGGCAGCTGGGTCAAGTGGGACCTGAAACCCACCCTAGGCCCACTGGTCAGGCCCTGATATGGGCTGTGTCTGCCCAGAGGAGGAGCCTTTTCTAATTCACACAAAGGCGTTGTATAGGCTGGCTGACTCCTCCAAAGGTAGGAGCATGTGCCTGGGAAGCTCCATACACCTATCCTCAGCCAGGCGGGTCAAGGGGCCTCCAGGTCAAAGGCCTATAACAAGAACCTTCCAGCAACCTGCATAGGCAGCTCAAGTGGCCACAGGAGGGCTGGGAATTGGAGGATTTCCAACCTATGGGTCCCTTGGAGAGGTCAGGGTGGAGCGTGGGGTAGAGTGAGGGTGGGGCAGGAGCCAGCATTGGGGAGGACCCAGGAGTATAGATTTGTGGCCAGGATAGGAGGAGTGAGCAGAACAGAGATGACAGCACTGGCTGGGGAGTGCTGGGCCTGGCTCCTGCACTCCTGGGACACTCCTGGGAGACTCTTGGCAAGTCACTTTTCCTCCCTGTGCCTCAGTTTCTTCATCTGACAAATCTAGAGGGAGGGAATAGACCAGGGCAATGACATGCATTTAGTCACAGGAGACAGAGTTGGGTCTGCAACTTTGACATGTCCTGGGGTCTGGGCTTGGATTTCAGTCGCCCTCCCTCCCGCCTACCCACCATCTCTCTCTTTCCTGAACGGAAGGGAAACAAACCAGAAAGGGATCTGCCTCCTTTGCAGGGAGGGGGTTCCGTTTCCATCAGCCCCTGGGGGAGCAAGAGGAACAGGAAAATTACAGTATCAGCATGGAAATTACAATTGGAGGCGCCTGATTCACCAGGGAGGGTGACTCGTTCCTCTTTTTTTATTTTTAGTCGCTATTATGTCGGCAAGGAGGCCTGTGCTCATTAACCTGTATTGCCAGAGCAGAGACTGCGAAACCGCTGGTGAATAAACCTGCCCCATCTGCCCCCTCTGCTCCCATCAGTTATTTATAGCCTGCCTTCCCTCTGGTGAATTAATTAACTTGTACTTGAGGCCTCGGACAGTATTGTGTTTAGTTGGATGTCTGTGTGGAGGCCAGTGCTGGAAGCGGGCAGCAGGACTGGAGTAGGCTGGAAGGCGGGGCTGCTGGCTGCCCCAAGCCCTGCGGTCAATCTTCCTCACTCCAGCTGTGAGCTCCCCCGCAAACCACTCCCATGCATGGCAGAGGAGGATTGAGGGGTCATTTGTAACCCCAGCTTCACTGCTTAGAGCCTTGGAGCTTTGGGATTTTAAAAGCCAGTTTGACAACGTACTAGGACAAAAAAAAAAAAAAAAAAAAAAAGTACATCCTTTCCTCTCAGCAGGAAAGCAAGGGCCCAAGATGTAAAGCTCCAAAAATCTCTGGGCCAGAGCAACGCAGGCTGAAAGATGCATCCCACAGGTAGGGGTTCCCTGGAGGGCTGGGAGGAGAGATGAGGCTGGAGGACGTTCCCAGAAAAGGCAGGGAGAAGGGGGGTGCATCAGCGTGGACTTGGAGTAGGTGACAGATGTCCAGGACCTCAAACCCAGCCTCCTCAAGTGAGAGGCAGCATCTTGTTCAACCATTAATTAATTAATTGGTTCGTTTCTCATTCAATAGCATTTGTAAACTCCCCAGTGTATAGATGAATGCTGACCTAGATTGTCCCTGCACTTGTCACAAACCTTCTTTGTTTGCTTGTACACACCCGTGTACACTCCCTGTCTAGTAGGGAGCCAGTGTCTAGCCAGTGAGGATAATGTCCACTGATTGGTCCCCTCTGTATTGCCAGAAGCACCTAGCCCAATGCTGGGCACATGGTAGGATTCAGTTATCGTTTGGGGACTTCCTTGTCTCAGGTTTCCTAAGGAGACAAGGACTATAAGCAATGCCAGCCACCACCTCCCCTAACTCCCCATCAGCATCCCCAGGGCTGCCCTAAACACGCACAGTCCATATAGAAATGGCGTCCTGGCCTTGTCAATGCAACTTCAATGCCAGTCCCCTAGGATCCCCCATCTCCTACCCCAGACGGCCTCTCCTGTATCCCAGAGCCCTCTCCCCTATCCGAGCTAGATCCCAGGTTCTGACCCCCATTGCAGGCTTCTGGACAATGGCACACCCGGGGGTCATCTCTCGTCACTGCTCACAAGCCCCACCCAAGCCCAAGGCCCCAGACACCCACTGTCCAGGCTCACAACCACTTGCTCCCAAAGCAGGCAGCTGGCCAGGCGCTGGTCACGTGGAGGGGCTACTCTTGGAGTCACATGTGTCCTAACAGAAGTGGACATCCTGCTTCCTTTCTCCCCCGGCAGTGCTGACTCCTGGAGGAAGGGGACTGAAAGGGGCTAAGCCTTGGACTTCACCCATGAAATTCAGCGCATTTACTCTTCGGGCCTCTTTGCACCACTGCTCACCAGGTGCTCACAGCCAGCAAGTGCCAGGCAGCCTGATTGTTGCTCTGGGGCTCCGTCCTGCACCCCAGAAGTGGCCTCTCAGGGTAGGCTTGTGACCCAGCCCTCCACACCAGCCTGGAAAGTTTGGAGGTCGGGCTCCCACCCTCTCTCAGCACCTTGAATGACCTTGCTGAGTATCGATGATGAGTTCTCATCAGCACTAGTGATAATATGAAAATCACTATAATTAGAGCTGGCAGGTTGGTCTTGCTCTGCATTAGAGATGATGTGAATTGCTTATAGGGGAATTCCCCACCCCCAAGTCCCACCCCACCTGGGAGAAGAGCTTCACACCCCAGACCTGGCTCTCTCCAGCTCTCCAGTCTCCCCTGGGCCCCCGGGGCCAAGGCCAAAGTTCTCTGGTCACAGTTTTGTGCCCAAAAATTACCCTTTATGCCTGCAATTTTCCATTTGCACCTTCAAAATAGAGTGCAACCGGCTAATTGCCATGGCAATTAGGTAATTGCAGGTGCAATTAACATCTTTCCAGCAAAGCAGGGGGAGAGGGAGAGGAGACAGAGGGGAAGAGAGAAACAGTGAGAGGAAATGCAGGAGCCTGCAAGACAGACCAAGAGGTTGCGAGAGAAAAACTGAGGGGATGGAGAGAGAAAACAAGAGTGGGTGGGCAAGGAGAGAGATGGGATGGCTAGAAAGAAGAAAGGGGTGTGTACAAAGAAAAATATATCAATAAGACCCAGCCCCTGTCTTGGAGGAGCTGATGGCCTAGAGGTGAGAAGGAGGCCCAGAGCAGAGCAGGAAGGCAGATGTGGAGCATTCCAGCCCAGTGGCACCGGGGGGCTTTCCCAGGGAAGGTGGTGCCTGAGCTGAGCCTGAAGAAGGGCTTCTATAGGTGGGCAAAGGGAGGCGGGAGTCGTGGTGGTTATACCAGCATGAGCCAAGGTCCGGAGGTGTGCAAGCCCAAGTATGCCCCATAGGACTTTCTGCCATGATGGGAATGTTCCAGACCCGCACTGCCCAGGCCGGTAGCCACCAGCCATGTGTGGCTATTGAGGACTCAAAACGTGGCTAGTGCTATTGAGGGACTGGATTTTTAATATTATTTAACCCTAAGTTGAAATTTAAATAGCCACATATGCTCCGGTATTGATCCACACAGACCACAGAGGAATGGGAATGGGGCCTGGATGCCAGGGAAAGGCCCCATAGCAGCTGTCCCCCTCCTAGTCCAGGGGACTGGAGAGGTGGCATCAGGTACCGAGATGGGGAGGACAGAAGAAGGGTTGAGAAGAATGGGTTGGGGCACCACATGTTTGGATGAAGACTTGTTCACCATGAGGAGATGGTTAGGGAATCATGGCAAGTTTGGGATTGAAGCCCCTGTCCCTGCCCTCCCTTCCCTCAGTACCCTTGTCTCTGTAGAGGTGTCTCCTTCCTGGTATCTCATTTGGGGAAGGCTCCGCACTCATTCTCTACACGGTTTGGGAGGAGAGGACTGTGCCTCTCTCTGTCCCTCCAGCCCCACTGTCCCTAGGCCCAGCCCCAACCCAGCAGCCCAACTGCCTTTACAGCAAACCAAGCTTCAGTCATGTGGACTCAGGGCATCCACACACACTCATACATATCCACACTCAAACATACAAATACACACGGTCACACCATCACCCCGGACACACTCATGCAAGCACACACACCCTCAAATCTGAGTGCACACAGCCTCATAGACAACACACACACAAAGCCCCAGAGGGGCTGGGAGACTCCCACCCTGTGCAGGCTGTTGGAGGTGTGGATCACCATTAGCACCGGTGACATTCAAGGACAGAGCCCAGAGACCCACTGCAGGGGTGCCTTCATTGGGTCCCCTTTCCCTTTCTCACCTTTCAGCTGGAAAGGCTCTGGCCAGGCCCGGGCTGCAAACACCAGGCTACAATTGGGGAAGAGTGTGGCCCCAGGACTGCGCTGTGGTGCACCCCGCCTCACCCTTGCCATCTCGTCACCCTCTCTTCCTGCCTCCTGCCCCACTGCTCCTTTGCACGGTCTGCCTGCCTGACGTCTCTCTCTGTCTCCTCTCTCTCTTCCTCGTTCCCACTCTTTCCTCCCTCCCCTTCTCGGGTCCTTCCTAGTCTCCTTCCCTCACAGTGTCTGGTTTCCTCTCCTGTGCTAGAACCAAACCTTCCAACCCATGAAACTCCAACCCTGGGGCTGCCGCACGGGACTTCTGGAACTTTCTCCTTTGCTGATGTTGAGGCCTGGCTGTGAAAGCCCCCAGGACCTGAGAACAGGACTCTCTGGACTACAGCAGCAGAATGAGTGTGGTCAGTGCCTAGGCGAGCAGAGGGGACAGCAGGCCTCGTGGAAGACAGAGGGTGAAGACCCTTTACACAGTCCATTGTCTGAGTGTGCACATATGTGCCTGTGTGTGTCTGCATGCTCACACACATATGCACATAAACTCTCTACCCTGGAGACTGGAGGGAGCTGTGTGGGCAACTCACCAGGAGACCTTGAGCAAGTCACCACCCACCTCCAGGTTGCAGTTTCCTTTCTCTGAAACAAAGATCATTGTCTGGTCCTGGTGTACAGAGTCCCTGGGAAGGGCTGGGGAGATGCCCCCCAGAGCAGCTTGGCTTTGGTTGGGCTGAAATAGATTTTACTGGAAAGCAAGGCACTGTGGCTAAAACACAGCGCATGGTCACACTGGTACCTTCCCTCCCTGGAACCCTATAATGCAATGAGTCCCTACTGGTCTTTCTTCCCAGCCTTCTCCCAACCCTACCCAGTGCTTGATACAGGCCTGGGCATAAAGGAGTTGGTCATCCAGAGGAGGCCTAGAGGTAGCCTGTGGGTGGTCTGTCTGTCTGCCCTCTTGTGGTTGGTGCTGCTCAGGTCCCGATAGATGGTGGGAGTTACAAGCCCAAGGACCTGCACCAGGATGCAGAAATGGGGAGGCAGCAGTTGGTACAAGAAGAATATGGCTTCACACACTCAGTCCCAAACCCACCTGCCTCACGGCCAGGCATTGAGACTGCACCCACCTCTCTCACACCCCATTCTCAAGCTGCACATCCTCATTTTGTGGCTACACTCGTGCACATGCGTAAAAAAACACACACCTCCAGGTCAAAGCAGAACGCCATGTTGATTTCAACTTGATTTCATCTGTATAAATGCCAGGCACAAAAAGCACAGCATGGAGCTGTCCTTCAGAAGCCCATTTGAATTCCCCCAAGGATAATCCATTAGATGGGGAGTGGGGGAGGCACATAGGACAGAAGAAACAACAGAAATCCCATCTGTTTAAGGAAAAAAGGAATTTATTAAATGATTTTCAGTTGAGCCCTTGGTCAGTCTCTGCGAGGACTAGAGACCCAAACATAAAGGCCACACCACCAGGACCCAATCCTAAAGCCACCCTGCAGGACTGGCCATGGGGTCTCCACGGTTCTCTCAGCCAGCACACTTTCTACCATGGACGCTGGGCACTGGGTGCCAACCCTGAGTCCCTCCCACAGCTACCCCAAGAGAGGGGGCCCAGCAGCTGGCACTCCTGCTGGACAGGGGTCTCACAGCATCTGCTTCTTCAGACGCCTAACTGCAGGCTGAGGTCCCACGTGAGCATATCTGCTAGGCAGAGCTGAGGTCACGTGACTGTGCTCTGGCTGCAGAGGAGCAGGAAAACCAGTAAGTGGCTGCTGCCTTAGAAGGGAGAAACTCACACGTGAGGAATTCCCAGACAGAGGGAAGAACAAGTAGCCAGAAAGATGGACAAATGGCCAAGCACCCCGGATGGCCTGGGCCCTCTGCACAGCCTGACCTGCTCTAACCACTCACCTCTCCAGCCCCTCACTGAGGACCCAATCTGGTTGCCACCGTCGTCCCTTCCCCCTGGTTTCTAGAGCCTCCAACCTCATGAGCTGGCCCAGCCAGGCCCTCTGCCTTTGGGGCCCCAAGGGCACAGCAGGCTTCCAGGGCTGGTGAGGCGGGGGCGTCAGCCAACCACAGGCCATGCCTTTCCGGTGACATTTGGCTCAGGCTGGGGTTGAGGTCGGCTTCAGACTCAGTGAGAGAAACACACACCACCCCGCAAGCTTCCTCTAACAAGGGCTCCGAGAGGAGAGGGCTGCATCTTGTGCAGGCAGAAGAGTCAGGGGCGGAGCAAGGGATGCCCGGCTTCTGACTGCCATGCTGTCTACCTGTCATGGCAGCAGTGGCAGCTGATGACCACCAAGTACTCGCCACATGCCTGGCACTGTGCCAAGCATGCAACTCTTAACATCCTGGCAGCATCTGAGTTAGGAGCCACTGTCTCCATGTTACAGATGAGGAAACCGAGGCAAAGAGAGGTTAAATAACTCACCTGGGGCCACTGGCTACTGAGTGGCAGAACCAGGATTTGAACCCAGTCTGGTCCAGAGCCCTTCACCACTTTGTTATATGGCCCCTTGGTTTGTTGATCCTCTCTGTGCCTCTGTTTTTCCCTCTAAAAGAAGGGCCCCAGGTGGCCAAGGTACATGGCATGATGGAGGAGCACCCAGCTCACAGCTTTTCCCTCTAAAAGATGAGCCCCAGGTGGCCAAGGGACATGGCGTGGTGGAGGAGCACCAAGCTCACAGCTGGTGACTTAGGGTTTCCACCCTGCTCTGCTTTCCCTTGGCTGTGGACCCTGGGCAGTTAGTTAACTTCTCTAAGACTTCGTTTTTCTCACCTGCAATGCAGAGCAATGAGGTCTACCTGCAGGAAGTTTGTGGGAGCAATGAAGTTGTGGGTGCCTGGCACCTGGCAGGTGCTCAGGAAACATAGGACCAAAAGCACTCAAGCCTGAGCCCCTCAGATGGCCCCTGGGTAAGGAAACGCTGCAGCTCCCCCAACCACCCAGCAATACCTGAGTCTCAGATGCCCAGTGAGATGGGAGACCACGAGTCCAGCCTCCTCCTCACCATGGAGCCATCCTTGCTAGGCCATATGACCAGCTCCCCGAGCTAGGTCTCACTGAAGTCGCTTTGTGCCCCTGGCCCCACGTGTCCTGTGTCACTACCCAGTCCTTCCTGTCATGAGGAAGCAGCCACGTGCCCTCCTCACCCTGGGCCTTGGGGCCCTCAGGACCAGCTCTTCCTTTGAAAAGAGGAAGATGGAAGGCAGCAATTCTTAGCCTCACCAGGAAAATGCAGCCTGCCTCTCTCCTCTTGGAATCAAGGTTGTCTAGATTGGGTGGGTGGGGGTGGGATAGTTGGGGGTGGGGGAACTTTGAATTCAGCAGTCCCTCAGGTCAGAAAAACAATTTTGGCTGGGCGTGGTGGCTCATGCGTATAATCCCAGCACTTTGGGAGGCCAAGGCAGGAGGATCCTTTGAGCCCAGAAGTTCGAGATCAGCCTGGGTAACATAGCAAGACCTCTTCTTAGAGGTCTTCTTAGAATCTTACACCTAGGAGGGCAAGGGATCTTTTCTCTTGCACTCCTCCCTCCTGAGCCGTGTTGGCTGCCTCCCTAGAACACTGCTGAGTGTGTCCTGACTTAGGGAGAAAGAGCACTGTGATTGATTAACGATGTCTGCCTTGGGCAGGGGATGAGACACACATAGTATGTATTTGCCATCCTGGATCTAAATATCTGCCCATGAGGGCAGATCTTTTCCAAGATCACGCCGCTGCACTACAGCCTGGTGACAGACAGAGCGAGACTCTGTCTCAAAAAAAAAAAAAAAAAGAACAGAAAAGAGTATGGGACCTCCCCCCAGCCCCTGACCCCCACCTCTCTTTCTCATCACGTGATTCCCTGGCTCCCCTTCACCTTTGGTCATGATTGGAAGCTTCCTGCGGCCTCACCAGGAACAGATGTTGGCACCATGCTTCCCGTATAGCCTGCAGAACAATGAGCCAATTAAAATTCTCTTCTTTATAAATTACCTTTATAGTAACTCAAAAAATGGACTAACGCAGAAGCCCTGCAGTGCCTAGAAAAGAGCCAAGCCTGTTAGATTGACTCGGGAAGTCCTAGCTGGGTGAACGACTGACTGATGGGATTTGTCAAGTGGGAGCCAATGGCTGCAGGGGAGGGGAGAATAGGCTGCGGCCGGGGGAGGCAGGGAGGCAGGAAGCAGGAGGCAGGAGGCAGGAGGCAGGCCTCTTTAGAAAGCAGGGGCTGTTTCCAGGCTGGCTGATTGGTCTTGACAAGCAGGGTTGAGGCAGAGCAGCTCCATTGTCCTCTGCACTTTAAAAGGCCAGCGCCCCTCCCAGAATCTTTCCTTGGAGACCTGCTAAAATAATACATTTAGACCTGCCAAACCCAATCGCTTCCGTCTGTCAGGCTCCCTGTAAATAGCACTTCTTAGCAGAGCTCAGCGAAAATACGATTCCAAACAGCATGGGGGCAATCATACATCAATCGAAGAAAAACATTTTTCCCCTTCCCTTCCACCAACCCCCATAATTGCATTTTAAAACCGTTCCTGTGTTTCTGGGAGAGACACCACGGTACCTGTTGCTTTTTAACTCAGAGCCGAGCGGCGCAGCAAAATGAGGCTAAACACAGCAAAGTTATTTTGATTTATTTCCTAACGTCGGAATTTGGAGCTTGCTGCGGGGATTCAGCCACGAGAAGACAAACTGATGAAAATGTATTTTTCCCTGTCGTTACTC
Organism: Hylobates moloch; assembly: GCF_009828535.3. Taxonomy (NCBI): domain Eukaryota; kingdom Metazoa; phylum Chordata; class Mammalia; order Primates; family Hylobatidae; genus Hylobates; species Hylobates moloch. Next base: position 58,408,777 of record NW_026652289.1, read on the forward strand.
TTTTAAATAGATGGGTGTTTTATTCTTCCTTTTTGCCACTTTGCTGTGCTAGACTGAGCTTTATGGCACCCTGGCATGCCGTCACTTTGCTTCTCCCCTCAGAAGAGGCCGCCCCGCCCTGGGATTCTCTCCTCCCTGATGCAGAGAGCTGCAAGACCCCTTGGACAGTTTTGCCCTTTGGGTCTGGCATTTCCCTCTTCAGGAGCCAGTTTTAAGGTCTAATAGCCCCTTTGAGAGTGGAGGGGATGCACCAAACCTCAGGGGGCATGAGACTGTAGCATCCTTTCATCTCTCAATGAGAGTCAAGGTGGAACGAGGGGAGAGAGTTATTAAGGAGCCAGAAGGACAGAAAAGAGAGAGAAGTGGGTTTGAAGACAGCCATTTGCCATCAGTCAAACTGAACTTGCCAAACGCTGGATTTGACACCTGAAGCCACTTCTGGTTACCAGCTGGGAGGTGGCCTCCGTAGATCCCTACCTGCAGAGTGGCATTCAGTGCAACCTGCATCCCTCCCCTGTCTTAGCCCGTCCTCCAAATTCTGGCTAACTCCTGAGTGCTTGCTGGGGCGCAGTCCTCCGGGCCCCGCCGCCTCTAGGCTCCCATAGCGAGGGCAGCCCTTCTTTGGGCTGCACGGGAGGCATGATGCGGATGATGGGGTGACTGGGAGTCACCCTGGGGTACCATGCCCTCCCTCCAGCTGCTTCTCCGCCCTCCCTCAAATGCTTGCTGGGACAGCTCCACATACTCTTCCGTCATCTCTGCAGAACAGCCTCCCTCCTGTGAAAAGGTTCCCTCCTACCCCAAACACATCCACAGAGTTTTCTTAACAGAGATTGTTCTCTCTCTTAGAGGAATTCCAGTGCCAGCTGCTAGGGTGTTTCCACTTTGTGTGGGTACGAAATGAGTTCCTACACAGTCCTAACCCAGAGGCCTGGCCTTGGGAGGCCACATGAGAGCTGCAGAACCTCTGCTCTGCCCCCATGCCCTCGCTTTGGGGCGGCAGCCCCCGGGGGTGCTTGGAAGGAAAGAGGGCTGGGAAAGAACACAGGGACTTGGGGAGGGGCTTTCCCCAGGGAAATGCCTCAGCTCTCCACAGCCGCCCATCCCCCTGAGTGGTCTCCTGTCACAACTGGGCCGGGTCACCACTGATGCCTTGTGTGGCTTTCTTTCCTCTTGTAGACCCAGCCTGTGCTGAAGAGAGCTGGGGACACCTCCGGCCCCACGTGTGCCGGTGAGCGTGAGGCCTTCTTTAAGGGTGAGCAAAGGACCAGTCCTCCTCCAGGGGAGAGTGGGCAGGGAGGGTGCTGTTCTGGGAGTTATCTAGCTATGCCACCTCCTATGTGTGTGACTTTGGGGTGGCCAATAAGCACCCCTGAGCGGCAGCTTCCTCATCTGGCCAATGTCTGTGTTGACTGTGATCCTAGTGCCCGGCTCAGCTCAGACATCCCTTGGCATCTCACACAAGGGGCTGCTGGGCCCTGGCTGCCCATCCTCAAGTGCCCCAACCCTGCATCATCAGTGGAGAGGGCACTGTGATGTCCCTGTGCAGATGGGAACAGTTGAAGTCTGAGAGGCTAAGCGGCACTGCTCCCACAGAATTTAGGCAGAAGACCCCGGCCTTCCAAATCCCAGGCTGTCTCTGCACACCTGCATGGAGAAGGACACGTCACACAGCCTGGCGGGGGCGGCTTGCCAGCCGGGCTCCCGGGAGGCCTGGCAGGGTTGCCACAGAGACGCTATTATCAACAGCTGAGGCAGGTCTGTGCAGGCAGCGCTAACCACAGCACCCCAGAGCTCCCCTGCCGTGGTCCAGGGGCCTCACGGTTCCAGTGCCGGAGGGCCCCAAGTCACAGGGCAGTGGGTTAGGCTGCTTGTGTTCATGCTCCTCCCTCTGCCCTTTGAAAACCTGTGAGCCAGGCAAGATACTCCACCGACCCCGGACCTTAGCTCCCTGGGTGATACAGTGTGCCGTGCCGCCTCGCAGTGTGCGGTGAGGGTTAAATAAGGTAATCTCTGTGAAGCGCTTAGAACCATGCCCACAGATAAGAAGAACACAGGAAACAAGCTAGGATTTCCAGGCCTATTCCCTCTGCCGCCCAGAGAGGATGGACCCAAGGCAGAACCATGCCTCCTGGCTGTCGCCGAAGCCCCCTTTTCTCTGTATTGTGTATTTAAAACGAATCTTTGCTTGTGCTGTTCCCAGTCCCCTGAAACAGCCTTCCCCCTCCAGTCCCTAAAAAGCTGTTCTGACCCCAAAAGCCGGGCTGGCAGCATCCAAGAAGCCGTTGCAAGCCACAGGCTCACGCTGGTGCTGCCCCACTCTCCCACTGGCTGGCATTCCATTGGAGCCCCGCAGTTTCTGTCTTCCTAGTTAGTTCCCCATTTCTTGGTCTCAGGCTCTCCTCTCCTCTCCTCTCCTCTCCTTTGAGGCTGTGAGCTCCCATTGAGAGCCGGGCAGACTCTACCTGCAAGCTCCTGGCCCCACCCTCTTCCAGGTGAGCTCATGCGAGACCTGGATGTGGAGGCCCTCTGTAAACAAGCTGAGGGAGGAAGCTTATCAGGTCATAGCTCCTGCCCCCAAGTGCCGCAGCTGTGAACTGAGGGTGAAATAGTAGCTGCTAGTTAAGGGACCTCACCATATGCAAAGCCCTGGGCTTTTCTGTCCCATTCTATCCTTACAAACTTATTTTTTCAGGCAAGGAAACACGGGCTCAAGGCAGCTGCGTAACTTGCCCAAGGTCACACAGAAAGTTGCAGAGAAGAGTCTTCTAGGTCTCGGGGCTTGCCTGACCCACAGTCGGACTCTGAGCTACCATCGCTCACTCAGTCAGCTTGTGCCAGAACCATCCAATGGTGTCACACTCCCTGAGGGCCGGTGCCAGGCCTAGCTCCCCTAACCCCCTTCTCCACCTATGCTAAATGAGTGAATGATTGAGCCAGTGACAGAATTTCATTGTCGACTTCATGAATGTGCTTCTAAAAGAATCAGACACTTTTCAAACACGAGGTACATGGTACACTGAGAAAGAGAAGCCAACGGAGCCGAGGCCAGGGGGGTGCAGCTTTGCCACTGTCACCAGAAGCAGGCCCAGAAGCCTCTCCGCAATCCCTGGCCTATTCAGGGACTTGATTAGGGTGATTTATTTTCCTAGCAGGGCAGGAGGCTGTAGGGACCAGCCTGAGGGAGGTCTGCGCAGCAGTATCCCATTATCTCTCCTGGGGCAAGTTAGAGAGGAGCAGGCGGTTACAGTCCCTGCTTCCAAAGGCTTCTGGAAAATAAGATGACCGTCTGGCCACGGCTGGGCCTGATTCTCTCTCATCTGCTAGGAACAGTTCAGACAGAGGGCAGTCCTTGAACTTGGGCTGGGGAGGGTGTGTTTCTGTGCCTGCGCTGACGCAGCTCTCCATCCCTCTCCCTTGCCTGGCCCCTTGAGAAAAGGCAGGAGATGCTGGCCGGGAGTCGTCAGGGGGCTTCTCTGATTAGAGGCTCATTCTGGCCACCTGGGTCCTGCTGAGAGGAAAGTGGCTTCCCCCGGGGCTGCAAGTAAGTTGGCTTCAGTGCAGTCCCCTCTCTGGGGAGGCCTGCAGGCTATGGAAATGATGAAGCTCCTCCCTTGTGACAACACGGCCACCTCCCACTCTGGGTACCATGGAGGAGCAGAGCCGGGTGAGACCTAGGAGGCCTTCTAGAACAGGGACTAGAGGCTCCGAGAGAAGAAACGCTGTGCTTTGGAAGACAGAGAGTTAGCGGCCACCCTGGATTGCGCGTGAGACCTGGACAGACGGCAACTGCCACGTTGGTGCCTGTGAGCGGGAAGATGCTATCCAAGGAGGCACGAGGTCTTAAACAAGCATTCACAGTGTCAGCGTTGACTTGGACCAGCCCAGGCAGGGGAGCGACGGTCCATTTGGCCTGGTTTTTGAGAAGTTTGGGGGAATTTTGTTTCAGGTTTCGGAAAGGCTTCAAATGAATGAGGAACAGGAAAGTATGGCAGGAAAATCCGCCACGAGCTGGGGGCTGTCAGCTCTGGGTCCAGTCCTGATTGACCCTCCCTTGCTGAGTGATTTGATCCCATTCCCAAGCTTCTCTGTCTTCTTATCTGTGAAATGCAGAAAATAATCCCACTGCACCAATTTCCCAAGGGAGCCATGGAAGATCCAGCACACAAAAACACGAGCAAAGCCCACACACAGAAGGGGCTATTACTGCACACGCATGCCCACGGCAGGATGCATTTGGCCTCCGAGAAGGGGCCAGGACTTGTCGAGGCAAGGAAGGGTGCTTTCACAGAGGGTGTATGAACAGGTAGTATTGATGGAGCACTGCCAGGTGCCCGAGTGTGCAGAGGGAGTCTCCTCACCAGTGTAATCTTTATACCAACCCTTCAGGATGAGTTCCACTACATCCATTTCCGGGTCAACCATCAGAAACCCAGAGAGGTTAAAGGGCCTGCTGACAATCATGCAGCTGGTCTGAGTGGAGGAGCAGGAAGTTCAGCGGAGGCCAGTCTGCTTCCGGGCCACCACCCTCCATGAAGTTCAGGCTCTAAAGGTGAGGAGGCATCTAACAGGCAGAGTCTGGGAGGGGCAGGCAAGGACCCAGACTGGAAACCAGATGCTGTAGTCAACTGGGGGCCCTAGGGAGCCGCCCACCAGATGAGACTGAGCTTCCCATCCCTAGGAGGGAAGAATGGGCACCACATCTGTTAGGCCTCATGAGCTGTTGGGAGGATTAACTCGCTTTTTTTTTTTTTTTGAGATGGAGTCTTACTCTGTCAACCAGGCTGGAGTGCAGTGGTGCAATCTTGGCTCACTGTAACCTCTGCCTCCCGGGTTCAAGCGATTCCCCTGCCTCAGCCTCCTGAGTAGCTGGGACTACAGTTGCCTGCCACCATGCCCGGCTAATTTTTGTATTTTTAGCAAAGACGGGGTTTCACCGTATTAGCCAGGGTGGTCGCAATCTCCTGACCTCGTGATCTGCCCGCCTCGGCCTCCCAAAGTGCTGGGATTACAGGCATGAGCCACCGCACCCACCTAACTTGTATCTTAAAACTGAGTCTAAAACTATAAATTGTAATCGTCCTTATTTCAATAGCAAACCAATCACTGAAAGAGTTTTAAGGCCATTGAAATGATTTCTCTGCTCTGGGCAGGGCTGTACCTTGGCCAGCCCAGGGCACAGGAACCACTTTAGGATCTAAGAAAAGCACCTGCCAAGAGATGGGTCTTAACAGTCTTCCTCGTCAGGAGCCCACCTTCCTCCCTCTCACTGTGACTGTAACCTGCCTCCACCCTCTCTGGGACTGTGTGGTTAGGGTTTTCAGCCTGAACCTGCTCTGTCCTGGGTGGCCTCCCCCTCACACCCTCCTGAAGCCTCTCCAAACCTGCTTCCAGCAGCTCTGCCCCCAAGCAGGCAGAGACCTTGCGTGTGGGCAGAGTCTGGGGAAGGGCTTGGTGGGTGAAGAGGGTTGGGGCTGTCACTGAAGCGAGGCCTCAGGGAAGGCAGAGCTTCTGTTTGATTTAAAGGAAACCTGGAAGTGTTTTCTTGAGCAGAGGAAGGGACAGAAATTCCAGGAAGCACCAATGGTTGGAACAGAGATAGAAATGCGGGAATGAGAGAGGAAGGATGGAGAAACCAGCTTGGCCTAAAAGATCAAACAGTGATACAGGTCATGAAAGGTCTAGAAACCACAGCTAAACTTAGACTGGCCATGGAGGCAGTGAGGAGGAGGACAAAGGCTCTTAGGCAGGTGATGTGTGGACAAAGGAACTCCTTCCTGCCTCTGTGACTGCTCTGTTATTCTGTAGAAAGAGGGGCTGAAGAGAGGCAGAGGTTCCCTTCAAACCTTCCCCAGCTCCCCTGCCAGATGCTGCAGGCTGCAGAGGCCAAGGCCACCACATGACACTGCAGCCCCTCCTTGGGACCCCCTGGTGTGGCTTTTGTGGTCTGCCTTTCAGCAGCAATGCAGCCAGCTACATGCAGCCCACCAGAGGCCACCACACAGTGACCCCATGTGAAGTGGCCTCAGCACAGAGAGGGCCCATGCAAATGAGCATGGAAAAAGTGATGTGGGTACCTGGTGGAAAGTTTCCTTTCCCAGGCCCCCAGCGTTGGGGGTGGGCAGTGGGAGGCAGGCTGAGGCTCAAGGTTATGTCGAGCATGGCTGGGTTCAGCCCTTCTCGCCTCTCACAGAGAGAGAAGCAAGGATTTGTCTTCAGGGCCCAAATCCCAGATCTGGGCTTTCCTCCCTCAAACCAGGTGCCCTGGGCAAGTGACTTCTGCCTGAACCCCAGTTTCCTCACCTGTAAACAGAGGAGGGTGAAAGGCCTGGCTCTCAGCAGGTCCTCCATGTGCTGAATTTCACTGAATTCTTCGCTATAACCCAGGACACCTGACATTTACACAGAGGGGCAGGAACACGAATACTGGCAGGCCCAGGGGTGTGACATGGGACACAGCACAGGCCTGCACACAGGACAGTGGGCATGAGGCAACCTGGTCTGGAGACTAAACCCAACCTAGCCTGGTTCCTCTGACGTCTAAAACCCCGTGTGGCGAACAGGCCCGAGGCTGCTGGTGGAAACCCCTGCTTTCCTCCTTGAGAGGTTCCGGGGAAAATCTGACAGGCTTTAAAAAGGAGAAAGCCCTGAATGGACAAGACAGCGTTCTCTCCTCTACTCACCTCCCCCATCTGGCTGGCATAGAGAAATGAATTGGTTGGGGACCCCAAGTACGGGTGCTAGCAATGGCACTCGCCTGGGGCTTCCTTACCTCCCTGCCCGGGGCCTTCGCCTGCTCTTCTTGGGGTCTCCACCTCCTGGCTGACTTCACCTCTGTCTCCTCTCAACTCTGAGCCAGGCTGCCTGATTTCAAATGCCAGCTCCTGCTTTTCTAGCTGAGTGACCTCAAGCTATAAACCTCTCTGTGCCTCAGCTTCCTGATCTATGAAATGGGGCATTTCTCCCCATCATTTGGCTGAGAAGAGGAAATCAGCTAACCTCTGTAAAGCACTCAGAAGGTACTTGAACGAGACCTGATGGTGAGGCAAGTTGGTTATTTTTATTCAGATGGGCCTCCCAGAGGGTAGCCTAGCTCCTTAGCACCCTTCTCCTTCCCAGAGACCTCTGCGGATGAAGGCTGGTCGCAGTGAACAGCAAGCAAGGATTGGCTCTGAGTCAAAATAAATTAAAGAGGAAGGATGTGGGTGAGGATGTGAATTTTATGATTCCTGAGCAATGTCACCCTGGTGCCCAGGAACTAACCCCCTCACCTGCTTCCCCAGTAGGTCTGACTGCTCCGGGCCCCTGCTGCAACTACTTGGGCAAAAGCTTGGCCCTCTGGAAGCTCACATTCCCTAGGAAGCGGGCACATCAGAGGTTCAGGAGGAGGCAGCTCAGAGCAGTCAACCACATGAAGTTACCTTTCATCCAGGGTCTTTGTGGCCAGCAAGTCAAAAACAAAATATTATTGTTCCCACTTTGCAGATGAGAAAACTGAGGCCCAGAATAGCGATGTGACTCACCTAAGGTCATGCGGCTGAGGAGCTGGCTCGGGAGTACAGCTCTGCCCAGGCACCTGCACCACACCTAACAGGCAGAACGCCTCTGGGCTCAGTTGCCTCATCTACAAAATAGACTCTCAGCATCCATCCTGCACCTGGCAAAGGAGGCGGAGAAGGGCAAGGATTCCACCCCCAAGCTGGCCACACCGCCTGCTGTCCTGCTCCAACACCCACAGAAAGACAGGAAATGGCTCGCCCAGGATTCTCACTTGGCCTTCCCTTCTAGCATCCACTTTAAGACTGGCAGGGGCTGCTCTGAGCAAAGGCACTGCAGCTGTGACCCCTTGAGGTCAGTGTTCGTGGCAGGGGCTGCAGGGCTGTGATGGGCCAGACATTGAGGATAGCACTTGAGAGGGCTGGGGACCCTCTGCTTTGGCATTCTAAGGGTCTGAGTCCCTCCTGGGACAGGCCAGAGACAGGATCTAAAGATACCCAGAGACAGGGACGCAGCAGGCCCAGTGGGCTACTAGGATCTCAGCAGCCAGAAGAGTGATATGTCCAAGCAGAGGAGGCCACTGGAACAGAGCAAAAACCACAGGAACTGAAACTCCCTGCGTGCCCATGAGTCACCACCCTGTGAGGGCTGGGCCCTGGGGCTGGGTGGGAACTTTCCCAGGCCTTGACCCCATGACAACACAAAGAAAAGCCTGCAGCCTGGGGTTCACACCCTGTTATGTCTTATTCTCAGTATCTCTGCCAAGAGATCATTTGATTCATTAATTAGTGTAAGTGTGTATATCTTTAGAATAGAAAATACAGGCACATTGCAAAAAAAAAAAAAAAAATGTGAAAACCAAGCCTCCTCCCCTCCCCTGTTCTTCACTATCAAGTTCCTCTGCACCCAAGTCTTCTCCTTGGAGGCCTCCCCTCCTACCAGTTTCTTTAAAGCCATATATGTTTGCATATTCATTTAGAAACCCAAATGCAAACATGTGTGTGTGTTCATTCTTTTCCTCTTTTTACACAAATGGTAACATGTCAATATATCTTGGAGCCCTCTCCTTATAGAAACATACAGAGTCCATTCTCCTTTTCTTCAGTGGTTTAAATCAATACTAATATGTATTTCGTATAATTTTGTGGGTTGAAGAAGCACAGTTGGGAGGTCCTCCATTCCATGTGAGGTAGCTCAGGTCATCTGTATGTTGGTTCTGCTTAACAGTTGTGTACAGTCCCATTGTATGGACACCATTGTTTATACGATAAAGAAATTAATCCCTTCTTTGCAATATGAATTGCGATTTTATTTCTCAGCTAATTTCTCTCATTCCCTGCAGGAGTGGCCCAGAGTGACCAACCCAAAGGGGGTGGAATCTCCAGGCTGTAAGAGTGGAGGACTGGGTCTACTCTGAGCTGGAGAGTATGGCTGGGATGGTATAGAAGAGTAATGGCTTCCAACAGCTCCTGCCCTGGCAGGTGGCTTGGGGGAGCCCACTCTGGCCTGGCCAGATCTCCAGGCCCCCAGGCCCAGGCATCATCCTACGAGAGGGAGGCCAACACCTAGAAGGTCCAAGTGGTCGGAGGGGTTCAGGGGCCCAAGGTCACCAGAAAGAAAGAGACAGTGGCAACACGTGAACCCAGGGTTCCTGGGTCCCAGTGCACTGTTCTGCACCTGGGTCAAGGCCCTGGAAAGCTCCAGAAGGCAGCACGCCTGTTAATAACATCTCACATTTACAGAGCCCTCCCATATGTCCAGCCCTGCACAGGTACTTGACTGTCACCATCTCCACACACAAACCCATTTCGTTCTCCCCAGCAACTCCGTGAGGGTGAGAGCCAATGTTATTGCTCTATGACAGAGGAGGAAACGGAGTTCTGTCTACACGACACACTCTGGAGAAGTGGGGTGGGCCCACTAGAAAGCAGTAGCTCTTACTCAGCGGAGAAGTCCCGCCAAAGTCCTGGGGTGGGGGCCTCATTAGGGCGCTGCTTGGGGAGCAGGCCCTCTTGCAGACTGAGCAGAGAATTTCTACCTGCCCTCCCCTCAGAGGGGCCTGAGCCTTCCTTAGCAGGCTGGTCACTGATGTGTCCTTGAATAAACTGTCTAAAAGAGCACCCAGCCAAGGGCCTGGCCCCGCCACTGCCCTCTAACTTTTTCAAATAAACCCGAGAAATGTTTTCAGGCCCAGGAATCCTGGAGAGGGAGGCACAGCCCTGCAGAAAGGGACAGAGCTGCTCTGGCTCTGAGCCACAAGTGCTGCTATCAACTTGCAGAGGCTCCTTGGACAACTGTCCCCTTACTGGCCTCAAATGCAAGGAAGGAACTGGGTCAGATAGTGTCTGTGTCCTTTGTCACTCAGAGCAGTACCACTCTGGGATGTGATACCCCTTCCCAGGCCTCCCTCCCAGAGTGTCTGATGCTCCTTCATCCTGCTTCTCACCCACCAGCACCCACCAGTTGCGGTCACTCCCGTGAGGTCCAGGAGAGCAGCTGCCACATGGATCCTGTTTAGCTCCGTTGCCCCGTCACCCGGCAGACACACAGAAGTGTTTGTTGAATGAATGAATGAGCAAAACTTCATTGCTTTGCCAGAGGACGCCGCTAAAGAGCCAATAAAGAGTGTGATCAGATTTCTTGAAGCCCTTCCCTGGAGCAAAACCCCTGCTGCTCCAGAGACATTGGTGAATTCCTCTCTGAGCAGGAGCCGCAGACAGAAGGCCAGGCTTCGGGAGCTCTGGGCTGGCAGGGGCAGGGTGGGGTGAGAGACAGTCTTCAAGCTGAATCACCCACCAGCCTCGGGGACCCGGGGATGAATGGTGGCAGAGCAGGTAGGAGTGAAAAGGGCCTTTGGCGCCCCGTCTGGGAAGAAGTGAGGGGCGCCTCTGCCCGGCCGCCCCATCTGGGAAGAAGTGAGGAGCGCCTCTGCCCGGCCGCCCTGTCTGGGAAGTGGGAAGCGCCTCTGCCCGGCCGCCCCGTCTGGGATGTGGGGAGCGCCTCTGCCCGGCCACCCTGTCTGGGAAGAAGTGAGGGGAGCCTCTGCCCGGCCGCCCCGTCTGGGTAGAAGTTAGGGGTGTCTCTTCTCGGCCGCCCCGTCTGGGAGTTGAGGAGCATCTCTGCCCGGCCGCCCCGTCTGGGAAGTGAGAAGCGCCTCTGCCCGGCCGCCACCCCATCTAGTCTAGGAAGTGAGGAGCGTCTCTGCCGGGCCTCCCCGTCTAGGAAGTGGGGGGCTCCTCTGCCGGACCACCCCGTCTGGGAAGTGGGGAGCGCCTCTGCCCGGCCGCCCCGTCTGGGAGGTCTACCACGGAGGCCAGATGCAATGTGGGGGCTGGACGTGGTGGCTCACGCCTGTGGTCCCAGCACTCTGGGAGGCCGAGGCAGGTTGATCACTTGAGGCTAGGAGTTCAACACCAGCCTGGCCAACATGGCGAAACATATGAAAAATACAACAGACAAACCAACCAACCAACCCAGTGACAACAAAACAGGTCTACCCTGGAGTCATACTCTAATTTTTTCTATTTTCCTCCCTTTCTGATCCTTTATCCCACTTTCTTTTTCTTCCTCTTCCTTCTCCTTCTTCTTTGTCAAATAGAGGATTGAGTTATTATCATTGATCAAAAAAAAAAAAAACAAATACTAGCTCGTGTAATCGAAAAGCTAAAATAAAAAGAAACGAATAAAAATGTATAATTAGTCTCATAAGTAAAAAAAAAAAAAGAAAGAAAAGGGCCTTTGGTGCATTCCAGCTTTCTGGAGAAGCGCAGGTGGGATGTGAACAGTGGGCTGCTTTGTTGAGAACTAGGCAAGCAGCAGGCTAGGCCGAGTCATCTCTTGCCTGTCTGTGCCACATGGCTCACCTTCCCACTTCCTTGGTTCACAGCCCAGCAAAGAGGTGGTTCTGCAGAATGCCGGCCCTAACCCATTTCCTTCCTGGATGCGGGGAAGCCCCTTTTCCCCTGGACTTGGGCTGCCACAAAGGCTCCGCCATCAGCAGCCCAGCTGGCTCCCTCAAGACACTGAATCATTTTACTCCCTGAAGCCTTGAGGTCTCCCTGTCTCCCACCCTGCCCAACACAAAGACTCTCATAAGTTTCTTGGATTAATTTGAATTGACTGAGTCGAATTGAATTGACTTGAATCTTATTGAAGTGAGTTGAATTAAATGCCAGATTACAGGCTTCATCAGAGCCCACAGAAATTTGGTTTTTCTAAATGCTGGTCCATAGATCAGAAAGGCAAATTTTCATCCCTTGTTTCCAAATCCTCCTTGGGGAGGTAGGCAGGGAAATGGGGGTACAGGAGAAGGGACAAGGGGAATAGGATTCAGTGATGGCTTCCTCTGAAAAACACCACTCTCCAGCACTCCCCACCTTTCCAATTCAAGCTTTAAAATGCCAAAAAACCTCATTCCCAGAAGCAAAAAGAAGCCAGTTGAAAGTTCTCTGTTCGGATTGCAGGTGGCGTACGTGAGTACTGGTAATGTCAGGATGGCAGAGCTCTAGATCAGGTACGAACCGGGAGCTGGAGCAGAACATCCAGACGCCACTGGCAAGAAGAGGCTTGTTAGCATCCTGGGAGTGGACGACAGTGTCCAAGCAGAGAGGCCACCATGACCCAAAGCCAGATATTTTCAGTGTCTACTTCCTTGAGCCTGGCAGGACCTGGCAGCGGTAAACCCTCCCTCCCAGCAACCTGCTCATCCTTGAGGTTTTCATTTCCTTGTCGGTCTCCTTTGCAGGCCAGGCCTCCCCTGGGTGGCAAATGCTGGCCTCCCTCCAGGGCTGGGTGCCTCTTCCCTCGACTCTACTTTCTCTGGTTAATCCCATCCACTTCCTCCTTGGTGGGGGTAGGGGAGGCCCTGACCTCCACTGCAATGGCTTAGTCACCACCCAGACAAGATGGCTTAGAGGTGGCCCTCAGACCCTACAGCCATCCTGAGACTCAGATCCAAAGAGCCACCTGCTTCCTTAACTTCCCCACCTGTGTGCCTACAGAGACCCTCAACACAAGTTTCCAAAAGTGAGTCTGCTGGCTAACCCCCACTCGGGCCTTCCCTGTCTCAGCCAATGGCCACAGCATTCATCCAAATGCCCAAGCTGGACACGGGCCCTGGCCTTCAATTTATCCTTCTTCACCCTCCATAGCCAACCCATCCCCGAATCACGGCAGTGCTGCCTCCTCAAGATCTCTCAGCTCCCTCCAGTCCTCTCCATCTCTGCCCCTGAGTCTGTCCCCGGGCTGGACAAGTGCAGTAGCCTCCCAGCTGCTCCTCCCAAACTCACCATGGCTCCTTCCAATCTGTTCTCCGTAATGCTGCCCGAGCAATACTGCCAAAATGCAAGTCAGCTCAAATCCATAGCCCATGGCCTTCATAACCAACGGTAGTTTCCCATTATTTTGGGGTTAAAGGTGCAGCTCATTAATACGGAGGAAAAATCCCACTCCCCCCATCACCACCCGCCCCTCTGAGCCTTTTGTGCCTGACATGCTTCCTTCTGTCCTGCCCAGGGCCTCTGCACATGCTCTCCCCTCGGCCGAGAACATTCTTCCCTCTCCCCCTTCCTGTAGTTAGCTCCTATTCATCCATCAGGTCATACTTTGAATATCGAGGAAGCCTGCCTTGACCTCACTGACCAGGCCAGCCCCCCATAGTCAGGGCCTTGACACACTGTATGCCGCTCACGCACGCCACTAGTCCTGGCTGGAACTGTCCATTTTGTCGGAAAGGTCATCTGATTCGCATCTGTCTCCCGCTCTAGACTGTAAGGCAGGGAAGGTATTCGCATCTGTCTCCCCCTCTAGACTGTGAGACAGGGAAGGTGTCTGCTTTGGTTTGCCATTTTATTTCCAAGAGCCAGCCCTGTGCCTTCCACAGCAGGAGCTCCATGAAGAATGAATGAATGATACATGAATGAATGAATGTGAGCAGGAAAAGAGGGCCTAGGTCTGAACACTTTCATCCCCACTCCACCATTTGAGGGCTGTACTGCAGCCAGGCAGGCCTCCTTACTACCCCCAAGACAGCTTCCTCAGTCCCACCTCCCAGCCTGTGCCCACTCCCACCTCACCTCCATCCTGCACATCACTCCCCTCTTCCCTGCATCTGGCTAAATTTCATTCTTTCCAAGGTTCAGCTCATGTTAGATTCTAAGAAACAACCATGAAACAGTCACCAGCAGGATGGCTGGGAGAAGACACTATGTGTTGAAGCTTTTTTCTACCCCATATTGAAAATATTCTCAATTCCCCATGGCCGGGTTGTCCCTGGTAGACAGCACCTGAGCAATAAAAGCACAAGTTTTGATTGTATTTCCAGAGACAGAAACTTCCCTGCTCACAGTGCGGATAAGGTCTGAGGAATCTCCAGGTGGTGTCAGCCCTGCTAAGAACCACATCTCACTTCAGCAAAACACTCCCAAGAAATCAAGAGGAAAACCCATCGAGTGAACAGTGGGGTTAGTCCCCACAAAAGGCGGGGGTGGCTACAGTGTGATCTGACCCAAGCAAAGCCTTTAGTTTCTCCAGGAGGAACAGGGAGAAGTGAAGATATCCCATCACCTAAATATTACCACGCCTCATTTACAAAAGGGACTTTCGGGGGACTGAGTTCATAAGGGGAAGTCAGGCTGGGACTGGCTTACAATTCAGGCACCTCTGAGGCCTCTGAAAGCTTGGGCCCAGGTGTGACACCAAAGATGAGTTGGGACAGTCCCTGCAATGAGGACAGAAACAATATCAAGTCCCACATCCAAGCCATCAGTTTATGAGCCCCCAGAGTCCCTGAGATGGTGCTGAGGAACACACATCATAGAATGGCAGGGACAGAAGCCAGGTGCGGTGGCTCATGCCTGTAATCCCAGCACTTTGGGAGGCCGAAGTGGGTGGATCACCTGAGGTCAGGAGGTCGAGAGCAGCCTGACCAATATGGTGAAACCCCGTCTCTACTAAAAATACAAAAATTAGCTGGGCATGGTGGCGGGCACCTGTAGTATCAGCTATTCGGGAGGCTGAGACAGGAGAATTGCTTGAACCCAGGAGGCAGAGGTTGTAGTGAGCCAAGATCGTGCCACTGCACTCCAGCCTGGGCACTCTGTCTCAAAAAATTAAAAAAAGAAAAACAAGAATGATAGGGGCAGAAAGGGCCCTAGAGCTCATCCAGTCCCTCCCCCCTTTGACAAATGGGGAAACTGAGTCCAGAGAGGGCAATAGACTTGCTCAAGGCAACTGAATAACTTATTAGGGTAATTAGAGCTAGAAACCATCTCTCCTGGATCTTTCTGCTGCCAGTGTGGATTGTTTGTGGAACCCATCACCCTGCCTGCCTGTCCTCTCTGTACATTGACTAGTAAGGCTACACATTCTCTTAGGAAGGCTGAGGGGTATCTGGTGGATAGATAGGACCGGCCTCGCTGAGCTGGAAACTGGTCGAATAAATGCAGGCAGGAGACAACCCCCTAACTAGCAGTTATTGAATATGTATCATGTGCCAGATACCGTGCTTTCTATGCAGCATCTCCTTTTGGTAGTTTAAAGATGGCTGCAAAGTTTGCCACACCTTCCATCAAAAGGTGAAGTGTCATTCTTAAATCAGAGCTGGCCTGAATGACTTGCTTAACCAGATAATGGACCACTAGAATGCAGTGGAAGCGACGTTCTGGGATTTCGGAGGCTAAGTCACGAGAAGCCTTGCAGCTTCTGCCCAGGGTTCTTGGAACACTCGGTCTCAGTGCGCTCCCTCTAGGATTTCAGGCTGGGAAGAGCTCCAGCTTCATGGGGAGGCCATGTGTAGCCACTCAGGTCACCAGCCCCAGCAGCCTGCACTGCTATCTGACTGCAATCACATGGGGGACGTACAAGCAAGAACTGCTGGTCTAAGCTCAGTCAGTCTATAGAACCATGAAAGATAATAATACATTTTTGTTTGAAGCCACTAAGTGTTGTAGTGCTTTGTTACACAGCAATAGATAACTTCTGTACTCATTCCATCCTCTCAGTAATCCCTAGAGAAGGTTATTATTGTCAATTTCCACTTTACATGAGGAAATTTAGATAAAAAGAAGTTAAGTAAATTGCTCAAGGTCACACAGCTAGGTAAATGGCAGATCTAGGATTTGGCTAATCCACTAAAATCTTTCCTGCTCCCTTTCATTGAATTGGTTGAGCTGTTGGTTGCAAATAATAAAATCCACACTGGCTGATTTAAGTAGAAATGAATAGAAGTTGGCTCACAGAATTTCTGGAAGGGCCAGAAAGTCAGAAATGTCCAGCTACAATTTTGGAGCCTCCACATAAGAATATGCCTCTACAAATCTCCAGAACACTTGGGATGAATGCCTGGGGCTCTGCCACTGGCACCCCCATCCCTGCCAGCCAAAGAACTGGGCCCCTCTGCCATGTGGTGGCAAAATATCAATTCCCCTGCTCTCTGACACATCTCCGTTGCTCACACTTCCTAACCCAAGTCATCTAGAGACAGGAGAGTAAGAGGAGTGATACTGGGGTTGCATGCCTTCACCTGAAGGGATGTGAGTTCTCTGGCTCTGGAAACAGGACTTACCCAGGGAGGAAGGTATCAGAAAGATTATCACACATTCATTTATTCACTCAAACACGTATCCTCAGTCTATTATGTGCAAGACCTCAAGGATCTCACAATCTACATGGGAGACATACAGGTAAATCTACAATCATAAGACATCATGCCAGGAGCTTTACTAAAGGTATGTGCAGGACATGGGACATTTTGAGAGAGGGAGAAGAGACCGTCACTTAGCCAGCTCATTGAGGGTGGCGAGAGAAACCTCATGAGGTGAATACATTGAAGCTGAACTCTGAAGGATGAGGGAGAGGTCCCCAGGTAGAGAAGGATGGAACACGCTATGTAAAGAAACAGAGATGAGAAAGGGGTGTAAAGATTCTGGGGACACGGTGGTGGATCCTGAAGCCGGGATATGGGCTCCATGAGGAACTAGAACCCAGAGTATAGGCCTTGATTGCTGAGTTAAAACAGTAGATTTAGCCACAGGGCACTGAGGAAAAATAAGAGGCTTTAAACAGAGAGTGACATGACTGGTTTTGCACTCTGGCCATGTGGGCAGGAGCATACTTGGAGTGCAGACTCATAACAAGCAACTCAAGTAGGAAACCATAACAACAGATGATGGATTTCCAACCTGAGGCAGCAGGACTGGGGATCCTGTGTTCATCCTTTTCTCCTCTACTCATACACATGTACGCATGCACACACACAATCACATGCACAGAGTAACCTCTTCTTTGATTATGATGCATAAGGTATAACCCATCCCCAACCACCGCCACCAGCGCCGCCACCCTAAAAGGAAAAGATAAAGTTGCATAAGTGAAATTCTTCAAGCTATGGAATCTGAATCTCGGTCTCATCCCAAGACCTGTTCCTTCTTCCTCAGGGGTTCCTTCCAGAAGGGAGATCCAAGAAATCAAATCCTTGGCTCTCCTTTACCTTCTGAGATTATAAAATGAATAAAGAGGAACAAAAATATGAACACCCCAAATCACTATCTACTAGATTTTCCCCAGAGCAAATTCAATAGTAGAAATGGCATTGAGGCTGGTTTTAACATATGGTACTTGACATTAAAAGTCCTGCTTTCTCATGGCAACTCTACTGTCCACCAACTGTGTGGCTTTGGACAAGCTATTTTTCCTGTCTTGAAAGTCATACTCAGCACCGTCTTTGCAAAAATGACCACAATCCTTCAGTCCTCCCTGTAAACATGTCCTTTGCAATGAGACATTGCATCTCCTTCCATCAAGAAAGTAGAGTCGCTTTGGCCAACAGGATGTGGCAGAAGTGGCAGTGTGCTGCTTCCAAGTTCAACCCTTAAAAAGCGTGTGTGCGTTCATGTTCTGTTGCAGAACCCTGCAGCTGCTGAGTGAACAAGTCTGAGTTAGCCTGCTGGAGGGTGAGACAGCTGAGGCTGTTATAAACCCCAAGCCAGTTTATAATCAGCAGGCCTTACACATGTGAGGAGGCTCATCTTAGATCAATGAATCACATGATGAGATGAGTCCTCAGGAACCACAATGGAGTCTCGAGCAGTAATAGTTGTCATTTTAAGCTGCCAAGTTTTAAGGTGTTTTGCTATGTAGCAATGGTTAACTGCTAGAGGTGTCAAAAGGACTTTGGCAAGTCACAACTATCATTACCTTAGAACTTCATAAAAACTGCTTGGATGCAGAATTGGCCTCCCCACTTCATGTGTGAGAAAATTGAGGATTGAGGAGGGGATGAGATTTCTTTTATGCACATGACTGATAGGCAGTAAGTCTGGAATTTGGAGCCAGGCCATCTGACTACACATCCTGTATTCTTAAGTGATTCAAGGACTCTTCTTGCCTTTGCCTGGCCTCAGACACTCTCCTAACCCAGGTATCAAGTCAGCATGTAGAATGGGGGAGATGTGGTCACGCTCAGTGGCCAAGCCTCCTGAGCCACAGACGTCGGGGGGAACCTGGCCTACAGCACCCAGTTCTTCCCTTTTGCACTCTGGTGTGATGCCAGGGGGTGGGGGCGCCCACTCGGGGAAGTGTGATTTCAGGAAGCTATGTGGCCCTCAGAGCAGTGAAGAAAGTGTCCAATTCTAATTACAAATCTGACAAACCACAGTGACCCTGAGTAGCTCAGATGATGGTCCAGAGCTGGGGGAAATTCTCCTTCCCAAGACCCGGGCCCTGGGAGGCCTCTGGACCGGGATTCCTGAGACCTGGTCCTGGGGCCGCCCTGCCACTAGCTGGCTGTGTCTTTGAGCATGGCCAGCTCCTTCTCCAAGCCTCCATTTCTTTATCTGCAAAGATGCCCTCACCACCTTTAGGATTCTAAATAGCCTGACCTGGAGGTCAAGATCCTTAGTTTCCCGGGAGTTATGTGAGATCTGGGCCATTGTCAGATTTTGAGGCTCCCAGTATATGACGAAATATTTTTTTAAAAAGGCAAAATAGGGTGTCAAAATGATGGTAACTGTTAATGTTTATGTGGAACACAATCCCTGAAACCCCTCGTCCCTGCCCAACACACTATGTTTTTGCTGATTGTAGAGACAGCAGCAAAGTTTAAAGCTGATGTGTTTGCAATTATATCCTGTGCTTGAGTGGTGATCATCACCATTCTATCAGTGGCTTAGTGATGAATAGGAACAGAAACAGGGAAGCTTGACACTCACACCTGCTGTGATGTGAACCTCCATTTGGCCACCTTTTAGGATGGAGGCCCAGCCAGGCCCAAAGCCAATGCTTTTACGGTCATGGGTCCTGAGATGGAGCAGTGGCCAGCTCCCGTAGCCAGAGTAAACTGCCTGGTTTGCATCTGAACTGGAGTGACTAACGCTGCATAGCAGATACAATAAAACAGATCATGGAAAATTTAATGGCCCGTGGTTGGCAATCACTGAATTATTTATGCCATCTTTGCCTCTACCGAATTCTCAATTGCTCTTCCTCCAGCACTGCAGCCCTGGCTGTCTGCAGGCTGAGGAGTAACAGGGCCTGGGGAGATCAGGACGTGGGCACCAAGAGGCTGGAGGTTTCTGAGTAACTTTGGGCAAAAATTGCTTCCAGTCTTTTGGCTTCATTTTCTCATCTGTCAGTTAGGGGGTTCTCCTCTGCAATCTAATAGCAACTTAAATTTATGCCACTCTTTACATTCACAGATGATTCCCAAATTCTTCCATCCTTCCCCAAACACTGTGAGGTAGGCAGAACTGGTCTTACTGTCTTCCCATTTTCCAGATGATAAGCCAAGGATCAAGATGATGAAAAGACTTAGCCAGAGTCAAAGGGAAAAAAAAGCAGTGCAGAGAATTTCCAATTAGAGATGCAGATTGAGTATACGAAATTTAGATTCTCTCTATTCCAAAATCGTATTGGAAAAAGTGTCAGAAAAGACATAAGAGAATGAATAAATCCACATTAGGAAATTTAAAAAGGATGTTATCCATGCACCAGAAATGTTGAGGAATTTCTGCAAGGTAGTAGGCAAATGAGATCCAGCTGATTGAGAAGCCAGAGCAAGGAAGTGATAAGTCAGCGCAGACCCGCACGAGGCAGGCGGCTGAAGCCACAGCCCTTTATCTCAGCAGACTCCGGGAACCTCCAGTAAAAGCAGGCAGGCCATGGGGCAACCCCAAACTACTTGAAGAGTAGCTTGCCTGGTTGTCCCAGACCTTTCTTGAATAGACGGAACAGCTGGCTTTGGCATTCACCCTCAGGAAAGAGTCACGAGAACAACTCTCAAAATAAAACGAGGGTTCTGCAGGCATTTCTGTCGACTAACCCTTCCTGACCTCCTTAGCAGGCTCAGAGAAAAAAGATAAAGGAAAGGAACTCCACAGAGGAATAAACTTGGTCTGTTTGACTACAGTGTGTGTTTCTATGATCTGCATTACTCATACACAATTGATACAGAGGATCACGATGTTAGTAACAGCAGCCGAATGCAAAGAAAGCTGAACCCAGAGATGTGGTGCCAGAAGCAACCTGCTCGCACCTACACTCCTCCTCATGGTCACTTGTGTTGTCTTGGAAGGGCCTGTTAAATAGTTCTCCACATTCTTGATGCATTTTGTCCTCATTTTCATAACTCAGAAGCCTAAACCCTACCTCATACCTCCTTCTATTAAGCTACTTTCACTTTTTTTTTTTTTAAAGTAAAGCCTGGCCGGGTGAGGTGGCTCACACCTGTAATCCCAGCACTTTGGGAGTCCAAATCGGGTGGATCACCTGAGTCAAGAGTTTGAGACCAGCCTGGCCAACATGGTGAAACCCCATCTCTACTAAAAATACAAAATTTAGCCAGACTTGGTGGCCCACGCCTGTAATCCCAGCTACTCAGGAGGCTGAGGCAGGAGAATTGCTTGAACCCAGGAGGTTGAGGTTGCAGAGAGCCGAGATCACGCCATTGCACTCCAGCCTTGGTGGCAGAGTGAGACTCTGTCTCAAAAAAAAAAAAAAAAAAAAAAGTATAGCCTTATATTTACTGTAGTATTTTTTACTTATTAGAAAGTTAAAAACGTGTTCTTAAAATATGAGCCTTTTGTTTTGTTAGGATGATTATTTTTGCTAATGGTCTGATTATAATGTTGCATGAAATTTGGGTAGTTTATTTCTAATCCTATTTTTCTCCTTAGTCCTATTATTTTTAATATGCAGTTTTGAAGATTTTAAGGATTTGGGGTATATCGTATGTCAAAACTCATGTACACTAATGCTCTGCACAATTAGAAAGGAATGTCTTCCTTACTTCAGCAATGGTTGTGGCTCAAGAGCTTGCATTTCTGTTCCCTATCAGCAATCCTCACTCAGACACCTCCAGGGCCCCTGTCCTGTTCAGGAGAGATGCCTATCTTCCAAGCAGACCTGTGCAACCGGCAGAGGGAACAATTCATCCCAGCCAGATTACTTAACAACCTCACTATTTATTCAAACATTCTAATGGCTTTCTGAGGATTTCCAAGTTATTAAGAAAACAACCACATAAAAGAGAAGGACTAAGGTGAACAAAGCAACCCAGAGGAAAAACAGAGATGATGCAGCAAACAGAAGAGAATGGATGTTAATTTATTGGGAGGATATTGCATCCATGAAACAAAAGCAGCACACTATGGAAAAAAGAAAACAAGCAGAGCATGTAAAAGTTCTTAGAAATTAAAAGTATGTTGGCTGAAATTAAAAAAGAAAGGGCTGGAATGGAAGGGAAGAATAGGAAACCAAATCAGAGAAATTACATAAAGACAATAAAGTTTAGGAAGTATCTCAGAATATAGATTAAAATGTCAATATGACTTTTTAAATGAGGAAAGATTAAAAAAAAATGGAGGCTACAACAAGAAGGCCAATACTCAACTAATAGGAATTTTAGAAAGAGACAACTGAAGTAATAAAAAAGAAGGAATTGTCAAATAACAAAAGAAAATTTTCTTAAGCTGATAAAAGACATGAATTTGGAGGTTAAAAGGAATCATTATATTATCAAGATTTTTTGGGTTACATTTGATGGAAACCCAATTCAAAGAGCTGAAAGAAAAAAAGTGAATACATTGGCTAATCTGGCTTCAGTCTTGCCTGCATCTAGAAGTTTGAACGTTGAAAATTATTTATTCATTCTCTCTCTCCCTTTCTGTCTCACTCTCCACCCCTCCCCTCTGCTTTCCTCTGTGTTGGGTTCATTCCCAGGCAAGTTCTCTATGTATAGTGACCAAGAAGGCCTCTATAAATTCCAGTCTTATTTTATCCTTGTACCAAACCCAGAGAAAAGAGCATAATCCCCTCTCTTCCAGCATCCAGATCAGTCTGTAAAACATACTCTGATTGGCCTGGTTTGGTTGCATGTCCAGCCCTGAATTGATCTCTTGACTGGAAAGATGGAATATTCTGATGGCCACTCTGGGGCAGGGAAAGAGGGACCTTCATTAACAGCACCTCCAAAATCAAAATCATGTGAAGTGGGTGAGTTATTGGCAGTTTTCAAGGAAAAAGGAAGCAGGCCGGACCAAAAAAACAAAGCCGTAGCCATCTGCTATTTTCACCAAGTATAGAGCAGATGTAATGAAAAAGACACACACTTCTCAAAAAATTGGGAAAGTTTCAGAACTCTAACAATCAGATGGAAGTCTTAAAACTTCTCAAGGAAAATATTTAGGATACCTAAAAAGAAACAACAATCAAAGTAGCATTTGATTTTTCATATGCAATGGGCTTGCTAGAAGGTAACAGAGCAATGTCTACAAATTCTGAAGGGAAATCATTTGGAATCTCTTATTCAAGTGTGAAGGCATAGTAAAGACACTTTTAGATGTTCAAGGATTCGGATTTACTTGGTGCACCACCACCCCTGTTATGCATATTTTCTGAAAAATTCCTTGAAGATATACTCTGGCAAAATGAAAACTGAATTCAAGAAAGAGGGAGACAATAGATTCAAAGATTATAGAATTAACCCAGAAGAACAATGGAAAGGAATACTAGTAGGAGAGTTGTGCAGCTGACCTAATAAGCCACTAGTCCCAATTAGAACAAGAAATCAGAGGACTCATAAAAAATAACCTAAAGAAGAAAAAAGCATTAACCATATCCTATGAGTAAGAAGCTGACATCCTGCTATAAGACACTTCTAAGAAACAAGAAAAGCAATGTATGAGCCACTTCTCAGAAACAAGAAAAACAAAGGCAATTGCAAACTCTGGGAAAAACAAAGAACTATACATGAAACTCATGGTACAGATATAATGAGGGCTAACTTGTGGCAAGAGTCTGAGCCACCAATTAAGTGTAGGAAGTCATGCTTTCTGAACTCACAGAAGCAACCTGCCATTGGTCAGGTAATGTAAGAAGAAGAAGATAATCCGTGAATGCTTTAAATTCACACATCATCTGTTTGGATTTGTATTAGGAACAAGTGATAATTATGTCCCCATGATATGTTTGTTCTTTTTGAAAGTGATTGAATACTTCAGTAATTTCTCTTGACAAATTATCCCAACAATGGGCTTACCTCTTTATATTATTTTAATTCAAATGTTTATGTAGATAAATTAGTCTATGTGTTTAGGGGTAAGTTGTATCTTTTGACTTTTGAAAGAGAAATGACTAAGTTCTACCTAAACTAAAAACTGCTTATAAGTATATGGTTAAAATAAAACACCACAACTTCAACTTTCAATTCTTTTCAAATTAAGGAAAGAAAAATTATATAAAGACCAATATCTCCTGTGTTGAAGAAAAATTTGCTTAAAGCTCTCTAATTCTTTGTCTCTAACTTTAGATTTTTTCTTCTATTATTACCCAGTAAAAGTAAATTTTATATATTTTTTTCTGAATAGTAATCATCACCTCTGGATAATGAGATTTCAGGCTACTGGCAGATTATGATCTTTTTTTGTATTTTTCTGAATTTTCACATTTTCTGTCATAAACTTGTATGATTCTTATAATAAAAATGAGAGAGAAATGGAAGTATAACTATATATATTTCGGTGTTGCAATATGTCTAGAATATTTTTAAAACAAAAAAGTCCATTGTTGAATAGTATGTATTGTGTGTGTGTGTGCATGTGTGTGTGTGTAATCTGGAATTACAATCATTATTGTCACTAGGGAATAGGGTAGAGAAGGGCTGATATTGGCAGGATGTGGGTGAACAGTCTATCATATTTATGTTGTGTTTGTTCTGGGTTGCATATCTCTTTTACAATGCACACATACTAATTTAATAATTAAAAGCAGTGGCAGGAGACTTGACCCCTGAGGTTCTGAATTCAGATGTGTGTTCATTCTCTCCTTTCTCTGGTGAGCAGCCATGTTGGGAAGGACAATTTTCCTTCCTCCAAGTGAAAGAACCCTCTAGAAAGAGAGTCTCTCCCATGGTAGTTGCATAGAGAAACACATCCAGGCTTGATCCACGTAACTGAGGCCCAGTGGGTTTTGGAGAGAAGGAGGAAGCAGTGGGAGGAAGATTCAGACTTCCTAGGCCTTCCCAGTCAGTGGCCATTCGTGGTCCAGTGAGCATTACACCTTTGTTCCCAGTCTTTGTCTCTTTCTGGGGCTTCAGATCCAGATATTCAATTATCTTCTGAACAACCCCATTGGAAAGCTCCACAGGCATCTCCACCCCACCCTAACAAAAACTGAGCACAATGTCTCTCTCCACTCCAGGTTCTATCTCCCCTGCCCACCTGCTCTCTCTCATTGTCTCAGTCAGTGTCACCTCCATCTGCCCCACTGCACAGGCCAGAAACTGGCACTCATCCTTGACTCCTCCTTCTACCTGCCTCCCACAATCAATCACAAAGTCCCATTAATTTCTAAATATTTCTTTCCTCTAGCAGGAACCCACTCTCTCCTTCTCCTGGCAACCACAACAACCCTTGTCTCCATCAGTGTCACTTGGGCAACTGAAATTCCCTCAAATGTTTCCTCCACCTTCCCAATCCCAGTCCTACTGTTGGTCTCCTTTCTTTTAATCTCTTCTTCCCAGAGTGACCCTCTGAAAGATGCAAATCTGATCACGACATTCTCCTTATAGGTTCCCCCACTGCTCTCAGATCCTGATCCTTCTTCCTTTACATGTATTGAGGGACAAAGCCCTGTATGATCTAGCTCCAGCCAGCCCTTCCGGCCTCAACTCTCACTTCCCCTGACAACAAGAGATCCTACCAGGTTGAGTTTTCTTTCTTCCTTTGAACTTTCCGTGCATTCATTCATCTCTGGTGTTGTATCTGCTGCTCTCTCTGCCAGGAACAGTCTACCCCATTCCTGAACTGCCTTCATCACTCACCTGGCAGATCATAGCTCAGGGGCCTTGTGATCACTGAGGTTAAGGAAAGTGTCCCTCCTATGTTTCCATAGTACCCTATACATTTCCCCCTCTAGGCACAGGTCACGCTGTTTGATGATTGACTCCTTATTACATCCATATCCCCCACTAGACTGTTACTGAGGGCAGGGCCTGGTGCACAGCCAGCTTCAGGAGAGCTTGGATGAATGGATGGATGGAAGGATGGTTGGATGGATGGATGGATGAGTTTAGATGAATGGATGGGATTAGATGGGTAGATGACTACAGAGTGAATGAATGACTTAATGAATTAATGTATACACAGGAACTGGTCAGACTCCTGCAGAGCTTGGTGAGCCTAAAGTAAAAGACAGGTAACTAGAGAGGCCCAGGAAATAATATATGGATCTAATTATTAAAATTACCCAGACAATGCCACATTCCAGAGTATAGGGTGGTGGCTGCTGAACTCCAACCTACCCTGGTTTCATATAGATCCTGGGGCCTAGGAAGGGCGTGGGGCTGGGTGCTACATTCGCAGGTGAAGGCCAAATGGCTCTACCATTAACACATGAATGTATTTATTTCATATGTATTTCCCGAGGGCCTACTGAGCACTGGTCCCTGTGTTGGACTGTGGGAATTTATAGATGCACAATTCAGAATCACTGCCCTGTAAGAACTCAGTGTAATGAACAGACACTTTTCAAAAGAAGACATACATGTGGCCAACAAGCATATGGGAAAAAAGCTCATCCCCATTGATCATTAGAGAAATGCAAATCAAAACCACAATGAGATACCATCTCACACCAATCAGAATGACTATTATTTAAAAGTCAGCTGGGCACGGTGTCTCATGCCTGTAATCCCAGCACTTTGGGAGGCCAAGGTGGGCAGATTACACTGTCTGGAGTTTGAGACCATTCTGGCCAACATAGTGAAACCCTGTCTTTACTAAAAATACAAAAAATGAGCCTGGAGTGGTGGCACACACCTGTAGTTCTAGCTACTCAGGAGGCTGAGACAGGAGAATCACTTGAACTGGGGAGGCAGATGTTGTTGCAGTGAGCCGAGATCAAAAAAAAAAAAAAAAAAAAAAAAAAAGGTCAAAAAATAATAGATGCTGGTGAGATTGCAGAGAAAAGGGAACACATACACTGAGGATGGGAGTGTACGTTAGTTCAACCACTGTGGAAAGAAGTGTGGCAATTCCTTAAAGAGCTTAATAATAGAAGTATTATTCAACCCAGCAATCCCATTACTGGGTATACTTCCAAAGGAATATAAATCATTCTACCATAAAGACACATGCACATGCATGTTCATTGCAGCACAATTCGCAATAGTAAAGACATAGAATCAATCTAAATGCCCATCAGTGGCAGATTGGATAGAGAAAAGATGGTACATGTACACCATGGAATACTATGCAGCCATAAAAAAGAATGAGATCATGTCTTTGCAGGAACATGGAGGAAACTGGAGGTCATTATACTTAGCAAACTAACACAGGAACAGAAAAGCAAATATCGCACGTTCCCACTTATAAGTGGGAGCTAAATGATGAGAACACACAGACACAAAGAGGGGAACAACAGACAATGGGGTCTACCACAGTATGGAGGGTGGGAGGAGGGAGAGGAGCAGAAAATATAAATATTGAGTACTAGGTTTAGAACCTGGGTGATGAAATAATCTCTACAACAAAGCCCCATGACACAAATTTACTTATATAACAAATGTGCACATGTACCTCTGAACCTAAAATAAAATTTGAAAAAAAGAACTCAGTCTAGTGGGGTGGGGGAGGAACACTCACATTTCTGGACATCATAGAGCCAGATTGCTGCAGGAGATATGACAGACATCTGTATACTCCACAACAGCAGTGGTGAAGGGTTTGGGAACATGCTGGAAAAACATCTCTGGGAAGCAGAGACTTGCAAATGGTGGGAAAAGGAAGGAGCAGGCTGGGACTATCTTGCTGATGCTGCTAACAAAAGGTGTCACTGTGTAGGGATTCACAGAAGAGGCCTTGGGATCAGATGACTTGGAGTCTAATCCCAGTCCCCAGTTTCTTAGCTAAGGACCCTGAGTGAGCTACTATCTCCTCTAAACTTCCATTTCCTCTGGGGTAAAATGGTGGTCAGGTGCCCTAGAGGCCGACTCTGAGACAAAGATTGATGTGCAAATGATTTATGAGGAAAGCTTCCCAGGGAAGACTAGAGGGAGCAGGGAAGGGCTGGGGAGGAAGCCAGGCAAGGAGTGACTTCAGGCAAAGCCTCCTACTGCCCTTAGCGGGATTCCTGGGGAGCTCGGAAGTGTTAAGTTTCTCTCCGATACTCTGATCCCTGACAGGGGCAGGCTTTCCTACCCCTACCCTGCTGTCCACAGGCCTAGGACCCCTCCCTAGGGCACAGACTCCCAGGTAATAGGGACTCTCTCACCCACAGAAAGTGACTCTAGCAGCTCATGGATCATCCTCCAAAGATAGTCACAGGTGCTAGGGCTCAAAAATAAACAATAGAAGTCAAAAGGGACCTGAAGAACATCAACAACATCCATTATACTCCCTCACATTGCTCCCAAAGGAAAGACTGAGATCAAATTTGTAAAGGCTTTATGACTGCGCCTGGCACACGGCAAGCAATAAGAGATAGCTACGATTGTCCAAAAAGGCTGAATGCACCAAGTGTTTAGGAAGTGCTAGGCCCTTGATGAGTACTAGACCTGGCTGGATGGAGCTGAGGAAGAGTGACCGGTGCCTACAGATGCCTTTAGAGCAGCGCGGCTGGGAGTGGCCACCTCTCTTTTTATCTGGTGCAGCAAAAGACCCAGAATTCTCAGAACTGCCGCCGACCGAAAATGAAAAAAACAAACAAAAAAATGGTATCAGCAATTAATTAGGCCTTTGCTTCAGTGCTCTGCTCTCTCTGCTTGCCTTCACCAGCTTGGCATCCGATTTTTTAGCTGAGAAGGAGGGGCAGCAGGTTTCTGAGATATTTTTTGCTAATGGGCTGAAATATTACACCCATAATTATAGCCTGGCTGCATATTTTTTTTCTTTTGCTCATTTTGTTCAGCGTAGCAAACATTGTATCTGATTACAGCCATTCATGTCTTCTTTATGAAATAGGGTTTATCACACTCGGCAGAAGGGATCAGTGGCGCTGGAGAAATTATCCAGGCTAAGAAACCCTCTATGGGCCTCTGCAGGGGAGATGGATGCTGCCAGATCTTGTCTCCTTGGATGGGACAAGGTGAGAGTGACAGGGACTGGGACAGGAAGGATGGGGACAACCCATCTCTGCCACTCTCCACCAGCCTGTTCCATTTTCTCCACCATCCCAACCTGCCCCCACCCATGCCCACTCTTGCCTCTGGGGCTTTGCTCGTCCTGCCACCTCCCTTGGCCCTTTTAAGAATGCCCTCCTCCTTCTTGTCTACCTAGACCAGTACGATGCCAAGTATGGTCCACAGACCAGCATCAGTACTTCCTAGGAGCTTGTTGGAAATGCAAGTTCTCAAACTCCCACTCTTTGCCCTCCCAACTGTTGAACAGGATCTCTGCATGCTGGGGCCCTGCAATTTGGATTATAACCAGCCCTCCAGGGGATTCAGAAGCTCTCTCCAAAGCTTGAGACCCACTGACCTAGATCAAACCTAAATCTAGGGCGTAGAGTCAAATAGATCTGGGTTCCTGGTTCTGCCTCTTACTCTGTGCCATATTGGGCAAGTTGTTTAATCTCTCTGGGCTTCAGTTTCTCATCTACAAAATAAATTATACCTGATTCGTGGGAGGAATTAAAATAATATTCTTAGATTGAGCCATATGAAATTTCAGGTTTTCCAGGCCAAGAACACTTGAATAGCAGCAATTTCATGTGGTTCAACCCGATATCTCCCTTCGTTTCAGCCTGCAGATCTCAGCTCAGACCACATCTCTGCCTGAACTGTCCATGATTACCCAGGCACAAAGTGCACGCATTCCTCGGAAAAAGCCCAGAGCTTCCTTTCCGAGCTTGTCAATTCCTTATGGGCTATCTCTGGTGCTTCTCTAGGGTGCCAAGGTCATATGCTTCCCTCCCAGGCAAAGCCTCCTGGCCCCATATCCCTCACAGCAGAGGTTACTATCCATCTTTGACTTTTAAAAGAATTACTGACTGAGACAGAAAGGCAGGAATTATTTGTTTAAAAGGAAGAGGGGTGGACAAGAGATACCAGGGGTAAAAATGAGATGTTTAAGACCCAAAGCAGAACCATAGTAGGTGTCAGGGGAAGACAAGTTCAAAGTTGAGTTTAACAGGAGGCGAGGAACAGGCAGGAACAAGAGAGCTGCATTTCATGCCTGAAAAGGAGGCATCATACCATTGCAGACCCTCGGGTGTGAGAGGGGCTGCAGGGCACTTGACTGCAGAATGGCTCAAATTGTGGTCCCTAGAACAGTAGCACCAGGTGTCACGTGGGCCTTGCAATCCCTCCAGCTGCTGAGTCAGAATCCCAAAGGTGGGACCTGGCAATCTGTTTAATCAGCTCTCTGGGTGACCCTGCTGCTCATTAACATTTTGAATCACTGGCTTTGTGTCACCACCACTGCAGGTTCCTGTCCTCTTGAGAGGATCCTGCAAGTGGCCATGGAATCCACCCTTGAACACCATCAATGTTGGGAAGCTCTCTCCTTTCCCTTTCCAAAGCATCCTTTCCTCCTGCTGAGTGATGTCTCAGAAGAAGGAGCTGAAACTTGGGAGGTGGGAGGCAGGGAGAGAAGATGTCAGGGTGGGAAGCAGTTTAGCAGGATGGAAAGGACTTTCCTCGACAAGATTCTTTGTGGCTAGATTTGCTTTAATAAAGGAAGACTAATAATCCAGTAAGAGAATTACTTATTTGAAATTAACTCTTGAGTATAAACTAAAATTACAGAACGTCTTAATTACCCTTGAAATAAGTTAGTACTGGGGGTATCTCACTATTGGTGGTGGGTAGAATGGGGAGGTAAGGGGTATCTGTAAACATCAGAGTAGGACTAAACGCTGCCTGTTTAGGCTCTAATTTATTTTTATATTCTCAGCTCTTGAAAATGACCTACATGTTTACTGAATACCTACGGTAGGCCAGACACTGTTCTATATATTAACTATACAAGGTTTTGAACAGGATAGAAACATTTTCTGCCCTCATAGAGCTTACTTTCTGGGAGAGAAGACAGACAATAGACCAGGAAACAAAGCTGTGATATAATTTCATGTTGTCATATATGCAATGGTTTAAAAAAGTAAGTATTAAAGCACTTTTCCAACAAGGTTTACCCTAACCACACTATTTAAAATCACAACCCCTGGCCGGGCGTGGTGGCTCACGCCTGTAATCCCAGCACTTTGGGAGGCTGAGGCGAGTGGATCACGAGGTCAGGAGATCGAGACCATCCTGGCTAACACAGTGAAACCCCGTCTCTACTAAAAATACAAAAAAAATTAGCCGGGTGAGGTGGCGGGCGCCTGTAGTCCCAGCTACTCGGGAGGCTGAGGCAGGAGAATGGTGTGAACCCCGGCGGGCGGAGCCTGCAGTGAGCCGAGATCACGCCACTGCACTCCAGCCTGGGTGACAACAAGACTCTGTCTCAAAAAATAAAATAAAATAAAATAAAATAAAATAAAATAAAATAAAATAAAATAAAATAAAATAAAATAAAATAAAATAAAATCACAACCCCGTCCAGCACCCGTGATCACCCCTCAGCTGCTGTAGTTTTTCCCATAGCACATGCCACTTTCTAGAATAGCATAATTTAGGTATTTATTATATTTATTGTCTGTCTCCTCCCACTAGAATGTACTCCAAGAAGGCCAGGAAAAGAAAGTGTGGGGTGCTGATAGTGGGGTCTCTCTTAGTCACTGAAGCATCCTAGGTTTTTAAAGAGTGCTGAATCCATATTATTTGGTGGCTTCCAACCAGGGGCAATTTTACCCCCCAGGGGACATTTTGCAATGTCTGGAGTCATTTTTAATTGTCACAAGTAGGAGGAGGATGCTCCTAGCATCTAGTGAGTAGAGGCCAGGGATGCTGCTAAACATGCTACAATGCATAGGACAGCCCCCGCATCCCCCCGATACAGGATGATCCGTCCAAAACGTCACATGTTGAGGTTGAGAAAGCCTGTAGTAGACAGTCAATAAATATGTGTTGGGCGGGTGGATTTAATGAGAAGAGAACACCTATTGAAGGGTCCTATTTCACAGAGGGTAGTCACAGATGCCTCTCTGAGAAAAGGGCATTGCTTGGAGAACTGAACAATATCATGGAGCAAGCCACGTGGAAGGCCAAAGAAAGAACTTTCCAGGTGGAGACACCAGCAAAGGTGAAGGCCTAGCATCAGAAGTAAGTTCCAGAGCTTCAACATGCTGCGAGAAGGATGGTGTGGCTGGGATCAAGGGGAGAGGGGCTGAGGCCTGAGGGGAGGGAGGACGGGCAGCGGTCAGACTTCACAAACTCTGCAGACCAAGGAACACAGCCTGGGTGTTATTTTAAGCGAGGTTCAAAGTCATGTAGGGAAGTAATGTGAATTGATTTATCCTCCGGTCTCTGCTTGGGGGACAGAGTGTAGCTGGGAGCAAAGTGAAAGCAGCAAAACCAATTAAGATAGAACTGCAGTGGTTCTAGCAAGAAAAGTGGGGCCTGCATTCGGGTGGGAGCAGAAGAGGTGGGATGAGAAATGGGCAGCTTGGAGGGTGTATTTGGAAGGTAGAGTCACAGAACTTGGTGATGGGTCAAGTGTGGAAAAGGGATGACTCTTAGGTTTGGAGATGAAGGAAAGAAAGAAGGAAGGAAGGGAGGGAAGGAGGGAGCGGGCAGGGTAGAGGAGGGGAAATTAATGATCCCAGGTTGTACAGTTAGGGACAACACAGACTAAATTCTAGATATCGTGGTTCAGCCTGATGTCATTTATACATCAGCACGTGATTCTTATGGACTAGATATTTCCTTCCATCTCCCAAACATCAATATTGAGAACATTCTGTGTGGAGCCTCTAAAGGATATGGAGAAAATCTAGCCCATCTCCAGGAACTTACATCCCAGAGAAGGAGACAGACACATAAACAGCTTGGACAAGAGACGACTGGTGAATGTTAGAACAGAGATTCAAACAATGTAAGGAAGCAGGAGCTGGAATCCTACTGGGAAACTATTCAGTAGTTTGACTTTGAAGAATGAGTGGTATTTAAGGATATTAAATGACGTAAAATTCCCGAACCAGGAATCACCTAACCCTGGAAATAGAGAAATTTCAAATTCCTGATGACCCTGGCAACATCTGAATGGGCTGTGTGGCAATGAATCAAACATTTATACATTCCATATTTCTCACAGCGTATCTGTGTAGTACCAGGGGAGAAAAAACCTAGCACAGAGTAGGGACCCAGTAGATTATGTCTATAGCAATGATAAACATATCGATGTTTATGTTATCCATTTAATTGAAATGTCTATTATTTACTTTGATTGTCTGGATGGGGATATTGATGACGGCGAACTGAGGGTGATAATATTTGTGAGGATGTGGTTGAAGATATTGATCATACTGTAGACACAATATTGGTCATTCCCCATGGATGGTGAGATTAGTGATGGCCCTAATGATCCTGCTTTTGATAACATTGATTATGATGTTGGTGTGGACAGGTTGGTGACAGTGACCATAATATTGCTAGTGACAATGGTGATATGAATAGTGATGTCGGTATTAGCCATGACTCTAAAGATAATGCTTTTGATGATATTGATGGCATTGGTATGGGATATATTGATGACAGTAGCAATCACAATATTGCTAATGATTAATGATGGTATTTATACTGAAACAATATTAGTAATAATGATTTTGGTGATAAGGATTCTGATACTGGCAATGTCAACATTAGCAATGATATTGATTCTGGTGATGACATTGGGAGTGGTTTAAAAGCTGCTGCTGTGTGATTTGGCAACACCGATGGAGATGATAATGGTTATGCTGACACTGATGATAGCATTTGTGATAATGATACATGGCATGATGATTGAGAGCTTGTTCTGGCACCAAAGAGATTTGAGTTCAAATCCAAAGTCTGACATTTACTACTATGTGACCTCAAAAATGCCAGCCACTTTCTACCTCCGTTACTTCATCTATTAAATGAGGATAATTATAATGGTGCCTATCTTCTAGGACTGATGTGAGGATTAAATCACTCCTGCATGTAAAACCTGGAATACATAAAACAGTGAAATTAACATGATGATGATGGTGAGATGCTCCTGGAGATAATGGCACTGATGACTCTTTTGATGATGCAATTAAGATCATTTATTGGTGATATTATGTCAGTGATTGTGATAAAGCTATTGATAGTGAAGAGACTGATAATTTTGATTACAATTATGATCGATGGAAATGGCATGATGGAGGGTTAAAAGCACTCATCTTGGCATCAAACAGCAAGGGTTCAGTTTCCAACCATGCCTCTTCCATTCTGTGTAACCTTGGCCACATCACAGCTTGTGAAGGCTAGAAGGCCACTTGGAGCTCATCTCATCCACCTTCTTGTTTGACAAATGAGGCAATTCAGGTCCAGAGAGATGAGGGGACTTGCCCTGGTCCCTTCAGCTGATTAGCTCGGCAGGGCTGGAATGGGGCTCAGTCCCTTTCCCTCTTCAGCGTATTTAGTCTCTCTGATTAGACTCCTTTGCTCTGTGTGTGTGTGTGTGTGTATGTGTTCATGCACACATGTGCATGTGTGTGTTCTTCTTAGCATCTACTAGCAGAGCAACCAGTCCAGTTTGCAAAGAACCATTTCTTGAGAAGACAGGTCCTGGGTGTCCTCTTTTTTCCTCTCCGCAGATAAGCAGAGACCAAGGATTGCAACAGATTGGCTGTGGCTGACAAGGAGTTGAAATTGGTAATATTTGCCTAGTTTTTAATGTCTGGTGTCTATAGCTTGCACTTCCATCATTCTATTATATTGATGACAGGCAGGCCCAAGCCACAGAGAAGAAACAAATTACCTAATAAATCAAGGCCCCAGCATCTAAAGTGGACAGTGTTATTAGACTAGGGGAGAGAGGGATGCTAAGTGATAGGTAGGGCTGCCTGGGAAAATGGCCCAAGCAGGGACTCATCTGTCTATTTCTCCATAAATAATTACACACAACTGATATGCATCTGAGACAGAACATGATATGTTATTATTAACTAAACAGTGGGAGGGGGACCATGGCAGGAGCGGGGAGGGAAACAGCACTGGGGAAACACACAGCAGCATTCATGATGTCCCCCACTATAGAACAGGCATGACTATAATAGCACCTACCTCATCGAGTTGTTGTGAGAATTCAATGAGTTAATGCTTGGAAAGCACTTAGAAGAGTGCCTGCTACAGAGCAAACACTATCCTGAGTGTGTGTTCAATAGATGATCGTCTCCACTTTATGGATGGAGAGGCTGAGGCACAGAAGGAAAGCAATGTGCGCAAGGCAATAAAGAGTAAAAGTGAAACTGATGTTTGAATCCATATCCAGTCAACTCTGAAATTCAAATTCTTTCCCCTTCCCAGGGGTGGGCAAACTTTGTCTTTAAAGGGCCAGACGGTAAATATTTTAGGTTTTAGGCTTCGTAGGCCACAGAACCTCTTGCAACTACAGTTGACCCTTGAACAACATGGATTTGAATTGTGCAGGTCCAAACGCGGGCCAAATATACAGTATATGCAGAATGCAAAACCCTAGCGTAAGGAGGGCTGACTTTTCATATATGCAGGTTCTGCAGGGCCCACTGCAGAGCTTGAGTATTCACAGATTTTGGCCTTCACTGGGCTCCTGGAAACAATCCCCTGTGGACGTGGTGTTGTAGCTTGAAAGCCACCATAGATCACCTGTAAAGGAATGGGCACAGTGGTACCCAACAACACTTTATTTATAAAAACTGGCAGCAGGCCGATTTGGCTGTAGTTTGCTGACTAACCCCTGCCCATCACTACTTGAACAACTCACCTAA
The DNA here is from genome assembly GCF_009828535.3 of Hylobates moloch. Classification (NCBI taxonomy): domain Eukaryota; kingdom Metazoa; phylum Chordata; class Mammalia; order Primates; family Hylobatidae; genus Hylobates; species Hylobates moloch. Next base: position 58,443,619 of record NW_026652289.1, read on the forward strand.
GTGATCCCTCTTCAACAAGACCTTTTAAAATATCTGCACTCCGTACCATGGGGTGGGCATTTTTCTCTCCCTGCTCATTCCACACCGCTTGCAGACACCCTTCACAAAGGGCTTTGCCTTCGTTGGTCCCTGTGAGTGTCCTGTGGGTTGGGTGGGCAGGGGTGCCCCAGCCCGCAAGGCGGAGCCTGGAGGAGATGGCACTCTTGGAGAGCAGTGCGCAAAGCCCGGAAGCAGCCGCTGCACTGCCAAACCTCTGTGGGCTTTGCCCAGAAGCCCCATGATAATCCTTTGTGGGCTGTCAATAAGCAAGTTGAACCCCGTAATCACCCACCGCTTAGCTTCCTGGCTTTAATTTCCGTGGAGGCTGGAGAAAACAGTGGCTAAGGATTTTGCTTCCAGACAAAAGCAGCAAACATTTTCCCCAAAGACATCTCAAAGCAGGGCTGGCACTACCTCATCTAGTTAAGCCTTTCAGCTCTCGCACACACAGGCCGAGGGGCCAAGCTGAGCAAGAGTTGCACACACTGCCCCAGAAAGCTGCCTGCACGCTCCAAGACCAGGAACAAAAGCAGCCCTTGAGTGCTTCCAGAGCCTTCTCAGGAAGCCTTCTCAGTAAAAGGCTGGAGGCTCCCCCAGCTTCCTCCCACCCATAACCCACCCCTGACCTTTCTGACCCTCCATTCAGGGACAACACATAGGCCCCCTTGTGACTTCATCCTTTCTCCCGCACCGTGGCCCTCCTCCAGGACAATAATGAGGACCTATTAGGTTTCATTATGTGAGCTGATAATTGCCAGGCAGATAATTTAGTAGATACTTCAGCATAGCAAAATTGCCTTTGGTTTAGTCTCAGTGGCCCAGTGGGTTCCTGTTCTGTTAAGAAATCCCACTCTGATCTTTTTGCAGTAGGGAACTACTCTTGGGGGAGACCTACAAATTCTTTTCAACGCTTTAATAAAACAAAAAACAAAAACGCCAGCCAGCAATGGGCTATTGAACAACTGGTTTAGAATCAGAAAGCATAGGTACTAGCTTGAGCCTCACAACTTGCTAGCTGTGAGCCTTAGGCAAATAACTGGTTCTGTCTGAGTCTCCGTCCTTCATCTGTAGTGTGGTTGGAGTCCCAGCTCCGTCACAAGCTGTGTGGCCTTCAACAAGTCACTCTGCTTTTCTGGTCTTTTCATCCTTCAAGTGGGCTGACAATCCCTGCCTACCTACCTACCTACCTGCCTGCCATGATCCTGTAAGGATCGAAGTGAGAGATGGAGTGAGATGGCACTTGGAAACTCACAGGACCATGTGGCAGAACAGTGACTTATTATAGGGAGTGCAGATTTGGAGATTGGTCAGGAGTAGGTTCAAATATGGCTGTCTCACAAGTTCTATTGCTGTGAACACAATGGCCAAGTGTAGGCTTCCAAGATGGTAGGGTTGAGGTTGGAGAAAGATGTCTCATCCCTTCTCTAGTGGCTCAGAACTAGATGCAGCTGAGCGTGCAAATGGGCCTTCAATCATGGCATAGAAGTCAGGGGCAAGTAAATGGTTTGCCAGGTCCCAGAGCCAGGAGTACTGGACAAGGAGTGAGGAAACTGGCATTCCCAAGCGATCTCTTTTGTGTCTTTAATACTAATTTATTCCTTCATCTCACAATACTTCCTGAGCATCCACAATTGGGGAAGGTCCTTGACCGAGTGCTTGGGAGACAGAGAAATAGCCCTACTGTCTGCCCTCAGGTAGTCAAGTAGCCAATTATAACAAGTGTTGCTTGTACCATGAAAAAGTGTGCTCCAGGAACAGTGGGGTCAAGGAGAGAGAGGAATTGTGTGGTGGGGGTGGAGAGACGCCACAGGATCAATGGCACTTGGTCTCAGTGGCTGTGGGCACATCGTTCCTGCTCCCCAGGCACCAGCCTCAGCATGCATCAGAAAGCAGGATTGCCCATGTCAGCCCAGCCCACTTCCCTAGGGAGCTATGAGCAGCAATTGAAATAAAGTGGAGGTGGCCCAGGAAGTTAATGTGATAGACAGATGTAAGAAGTGGCATTACAAGCATGGCAACTACTAGGCTAATTAGACAAGCAGACCTACGTGTGGCCTCCAGATCACCTGCCACCTGGGCACCATCCACACACTTGTGCCAACCTGGGTCACTGAACACTCCAAAGCCCTGCCAGGCAGGGCCCATGCTCTGGGCATCTTCTCCCACCATGGTGTTCAGATTCTACAAATCTGGAACTTCAGCATTCAAACTAATTCTATAACGGGATAAAAAACATTTAGGTCCCCTTGTTTTGTGGTTGGGGTAAGTGGCATCCCAAGAGGATAAAGGACTTGTCCAAGCTCATTCAACCAATCAGCGTCTGGGTGGACGTTCCAATCTGGATTTCCTTTCTCCTCCACTCGCTGCTCCCAGGGTCCCCTTCATCCTAAGCCTTGCCTTCTGCCTCCTGCCTGTGATGAATTGAATTGTGTGTAATTGATAAATTATGCAAAAGGGCCCCTGGCAGTTTTCTGAAATGTTGGGTAGCTTCAAGGCAGCCCCTGGGGAGACAGCCTAATTTTATGGAAACCTCACACTCTGTCTGGCCTGTTTTGTGTAAGTCAGATTGATATAACAAGACTCTGGGGAGTTGACTTGATTTCTAATTTTATTCTCTAGGTGAGCTGAATGAGATATAACTGTAATGAGTGTGTTGTCTGGGGCGGACAGTATAACAGCAGTGGAGAAAAATGTCTTTTCATCTGCCTAATGGATTGTTTCCCCAGCTGGACTTCCCTGCTTCAGGATCCAGCCTTCTCCCTTTTTGCGGGAGGAAGCCATGTAGCAAGTGAAGGGAAGCACAGGGAGTGGAGGGGAAAAATCCAAGCCTTGCAGGAAGGAGGGAGAGCAGGACCGAGCGACTCTGTCCTTTCTGCTAAGGCCACCCAGCCCAGCCCTGGCATAACCCTTGGCAATTTGTTTTTCCCTAACTCAAAGAGCACCACACTTTCTCCCTCAATTCTTTTTGACTAAGCTGAGTATTAGACCAAAACATTCATGAGTATTAATACTTAAAAGTTTCCTGAGTATGAAGGCCCCACTGAAGATCGTGCCTCCATGGTTATCAGCCCACCTGGCACGCCATGGCATGAAGGGCAGTTTCCATTACCTTATAGAACCAGCGGGCCTCTTCCAGCTCACAAGAGGACACCTGAGCCATGTGCAAAAGGGACCATTCTGTTGGGCACCGACTATGTGCCAGATGTTGTACCCTGACAACAACCCTGAGAGGTAGATACGAGTGTCCCCACTTCACAGGCGAGGAAACTGGGGCCCAGAAGGGTGAGATGACACAGGTTCACTTGCCTAAGATTACAGAGCTCCTCAGTGACCCAGGCTAAGACTCGAACTTGAGTCTCGGTGACACTGAAGCATACTCTGTCTTCTTTTCCACACTGGCTCCCTTAAGAAGGGGGCAGAGGGGCTGCTCACTGCAAAGTGTCAATACCCAGCCTCTTCCTCAACCCGGTCCACTTGGATTTCAGCTTAGCCATGGCCCCTCATCTTAGCCACGCCCCTCACACGTTCATTCTTAAAGATTTACTGAAACATCTTAATTCAATATAACCATAGATTCCTAAAACAGCACCCCCCCATTCTTCCCTCTCTCTCCATCCCCATGCCCTCTCCCTCTCTCCTATTCCCGACACTCCCCACCACACACTCACACCCTGACCCCCCACCCTGACATCCTCCAGCCCAGATAGACTGTGGCAGCTCTGGAGCCAGGAGCCCCAGACTGTGACCTGGGGGCTGCTCCTGATTTTCACGGGCCCTCTCTGGGCCTGTTTCTTCAACTGTCAAACATGGACAAAGAAATGTCCTCCCACCTACTCCCTGGGGCTGTCTGAAGGCCGTGAGGTGATGAGTATGAAAACGCTGTAAAAGCCAGTAGTCTAATCACAATAGCAAGAACAACAATAATGGCTCACGTGTATTAGATGCTAACTATGGGCCTGGCCTGGGCTGCACTGGATGCTCCTGGGCTTGGAATCTTGCCTCTCAGTGGAACTGTATCACCACTGCCCAAGTCCATTGTCACTCACCCAAGTTTTTGAGGCCTGACTGCTTTGTTCCACACCCGCTACCACTCTGTGCCGATTAGAGGGTCAAGGAGGCCAACAAATAACACCCCTCTCTCCTTCCAAGTCTAGAACCTAGTAAGAGAGAGTCCAGGAGGCAGACAATGGAGATGAAAATGTCAGCCTTATGTCCAAAACTGGATCTGAGGTCCTGGCTTAGAGCAGGGGGATCAGTGGGTTTCCTGATTCTTCCTCCTGAATGATCCTTAAGAAATTTCAGCCCCTTTCCCAACTGCCCAGATAGTTCTGGCCCAGTTAACATGATCCGATCACAAGGCCCACAAGAGGCCAGAAGGCCCCTCCTTGCAGGCAGGCAGAGCTGGAGGCCAGAGCCAGAAGGGGCAGGCTTCCGCCCAAACTCTCCAGCTCCCCTAACCAGTTAGTGATTCGTCTCCAAGGAAACAATGGCCAGGCAATGGTGGCCTTTGGGTGACCAACCATCCCAGTTTGTCTGGAACTGTTTTCATTTTAGCAAGAAAAGTCCCACATTCCAGGAGATTCCTCAGTCCTGACCAAACTGGGAGAGCTGGTCACCCTAGGAGGTCCCTTAACATTTTGCAGATCCCTGTCCCCCTACCCCAGTGCCTGCCCTGCCCTTGCCCTGAACTGGATCTCATCAGGTTTTCTTGCCCAGAGGTTCCTGGCCTCTCCAAGTGGTCTAGGTAGGCTGCTGGGACAGGCCACCCCTGGGCTTGGGTCTAGCTCTCCAGTGCTCCCTGCAGTGGCATCAGACAGGTCCCCGAAAACCTGGGCAATGCAGACCCTGCTCAGGTCCCCAGGCCCTAGTCCTTCCCTGGGTACTACCCAGAAAACCCCTGGCCTGCAGGCTGGCCTGCTCACTGTGCCCCTGGAGCTCACAGCATTCCTGCCCAGGAGCCTGTCTTCCTGCAATGGTGGGGGCAATAATTTTAATCCTCTTTGCCTGCACAGCACCCCTGGGGTGACACATCTCATCTCTTATGCGTCTCCTGACCAGCCTGTGGCAGGACCCGGTTGGGAAGGGATCGTCCTTCCCTCCGATCCGAGAGCAAATGTGGCCTGGCTATCATCCTTGGGGTCACAGCTAGTCAGGGCCTCAGCGAATCCTGTCCTCGTGACCTAAGGACAAAAAAATGAGAGGTAAGAAAGACAGCTTGGGAGACTGACAGTTAGCGGGAGAAGCAGCCCTGACTTCTTATCTAAGCGAAGACATGAGTGGATGGCGCTGGCATGAGCCTCACTTCCCCCATCAGTGAAACAGAGCCCTATGCTATCTAAAGAGGCCTCCAGGTGTGCTGAAATTCTTTGCCCAGGACCTCGGCTTCACTTAGCAATGACCCTGGGTCCCTACTGGCTGCCCCTTGGGCTCTCCCAGCTCATGTGGCCTGACTTAGACCCCACATATGGGCCCCACCATTCCAGGTCCTGGCTCAGCTCTTGGCTGGGAGCCAAGTTCCCGGTGTGTGAGGTCTCTGCTGTGTGAACTTTACAAGTCATGTACTGTATTAAGACATCTGAGGGCTCTAGAAGAATAAACCCACACCTTCTCTGGAAAAGGGATGATAAACCTAGAGGGTGTCAGTAACCTAGGAATTGCAGAGACAGGATTAGGGGGAGCAACCGACATTTAGGAGCTGCTACCTGTTGGTACTGAAATCAATTCCCGCTGCAGCCAGCCTGGGGCCAAGCTCTGGAGAAAGGGAGTCGGGAGGGGCCTAGAGTGGGGCCTTCAGCCAAAATCATCCAACCACACCCATGACACACAGACTGTGTGTTAGGCCTCCATGGAGCAGGGAGGTTAACACAAGCCACAGGGGACCTGGCCTCTATCCTCAGGGGATGCCTGGGGAGGATGGAAGGACCCTGGGGCCGGAGCTTGCCATGGAAGCCCCTGTGTCCACAGCCTCTAAAGGGAGACTGAAGAGGCGGCAATCTCAGCTGACCCACGGCTGTCAGAGCTGAGGGCCATTTCGTACCCACTTCTTCAGCCCGCCCAGTAGCCACCTCCAAGGCGGGAGGTGGGGACCTGGATGTGCAGTGGGGGATGCACAGGGACCTTCAACCCCACCGGGAAAGTGGAGGAAAAATGCCGAGACAGGCTGGAGCAGATAAGGCTGAACGTGAACGTGCAGGGAATCTGGGTGGTAGAGTGAGGCTGCCGGTGGTGTTCCTGGTTGTATTATATTTACTTTCTCTGGATTTTACCGTTTAAAACAGAATCTAGTTCAATGAGCAAGAGGGGAACCAAGATGGGGTGCGGCTGGGGGCTTCGGTCACACAGGGGCAAGCTGGTGCTTCACTCCAGACCTCTCTGACCCCAAGCCACCCACAGCCCAGCACTTCGGCCTCTTCTTCTCTACAGCAGGGACCATCATCCACCCTACAGACTCCAAGTCATTATGATGGTCTTTAAGGTGATACCCACAGAATCACAGGTTATGGGCCATCTCCTACCCTCTGCATCAGCAAGAAAGCTTACTTGAGCAAATATAAGACAGTGGGGCTTATGGAAACAGCAAGAATGAGCAGCAGATGCCTCACAGCTAGGAAACACCGGCGGGTCAGGGAGCCTGGTCTCCAGCGAGGGTCCTGCTCGCGTGTCAGCGCCTCCCACACCTCGCCTGCAGGACCAACTGGGAGATGGATGCCTTTAGAAATCCTTTCTCCCAGGCCCCTCCCACCTCTTCTTTTACATTCATTTGCATATTTGGCTCTTTCCACCTAGAATCCTCTGTTATCTCCAAAGTCAGAGAGCATCCATTGTCCTCCCCAAGGGAAAACCCCAGATCCACCTCCTCTCCCTCCCCTGGCTCCGGACCCTTTCCTGTCACCCCTGTGATCTTCAGAATCCAAACTGTCTTTGCATATTTTGTGTCTTCTTCTCCAGATCTGACTCCTCCTGCCATCTAAGTCTAGCTCCCACCCCTGCAGCGCCATCCCTGAGCTCTCGGACATGCGGGTCTCCTGCCCATCCTCAACTTCAGTGGCCGTGGCCGAATCCTCCTGTAATCCCCTTAATCTGACCTTCATGGTACAGGCTCATCAGAGGAAACACAGGCCTGAGCCCTTGCTGGAGGACACGCGGCCTGTCACACCAAGCAGGCATGACTAGGCCACTTCCTCAGATCCCTGGAGGACTCTGGAGGTGGGCAAGCTAATGGCCGTGTTTGCTGCCTAGTCCTCCTGACCCTCGGGGGTCAAGGTCAGGGCCAGCTGCCCTCAGAGCCCCTCTTGGCTTCCACGTCTGTGAAGAGCGGGGAGTGTTCTGGCACAGGAGGCCAGCTCGTACAGGCCTGGATGGAAAGGAAGCCCCCATGAGTCAAGGGGAAGTCCAGAGACCCACTTGAGGCAGGCGTCTGCTTGAAGATTGCCCTAAGTGAGCGTCAAGTGGGGGAGCGTGTCCTCTGAACATCCGGACTGTTCTGTTCTGAGGGTGGGAAAGCTCTCGGCTGGACTGGAAGTGGATCATTAGGAGTCTGAGGGGAAGAAGTGGAAAGGCAGCATTTTTGGTGCTTTTCCCAGGAGCGTGGAGTGTCTGGCTTGGGCAGAGCCCAGGAAGATGTCAGGACCCACCCAGCCCATGTGCTGAATGTGGGGACTGATGCCACTTCTCCATTAATGATGTGATAATCCAAGAGAGACACAAAGAAAGCCTTCTCATAAAGCAACCCCTGAACACTTGGTGAGATCCAAGGTCATTTGGCACTTGATCAAGGGGTCATTTAAGCTTCAGCCTCCTCCTTCCTTTTCCTGGCCACACAGTGTGCATGGGACAGTGAGTCACCCACCTGCAGCAGGGAGCATAGGACTGGGGCCGGGCTGGAGGGTGGCTCTGACCCAGGATTCCAGCAACCTCACCAGGTGAGATTGGCAACCCTGCCTCCTTCTCCCAGCCTCAGCATCTCTGGTATCAGTAAAAGACAAGGATTGGGCTAGGAGGCTTCTAAAGACTCTTGCAGTTCAGGAAGTGCAGAATTGGGCCCTGTACTTGCACAGGTTTGAAAATAAGTGCCTCACTCCTCTCACCTTAATCCTGGCCAGCGGTCTTATCTTTATTTGAAATTTTGATATTTTATTCATTGTGGATTTCTTTTTGCTTTAATATTTATTTTTTTAATTAATAGACAATTCTTTTAGAGCAGTTTTAAATTTACAGAAAAATTAAATGGGAAATACAGAGTTCCCATGCATCCAATTGAATGCATCCAATTCATGAATGTATTGTAATGCATGCATTGACACATTAGAATTGATATTGATTAATATCAATAGTATTGACTGGTACTGATACATGAGTAGTAACTAAAGTTCACGGTTTACATTAGGGATCATTCTTAGTGTTGTATATTCTGTGGGTTTGGTAAATTTATAACGATGTGCCTCTACCCACATCGGCATGCAGAATAGTTTCTCTGCCCTAAAAATCCCCTCATCTCACTTGTTCATCCCTTTCCCCTCTCCGCCGTTCCCAACCCCTGGCAACCACTGTTCTTTTCACTGTCTCCACAGTTTTGCCTTTTCCAGAATGTCTTATCGTTGGAATCATACAGTCTGTAGCCTTTTCGGATTGGCTTCTCTCACTTAGCAATGTGTATTTCAGGTTCCTCCAGGTCTTTTTGTGGCTTGGTAGCTCATTTTTTATGGCTGAATTATATTCCATGGTCTGGATGTACCGCAGTTTATTCATCCATCCACCTACTGAAGGACATCTTGGTTGCTTCTGATCCCTGTCTTTATTTGAAATGTTGATATTTTGTTTGCATTAATTGTTATGTTTTTAAAATTTTTCACTTAAATTTTATTTTTCTTGATCACTAAATTTTTCTGGTTCCTTGTAAGTTTTGTGCATGAGGCACGCTCCAGTTCTGGCCCTGGTCTTACTTCTGTTTGCTCAATATTCAGAAGCGAGGGAAAGGCAGGTGATACCAAGGATGGAGCAGAATCCAAAAGACACAGCCCAGTACAGGTCTGGGCACCAGGGGGCTCTGAAGCACCTTTAGGGGAGTCCTTGGAAATACTAATGGGCCCCTTCTTCCCCATTACCTTTGCTGTCCCCTACATCCCTCACTGCTTCTAAGCTCCTCCTCTGTCCTCTTGGCTGGATATGAAATCTGGGATAGCAATGCCAAGCCCTGTCTTCCCAAGCAGCTGCTTCTGCCATGTCTCCCTCCTTAAGAATCCACACAGCTCCTCAGTGCCTTCTGCATCTGGTCCAAACTCCTTGGCATTGGAGGCCTGTGCTCAGCCTGCCATCCCCGTAATTAGGTTTTCCACAGGCTTCGGCCACACCAGGGAGCTTTACTTGCTCTCCCCTGCCTCCCCTTCAGGCTTTTGTTCATGCCGTGTCCTCACCTTGGGACACCCTCTTCAAGAAATGACAAGGCATCATGGAGGGCTCAATCCTTTCTGAACCAGAGACCTTTCTTCAAATAAAACAGTTCTTGAAAACCTTACATACAAAACAAGTCCAAACAGATCTGTTCTGCCTGGAGCAGGTGGACTCCCTCTTCTTCCCTGAGGCACCACCCCCAGAGCATGGATGAGTCTGAGGAGCGTTGATTGAGAAGACCCAGTCTTCAGTGACAAATTGCCTGAGCCAGAGCCCTGGGATTCCCCCACATGCCCCTTGTGGCACTCCAGCCACAAGATCAGGAGTCCTGCTGCACTGAAAACCCTGGGTCTGGTGCATCTGTTCTCCCATCAGACTCAGAAACTTGTCTCATTGTCCCTCCTTCATCAGTCTATTTATTTACACAACCAGCATTTACTGAGCACCTACTAATTCCGCTACCATTTACGGAGTGCCTACTATGAGCCAGGTACTATTCCAGGCACTGGGGATTCAGGAGTGAATGCAATAGACAAATTTCTGCCCTCCTGGAGCCAACAATGGAGTGAGGGGAGACAGGTAAACAAAACAAATGAATACAGTACATGGAATAATTAGAAGATGATGAGTGCTGTGGAGAAAAATAAAGCAGGGATGAGGCATCCCAATTTCAAGGCAGAGGTCAGGGAAGGCTCCCCGAGAAGATGACATCAGAACCAAGAGTTGAAAGCCGTAAGCACAAACTGGGAAAGAGAACTCCAGGCTGCGGGTACAGCAAGGATCCAGGAGCATGTCTGGCTCACTGGGGAAAAGCGAGGAGGCCTGCATGGTGGGGGCCGTATGAGAAAGAGGGATTCAGGGAGGAGGGGTAAGGAGGACACTGCTCTGCCTTGTAGGGCTGGTAGGCATAGTAAGGTCCTTGGTTTTTTCCAAGTAATAATTAGAAGGTTTTAAGAAGAGAAGTAGCAAGATACAACTTGGGTTTTTAAAAGAAGGTCCCGATCGAAAATTTCCCACTGCTCATCAGACCCCCTCTACCTTGCTCAGAGCCTGAGGAGACTGATGGATCTGGGACAATTGCATCCCAGAGCAGTTCCAGATATTGGGAGGCTTAAAGTTTAAACAATGTATGTGGCCTTGTTTTAAAAAAGAAAAAAAGAGGTTGGGTGTGGTGGCTCACACTTGTAATTCCAGCACTTTTGGAGGCTGAGGCAGGTGGATCGCTTGAGGCTGGGAGTTCAAGATCAGCCTGGGCAACATGGTGAAACCCTGTCTCTACAAAACAAACAAACAAACAAACAAACAAACATACAAACAAACAATTAGCTGGGCATGGTGGCACATGCCGGTAGTCCCAGGTACTTGGGTGGCTGAGGTGGGAGGATCGCTTGAGCCCAGGAAGCAGAGGTTGCAGTAAGCCAAGATCATGCCTCTGCACTCCAGGGTGGGCAATAGAGTGACACCCCATCTCCAAAAAAAAAAAGAAAAAGAAAAAAGAAACAAAGAATACAAAATTACAAGTAAAAGACCTGCAAGTGGGCTGGGCATGGTGGCTAATGCCTGTAATCCCAGCACTTTGGGAGGCCGAGGCAGGTGGATCACCTGAGGTTGGGAGGTAGAGGTTGCAGTGAGCTGAGATTGTGCCATTGCACTCCAGCCTGGGCAACAAGAGTGAAACTCCAGCTCAAAAAAAAAAAAAAATTAAAACAAAACAAAACAAACAAAAACCTGCAAGTGAGAGGCCTGCGGCTTAAGCTTCCTTAACGTCTGACTAAAACTTGCTTTGAAAATACTATTCAAGCTCCTTTGCCCTCTGGCTTCCAGCTGGGTTCAGCCAGGGGCAGCTGTGGCAGGAGATGGGAGGGCATGGGGAGAGAAAGGTTGGGGTGCTTATTGTCTTGGTGGTGGCAGTGTCTCTCAACTGAAGGCACAGCTGCTGTGGGTGGCCCCTCTGACAGCTCCAGCTCTTGCTGGGTCCCAGTTGCCCCAGGAGCTTGACCATCCCTGGCTGGTTTCTTGGCTAATGGAGTCTTCATGAAACGCTCCCCTTCTGAGTGTTCCAGGACCCAACTGGTACACTTACTCTGGCTGCTCTGTCAAGACTGGGCAGCTGAGGTAGATCCAAGAGGCTACTGCAAGAACCCAGGGCAGAGAGCTGATGGTGCTGGCTTGCTCCAAGGTGGTAGCAACAGGAAAAGGATGATGCTAAGACTTTTGATCTGGATGCCTTCTCCTGCACCCTATACACCAGCCTAGAGTATCATGGAAACCCCATAAACTCATTGACCAGGACCCCACTCTTTCCTAATTCTCTGACTGAATATTTTTAAGCCTCAGCTTCCCCATGGGTGAGATGGAGATTGAAGAATACTTCCCTTGAAGAGCTCCTGAAAGCAGCCAACCCGTCACAGGTGCTCAGTGGATGTTTCCCTTCAAGATCCTCCCAGTCAGTCTCTGCTTTCTCCAGAAGCTTCCACTGATTGATCCAGCCACACAGAATGAGCAACTGCTTCCAAAGCTTCTGTTGCATCCACAATCAGAATCAAAACACTTCTAACTTGATGCTTTCTACCATTTTCTGTGATGTCAGTGTTTGGTCTCCAGCTTGATTTTAGACTTTGGCAGGCTGCAAACTCTGTCCTCTCCTGAACTCCCCACGGAGCGCAAGTACAGTGACATCAACCACAGCAGCAGCATTTACTGAGCCCATCACATGCCAGGAACTGTCCAACTTTATATACATTATCTTTTTTAATGTTTTATTTTATTTTTAATTGACAAGTAGTAATTGTATATATTTATAAGGTACAATGTGATATTTGGATACATGTATATATTATGAAAGGATCAAATCAGGCCAATTAGCATATCCATCACCTCAAATTTTTATCATTACTTTGTGGTGGAACAATTAAAATCCTTTTCTGTAGCTATTTTGAAATGCAAGCCCATTATCTTGTCTAATCCTGATAACAATCCCAGAAAGTAGGCAGTAATAGCATCCTCACATTATAAACAAGAAAACTAAGGTGCACAGTGGTTAAGCAACCTGCCCAAGGTTACACCTCACCAGTGTGAATCAAGGATTCAAACCCAGATCCATCTGACTTCATAGCCAGCCCTTTTAATTACTGCACAATGCTTCCTTTTTATCCACATAAGCACTCAAGAAATATTTACTTATTGATTAATTGGTAGACTCTGCACATTAATACTTCCAAGACTGTCTCTTTGTATGTCAGTCTGTTTTCCCCAAATGCCAACTCTACTGAAAAATGTATTGATCATTCCCTATAATAATTTGTCATCTGGTGATTGGGGTTTACAAACTGCCAATTGCCCAGAAGGAGAATGGGAATTTGGGCTGTTCGAATAGCCTTTTTTTAGGAGTGGGAGTTTGTCAACATGCCCTTGTAGCAGCGTCTGTTCCCCTGCTGCAGGGCATGCCAGGGGAAGGGACTATCCTGCCTGATGATGGGGGGTGATCTGGGGGCCCTGGGACCCTGGGCCTGGCTGCTGGACTCTTCTCTCGCCAACTCCAGCCCCAGAGCCAGCTGGCTGAGACAGACATTGAGTGATATCTCAGGATAGATGCCTGTCAAGTGCTTCTCATGTTGTGACAGTAGGCAATTATGATTTACTTCACAAGAAATCAACAATAAACTTCAGCAAAGGAAAAAAAAAGATCAGAGAATTTAGGATGACAAAAGCACTTGAAGGAATTTTGTTGATGGATTTTTAACTGGAAGATAGAGAAGGAAATATTTTAAAGGAAGAAATATACACATACATGGAGAATCCCTAAATCTTCACTATCCACCTCTCCCCATCTCTGACAGCCAAGGAATTTCTCTTCTTCTAAAGCCCTGATAAAAAATCTCACGTCCTTCAGGAAGTCCTCCAGATTTCTCAGCTGGATACGATGACTTGGTCCTCTGAGCCTTCTCTCTCCCTCTATCTACCTCTCTCTAAAGGCACACCCATTCCCACCTTAGCTTGGAGCTTTTCGTGAGCTCATCAGTCCACCTGCTCTTTCAGAGATGAGGCAATGAAATGGCCTATGTGTGGTGAGCACATGTCTATGTGCTGTTTTGTGCAAGGTACAGTTCAATAAATAAAATACGTGTTCATGCACATGTGTGTCAGTACTGGTGTCCAGCATCCTCAGGGTAAAGCAGAGGCTAATCACCCACCTTACAGTAGGAATGAATTTGTCAACGTGATTCCAGTGGGAGAAGAAGAAACAAATAACTCCCAGAGGCCCCTCTCTGTCCAGTTCTGCATCACTGGTTGAGAAACCTCACCCAGCAGACAAGTCCCTCGCCCTCTCTACACCCCAACCTTCCCCAGCCTTCCTCTCTGAAAATAATTACAAACAATTTCAAATTCTGCATGAAAAGTGTTTGTTTCTACCTAGATGTTTGACCTGACTATAAATAGAGTATAATTTTGTTTTAGACATTGAAATTAGAGAACCAAAAGCATTCTATTATGCTAGTAACCATAAGCAGGAAAGCCAGAGGGGGAAAGAGCTGTTGATAAACATGGGTTTGAGTCAAAGAGGCTGGGTTTCAAATTCCAGCCTTGATATTTCTGAGCTGTATGAATGCAGGCAAGCCACTATGTTTCCTGTTCTATAAAACGGGGATAGTGATACCTGCCTCTGAGAACTGTTAGAGATTAAGGAGACGTTGCTTGTAAAGCCCTAGGCACAGTGTCTGCTTCATGATAAGCCCTCAGCACAAAGAATCACACTCGTTGGGGCAGAAAGCTGGGGTCTGCATCCGATGTCGCATTCCATGTCTGACTTTGGGCCCGTCATTCCCTTCCTCTGGTCCTTGGTTTCTCTACTGACCAAACAGTTGGGAGGGATGGCTCTGTGTCCCTTCTGTGTCTAAACATCTGTGAGGAAATGTTTCTCTCACTTATTTAGACCCGGGAAATACGAGGAAGAGAGAGCAAATGCATTGCGCAGAGGCAGGCAGCCCATGTTCAAGTCCTGACTTCATCACTTCTAGCAGCGTGGTCTTGAGGAAATCACTTAACTTTTCTTAGCATTCGTTGCCTCATCTATAAATAAAGACAATCATAACTACGTAACCTTTATAAATCCAGGGCCCCATGTGGTCCAGTCCAATTCTGCAGCCAAAAATAATTGAGAAGGAATTCCATTTTTACTAGAAACTCTCAAATTATACACAATAACTTTCCCCCGCAAAATCAGTTTCTTCACTCCCCAATCCTCTTGCTACCTCCCCAGTTGCTCTGAAACATCTCACACAGTGTGATCATGAAGTGCTCCCCGCAGTGCCATGTGCACAGGACTCTTCTCCTCCCCTTCCCTACCGCTCCCTCCACTTTAGGAGAAGGTTGGAGGAGGTAAGCTCAGAGGGTATATTCAGAATTCTCTTTATTGGAAGAAGGTAGGGCAGCTTACTATGTGAATATTCCCAAGTAAATAAGGAAATCAGCTTCATCCTGTTACTCCTAAGCATCTGCAGGGAGGGTGAAATTAGATCATTTATATTAAGCAGTCAGCCCAGTGTCTGACACATAGGAAGTGCTTGAGATACGAGAGTCATCATTAATAGTTGTTGTGAACCTGCTAGTTCACTCAGACCCATTCCACACCGCCACCCTTCCCACCATCACTTCCTCCATCTGTCTATCTCTCTCTGTGCTAGTCAGATTCCCCAGAGAAACAGAACCAGTAGGATGTATAGAGATATACAAAATGAGATTTATGATGAGGGATCAGCTCATGTGACTAGGGGGGCTGAGTCCCTGAGTCTGCTGTCAGCAAGCTGGAGGCCAAGAAAAGCCAGTGAAGTAATTCAATCTCAGTCCAAAGGCCTAAGAAGGGAACCAGTGGGGTAAGTCCCAGTTTGAGTCCTAAGCCTGAGAATTGTGGGGCCGATGCTGTTGGTCCTAGGCGGAGTCTGAAGGCCTGAGGACCCGGAGCACCATTGTATGCGGGCAGGAGGAAATGAATGTCCCAGAGAGCAAATTCGCCCCTCCTCTGCTTCTTGTTGTAACCAGGTTCTCAGAGGCCCTCATGATGCCCACCTGCATTGGTGAGGGCAATCATCTTTACTCAGTCTATGGATTCCAATGCTAATCTCTTCCAGACACCCTCACAGACACATCCAGCAGTCATGTTTTACCAGCTATCTGGCCATCTCTTGGTCTAGTCAAGTTGATACATAAAATCGACTGTGGCAACCTCCTTCCTGTCACTGAGCTCCATCCCGCTGTGCCTGGAATGTCCTCCAGCAATTCCAACTCCTCCACCAACCCTTCCTGTCTCCCAGGAAGGGAAGTGTTTCTGGTCCCGGCACACACACCCTTGGGTGTCTGAACATGTCCTTCTAGTAACGCCGAGTTGCCTCTCCCCTTCACAAAAGGCCCTTCCACTACTGTGGGCACATAAACAAACATGCTGGTTGGCTCATCAGTGTCGCGGGGGGGACCTCGAGGTAGCTGCTGGTGATTCGGAGTCGAAGAGTCCCCCCATCTTGGAGTGCAGCCCATAGGAAGACCAGGGCTGAGTCTCCATGGAGCATCTGGTCCTAGTCAAGGAATGTGTGAGAAAGGAGCACGAGGCCTGGAGTGAGGCTCAGAGAGGAACGCAAGAGAAGCCAAGGACCTTAGCGTGCTATGAGGAAGGCAGAGCCTCTGAGAAGCGGTGGCATTGTACAGTGGGTACTGAAAAGCATAAGATTCACTGAGTGTTGAGAGAACCATCTTGACCTCATTTAAGGCAAAAGAGTGAAGTTGAACTTCGTGCTTTCCATTTTGTCTGTTTTCCCACCCCAGCTCGAGACCAGGCCTTCCTAGCAGCTCTCTTTTACCTTCTATCAAACTTTGACCTTAAAAACCTTTATGTCCCCACACGTGGCATAAATGACCAAGAATAGAGCATGATGTAAACCTACCTCCCATTCAAGGGCACCTGAGTATCCTAACCAGGCCCAAAGCCTTACAAAATCAGTGATGTGCTAATGAAGCTAACACCAAGCTTCACCTGCAGACAAGAGAAGTATGGGGGGTTGGGGCATGGAGAGGCCTTCTCAGACCCAGAAATTCCTCCTTGTAGGGAAGCCAACCAGTTCATGCTGCATAAAGCCAGGTCTTGTTGAGGATGTTAACATTGATGGCAAGTGGATGAAAATAATGTTTAACAGGAGGAAATACTTTTAATCCCTTCTGGCAGGAAAATAAAACCCCCAAAAAGCAGTTTTTCAGCTGGGTCCATGGTCACTGTTGATGTCCACGTGGGAAATTAGTGGTATGTGTGAAAATAACTAGCAGGCTTGGGGGACCTGACAACCCACATGTCACCAGTGAGATGAGGACATCCAGACCCCAAATGAAGCCATAGAAACAGCATCCATGGTGAGACAGCAGACAGCCCACTAAACTCTGGGATGCTCAGGGCCCACAGTGAAATGCCATCATGAGGAAGAACAGGGAGCCTGGCCAGGAAGTTCCAAATTCCTGTTACAGAAGGATTCATGGAAGGGCTCCAAGGAATCTGTCCAGGAGAAGAAAAGACTGGTGGCCTTTGATGAGCGATGAAGCTTGAGGAAGGAGGATAGACAGTTCTGTTAAGGAGTTGACAGAGGTATGAGGTTCGAGTATTTGCAAAGCCCTGAAACAGACTGACAGCTGGAAGTCACAGGGACATGCGTTTCAGTGAGGACACAGGTTTCCATAGGAAGAACTCTCTAACAGCCGGAGCTGACCAGAACAGGAAGACTTACTGGATATCTACTTGGAAAGGGCAGACTAGCAGGAAGGGGAGCTCTGGGCATTGGACAGTTGGGTGAATGTATAGATGGGTAGGTAGATGGGTGAATGTATAGATGGGTAGGTAGATGGGTGAATGTATAGATGGGGAGGTAGATGGGTGGATGTACAGATGAACAGATGTATGAATGGATAGATAGATAAGCAGATGTATGTATGTATATGTGGACAGTTGAACAAACGTATGGACACATGGATGAACAAGTATCAGTGAATGGGTGGATGGAGGGACACACAGCAGATGTATGTAAGGATGGATGGATGATGAGTGGATGCCCTCAGAACTGCCCTCCAATTCTGAGAATCTACAAATATCTCATAACTGGGGCAAGGAATACCCATTCTTTGGGATTTCACAGATCAGTAAAATATAGGGGACTGGCATAAAGTTACCAGCTTTTAACTCTGTCAAGTTAAGAACATCAGTGTAACAACCAGCATCTATTGAAAAAGATGAAATAGACTAGAATGGAATAAAGAGCAGTCTTTCCCAAGCAAGAATCATTGAAACCTCCCTTCTCTCTCTCTCTCTGTCTCTCTCTCCATACACACACACACACACACGTATATATCTGTGACATTAATTTTACATTAATATTATTATATATTATATTGTCTTCACTTTTCTTATTTAATAAACCCAGATTTGAGTGCATAATAATGTATGCATTAGTGATTTATGCATACATTATTTGTGATTTTCAATTACATTTCCTGAGCCACAGACCATCATGTGTAAAAAGGGATGAATTTATACCAGTGGTCAAAAATGTCATGGCCTTGGAGACCAGGCAGACAACATAAGTAAAGCAGGTGGAGCATGGGGATTGTGGGGCAGTGAGGAACAGTGGAAGCCACATTCACCTGACATCTTCAGTTCCAGCTCACTGTCACCACACAGGACAGCAAACTGCACGTTGCTGGCTAGATTTTCAGATCAGGAGAAGCTGGAAATATACATTTTATGGGGGAATGTCTTCATTTCAAAATATCTGCATTAATTTTTTTAAATTGCCCTGTGTTCAGGCCAACATTGTTTAGCCGAGCAAAACACACACACACACACACACACACACACATGTGGGTCGGGTTTGGGCCGTGTGCCATGGCTTTGCATAGAGGTTGCAAACCCATAGCACCTGGGCCAAACCCGACCCACAGGTGTGTGTGTGTGTTTGGAGTTAGCATGGGAAGGAGGATGGAGTTGGGATGGGAAGTGATGGGAAAAGGTACTAAAAAGAACAAGCAAAGAGCTTCTCTGGTTACTACTGGGGTGAGTGGGCACCAAAAAGGGCCACCAGATTCCTCCTGCTACTAATGGTTTCTCTGCAGTCTATTTCCAGAAGAGCTGTAATCGGGCTCCCAACAACCTATGATTTACATCCTGGCCGGTGTAAAAGATATTGTGTGGAGTCTTCCGAGTGTGCTCTGTGTGTTTGTATAAATCTCCCTACTCAAAATATCTCCCACAGTTGACTGACAGCCCATGTAATTTAGCAGAAGGCTAAAAATTAAAATCTTCGAGCCTGCTGAGGGAGTGAAAGAATACAGTAACACTACGGTGCCGCCCCCTCGCCCAGGCCCAGGCTCGGCAGATGCCAGGGCTGTTCATTTTGGAGACGGAACAAAATATTTGTATTTAGATTTATTAAGTCATTATTCCACCATTTGTTCCAATGCGCTTTATTAAAACCAGATCTCATCTCTGTTTTGAAAGTATTACCTGATTTACATAAGCCGATCCCAGCCCTAATTATGGCTTCCTTTGGTGTCTTTTCATTCCGGGGGAGGCTTGCTCTCCCCCTCCTGTTTTTTGTCGCCTGCCTTTATGGCCCATATGTCTGCCTTGAGATAGCAAGCATCTTCAGCCTATAAATAGACAGTTCAGAACAGCCCTGCTGCCAGTTATCTGTCCACACATCAACATTACCATAATTGCAACAGTGAATGTGTAATCTCTCTAATCACACGTTCCGGTCGGAAAACTGGATTGGGTTTCATAAATTGTATAATTTGAGGCTTTCCTGAGCTAACCACTGGGCGGGCAGCCTGCTGTGGGCTTGTCTGTGCCCCTCAGCCTGGCCAGGCCTGCCCAGGGCGGTGCGGTGACACACAGCTGAGGCGGGCGCTTGGCTGTGGATAACGGCAGTGCCACCCTCTCTCCTAGGCGAGGCCGCCTGAGGAATATGAGAAGAACAACTTTTTGAGGACTATTATGAGCCAGGCAGTTTGTACATGCTCTCCTCTTTCAATTCTCATTCTGTTAGCCTTTTGTGGAAAATACCATAAATATTTCCATTATTCAGATGAAGACAGGAAGGCTCAGAGAGGTTAAGTGAGGTTTCAAGGGTCACACAGCAAGTAGCTGCGACGCAAACTCAGGTTTGAGATGCCACATGCCATGCCCTTAACCACAGCTTTCGTCTACAACATGGCACCATTGAAGGCTTCAGTGGATTTAATTTTTTCGTTTCTCCAAAATAATTGCATTTCTATCATTTAGCCAATTCTCAAAACCAAGCAGGAGGATGTCTTTGTAGATAACAAAATTGAGACTCAGAGAGGTCAAATATGCTGTCCAGGGTCACACAGCTCGTGAAGGTAGAACTTGGATTCAATCCAGGACCGACTGCCACGCCTGTGTCTGCCCTTCCTGACGCCTCCACAGCCCAGGGGCTCTCCAGGGGTCCTTCTCTTCTGTTTCAGAGCCTTCGTTTTCTTTGTCAGCCTCTCAGAAGGCTGCTGTAATTGCACTGGTGTCAGCAGGCAGAGCCCTGGGGGAAAGTGGGGAGGGAAGAGGGGCCGGCCTCTGCCAGCTTCAGCAGAACCCCTGAGACAGCTCTCCCTTAGCCCGGTAGGGACTCAAGAAAACCGCCTCTGAGGACCCTCGGGGAGCTGCTGGGGAAAGAGCTGCTGTTGTTTTGCATTACAAGCTTCCTCGGGGCAATGTTTTTCATGCTGAAGGTCCCCTGAGTGGCTGATGACACCCTCATAGATGGGCTGGTTCCCACAGACGAAGCTTCTGCTCCAGCTCTGCCCAGTAATTGCCAAGGCTTGCAAAATTTTAGATGTCTGTTAGCTGTTTTAAATCGAGTGCTAATCAGATGATGACGTTGTTACCAGGACAGTCTCTCAGGTCTCTCTTTCTCAGAAGGAACCATCTAATCCAACTCCCTTATTTTTTCCAGAGGAGGAAAATGACCCTGAGAAAAAGGAAGAGACTTGCCCAGGGTCGTTAACTAACCCTGAGTTGTTTTTTGCAATCAGTATTGGGCTGCACGTGTGCATGTACATATACACCTCTTCTCACTCTCATCTCTACATGAATTGACTGGACCTCCTGGCTCCGTCCTCCCAGTTTTGAAGCACTCCCTGCCAGTGTTCTGGATGGGAGACTGGGACCAGAGCTCCTCTCCTCTGCCCCATTCCCAGAGTGCCAGAAAACTTCATTCTCACAAGGTTGTCACTGCTCCTGATCCACAAAGTGACCTGGGGCTTTACTGAGTATCACAGCCTGCTCTGGGCCATGGAGAAGGGGACAATCAGGGCACCCTTTCATTTCTCCCACACAAGGCCTCTGAGCCCCAAAGACAGTCCCAGAAACAACTGGGCTAAGTGGGGTGAGACCTCCCAACAGGAACTGCCCAGGGCATCCCATGGGAGCAAACTAGACCGATGCTACTAAAAGTGTGGTCCACAGACCAATCAGCTGCATCGCATCACCTGGGAACTAGTTTGAAATGCAAACTCACAGGCCCTACACCCAACCTACTGAATCATAATCCCTGGGGGAATATGGGGGAGACTCTGTTTCAACGGACCCCTTGGGGGTTTGGATGCACACTTGGGTTTGAGAATGACAGTCTGGATCCAGCCCACCCCTGAATATCCTTCCCAGGTGTGGAAGTCTTGAGGCTATGGATCCCAAATGTGTGAAGGCATGGCCTAAAACAGAGGATGTGGGGAAAATAGAAAGCTCTGGTACCCTCCCTCTGGGCTGCACAGCCTCACCTCCCACACTCCTCACCGCAGTTTCCAGCTCCAGGCACATAAGACCCCTCCCTGTTCCTCCATGCTCTGAGCCTAACCTGTTCCCACTGCCAGAAATGCCTGCCCCACCCCACCTCCTCCCCACCCTGATGGTTCAGCCCCAAATCATGTCTCATTTGCATCTAACCAGAGCTGCTCCGGGCCTTTTCCAACCAGAATTCCTTTCTCCCTCCTGAGAGCTTCAGTAGCACTTTAAAAATAATCCTCCTCAAGCAAAACTCTACTGCCTGTGTTCTCTGAGCAGTGCCTGGGTCTTCTCTGTACTCTGAGTTCCTAGAGGCTCCACCACTTCTAGCAATGCCTGGCCACAGTAGGTACGCAATGCGTGCGTGTGTGTGTGTGTGTGTGCGCGCGCGCACGTGTGTGTTGAACTCCAATTGCACTGACCGCAGGGTCCCCAAGGATCAGGGTCTGTGGCAACCTATGTGTTTGTTCCAGACCCACAGCAGATGTCATCATTTCACAACCAGCAAGGGCGCCAGGCTCCCTTCACCTTTCCTCCCCGGGGCCCCTACGGGTTGACCTCAGGGTTATCTCTCAGGTCACGTCAGGGAGCCCTGGCTCACCTTTCCTCTGCTGGTTTCCCCTAACACCCACCCATGCCAGCCTCTGGCCAACCCCACCCTGTTGAGATACGTCAGGCTGGGCCCAGTGCCTGAGGCACACCTGGGGGCAGCTGTGCTCAGTCCAGGAAGATGCCTGTGGTGTGACCTGCATCACTCCTGACCCAGATCCGTAGAGCTTGTCCAGGGTGCTCGCACAGCTCTCCTCTGGGCCCCACACAAAGTCTGCCCCTTCCAGGAAGCCTTCCTTGGTGCTCTGATCTAGGAAGCAGGAGATGAGGGTTCTCTCACACACCCCTGTCCCACATCCCAGCAGGCTCATGCCCAGATCCTCGGTGCCTCAGGACTACAGAAGCTTCTTTAGTGACAAGCAGGGAGACTTACCTGCCTGAAGGCAGCAAGTTGGCCCCATAGGCTGCTAGCTCCACATCCAGAAACAAACTTTATGAAGTCGGATCTTATTCCGACTCCCACCCACCCCCACTGTCCCCCACTTCTCTGAGTCCTGCTCGCTAGCGGGGGTGGGGTGCTCACCTCACTTGCTCCCTGCTGCCTCAGGGAGCTTGCACGTGCTCTTCCCTCTGCCAGCAATCCCCTTTCCCCAAGCATTTCAAACACAGTACTGGGAACTAGTGGCGAGTGCAGCAGATGCAGGTACTTGGCTGGGAGTGGGATGGAGAAGGAGGACAATTGTGTAATGAAATGGCAGGGCATGGGAAAATACAAAATAATAAACACCAAAAGTGCTGTCACTAATCTGCTGGGTGACTTTGAGTGAGTCCTTTTCCCATTCTGGGCCTGAGAGATACAAGGCTTGAATTCCGTATTGCCACAGCATCCTGCTCCAATCATGAGAAATAACTTAGTGATGTGTGCCTAGAGGGGGAGGGCCCGTGTGTATGTGATAGAGAGAGAGAGGTGAGGGGCATTTCTCCAAAGACACATGGGGCCCATTTAACCAGATTCTGCTTCACCTTCTTTTCTTTAATCCCCAGAGATGTGGCTTCCTCAGTGAACTGCCACTGAGTGCTCCCTAAGCACCTACTGGTGTCAGGTCCTCTGCTGGGGCCCTGCTTCCTACAGACGGGTCCCTTCCTTGAAGGGCTCATACCTGATGATCATTAGCAAAGCCTTCCTGTGTCTAAAGGATCACTCATTCCCTGTTTGCTCAGAGCTTAGGAGGCACGGCCTCACTAGAAGGTTTGGAAAGCGCCCTGCGGTGGAAGGTACGTCACTGGCATGCAAATTGGGAGGCTTAGATGGCAGATAAAAGATTGGTTTGTGTCACAGGCAACCCCAGCCAGAGTGGTGTCTTGTTACGGTGTCTCTGGGCTGGACTCGGTGCCCCTGGAATGTGAACTAGATGCGCGGGGAGGTTTCCTGTTGATACTTGTCCTGGCAGAGTGGTCCACTGGCTTAGCTGCTTCTCAAGTTGCACAACACCTGGGCCTCCCAGCGGGCGCTGCTGGTGCTGGAGGGGAGAGAAGCCTCCGCCTGCAGGGCCGGTGCCCTCCTCTGCCCACTGCCCGAAGTGAAAGGTGGATTCCCGGCCAGGCCCGGGTCAGGAGGTGACCCCAACTCCTCCCCAGGAACTCCCCCTGGCCCTCCAGGGAAGGGCGTGGTTGCTCTGAAGGGCACACGGCAGGGATGACACTGGCAAAGGGGGAAACAGTGGCAGGCCAGGGGAGGAGGGGGCCAGGCTGCTGTCCCTTCCTCAGGGGAAGGCTTGGAGCAGAGCCATTAGCCTGCCTGAATCCTATTACATGCAGGGCAACCTGTGAAGACCTTTCCCATATTCCCTGTTGGCCTCACCCTGTAACTGAGAGGAAAGGTGAGGACGTGGGAGATGAAGTGACTTGCCCTGGGATTGTTTTTTTCCAAAGTTCAGGGATCTGACCTCTAATCCAATGTCCTGTCTGAAGGGCTGTTTGCCTGGCTGGAGCTCCTCAGAAGCCGGCAAGAGGCAAACATGCATCAGTTCAGGAGGGCGAGGGGCAGCCCGGGCTACCATGTCCCGTTTAGAGGGCTCAGCTAACTTCGGGGTGTCCTGGGGCCACCAGCCTGGCTGAGAATACTCTCCCGCCTTCCTTCCAGCCTTCAGTGGGAGCTGCGTCCAGCTGGGCAGTGACTCAGCAGCCCTCATTCCCACGTGTGTGGGAAGGCAGGCCTCTCTCCCGGCTGTCGGCTTGGCTCCGTTGGCCCGTCTGGGGGTGCCCCAGCGGCCAGCCTGCCATCAGCGAGGCCCTGGGGCTCGGGCCAGGCTTCCCACAGCTCAGTCACAGAGTTTGCTTTCTTTCCAGCCCTCTAGCCTTTCCCCCTGAGACTGGAGGGCCACTTCTAAGTTCCTCTGGCCACCTCAACCGTCCACTCAGCCAGGGAGCCAGGCTGTGGGTGACTGCCTTAGCACTGTCCCAGAAACCCTGTGCTATCCTCAGAAGCAGCCCACCTCCCAGAGCAAATAGCTTGTTTGCCAGGCTCATGGGCCTCCCCGCCTGCTCAGAGTGCGTCCTGTGGTGCACGAAGAGAAGGAACTGGGCAAAACCCAGGCAAGAAAACCAGGGAGGGAAGTGGATCTTGGCTGGACCTTTAACAGGATGTATGGGAGGGTGAGCTACGGTGAGATCGTGTAGGTAGGGCACTAGCCCATCTGCTCGCGACCAAGAAAAACATCACCCCACATGCCCTGGCTCCAACCCCAGGGATGGCGCGCTGGCGGCATTGGCATAGCTGTGGAAGCTTGAGCAAGGCTCGTAAATTCTCAGATCCCGTTTCCACATCTGCAAAATGGGCATGCTAATGCCTGTCAGCCAGGTTTGCTCTACACAACACATACAACCCTTTTTCTAAAGGGCTTGGTGGAAGGCCTGCTCCAACACGCTTCAGACGTGGATATTGCTTTCCATCCTATGTGTGAGTCCAACAAGATTTGTGCAATCTTTTATTGGTCTCATTTCACGCTCATCATACTGGGACTCTGTGGGAAAGGACCCACGAGGGACCTTGCAAATGCTGCCAGGCACTGCAAGTGCTGGCCACTGCTGCTGGTCCTCCCGGCGACTCTCAGGGAAGCAGGGCAAGTGAGGAGCCTGGGTTGGAAACACGAAATACTTTGCTGGCAGTCATTCCATAAGTTAGGACGACTACAGAAACTTTTATGCAGCGCCAAGTATGTGTCAGCCACTGAGAGAGACAGTTAGGGACACTGAGGTGCCTAAGACATGGTCCCTGCCAAAAACAGGCCTATGTGGCAGAGGAAGGAAGGAAAGAGAAGGGAATATGCAAACGACCTCCATCCCAGATAGGTGAAAAGTAGGCTGCGCATGAAGTATAGACACCTCACCTGGGAAATCCCAATGCAGTGAGAAATCAAGGCTGCTCCAGGGGAACAGAAAAGGCTGCATGGAGAAGGAGCAGGAGTTTGCAGGGTGGAGAAGGGAGAGACAGGGTTTGAAGGCCCCAGGGTCTCCAGTAGGGAGCATGTGCCTGGGCTGAGCAGGGGACAGGGTCTCTCCTAGAAGACCCAGATGTACTGAGGCTCCTCCATGCCAGCACATGTGGCTCCACAGGTATTGCAAGACCCCCGTGGGGTGTCGAGACACATCCTATGACCTAGATCTCTGCCTTCCAGGAACTGGTTGGGTGAGATGAGACTCATCCTGGGCATACGTAAGAGCAATTTTTACCAGCATGTCTCCAACTGCAAGTGTGGCCTATGAGATCTGATGTCACTTCCCTCCTCGGGTGACCCTGCCAGCCCCTCTGCAAAAGGGGACATAGGCACACAATTTTGCACATTGTTTCCAGGGGTTCAAGGATGTCCCTCACCAGCCCATCTCCTCTGAGTAACCCTCAATGTGATTCAACTCCTGGGTTTTGCAGATGAGGAAACTGAGGCAGAGAAAGAATGTGCCTTGCTGAAGGTGTGTGGTGAGTCAGGACGGAATAGGCCTAGACTTTTGGCTTCTGCCCCAGAGTTCTCCCATGGGTGCCTGCTGTGGCCACCTCCTCAATCTGTGCCTCTTCCCAGCTGCAGTTTTCGGCATCCTGCCTCATGACAGAGGGGACGGCATGCACTTTCTATCCATCTCAGCCATCACCTCTTCCCAACCCATAGCTCCCCTCTTGGTGAAACTACGTTTGCGCTTTCTTCCCACGTGCACGGTCCCGCTGGTTCTCTGCATCCTGGTGTCCCATCTCTGGGAAAGGTTCCACCGTGCCCGCACTCACTCAAGTTGTACAGGGACATCTCTCTCCCCTTCTCCCCCTGCTCCCCCTCCACAGCCAACTCCTAGCTGGACTGGCCTCTCGCTCAAACCCTGTCCTTACTATTTATCAACAGGATTCCAGGCCCTCCTCACCTCTTGCTGTGGCCATTATCACAGCCAGAAAAATATTTCTAAAGCACATGAACATGTCACTGTTCAGCTTAAAATCTTGCAGAGGTGCCTGTGGTCTTGAAAATTAAGTTCAAGCCCTCGGTGTGGTCTACAAAGCCCCCATGGCCCACACGACCCCTCCTTACCATGTGCCTACATCCATTCTTGGCACCAGCTTGGCAAACGCTCCATGCCGCCAACCCCCTGAAGCCCATTTGCTCCTGTTGCTCTTCCTATCCAGAGCAATAAGATGTGTGTAGACCAGCTTCATACCCTTTAACCTTGAGGTTTGCTTGCATGCTTGTTTTAAAATTCAGTTCCCTCTCGACAGCAATACTCTTAAAGGGGCCCATCCACTTTCCCACTTACGGGCTTTTAAAAATCTATATGGAGCACTTCATGAATTTTGTCATCCTTGCACAGGAGCCATGCTAATCTTCTCTGTATTTTCCAATTTTTTAGTCTGTGTGCTGCTGAAGCGAGCACATATATGGCTTTAGAAGATAATCTTAGAACCTTACGCACAAGAAAATCATTTGTAAACACTCTTCCACAGTAGTTTTCTTACATGGACTGACACAATTTTTTACTTATAAGTACTTCTAGGGTCTGAAATTAAAGTCAGGACAAAGCGTAAATACAAGCGTCTATGACCAGCAACGTGCGCTGGCTCATTTGCTGATGAATAAGTAGCTGAACCCAGAAGCTCAGCCTAAAAATTTAACAGGAACAAGGGCTGATCTTCAAAGTCCCAAACAGTTCAAAGTTGGAAGAGTAATTAAGAGCCACTGAGATGTGCTGTCAAACAGGCAGATGAGAGCCTGGGATGCCCCTTCCTCCCCTGCCTGGGCTTGGCTTGATGGCAGAGGTCACAAATGCAGCCCAAAATGAACCACATTCCCTGGCTCTTAGAATTGGATCTTCAGCTTTCTAGAACAGCCCTTCCTGTGTTATGTCTGCAATGTGTAGAATCTGATAAGAAACTTGTTCCAAAGTTCAAAAACAACTGGACTTTGTAAATAGTTCCAAATAGAAGCCCTATTCATGCTGGGGAAGGAGTATGTGTGGGAGATGAGAAGGACCTTCACTCAGAAAACCAGAGCGGGAATCCCAGCACCATGTCGGTGGACCATGGGCCACTTCACTTCTCTGCCCCTGGTCTCCTTACCTGCATGATGGGGATTATAACAGTACTTACCTCCTTGGGCAGAAGAATGATAATTCGAGTAAAACATGGAGCATAGAGTATGTGCTCAGTAAATATTAGTTGTGGAAGTTGCCAATAAAACCAACAGTGTGAGCAGAGCAGCCATATATTTAATCAATATACATTAAAAATAATTTTTGGCAGAATGAGAACATCTGAGCTGTGCAAGCACATGGTACGGGCCAGCATCTAGAACTGCAGCTCAGGAAGGAGAACTCAAGCAGAGCTGAAAAGCCTGCGAGGGAGACAGATGGCAAGAGGAGTCGGCTGAATACTGGCTCCCAAAGACAGCAGGTCCTAATCCTGGAGCTGTAAATGTGACCTCATTTGGAGAAAAAAAAAAAAAAAAATCTTTGCAGATGTGATTAAGTTAGAGAATTTGAGATGGGGAGATTATCCTGGATGATCAGGGTGTGTCCTAAATGCAATCACAAGTGTCCTTACAAGAGACGGGCAGAGGGAAATTTGACACATAGAGGAGAGACAGTGATGGGAACTGAGAACAGAGAAAGATCTGAAGATGCTGATATTGAAGATTGGAGTGATGAGGCCACAAGCCAAAGGATGCTAGTAGCTCCCAGAATCTGGAAGAAGTGAGGATAAGTTTTCCCCTAAAGCCTCCAGAGGAAGCACAGCCCTGCCAACTCCTTGATTTTAGCCCAGTGATGCTGATTTTTGACTTCTGTCCTCCAGAACTGTGAAATAAACCTCTGTTGTTTTAAGCCACCAAGTTTGGGGTGATTTGTTACAGCAGCCACAGGAAAACCAGCCAGTATAATGGCTCATGAGGCCCATTTTACTTATGAGGAAATATAGACTCAGAGAGCAGCAGTGATTTGCACGGAGCCACACAGCACATTACCCGCTTTGGCCAAGGCCAGAGCAGGTTAACAGACCCTGAACCACTGTGCTCCTGCTTCCATCTGCCCTGCTTCCTCCTGGCCATGCTGGGACCCCTGGGAGGTCTTAGACCTGAGATGCCTCTAGTTTCCACAGTGATGTGTAGTTGCCCCCAGGTGAATCTCGCTGGTGCCAAGCCTCAACCCGTGGCCACCATTGCCCTCAACCAAGATGTGCTCCCATTGCCTGTGTCACAGGCTGGTTCTGTGGGAGTGAACTCTGGGAGGGAGTTTGGGGTACCAGGGGTTTATTAAAGATCTGCACCAGTGAAAGAAAAGGAGAGAAGTTGGATTAGGCCAAAGGAGATTGAAGGCAAACTGCAACGCAGGTTTGACCAAGCGCCAGTCACCTAGCAGGGAGTCATCCTGTGTCTAGCTGAAGTAGCCAGGACTTTCCACTCCCATCCTACTCAGTCACCAGAGGCAGGCTACCCCAGGGAGGGCATGACTTCAAAGGAGGTGGGTGTCTGCAGCTGAGGTAGACACCCTGAAGGAGCTGACAGCTGGGGCTGCCTGCCTGCTACACACCCTGCAGATTGGCAGCAGGGCCTTGTAGGGAAGGAGCTCCGAGTGTGTGAACCTACAGCTACCACTGTGTTCTGCAAACAAGGCAGGCATCTTCCATCAGCAGTTCCTAAATGGCTGGCCTCCCAGTGCAGGCCCCACACTGCAGAGCGATCTCACACTCTCCATAGTTACAGTGGGTTCTGTGCTCACCTGGGAACTTGTTAGAAATGCAGAATGGATATTGGGCCTTACGTTCCATTTTGAGAACGAAGCTCTAGATCCAGACATCAAGGCCAGCAGTGGTCTGTTTTGGTTGGGCCCTAGAACTAAGAATGATTTTTGCACCTTTTACAAAGAGGAATATGTGACAGAAAGTGTACGGCCCACAAGGCCTAAAATATTTACCAGGTGACCCTTTACAGATAAACTTTGTTAACCCTACTCTAGAAACTGGGAGTTACCTATGCATCTCTGTCTCAGTTTCTTGCTGTCTCCCTCCTGGCCATTCCAAACGCAAATAAAAAAGCATCCCAAGGCAATGGTAGGCAGCCCAGGCTGCTGTTTGGAGCCACCAAGGGCATTGCAGGGACCTTCAGACCTTCGGCCCCCATCCCGCCATCTCCACACCTGTGCCACTGAATGCCAGGCAGCAAGCCTGCGCCGCCGCCCCTCCTCGGCTCTGTCTGGGCTTCTTGTCCCCAGCGTTCCCTTCTCCAACAGGCCTTTCATCTTTGCAGCTTTTTTTCCCCCAACATCCCTGACTCTCTTGTGAAATGCAAATGAGTTAGCATCTAATTACTCACTCGGTGCTGCATCTAGAGCCTTCTCTTGTTAGGGTCCTGTCCAACATCTCTCTCATCAGCTGAGAACTCAGCCCATTAGGAAGAATTCCTGATCGGGGGAGGCGGGCAGCTCCTCGCCCCTCCCTCTCTCCCTCCCGGACTTGTCAGCAACCACCTCAGCCATGGATTCCAGAAACACACCCGCCTGGGTGGGGCAGTTCCACCCACCACTCACTCTAATTACCAGAATCGCTTCTGGGAAGCAATCGTGCCAGGGCTGTGCTGGGCACGGGAATGAGACCCAGCCCCTGCCCTCCCAGGAGGCTGCGTGTGTAACCAGGCATGAGCCAGCAGGACAGTGGCTGATGAAATGAGGAACACGGCCTAGGGCATAGTGCAACCTTTCAACTGTGATGGGCTGAGTTTCAACCTAGGAGGTAGATGGTGGAGAGCTGGAGTCCATGCTAAGCCTTAGCATGCAACCTTTAAGTCATGGAGATGCAGCGTGGTACAGGAAGAAGACTGCAGGGCTCCAATCTACCACCTCTCTGCAAGACTCTGGGCCTTGACCCCCCTAAGCCTCAGTTTCCTTATCTGGGATCTGAAGATAATAGAGCCAGCATGAGGAAAATGAGCCTCTGAAGGTGAAGTGTCAGGCATGGGCTTGGCACCATATAGGTGCTGAACACGTGTTAATCCCACTTCCTTGGCCTTTGTGTGGCCAGGGGTGGTCCATGACAGATGCAGGTGGAGTTGAATTTCTGTCCAGGGAATAGCCCCCACCTTGGCTCCTGCCCCACCCTTCCATGTCCTCATAGCCCACAGTTGTTCTCATCAGCTCCATCCTATGCCAGCCAATCCTGGCAAAAGTTGAAAGGCCATTTGTCCACCTGCTACCTGGAAGAAGGTCATGCTCCACATGCCTGAGCTCAGGAGGCTTAGCCACGAGAGCTGGACTCCGGCAATCTAGCGTTTCAGGGCTCTCCCCTTAGAAGCATGCCTCAAGCCTTAGCTTCACTGTGCCCTGGAGACCCTCTGGCCTCAGCAGTCGACCCATCTCTAGCCCATCCCAGTCCCAGTCCAGCCCTACTACTCTCAACTCAGCTGGCCACAGGCAGCCTAGCCTCTCTACTGCTCTGGTTACTCCCATCCAGACTGAACCCTGTTTTCTGAAACCCCCATCTCTCTAGTGCTTATGGTTCATATGGAACCACCACGCTCTGAATTATCCATGGGTCATTTCTTGGAGAAATGTCACTTATCCATTTCTTGGGACAATGACATTGAAATTGGCTTTCCCAGGCCTACAACAAAGCCAGGTAATGGAGAAATGTCATTTATCCATTTCTTAGTCTGTGTGAGTATGAATGTGGTCTTGTCTCTCCTGCAGACTCTAAGTGCCTTGAAGGAAAAGACCACACCAGACACCCCAAGATAGCAAGCACAGCACAGCGTTGGGACTGTGGCATGCTGAGCGCACACCATGGCAGGTAGAATGGAAGACCTGACATTCACCTTCGTATGGCTCACTGGTGCCAGATCAGCAAATGTATTTGGTGGAAACTGGAGAGGGTAGGAGGAGAGAAAGAATGAGGACTTACTGAGCACCTATGATGTGCTAAGCTCAGATGCTACTAAACTATTTAGAGCATGTGCTGTCATTTAATGCTCACAACAGCCTTGTGAAGTAGAAATTGTTCTCCCCCATTTTACGGTGGGAACCTGGACCCAGAGGTATTTAAATGACCAACTTAAAGTCCTGTCACTACTGAGTGGTAGAGCCCAGCTCGAACCCAGACCTCCAGTGTCATGCTCATTCTGATTGGCCAGGTTGCCCAGTGCTCTCTTCCCTCTCACCCCAGCCTGGGTTGGCAAACACAGGCCATTGGTTCCACCTGTTGCTCTGCTCTTGACCTCCAGTAATCTTTGCTCCCTCTTTCCTGGCCAGCATCTTGCTCTTGGCACTGAAAATCTGCACCCCTGGGGAGGCCCAGCCATCCTGCATCTGGAACACTGGTCAGATAACCCTGCCTGGGGTAACCAGTGACCATCCCTTGGGCTCTCATCAACCAGCTGCTGCCGTGGTAGGCTTCTATGTTCAGTGATGTCAGAGCTAGAAGGCCCTTTGAGGTCCCCCGGACCCAACCTCACCATTCTACTGATGGGGAAACTGAGGGCCAGAGAGGAAAGTGGCTTGCTCAGGCCTTCAACCAAGCCAGGTCCAGGAGCTAGGTGTCCTGACTCCCAGTCCAGCCCTCATCCTACCACCCCAGCTCAGTTTCACAAATGTGCAGAGAAGACAGAAGAGCCGGGTGTTCTTGGGGCCACACAGAGAGAATGCTTGCTCTCTGTTTCCTTCTGCTTGGTCTCCCCGAGACAGCTATGCAGCTAGAGTAGACCAGTATACTGGCACTGACAGGGCAGGAGTGTGGCAGGAGGAGGTTGGCAAGTCCCATAAATCTTCCTGGAAGAAAGGCCTTGAAGGTGGGTGAGACCTGGCTCAGTGCATGAAGGAAGAGGCTTTCTGGGCTGAGGCAAGAGACAGGCTGAGGGGCAGGAGGCAAAGGCCTTGATGGACAGACAGAGGATGCCATGGATGGTATGAACATTCTGGCACAGAGTAGGAACCATGGCTCAGCTGTCCCTTGTCTCTTTGCTCTGGGGAATGCCCCTGGTACCCCCCGGGCTGTGAAGAACTAAGCCAGTGTTTCCCAAGATGGCTGTTGAGACACAGCCCCACACCGGCAGGACAGCCCTGGGAGAGGGCAATATTCCCATATCTGGCTCAGCTCCTGCCCCAAGGGAGCTGCCCACACATGTGTCCTCCCTCACCATGTGAGTGGGACCCTGCTAGGAGGCAGCGTGCTGCTTGCCCATGGCCCCTGGCTCTCCTCCTCCTCCTCTGACCGGGCCTTCTCTGTCTTCTGATGGAAAGACCTCCCTGCCCAGCAGTGTCTGGAGCTCTGGAAGTGTTCCTGGTCAATCTTCCCTGCCAGCTCCCGCAGAAAGCCCAGCCCTAGCTGCAGCTCTCATTCACTCACTCATTCAGTAAGGTGGGGGCCCTCCTGCACTCCTTCTGAGTGCCGGCTGTGGAATCTGGGCAAGAATGCTGGTGGTGCATAGGATGGCCCTGCTCGTGAGGAGCTTGCAGTTGATGAAACAGAGGAAACATGGGTGTAATTTGCTGCAATACAGGCTAGAAAGTGAGGGCTATTGCAAAGTGCTTAAAGGATGGGGGAGATTGTTTTATTTGTGAGACCCTGGGGGGCTTCCTAAAAGAGGTGGCATCTGAGAACTAGTTAAGCTCCCCTTTACACGACGCTGCTCAAAGCTGCAAAGAAAGCACGATGCATTCGGACAACTTGGTTTGCTAGACTGCCGAGATCCTTGAGAGGCTGGAGATGACACATGCGGGAACCTGCGCTGAAGGACCTGGGGGGCCAGGAGGGAGTCAGAGAAGGATTCGAAGCAGGAAATGGTATGACCAGATTTTGGAAATAACCCTCTATGGCTACAGCGTCAAGAACTAGGGGGAGGACGGTGCAAGGGCAGCTGCTGAAAGACCAGTGAGAAGGTGACCACATGGCCCAGCAGCGAGCAGATGGCCCAGGACAGGGAAGGTTGGATGCAGCTGAGATTTAGCAGGAGGAATCCACAAAATCAACATTTGGATGATGGGGTGGGGGCCAGAGGGGCATCTGTGACGGAAGGTCTGGGTTGAGGCTTGCACTCTGGGTGGCTGAAAGTGCCATGACCCTACAGGGAGGCAATGGGCGCAGTTTGGGGAGTTCAGGACAGAGTCAGGGCTGAAGACAGTGATTGAGTCATGAGGTGGGAGGGGAAGCAAATGGAGAAGAGGCGTGGCCATAAGGCCCCTGGGGAGAGACAGCCGCAGGGGTAGATTCAGGCTTCCCACCCAGCCTGCTCTCCCCTTCTCCCCGCAGCCCAGGCGGCTGCCTCAGCCCTGGTTCCCCAGGCAACACCCTGTCCCTTCAGCCCCACTGGGGGTGGCATCCACTCCCCAGGGGAGGTCACAGACCAATGCCACACCACTGAAGCCATGGCAGCCAGAGGCCTGGAGACCCTCATCCCCCACCTCGCCCCACTGCACTGGCCTCATCTGCCAGCACGCCCTCCCTGGGCACCAAACAGTCCATTCTCTCAGTCCACCCCTACTCCATAGCCACACTTAGCCATCCCTCTGCACTCAATCCACCGAGACTTTTCAAGAACAAGAAGTGCACCTCCATTATCGTATGACGCTGCTGAGCTGCAGGGCTTATTTGTGACTGCGCCATAGCCTGGCCTCTCCTGCCTAATGCAATCCCTGTGCAGAGGTGGCACTTTGCACCTTTGCCCATTCCAAGCTGGTCCCTTGTTCTCCACTTCCTCCTAACCTTCCAGGCCACTGCCACCCCTCCCGAGCTCATCCCTTCCAGCCACTCTCAAATTCCTGAATCCATCTCCACTCACTCGTACAATCACTTAAAATCAAGCCTAATACCCCTTGGCGTCTCTCAAAGCAACAAACATCCTGCTGGATGCAAGGGGACCGAACCAAGAGGCACTCCAGGTGACTAAGCCCCATGAAACCCCCACTCCGCTCGCTGGGCCTTCCTCCCTGCTTCCTTCCTTCAGTCCATTTGGTCTCCAGGATCTAATCTGGGGGAGTAGGAGAAAGCCATGAGGGAGAGACAGAAACTATTCCTGGTATTGTTCTAAGGCCACAGCCTGTGGTTGTGGAGGGAAGCAAGCGGGGCTGGGAGATGGGGAGGAGAGGTTAACAAGATTTAAAAAGCCATAATGAGACCGCAGCACAAACCCTGCAATTATGCTCCCAAATTTAATCAAAACAGCTTCCCGCACTGGGCCTGTAACATCTCTAACAGGCCCCGTCAAGTTTTGCCTCCCAGCCCATCCCTTGAGAGAGTGCAAGGCCCTGAGGTCTTTCTGCAGCACAGGGGCAGGGCCAGCCCCCAGCACAACCCACCCCAGCTGGGAGCAGGCTTATGGGACTTAACTTGGCTTAGATGCACCAGGTCTCCAGGAAGCTCTTCCTCCTCCCTCCTCCTCTCCTCCTCACCACCTTCCCATCTGCTTCTCATCTCTGCAGCCCACTCCCCTTCATCCAGCCCTGCTCCGCTGCCACCTCTCCAACTGAGATCCCTCCACAGCCCTGGCCATCATCTGTGTGCAGGCCCCAGACTCCTTCAGGGCATCCCCAGGGTGGGGCTCTTTCTTAATTAGACGCCAAAAACAAACCTGGCCTTGCCCAGATGCAGTGACCTTCTTGACAGCAGAGGGTATTTTTTTTTCTCTGCATGGTTTGGTTTTGGTCTCCCCTGGCATATGGTAGGTCAATACCTATAGCAAGGATTGTTCGTGCTCACTGCGTGGCCACATGCTACCTTTCCCAGACTCTTGTGTGAAAGGGTTGGGACCATGTTGCTAGTTCAGGCCGATGGTCTGTAGCTTCCAGACTGAAGCTAGGAGCCAGCGTGTCTTCTTCCTCTCTCTCGCCCTCTGTCCTGGTCATGTATTTCAATGAATGTACCTACGGATGAAGAAAGCTACTGTGATGGTTAATTTTATGTGTCAATCCGAATGGATCACAGGATGCCCAGATATCTGGTGAAACATGATTTCTGGGTGTGTCTGTGAGGGTGTTTCTGGAAGAGATTCGCATACGAATTTGTTGATTGAGTGAAGTGCATCTGCCCTGCCTGATGTAAGTGGGTATCACCCAACCCACTGAAGGCCTGAATGGAACAAAGAGATAGAGGAAAGGAGGACTCGCCCTTCTCTGCCTGACTGCTGAGCTGGGACACTGATCTCCTGCCCTTGACACTCCTGGTTCTCAGACTTTCAAATACAGACTGGAATCTATACTATCAGCTCTCTGGCTCTCAGGCCATTGAACTACACCACAGCTTTCCTGGGTCTCCAGCTTGTAGACAACAGATCAAGGGACTGCTCAGCCACCATAATCACGTGAGCCAGTACCTGATAATAAATCTCTTTATAGATCCTATTTATATGTGTGTGTGCCATGCATGGGTGTATACTATATATAATAGACAGATCCTATTGATTCTGTTTACCTGGTGTTCCCTAATACAGCTACCCAACCCACACTGGACCATCCATGAATGAGAAATCATCATTATAGGCCGAGCGTGGTGGCTCACCCCTATAATTCCAACACTTTGGGAGGCCAAGTCAGGTGGATAACTTGAGATCAGGAGTTTGAGACCAGACTGGCCAACATGGTGAAACCCAGTCTCTACTAAAATACAAAAAGTAGCCGGATATGGTGGCGGGCACCTGTAATCCCAGCTCCTTGAGAGGCTGAGGCAGGAGAATCGCTTGAACCCGGCAGGCAGAGGCTGCAGTGAGCCGAGATTATGCCACTGCATTGCAGCCTGGTGACAGAGAGAGACTCCATGAAAGAAAGAAAGAAAGAAAGAAAGAAAGAAAGAAAGAAAGAAAGAAAGAAAGAAAGAAAGAAAGAAAGAAAGAAGAGAGAAAGACAGAGAGAGAGAGAAAGAAAGAAAAAGAAAGAAAGAAAAAGAAAGAAGAAAGAAAGAAAGAAAGAAAGAAAGAAAGAAAGAAAGAAAGAAAGACATCATCATCATTATAGTGCTAAGCCACTGAGATTCCAGGGCTTATTATTCCTGCACCAAAGCCCAACCTATCCTGACTAACACAAACCTGTCATTGAGAGACTAATGAAAATATTTTCAAGTCACTCCCCAGTCAAATGGAAGAGAGTAGAATGGCACATCTGGCCCTGAGTCAGGAAATTTGAGCTCTAGTTCTATTAATATCTCTGTCAACCGATTGCTGTGCAAATTGGGCAAGTCTCTTAGCCTCTCTGGACCTCAGTTTCCTCATCATCTGTCATGTGGTTGAGTCACATGAAATGATATTATTCATTAAGACAAGAAATACAGGAAGAGGTTCAGGTTTGTGGGGAAAGACCTGAGTTCCATTTGGTACCTGTTGAGTGTTTCATAGGCATACGGTAGGTTCTGGGGCAAAGAATAAAAACGGGGCTGGAGATATGGATTTGAGGTCATAGAGAGAGATGGTGGCTAAAGATGTTATGAATGAGGTAGCTGGCAGGGAAGACAATCAGGAAAATAAGGAAAGAGGGCTCTACGTAAAGAAAAAACGAAGAAGCTAAAGTCCAGAGACATGAAGTAACTGGCCCGAGATTAACGGTAGGCTAACACCAGAGTTGGCGCTAGATCTGGAACTCTAGCCCCAGACTCCAGGGCTCCATCCCTTGTCAGCACAGAGAAGCTGGGAGCCTGGGGATAGTGAGGCATATCCCAGTGAATGCTGGGATGCTGACCAACTGTGCGTCTTGGGTCACTTCTATGGGAATCAGCTTCCCTGTCTGTATAATAAGAATATGATTTTGACACAGTGTGGGGCTTTGTGATTTATAAACTACCTGCATAACCATTATCTCATCTGGCTCTTAAAATCGCCCTTTGAGGAAGGCAGGGTACACAGGTAGATCAAGGCTCAGAGAGATAAAGTGTGCCCAGATCTCTTGACTATAGGTCAGGTCCCCTCACACTGAACTCCCTTTTCAAGGACCACGAGCAGAGTCCCCCTCTGGCCAAACATTGCAGACAAAGGCCAATCCCTGCAACAAGCACCATCCACCCACCCACCCCTTTCTCTCCCTTGTTTCTATTCACTCTCCCCAAGACCCTTTATTTCCTGCCATAAGAAATAAGTCACAAGTCATGGGTATCCCTTGTTCACTGGAAGTAACCACGTTTCCTAGGATTTTGCTAATGGTTCTGGGATGATGGGAAGATGATCAGGGGCCACCTGGACGGATAAGATGACCATGGAGTTTCTCGGCCTTGCTGGCAGGGGAAGGGGATGGCTCAAGGATGTTGGTTCATCACGAAGCATAGCTTGAGAAAGGGTGGTCTGACCCCAAAGAGGGATTTTAGAGTCTTTGCAATTTCTGGGTTCTAGAGGGGAAGATGGGTAACTGTTCTCTGAGGCAACATGAAAGACTTAAGGCATTTTGTCAACCAAAGGCCAAGCCTTTCTATAAGAGCCTATTCTGGGAACAACTCAAAGAAGATTCCAGTCCATTCCAACCCATCCCATCCACTCATCCAAGAAATATTGATTGAAGGTACTTCCGCCTCTGCCCTCAAGGGCTGCCAGTAGAGCAGGGAGGAGACAAGAGCGAGAGCAGAATGCAGAATTTCCACCTAGAAGACCCAAAGTCAAAGCCTGATCAACCAGTTCCAGCTGTGTGGCCTTGGGCTAATTACTTGGCTTCTCTCAACCTCATCTACAAAATAGAGCTAATAATACCACTCAACTCCCTGTGTCCCAGGGTGGCTTTGAAAATCAAGAGATCTTCTTTGACAAAGTGGTTTGTAGGGTGTTATGAAGAGGATAAATCAAGCACTTATTTCCTAGGGATACAAGGTAGGCAGCCACAAGTGCTGCTGGAGAGGCACAAATAAGGTGTTATGAAGGCCCAGAGCAAGTGGATGAGGGGAAGGAGTTGGGACAAGGGAAGGACTGAAGAAAAGAGGTAAGCTGTTGCAATTAAAGGATGGGCACAGTCTCAAAAGGCAGGAATGGCAGAGAAAGGATATTTCAGCAGAGAACAGAGCAAGCCAAGATATAGAGGCCAGAAAGAAGAGAGTAGGTTCCAGAGACAGCACAAAAAAGCCATCAATATCTACAGGGGGCCTGCGGGAGATAACGCTGCAACTGTATTTAGAGGAGATGACAGAGTGGCTTGAACACTAGGAGGAGACATCTGGACTTTATTTGGCAGGGGTGTGTGTGTGTGTGTGTGTGTGTGTGTGTGTGTGTGTGTGTGTAGCACGGTGGTTTTCACTGTGGACCCTGGACAACCAGCAGCATACCACTTAGGCATTTGTTAAAAATGCTGACTCCAGGCCCCGCCCCAGCCCTCCTGAAGCAGACACTCTGAGTGTGGGGCCCAGGAATCTGTGCTTATCAGGCCGTCCAAGAGATGTAAATGCCCTCCATGTGCGAGGCCCACCCTTGGAGCAGAGTCTGTCAGTGCCCTGCCCTGGCCCTTTGTCTTGCCAGCTTCCATCTGCCACCGTCAGAATCCCTTCAGCTGGAACCTAACTGTGGCCACTGGAGTCTGCACTCCCCCAGGCATGAAAAGACTGGTAGTACCAGGAATTAACAACCCTGGGGAGCAGCCCTCACCCAATGATTGGCAAGAGCTTGTGAGTCATAGCCCAGCCCCCTGGCCCTCAAATGGCGTGGCTCCGAGATCGAAGTTCTATACTCTTTCCTGGGATTCCCCAGGAGGGTTGAGCCCTGGCACCCACAATGGCCACTGGCTTGAGAATACCCCTGTCTGTACTGGGACCCTCCCTCTCCCTCTCACTTCTCTTCTCCCCACTGGTGTTTTCTGGGACATCTCTCAAATGAACCACTTTCCCTTGAGTCCTTGACTCTGCTTTTGGAAGACCCCAAACCAAGGTCATTTGCATGTGGACGCATGTGTGTGTGCACGGAGAGGGTTGGCGTCAGGACAGGTAGAGGTGGGGAGTAGCTGACTTCCTGGCTGGGGAATGGCACTGGTAGACGAAGATTCTGGTAGCGAAGGCAGAGTGGTTTGGAGATCAAAGACAGGAGGAAAGAGCACTGTTAAGATGTTGGCAAGAACAAGGCAGGTACCTGAGGACTTGGCAAGGGAGGGCAGTGAGGACAGGAATTCCTCTTAAAGCTAAACTGCCAAGCCTGGGCTATGACCCACTATAGGGTGTGAAAGCAAAGGGGGCCAAACCTCACACCAGCTCCTTATTATTATCCCGTTTCTTGGACAAAGAAACTGAGGCTTGAGGATGAGGTGACTTGCCCTGGGCCAGGCCTCGGAGCTAGTCCAAGATCTGAGATCAGAACTGAAGCCTGCCTGGCCAGAGCCTGGTGTTTTCTTGCTGCCTTTGGTAATACAGCCTCCAGGCCAGTCAGTTCCCTGGAGTCACACTGCTCCTTACTGCTGCTTTGATTTTTGTACCTCTGAAGATTCGGGTGTTAACTCTGGACAGAGAGGGA
Organism: Hylobates moloch; assembly: GCF_009828535.3. Lineage (NCBI taxonomy): Eukaryota > Metazoa > Chordata > Mammalia > Primates > Hylobatidae > Hylobates > Hylobates moloch. The sequence continues at coordinate 58,483,330 of NW_026652289.1, forward strand.
CCACTTATCCAGCAAGGGTCTCTCACACACCCACAAGCGTTTCCTCAACTAGCCCATTCCTCAAGAGAAAAACCAAGTTGCGTCTGCAGCCAGGTGGCCCAGGTTTGCAATCTAGCTCTTCTGTGCCACGGCTGTAAATCCGGGCAATTTACTTAGCATCCTGGTGCCTTGATTTTCTCATCTTTAAAGCCGGGATAAAGATGTGTCACTTGAAACCCTTAGTCGAGTCCGATTGTTGGTGTTGCTGTTGTTGGTCTTGCTCGGGTTGTTCATTATGTTGCTAAGTTTGGAAAACAAAGGGTCAAACAAAACTCCTGATTCTGTCACTTGTTTTTTATCACTCAACTCATAAAGTGGCAGAGCTGGGATTTCATCCTAGGATTGGCTGACACCACAGCCCCGGTGCTGAACTCAGCCCCTGAATGCTATGAGAGGGTAACATAATTAAACGCCAAAAACAATGGAAGAGTGTGGTTTGGCTCATTGCTTTTCTTTCAACATCTACCTGTTGGCACAGTCCCAGAGGATGCAAGTTGAGGAATACATTTCTATAAGTGCAGCCATTTTAGGGCCAGAGAAACCATGTGTTTGAGTAGAAATTAGGTCAAGGAATTTAGGTTCTGGTTGCTGGCTCTATTGCTTACTCACCTCTGTGACCTTAGGCAGGTCCTTTTCTCCTCAGGGCCTCAGTTTCACCTTCTGTAAAATGAGTACGCAAATCCCTTCCGTTTTCACAAGGTTGTGGGGAGACTTGATCAAGAAGCATTTCTTATTTGGCTAGTGCCAGATGCTAGTGGGGAGAAAGATGTGTGGGAAATGGCACCTGGCCCGGAAGCTTGTGGTTCTCCCACGGAGAAAGAGGTGTCAGAGGAGAGGGGAAAAAACGGAAAAGGAAAAAGGGGAAAAAAAGGAACAATGTTTATTGAGCACTTACTATGTGTTGGGTGCTGAGCTAAGGGCTTTACCCACATGTGATTTCCACAACTGCCTTGTGAGGTTGAGATATTATTCCTATTTTACAGAAGAGGAAAATGAGTCTGGGGAGGAGAAAGATAAGTTGTTGGTATTGGTGGAGCTGAGAATTCGATTCCAGTTGGTCTCCAAAACATGGGCCCTTTCTCTCATGCCATACTGCTTCTCACTTGGGGCCTACCACTCAGTTCAACAGATGGGGGTGAACCCTCCTCGGAGGCCTAGGACCCTGGGGGAGGATGAAACCACTGCAAAATGGTGTGACAGGTACAAAAATATAAGCATTAGATGCCATGGTAACTTAAAGGATCTTTCCAATGAGGCACAAAATCTGCATAGGGGAAGAGATACTTGACCTGGGTTTTGAAGATAAGTAGAAGTTTTTCAGACAAATAAAATATGGTCCTTCAGAACAAAGGAAATTGTATGTCTAAGGCAAGCAGATGTTGAACTGTTTGCTCCTTGAAGAACTGCAAATGGCTCTCAATTACTGAGAGACTGCAAAGGGAAGTGGAGAAGACATACAGCTCACGTCTGTAATCCCAGAACTTTTAGAGGCCAAGGCGGGCGTATCGCTTGAGGCCAGGAGTTCGAAGCCAGCCTGGGCAACATGGTGAAACCCCATCTCCACTAAAAAATACAAAAGTTAGCCAGGTGTGGTGGTGCACCCCTGTAGTCCCAGTAACTCAGGAGGCTGAGGCATGAGAATCGTTTGAACCAGGGAGATGGAGGTTGCAGTGAGACAAGATAGTGCCACTGCACTCCAGCCTGGGTGACACAGCAAGACTCTGTTTCAAAAAAAAAAAAAAAAAATAGAAAAGAAGATTCAATAAAATGTTACATAAAGAACTCATTTAAAAAACCTGTAAGTAAACTAGAAATAAGATACTTTCTTACCTTGATTAAAACAAAAACAGAAACCTTTCTCAAATCAGCCAGCATAATACCTAGTGAGAAACCAGAAGTATTCCATCAAAATGTAGAAAAAGTCAATAATATATATTAACTTAATAGGGATTATTATTCCCATTATTACTTAAATGCTCCCATTATGTAACACTATTCTGTGGGCCCCAGCAAACATAATACAATTAGACATGAGAAGATATGAGAGATAGCTAAGAGAAGGGAGGAGATACAATTGTCAGATAGCATACTTTTGCCTACCTAAAAAGTTTCTCAAAACACCCCCACAAACCCAAAAAACCTATTAGAATAATAATACTCAAATTATACTAATACTAAATGCAAAATAAATATATACATACAGTATACTTTTTAAAATTACTTTTTCCATGTACCAACAAGAACAAGTAAGAGTATCACATTTGGAAAAGAAGATACCATTGACAGTAGCCACAAATATTGTAAATGTGAATTACCTTAACAGTAAACGAACAGGACAACATGGACAAATAATAAAACATTTCAGAGATATAAAGACTTAAATAAATGGGTGATACAACATATTCTCAGAGGAGAAGACCTATTATAAGTCTTCTTTTTTTTGAGACACAGCCTCACTCTGTCACCCAGGCTGAAGTGCAATGGTGTGATCTTGGCTCATCGCAACTTCTGCCTCCCAGGTTCAAGCAATTCTCCTGCCTCAGCCTCCCAAGTAGCTGAGATTACAGGTGTGTGCCGCCACACTTGGCTAATTTTTGTATTTTTAGTAGAGACAGGGTTTCACCATGTTGGCCAGGCTGGTCTTGAACTCCTGACCTCAGGTGATCCACCCGCCTCGGCCTCCCAAAGTGCTGGGATTACAGACATGAGCCACCGCACCTGGCCCGTAAGTCTTCTTATAATAATTATTATAAGACTTCTTCTAACTATTATAAGACATATTATAATATAATGATGTTCATTCTGCCCCAAATTAATGTATAAATGTACTGCAATTTTTTTAAACTGTTGAATCTAGGCCTTGATCAAGTTATTCTAAATTTCTAAATTATTCTACTTTTCATCTGGAAAAGTGAAGAGGTGAAGCTAGCCAAGAAGATTTTGAGAATTAAGTGAAATGAGAGGAGACTGTCCCTGCAAGAAAATTTTATAATACAAGGTTATAATCCTTATAGAAACCAGTATGGTTGCAGCACAAAAATTATTAGATAAGTCAATGAAAGATGAAAAAGAAAATTAGCCTAAAAGCAGAGCTTAGGACATAAACATGCTAGGTACATATGAAGAGTCAGCAGATAATAAAATGGCAGCTCCTAGCAGCAAGGAAAGAAAAAAATTATGGATTAACTGGTAATAAGGCAATTGGTTAACTATTTAGAAAATGAAATAAGTTTAGATCTTCACATCATACTTGATTCCAAAATAAATTACAGAGGATTAAAGAGCTAAACATAAAAAGCAAAGCCATAAAAATCTAGAAGAAAGCAAAGATAAATATTGGCTCTTAAAATGGGGGGAAAAGAAGCTCTAGAAGGATAAAAGACATGAAAGTAAGAAAGATAAAGAAAAATTAATACCTTTGACCAAAGAAAAATTGAAATATTTCAAATTCTCATAAACATAATAAACTAAAAAGGCTCATTACAAGCTTGAAAACATTTGTAATAAAAAGAAAGATTGATCTGAATATATAGAGTCAATCAAATTGATAAGAAAACACCAAGAATACCAATGGAAAAATCAACAAAATATACATGGAAAATTCACAAGATAAATGCAAATTAATGACCACAAAAACACAAATAAATGAAAATGTGCCATAAATAATTTCTAAGTCATTTTTAAACTATTAAGTTAGCAAAAACTTTAAAAAAATAATATTACTCTATGTGGACACAGATATAAATTAACAGAAACTTCATACATTAGAAAGCAATTTGGTGCTATATTTTAAGGACCCCGCCCCCCCAAAAATCCTTTGACACAGCGAGTCTCCTTCTAGGAATCTAATCCAAGGAAATTGTCAGAATCGGGGGCAAAGATATATTTATGTCAAACAATGCTTGTCACAGACTTATAATAGCAAAATTTCAAAAACCACATAAATGTCCATTAACATGACACTGCAGGAGAATGGTTTAATTAATTATAATATAGTCACACATGGAATATTATATAGTCTTTTACAATAATGCTTGTGAAGAATATTTAAAGACATATAAAGAGGAAAGGCTGGCTGGGCACGGTGGTTCACACCTGTAATCCCAGCACTTTAGGAGGCCGAGGCAGGTGGACCACTTGAGGTCAGGAGTTTGAGACCAGCCTAGCCAATATGGTGAAACCCCATCTCTACTAAAAATACAAAATTAGCAGGGCATGGTGGCATCTGCCTGTAATCCCAGCTACTCAGGAGGCTGAGGCAGGAGAATCACTTGAACCTGGGAGGCAGAGGCTGCAGTGAGCAGAGATTGCGACACTGCACTCCAGCCTGGGTGACGGAGTGAGACACTGTCTCAAAAAAAAAAAAAAAAAAAGGAAACAATAAAATATTTGGTGAAAAATAAATTTTATAACAATAGGCATAAAATTTTCTAATATTTTGACAAAACAAATACTTTAAGGATCATGAAATTTTAAAATTATTGTTCTTACGCCTGTTTGTATTTTTTTTATTTTTAACAATAAACACAGTCATTTATTTATTTAAAGCATTTAAGATTACAGCCGGGCATGGTGGCTCACACCTGTAACCCCACCACTTGGGGAGGCCAACCTGGAAGGATCACCTGAGGTCAGGAGTTTGAGACCAGCCTGGCCTACATGGCGAAACTCCATCTCTACTAAAAATACCAAAATTAGCCAGGCATGGTGGCAGGTGCTACTCAGGAGGCTGAGGCAGGAGAATCACTTGAACCGGGGAGGCGGAGGTTGCAGTGAGCCAAGATTCCGCCACTGCACTCCAGCCTGAGCGAGACTCTGTCTTCAAAAAAAAAAAAAAAAAAAAAGATTACACCCGGCCTGAAAGGAAATCATGTGATAAGGGATAAGAAGGCACTCTGACAAGTCCAGAGTTCTCTATTGCTTGTGTTATTTTTCCTAGAAACCCCCTGGTGACTTAACACGTGTCTAGGAGAGACCCTCCTGAGTTGTCACTCATACACAGGCAATTCTGGCATCAGGAGCACACCATGGCACATGGATCAGAAACCACCTTGGCTGCTGAGAGGACAGCTGGCTTGACTTGGCTGTTCCTCAATGTCTTCCCTCTGCTTCTGCTCCAGGCTTGTTTGCTGTCTCTGTAGAGGCAACATCACTGCTGGTATCATTATCTTTTTAGGATGAAACACAGAGATCTCACACATACACGTACACACCCCTTCAGTGACTAGGCAGCTTCAGCCAGACTCCTGTATCTTTCATAAGACAGATAAACCTGGAGGTTCAAAGTCTTTCATTCGTTCCCCCTTGCTGCCATCTAGTCAAGCTTTTGTCCTGCTCTGAACCTATGTGTCTCTACCTGGCTACACCCCTTGTTACCTGGTTGCTGCCTCTAATTTTCTAAGCTTGGGGAGGAGGAAAGAGGAGGAGGTAAAGCAAGGTTGTAGTCAGGGTCTGCTACCAATTGAATGTATGGGTGACTGGGAGCAAGTTATTTCCCCTCTTGCATCTTCACAGTCCTCATCCGGAAAGTTGACCAGTTGGATGAAACCATCTCTGAGGACCTCTCCAATACCCATGTGTTCACAGGTAAATTTCTCAGGGGAGGTAGAGATTTGGCTCTCCCTTGTAGGGAACAAGGCATCCATAAAGGTCCATGTCCAGGAGGTGGATTGCGGTGATGTTCGCGATATGAGGATGTGTAGGTGGCCTAGATGTCCCTCGCGCAGAAAAGTTAAGGAGAATATGGTAAGTGCACATTCCAGAAGACTGTAGCAATTGGAAGCCAACACTAGATGTACAATTGAAAAGATGAATAGCTCTCCAGGACACAGCATTTCATGGAAAAGTAAGAAGCAATAAGATCAGTAGCCCCTATGCCAATGCATCTGACTGTGCTGGTGTGGAGAAAGAAAGCACGATACTCTCGGCACGGAAAGGGAGAGCCCTAGACTCACTGTGAACTCCTCTCTTACAAAATCACTCCTTTGGCTCTCAGAAACATGTTTGTTTATTTGTTTGCAAGCTCTTCTCCCAAAGACACAAATCTGATCAGAAGCTGTGCTCCACTGAACAGGAGAATCTGGGGTGACAATATAATACTGGCTAGAAATATTTTGAGTTGTTCTGTGAATCTCACATCGGGTACTTATTTCACTGGACTTCTCTGTTTCAGTTTGTCTTTGCTCCTAAAGGAGCTACTTGGAAAGGTGCTTCTTGTCCTTCCAGCTATACCTGCCTCCTACACCCATCTTGATACTTACCCAGCATGCTCTCCCTTTCTCTCCTCAGAAATCTATCCTATGAGACAAATTCCCTAAGGAGGGAAAACATCTCGGGCCCTCCTGGGTTGGAGGCCTTCAAGGTTCTCATCTGTTGCGAGATGGACAAGATTTCTGAAGGGGAAAGGCAGAGAGGACTTAGAAGGAGATGGCAGGAGAGCACCAAAGGCAAACATGGCTGACTGCCTCATAAGCCCAAGGGCAGCCCCAGGAACAGAAGGAAAAACCAGCCCTGCTGTCATGCCTGGCTTCCAAGACTCGGGGCTGCGATCTCATGTGTGTCTAATGTTAATGGGCTTAAAAGTGCCAGCCTTGCTCATGAGTTAATGTTCCTTTAAAAGCAGTTTGGACCAGGACAGCAAAAGCACTTTGAGAAGTCTCTGGGCAAGAAATCTCTGAGAGGGAAGAAAGAGGAAAAGGTTATTCAAATAATAGGTGGAGCCGTACGGAGAAAAAATGGTTACTTAAGAAAGGAAGAACATTTGCATATTCCCAGAAGTAGAATTACTAGGTCAAAGGGGAGGAGCATCTGTAGAGTGCACCTTATATATGGTGCAACTGCTTTCTTAAAAGATGTAATAATTCCAAATGCTACCAGCAGGAGTTGGGTATACCAGTTTCACCACTACTATCTTGTCAGCTTTTGGTGGTGGTGTTCTCCATTGGGTTTTGCTCCTTTGGTAGACAAGAAGTCAGTCCTTCTTCCTCCACTTTTTCCATTCAGCAAGCTTTCACTGATCACCTACTAGGTCTTGAGTGCTTGATTTGTTATGGGAAGTACTGAGACGGCAAGACAGGGCCCCCCTTTCTGAGCAAGTGCACACTTTTGCTAAAGAGGCCGAGGGAATGAATGTGCCCAGGTAGGGGAGCAATGCACAGTCAGGACCAGAACAGGGAAGGGTGGAGCCCAGGCCCAGAGATGGCCCAGGCCAGACTCTGCTCCCAGGCTCTCCTCCCTGGCTCAAGGGCTCCAAGGCTTGAGAGAGCTTGCATGAGAACCTGCCACATCTGCAGGCTTGAGTTTCTTCAGGCTCCAGCTAACCCAGAGGCGGCCTGACAGTACCTTCTGCGAGAAAACCAGGGCCTCCCAAGTTCTGGAGACTCATTCCCAGCTGAGAGAGGGGGTGCAGACAGGCATGGGCTGGGAGCCGTGAAACTGAATTCTCCTCTTAGCTCTGCCACTGACAGTTGCTAGGTGGCCTTGGGCAAGCCTTCCTTCCCTTCTCTGAGCTTCAGTCTCTTACAGAGGGGGAAGGTGGAATGGGTAGAGAGGGTTATGCCTGCCTGCACATGTCTGGTTGCTCGTGCCCTCCGCTTTGGGGAAGAAAGCCTTCTCAAACACATCAGCCAGTAAACTACAATCCAGCCAGTCCCAGATTCAAATGAATAGACTGTCCATCTCTTCATTGTAAACCAAGGGAGATTGTTTCCAGAGGAAAGATGTTCAAGGGGGCCTTTCTAAGAAGTATTGCCTGAGAAGAGCAAGCTGAAGACAGACAGACCTGTTTGTTGATCACTTACTACGTGCTAGTTGCTAGTTCCCTGTATGGGACTCTTGCATGTGTTATCTTTAATCCCACCACAACCCTTGGAGAGAGCCATTCTTATCCACATCTTGCAGATAAAAAAACAGAGGCTCCAAGATTAAATAACTTGTCTGAGGCCCTGCGGCAAAAAGTGGCAGATAAGATACACACACAGTTCATCTGACCCCAAAGCCGTGCTCTTTTCTAAGCCAAGAGACCAGGTCAGATGCTGAGCAGGCAGAATCCAGCCCACAAATGTGTGTTGTTGGGTCCAAGTGAGGCTTTAAAAATTGGAAATTTTTACAGGAATTCAGCTTCTGGATTAGAAAATTGGAAAATCTGGCAACACCGAGCTCTTGCTCCACATGGCAACAATGAGCTGGAGCTTCCGGAGGCTGAGACCTTTGGACGAGACTCTCTAGTCAGCCTCGGTCCACTCCAATTTTGCAACTGGCCCCCCTCACTTTTTTCTTTTTTTTTCTTTTCTTTTTTTTAAGGGGGTTTGGGGGGACAGGATCTCGCTCTGTCACCCAGGCTGAAGTGCAGTGGCACAATCACAGCTCACTGCAGCCTCTGCCTCCTGGGCCCAAGTGATCCTCCTGCCTCAGCCTCCTGAGTAGCTAGGACCACAAGTGTAGGTCACCATGCTAGGGTCTCACTGTGGCTGGTCTTGAACTCCTGGGCTCAGACTCCAGGGCTCAAGTGATCCTCCAGCCTCAGACTCCTGAAGTGCTGGAATTACAGGTGGGAGCCACCACACAGACCCACCCTCCCTCTTGTATATTACTACTTGCTGGACCCTCCAGGCACTGCACCTGGAACCCCAGGTCTGATGGAATAGTCTTGATCCTGCATCCAATGAAGGGGGTGGTGGTCAGCGGGAAAATGAAGCCCCCGAGGCCTCTGGCTCCAGCTCCCTGCACTTTCCTTTCCTTCTTCTCCTCCCCTCTCTCCCACTCCTCCCTCTTCTCTTCCTTCTCCTGCCCTCCCTTTTCTTCCTCTTTTCTCCCTTTCTCTCCATGCCTTTCCTCCTCCTCCCTAGCCTTCCCCCTAGCTCACAGACCATAGGCGCACTTTCTGTGCAGGTGCACACACACACATGCACACACACACGGTCATGCACATGCACCACCTTCACTCCCTTTTGCAGCGTGTGTCTGGTCTCTCCAGGGAGGCTGCAAACTCTCTGGCGGCAGGAGTGTCTCTCACTTCTTGACACACACAGCCCCACCAGAACAGGAGCACACTCTCCCAGGCGGTACGGAAAGCACTCATTGCCCTGGCCTCCAAACAGAAGCCCAGCTGGCTGGGGAGGGGACAGAGGTGTTGAGAAGAGCTCGGTATCACCTGGCTGCCCTGCATCATCCCCCTCACCACGCCAGAGCTCCTGGGGCACCTGCTTTGATGTATGAGGTGTGCAAGGGCCAGGCAGCACCCACCAAATGCCCCGGCTAGTCAACCCTTCCCGTTTATACCAAGAGAGCCTGGGATTTATTAACTGGGAAATCTCTGGGGAAACCATGAGCCAGGACCCTGTGTAAAATTGCTGGGGCCCCTCAGCTGTGTATGTGCGAGCTGCAGCAGAAGCCAGGCACACTCGAACCTTCAATCCTTGGCAGACGATGATCTGAGACCGTCAGGTCTAATATCAGGGAGGCCAGGGTTAGCAAAGCCACCTTCCTCACACACACAGGTCAGAGAGCACAGACCTCAGAGTGGACCCACCTGTGATTCAGCCCAGAGCACTGCCATTTTGTCTGGGTAGCCTTGAGCCAGCCTCCAGTCTGTAAAATACTTTCTCCATCTGTAAAATGGGATTTGGGAAGCTAATGGGCGTAATTGTAAAGCACTATTTGGTGTAAAACCCCTAGCACGTTTTCAGATCTTGGGGCCGGTGTGAGGGAACCTTGGGCTCTTCAAAGGGAAAAGGAAGGGGTTGGGTGGACATGGTGCCTCATGCCTGCAATCCCAGCAACTTGGAAGGCTGAGGAGGGAGGATCACTTGAGCCCAGGAGTTCCCAGCCTGGGTAACACAGGGAGATCCCATCTCTAATTAAAAAAAAAAAAAAAAAAAAAAAAGGAGTCAGGAAGAGTTCTCAGGTCTGGGCATGCATTAGAATCACCTGTGGAGCTTTGCAGACACATAAATTCCCAGACCGTATCCTTGGAGAGTTTGCCCATGAGGCCGCCTTAAAACAGGCCATGGGGATGGAAGCAATCATTTTTCCCTATTAAAATGTATGGAATGAGTTTTTCATTTAATAGATTTTCATTTAGCAGCAGTTTTCAAGAACAAATTCCAGTCATTAAGTGAAGAACTGGGTATAGACTTGCTGTGTGAGTCTGATCTCATGGCAGAGTAGTAAACAAACCAGCATACGGAATGATAATGGCCAGCCCTGAGTGGCCAGGAGCATTATGCAGATTTGGCCATTTCAACCTTCCGAGGCACCAAAGAAACTCAATGACTCACCCAAGGTTACCGGGTGGGCCAGTGGGAGAGCTAGGATTTGAACAGGACTCACTCTGGCTCCCAAACCACACACCTTTCCTCGTCCCTTCTGTCATTGCCTCCCTTCAAAGGGGCTCTTCCAGCACTAGCATATTGTCTGCCAGGGCCTGGCCTCTAAAAAGTATAGCCCGTGGGCTGTATTTTCAAGACTCATTCCTCTGGATTTGTTGGAAGAAGCCCTCGGAATTAATGACAACTGAGGACAAAGTGAAAAGAAGTACAACTGTGTTATTTTCAACCAAAGAGTTGGCACATTCAAAGAGCACAGAGCCAAGGCGCAGATGAGCTGGTGAAGACAGCTCTGCTGGGTGAAGCCACTGGACTCTCTGGGCCTCAGTTTCTTTGGCTGTGCAATGGGGACAGTAACATCCATCACACTCCAATAGAGTACAGACTATGAGATAATGTATGAGTAAGTTCTGTATAAGCTGGAGAACAAAGCATTGTGCAGGAAATCATTTTCCAGAAGATTCCAAAATGCCCAAAGATGACTTATCAAGTTACAAGTTTGTTTTCGTATTTCAAATCTATGCCTTGATTGGCATTCAGTTTGTGATTTGGTAGTAATGAAGTATATCGTCAATGACATGAACCTGCGTGGTTTGGCAAGTAAACTGGAACGATAGTCCTGAGCGCTGCTGGGTTTTGCTTGTTGGTGCTGCCTTTAGGGGCTTGCCTTTAGTCATCAGAATCTTAAAGAGTGACTTCCAGGAAGAGGTGTAGCATCTACTTGGGTATATGGTTCTGATTTTTTTTTTTTTTAAGACAAAGTTTTGCTCTTGTTGCCCAGACGGGAGTGCAATGGCGTGGTCTCGGCTCACTGCAACCTCCACCTCCCAGGTTCAAGAGATTCTCCAGCCTCAGCCTCCCAAGTAGCTGGGATTACAAGCGCCCACCACCACACTTAGCTAATTTTTGTATTTTTAGGAGAGATGGTGGTTTCACTATGTTGGCCAGGCTGGTCTCGAACTCCTGACCTCAGGTGATCCACCCACCTCCCAAAGTGTTGGGATTACAGGCATAAGCCACCGTGCCTGGCCTGGTTCTGATTTTAAATGTTAACTCGGTGTAGTGATGTTAACTTTCCATGTGTTTCCTTTTCTCAAACATGTTTCCATAGTGTTCAAGGTGAAGGAGCACTAGCACGTACGAGGAGCAATAAAATATATTGCACATAAGACATCCTGATAGCAATCCATTATATCAACCTATTTTACCTAAATAATAAAAGTATTCTGAAAAAATTGATTAATAGTAAATGGCTACATGGTGTTGTGTAACAAGTGTATTTTACATGAAATATTTAACATTATGAGGTGTATCGGATTTTAAGTAAGTTTGCCTAAGTGGTATTCCTTAGGACCTGTTACAAGGAATGCTTTTCTTTTTTTTTTTTAATAGAGGAAATAAAACCAGTTCATCAATCAACATGAAACAAACAATATTCTATAAGGACATACACGGTGGATCAACCGTACAAACATAGGTCAGGAGTGCTTGTATCCATTCACTCTCCTAAATAGGTTAAATATTCCCCCTGCCCTAGGCAGTCGCTTAGTGAACCCTTCTCTCCCTGGCTGCCACGTGCAAATAGCCACTTTCCAAATGAGCCTCATAGACTAGTACTATCTCATGGCCCCACTTTAAAGCTTCAAAAACAAAAAGCATTAATTACACACAGCCTCTCCTATATAAACCCTCTTCTGATGATCAACTAAAATATATATTCCAGAGAGGAAAGTGCCTTGGAATAAAATGCCCAATACAGGCTGGGCGCGGTGGCTCACACTTGTAATCCCAGCACTTTGGGAGGCCGAGGCGGGCGGATCATGAGGTCAAGAGATCGAGACCACGGTGAAACCCCGTCTCTACTAAAAATACAAAAAAATTAGCCGGGCGTGGTGGCGGGCGCCTGTAGTCCCAGCTACTCGGAGAGGCTGAGGCAGGAGAATGGCGTGAACCTGGGAGGCGGAGCTTGCAGTGAGCCGAGATTGCGCCACTGCACTCCAGCCTGGGTGACAGAGCGAGACTCTGTCTCAAAAAAAAAAAAAAAAAAAATGCCCAATACGGGGGCCGTGCATTGTCCATTTTCTAGCCTGTGCTCTGGGCATTGGTTTGTTCTTTGAAATCTCAGTGCTTTGGAAAAGTGCTTTTCCAGAGTCAGACTCACTAGATTCAGATGCTAACTCTGTCTCTCACTAGCTGTGTGACCTTAGACAAGTTGCTTAACTTCTCTGTGCCTCATTTCCTTCATTTGTAAAATATGAAAAACGGGCTGAGTTGATCAGAACTCCAATTTCATGGGCACTGGTGGGTCTAGGGCAGGGGTCAATAAACTTTTTCTGGAAAAGGCCAAATTATAAGTTTTTCCAGCACCGATGGCCAGAGTTTGCCTTGAAGAGCACTGAAAGATGAGGCTGGGGGCAGGAGGGCTGGGCCCAGTCTGTGCTGTGCCCCTATTGCTGGCTCCTGTTAGGCTTTGCAGCCTTCTCCCCAGAGCGGAGCCACACAGCCCAGCTCCCCACTTGTGTGCCCCGGCCATGACCTCTTCCCCTCGGGTGAATTATATTCTACAGCTGAAAGAGCCCCTGAGATCAGCTAGCTCATGCCCTTGTTTTTTAAATGAGGAAACTATGGCCCAGAGAAGAGTAGAGATCTCCCCAAGGCCTCCCAGCCCATGGCCTGCCTGTGTCCCCGCCTGTGGCTCTAAGGAAGCCCCACCCTGGCCCTCTGTGGAATGCAAACCGCAGAAACTCTGTGGGCCCAGGCAGGACCATGGCTGGCCCAAACAAGGCCATTGTGAGAATTATAAAAAAGACCCCTTCCTCTGGCGATGTAAATGCCACATGAGTGCCCACGGCATGCCAGCAGATTATAGGAATTCAGCCCCCTTTTGGCTCCACAATAGTGTGCAACCTGCACAGCCGTACATGGAGGCCCTGAGCCCATGCCTTGTAGCAGGGATCGTTGCTAACCTTGGCAAACCTGAGACCACAGACTCATCTGGAGATGTCGGGAAATACTCAGCTTCAGGCCCTCATTGCCAGATAGGAGTACACTCCCCATGTACCAGAAATCTAGATTTTCAAGTGAAATTTGCAGTTTGTAAATGTTGGCAAGGGGTTCCACTTTCTTTTTTCTCTTTTTTTTTTTTTTTAAAAAAAACACCATGCTGGTGGATCTTGTGCAGAGCACAAGGGGCGAGTCTGTGGGCTGACAGACTTGCCATCTGACTTACTCCAAACCTCTCGCAATACAGATGTGAGATGACAAGGAAGTGACTTGTCCAAGGTGACACCTGGAACCAGTGACAGCCTGTCCTCCAGCCTTCCCTAGTGCCTGTGACCCACACAGCGCCTCTATTTCACAAGTCAGCATGAATTGCATACACACCTCCCGGCCTGGCCCAGTCCCCAGCTGATATTTTTACCAAATGTCACAGCAGTTTGCAGGAAGGCCCAGGGTCTGGCTTGAGCCAGTAAATTATGATCGCTTGCCAGAGAGCTGTAAACAGGATTCTGATTAATGAATTCCTTAATGGCTGGGCCTGAGTGCAGACCTTGTCTGAGTGTCACCCCAGGCAGATACATGAGGAGGAATTGGCTGGGCAGTGGGAAGATTTGTGTCATGTCTTTGCCTCGGAAAGGGCGCTCCAAACCTGCTGGCCCTGAGCGCCTGAACAACCACTCCTCCCTCTCTCCTAATTGTGGGCCTGCCCCATCTGAGTTCACGCCAGCCCGTGTGTGCAGAAGACCAGGGAAAGAGATGATTGAGGCTCGAGTGAAAATAGAATTGGCTGGCCTCCACTGTGATCTCAAGAAACTTGAAAATGCCCTGTCTGAATCCAAACAAAGAGCTGAGAAGCCTTTTTCCCCATGCTGGTGCTTTAAGGACCCCCTGCCTGAGGCCTGAGCCAGAGCAGAAAGCCCTGGAATCTCTACCTTTCTTGTTGGGGATTAGAAACTCAGGCCACAGGAGCCAGAAACACACTTGTCCAGACTCCCCAGGGATCTGAGAAGACTGGAAACATGGGAAAGTCACTGACTAGGAAACATCCTGCTGTGTGACCATGAGGCCAATCTCCTAACCACCCCGGACCTTGCATCCTCTTCTGTGACATGAAAGGCCTGGAGCACATTGTTCACCCAGCACCCAGTACAGCCACAGGGGTGAGGTCAGAGCTAAGACCAGAGCAGAAGTGGCAAGCAAACTGTGTGCGTGCCCCCGCCCCGTGACTGCACCCGGGGCAAACATCACTGATCGATCCTGGCCCTCCTTCCCACTGAGCTGGGGCCAGACCTCACAGCTTTTCTCACTGCAGAACTCAGGGCAGCACCACCAATCAATCACAGCCAGCAAGGGTGAGAAAATTGATCTGCCATCCCCAGACTGGAAGATTTGTCTTTTGTGCTTAGTCTAAGAGTGGCAGCTTGTGTGGCAGAAAGAACACTGGACGGGGAGTCGGGAGACCTAGCTAACTGTCAGGCTCTGCTGTCAGCTGGCCAGGGCACCAGGCCTCTCTGAGTTCCTCAAAGTCCTTTTCTGCTCTGAGGTCACGGACGAGTAAGAGCAGAGTCTATTAGTATAATCACAATGGGCGCTTCTGTCTCAGGCACTGGGCAAAGCACTTCATGCCCTTTTCTCACTTAGTCATCATAAAACTTGACAAGGGGGATTAGGACTGTCCCCATTTTGCAGAGAAGGAGATTGAGGTTCAGATAGGTTAAATGAAAAGCTCAAGTTTACAACTAGCAAGTGTCCAAACTGAGAGTTAAACCCAGGCATCTTGTGGCAAATTAAATATGTCCACAATGTCTTTGAGGTTCCTTTCATCAAGAGGTGGGATCTGTTTCCCTCATCCAATCAATCTGGACTCACCATGACTAATAGGATGTGACAGAAAGGTACCGGCAAGTTCAGCAGCCTGGGCCCCAAAGGCCTGACAGCTTCTGCTCTTGCCCTTGGAATGCTGCCCCAAGGCTGCTTGTCTATCTTACTGGAGGGTGAGAGGACACTTGGAGGAGAACCGAGGCACTCCAGCATCAAACATGTGCATCAGGCCATGGTGGATTCCCCAGTCCAGCAGCCCTTCCAGCCCACCCTCTTGCTGAATGCAGCCGAGTGAATAAGCCCAGCAGAAAGCAGCAGAGGCACTGCCCAGACAACCTATAGAATTGTGAAAAATAAACCACTTAGTTTTTAGACTTGCTTGTTATACAGCAATAGTTAACTGATACACAGTCTCACTCCAGAGCCACATTCTGAATATTAAGTGTGTGCTTCACAAGAGGCAATACCATGTAGTGGGCAAGAGTGTGTGGTCTTTGGAGCCAGGCAGCCTGGGTTAAAAGTGACTAAAATAGTGGCTGGCACTATGCTCACTAATGTTCTCCCTAAAGAATGGAACTTTCCAGGCTTACTGGGAGTCAGTGTTATTTACCCAGTGAGGGCTCCTGGGACCACAGCAAAGGTCTTGTCCATCTGCTTCCTCTTACATCCTCACCTCAGGGGAAGGGAGAGAGAGAGAGAGAGAGTGAGCGCAAGAGCACACCGGAAGCCCCAGGAGCCCCAAAAGGAACATCTGGGGGACCAACTCCTCTGGAGTTAGATCATGTGCAGACTTGCATGGTAGTCCAAGAAGACAGATTCTATTGGTTCCATGTTTCCCAGATGGGGAATCCAAGACCCAGAAAAATAACTAGGCCTGAGCCAGCCTCCTAATTCTTGGTCCAGAGCTTGTCCCTTTGTCTTAGTGCTGATGCAGTGACAGGGATCCCACCTGGCTGAGCCCATTCCTCAGCCTCAAGAGTATGGCAGAAGCAGACTGTGGGATTTCAGTTATCCACAACGAGCCTTCCTTGGTGTGTGGGTGGGGAAGACGGGGGCAGGACCAGCCCCTCTAAGGCCTCCTGCAAGCAGAAACCCACAGTAACGAGGGTGGGCCAGACCCCAGTAGGATAGTAGAGCCCCTAGCTCATCATCGGAAGGGGCCCCTTTGCCATCTCTTGGGTGTGCATCTTTCTGTCTCCTGGGTCCTTAGCTCCTGGTCGCCCAGCACCCACTGTCCTTCAGTCTCCATGAGGATAAGCCTCTCTTTTTCCTTTTTCAGTGAGGCTAAGAACCAGGCAGGGGAAATAAAACCTAAGACTTGCTGAACACTCAGTGTGTGCCTGGTACAATGTAAACACTCTCTGCTTTAATTGACACAACAATGCCACCAGGGATGCCTTGTCAGAAATGAGAAAACCAGGGCTCCAAGAGGCTAGGTGACTTGTCCAAGAAGACACATTTAGTAGGTGTCAGGGCTGCGATTTGAATCCAGAGCCACAGCCATTTCTACCACACCGCCTGTTATCTCCCAGAGGAAGCAGAGAACCTGGCATGAAGACTCCAGTGTGGAGACAGCCAGTGGAAACTGCATTAATGAAAGGAGAGATTGAGCCAGGCCTGACCTCCGGGGCTGGTTCCTCATCAACCTGAGCCCTGAGAGGAACTGAGGAGAGATTTTCCCAGCATCCTCAGCAGCTGATTACCAGCTTCACTTTTTCCTTTTCCTCATTAGATGTTTCCAATGCTCCCATCAAGTGCTCCGAATCCAGCCTGTAGAGCAGCGCTGTACCTCAGAGCTGGCAGGACTGGGGTGGTGGGGGTGCTGAGAATGAACCTGCATGGTTCACTCATAGCCCATTGTCCTCTGGGCAGCTGCCTGGAAGCCCACTCCAGGAAGAGAAGGACCCCTGTCAGCTCCACATGTGGCTGAGGCTATGGTCCTCAACAGAGATGGGTTGAATTAATAAATTGAGCACTACCAGGTGCTAGGCACTGTGCCCTGATGTTCACATTCGTGTCTCATATTATCCCCGCAATAATCGCATGATACCAATCACTGATAATCCTCATGACATGTCCCCACTGTGCTAAATGCCGTCCATGTGTAGCTTCACTTCCCGTGGTTCACATCAACCCCGTGAGAGAGTTCTCAGGAGTCCCTCACCCTCATAGTGTTGACCAAACCTCAGAAGGTGCAATGATGCCCCAAGGGGCTAAGTGATTTTTCCCCAGTTAGTAGGTGGCTGCACAATGTTTTAAATCTGGATCCATCTGACCCCCAAGCCAGTGCTCTTAAGCACCATGCTCTGTGGGGTGCAGAGAAAACTAAAGCTTGGGGGGCAAGTGTGAGATCCCGCTCTCCAGAGAGAAGGCCTGACCCATCCAGAGCTGCATTGCTTCTGGTTGTGGCTTTCAGCCCAACCCGACCCCAGCAGGGCTGACCCATCTCTCAACCCACCCTCCCCAAAGGCATCTGAAACCAACGGGGCCTGGGTCTGGGTCATTCTTCCAGCCTACTTGCTCTTTCATCCTCCCTCTTCTCTTATTCATGCCCTCTCTCCCACCACCACCACCACACACACACACACACACACACTGTCTCTCTCTCTCACACACACACACACACACACACACACAAACACACACACACACACTCTCTCTCTCTCTCTCTGTCTCTTTCTCAACGTTCCTCTTCCTCACCTAGAAATAAAACAGGTATAGCATTGGGGTCAGGAGACTCAGGGCTCAATATTTTAGCTCCCCACTACTGTCTGTGTGACCTTGAGCAAGTCACTTGGCGCCCAGAACTTTGGTTCTTAATCCTCAAAATGAAGCTAATGAGCCCTGTAGCCAGGCAGGGTAGGCCAGCAGAGGGGCTAGCTAGTCTTTGGGACGAGCCTACATGGAGCCTGGTGCTCCACAGGGATCACTCTGCCTATTTTTCCCCCTTGCAGCCTCCCACATGGGCCTTAATGGAGGCAGGGGTGGAGAGGGGTTCATTCAGAAGTGGAGACCTGGACTATGCCCGTCTTTTAAATGAAGAAGGTGAGACTCGGAGAGGGGAAGTCACTTTCCTAAAAGCCCCAAGGCCAATAAGAATTTGGGCACACATTAGAATGAGCTCTGTGCAGGCACGAAACCTGCATTCATCCATTCATTCAGTTTGTGTTCCCTGAACACCTACTGTGTGCCAGACACCTTGCCAGGCAGAGGATTAGCAAGACGTTTCAAGGCACAGTCCTCCTCTCCCAGGTGATTGGGGAGGTGTCAAGGCCAGGGAAGATCATGGATAGGAAAGCACTAGCGAATGCCCAAGGACAGCACATGGCCACCTCTCCGCCCCCCACCTGCCTCGCCGCCTCACTCAGGAGGGCTTTTCCTTGGCTGGATGGCCATGCCAGGAAGGAGGAGCCTGCAGGCTCAGAGGTTGCTGGCAGGCCCTATTGGACCACACTGCCACCAAGGAGCCTCTTCCTTCAAGCCCCCGTGATACCAAGTGTGAGATTCAGATTACATTAGCAGAGGACCCTTGGGCTTGGTCCAGTTCGTCCTCAGCCTATACCCTTGGGGCCTCTAGGGCCCCCTGCTCTTAGAAGCACCGCCCCCTTTCCAGGTCTCTGGTTCTGCTGGAGCTGCTCTATAGAAAGCCCAAGCAGAGCCATAAACAGAACCGGGCCAGGGCAGGGGCAGTGCCAAGAGGAAGCCCTGAGCAAGCGCCAGTGCTGACAGCAAGAGGGGAGGTTATTTTTAGAGGCAGCCTGATGGGGTAGCCGTCTGTCCCACTGCACAGTGACACAGAGATGCCCTCGTGAGAAGGAGCTTTGCAGTCCAGCACTCTGCCTCTCCTGGCCTCCTCAGAGCCAAGGCAGAGTCTCCTCCAGGGAGTCTTCCCAGTTCCCACAACGTGCCAGTGGCCCCTTATTCTCCATTTTGTGTGCAGAGAAGCAGGGAAGGGCAAGGAAGTGCACACACACCCTCATATAATCTTCCCAGGAATCCTGAGAGGGGGGCATTATCCACCCTCATTTTACAGAGGGGAAAACTGACACTCAGAGAAGCTAAGTAACTTGCCCGAGATCACACAGCTTGTGAATGGCAAAGCTACAACTTGAACCCAGGTCAGTCTGAGGACAAATCTTGCCCTCTTTCGACTTCATGGTGGCTTTTGGAAACATACCCTCTTCCCAGTGTCTGGATGAGGACCTCACGGGGCTCTGGTCTGGCTGCATCTCCTCCTTCATTCACTCCGTGACCTTCAGGCCTGACCTTCCACTGAGTCGTGTAGACTTCTGAGTGAGTCAGCCCTGGCACATGGCTCTCACTGTGGGTAACGAGCATTTATTAAGTATCTACTGTATACCAGGCACTAGGTTCTGTTAATCTCCCACAGACAAGTCATGAGGTGGTGAACAGGACAGCCCCCTTACCCTGGGGGCACTTAATATACTCCAACATCTGGGCTCTGAGCTTTCCCTCTATTCTTCTACTTAATCCTCAAGACGGCCCTGGGTGGTAAATATTTATTATCTCTATTTTGCAGATAAGGAAAACAAGGGTTGGAGAGATTAACTCTCCTTTGCCCAGAGCTTTGAGATTATTTGGTTTAGGGCCCCTATTATATTTGCTTTAGCTGTTTACACTTTTTCTTCATTCATTCACTAGCTTGTTCTTATCAAATGCCTCCTAGTTGCAGTAATGCTGAGGGGTCTCAAGGGATCTTAGAGACACCCCCTCTGGTTCAGTATCTTTGCCTTTATCTTACAGATTGTGGTAGACCCTGAGCAGGTAATTCATTTAACCTCTGTCCATTCTGCAGATGAGAAAGTCGAAGTCCAGAGAGGGACTGGAACTTCCTGTGTGTTGCATAGTGACAAAGACAGAATGAAGAGACTGCATCCTCCCTGCTCCCCATCTGTTCCCAGTTTTACATAGAAGCCCTTGGCCCTGAGCCAGGGCAGTCCAGGACACAGTCACATGGCACGGGGTGTCCCCTGAGCACCTGTGTACTTGACCTCACAGGAAGCCAGAGACTCTGGGCCAGCTTGGAGACCAGGGAGAGGTTAAGAAACTCATGCATAGGAAAGAGAAATGCCTTTTGGAATGCACAGAAATCAAACATTTCATGAGGAGCCATGGTCAGTGGGAGGCCCTGCGGGGGCCAGGGTAGGATGTGTGGTGTAGCAGGAGGAGGTGGGACTGGGTGCCATAAGTGCAGGGTCCTGTCCCTCCTACTCTCTGTGGGGCCTTGACTGAAGGGGCTGGGGCCCTTCATCTCTCTGGGCCCTTTTTCCATCTCAGGCGTTAGAGAGGGGTGGTCAGGGGGTCCCTCAAGCTTCCACTTAGCTCCGTAAGGTGGTAGGTCAGGGACACCAATGACAAAGCAGCCTGCATTGGAACCACAGGAAAAATGGTCAGAGGTCTGCAGCATCTGCAGGTGGGGGAACCGGGGGGAGTGGAGAGGCTGCTTCAGCAAGGGGGGCGCCGCCTGGAGGAAGGCACTCTCACCCAAGCTCCCCTAGAAGGCTGCTGGGGGTGGGGAACAGGAGCTCTGACCCTGAGAGGCCGACAGCCCTTCAGCTCAGCTGGCGAAGATGGCTGCCATGGAGAGGGTGCAGAGGGAAGCAGTTGCTGGAGGCAGATGCATCAGTTTCCTATAGCCGCTTTAACAGGTTCCACAAACTGGGTGGCTTAAAACAACAGAAATTTATAGTTCATAAGTCTGGAGGCCAGAAGTCCAAAATCAAGGTGCTGACAGGACCACATTCCCTCCAGGGACTCTAGGGGAGAATCCATTTCCATGACTCTTCCAGCTTTTAGAGGCTCTGGGCATCCCTTGACTTGTGGCTACGTCACTCCAATCTCTGCCTCCACAGTCCCACTGCCTCCTCTCCCATCTCTCTCAAATCTCCCTCTGTGTGTCTCGTATAAGGACACTTGTCACTGGATTTAGGGCCCACCTGGATAATCCAGGATGATCTCTTCAAGATCCTTAACTTAATCACATCTGCAAAGACTATTTTTCCAAGTAAGATAATATTCCCAGGTGCTGGGAATTAGGACATGGGCATATATTTTTGGGGCCCGCCATTCAACACCCTAGAGCAGAATCCTGGGGAGCCCAGGGCCGGGGCTCCACATTCAGTGGCTCTTGGAGTCAGAGTTTTCTGGCAGCTCAGCTCAGCTGGGTGGGAAGTCCCAAGTGAGGGTCAGCCTGCTTCTCACTTGCTTGGCCCAGTCTGAGAGCAGAGACACTCTGGGAGGGAGTGGGGAGGGAGGTAGCTTTTCCGCAGAGGCGCCTCCAGCTCTGGGGAGGCACCAGCAGCCATCATCCAGCTCAGAGACAAATTAGCCAGCTAATTCAACTCCATCAACTGGAATGACCAAGCCTGGAGGGGACTTGGGGCAATCAAACCACTCCCTCTCACACCTAAGGACACGGAGGGGTCCCAGCACAGTGAACAGGGTGGGGGCCTAAGAGTTGGATTCCAGGCACAGTAGAAAGACATATGGTGGAACTTCCTAGTGCAACTCAAACACACTTCGGTGGGTACCACCTTCTCTTCCCAGCCCAAGCACAGGCCCCCAGAGCCCAGGTTCAGCACATCTGCCCCAGTTTGGAGCACTTTATATCGTTATCAGAGCCCTTGACAAGCATGCCTTCAGATCTGGGGTCTTGAAAACATGCCAGTGAACACATAGGTCCCTCCTGCTCCAGATGATTGGAGGATGAGCTCTGGGCCGAGCAGCTAATTTACTGAGCACCATGGCCTGGCTCTAAAAGGGACAGCATGGAGGGAAGAAAGGCAGGGGTCATTGTCTCCGCAGTCAGGGAGCAGCTGACTAGACAGAAATTGTGCACACAAAGAGACGTGACAGAGCACAGCCTGGAGGGCAGGGGGCACAGGACAGTGGTGTGGTAAGGAAGCATTCTGGGTATTTGGGGGACACCTGGAAGGAGGTTTGTGTAGAGCAATTAGCTTTGGATTGGGGCTGGAAGCTGGTGTTGTAGGGGCCCAGAAACCACCCAGGCTTACAGCTTGTGAGTGACAATACTGGGCTGGATTTCAGGAAGACCAATACAGGGGCCACGTGACAGATAGAATGGGGAGCAGGAGAGAACAGGGCAGAGAGGCTAGCTGGGAGGCTGTTGACCAGATCTCAAGAAAGATAATGGGAGCTTAAACAAGGGTGGTGGCTCTGGGGCTAGAGAGAAAAGGATGTAAAAGGAAGAGAAGGAAAAAGGACTTAGTGAACATCCACTCTGTGCCAGACACTCGGCATGGTACCTCTCATCCAATCTTCTCAACCACCATTAAAATGGGATGACTGGCTTCCTAAGAAACATCATGTTTAAAAAAAAAAAAAATCACAGAAAAAAAGTTTGCAATAGAAAAAGAACTTCTAGAATGAAAAAGAAAATGGACTCACAGTAAATTTATTTTCTCTATAGTAATCCAACAATTAAAATGCCTTATAGCCAAACTTGCATTTTGTGATTGCAAGCTAAAAATAATTGAACAGCATGTTCCCCACATACAGGGTGCATGTGTCATCACCCACTGTGACTGTCATCACCAATAGCAGTCCAGTCATATGTCTCATGTTCTCTAATTAATCAGCCCTATCATTTCCCATTCAAGGTATGGAAGCACCCGTGTTTAGGATCCCCGCTTTACAGCTGGGTAAACAGGCTCGTGGATAGGAACTCTCTCAGGGTCACCAAGCTCAGGAGAGGCTGGGCAGAGATTTGAAAGCAGCCTTTCGGATGGGGGCTCTTTCCACTCCGCGCCCCGGGAAGAGGAATGGCTGAGACTTGGTGACTGATGCCCACAGACGGCTCGGGAGGAAGGGCCAGCGCAGGCAGGGCTCCGGGCCAGGGACTGAGGCCAGCCTGAGCCTCCCACACAGGCAGCCAAGGAAGGCAATCCCTCTCCGGCTTGGCTCGGCTGTCCTCGCCACTGGGAGCCCTGATTGAGTGCGGCACTTTCAGAGCAGTGAAGGATGAAAATGGAAAAGGAGGAGAATGAGCAGACAGGGGAGGAGGGGGCATCTCGCCCAGAGGGAAGACAGCACCCTATTTAGGCCAGACCGAGGGCAGCTCTGCCCAGCTATCTCTGCACTACCTTTTAGCACTTTAATCAAATGCCTTACGAATGGGTTTGCCCGGATGTCAAAAATCCAATCGGATACATTTATTGGCCTGACAACCAATTTTCTGCTATGTATCATCAGGGACTGATGGTCCATTCTCAGCGGCAGGGGAGTTGGCAATAATGGAGCTGGGAGAGCCATTGTGTGCCTCCAATATTGTTTCAGGCTATCAGTAGGGAAGGAAAGGAGCCTGGGCCCACAGGGCAGACTGACAGACAGAGGGACAGAGGGTGCCTTGAGCCTTGGATCCCTGCATAGTGGGACAAGTGCTGGACGGAGGGGAGAGCTCAGGGAAGCCGGCAGGCCATCCACAGTCCACACAACTTGGGGCGCTGCCCTTTCCTAACCTGGGCTTCCTTGGGGTCCTCACCAGCCATGTCTGAAGAATCGGGGAGCAAGAACCCCTCAGGACTGACATGAGGACCACATGGATTCAGGCAGCATCTACTCAGCCTCCTCAGCCTGCAGGAGACCGAGCTAGACAGCTGATGAGGAGGTGACTCCAGGCCTTGGGGAGCTTCCAGGAGAGCAAGAGAGATCAAATTAGAGGACTGGAGGAAGCTGCAACCCCTCTCCCCTCGCCTGCCTTTCCAACTGACCCTGAGGAGCCCTAGGAGTCTCCAGGAGCACCGGCCCCCTCAGAGTTGCCCAAAAGCCAAAGACCCTGTCCCCAGCCTCCACTTCAACCACCGCAGCATCACTTACACCTTGTACGCTTTTTCTATGTTAGGCTTCTGGATAAGATCACCTTTGATAGAAGAGCTATCAAAGATAGAGGACAAAGGATTGTCCTCTAAAAAGGAAAGTATAAAAAGCACTGACAAAGAATCCAATCCTCTCGTTTTACCAACAGGGAAACTGAGCCCCAGGGCAGCAATGGGACTCCAGGGCAGCCTGGGGGAGGACACACCCAGTGAGCCTTGAAGGACAACCGGTATTTCCCCCACTTCAAGAGACAACGAGAGGGGGGCGGAAACACGACATTGCCCATGCCTGTCCCACCTGGGGGCTTTTGCTCAGGGTCCTGTCACCTGGACGGTCCCGGCCACCTGTTCCCTGGGCCTCATTTGCTCACTTTCTCCTTCTTTGACAGGCTTATGCCTCCTCCTCCACAAAGCCACCCCATCCAGAATGAATGGTCTGCCTCCCTTGTTCTTGAAACAGATTATTTGTGGGGCGGTTTAGCTTTTCTATCATTCTGCCCAGCCCTGTGGCCATATTGGTGGTGTCAGTGCCTTCCAGCCCAAGCTGCCAGAAACACACCTATATTTGAACAAAGGCGGGTGTATTACCCATTGCAACAGGGAGAACACGTGCCACAGGGAATGGCGAGGCAGCTCAGTGAGAGGGTGCTGGAAATGAGTTACGGGATCTGGGCTAGTGTGAGGTGTTTCAGAGAGCAGAGCTTGGTTCTGGAGGGAGTGCTATCAGGAAGAAAGTGGTGGAGAGTAATTCTGTGTCTCGGGATCTTATCTAGAAGGAGGGAAGCAGAGAGCACAGCTGAAGCTGTAATTGGTAAAGAAGCAGTAGTCCCTGATGTTTGCCAGGACGGGGGGGTGGTTGGTGATCTTTGTGGTTTGGACAGTGTTCTTGTTTTTGTCTGTGTTCAGACACAATTACGGAGTGGTCTTGTTTTCGTCTTGCTTGTGGCCTTGTCTGATGTTTATATTCTGGGAAATTGTTTATGTTCAATGAGAGATTACCGCAGCCAGGCTGGGAATGCCAGGGCAGCTCCGGCTCTCATGGGCAGTCTGTCCTCCAGGGCAGAGCCCGTCACAGAGCAGGCGCTTTAGCAATTGTGTTCCACGTTGTCCAAGAGTCTGGGGTGTGCAGGGCGGGTTTGAGGAATCAGTATGGCTGAACCAAGGGCATGGCAGTGGGGCGTGCAGCTGGAGGTCAGGAGCAGGCCTCAAATACCAACTAACACATGCGATAACTGAGGTGACTGCACTCTGGAAGGTATAAAGTACGGGTGGATGGTGAGGATTAGTCTTATCTCCAGCTCCTTCCTCCCTGGACATTGGCCGGGAGGCTCACAAGCTGTTCAGCAATCTTGCCAGCCTCAAGAGACAGGAAAAGAGAGAAAGCAGAGCTCAGCAGAAGCCGGAGAAGCCCAGCCCGGGTGGGCGGGCCAGTGAGGAATGCTATTTATCCCGAGGATGCCCCTGACCTTTCCCCGCACAACAGGGACAGACGCGCGGAGCCTGGCTGCATCCTTCTCCTTTAAAGCAAGAAATGGAAGCATTACTCACCAAGCCCGGACATTTATCATGGTCTGGGGACATTAATTTGACAGTGTGTCATTTTCCATTTGGTTTGGGCCCAGTGGAGGCTGCCCTCGAAACACCTTCAATTAAATGCAGCTAATAACACAGAGCTATTTTGAGCAAGGAAGGCCCTCTGCCTCCCCCCAGAGCTCTGATGTGCGTGTGTTGTTGGGGGAGGGGGCTGCTGCAGGGAGGTTGCCATTCATCATGATCCCAGTGCCGGGATCCTTTCCCACAAATCTAGGCCTTGCCCCAGTCATAGGCAGGTGAATCGCATACAGGACGGAGAGGATGGGGAGAGTGGCCACTGCATCCCCCGGGATGAGAAGATTCCAGCCAGCGGCCTGGTTGTGTTGCAGCCCTTTCCCTAAGAGGAAGGAAGCCATGGTTCTCACCTAGCAGAGAGAAAGCACAGATTTTGGAGTCCAGCAGACTTGGAGGTGGATCTCAGCTATTCTGCTTCCTGCTGTGTGGCTTCAGGCAAGTCCCATAGCCTTCCTGAGCCTCAGTTTCCTCACCTGTAAAATGGAAGCAAGAGTTCCTCTTTCATGGAGTGGTATGATGAGTCACAACATTTTATGAGCTCCAATAAAGTAATACATGCATGAAGCTTGTTCATTCATGAGTGATAATTCGAAATCGTCTTTTATATTTTCCAAATTCAAAATTTGGGTAAAGACTATTAAGTGCCCAACGCTGGAACTCAGAAAGTGACAGAGTGCTTCAGGAAAGCACGTGGCCTCCAGAGTTAGAAACATCTGGATTTCAATCACAACCCAATGGTCAACTAGCCGTGTGATTTGGGGCAATTTAGTTAACCTCCATGTGCCTCGGTTTCCTCATCTGTAAGATGGTGTTAACCATGCCAACCCTCCCTGGAACTGTTGAGAAGATGAAACAATATGGCATGTACAGTACTAGCAAATAGTAGACGCTCAGTTCCTGTTAGCTCACTTGTTCTTTCTTGCCTAAGTCCCGAGTCTAGAAAATAAGCACTGACGTTTGTGATTCCTACATTTTACATGTGTGCTAAGCATTGGGTATGAATGTTCTTAGTTTAATCTTAAAAATGCCATAAGGTAGGTACTAGTAGTAGATTGAGCCATATGAACTGTGTTGTTATTGTAGGTCAAAAATGGTTGACTACTAGCAATTCATACGTTAAACCCAACATCTTCCATTTTACTGATGAGGCACCTCAGGCTGGGGAAGTTGATGTGCTCACATCAGGCACTTGGACCAGTGGTGGAGCTGAGATGGCTCCTGGCAGTAGACACTGGAGCCTCTTGGCTTCAGGCTTGATGTGGAGGGACAGCAGGCCCATGAGAAGCCCCCAGACTGTAGGGAATAAAGAACAACCACCACGGGTCCTGCTTTCACAGGTTGGTCCCCTGTTCCCCTGAACAGATTCAAACCTGTTGGCACCAGAAACACTTGGTCAGACTCAGTTAAAAGTCTGGAAGGACTAAATGTAAGGGTCAAAGTGAAGTGTTTTGTTTTGTTTTGTTTTGTTTTGTTTTGGTGGTTGGTTGGTTGGTTGGTTGGTTGATTGATTGATTTATTTAGAGACTGAATCTCACTCTGCTGTCCAGGCTGGAGTGCAGTGGCTGTATTATAACTCACTGAAGCCTCGTCTTCCTCCTGCCTCAGCCTCCCAAGTAGCTGGGACTACAGGCACATGCAACCACACCTGGCTAATTTTCAAAATTTTTTTGTAGAGATGGGGATCTCCTTGTGTTGCCCAGGCTGCTCTCTATCTCCTGGGCCCAAGTGATCCTCCTGCCTCAGCCTCCCAAAATGTTGAGACTATAGGTGTGAGCCACTGCACCTGACCCAAAGTGAGATTTTGTATGTGGAGGAGCCCAGTGGACAGTTTGGGCTGTGCACAGCAACCTCAGAGAGCTACCAGTCTCTTTGGGGGCCCTGAGACCTACCCTTTGAGCTCTAAAGCCTAGCTGGCCTCACAGGAGACTGTGTTCCACACAGGAAGGCCACCCTCCCCACAGGAAAGGCTCTGACAGCCACAAACGCCAAGAACCACAATTCACTGCATGTCCAGCTGCCAGCAGACTCCCTGCAAAGTGTGATATTGATTCAGCTGCTACTGCTGCAGTTCCTGTAGAGCACAGTGCTGGGGAAAGGCCCACAGTGTACCTTGTGCCACCGCTGAGATCGTGTTTATCATGAACAAGATGCTGACAAATGCCAGGCATGATTCAGACAGGCCTGATTCGGAGGGAAGTATCTTAGTCTGTGTAGCACCAAGAGCTTTGGGCTCTCTTTAAGGCCTTGCCACTGGCTTGCTCTGTGGCTGTGGACTGAGTCTCTCTAGGCTCCATCTCCTCATCTGTAAAATGGGGCCCTGAATGAATGACCTCACCAGGTTTTCCAGCACTGAAGGTCTACGAATCTCACAAGCCCATTTCAGAAGGTGACTATCTCAGTCCGTTCTGTGCTGCTACAACAGAGTACTCAGTAATTTACAATCAACAGAAATGTATTTGGTTCACAGCGTTCGAGGGCAGAAGTCCAAGATTAAGGGGCTGCATCTGGTGAGGGTCTTCTTGCTGCATCATAACATGATGGAGGGCATCACATGGTGGCAGCGTGCACTAGAGAAGGCCAGACTTAATTTTATAACAAACTCCCATGATAATGACACTTTATACTACCACAATAATGACACTATCTATTCAGGAGGGCATAGTCCTCAGGACCTAATCACCTCTTAAAGGTCTTAGGTCTCAGCACTGTTGCATTGGGGATTAAGTTTTCAACACACAAACTTTGGGGAACACATTCAAATCATAACAGTGACCTTACTGGTATATTCAGACACCTTTGTTCCTGCAGTAAGGAGGTGAAGTAGTAAAATTATCCTGTTTACAGTTACTGACCTTCCAGACTGGTTTCACCTCATGCTATCTTTTTCAAATAACTTTAAAAAAATTATTTCTCTTTTCCCTGCACTTCCCCTACCACCCACAGAAGTAAGACTAAGAAAGAGAAAAAAGGCCGGGCGTGGTGGCTCACACTTGTAATCCCAGCACTTTGGGAGGCCGAGGCGGGCGGATCACGAGATCAGGAGATCGAGACCACAGTGAAACCCTGTCTCTACTAAAAATATAAAAAAAAAAATCAGCCGGGCGTGGTGGCGGGCGCCTGTAGTCCCAGCTACTCGGAGAGGCTGAGGCAGGAGAATGGCGTGAACCCGGGAGGCAGAGCTTGCAGTGAGCCGAGATTGCGCCACTGCACTCCAGCCTGGTGTACTTCTCACCCTATGAAGGAAAAAAAAAAAAAAGCCAAGGTACATGTTCTAAATTGCTGGTGGCACAATTAAAACTATATAAACAGCTGGGCATGGTGGCTCACATCTGTAATATCAGCACTTTGGGAGGCTGAGGCAGGAGAATTGCCTGAGGCCAGGAGTTCAAGAGCAGCCTGGGCAACACAGTGAGACCCTGACAAAAAATTAGCCGGGCGTGGTGGCGGGCGCCTGTAGTCCCAGCTACTCGGAGAGGCTGAGGCAGGAGAATGGCGTGAACCCGGGAGGCAGAGCTTGCAGTGAGCCGAGATTGCGCCACTGCACTCCAGCCTGGGCAGCAGAGCGAGACTCCGCCTCAAAAAAAAAAAAAAGAGAGAAAAAAGGAATTCACATTTCTTTCTTCCCTCATCCGCATTGTTTTTTTAAAAGTGGTCAAGACGAGAATGTGGGCATTTCTCAGCAGGAATGGATGCCATTGTCGGCTTACACAGGTTCACCAGAACTTGGTGCTGGGGCAAACTGCAGGAGACCTGAAGCTAAACAAGATGCATACAGCCATAGAAGACGAGGCCAGGCAGTTACAACAATCTACTCCTTTTTCTTGCCTACAAGTAAAATGGGTACACACATTCTAGAAAGCAGTTTGGCAAAATTTATCAAAATATTTGTAAAAGATTCACAACCTTTGGATACTGGAATATATCCCAAGAAAACAATACCAAATACAGAAAGAGCCATATGCATAAAGGTGTTCATTATGTGAATTAAATGTCTATCAATAAAGGATTGGGTAAGTAAACCATCCCACATCTTCTTAATGGATTGTAAAATACTATACAGCAATTTAAAAAGAAATCCATAAAACTTCCATAATATGGATATGGACATATATATGAACTTTCAGCCTCCAGTACTGTGAACCAAATAAATTTCTGTTGATTACAAATTATCAAGTCTCAGGTATTCTGTTATAGCGGCACAAAACAGACTGAGAAATCACCTTCTGAAATCTGCTTGAAAGATTCATATACATATGAATATATAAATATATGTAATTATATTATATTACTATATATTATAAATATATAATTATATATTACCTTATTTATATTATATTATAAATAATATATAAATATACAACATATATTAATACATTATATAAATATTGTACATTATACATATGAGGAAAAAATAAGAATTCCAATCTAGTTAAATATGATGGATTAAATATACCTTGACCTTCTCTCACTGGCAACATTTTATTAAACTGACAGTAAATGGGGAGACATATATGAAATGCCAAGTCCAAAGTGGTTTGTGACATCAGGAGATAAGAGATTTCAACAAATACCTGGGCTCTGGGAAGCAGAGGGGTGAGTGGTAATGACTCAGCACAGTAGAGAAAGCTACAAACTTCAGCACTTGCGGAAGGCAGACCAATGAGAAGCACATTGATTTATCTTAAAGGATTCCTGAGAGATTTGGCACTTGAATGCTCCAAGTCTGCCTAAATCCATGGCGATGTGCAGAGTGGAAGGCACTGCAGTTAGTTTAAAGTCTACATTCAGAGGAGTTACTGACCCGGGGTCCCCTCCCCATGTCTACCACATCCACATGGTGTCAGACTTCAACTAGAACTTGAGAAATACAAGACAATGGAATCACGAATGCAGAGAGGAACCCTATTTTGAACACAGAGCTCTATACAGAGCCTGATCATAACTCAAGTGTGATGGTGGAATAAGTATATTTCAAACACGCAAAAAAATTGACCTCCCTTGCACCTTTCCTTAGGAAATTACCATAGGATGTGCTTCAGCCAAACAAGAAAAGAAACCAATAAATAGGAATACATGGGATACAGGAAACTGGGGATCTCACCCAAGAAACTGGCTGGATTTTAGAGATAACCAGAGAGCAGCCAGTCCAAATAAGGGGTGAAGTGGGAAGGCATGGAGGTGAAATTTGTATATTATCCAGCATGTTGTTTCAAACTTTTAGAAAACAATATTGATAGGCATTTGATACTTCTTTTGGAGGACAGAGAATTGAGCAAACAAAAAAGCAAAATGACGTACAAATGGGGGAATGCACCTGACTTGGGTCATGGGGGAATAATATTTTCACAGCCATAATAGTGTAAACACAGCCCCAAACTATGATATAACATTGTAAGATAATCAAAGGAGAAATGGAGGAGAGAGCTTATAAAGTAGCTACATCCTCAATTACCAGAACATGAAGTCAATAGATAATGGGGGGAAAGGCAGCATAGCAAATTATTTAGAAGTATATGAAGATAAATAATAGAAGCAATGCCTAAGGGAGTTGAAATTGTTTCCTCTCAGGAGTGGTGAGAGGATGAGAAGCCCTGGGGTAGAAGACAGTGCCTTTGCACAGGAAGCCTCTTTTGTGTTTTTTGATTTCTTAGAACTATGTCTATATAATACTTTGGAAAAAGTAAAAATTAATTTTTCAAAATTGTTTCCCCATTTTAATCACAACTGTCGGCTCCCTGGGTCTTAAAGCCAAATTAACCCAGTCCCATATCATGTTCCAGTGCAGCTACTAAAAGCAAGCAGCAAGACTTGCTACCTCGGTAATTTCAAGCAGTTTCTGAAGCTATGGCTCCCTATTGCTCCCAACCTGATTCTCTCACTTTTCTATCCATTGCCCTGACCCCTAACTCCATGTAGGACGCTGAGTTTCTGCCTCTCACTTTCTGTGGTTTCAAAAATGCTCCTGGTTTGCTGGGCCCAGCACTTAATTAAAGTTTTCCCTCCACTTTCTCCCTTGGTTCCCATCGCCCTGGATGAGGGTTTCCTACCCCAGTTCTAGGTTCCCGGCAGCCATATTTCCACCAGGTGACCCTGCCTACTAGCCACAGCTGATTGGAGCAAGGATGAAAACCTGACCCAGGCAGAGCCAATCCAGTTCTCCCTTTGGGAGATTCCTAATTGAGGCCAAGAGACAGCCAGACAGCTGGACTGCTTTTTTGGATAGGGAAAAATGTAAATGCAGGAGCCGTGCGCTGGAAGATTTCCAACTTTATGGGCATGAAGGGCAGACAGTCAGTCTGGAGAGAGAGAAGGGCTCAGACAAGTGCAGGCGGAGGGGGAAGGAGCAGATTTAGAGACCATGTAGTTTTAAATAGAGAAGCCAGAGAAAAGCTTGGTCCTCAAATGGCCCTTCCTAAGGCCTGAGTTCTTTGCTTTTTTTTGAGACGGAGTCTGGCTCCATCGCCCAGGCTGGAGTGCAGTGGCATGATCTCAGCTCACTGCGACTTCCTCCACCTGGGTTCAAGTGATTCTCCTGCCTCAGCCTCCTGAGTAGCTGGGATCACAGGCAACAGCCACTACACCCGGCTAATTTTGTATTTTAGTAGAGACGGGTTTCACCATGTTGGCCAGGCTGTTCTCGAACCCCTGACCTCAGGTGATCTGCCCCCCTTGGCCTCCCAAAGTGCTGGGATTACAGGCGTGAGCCACTGCGCCTGGCCAAGGCTTGAGTTCTCCAAGCTCCTCTGATTCCTTAAGAGAAAGCTCCCTTTTCTGATTATGCTTGCTTGAGTTGGTTTCTGTCACTTACAATCAAAAGAATCTCAAGTAAAAACCAACCCTGCCCACCTCCTTAGACTCTGAATGGGGAGGGTGTGAGAAGTAGAGATTTGACTTTTTTGAGACCGAAGAGACTTTTCCCCTCCCCCAGCAGCCCCCAGTTTCCTTTGCGTAGAGTGCTCCCCTCACAGCATGCAGTCTCAATTTATAGAAAGCAAAGGTCTGTGTTTCACTGGGAAGGATCAGGGGGCCCAAAGGCTCCTTTTGCTGGAACCTTCCACCCACTGCCCTTCTTCAGCCAGGGGGTATACACATAACCAATGACACATTCTCTTGGGACCCTGAATCTTGAGCAGAGGCAAGGGAGAAGGTAGGGTTGGAGTTCGTTCAGTTCCCCAGGAATGACCAGCTAGGGAGAAGGACAGAGTTTCTGCTCCTGAGAGACTTTTGAGCCACCGCTTTCTGTCAGTTTACAGCTCAGTTTTTATCCTTCTCTCCATCTTGTGACCTCCCTCAAATTCTCCCACCAAGTTCCCTTTTATTTTGGTTGCACTTGCCCATTTTGCTTTCTGTTGCTCGAAGCCCCAAAACCCTGACCAGCCCGGGGAGGAGGGACCAAGAAGAGATCAGGCAGCTATGTGTGGAGCTCCTACAGCTCCAGCGGTTTCCAAGACCTCAGAGGCCACGCGTCATGTTTGGGAACAACTGGAGATGGTGCTGTCGTGTTCAGCAGCGGCGGTGCAAGGGAGCCTTCTTTGGTTTGGCAGGCAATGGAGGCTTTGGAAGTAGAGGAACAAAATGACTAGCAGTGCCTGATCACTGGATGAGCAGACTCCCAGAGTGGTGGACTGAATTTTTAAAACAGGGCTGGAGACAGGCACAGTGGCTCGCTCCTGTAATCCCAGCACTTTTGGGAGGCCAAGGTGAGCAGATTGCTTGAGCCCAGGAGTTCAAGACGAGCCCGGGCAACATGGCAAAACCTCATCTCTACAAAACATTCGAAAGAATTAGCCAGGTGTGGCGGTGTGCACCTAGCTACTTGGGAGGCTGAGGTAGGAGAATTACTTGATTCCTGGTGGTTGAGGTTGCAGTGAACCGATATCACACCACTGCACTCTAGCCTGGGCGATAGAGCGAGACCCCATCTCAGAAAAAGGGCAGGGCTGGAGATCTGGTAGGGCCTGGAGTTAGATGTAGATGTTTACTGTACTGTGTGGTTGTGACCCTGTTTTTACCACCAAACTGCTCTGCATGGGAAGCACCGATTATATAGCTAGGGAGCTGGCTGGAGGAAGATTATATAGTGAAAAAAGACTGGTGGGAAATAAGTAGTCTTTGTTTTCCTCCTTTTTGTTCTGAGAATTCCCTCTCTTCTTTTCCTGTCCCATGTTATTAAGTGACACCCCACCCCATACCCTCTATCCCTGCTCAGGTAACACATGTTAATAGCTTATTATGTGTCTTTCCATGTTTATATGCAGATTTGTATAATCCCGTACAGACCTGTGTCAACATACATGTATATGCATACAAACGCAAAGGCAGATCATTTCTGTTATTGTTTTATAAAAAGTGAATCATGTTACACACCTTTTTCTGCATCTATCTTTTCCCTTTCAACATATCTCCTCATATGGTTTGTGTCCCCTCCAAATCTCATGTTGAAATGTGGCCCCCCGTGTTGTAAGGGGGCCTAGTGGGAGGTGTCTGGGTCATGGAGGCAGATCCCTCATGAATGGCTTGGTGCTGTCCTCATGATGATGAGTGAGTTCTCACTCTATGAGTTCACATGAGATCTGGTTGCTTAAAGGAGCCTGGCACCTCCTCCTCTCTCTCTTGCTCCCTCTTTTACCATGTGATGTGCCTTTCACCTTCCACCATTAGCATAAGCTTCCTTGTGTGAAGGTCCTTGCATGAAGCAGATGCCAGCTCTATGCTTCCTGAACAGTCTGCAGAACTGTGAGCCAAGGTAAACCTCTTTTCTTTGTAAGTTAACCAGTCTCAGGTACTCCTTTATAGCAACACGAAACAGACTAATGTACCTCCCTAGCCCCAGTCAAATAGTATAGTGCTAATTCATTCTTTTTAATGGCTATATAATAGTCCATGGTTTATGTACCCTCATTTATTCAGCCTTTCTCTGGGATGGGCATTCACTGTGTTCCCTGTGTGTGCGTCCACATGCATGAACGCCACTCAAATAATGCTGCAATAAACGTCTTTGTACTTACATTTTTACCTGATGGAGCTTTTATTTCTGTGGGCTAGATTCCCAGGAGTTAGATTGCTGAGTTGAAGAGTATATACTTTTTTTATTTTAATAGATGTTGCCAGATTGCTTCCAATAAAAGTTATACCACTTTGCATTTCTCCCAAAATATAAGAAGGCACACTTTCCCCACATCCCTCAAGACTGGCAAGGAATATTTCAACATATTAACAGCGGTAGTATTTGGGTACTGGGACAATGGATGTTTTTCTCCCCTTCATTTTATTCTAATTTCATTTCCCAATGTTTTCCGCTTTAAAAGGAGGAAAGGTGCAATCGTTTGTTTTAACCAGCCCCACCCCTACACATGCTGATCCTCAGACAAAGGATTCTCTAAGCTTGCAGGCCCTGGGGCTCACTGTGCAGCTCCTCCCTGGGCACCAGCTGCCCCTGGCCCCCTTGTGGACATGTCATCTCATCCCAGCAAGGAGGGGACCCCAGAGGCCTTCACACAATGTCTGCGTATCATATGTTTTCTAAAGCTGATTCACCGAGGTTACTTGCCTGGAAGTGCTACTCTGGTAGAAAAACTTCTAGACCCAGAAACAGACTAATCTGAGGTTGAAGCTTTGACTTTGCCAAGTCACTTAATGTCTCTGAACCTCAGCTTCTTTATCTGTGAAATGGGGATAACAAAGCAGCTACATCAAAAGATTAAGAGCAAAGTGGTTAATAGTTACAAATGCTTGGGGAAGAGGGAAGTATCTGGTAGGTAGTATAGGATCTATGCTGTTTTCTTGTTATATAAATAATGTCTGCCTCATTATGTCACTGTGAGCTCAGGTGCACCGAGGTGCTTTCCTCAGCATACAACCTGCTGAGAAGCTGCAAATGCGTAGTATCGCCATCGAGTCAGGTGCTTGTTGGACTTAGTGCTGTCCTCTGAGCTCCCTTAACCCTGCGCCCACAGCTGTCCCCGTTCTCAGAGGACACTGCAGTTGTGTCTGGTTTTGTGCTTTTCTCTCTGCTCTTCTGATGACTGGACTGG
The DNA here is from genome assembly GCF_009828535.3 of Hylobates moloch. Lineage (NCBI taxonomy): Eukaryota > Metazoa > Chordata > Mammalia > Primates > Hylobatidae > Hylobates > Hylobates moloch. The sequence continues at coordinate 58,519,012 of NW_026652289.1, forward strand.
CTTCGGGAGCTGCTCTCAGAAAGGCCCTGCACTTGGTTTCATGTTCTGCTGTCACCATCTTGAAATTCTTGAACATAGGCCCCAAATATGATATCATGTAGCTATTCCCACCTTGCACAATGCCCGACATGAAGTGAGCCCCCAGTAAATGTGTTAAAATGAAGCCATGCAAATAGTAAAGAAAACTTTGCTTCTGCCTTCTACATGCTCACAGGATAGTTGGGAAGATACTTTAGAAACTCTGAAGTGCACTAAAACCTCCACACAGTACATGGTGCAGCATTGCAAGCCCCGGCTTGGAATCAGACAAAGCTGGACGTAGAGTCCAGCATGTAATGCTGAACAAATTACTTGACTTCTAAGTACCTCAGTTTCCTCAGGTGCAATCTAGAGCTAAGACTACCAACTTGGTCAACCTGGAAGGTCAGTTCTGAGGTTTCCACTGCAGGCTTTGGGGTGGAGTACGGGGAGGCCTCATCCTGCTGAGCTGGGTTTGGAGCTGGGTTTGGGCAATGGCAGTTCCTGCCTCTAAGGTTCATAAAAGGCCCCCTTTTCCAGATCTCTTGGATCTTCCAATCTATTCCTCATTTAGCCTTAGTAGGGGTGCTTACCTGCGGACTCTGATGTGGGTTCCTGCCCACTGAAATGGGTTTTCCTTGGCTACAAAGGTATAGCCTTTTCTGCATACAAGAGTCTAATATAGGGAGGTCACTTGATGTCACAGACAGGGCCTTAGAGTGAAGAGAGGGCAGCATTAGCAAATCCACAGCTCCAGGAAGTCCCCTGATACGACACCTCGTCTAGTCTTCCCCCTCCTTATGTTCTGGGACCACACCCCTCCCCAGCTTCCCAGGCCAGGTCTTTCCCACTACTTCACTCTCCTTCCGGCATCCTGGAGCTGACCTTTCTCCATCATGGCTCCCGAGGCATGGGCACCGGCGGGAGGGGTGGAGGTGACAGCACAGGATCAACAGCTGCCAGCCTGAGTTGAGTCCAGCAGAAAGCAGAGGGGTCCCCAAGTGATTTCCAACATGTCAAACATCCTACTGAGAACCCCCCATAGACTAGACTTCACTCTCACAGCAGGCTTATGGAACTCCACTGTCTGAGCTCTGGGCAAAACCTAATTCATTTGGCAGACTCAGTCTTTTACATCGGGGGTTTATAGTGGTTAAAAATAATGAAGGGACTCTTGGCAATGAATAGTTTGGAGTAGGGTGGCCTGAACAACCTTGTTAAGAAATAAGGATTCAATTGTGACTTCTGTCTTGGGTGCCTCCAATCTCCATTCCCACCCCCACAAATATCACCTTCCTGCCTCCCTTTGGTGACCTCTTCCCTCTTGAATCATGCCCTAGGCAGGCACTCATCTGTTCTCAGGGCCATCTTCATAGGCTCTTCCCTGCAGGAGAGAAAGGATTTTGTACAAGCTCCACCTAACAGTTATGCGGGCTTTCCAGCTTGCTCCTCCCACCTCCTTCCCGCCCATGAATCTTCCCGCAGGGTCGCCCTGAGGACAAGCAGTTTACTAACTCAAGGGAGAGCAGGGAACTCACATTCCGGGTATCAATGAAATTTATGAGTCATGGATATCATAGGACCCTGTTTTCGTTTTGACTTCATTCGCCGCTTCCTTTCTTCGTATTAATTTCTCCCAACAGCCCACTTATCTTCCCTCTTGGAGCCCTGCCCACCATTGCTTTCCCTGATACATGGTATCTCTAACAGGCTAAAGCACTCAGCGATGCCATTGCTTGGGAGTTGGCTTGCTCAAGCACTCACAAGTTATACTCTGTGGCTAATCAAATGTCAAAACAATCTCCTCCGCGATTTGGAGGAGCTTGGTGACAGGAAGACATTGGCCACTGAGCCATCAGAACAGGCCACATTTGCTTGGTGGCAGGCAGTGAGACCGTTTTCTGCCGCGTTACATTCCGGGTGGCAGCTTTCCCTGAGAAGCGGCTGCTCTGTGGTTAGTGGGGTTTGGGGTTTGGAATTTTTTTCTTCTTTTCTTTTAAAGGCAGAGAGATATTCCATGCCAAGGGTCAGCGGGGCAGGGGGTTGTTGGGGGCAGGGAGGTGGTTGAATTTTTTTCTATGACAAAATGTTGTCAGGTCTCTGAATCATAGCAGCCACAGCGGTGGTTAAAGAGAAGAGATCGCATCTAGGAGCTTGTCTCAGTTCTGCCATAGAGAACACTGGACGAGTCACAGCCACTCTGAACTTCTGTTTCCTCTTCTGGAATATGAGGAAATTGGTTAAATGGTCCCTGTGGTTCATGAACCAGAAGATGATTCAGCTTGACACCATACCTTACAATTTAAACATTTCTGTGCTTGTTATTTCATTTGATGTTCACAATAAGCCCATAAGTGAACAGGAGAGGGATTATTATCTCTATTTTATAGCAGTGAAATGAATTGTGGTGGTTATACATCCTGCCCATGACAGAGCTTAGCCTGGGTCATGGGCTGGTGTCCTTCTCCTAGCCCAAACTTGTCTCAACTCCTCATGCTCACAGGGCAGATTCCTTGAGCCGAACCACCTCCACCTTCAGCGCCACACGGGAGCTTTTGTTCAAGCCAGAATTCGGGGATTATCCTGTCCATTTCATTTTCTGCTAAAAAATACTGATCCCCATAGAGGGAAGCAAAAGGGCCTTCCCCAGCTCACACCGCAAAGCGTCCCATTCTCCTGATGTGGAACCACTCCACTCTTCTCATGGGTCCCATGGGAGTGAAAACGCCTGCATCTTGGGCCTGTGCTAAGGATGGATCTGTCAAAAACAGTGACACTGATAAGTTTTGGGTGCACTTGAGACACCACCACTGTGTCATCATTACCCACACTGCTGTCATGAGGTCTTGAGAAATTGTCACTGGGGTCCTCTTGGGTCTGATGTGCTAAGAGAGGTCAGGACAGGCTAATCTGTGTCTGCTCCATGCCCCCTCCACATCTCCCTGAGCCTGTGAGAGTGCCTAGCTCATTCTCCATGCTCTTAAAATCCTCCAAGTTCCACAGCCCCACCTAGACCTCAGAGTGAGTGGTTCACTTTGCTGCACTCAGGCCCACTCAGTGACCACAACAAACACAGCTTGCAGGGTCTGGCTGGCCACAGGTGCTGTCCCTTCTGCCCACCTGGCAAATGCTATCTCTTCTCTCCAGATTTAGCTTGCTGGCTGTCTCTTCCATAGGGCCCCTGAAGAGGCAAGTGCTTCCTTTTCCCACTCCCACGACTGCGCAGAAAGCCTCTGACAAAGCACTTTCACTTTCACATGGTGGCCACTGGTCTCCAAGGCTGTTCTCCTTTTAACTGGCGGCTCAATGAAGACAGGGGCTGTACTTGGTTTCTCTCAGTATCTTCAGTGCCTAGACACTGATGGGGCTCAGTGACCTTGGAGGGAGAGGGGATGAGCTTTCCATGCTGATCAGGAACACAGGCCTTGGCAGCAGGCTGGCCTGCACTGAAATCTAGTTCTGCCATTAACCTACATGTCATCCAAACCTCTCTGAGCCTCAGTTTTCAAATCTACAAAATGGGAAGATTGGTACTGCAGACCTCATCAGGATGAATGGGAAAAACCATGGAAAGAGCTTAGCACATCACAGGCAGTAACCGGGAACTATTATTATTATCACTGGGGAATTCCCCAAAAGGTTCCTCTGTGAGCTCACAAGAAAGCCCCTGGGTGTCCACACCGTCTGCAGGAAGCACCCCAGGGATTGGCAGCCCTTCCCTGCCCTGCCTTCTTCTCCAGCTGCAGTCGGAAAACCCCTTTCTCAGGATGCCCCAGACAGGGCCAAGCTGCTTTCCTTCCCCTTGTTGACACAGGGAAGACCTGGCTGCCTGGAGCCTTGACTGGGCCTCCCACTCTTTGAAGTGCAAACACTGAGCTGTGTATTTTGGGCCCCTCTGAAGGGCCATTTCTGGTGAAATACCAGGTTTTGAAATACTTCACTCCTTGTTTGCATTCGGAAGCCCATACATGCTCAGGTCTCTCAAAGCCTGTGTTCAGAGAGGCTGGAGGTAACGCGGGCGACAGAATCAGACTCTAGTGGGGGAACACAGTGGCCCTCTACTCTTGGGCTGGGCCTACAGGAGCCACTGGAGGTGGAAGAGGGAGCTTGCTCTCACGGAGTCCACCTCTGGCTGGGAAGAGCAGACGAAGGCATGCAGAGGTATGTCCAGGTGAGCCCAGGGCACAGAGAGCTGGGACCAAAGGCTGGTGTGAAGAAGTCATCTCCTGAAGACCTAGCTACAGAAATACTGGAACTCAGGGCTTCTTCCAGCCCCTCCTCTGCTCTGGCACCCACCCCCACCTCTCCATCCAGGGAGTATGTAAACTTCTCGTCCTGCCAAGAGCTGGGCAGGGAGGAATGACATTTATTTGAGCCTCATTGCTCTCACAGGAGCTGTCTTAGCCTAACAGCAGAGGTAGAGGAGGCCAGAAGGGGAGGTAGAGTTGACTTGATAGAGATCTCCGTGGGTTTTGAGGAGGGTTTGGTCTGGTCTTCTAGGAGGATGAGCCGCTACGTCCTAGGTGATCATTTGGGCCAGGTATTTTACACACCCTCTTTACTTTAAGCCTCATGAGGTGGGTGGTCCCATCCCCATTTCACAGATGAAGAAACCGATGCTGTAATAGAACAGACTGGGCTCCCTACCCAAAGGCCAGGACCGTGGTAGAAGCTCTTTGAGGAAAGGGCCCTGGTAAGGCTTGTCTTTCCCTCTCGGAGCTTGGTCCACTGACCTTTCTTGTCTACGAAAGCTCTTAAGAAGTGTTTGCTGAAAGGAAGCAGGGCAGGGCTTACAGAGGAGGGAGCGTGGGGGGAGCTGGCACAAAAGCATCAAGGTGAGGATGTTCAGGACCAGTTCAGAGGCTCGTGAGAAGCCGCAATTGGCCAGAGAGGGAAGAGATGGGGGAGGTAAGGACAGAGCAGCAGCAGGAGCTGACTTTAGAGGGGACTGCATCCTCCTTATACATCATGGGGTGACCAACCAGGGGCGATCTCCAAAATAGACAGCCAGCAAATAATGATGAAGCTCCGTCAGTGTGCCCGGTGCCTCAGGATCCCTCAAGGAGCGTACAAAAGCAGAGAAGTGAGCTGATTTATTTACACAGCAATCTCGTGGGTCCTATGCAGTGAAGACAAATTGACAAAAATGATGCACTAGGCTCACGTGCATTTCCCACAGAAAGGGCCATCTTTCAGGCCTCCACTTGGAGCCTGTTTACTCTTAGTTTGCACATAGTCCCAGCAAGATGAGTGACCCAGATTCCCAGTGCCAGGCAGATTCAAACCAGGGGTAGAGGGGCAGCAGGCGGAGGTGGGGTTGACCTAGAGAGTTCCTCATGGGTTTGGAGGAGGATTTGATCTGGGAGGACAAGCCACCACCTCCAGGGTGATCACTTGGGCTAGGTGTTTTACATGCCCTGTTTAAGCCTTGCACAGTGGGTGGTGCCATCCCCATTTCACAGATGAAGAAATTGATGCTAGAACAGGCTGGGCAGATGCCAGAATGGCATGGCAGGGTTAGAGAAAGGTATGTAGGCAACAAGGGGAAGGTGCTGCTGGAAGCCAGCTATGAAGAAGGGAACAGAAAAACCAAAGCAAGTTGGGGAAGAATGCTCCAAACAGAGAGCCAGCTAGGGCTGACCTACCTAGGAGGACATTGGGATGAATCGGGCTGGGCACCGTGACTCTGCTGCTGTCTAGCTAAGTGAAGTGGGCAAGTTCCTGCCACTCTGAAGCTCAGCTTTCCCATCTGAAAAGCAGGGTTAAAACCACCAGATAGTGGCAGGAATTAAAGATAAGGCAGGTGGGCCACCAGCCGAGGATCTGACTCAGGAGCAGTCACTTGCACGATGGTTGCTGAGATGATGTTACTTTTTATTATTGGGAGAAACTCAATGCACCCTAGAGCAGTAGTTCTCAGATATGTGTACACATTGGAATCATCTGGGAAGCTTTCATAAACACCTATACCTGGTTCTGCCTTCCAGAGATTCTAAACGAAATGACCTAAGGTTGGCAGGGGCATCTGGACTTTTTTTTTTAGGTTCTTGAAAAGATTTGAAAACGCAGCTAAGGTGGGCTGAGAACTACCACCCTAGAAGAAACTGTGACCCATCCAACCCGGAAGCAGATGTTGAGGGTCCCATCATAGTTGCTGGGAAGGGGCCAAACCTCTTCTGGGTACCCAGGGTCTGAAAGCAGAGCAACATACTTTAGAAAGCCTTCTGTCAAACTGGTTAATTTCTTTTAAGCTTTGGCTCTTAAGGGACTGAAGTTCAATTATCTGGAAAACTCACTTGTGTGGAACTCCTCACTCCCTAATGGCACTGGCTAAATGAGGTGTTACGATTCTATAGATTCTCAAATTACAGTCTTTGTGATTCTTCACCCGAAAAGAAATTATCCAGAGGCTCACACCCTGCCTGCCCTGCCTCCTTAGGCAGCTGGGCCATGGTTAAAGCTTGTCTTGGGGAAGGGCTCCCCGGCACTGTGGGAAGATTTTAGCTTCATGCTCCAGCCAGCCAAAGTGACATGCCCACTCCCATGTTGGCTGAGCTCTGCAGGGCTGTTAGCCCATTTCCACATGAAACAGCAAGCCTATAACCACATGCTGACACTGGGACAGTCACCCTCATCACCCAACCTGCAGAACATGGCCCCATGTGAGTAGTTTGAATGTTTTTTTGTTTTTGTTTTTGTTTTTTAAATAAAGAATAAAAAGAGGCCGGGTGTGGTGGCTTACACCTGTATTCCCAATAATTTGGGAGGCTGAGGCGAGCAGATCACTTAGGGTCAGGAGTTTGAGACCAGCCTGGCCAACATGGTGAAACCCCGTCTCTACTAAAAATACAAAGAATTAGCAGAGCATGGTGGCTGGCACTTGTAGTCCCAACTACTGGGGAGGCTGAGGCAGGAGAATCACTTCAACTCAGGAGGTAGAGGTTGCAGTGAGCCAAGATGGTACCACTGTACTCCAGCCTGGGTGACAGAGCAAGACCCTGTCTCAAAAAGAAAAAAAAAATTTGTTTCATTTGTTTTGTTAGCCATTTTTTTTTTAATCAGGGGAGTGGGAAGAAGAAAACAAAAGGCACTTTGATTATTAAAAATGTCTATTTGGTCTGGGCACGGTGGCTCAGGCCTATAATCCCAGCATTTTGGGAGGCTGAAGCATAGGATCACTTGAGGCCAGGAGTTTGAGATCAGCCTAGGCAAAATAGTGAGACCCCATCTCTACAAAAAATACAAAAATTAAAGTTAGCCAAGCATAGTGGCATGTGTCTGTAGTCCCAGCTACTCTGGAGGCTGAGGTAGGAGCATTGCTTAAGCCTGGGAGACAGAGGCTGCAGTGAGTCATGATCGCACCACTGCACTCCAGCCTGTGTGACAGAGCAAAACCCTGTCTCAAAAAAAAAAAAAAAAAAGTATCTCATTTTGTTCTTAAGGACCCCACACAAGCAAAACTCAGAGATGGAACATTTATCAATGAGTTTTCATGACACAAATAAGAGAAAGAGAAGAGAAAGAAGGGGCCATGTCCCAGGAGCCCTTGCAACTGTCATCATTAGCTCTGTCCTTGTTTGTGTTTTTATTGCCTGTCTTCCCCCTGGAAAAGAAGCCATAGAACAGAAGGGGCCTTGTCCCTTTTGTTTATTGCTCTGCCTCCCAGGCCAACAACATTGCCTTGCCAATAGTAAGTATGCAATAAACATTTGTAGAGTAAAAATGATTTTGAACTCAGTTTTGAGTCAAAGTTCTAGGACATACTACTTACCTGCTGTCTGAATCTGCTAGGGTTGCCATAACAAAGTACCACAAACTGAATTGCTTCAATAACAGAAATTATTATTTCTGTTATTATTTCTGGCCTCGCAGTTCTGGAGGCCAGAAGTCTTTGCATGGTGGCCACCGGTCTCAGAGGCTGTTTTCCTTTTAACTGGCAGCTCAGTGAAGACAGGAGCTGTATTTTGCTTCTCTCACTGTCTTTAGTGCCTGGACCCTGGTGGGGCTCAGTGACCTTGGAGGGAGAGGGGACGAGCTTTACCTGCTGATCAGGAGCACAGGCCTTGGCACTAGGCTTGCCTGCACTGAAATCCAGCTCTACCATTTACTAACGTCGTCCAAACCTCTCTGAGCCTCCGTTTTCAAATATACAAAATGGGAACACTGGTACTACAGACCTCATCAGAGGTCTGAGATCAAGATGTCAGCAGGGTTGGTTCCTTCTGAGGCTGAGAAGGAGAACCTGTTTCTTGCCTCTGCCCTCACTTCTGGGGGTTTGCGGGCAATCTTTGGCATTTGTTGGCTTGTAGAAGCATCATCGCAATCTCTGCCATTGTCTTCACATGATGTTCTCCCTCTGTGTCTAGGTCCACCTTTCTCCTTTTTTATAAGGGCACCAGTGCATACATTTAGGATTCACTCTAAGGACCTCATTTTAACTTGATTACCTCTGAAAAGACACTGTATCTGAAAAAGGTCACATGCTAAGATACTGAGGGTTAGGGGTCCAATGCTTGAATGTTTAGAAGACAAAGCTCAACCCATCATACCTGCTGATTAGTTTATTCATTAGGCTGGGCACAGTGGCTCACACCTATAATCCCAGCAATTTGGAAGGCCGAGGTGGGAGGATCACTTGAGCCTGGGTGGTGGAGGCTAGAGTGAGCTATGATCACACCACTGCACTCCAGCCTGGGTGACAGAGTGAGACCCTGTCTCAAAAAAAAAAAAGACATAAACAATTATTAATTGATTAAATTAATGAATTAAATCCACTCTTATCACAACATGTAGCAGGCATCCCCTATCTGCTAACTTGTTAATTAAACACTGGGAGATTATAAAGATGATCAAAAAAGGTCCCTACCTCCACAGAGCCTGGGGAATCTGATTTGACTGGGATGGGAAGAAAGAACCAGCACTGGAATTTTTTAAATCAGCAGTTCTCATAGTTAGCTGCACATTGGAATTACCTGGAGAGCCTCAAAAACTGCTGCTGCCTGATGCCACACCCCGAGATCCTGATCTAACTGCTCTGAGGTAAGACCTGGGAGTCGGGAGTTTTATTTATTTATTTAGCAACAGAGTCTCACTCCGTTGCCCAGGCTGGAGTGCAGTGGCTCTTAGTTCACTGCAGCCTCAAATGCCGAGGCTCATCACCACACCCAGCTTTTTGAAAATTTTTATAAAGACAGGGTCTTGGGACTCCAGTTGGTCTCCAGGCTTAAGAGATCCTCCCACCTTGGCCTCCCAAAGTAACGGAATTCCAGGTGTGAGCCACCGCATTTAGCCAATATGGGCAGTTTTAAATGCTTCCTATGGGAGCCAAACACATAGTCAGGACTGAGAATGCTGCTCTGAGGGGCAGATGCTGGAGTGATTCATGGAGGAGCAAAGGGCAGATGGTGAGAAGGAGAACCAGGAGATCCTCTCAGCCTCAGAAGGCCAGGAAAGGGGATAAGTACTGTGAGGACATCAGAAGGGGGTGGCACTAAGAGGTCGCTGGGCAGTGATGTGCTAGAGCCAGCTCCCACCTGTCCAAGAAAGCTGCTCCTCTGCATCTCTTCCCAATTCTGTGTTCAGTGGCTTCACTTGAGTAGCTTAGGATCAGCCATGATGAGATGATGAGTACCACAAAAAATCGGCAAATGCTGCCAATCAGGATACAAGTGAGTCTTTCCTCCCAGAGAGCCCGTTGTTAAACATTCACCAATATACCACTGACTTTGGGCTTGAACGCCAGCTGGGCAGAGTTTGCAGGGCTGGGGCAAGCCAGGTTGTAGAGGCTTCCATTAGGAACTGAAAAGAGAGTCACAGGCTGGGGACGAGAAATTTCCATCTGAGGTCAGACTTTTAATCCATGTGTCTTCTATTCCAGGATGGGCTCCATCCCGAGGGTTCCAGATTTCCTGGCTGGAAATATGTCTTCCATGCCCCCGAGCCTTTGCCCTCCCTCCATGTGAGCAGCTTTACAGCCTCCAACCCCTGCTGCCCACAGCAAACCGAGACTGCAAACACTGATTGGCCCTCACTCTGCACAGGCCCTGGAGGGACCCCAGAAGCTGTGAAACCTGGTCCCAGCCCTCAAGGCCTCCACTCACTGAACACTGAAGGCGAAAAGTTAAATGACCATGGAAGAGATGAGTGAAAGGTTAAGTCAGAAATGAGAGACTGTCGCAGCCCAGAATTGTCAAATGGATGGGCCAACAATACATACTGCAAATGTCGGCAGCCCTGAAGCAGAGGTGGTCTTCACTGAGGGTCAGTTAGCGTTGGCAAGTGGGCAGAAAGAAGGTGTCAGCTGCTGAGTTGTCTATGGCCATCTCATAAGGGGAGGACTGGGGTCTGCATTATTTTATTCCCACAAAGACAAGGACATTTCTTTTTATGTTGAGACAGGGTCTTACTCTGCTGCCCAGGCTGGAGTACAGTGACACAATCACGGCTCACTGTAACTTCAACCTCCCGGGCTCAAGTGATCCTTTTGCCTCAGCCTCCCAAGCAGCTGGGACTACAGGTGTGTGCCACCACACCTGATTGATTGATTGATTGATTGATTGAGATGGGGTCTCACTCTGTGGCCCAGGCTGGTCTCAAACTCCTGGCTTCAAGCAATCCTCCAGCCTTGGCCTCCCAGAGTATTGGGATTACAGAGCTATTGCACCCAGCACTCCCAAAGCCATTTCTTTGTTGGTTTATACTTATTGTCCAGGCCTTTTTTGCATTTCCCAAGAGCCCCTGCTGTAAGCTCCTGCCAGAGCCTCTGGGATGCGCTGGATGCTCTGGTTGTAGCAGAGAGCCAGCCTCCTTGGAGTCCCTGATGAACCCTGCCCAGTCCTTCCCAAGCCTCTCCTCCCTACCTCCCACACACGTTCCGCTTTAATCAGCAATCCTCTCTCCTTGCAAACTCCTGGCTGGGCAATGGTAGATGAGCTCATCTGGTCAGTTCCAGCTGGCTTCCACACCAATCCATTTGAAGCACTAGCACAGGCGAAACGAAGATAGGTGCTACGTTTAGGGGAGGCATTAATAAACCAGGATGGGTCCAGGAGCCAGTGATCAAGCTATACCCCAAAAGCCAAGTCACAGGGGGAGGCCCAGGGACCAGGCATCATTTGGTCTGGTGAGAGTCTGACCCGAAGAGCTTACTTTGGAAACTGGCAGAGCCACCACATGGATGTGGAATTCATCTTTTGTATGGCCATGAAGGCTGAATTTCACCAAAGAGAGGAGTATCCATAAAGCAGAAACAGCCCAGTTCCAGAGCTGTCCAGCCTGCTGCCTGCAGAGGCCTCTAAAGTTGGCAAAAAGCAAAGGCCAGCCTAGTCCCCATCTGCCGGACACCAGTCAGGGAGGGCCACCTTTAAAATTACCACTGCTAACACACAGGGCAGTGCCCCCAAGACCACAGGCCACTCCACCCTCAGCAACTAATAGGGGCTAAAGTTCCTAGGAGGGGTGTCAAAGGTAGCATTCTCTCTCTGTTTACTTCCGCTGATGCTAGAACCTGATGCACTTCTTCCCCTCTCCTGGCCCTGAGACGTAAGACGTCTCTGAAGCATGGTCCCAGAAAAGGCCATGCCAAAATGTAAACGATCAATAACAGTGAGACCAGCATTGAGGCTGGGAAGAAACATAACTCTGGACCAATGCCTTGAGCTACAGAGAAAAACTTCCTAGGTGTAATACCAGGCAAGACCAAGCTGCACATGGGGACTAGCCATTATGGAGCTCGATGCCAAGTCCTGTACTGAGGGCTGGACCTCTTCTATCTCATTGGATATTCCTTCTCAGAGGGCCACTGCATATTCCTCACAAACCTAGCTGGAGGCAGGGGTTAGGCGGGCCATGGAGGTGGGAAAGCAAATCTTTTAAAAGATACCTTTCCGTACTCTCTCCTCTATGAAATAGCATTTTACATTATTAAATAGAATACCACACTGGAGCAGATCTTGCAGAAAGATAAAATAGAGAGTGGACTCAGCCCTATCACAGAAGGATCAGGGGCCCTTGTAGGTTGCATCTCCTCCGATGTTTGTTTTTCAGATCGTTAAATACTTAACAGAGGGAGAGACAAAAAGCCAGTGTTCCAAGCCATTGCTGATTAAGTATCAATCAGAAATTAAGACAGAACAAGTCTGAAATTGTAATGATCCTTTTTAAGGACAGGTCTATGTACACTTTATATATATATACGTATTTGTAATATCCATATATACGTATATATTTATAAATCTGCCTGGCAGGAAGCTAAGCAACTGAAGCATGTGCTTAAATAGAGGTCACCTGGCGACCCTGGCACTCATGGGGATCACGCTTCTTGTCTTACAGGTGAGAAACTGGTGCTCTCAGAGAGCGTATGAGGGGCCCAAAGTCACACTGCCTCTGGGTGTGTGCATGTGGAGCCAGGATTTGATCCTGGGCAGAACAAATCCCAAGTGGTAAGTGCCACTCCTTCCCTCCTACTATCACACCTCCCCAGTGCAGGCAGAGGAGTTACATGCAACATGCAAATGCCTTCCCTTCTCCTAGTTGGCAGGGGCCTGGGCTTTTTCCTTGTCAGCGCAGTGGTGGGTTCTGGGTCAGACACTGCAACTCACACTTGCTGAGCATTTCCTATGTTCATAGTTCTAACTTCCATGTGTCATGTTATTTAATCATCACAGCCACCAGGTGCAGTCGATCACATGATGACCCCCCATTTTACTGATGAGAAAACTGAGACCTAGAGAGGTTGAGTAACCTGTCCAAGACACCTGGATGATAAGCCAGACCCAGCCGACAAGCCCAGCCAGTTTGATGCCAGAATCCTCTTACCTGACCTCTGTGCCTGCCATCCTAGCTGCTAGAGTGGAGGGCCAGCCTTTCCTCACTGCAGGATGGACCCCAGGCCTCTCTCTGGGTTTCCAGATCCTACTCTGAAGATGAGGAGATGACATTTAGCACCAGCCCTCTCTAATTGGCTCTAAGAGGAATCGGTGTTCCCTGATGGTTCAGGAGTCAAAAGGGTTAACTGTAGCTTTATTCCCCTTTCAAAGGAAATAAAGCAGAGGTCCTATTTGGGGATAGGCCCTATGCCTGAGTCACTTTGGCACTTAATTGCTATTATTTAATTGCTGTATTGGGGAGGACAAAGTGATCTACTGCAAAGTTATTAGCAAATTCTAGTTTTAAGGAAATAATTACTGAATTCTCCCTCCCTGGGTTGAGTAATTCCTTCCAAGATGCTCAGTGACATTAAGCATTTTCACTAGGGCCGCTAGCAGCTCTGTAATATGCAAATAAAGTAACTCTGTAATTACCAATAAAATGCTTACTGAAGTGACAAATTTTTACTCAGCAGCGAGTTGGGGGAAAAAATGGCATCATTTGTTTTTTAAGGATCCTTTAACCTTGTTAGTTGGCATTCATTTCCGTGCTGTTTTATGGTCATTTAAAAAGACAACGGAGCCAGCACGCCTGCCTTGATGGGGAGAAGCCCTCCTGGGAGCTCCCTCTTCCAACCAGCCTTGCCCATCGTGTGGAGGCTCGGATGAGCCAATCTGGGTGCTGGGGAATTGTAAGCACATGGCAGACCTGCCCTGAGGGTCTCTGTGTGTGCTGGGAGTTTGGCTTTCAACTGGGTTCAGGGCTGATCTTTCCAGATGGACAAATAGAGAGTGACCTCTCAGCCAGAAGTAGCTGCCAGAGTGATCCTTCTGAAAGCCCAAGGATGGCTGTGTTGCTCCCCGTTTTAAACTCTCCCTTGTGCTTTAGGGGTAACAGCATCAAGTCCTGTCATTTCAGGCTCTCAAGGCCTTTCACAGCCAGCCAGCCAGTCAGGGCACTGAGCACAATAAGGCACAATAACGGCTCAAGCTACCTCTTTGCCAAGGTCATCCATGCCTCCCCATGCAAGCTTGATTTCTCTATCTGTAAAATTGTGTATCGGTCAGCATAGACTGGATTATGCAGCAGTAACAAGCAAGTCCAAAAAATTTCAGTGGCATAAAACAATCAAAATGTATTTCTTGCTCATGCTACATGTTCATCATGGGTTAGTAGGAGTTTCTGCTCATCCTACTCACTTAGCAAAAAGAAGGCTGACGTAGCCATTATCGCAAACATTGCTGGCCTGTCACCATTCTGGAAGGAACATGAAATGTTATCCAATCTGGAACGATGTGTTACTTCATTTCACAAGGCATCGGCCAGAACTATTCACATGGCTCCACCTGACCAACCACAAAGGGGTCAGGAAGTGAAATTCTACGTTGTACTCAGAAGAAAGAGAACCAGAAGTATAGGATGACAGCACTAATGACCACCATAAATGGGGATTTTTTTTTTGAGACAAGATCTCACTCTGTCACTCAGGGCAGAGTGCAGTGGCATGATCACAGCTCACTGCAGCCTCTGTCTCTTGGACTCAAGGGATCCTCCTGCCTCAGCCTCCAGAGCAGCTGGGACTGCAGGCACACACCGCCATGCCCAGCTAATTATTTTTCTATTTTTTAGTAGAGATGGGGTCTCTTTATGTTGCCCAGGCTATTCTCAAACTCCTGGGCTCAAGTGATCCTCCCACTTGTGTCTCTCAAAGTGCTAGGATTACAGGTGTGAATCACCACACCCAGCCCACAAATGGGGATTTTTAAAATTGTATAAGAATGATCTTCTGAGGGTTGTTGTGAGAGCTGAGTGTGATCACACTTGTAGAGAGCTTAGCACGATGCCTGGCACATGGTAAGTGCTGAGCCAATACTACCTAGTAATAGGTGCTCCATATCTTCTACGTGCTTATTGGCTCTCTCTCTCTCTGGATCACTATAAATTGTGGGGATCAGAGAAAGCTTTCAAAGAAAAGTTACCATTGAACAAAGTCTGGGTGATGCTGCAATATCAGGAGATGACTCTCTGAAAGGAGGAAGGGCGTGAGCAAAGGCAGGGAGGTCAGACGGTAGGATGCACAGGGACAGCTCTGGGAGATGAGCTTCACTGGCATAGAGTTTTTCAGAATAGTCCTACATTCAATAGATAAATCTCAAAGAATGAGAAAAGGGGTCTTTATTCTGAAGCTTGAGTTGGCAGAAACAATTCATATATCAGGAAAATTCCTTTGATGTGCCCTGCATTTAATTCTTGGCTCAGAAAAATGCCTCTGGAAAATAAGGTTGGCATTAGATCATCTTAACCCTTGATCTAAAATGCAGATCCCAGCTGAGAAGCTAGGCCTCCTGACTCCAAGCCCAGAAGCCACTCCACAGCCCTAGGAAAATCCCCATGCAGTGGCTGACCTGGTTTTTTCACCTTGTTGCCAAAGGCTCCATTTCTGGGTGACCACAGTTGCCCCTGGGGATAAGTCTTCTCTCCTGTTTGCGTTGGTAACTGCTCAAAGTCCCACCAAGACCTTGGAAACGTGCCACCCACATCGTCTCACACTGGCCCAATTGTTTGTGGCAAATGCCTCCCTTTTGAACTCTGGACCTTCTGGAGGAAGCGGTTTCAATAGGAATAACTCCCAGCTCTCCCCGGCCTTGCCATCTGGACGTCTGGAATGGATCTTCCAGGATACATGGCTCTTTTGAAGGAAACAAATTCAATTGGTGATTGTGTTCCCATTTAATATTCCTAAGGAGTGGTCCTGTACTGTTGCTAGTACATTTTTGTTCATTCAACAAACACTTATTGATCTCCTACTGCAAATTAGACACTGGGCTGGGTGTGGGGGTAGGGAGGTGGAGAGAGTGGACGCTTTTTAAAGATTGCCTTTGACCCAATAGAATAAGAAACACAATAGAGATAGGCACCAAAATCTATGGGAGCCCAGCAAAAGGGACAGTAAATTGTACCTGGCAAGTCCAGAAGGCTCAGAAAGGAGACTGGGCCACCAGGCGCTGAAGAGAATGACCCTGCAGAAATTTAGGGGGGTCCTACACTTATTCCAAAGAGGAGGCTCACAATAGTCCTGGACAAGTTTAGGATGCACACAATGAAACATGAATCCACTGAACAGACATTTTAATGTGGGACCTGCTGCTTCTCAGGCACTGAGCTGGATGACTGAGGTCTCCCAAAAGGAATGAGGCATAGCCCCTGCCCTCAAATTGCTTACTGTTTGGTTATGCAGGTTAAGGTCTGAGCACTGATTATTCTACCACACAGCCCAACTGGAGCATTCACATTGCCTTAGAAACCCTACTAAAGTTCTTCCAAGTGGAAATAGCAAAATATTCTCAGGAACCAGGGGGGCCCAGGGCAGGCTTGCTGGAGGAGGTGGCAGAACCGGGCTCTGGAGAGACGGAGTGGTGGGGAGCAGGGAGGCAGGGGCAGTGGCACACACAGGCAGGGTGACCACAGAGCCAAGTCACAGGCACAGCCACACACACATGTGTCCCAACTGGAAGGAAGATCTGTCTGAAATGACGGGGGCAAAGCTGGGGTGGTGGGGTGAGGAGATAGGGTGTGGGCCTGAGGTCACCAATGTCGTCACCACCTTTTGTTTGGCCTTTTGTTTGGTTCTTTCTCTGGATCCCACCTTTCAGCAGGCTTTTTCTTCTGAATAGACCACTTCTATTAAGCAGTGATCTGTGTGTTTTCCCACAGAATAACCAGTGTTGGCTCAGTTATTATTATTCTAGCCAAAAAGAAAAAGAACATTTTCTGAAAATTTCACTCTGGTGCTCCGGACTCTTCCATGGCTCCCAATTACCCTCAGAATAAAGTCCAGCATGCAAGGCCATTGACTGCCTAGCCCCTCAGCTCTCTGCTAGGCCTTGCTGAAGTACTTGTGGTTCTCCAGACCTGCATATGTGCCCCTCTCCACAAGGAAGCTTCTCTTCCCAAACTCCGTATCTTCTCTTCTCTCTGGGTTCAAACCTTAATGCTTCCTCCAGGCAGTGTTGCTGACCCACAGATACAGGCTCATTGCTGAGCTCTGATCACTCTGTGTGGTCATGGTTCATTTGCTTGTCTGTCTCCCTCAGGGGGCTGTAAACAGGCGGCAGGTGGGGACTCGCATTCAACCTCCAGTGGCCAGCACTGTGGAATATAGAAAAACTCAATAAAGTTTGAGTAGTGAGCAAGTGAGCACATGAGTGAATGTGATGTGTCATTTCTGGTTGACTATGGAGTCATATCACAGAAGAAGGTACCAGGCATTCACCAAGCTTCGGAAAGGCGTGGAAAGAACCTATAGATTACACGCGAAACTATCCTCACAGCTGCCAGACCACAGACACCTGGCACAGGCACTGGGGAGACAGTGGGGATTTTGTGCATGGGAGGGACAAGACTTTTCCAGCCATATCTGGTTAGATAATTTGCCCAAATCACACTTCTTGTGAGAAGCAGGGTTGAGATGCCCCAAGTCTCTTGGGTTTGTAGGCTTCTGCTCTCTGCAGGGCCCCAGGAGATGCTGGCTGCTGAGGGAAGGAGGAATCCCCCCAGGCAGAGGTTACCTTGTGCCCCTCTGGGGTTTGCCCACCCTGGGGCTCTACCCTAGAATGCTCCCCTAGCACCCCCCTCCCCATGCCATCCCTTAACCAGCTAGCTCCTCCCACCCTTCAGCAAATACACCCTGCCTGAGGGATCTGTTCATATCTGGTTAGCCCTTCTGCACTCCCTGTCCCAGTCAAGAGGGCTGGGCAGATAGTGGAAGCACCAGTGAGGTGGTACTCACTTCTCTCGTGGGTGCTTTTCCCATCCTCTCTCTCTCTCAATATTTCTACCTTCTGGGCACAGACAGGAGGCAGGATCAGTATTTCTGATTCCTCATGAGATGATGTCCTTCTGATCCCTCCCACGTTCCAAACCCCATCCCTTACATTGTCACCACCAACAGCAAGTATTAATTGTGCACCTATGGTTTGCCAGCCACTGGGGACCCAGACACACCCTAAACTCAGTCCCTGATTTTGACGGGTTTGAAGAGAGGACATGAAGGATGAAACTGTTATTAAATAACTTGCATAGGAGTCCCAAGTAGGTTGGGGGACAAAGGGGTCCCTGGTACTGAAATTTAGAGGGTACCAAAAATGTTAAAGAATGACATTTATTTATTTATTTATTCTTTTATTGATTTTGAGATGGAGTCTCACTCTGTCACCCAGACTGGAGTGCAGTGGTGCAATCTTGGCTCACTGTAACCTCTGCCTCCTGAGTTCAAGAGATTCTTATGCCTCAGCCTCCCAAGTAGCTGGTAGCTGGGATTACAGGTGCCTGCCATGACACCCAGCTAATTTTTGGGGGGTTTTTTCTTTTTTTTTTTTTTTTTTGTAGAGATGGGGTTTCACCATGTTGGCCAAGCTGGTCTCGAACTCCAGGCTAGTCTCGAATTCCTGACTTCAAGTGATCCTCCCATCTCGGCCTCCCAAATTGCCAGGACTGCAGGCATGAGCCACCGCGCCTGGCCAGAAATGACTTTTAAACATTGAACACATTTCTCAGCCCTCCTTTTTAGCTCCCATGCCAGTCTATGGAGAGGACAGAGTAGGTGACAAGTTGGCCGGAGGCAACCTCCCTCCCATTCCATGTAGCTATGGACCCAAGGGTGCAACTCGTGCTTGGTGTCCCAGGCTCCTACATTGTTGGCTTTGGCTACCACTGAGCTCAACAGTGAGCGGCTCGGTATGCATATACAGCTCATCACAGAACCATACTTGATCATCCTGAGAGGCAGGCAGGATCTCCCTGCTTTAGCTTGAGTGTTTGTCCAAGTGAGTGGAGCCCCAGAGATTTGTTTCCAGGTCTGAGAGACCCTGAAGCTGGGGCTGTGGCATCCACTGTCTAGTTTTGACCCTCACAGTGGTCCAGCTGGGGAGGCTGAGCAGATGGACATATTCTCACCTGGCAACTCATAGATGGGGTTCTCCACTGTTAAAAACAGACAATATCACCATTTTCAGGGGATTTCAAGGGCTTGCAAAGACAGACATCCATCCCTCGTTGACCAGCCACGCAACACCATGGATAGTGGTTGCTTTGTGGGCAAAACCCCTGGCCTTGGGGCTAAGGATAAGGAGGGGCAAAGGAAGAAGGAGAGTCCCTATTTTCCTCTCAGTCCCCACCTGGCCTCTCCCTACTTCTAATCCTCCCCCACTCCAACCCACCACTAGCCACACTCATTCATTCATTCATCCATTCGCTCCTAATGAGCACCACTCTGTGCCAGATACTTACCTAGCTCAATCCTCAACATCAAGGAGCACTTTGTTATTATCTCCACTCCAAGGAAAAGAAAACGGAGGATTAGAGGTTAATTATCATCCAAGGTAGTGCAATTAGCAGGGGATGGGATTCCAACTTAGGGTACTGTTGTGAAGTTCTTTGAGCCATATTCCCACAGGCGGGCTCCCATCTGCTCCTGCCCTCAGTTATTCAGCCGTCCTAACAGGAAACGAGCCTGGGAGCTAGGTGAGCTAGGTATCCGTTAGGAGAAGTTTCCAGAATGTAGGGCTCCTCTTTTTCCTCCTCAGGCTTTTGCCAGCCCCACATCCGTGAGAGAAGTCCCTCGGCCTCGCTTGGGTTCCCCCTTCCTGGCCCAAGAACACTTACTGGAGCAGGCCAGAGAGGACTAATTAACAGTCTGCAGAGGGCTTTGAAGATGAAAAGCAGCCTTCAAGTGGCAGCCTATTATCCCTAAGCTTCACATACGAAATAATGAAATTCCAGGTTCCAAATGGAGAGGAAAAAGTCTTTAACAAGGTGATGAAGGGAGGCAGCTAAGGGCCAGGTAGAGGGGAGGGTGGTGAGTTCATTCTCACCTTTCCCGTGCAAGCCCCAATAGGCCCTGGGCTAAAAGTGTGGGGTCTGGGTCAGCCGCTGCTCCAGGCAACAACCTGCATCCTGGAGGAAGGAGAGCCAGCTTCCCACAGGATCCAGAGGCAGGTGGTAGAGTTGGAAGGGGCAGTTCTAGGAAGGAGGAGCCCTGGGTTCTAGTCCCGGCACTGTCACTGACCTGATTCCTGACCCTGGAGGGCTCCTGCCGTCTCTGGACTCAGTTGACCCAAGAATTGACCTACGGAGTCCCAGCCCCACCCCCACATATGGATGTCCCTTGAGGATGGGGGCTTGGCTTCGCTCCCACTGTGTTCCTGGCATGAAGTACCAAGCCCAGTACCAAGCAAGGGATCAGTAACTTTGCTGATGAGCAGCTGACTCTGGTGCTGATTCTCTGGAGTTCTAAGACTCTAAGTGTTCATTCTGTCCTCGAGTAAAACAGCAGAGAAGGAACAGTCCTCCCTGTGTCCTCAGGGAGTTTCCTGACTGGCTGGGCAGCCGAGAATAACTTACACACACACACACACACACACACACACACACACACACACATACACACACTTGCACCCCATTAACGGGTTCCCTGGGGGCAGGGATCAGTCCCACTCACTGCTGGGCCTCCAGGGCCTGCCAAAGGGGCAAAGTCACACTCAGACATAAACTCTTGGTTTTAGCAATCCAATAAACAGTCATGAAACTAAATGGGGAAAGCTATTAGATTGAAGGGATTTGAGGGAAAGTCCCATCAAAAAGTAAAACTTGATCCCACCTCCACTTCTTGGATGAATTACTTAATCTCTCTGGCCTCAGTTTTTTCACCTATAAAATAGAAACCATGAGAGGACCTACATCACCAGGCTGTTCTAAAATTAAATGAGTTAATTCCTGTACAGAGCTGAGAACAGCATCTGATACAGTACCTAATAAAGTCAGTTATTATTACTTTTATTATTATTATGTACTTGGTTATCATTATTTTCATTCATCAATTATTATTCTCTTCACCTCTTTGCTGCCACCTGGAGTTCCTGGAACCCCTTCACGGCACACAGCAGGGAGACAGGGAGGGCAGATGCCATTTGCACAGCCATTGGGACTAATAAGCCCCAGCTCCCCCACACACATGGCTGGGGTCCATATCTCCCACCTGGCATCACATTTGATCCTTACAACGGGCTTGAAATCCAGAGAGGCGGGTACTGTTATACCCATCTGCAGATGAGAATGCTGAGACACAGAGCAAGGCAGCTGTCTCTGGTGACCCAACTGGGCAGGGCAGAGCACAGATTTGCACATGGATGAGCAATCATTTGTGTAGCCAAGAAACGCCCCTTCAACAGCAATTGGCCAGGCCCCAAGGATGTAAGAGTGGGGAAGAGAAACATGTTCCCTGGCCTTCTAAAGTCAACATTCCAGTAAATAGACAAGCTAGGGGAAGATAAATGAATACATATCACAACTTGTGGTCAGGGCTGCGAAAGAAATTAACAAGGTTCTATGATCCCAAGTAAAGATGAAATTGTTCCAAGAAGACTTCTTTAAGGAGGTTTGAGCTGAGCCCTGAAAGATGAGAGGTGAAAGGAAGCCGTTGCTTCTGGCTGCCTCACCACTAATTCTCACGAAGCTGTAAATGACCAACTGCAGGTCTGCACCTGGAAGCAAGGTTTGTAAATGGGAGGGAAGAGGAATCTGAGGGCAGTGTGAAGGCCCTCAGGGAGGAAAAGAAAGATGGTGCTAGAGAAGGAGAGGGCTTGGAAAGGCAGAGGAGCCTTGCAGAGGTTGCAACTTCTAAGGGCTTTGCTGAAAACGGAAAGCCAGGCTTAGAGGTCCAGGGAGATCCTCCCATTGCTAAAGAGAAAGGATAAGTGCCTGAGTCCTCCCAGAGACAGGCAGCAATTTGAAGCTATCAAGGCAGAAAATGAAAATCATCTGTTCCTGGGAGGAGGGATGCAGGAAGAAGACATCATTCTTAACTGGAGCAGACGGGGAGAGCGCTACACTGCAGGTCCCCCGAGAAGGGTGTCTACCGCTCCTTCCCTTCTCACAACTGTCATGCCTTAGCCTGCCCCATGCACCTCCCCACAGCCTTCCAGAGTCCCTGCTACGTGTCCCACATTCTACTCAGCTCTGAGGAGAGAGGAGAGACATAGGCCTATAACAGCACGTGTGAGCAGGCCTGGGGGAGCAGAGAGGGCCTCTCTAAGGAAGCACCACCTGAACTGAGGTATAAAAAGGGAGGGAAGTGGCCGGGTGTGGTGGCTCACATCTGTAATCCCAGTACTCTGCGAGGCTGAGGCAGGAGGATTGCTTGAGGTCAGGAGTTTGAGACCAGCCTGGGTGACATAGCAAGACCCCACCTCTGGAAAAAAATTTTAAAAATGAGCTGGATGTGGTGGCACGCACGTGTAGTCCTAGCTATTCAGGAGGCTGAGGCAGGATTGCTTGAGCCCAGGTGGTTGAGGCTTCAGTGAGCCATGATTGCATCACTGTACTCCAGCCTGGGCGGCAGAACGAGACCTGTCTCTAAAAAAAGATAGTAATTTTTTAAGAGGGAAGGAAGTGTGTGTCTGGCAAAGGTCAGCATGCACAGTGACCTGCTGGTAAATTTCTAATTGGCTCTAGGGTGGGCAGTGGAGGGGTCAGCAGATTGGTAGCATTTGGCATTGTATGGTGTAAACACTGTCATGGTGGCATGATGTCACTGAACGCAGACAATCAAAGGTCAGTGGGAGCCAGCTCAAACCCACTGCTGGGTGCTAGTGGGGCAGCAGGCCTGGGGAGGCGTGGTGCAGCTCTGAGACTGGAGCCCAGCATAGGGCACCAGTGGAGGCTGCTGAAGTCACCTGGGGCCCTGTGGGCCTTGGAGGGAGTGTGGCTTTAGCCAACAAGGGGCATGTGTTGATTGTGACCACAGGTCTCTGTTTCATCACCCTGTTTCCCTCAGAGCTCTGCAAGGCTACACCCTGGGCCCAGAGTTCCTGCTGTTAATAACAAGGAGAGACTTAATCAATGAGGTCCTCTCAGGAGCAGTTGCCGGCTTTTCATGTGATGACAGGGCAGCAGGAGCTGTGTAACCACAGATGGGGCCCCAGGGAGTGCCTCCACATGCAGGCTGTTTGTCCACCATCCCTTCCTGCCTGAGGGGGTCAACTGGGTGGCTGAGCTTGGGGCAGGGGAGCGGGGCTTGGAATGGAAAAGTCCAGACCCAGCTTGTGCCTGCTCCAAGGCCTGGCCCTCAGTGCTCTTAGACCATGAGGCCTCTCCCCATTCTCTCCTTAGAGAAGCCTGGAGCAAGGCCAAGGGCACCAGGTGATGAGAGGTCAGGACCCAGGAGGATCAGCCTGGAAGGGGGAGGGTTGGAGAGCGCAGGACTATTGTTGGGTCTGGGCCTGGAGTTCAAGGGACTTTTATTATCCCCCACTACACTTCCACCTGGGCCTGGCACTGCACACCTTGGTCATCCTGATCCTCCCAGGTCCAACTCTCACAGGCCATCTTGGGGGATGGAGAAGGGGTTTCCAACAAGGGGGAAGGCCACAGGAGAGACCTCTGCCCTGGGAGTTCAGAGGCTCAATCCAGCTGTACCGCTCACAGCTGGGAGACTGGGGCACTGTCCCCTACACCCTAATTCTCATTAGAACTGCAAAGGGGCTAGGCAGCGATCTTTAAGGTCTTTACTTCTGACCCACTGAGATTCCAAGAAAGTCATGCCCCACTGAAAAAGTCCTCCAACTGGGGCAGTTTCATGACGGAATCTTCTATAAAAGTGAGGGTCACAGACTGGAGACTGAGAAAACAGGATCTCTAAGACCTTCGCTTCTCCAAGATTCTGAATCCATGAGCTTCATCTGTGCTTGGTCTCCTGGATATGTTTCTTTCTGTGTGTCAACTCTGAGCTAATTTTAAAAAATTGTTTTAATAGGCTTTATTTTTTTAGAGCAGTTTTAGGTTCACAGCAAAGTTGAATGGACAATATAGAGATTTCACATATACCCCTTGCCCCCACATTTATACAACCTCCTCATTAACAACATCCCTCACCAGAGAGTTCATTTGTTACAATCGATGAGCCTACATTGATGCGTCATTGTCATCCAAAGTCCATGGTTTACATCAAGGCTCATTGTTGTTGTACATTCTGTGGGTTTTGGTAAATGTATAATGACATGCATCCACCATCTCAGCATCAGAGTAGTTTTGCTGCCCTAAAAATCCTCTGTGCTCAGCGTGGGCAGCATAGCAAGACCTCATCTGTATAAAAAGTTTTTAAAAATTAACCCAGGTGCAGTGGTGCACACCTGTTGTCCCAGCTATTTCAGAGGCTGAGGCAGGAGGATCATTTGAGCCCAGGAATTTGAGGCTGCAGTGAGCTATGATTGCATCATTGCACTCCAGCCTGGACAACAGAGCGAGACCTTTCTCTGAAATTAAATAAATCCTCTGTGCTCCACCTATTCACCCATCTTTCTCCCCTAATTTCTGGCAACCACTGATCTTTTTACCCTCTCTATCGTTTTGCCTTTTCCAAAATATCACATCACTGGAATCCTAGTCTGCAGCCTTTTCATATTGGCTTCTTTCACTTAACAAAATGCATTAAGATTCTTCCATGGCTTGATGTCTCATTTCTTTTTTTTTCTTTTTAATTTTTTTTTCTTTTTTTGTAGAGACGGGGCCTCACTCTGTTTCCCAGGCTGGTCTTGAACTCCTGGCCTCAAGCAATCTTCCTGCCTCGGCCTCCCAGAGTGCTAGGATTATAGGTATGAGCCGCTGCACCTGGCTTCTCATTTCTCTTTATCACTGAATGATGTTCCATTCCCTGGATATAACACAGTTTATTCATTCACCTACTGAAGGACATCTTGGTTGCTTCCAAGTTTAAAACACTGCTATAAACATCCATGCGCAGATTTTTGTGTGGACATACGTTTTCAACTCCTTTGGGTAAATACCAAGGAGTGAGACTGCTGGGTCATATGATAAGAGTACTTTTGGTTTTGTTTAAAACTGTCTTCCAAAGTGGCCGTCCCATTTTGCATTCCCACCATCAGTGCATGAGAGTGCACACATACTCTGCATCCTCACCAGGATTTGGTGGTATCAGTGTTTTGGATTTTGGCCCTTCTAATAGGTGTGGAGTGGTATCTCATCACTGTTTTAATTTGGAATCCTCTAATGACATATGATGTTGAGCATCATTTCACGTGCTTATTTGCCATCTATATACCTTCTTTTATGAGGTCTCTGTTCAGATCTTTTGCCCATTTTGAAATCAGGCCGTTTGTTTTCCAATTGTTAAGTTTTAAGAGTTCTTTGTATATTTTGATTAACAGTCCTTTATCAGATATGTGTTTTGCAAATATTTTCTCTCAGTCTGTGGCTTGTCTTCTTATTCTTTTGATAAATTAAGTTTTTTATTATCGGCACTCACGATACATACATCATGTTGATAACACAGATCACAATAAAAGAAAAAATATTCTTGATTATATTCCTCTAAGGATGATGATAATAATGATGATAGCAATGACTGTTCTCATCTTTGAAACCCTCACTATGTTCTGGGCACTTGGCAATTGTCTCATGTGACCCCACCACAGAAACTTGTGTGGTAGGTATTAGTATCCTCATTTTGCAGATGCTACAAAGGAGGCTCAAATAAATTAAGTGGCGACACCAAGATTTCATGCTAGCGAGCAATGGGGCCAGTATTCAAACTGAGCACTGTCAGCCCCACGGTCCTTGCTCTGAATGCTGCAGTTTCAGCCTGTGCTGTTTTCATCTTCCACCTCCCTTAGTCGGAGACTTCATCATACAGTTCATGTCTCTCCCGCCCCCAGAACTTCTTTGATTCTTACTATCTTATTTCAATTTCAGGATCTTCCTAGAAGATAGACATTCTTAAAGAAGAACTAACTGAGACTCTAAGAGGTTAAATGACTTACCTACAGTCACACAGCTAGGCAGCAGGTGACTTCAGCTAAGCTGCTTTCCCAAGCCACATCCTGAGCTCCTAGACCCCACAGTCCAACTTTTCCCACTACTTTGACCCAGAAAAATTGTCCCTGGATTGCTGCTGTCATTCCTGTCCTGCTTCCCCCCTCCCCCATACTCTCTCCCATCATTTTTCTGTGCCTACTGGAGGGAACATTCTAAACTGCCAAGCCAATCAGGGCTCTCCCTGGTGCCAGTCATCCTGCCTTCCATCAATCCTCAAGAGGAAACACCAACTCCCCGGCATGACTCACCGGGCCACAGAACCCTACCTATCTCTTTTGCCTCTGCAGCCACAGCCCCCACCCTCCACATGCCCTTCTTGGCTGAGCCAAACCCCCTGCATCTGCTCTTCCTTGAACCTCCAGGGCTCTGCCCACATTGCTTCTCGGGCTGGGATGCTTTCTCCTCCTGCACTCCACCTGAGCCAGCCTCCTCACCCACCCTGGCATGAAAAGGAGCTGTCTTTCACCAAGCACTGACTCTCATCACTGGCAGTGCCAAGTACTTTATTTGCATTTTATTTAAATCTCATAATAATTTGGTGGCAGGCGTCATTAGCCCCATTTTACAGAGGAGTAAGCTGAGGTTTAAGAGGTGTTAAGTAACTTGGCTAAGGCTACATGGTGGATAAGTGACAGAGGTGGAATTTGAAACTTTGTCTGTCTAACTTTACATACAAGGGTCTTGACTTCGTTACTGACTCCCATGCTCCCAAGCCCTCCCCACCCCCTACCTCAGATTTCTCCCATAACACCTGTGCATTTCTCCATGATTACACTTCATGACGCACTTTTTTTCTAACAGACTTTAAAAAAAAAAAAATCAGTTTTAGGTTTACAGAAAAATCAAGCAGAAAGTAGAATTCCCCAACACCCTTTCACTTCACCCCCAGTTTCCCCTGTTACTAACATCTTGCATTAGCATAGTACATTTGCTATAATTGATGAGCCAATAGTGATACATGATTAGGTGAAGTCCACGGTTTACATTAGGGTTCACTCTTGATGTTGTACAGTCTTTGGATTTTGACAAATGTATAAAGTGTCACACAAAGTAGTTGCACTGTCCTGAAACTATCTAGTGGTCCACCTAGTCATCTCTCCCTTCCCTTTAACCCTTGACAGCCTCTGATCCTTTTCCTGTCTCCATAGTTTTGCCTTTCCCGGAATCATCTAGTAGGAATCATACAGCCTTTTCATACTGGCTTCTTTCACTTAGTAATATGCATTTAAAGTCTCTCCATGTAATTGCATGACTTAATAGCTCATATCTTTGTTTTATCCCTGAATAATATTCCATTGTCTGGATGTACCACAGTTGGTTCATTCATTTACCCATTGAATGGCATCTTGGTTGTTTTCAAGTTTGGGCAATTACAAAGCTGCTGTAAATGTCCCTGTGCAGGTTTTTGTGTAAATATAAGTGTTTAACTCATTTGGATAAATACAAAAGAGCACAACTGCTACAGCAGCAACATCCTCTCTTACACAACACCACCCATCCTCTCCGGACCCCAGCCAAAGAACTCTCGGAAGCAGAGAATGTGTCTTGTCCTTCTCCATCTCCAAGACTTACATATAATGGGTTCTCAATAAATATCTGTTGAAACGAAAAATGCAAACAGACAATCATATGCCTCGGATTTTCCAGGACATTTTAAATTTCATATTATTTTATTCTTTGCAACAAAAATGATTTAATATAAACATAACCAAATAAAAATGAAAAATGCCTATGTAAGGCTTTCTATATTAAAACATTTCACAAACAGTTTTTTTTTTTTTTAATCGTCCTTTGCTAGATACTGACTCTTGCCTTGGGATTCCAAATATGCAGTTGCCAGAGGGATGGTGAGAGGGACTTAGGCTGGGCATCAGACCTCAGTCACTTCCCTTGCCCACATGGGGCCATCATGTCCTCCTATGACACAAACACAGGCTGTTCTAGGAATCTTGTCAGATGAGCCTCCCCATCCCACCTACCACTCTCCAGGGAAGGCAGGGGATTAGAAGGGGAGAAGGCCAGGTCTCTGTTAGCTGAGGTCCCACTCGCAGAATGGGGCCCCAGGCCCCAGCAACAGGAAGGAAGAGGTAGGAGCACCCTTAACCCCTTTCACTGGGAATAACGGTCATGTTCATTTTAACACATTGATCATGAGAACATTCATGTTCTTGATGGATTGATTTAATTATTATACAGCTCATTGATTTAGGGACTGTTATCTACATCACTGATCTCCAAGACTTTTGGCACCAGGGACCAGTTTCATGGAAGATTATTTTTCCATGGACGGG
Source organism: Hylobates moloch (assembly GCF_009828535.3). NCBI lineage: Eukaryota > Metazoa > Chordata > Mammalia > Primates > Hylobatidae > Hylobates > Hylobates moloch. Next base: position 58,547,076 of record NW_026652289.1, read on the forward strand.
ATGGGGATGGTTTTGGAATGAAACTGTTCCACCTCGAATCATCAGGCATTAGATTCTCATAAGGAGCACACAACCTAAAGCCCTCGAATACACAGTTCACAATAGGGTTCACACTTCTATGAGAATCTAATGCTGCCACTGATCTGACAGAAGGCAGAGCTCAGGCAATAATGCTTGCTCATCTCCGGCTGTGCCTCCCTGTTCCTAACAGACCATGGCCAGATAGTGGTCCACAGCCCAGGGTCCACAGCCCGGGGGTTTGGGACCCTTGATCCACATTCATAGATTCAGTTCCACCCACAAATATTTATTGAGTGCATACCACAGGCAAAGGCACTCTTTTAGGGCTACAGCAGTGAACAAGACAGAGTCCCTGGCTGCCTCATGGAGATGGCATTCCAGGGCAGGAGACAGACAGTAAGTAATCACGGCTTGTTAAAAGGTGAAAGGGCTATTAAAGAAACAAAAAGCAGAGCAGGTAGTAGGGTCGGGAGTGGTGGGGGTGGAATGGGACTGACTCCAGTAGGGTAGGCCATGTTCAAAAGGTGAGGTTCTTAGCAGGATGTGAAAGAAGAGGGAGAGAAAGTTAGCCAAGAAAACCTTGCAGGCAGAAGGATCAACCAGTGTGAAGGCCAGAGGCAGGGCTGGATCTGGCACAGAGGAGGGGGTGAGTGGAGTGAGCCAGGCAGAGGGGCAGAGCACAATGGGGACAGGTCTTCTCCATGATCTGTCTGTGGCCCACCAGGCCACTGAAGGACTTGGGCTTTTCTTGGCTAGAAATGGGAAGCCAGGGCAGGGTTTGGAGCAGAGGACTGACATGGTCATCCTGACTCCTCTGTTGAGCGCAGACTACATGGAGGGGTGGAAGGGTGGAAACACAGCCCCCCATGTTAGGGGCTGCAAGAGTCTGCCAGCAGAGACAATACGGTGGCTGGGACCTGCTGGTAGCAGTCGAATGGGTGACAAGAGGTGGGTCTGGGGATCTGGTTGGATAGTAGAGCCGTCATGATACCCTGATGAGACTGGTGTCCACTTTAAAGGTCTAGGGGGGAAGCCCTTACCTAAGCCCTGTACTTGGGGCAGCCCTGTGCGTGGCCCATGGGAAACGGGAGATTCCAGACCTGCTTCTTTGCCAGGTAGGCTGCTGAGGCTGGGGCCACCCAGAGACGGAAAGCACCTGGTACAACTCCCCTTCTCTGGAGTGCATGGGCCCCAATCCCAGTTCCTCTTGGCCTTACTGTCAATGGCACAATGGTGGTAGCTTCCTATTGCACTCCCCAGAAGCTGACCTCCCAGTCACCCGGCCCCAGCATTCCAGTTAAAGAGGAAGCAGGCAGGGCCGGAAGTCGAACTCGTGCCCCAGCATCCTCATACCCAGCCAGGAGCTGAGGCCTCAGGAGGGTTGGTGGGGAGAGCAGGGGAAGGGGTTCCTCTCAGCATGATTGAAATAATGTGTGTCTAGCCATTGAGCTAGGTGGTGTTTGCATATAAGGTCAGAATGCCAGCCTGTCCTGGAAAGCCTTTGACTTGAAGATCTACGCAATCGAGTCCTGTTCTGCAGTTATTAGCTACCTGATGATGAGTACATCAGGAAACCATTCAGGTCTCTATTGCATCATCCTTAAAATGGGGACAATGGTGTCTATCCAAGAGAGGTGTAAGGGAGCAGAGATGTGAAACCACTTCACGAACTGGAAAATGCTGCAAGAAGGTCAGATGAATGCTCACAAGCCTGGGGGAGAGACCACATGTGCCCAGCTGAACATGGAGCAAGACAGCCTGGGATGAGGGCGTCAGACACAAGTAAAGATACCAGGCTAGCCCAGAGAGGGAGGTGACTCATTCTGACTAAGGGGGTACAGACAGCAAAGGTTTCACAGAAGAAAAAAGGATCTTGAAGAATAGATGGGTTCAAATAGAGAAGAAAGGACATTCCAGGTAGAGGGAGCAGCATGGGCAAAGGCCCGAGGTGTGAAAGTGCATAGTATATGTCCGCAGGGAGCTATGGAATGATTCTGAGCAGGGGAGTGGCAGAACCCAATTTGCTTAGAGGTCACCCCGGTTCCGAGGGAGGGATGGAGTGGAATTGCTAGGGCTGGCTGAGCAATACTGAGGCTTCAGCCAGGCTGCACTCTCCAGAGGAGAGGGGAGCCCGCCCAGGTTCCCCCCCTCAGTCTGGATCTGCGTGGGGGAAAGGCAGATGGAAGTGGAAAGCTAGTGAGGGTGGGAGCCTGGGCCAGGCTGAGCCAGCTGGCTGCCCCCTCCCCCTCCCCCTCCCCCGCAAGCCTCCCTCTGCCCCAGCCCACCCCCAGCCCCTGGGAGCCTGAAGACCTGTTTGTTTTCCTTGTAAAGAGGGGAGCCCTGCCCTTTGTGAGATTTCTGCTTGGGAAGGAGCGAAATGTCTACTTGTGCTGCTGCCTGGATTTCCAGCTATTGACAGAGACTCTGACAATGAAAGCAAAGGCCAAGAGAGGCAGAGACAAGGCGGCTGATTAAAATGTTCTTCCAGGGGGTTGTTCAGCCCTGCCCAGGGAAGGCTGGCTGGAAAACCCGTACTGGAGTCCTTTCCTCCAGCGCTGTAGGCCCAGTTCATGGTGGGGCTGTGAAAATAGTTGAGGAGTTTCTGCACCCCCACCCCAATCCAGCTGATCCAGCTCCCAAATCCACTGCTGTCGTTCCACTCCTGCCTTAATAACCAGGGTCACTCAGAGGACCAGAATTTGAGGCTCAGTGTTCTGTTTCGAAAATGAGGGCAATGATAGTGCCCATTTGGTGGGGTTTGTTATAGGTCAGGTTCTCCAAAGCACAGACTGAGATGGAGCAGAGTTGCCAATGAAAATATAGGACACCCAGTACAATTTGAATTTCAGATAAACAACGAGTGATTTTTTTTTTTTTTTTTTTAGTATAAGTATGTCCCATGCAATATTTGGGACATAGTTATACTAAAAAAAAATTCATTGTTTAAAGGAAATTCAAATGTAACTGGGTGTCCTGTATTTTTATTTGCTAAATCTGGCGACCATGAAGTGGAGAATATTCCCATGCAGGGGACTCACTGGGGAGTGCTTCATTGCCAGTGCCTCACCTAGAGGCAGGATGGGGCATAGGGAAAAGTAGATAGGGCTTGATGAAGTCACAAAAATGTCCCCGCGACCCCATGGGGAGCTCTAGAGCTGGGTTGGCCCTTCAGAGCTGCCTCAAAAGGGCTGGGGCACGAGGCCTCCCGGGACCCTCACATCCTGGCATCATTTGAGGCTGGCTTTCCTGGGGAGGCAGCTGGCTGTCTTCTGCTGAAGGGGTCTCAGCTCCGCGTTTGCCTTTCCCAATACTCTCTGCAGCTGGGGCATGGGGCTTCAGTGCTGAGGGGGTTCTGGGTGCAGCAGTCATGACCCTGTTGTTACACAGTTTGATGAGACAATTGTGTAAATGGCTTAGCTCAAGGCTGACACCTACAAGTCAGTAATTTTAGTGTCCCCTGAATAAAGGCCAGGTCACTTAGCCTGGCCCTCAACGCATCAGCCATCCGGGGCCAAGTTATCTGCTCTTCTGATCTCCCTCAGCCCCTTTTGGGGAGCCCTTTCCAAAATCATGTATGTTGGAGTATCATCTGGGAAGGGGTCCATGTCCCCCATGGGGTGATTACCCCACGTGTGGATACTCTGTATATCTCAATTCTGCAGACCCCAATCGAGAGTATTACGGAGATCTTCTGAAGATCCGTTCTGAAGCCCAGCCCTATAGACACAGTCGCGGGGGCTTTGTTCTCGCTCAGTCTGTGTCTGGCCTCATTCCTGTCTGAGTGAGAAGTTACAAGTCTGCAGTTAATTAGGCTGGAGAGGACCTTCTCATCATTGGCTGAAAGAGGAACCCTGTGTGCCAACTGTGGAGGGCAGCCTGGTTCTGGCTCCCATTCTCTCTGGGTTTGGCCTCCACAGACACGGAGGCTGCAGGCAGGTGGGCTGGGGCTGCCTCCATGTTTGGCCCTTGCTGGCTTTGGAGGAGTGTCTCCCTACCTCTCAGCCCCTACACACACATTCAGGTCTACTGAAAACCCACCCACCTCTGCATTCTCCTTTTTCGACGACTCCAGGAGCCCTTTGATGAACACTGACTTCTAACATTGAGGCCTCTGGCTCCCCCCCAGCTTCCCATCTTTCTGTGTCTCCCATTAACGTGAGACATATTTAAATTCCGGGAGCAGAGAATCTGGCTCTAGGTAGAAAAGCGTCCAAGCTTGGATTTAGATAAAGAGGCTGAGGAGTCTGAACACATTGAGACCACGCGGTTGATGTGCCCTCATTCATTCAGAATCACTCACAGTCATTGAAGGCTTGCTGCCAGCCATGTTATCCTGCCTAATTCTCACAACAACCCTGCGAGCAAGGCCCTAGCATTATCCCAGTTTTACAGATGAGGAAACTGAGGCTTAGCAAAAACAAGTGTCTTGCCCAGGGTCCTAAAGCAAAAAAGCTAGGGTGTCAGGATTCCAATGTGTGTATCTACAAGTAGCACTTAAGCTCTGAGTAGTATGCTGTGCCTAGGTTGCATGGAGTCACCTGTTCAAGTATATGCTTAACGGCCTTGTATCATCATTACATTCAACATCACTATTCTAATAAAACAGATAAACATCAAGGAAACATAAATGACCCCAAAACACCTCAGTCAGGCAGAGATTGGCACAGTAGGGAGGTTTGCTGGAAGAAGCAGGAGTATATCAGTCAGAGGCCAGGTGCTGGGAACAAGAATCACCCCAGCTATTGAAACAGACATTTAATAGAAGGAATTAGTATCTTAAGCTAGAGGAGAGGCCTGGGGGCTAGGCCAGCAGGAACTATGACTAGAACTCCACAGAACTCACCTGCCAGAGTCGCTGCCTCCTTTTATCTATTTTTTTAATCCTAGTAAAAAACACATAATATAAAATTTATCATCTTAATCATTTTTAAGTATAGAATTCAATAGTAACTATATTCCTGTTGTTGTGCAACAGATTTTTGGACTTTTCATCTTGCAAAACCTAAACTCTCTACTAATTGAACAATAACTCCCCATACCTCTCTCCCACCTGCCCCTGGCAACCATCATTCTAATTTCTGTTTCTATGAGTTTGATTACTTTAGATTCCTCAAATAAGTGAAATTATACAGTATTTGTCTTTTTGTGACTTGCTTATTTCACTTAGCATCACGTTCTCAAGGTTCATACATGTTGTAGCATGTGACAGAATTTTCTTCCTTTTTAGAGCTGAATAATATTTCATTGTGTGTTTATACACACACACACACACACACACATCCACATCACATCACATTTTCTTTATTCACTTATCTGTCAATGGACATTTAGGTTGCTTCCACCTCTTGGCTATTGTGAATAATGCTGCCATGAACATGAGTATGCAAATATCTCTTTAAGATTCTATTTTCAATTCCTTTGTATATATATTCAGAAGTGGGATTGCTGGATCATATGATAATTCTATTTGTAATTTTTTGAGGAACCTGCATACTGTTTTCTATATAGGCTGTACCATTTTATATTCCCACCAACAATGCACCAAGGGTCTAATCTCTCCACACCCTTATCAACAATTCTTTTTTTAAATAGCAGCCATCCCAATGGGGGTGAGGTGATACTGCATTGTGGTTTTGATTTGCATTCCCCTAATAATTAGTAATGTTGAGCATCTTTTCATGTTTGCTGGCCATTTGTATATCTTCTTTGGAAAAATGTCTTTCAAGTCCTTTGCCCATTTTTTGACTGAGTTATTTGGTTTTTTATTATTGAGTTGTAGGAGTTCTTTATATATTCTAGATATTAACTCCTTATAGATATGTGATTTGCAAATATTTCTCCCATTCCATTCTGTAGGTTGCTTTTTCCCTCTTTTTTTTTTTTTTTTTTTTGGGATAGGGTTTCATTCCAGTTGCCTAGGGTGAAGTTCAACAGTGAGATCATGGCTCACTGCAGCCTCAACCTCCTGGGATCAGATGATTCTCTCACCTTAGCCTCCTGAGTAGCTGGGACTACAGGTGTGCATGACCATGCCCGGCTAATTTGTGTGTGTGTGTGTATGTGTGTGTATTTTTGTAGAGACGGGGTTTCTCCATGTTGCCCAGGCTGGTCTTGAACTCCTGGGCTCAAGCAATCCTACCACCTCAGCCTCCCAAAGTGCTGGGATTACAGGTGTGAACCACCACACTCGGCCCCCCTTTCCCCTCTTTTAATCTATTCCTTTCATGCACAGAAGTTTTTAAGTTCTAGTCCCATTTGTCTATTTTTGCTTTTGTTGCCTGTGATTTGGGCATCACTGCCAACACATCGTTGCCGAATCCAGTGTCACAAAGCTTTCCCCTGTGTTTTCTTCTAGGGGTTTTATAGGGTCAGAGGACTGCCTCTTCCAGTATAGTCAGGAGGATAGGGAAATAGATGGTCGCCTTGAGAACTTCTGACTTCAGGAAGGTCTGTCATCAAAATTCAGAGCTCAGAGAGTCACACCCTCCACCCACACAACTTATGCTTGACGTTTATGAAGGTAGTGGCTAGATACTGGAAAATAGGTGCGGAAAAACTCACCATCTCCGCAAACACATCACCAGCCAGAAAGAACAGGTAGCCAGAGATGGTCTCTGTCTTACTGCTGCTTTCCCATCTTGCTTGGGTGGATCTAATGGGAGAGCCATGTTTTCTTCAGAACCCTTGCAGTGAGTGAGTCTAGAAGCATAATTTTCAGCTGTCAGCCTCTGCAGCATAGAACATATCCAGTGAGGAGGTTCAAATGGAAGACAAGTGCCAGGAGGCCAAGGTAATAAATGAGGTGATGTATTAGGAAGGGCTAGGCCCCTACTTAGCAGAGAGCAGAGCATTATTTCACTGGGACCTACCTGGCATGAAGGAATGGCGGGTTAGTGAAGCAGGATAGTATTGGGTAGGGTAGTACAATGGTGATGGGCACAACCTCTGCAGCTCAACAGGGCTTACACGGAATCCCAGGCCCACCACGCATGAGCCGTATGACTTGGCTAGGTTACTCCATCTCTCTGGGTCTTCCTTTCCGTCTCTGTAAAAGGGTGGGAGGCTGCCCCCAGAATAATCTGTAGCCTTTCTCTTCTGAGCTGCTCAGCCCTTCCACACAGCAAGGCCTGAATTTGAGTCTACTTTCCCTACCAACGAGCTCTGGGGGTATGAATGGGGCCTCTCAGAGTCTCCCTTTCCTAGTAGGCCATTTCACAGGAGCAAATGAGATGTGAAATTAGAGCTAAAAGACTCCCAAAGCACGAGGAAACACAAAGTCCTCTGAATGAGGCATCACCAGGACACCTAAACTGTAAAACAGATAAAAATTGAGGCTGTTCTGATTGAGGTGGAGGAAGCGATCCCTGTGACCACTCTCTTTACTTCCTCATCTTCTCAGCACCACTATCAACTTCTGAGGATCCCAGGACCTCCTTAGGGCACAATTTGAAAGCTTGACTGGTTTATAGAAAGAATCAATTCCAATGCCAGAATACCTAAGTCTGGTCAGAACTCACCATCGTCAACTTGTGTGATGGTGGACAAACTACCTAACCTTCCTTGGCCCTCAGCTTCTTCATCTGCCATGGGGATCATTTTCCCTGCTCTACATGTTGCTTCTTAACTAGAAACCCACAGACATGACAATGCTTTAAGCAAAAAACACAAGCCAAAAGTAAGATGGCATTGGTTTTGTTTGTACCTTGCCTCATCCTATAGATTTTTTGTGGTAGGTTAGTGGTCAAATAATAAGTTGGACCTCCAGGCCCTCAAAATTGAGCCTTTTTTTTTTTAATTCCACTCCAACATCAAAATCTATAGTCATCTATGTGCCTTTCTTACAAGTGAAGCCCCTTTACCCCTTTTCTTGCCCCCATCTCTCTCTATTTCCAGAACTCCAAGGTCCACCTGCAGCCTGGACCTTTGGAGTCCCCATCAGTCTCTTGTGTTTGCCCCCCAACCTTGTTCTAACCCACCCCTCTGTGGTTGCCCCTATCTCCCTCCTGCAGAGCCTCAACTTCAGGAAGAGCACTCCCCAAAATGGCAAAAAATACCCCATCACTAGGCCTCTCCTCCCTGCCAAACTCCATATAACCTAATTCCATTTAGCTTTCCACCCTGACATCTTTCAGGGATGTGCCAACAGCAACTGTTGTGACTATTTTCCAATGTTACACAGGCACCTAATGGCCCAGGGTGGTAGTCCCCACTTGGAGGAGCTGCCAGAGGATCCCAGGACTTCTCTAGCATTAGCTCTTCATAAAGATACTCTATCTGAATGACTAGATAATTGCTAACTTGTAGGGCAATCTTTAAAATGGCTCAAATACTGCACAGGGCAGGAACCTAGAGCTGGGGGGATTTGAATTACTTTCTAGTAGAGAGGGCACTGAGAGTAGAGGACAGAGGGTAGGCTTTGGAGACAGAGGGGCCTGGGCTCACCAATCAGTTTCTTCCCTTCCTGCACATGTAACACTTTCCTTCCTGTATCTCAGTTTACTCATCTGCAAAATAGGGACATAGAGAATGGCACTATTTTTTTTTATTATTATACTTTAAGTTTTAGGGTACATGTGCACAATGTGCAGGTTTGTTACGTACGTATACATGTGCCATGTTGGTGTACTGCACCCATTAACTCGTCATTTAACATTAGGTATTTCTCCTAATGCTATCCCTCCCCCTCCCCCACCCCACAACAGGCCCCGGTGTGTGATGTTCCCCTTCCTGTGTCCACGTGTTCTCATTGTTCAATTCCCACCTATGAGTGGGAACATGCGGTGTTTGGTTTTTTCTCCTTGCTATAGTTTGCTGAGAATGATGGTTTCCAGCTAAGAGTGGCACTATCTGTTAAGAATGCATGAGATAGTATATGTCAGGATCTCTCAACTTCAGGACTATTGGCATTTGGGGCTGAATAATTCTTAGTTGAGGAGGGTGTTCTGTGCATTGCAGGATGTTTAGAGGCATCTCTGTTTTGTACCCAAAGGCACTGCTACCCTGAGTTGTGAAAACCAAAAATATCTCCAGATATTGCCTAAATTCCCCTTGGAAGCAAAATCACCCTGTGTTAGAGCCATTGGTGTAAGAGAACACACTTGATACACAATCAGACTCTCACTATTGCTGGATGTATGTGGCAAACTCACATTTATAAATTCATTTATTAAAAAGATACAAAGCTGATAACAGATCTGAGCGTGAAAATCAAATATGTCAAGCAAATACCCTCTCATCTCTCGTTCCCTCCCCATTCCCCGTCCCAACTCAGAACCTCCATCAAAGACCAGATATGCCTGGCGCGAGTTCTGCCTAAATGATCCATACTGACCCTAGAACTCCCCTCCACCGGCCTGGATAATTCTTACAGCATGGGCCTCCACCCTTGTGAAGTTGAATGCATTAATACCAGCAAAATATTTCTTAATCTCCTAAGCCTCAGCTTTGAATCCTTAAAAAGGAAAGAAAGAAACAGCACAAATCTCTTAATTAGAACGCCCAATCACTTCGATAAATATTTACCCGGTTCCAGCATGAGGCATGGAAACCCTGTGCCATTAGTCAATAGAGGTCAGCAAAGTGCACCTTGGGAACAGCGGGATGCAATTCAGCTCAACTTTGGAGCGGGTGTAGGGGAGAGTGTTTCTAGTCTTATGCTTCTGCTAAAGACAGGTGAACAAACACATTCCATGCCTACCCTGCACACCTGCCCCCCCCCCCACAAAGTCTCAGGTGGGCATGAGGACCTCATTGTAAATCATCGTCTGGTAGTCTGGCTTCCAAAGCTTTCTGGAGAGAGGCAGTGGCTTCCTCTGCTAGTTGGGTCATGGAGCAAACCAAACCATTCCCCAGTGAGTGTTCTCTGGAGTGTCCTGGCTGGGCACCTTTGCTCCTATCTGGAGCTCTCTTCCTTCCTCCCCACTGAGCCACAGCAAGGGCCACCCTCTACAGGCAGCTTCCCTAATTGTCCCAGTCCCTCCCCACCCCCACCCTTCTACCCAATACCATTTCCCTGCACAGGTTCTATTTAGCTCTGAGGGCCTAGATACAGCCAGGAATACAACCTGGAATTGGGACAGTCTGGCCTTGTGTATGTTTTCGAAGGCAAGGGCTTTCCTTAGATTTTGGAGGTAAGCTTTCTGTAGATTCTTGCCAGGTAAGAAATTAGGTGCCATTATTCTCATTTTACAGAGGTAAAAATGGAGACCCCAGGAGTTTTGGGGTCTTGCCCAAGATCTTGCAGATCTTCAGGACTCCTGAAGCCCAGGTTGGTGCTACCACACAGTCCGGATAAGTGGATCCCTCTCTCCTGGCTGTAGTAACCTTCAGAGGCATCCTCATTGGAGCCTGAAATGGGAGTGAGGATAGGGGCAGGGTCTTAGAGAAGCAAGCTCTTAGCTCCGTTCCCCAGGGAGTAAAAACAGCTTGTCAGGTGGCAAAACTAAGAAAAGACCAAGGAAGCAGAAACCACCCAGGTGCGGGGTGAGGGGGAAGGGAAGGGTTTTTTTAGAAGTATTTGTTCATCCTGCCCCCTCTGCCCACCGCAACTTCTGTCCATCCTTTTGAGCTGAGCTCAAGCTCCACCCTTCCCGGAAGCCCTTCCAGAACCACCATTCTCACAACTGTTCTCCCCTACTTCATACTTTATAGGCTTACTTTTTGTGGCTTGTTTCTCAGAAATGCTATGAATTCCACTGTGGTGGCAGACAGATCTCTCTCTGCCTCTATCCACTCCCACCTCACCCTAGCGTTAGCTTTGAATTGCCCCTCCCCATTCCTTCCTTCCCGTCTCCTGCACACTCCAAGGGTCCTTGGGTTTCAGGGATGCCCAAGGTCATCTGAGGACCATGATAAAGAATGGGATTCCCAGAGAGGGAGAGGAAGGCCCAGTGACCTCAGGAGGGCCTTCCTGAGAGCCCAGAGGAGAGGAGCTGGGTGTTCCCACCTGGGCTTGGCTGTGCCTATGCAGAATAAGGTTGGGGCTGCTGCCTGGCTTGCTCCCCCCAGGGCTGGGATAGAAGACCTTCCTAGCCTCTCCAGGCACGCAGAAAATGTTGGAGGAGTTGAATCACCCAGATAGTTGTACATTATCATCATGGCCACCACAGCTAACTGTTATCGATCACTTAATGTGCCAGGTTCTGTACTAAGTACACCACATGCATTATCTCCATCGATTCTCAGGACAATCCTCTCAGGTACTGGATTGTTATCTCCACTTTACAGATGAGGAAATGGAGGCTTAGCAAGATTAAATAAGTCCCCCAAGGTCACATAGCTTGAACCAGTCAGAGAATGGGAAGACGAGTTGGGAGACCCTGGGAAGTCCTCTCCTTCCACTAGCCTTGGTCCTCTTCCCTGAGATGAGGTAGCTGCAGGATGAGCTTTATAGGAGCTCCCTCTGGGACCCTCTGGGGCCCTCCAGGTTCCTGTGGTCCTTCTTGCAGCCCTGGCCTGCATTCTCAGGAAAGCCAAGCTTGTAGATACAGCAGGGTGTAGTAGTTAAGGGCAGGGACACTGGTGCCCAATTGCCTGGGTCCTGTCCCTGGGACACTGATGCCCAAATGCCTGTGTCCATCAGTCACTGATGTGACTTTGGGCACATCATTGTACCACTGTGTATCAATTTCCCCATCTGTAAAATGGGGGTGATACTCATGGTACCCACTTCATTTCTTGTGTGCGTATTAAATGTGTTCATATTTGTCAAGTGCTTAGATAGCACTGCACGCAGCTTGAGCACTATGTCAGAGTTTGTTAAATAAATAAAAATTTCCCTTCCTTTTGCTCTATGTGGAGGTGCTTGCTTGTGGAGGAAGGTCTGGGATGCCCGGTGAGTGGAGGGGTGGGGGCAGGGGGGACAGAATTACTCTAGTCATGAAGACAAAGAATTGGAGGAGCCCTATAGAATCAACCGAGGGGGTGGGGCATGGTGAGGTAGATTTCTGTCCTCTCCGAGCAGTTCCAAGGAGAGGCTTCCAAAAATCAAAGCCAGTGGAAGCACTAGAGGAAGGGATGACAGGGAGAGGTTTGCAACCCCACCCACGGCACTGTGATCAGTTCCTCAAATAGGTGACCACAGCCTGGTGGCTGGCCTGAGCCATACCCTTTAATTCCTAAGAAAGGGGGTAAAACATATACGAACTCAGCTAAAGTGCTTGAGGAATATTTTAAAAGACTCAGAGAAGTGGCTCCTCGGACTGGCAGACAGTTGCTCACCAGCCACCTTGCACCCCAAATAAGGGGCTGGGGGCTGGGGAGCCGCTGCTCTGTAAATCCAGGCCGGGCTTTCTGTCTCACCCGGGTGACTTTTTTTTTTTTTTTTTTTTAATGTGCCAGGAATTCCTCTCCCACGTGGGGTGGACTCCGAGGTACTCAATTAAGCAGCCAATGAAAAGTCAGCTCTCCGGTAGCAAATGACCCTGACACTTCTTGTAACATAAACAGTTGAAACGTTTCCAATTAGAACTGGAGACAGAGACGTTTGAACTCTTTCTCTCGACTCCCCTCCTTCTTTAAAATAATTGTCAAGCCTTTGGACGGGGTGTTGTGTACATGTTTTTTATTTTCTTTTCTCTTTCTCCAGCATAAAAGACATGTATTTTTCTCCTTGTTTTTCCTAATTTGTGGGGTGGCATGTGGTGGGGGGGGTGCGGGGAGATAGCGGTGGTAAGCTTAAAGGGATGTTGGCCTGGTTCCTTACCTCCCTGCCCCCTTCCTGCTCAGGGTTCAGGCAGCCGGTGAGAGCGAGGAGTGACGCTGGGTGAGGAGTGAGTGGGAGCTACAGGCAGGAGAGGCCTGTTCTCCCAAAGCCAGGCTCTCAGAAAGGGCTGGGCATGAATGAATGAATGAATGTCTTTTCTTCAGCAAAAACTCGCACGTGTCCAGCTTGCGTAAGCAAAGGGGTCGCTGAGGTTGGCCATTAAACTGGCTGCCCTGGATTCGAATCCTGACCCTCGCCCAGCTCGGGGCAAATGACTGAGCTTTCTCAGCCTTTTTTGCTCTATAAAATGGGGTCCCCAGCCAAACTGCTTCCCTCGGGAGTGAGGTAAGGGAGAGGAGAGCGCTGCCTAGGTAGCAGTGCCCTGCCTTGTACCTAGTGAGCGCTCAAGCGCTGTTCTTCCTGACTGCGTAGCCTGGTTCTACCGCCCGGCTCTGCGGAGGAGGCGGCGCTCTGCAAAACCGCGTCGGGGACACGCAGCCGCTAACTCCTCCAGCGTGCCGGGCTCGGCCCTGGCGCTGGGGCTCACAGGTGAACTCGACGTGGGTCTGCCCTGCTGGAGCGCTCTGGCTCGTGTGGTCACTGGGGGTGTGGACGTCGGGGCAGGAGGGACACCCGGGCCAGAGACAGAGCTGCTGTGCTCTTCTGTACACAATCTTCGTAAGACCCGACCTGGGGGCCCCGGGGCTTCTCGGCCGCCTGCTGGCGGGCGCCGTCGGAGCCAGTCCAGAGGGGGACTGAGGGGGAGGCCCGGCGAGGCGCCGCGTCCCTGGCATCTTGAAGGCATTGTGTTTAATAAATCCGAGCGAGACGCACACCAGCTCTCATCCCCCTCTCCTCTCGGCTCCCAAATCGAGACCTGCTGTAGGACCCCCAGTTTACGGTGTCTTAAAACCCCCTCTACTTTGCGTAGCAGCTTCAAAGAGCTCCCTTTAAAGTTCGCCCCTTCCCCCGCCCCCACGTCCCCTTTTACAGGCCACCCCTCCTCCACCACTCCTTCTAGACTTCTGGAGGACGACGACAACAAAACACTAAATGCAAGTTTAAAGGGGGGAGGGGAAAGTCTTCAGGCTTCCTCCAGAACGTGGGCTGTGGAAGTGACCTGTTTCAGGCGTGCGCAGGAGTCGCAACACCGTAGTTTGGGTTTTCTTTTTCTTTCTTTTTTTTTTTCTCTTTTCTTTTCCTTCTTCTTTTTTTTTTTTTTTGTTTGTGTGTGTGTTTTTACCTTTTATTATTTAAATTGATACGTTTCATTACTAGGGAGAAAAATAAAATATTCCTTTGATACACAAAATCAAATTGATATTTAGCCTCTGCTTACTTTTTTATGCATGGCTCCTTTATACCACATGGTAGTGACAGATTGTTTGAGCTGGAAGGAAAAGCCATTCAAAGCTAATTAAGCAGCCATTCCAAGCACTATTTGCAAGCGGGAGGCTCAGAAGCCTCGGCATTTGTCAGCGCTCCCCCACCCCGCGTGGTTTTGACTGACAGTTCTGGCTGCGGACTGACAGGGCCTAGCAGCTCCGCCAATCAGCAACGAAGAGCCCCTTCGGCGGTCCGTGATTGGTGAAGCGCACCTTGCTCGGAGGCGTGGTCGGCGTCCCCCACGTGGGGCTGGAGCGAGAAAGGGGCGGGGCGGGTAAGAAGCGGGTGCGCCCACCCGTGACGTAAGGGGGAGGGCAGAGAAGGGGGAGGGGGAAAGGAAGCTCCAAAGAGGAGCCATTTTGTGTCTAATGAATGCTGTGGCCAGATGCTCGCATCTGTCGAGCCGGGCTTCTCCCTCCCCCGTCTTCGGTGCGCGCCGAAACACGATTTATGTTTTTATTTAGGAGAATAAATAAATGAAGAGGGGAGCGCGGTTCGGGACTGGCGGCCGGAGCGGGCTCGGGGAGGTTCAGTTCTGAGGCGGGTGCTCACGTGTAACTCCCCGCGCTCCGGCCTCCGAGCGCCCGCTAGCTCTCAGCTCCTCATTAAGATGCAAAAGCGAACCTCCGGCTCCTAATGAGGGGAAAATATAGATCCGGGGGCGCGCAGCCGGCTCGCGCGCGCCCGCCGCGGGCCCCGGGGTGCGTGCGGGCTCGCGGACTTGCGGGGGAGGGCCCCGGGGGTCCCGCCTTGGCCGCCCACCGGGCGGTGCGCGCTTCGAGGTCCACTCCCTGCTTGCTCGTCTACCCCGCCGTAACCCCGAGCGCGGGAGGGCGAGGCCATCGGTTTGCGGGCAAACTGGCCCCGGAGTCGAGTGGCCTGTGCGACCAAGCGGGGGATCCGGGGGACGCGGGGCAGGGGCGGGCGATCGGGGCAGCGTCCGCGTCCCTCGGGGTGTCCAGGCTGGCGACCGAGACACCTACAGGCTTCCGCCAACGCCGTGACACTGCCGGGAGCAGGCTGAGCAAACCAGGTGGGAACTCGGAGTTCCCGGGCCTCGGCGGAGCAGGGTCCCGACCCCATCCCCAATCCCCTCAGCCTGGGGATGCAGTGAGGAGCCCGCGCGGCGAGGCTGCGGCGAGGGTGAAGTTGTCCCCACGGGGAAGGCGCCCCGAATGGGGCCAGCCGTGGCTGAGCCTGTTGTCCACGGGCAGCCGGGTCGTTCCATCTGCGCTGCCCGCCAAGCCAGAGTCCCTCAGACTTCTCCTCGCAGGCAGCCGCCGCACATCAAAGGAGCTGTTTATTTGGCTTTCTGAAAAGAAGGGCGAGTGAACAAAGGAGAGCTGGGGGCTAATGGGGGGGAAGCGGGCAGAAGAAGGGGTGAAGAAAAGGGGACATCCTCAGTTCCGAGCAAATTTTTAAAGGTCGGAGGCAACTTTAGGAGCCACCATTTTATCAGTCCTGAATCTTTTGAAGTGAAAACATTAAAGTGACAAAGTGATTCTGTTTGTTTTATAGTATCTAATTGGGCTGCTTTGCAGACCTAATGAGATTAGAGGGAGGAATCGTTCGCCGCCGCTGCAGAATAAACTGATACATTACTACCAGCCACAGGTTTTGAAGATTGTAGAGCTTGTCTTATTTTCTTTTGTTGTTATTCCTCTGTCTTCCCTCTTTCTTCCTCCCGCTAAATAATTATTTGCTAGTAGATCGTGGGAAAAAAAGGAGGAAAAAAACTCGAGCAGCCCAGGACTATAATATATATCTATTTATTATATGTCTTTCGGTTAATTCCTGATCTGAGGAGCGCTGTTTTTCACTCCCATGCGAAAGTCACCAGCGGGTAGGGCCTGATTGCTACTTTTCATGCATAGTTTTAGACACAAGAGGGCATTGTGACGTCGCGCCCAGCGGCACCCAGTCGTAGGCCGAGTCCCGCAGCCCCACGTGGGGGCCCCGCGCTCCCATTGGCCAGCGCCGGACGAAGCTGCCACATTATTTTGTTACTTTTCAGTCCCTATTTGGAACTGCTCTCGCGGCAGTTCAGACCTCGTGCTCGTCCCCCTCGCCTGTCTGTGTGTGGTATCCGTAGGTCCGGGGCACTTTTTTTTTGGTGTGTGTGTGTGTGCGCGTGTGTGTGTTGGGTGTGTGTGTTTTGAGGGTTTGCCGGGGCGCGGAGAGGAGAGCCGGGCCGAGGGGAAGGAAGGAAGCCGCAGAGCTCCCCGGTCTCGGGCTGCGTCTCCCCTCCAGCGCTCTCCTGCCTGTGCGCTCCGAGGCGGCCGCGGCGGTGGCGCCGAGCGCTCCTCGCTGGGGACGCGGCGCTCGAGCTGGGAGCAGCGAGAACCCTTTGCGGAGGCTTCCCGTGCCCGCTGGAGTTAGGATGCCAGGGCGTTTGATTTGCACCTACTGAGCCCAGAGTTCCTCCCCGGCCCTGGGAAGGGCTTGCAGCGGCGGCGGCGGCGGCAGCGGCAGTAGCAGACGGAACAGCAGGCTCTCCTCTCCGAGGGGGGGCGTCGAAGCGCCCGCGCCGGGCTCCCGCCCTCACCCTCCGGCGCTCCTGCGGCCCCAAGCCACCACCTCGTAGCCCGCGTCCTTTTCTCGCCGCGAGCCCCAGGCCCGGACGCCTCTAGGATCGGACCCGCGCGCCCCGGATGCTTGAGGCTGCCCCGGCGCGTCCCCCTACAGGCGCGACGCGCTGAGTGACCCGGAGGGGGCCCGAGCTCGCCCCAGGAGGGGCCCCCGGCCTCGGGACCCCGCGCCGGACCTGCTGGGGAGCCGACGATGTCCGCGCAGTCCCGGGCATTGACGCGCTCGACGCAGCCCAGGAAAGGCGGCCGGCCGCTGCCCGCCGAGCCCTAGGCGCACAAAGCCCGCGCCCGCCGCCCGGCCCCGGCGCCCGCCGACGACTTTGCCGCCTGCTCCGCGGCTCTTTGTCTTCACTTGGGGCGGGCGCCCGACTCTGGGATTTCGCTGCGAGAACGAGCTGGGGGGGCCGGGGACGAGCTCTCGGTTTCCCGGCCGCCCCCCGCTCGGGCTCGGCTCCCCCCTCCCCTGCACCTCCCCGGCCCGGGCTCTCGGCGCTTCCACGCTCTCGGAATCACGACCCCTCCCTGCCATGTATCCGCAGGGCAGACATCCGGTGAGTAATTGCAACTCGGTTTATTTAAGCATCTATCATGGCAGGGTAAACGAGGCAGTTTATCTGGCACCTCCATTTTGCTTGTTGCTACCTTTATGGTGTGTGTGTTTGTGTGTGTGCTCTCACACAAAGGGGATGCGGCCGGGGGGCGCCGTTGAGAGAGGAGGTTAATTCCGCGCGAGTGGCGCGGGGGACTGCTTGTGTTCCAGGGGGAGCTGTTCACGCGGTCCCCGGCCCCGCTCTGAAGTCTCCCAACTCACCCGGCTTGTCTCCCGCCCCCGCCTTACTGGGGAGAGGGAGGCCCTTGGTGAAAGGCATGGGAGCCCCGCAGCCGACGGGGAGAGATGGGGCGCCCCCGCTCCGCCCCGTCGGAGAGCTGAGAAACTTGCTGGGAAGGTTCTGGGCTGAGGGTGGTCTCTCTGGTTGGGCGCCGCTGGGGAGGGGCCGGGGCCGCTCTGAGCGCCGTCTCAGGCCCCCGCCCCCTCCCCTGTCTTGTCTTTGCGGGCTCCAGGCTCCCCATCAACCCGGGCAGCCGGGATTTAAATTCACGGTGGCTGAGTCTTGTGACAGGATCAAAGACGAATTCCAGTTCCTGCAAGCTCAGTATCACAGGTAAGGCCGGTGGGGGCCGCCCCGGGGCTGGCGGGGAGGGGCGGGTCCCTGCGCGGCTCCTGCCATCCCCCGCGGGGACAGAGGGGGCTCCCAACCCAGGGGCGGCGGGGCAGCCCGGGCCTCCGCCTTTTGTTTCCCCTTTCCGAGCGCGCCGCCTTAACCCTTTACTGCCCGCAGCCGCCGGGCTCCCAGCGCCGCCCGTGGGGTCCCCGAATGAGGGTCTAGGTCGCGGCGAGCGGGTTCACTCCGGGTTCTGGGTGTCGGGAGCCAGCGTCAGGGTCCTGCTCCTCTGCGGCCGTGATAAGTCCTCTGGTTGGCTCGCGGGAAGTTTCGAATTGTTTCACATCCCTCTCCCCACGGCGGGGACCCAAATCCCCCCGCGTCCCCAGGCTGTGGGATAATGGGGGCGCCCCCCCGGGGGGGTGTCAGGGAAGTGGGAAAGTGGCTCTAGAGGCCCTTGGGTGGGGGCCTCAGAGGAGGCTGTCCAGGCGCCAGGCCTGAGCCGGCTCCTCCTGCCCTCGCAGCCTCAAAGTGGAGTACGACAAGCTGGCAAACGAGAAGACGGAGATGCAGCGCCATTATGTGATGGTGAGATGCGGCCGCGGGCCTGGGGGGCGGTTGAGGCGCCGACCCCGGCCGGGGGAGCGGTGTGGATCTGGGGAGATGAGCGCCAGGTCCCCACCACCGCCCAGCCGCAGGGCGGCCCTGGGAGAGGGCATAATCTGGTCTTGCCCTCCCCTTCCCCAGCTTCCATTGCCGGGGCCACTTGGAGGAGGGTGAGGGGAGGGGCAGAAAGAGAAACCCCAATTCCAGGCCGGAGACTTCTGTATTATCTTTGTGTGCCTTTAATTTGTGTTTTGAAAGTTTCCCAGTGGCTGATTGCCATAGCCCTATCTTGGCTAGTAAGATAGGATTGGACCAGCCCATGTGAAATTAGGGTTGGTAAAAATCTCTCTTAGTGACCTCCTGGGAGTGTTTGGAAACTTTTCTGCTTTGCAGCTGGGATCTAGCCAGAGTGAGACAGAAGCCCTCCTTCCCCAGGGTGTTGTGAGGAGTGGAGGGAGAGGCCTTATAAAGCTCTCTGCGTCCACTCACCTCCTCAGGGATCCCCCAGCTGGGTATCTTGTCCACGCTGGGGCAGTAGGCGGACTGTCTTCCTTTTGCCCAGCAAGTTTTAATCTTCATTTGTGAGAGGGCACGGCTCCCTGCACTGCTTTCCACATAAGAGGCCTTCGACACAGTGCTAAATAACTCTCAGAGGACAAGAGGGTCCCAGTGTACACACGATTCCCTGTTGAACCTGAACCTTGTATAAACAGGATATAGGGCACATGTGGCGCTTGTGGGAGGGAGGGCCCAGCTCCCCTTACTACCATATATATAACGTTCTGTTGAGATGAGAGGAACACTCGCCCTTGTCAGCTCTTAAACCGCTCTGTAAGCTGGCTTTGGGGTTTGATGTAAACTTCTTTAGCAAATGTATCGTAAAAGTATGATTTGGCCAAAACCTTTCCAAGAAAAAACTGATTTTGAAAAATGATCAGATTTCTGTGTTGTCTGTTAATAGCCATTCTTTTTACTTTTAGTACTATGAGATGTCCTATGGCTTGAACATTGAAATGCACAAGCAGGTAAGTGCTCTTCTCTTTTAAAAATATATTTCATTTTTTAAAAACTTATATATGTGGACTTCTTATGTTCTCTCGTTTGAAAGTGAGCCTGGTTCTTCGATTCCTCCCCCTTCTCCTTGAAGAGTGAATGGATCCAGTCCTTGAAATGCAAGGTCTGAGGCTTTGCTGATTTTTTTTTAGACACGTTGAGCTTTTAGCATTTGAGCTTGTGAAATTAGTCCTGGCCTTGGATCTTGGTGGAGGATAAAGGACCAAAGGGAAAGAAGTTGTACCTCCAGGATCTGCTTTACAAACTCCTGAAAGCCCAGAGGTGGCTGGCTGCTTTTATCTGTTTTAATGTAAAATTCTCAAGAGGAAATGCAGGAGGATTTTTTTTCTTTCTCTTTTTTTTTCTTTTTGCAAAAATGTGATGTTCTGCCTTGATAAGATTAAACTTCAAGAACCTTAAAAGCCAGGCTGAGCTGTCGAAATTTAAGGGAACGAAGCCACTAACTGCTTAAAAATATAAAGCCAGAATGAAATACAACTTTAATGCCTTGCATTGACAAGATGGCTTTCTCGTCTCTGTCTTGATTTGAAGGCAGCCGAATTCCCATTTTACAGAGAAGGAAGCTGAAGCTCCTGGGTGAAGTAACTTGCCCAGGGGCAGCCTAGCCAGGACTTTTGAGATGGCTGGAGGTTTAGCTCAGCTTTGAAATCCTGAAGTCAAACCAGTTTAGCTAGTGTGGTGTCGTTTGATGGATATGTAAACTACCTGGTATTGTCACTCTTCTAATAACAGTATACCTCAAACCGAGCAAATACAAACACCCTTTATCTCAGTGCATATCAGTAACTAGTCCCAGTGCTAGGCTGGGCTGTGGGAGAGGCCTGTTTGTGTATTTGTGTTCTGAGGAAAGGCTGCCTATAATTTGGCTTGGCCAACGATTAGAGTTGACTTGGCACGTATAAATGGAGCAGGCAGGCCGGTTGTTCTTTTTAACAATTGGTGTTCATGAAATCTCAGAAGGCTGTTGACTCATTCTAGCCTTTGGTGACCGTGACTTGAATGGATTTTCTGCTCTAAATTAACAGTCATTTACAAGGTTTCAATTTTGCTCTTTAAGGAGGCGCAGGACCCAGGGCAGGTGAGAAGGGCAGGTGACCCTGGAAAGTGGGCAGATTCCTACCCACTCGAGTGGCTTCCTGTAGAGCCTTTGGGATCTGTAGTTTCCTTTCCCCTCCTGGAGGGAGCCCCAGTGTTGGGTGAAGGGAAGCCAGAAAGGGGCCTGAGTTTATTGAGCAATGTGTGGGAAGCCAGCTTGTGGCTTCCTGAGGGATTAGTTAGTCCCTTAGGAAGGCACATGAAGGCTACCATGTTTTTACTTCTTGACACACAGAAATAATAAACAGACAGGGTGTTATATGTAAAGATATTTCTCCTTGGAAAAGTAGAATAGAGACAGGTTCTGCAACTGGAACGGGCCAGGTCCCGGAAGAATGCTTGAAATGGAACTGGGGTCCCAGGTGTTTCAAGGACCTTGGGGTGTATGCAGGGTGCCGCTTCCTCCCTTTGTCTACCCTCTCTTAATTTTTTTTTTTTTCCTCAACGCTTAGTATCTTGGGTGTGTTTAAAGAGGGTAATTGCACCCAGGTTTAAAATTTATAGCAGCAGTTATTGTAAGAGCTTGGTAATTAAGGTGTAATGTCTCGTTGCATGTTGAGGTCTGCATGGGTGGTGTTCCGCATGTCTGTGAATGAATGGTGCTTTGGCGCTAAGAATCCACCTTGGCTCGCAGCAGATCTGTTCTGTGAGTCCTGGGGATGCTGTGAACGCAGGAAGAGTTAAATATCTTAACGCATTTGGTGGTGGGGTTTATATAAAGAGCAGCTGTGTACATCTGGGATTTCTGGCCATTCCCCAAACAAGGTTCTTAAGGGGAGAATGCCTGGGGTTTGGCTACGTTGTCTCATTTAATCCTCTCAGCTGCCAGTGGTGGATAGAGGCATTCTTTGCCCCCTTTTTATAGGTGAGGAAACTGAGGCTTCAGGGAGGCCAGGAGGGCAGAGCTGGGACTCAAATCCAGCCCTCTGGCTTCCCCACTGGGCACTTTACCTTGATTGCCGCTCACCTTTGCCCTCTAGCCTGAGTTCCCAGCCTGAACGTGTGTGCTCTGAATGCGGTGGCTTTGCAAGCTTATGGCAGTCTCTGAGTTGGGTGAAATCACCCTGTGGCTGTGGAGGAACAAAGAGGCAAGGAGGTGAAGAAACCTGTGCCGTGAAATGCAACCCTGACCTAATGGAGCTGGCCACTCCCTAGGTTTGCAAGGGTTCTGTAGAAGAAAGCCCTGCCACTAATTGTAGCGTGGGTCTTGGGTGCATTTGGCGAATGGTGGTTAGGCCTGAGCAAACAAGTTTATCAGCTGACCTGTTTAGCGGTTGACTGGTGTTTTATCTGCACACACAATCAAGTGACTGGAGTGCTTGAATTATTCATGCAGTGTCCTGCCCTCTAGACTTGACTGTTCGTGTGATTACATCTGCCTGGAACAAACAGGCTGGATTCTTCATCTTTAAGCTGGGGTGGGGGTGGGGACTGTCTGTACTTTTATATAATAGATGATCTACAGAGCTAGCACCTTGGGAAGTGTGGCAGTCCTCAGCCTGCGCGCATACACGCACACACACTCCACCATCACCGCCACATATTTTTTTAAAAGCTCTCCTTTGCTGGCTCTATGGGAAATGCCAATTAGCTGGGAACCTCGAGTCCTGCCAGATGGGCCCGGGTATTGACAGAGGGCAGCTGATGAGGTGCGTCCAGCCCGTTTTTATTTCACTGAGAGGTTAAACTCACTGTGGCTGGCTCCTTCTCTGGCTGTTTCTCTGTCTCTCTCTTTTTCCAAGCTGTCAAAATCCCAGAGAAGTAATAAATGGTTTCTCCTCCTACTCTTCTGCCTCCCTCCCTAATTATGGTAAAGCAAAAATTACAGAATCACAGGCCTGGCCCGGGACTTCAAGAGGTCACCCACCTCCACCAAGCCCCCTGCTTCCAGGCAGAATGTCAAGGATGGTTCAGAGAGGCTGGGGAGGCAGTGATGACTGACCGGCTCATCAGTTGCCATCTTGTTTGTGCAGAGGCTTTCCAGTGTCAGCCACAAATAACAAAGCCAGCTTAGAACCAGGGGCCCCAGAGCGATTGCCATGCATTGGATTTGAGGCACTGGCACTCTGAGAAGCTGGGTCAGGCAGCGTTTTCACCCACTGTTGGTGAGCACTGATGTTTTTGAAAGTGGACTTGAGCCATTTTGATTTTGGGGCAGTGTCATGCCAACACAATACAGTCACCTTTTTCTGTGAACTGAACGACCTTTCCTGTAAGTTTCTTTTTGAATCCTGGAACTGGAAGAACCCTTTGGCTTCTCATGCAAACTTTTCAAGTTACAGATGAGGAAATGGTAGCCCAGAGAAGGGAAGCTGATGTACTCAGTCATACAGTCCCACGTTAGTGGTAAAGCTGCTACTGCTGCTTCCCTTCCAGCCCAGGACTCTTTTCTGTAAGACTCAAGAAATGAAGAGTGCTCCTTTTCTAATGTGTTCTGTGTCTTTAATTACTATTGCTTCTTTCTGTGTTATTATCCAAACAGGCTAAGGCTACAAAACTGGCCCCACGAAAGTCCAAAGTACCCCATTTCGGGTTGTATAATCATATCGCTGAACCCTTATTGTCCACAGTCCTGTTTTGAATTGCCAGCTATTTGCACAACTAATGATTTGATGTGTGTAATAATAATACATAATGCATAATTAGCAATCCCAGAGGAAAGACTCACAGACAGGGAAAGGTGGTACAACCAGTGAACCTTTTACCCTAGCCATGGGGTGCCATAAACACAGGGCTGAGGTGGGAAATGGAAAATCCCCATTTGTCACTCCCCTCCCCTCCCCTCCCCGCTGTGGATCTTCTCATCTAAATGATAAGGGGCTCGCCTGGAAGATCTTGAGGCACACAGAAGTTTTGTTACCACGGTGAAGGTGCAAGGTACAGGTGGCCAGAAGGAGCTACCAGGCAATGAGGTTACAAAAGACTCTGCCCAGGAGTTGAGCCTATCTTGATAGGAGAGTGGGACCACTTGCAAATTAGAAGGGGTCAAAGGTCCTTAGACTAGGGAAGTGCCTATTTGTGTGGCATCTGAGTTGAGCTGTGAAATTTTTTTTTTCTTTTTTGCCAGAGTGCTGGCATCCAAGAACCCCCCCATGCCCTGGTATCTGTCTTGACTTTTCCTGCCACATTGATCTTCCCTGGAACAGACTGTAATCACATGAGTCCTCGCACTGAGTGGGTGCCTGCCTCGCTCAGCTTTGGGGTCTGCTGGGCTCCAAGCTCCCTGCATGCTGTCTAGCTAGAGGGAGGTTGCCCCACCCCTCAAGACTGCCTTTGGACCCCTTTTCTCTAGTTGCCAGTGGGAGTGGTAGAGTGGGGGTTTCAGTGCTTTTGGGGTCTTTTCCTTCTTGTGCATTTGTCATTGAAATGACCCTGTGAGATGAGCAAATGGCCCCTTGTCCTTACTTTACAGATCAAGGGGTGGGAACCTGGCTCCTAATTCAGGACTCATTCTCTGAACTCTCTTGGACCAGGAGCCCATGGCAGACACGGAGTTCTTCCTTTCCTTGAACTCCTCCTTCCCACCTCTCGGAGGAAGGCTCTAGGCTGTTTGTTTCCATTTTGTTGAAGGAGTGAGTCAGTCAAGGAATAAATCTCCTTTTGCTTTCTACGTGGGAGAATGTCGTTCTATCTCATTGTTTGTACAAAGTACTGGGACGCCAGGGGCAAACAGGTGACAAAGACCTAAGCTTGGCAGTGTTTTCCCCTGTGATCTGGCACTCATTCCTCATCTCATTTTTGTAGGTATGAAGGAAGCTCCTCTGCGGAGGTCTCTATGGCACTTAGTATGTAATAGGTGCTCAGTAAACATCTTGGTTTTTCTTCAAAATTTATTCAGGTTATCTGAGAGTAGAGTTCCGATTCCCTGAGCCCTGTGAGTAGGAAGTGGGGATTTTAGTTGTGGGCTGGCCGCCCGCTCTGCAGGCTTCCTCCTATGGCCCAGCATCCAGTTTCTTCATCAGTGAAATGAGGGGGTTGGATTCATTCCCAAAGCAGTTATTAGGGGACTGGGATGTGCGGGGTGTGGGCAGGGGTTGGTTACACAGCCGAATAAGACACCATTCCCTCTGCGGGGGAGTCGGATGTCTAAATAAGTAATTGCAATGCAGTGAGGTAAGTGCTAATGTGGCCCGAGTGTCATAGGAGGAGCACCCAGCACAGAACAGCTTATTCTTCCTGGGAGAGGAGAGTCGGGTGAGAGCGGACTTCACTGAGGGCTTTACTTGTGGCGAGTCTGAAAGGGAGGGCAGGGTTTATGAGGCAGAAGTCGGCAGCCGAGGCCCCTCCAGGGTGGCAACAGCTCGCGGCAAGGCAGTGAGATATGTTCTGGAAGCCACACGTCTTCGGAATGATGTGGGGCGGGGACTGCACTTGGGAAGTGAGGCGAGGTGGTGACATTTTGCAGCAGAGCGATCTCCAAGGCCCCTCTGCCCTTGCAGTCGCGGCTCCCAACCCGGTGGCTCCCTCCATCCCTGCACGGCTGGCTCTCCAGGGCTGGCCTGAGTCCATCTGCCTCGGGGTGGGGGCAGGGGCCCTCTCTGCACCGTCTGTGGCCTGCTCTGCCTGCTTTCCTACCGTAATACGCTGCTTTGAACTTTATTCCCCAAAGTGGCATTGTCTCCCTTCTCATATTGGTAATTCTGTAATGACTGGTTATGACCCGCCCCCTCCCCCATATTTAATTCTCATCAGCCCAGCTCTCCACTTTGCTATTAATGATAGCAGCCAGCAAAATAGCTTTCAACATGCCATTGACAGTCTGGTTTAAGAGAGCACTTGAAGTAGTGCTAGACAGCTGAAAGCACCCATAATTGTGTACCAGAGTGAGAACTGCCTGCTCAAGGGCCTTGTTTTTATATGCTTAAAGGGACAATATCTTGTTTTCAACAAATGCTCTCTGAGACTCACAGCCAAGATGCTTTCTTCCTTTTTTCTTTTTCCTTTCTTCTTTTGGCTTTCTCTTCTCTTTCAAAATACATATTTAAAAAAAAATTCTTCATAAAATAATTGTTCCCTTCAAGTTGGGGTTAAGGAGAAACTTAAGGAAGGGGGAAATGTCCTGCCGCCGTGTAAGTGGGGAATATTTGGTGGGTTTGTTGTTTTGAAGCATCGTCCTTTGCAGGCAGCAAGCTGTGGGTCAGCCTTGCCCTACTGAGGGCCCTTAGGACCTTGTGTTTCTCAAGGAGGTAATGGGAGAGTCTGAATTCACGTCAGCATTGATTTTGAATTCTTTTGTTTGCTAAGGATGTTGCAGAGTCAGTGGGCTGTGGAGCTGTCACTGTGAATGTTTAGGCAGAGGCCACCTTCTGGGGGAGGGCTGGAGGAGAGAGAGGGGTCACCTCGTTGGAGAGTCAGCCCAGGACCGCTAAGGAATCAGATTCTAGGAGGCTGTTTGCTGCAGAGTTGATGGCCCAAGAGGCCCATCTGGAAATCAACAGGGTGGGTGGGGCAAGGACTTGTATTCTTCAGTAGAGGTTCATACCAGGCTTGGAGGGTTAACCAGGGGGCCCGTCTAGTCCACCTGGCAGATTTTATCTGAGAACAAATACTTTTCTCCCCTTCACACCAGCCGACTTCATTATTGCTTTGAAAATGCAGTCCTTTGGAAGAGGTTTCCTTTGCCTCTGTGTCACCAAAGCCCCCCATTGCCAATGTGTCCTGTGAAGGGAGAAGAGAGAAGCAAGTTCCCATCTGTGGGGCCCGAGAGGCCAGGGAAACCCTGTTGGGGCCTGAAGTCTATGTTGTCCTGTTGTCTCACAGGCTGGCTGCTCTTGGTAAAGGATAGGAGCATGGATGGGCTTGGCTCGTATGTCTTAGGTGGTTCCTTCCATCACCCACCACGTGAATGATAGGATCCAGTGTTCTGGCTGCTGCCACCACCAAATAATCCCAGGGGAAGTACTTTCCTGAGGACAAACTGTTTGAAAAATTTGATCTTCCAGATATTATAGATTATATTGCTATGGCCCCTTAGAATTTCTGTAGCACTTGATTGCAAAGCAGATTCGACATTTTCATCTTAGCAGCTAAAATAATGGGTATTTGGGTCCAGGACAGACAGACACCAGGATAAAAGCATCGGAGCATACCCTGAAAGCTTGGGGTGTGAAGATGACCTGTGTACTAGAGGGCTGTGTTCTCAAATTGGGATGGGGGAGGTGAGGCCTGTGCTGTGACAGGACTGAGTTCCATGAGGGACAGGACCATTTTGTATTTGTTTTCACTAAGGGTCCTGAACCCTGAGCAGTGCCTGGCCCATACTGGATACACAGTGTGCATTTTGTTGGGACTCAAGGAAGGAAGGTAATATTCCAGCTCAGAGTTCTCTCTGACCCTGAATAGTGTTATGGACTCTTTGGGAAGGATAGAAGCGTTCTTAATTTTCTGACAGAGTCCTGTAGGCTGCAAACGTTGTGATTGTAGAAAGAGTTGTAAAGGTGTCATGAGCCTTTATTTAAAAGTGTCTTTAATGTATCTTAGGCATCTTTTTCTTTTCATCTCACACTATGGACAGTTTAAGTGCAAAAGAGGAAGAAGGCAGGGTGGGGGTGCGAAGAGATAACTGGGAGGAAGAGATGACAAAGCAGAGATGGGGAAGAGACCAGTGCTGAGTGGGTGAATTGGTAAACTCGGCTTGCCATGCCTTGGCTGTTTGGGCATGGAGTTCCAAGTGTTGTGGCCTTATCTCATGAGCCTTTTAAGTTTAACTATTGTTCACAGCTCTTCTACTGCTTTTTTTGTTTGTTAATTTTGAATGAAAACTACTGCAGGCCGATAGAAGTTTTTTCATTGGCGTTTGCGCTGGAAGGCTGACCCTTTCCTCAAATGGAGACTCAAATGCAGAAGAGCTCTTCCCACTAGTGTTTTAGCACTGAACACCAAATGCAATTTGGGTACAGGACAGGGCTCTCCCTTCCTGGTCAGCCATGAAGACTTGAGGTTTAGACTCCACCACCCTGCCAGCTATATGACCAAAAGGTTGGAGGAGGCGGCCTTTCACCCACTCCCCAAATCTTTGCTTTGGGCTAGCCCTCGACAGGTCTTTGCTGCGTTTGGATCTGAAACTGATTAATTCTGATAATACTGGCAGGGGCATGCTTTGGAACCGGTGATGCTTTGTGACTTCTGCTGGGGAAAATGAGAAGAGGAAGGCAGTTCAGTGCGGACTAGTGGACAAGGGATGGGAGTCCATTCTAGCTCTCTGGTGGGGGCGAGGTACAAAAACTTCTATTAACCTTCCTAGCCTCTGTCCAGGAAGAAGTAGGACACTCAGAGGGCTCAGAAGCAGCAGGTGATGCCAGATGGTCTGGAGTAAGGGTCCAACTGGTCGGGTGGGATAGAGGAAGGAGGAGCAGGGGAGACAGAGGAAGTGAGCCTGTTGGCACTGATTGGTCAATAGGTCTTTAGCTCGTCCTTAAACCCTTACCTGCTTCTTTTCCTAGAGGGAGGCCCCTTCCTCTGATCTCTCTCTCCAGTGAAGCAAGCTAAAGTCCAGTTCTTATTTTGCTTTGCCTAACAGCAGAAGTCCTGGGGAAAGACAGGAAGAATTGAGATTGATGGTATAATCCCTGTCTCCCATCCCTCAATCCCTGGGATTTCATACTTTATCCCAGAGAAATGGGGGATCTCCATGAAGCCAGACTTGAAATGGGGGAGAAGCAGCCTGGTTTACAGCTCGAAAGATGTTCCCCTCCCCTGCAGGGTCCTGCCGCTGTTGGCCTGGTGTCGGTCTCCATGTCACCCAGTCCTTGTGTGTGGCACCCACAGGCCTGGCCTGCAGGAACTTGAGAAGTGTCTAGATACCCCTTTCTCTTAGCCTTTTGGGTTTTCTCACTATTCTCTTACCTGGTTTTTTACCTTACTTCTCAAGAGACCCCTACCCAGCTCTTCCTCACTATCCATTTGCCCAGGGATATTGGGCAAACTTCCTTCTTAAACTCCCAGGATGTCGAATGCGCATTGGGCCTACTGGGTGATGGGTGGGGTGGGTTCCCAACAAGCCAGTTTTTCTTGGCCAGTGGATTCCCTTTCTCCCTCAGAAGATCACAGGTTCTTGCTGGGTGATCCTGGAGAGTTAGGTGTAGAGCACCAGAAGCTGGGAGATTTGTCTTCATGGCTAAGAGGTTGGCTTTGGAGTCAGACAAATGTGGGTTTGAGTCCCAGATCAATTCCTGTTGGTGTGTGACTTCGAGCAGACTGTTTGACCTCTGTGATCCTCAGCTTGCGGTGGAGATAATAATAACACCTGCCTGTTGTGGCAGTGCTGCCCAGTAGAACTTTCTTCAGTGATGGAAATGCTGTATGTCTGCACTCTTCAGTAAGGCAGCCACCAGCCACGTGTGGCTCCTAAGCACTTGAAATATGGCTACTGTGACTGAGGAACTGAGTTCAAAATTTAATTACATTTAGCTAGCCACAGGTGGCTGGTGGCTTCATAAATTGTACAGTTACAGTTACAGGGAGTGCCGTGAAGGATGCATATAGCCTGCTTAGCACAAAACCTTGCACATGGAAAGGCCGAAGCAAGGTATTCTCACAAGGGGACAGAGTCCCCAAATTGTCAAGGCCTCAGACATAGAGGACAAGATCCTTGGTGTTACATATGTTGTAAGATTTCTCAGAGCCTTTTCCCATATGTGACTTGTTGGCTCTACAGTCCTGCAGCGTAGGCACCGTGGGCGCCATGCATCAGATAGCAGCACTGATGGTTAAAGAGGTTAAGTAACTTGCTCATTGTTGCACAGCGGACCAGCGGCCAGTTCAGAACTGGAAACCAGGCCTGCTTCCCTCGTGGACCTCAGTGATCTTTATCCATAGGCCATATCAAGATGAGGTCTTCTGTGGTCTTCCCACATGTCCACTCCCAGACCACCATACTACAGGCATCAATTCCAGTGCTGGGAAGAAACCAGATGAAACCTTTAAGAATTCAGTAAAACATGAGCATCAGCCACATGTGGATCAGGGATTCCCATCCTGGGCGCTGTTTACATTTGGGGCTGGATAATATTTTGTGGTGAGGTTGTCCTCTGTGTTTAGGATGTTTAACAGCATTTCTAATCTCTACCCACTAGTTGTCGTTATCAGTGCCCGAGTTGTAACATCCAAAAATGTCTCTAGACATTGCCAGAATCCCTTGGGGGAAACAATTACTATTGGTTGAGAGGCCTTGTTGTAGAGGAAGGAGTCTGGCTCTAACCTGGGAGATTTGCTTACCACCTGGTCTTCCTGTGTGACAGCTTCTTGCCCTCTCTGGGCCTCATTTGCCTCATCTGTAAAATGAGAGATCAAATGGTGTGGCTTGGGAGGAGGTCAGTTTGAGAAGGAGCATATCATATAAAATAAGTTTCTAAATGACTGATCTTGATTTTTGTAGCCTAAGAAATGCCATCACTCCTGCCTTCCTTATTTGGAGAAAGAAGACCCTCTAACCCTTTTTATTTTAATTTATGGAAAAGGTATGCTCTTTGGTTGTGAATAAGATGGTAGGTAGATAGAATGGGGCTCTGTCTCTGCCCCTCACCTTATTCTTCCCTCATGCCACTTGGGTTTTCCAAAGAGTCCCTGCCCTTAAAAAGTCCTAGCCAGCATTTCATTTGTAGTGCTGACTGGATGGGGGGAGACCCCCAAAATTTAATGAGCTGTCTCTGCAAGGGTAATGTGACTTTTACAGCCTGTTGAGGGGCAAGGGGAGATTTGCATAATGTTCCAAGGGGGATTAGGTGGCTGGGGGTTGCCATGGCAACCCCGCAGGGATGCATTGAGAATTTTTCCTCCTGGCAGGAGTTGGCCAATGGAGTCTGGGAAGGTGGGGGAGGGGGCAGGGGGTTATCTGAGGGGAGGGAGGAGGGGGAAGGAGAGAGGGAAGGGTGGGGGTGGTGTGCCTGGGATGAATGGGCAGTGTTGGGGGAAGGTGTAATCTGAAAAAGCACTCCCTGTTCTGTCTGTACAAGCAAGCTCTTTGAGAGCCATCTCCCCCAACAAGTAGGGGTGGGAGGCGAGCAGAGTTTAGTGTGTTTGGGAACCAAGAAATTAAAGTGAACAAATATTTAAAGATTATTGGATCTTGTTAACAGGAAGCCTGGTAGATGGAAACTGAAAGTCTGAGGAATGAAACTCTTAGAGTCCTAAAGCCAGGAGGGACTTGAGCTGTCATCTGGGCCCTGTGGTGTCTGCCTCCAAGTCTCTGTTGGGTCTCCATGGAATGCTCCCAAGGGCAGGGCACTCACACAGCACCTAATTCATTTTTGAGAGCTCCGATTATTACACTGGACTCAGATCGGCCTTCTTTATTTGGAAACTGAGGCCCAAGTGCAGGGTGGATCTGGGCTGGGAATGCAGGACTCTAGACTGTATGTTGCCACCTGTTTCCGGGGTTGGGTTGCCTGGATGTATGCTAGCTTGGCCTAACCATCCCCAGTTCCCTTACACTGTAGACCTCTGGAAGAAAAGGGGAGGTGGGATTCCTTTCAGGGAAGTGTGCAGGAGGGTCGTCCCAACCCCAGCAACCCCAGAGTCCCTTGCCGTTGATTGGTCCTAACTGGGGAAGGGTGAGTGTGTTTCCTCCTCCCTGCTCTGGCTCCTCACTGTCATCCTCACCCGCCTGTGAAGGGCACAGGGGCTGGTGCCCAGAGTGTCCTCACAGGCCGGCTCACGCCAGTATCCCCTTCCATCCCCCAGGAGACAGATCCTCAGGGTCACGGAGGGGGCTGGGCCTTTCTTGTACCAAGTCCTCCCAGCATAAAGAATTCAGCAGGCTTCCTTGGAGGGCATAAATATTTAATGGCGTTGTAGTTATATATAATTTGATCAATATGTCAGTGCTAAAAGGGCCTTTAAGAAGGCTCACCTGTCATTGAGTGATCTGTGATGTGAACCTTCACTAGCCCCTCCGGTAGCTGGAGGGGCTACATTTCCCAAGGCTGCTGCATGGATCATTTGTTGACCCTCCTCCCCTTCTTATATTGTAGCACTGCTTCCCCTGAGAGCCCATGGCGTGGATGGAACAGGGCCTGAGAACCCCACCCCAGCTTTTGTTGGCTGTCCCCTGGCCCCCCCATGGATTTCTTCCTCTGTTGATAAAACACCCACTTGCTTTATTTCAGTGTTCTCTGAGCTCGGCCTAAGGAGAAACTACCTGGCAAGGAATATCCTCTTTTAGTCAAATCATTGAGGGGCTTTCCATTTAGTATTGCCTAGGAAATGCAATGGGATATTTTAAGTTAAAATTGCCCAGACGTGGTATTCTTTTTTTTTTTTTTTGAGACAGAGTCTCGCTCTGTCCCCCAGGCTGGAGTGCAGTGGCGCAATCTTGGCTCACTGCAAGCTCCGCCTCCCAGGTTCATGCCATTCTCCTGCCTTAGCCTCTCTGAGTAGCTGGGACTACAGGTGCCCGCCACCACGCCCGGCTAATTTTTTGTATTTTTAGTAGAGACGGGATTTCACCGTGGTCTCGATCTCCTGACCTCGTGATCCGCCCACCTCGGCCTCCCAAAGTGCTGGGATTACAAGTGTGAGCCACCGCGCCCGGCCCCAGATGTGGTATTCTGAATCTGGGTGATTGGCGCCTGGCTGCTGGGAGGCTGCTGGGAAGGTTGGGGCCAGGGCCACCTCTTTCTGCACAGCCTCCCACCCCAGCTTTTCCTTGCAGCTCTGGGATTTAAATCAAGATGAAGCAGACTCTCTTCAAACTCCAAGGACTCAGTCAGAGAAGTAGGTAAAACCTGATTAAAATTTAAGAACCTCAGAGCTGACTGAGATGACACCCCCAAACACACACGTTTTCTAGAGGAGTAACCTGAGACCCAGAGGCCTGCTGGGATGAAAATCGGCACTTCCCCATGGCTTTGCAATGTAATTCACCTTTCAAATGGGCAGATCCCTTCCTCATCTCATCTTTCACACACATCCGCAAACCGGTCTTCAGACTCACAGTACCATGCTCTTTGCATGACACTGCCCTGATTTTCCGAAGAAGAAATCCTCATTTCACAAATGTAACTAGAAGCCTAGTAGCATGGGATGGCCGCTTGCCTGTCTAACAGACGTGGAATTACTTCCCGCTGAATGCAACAACTTGGAGAACCCTGGCCTGGTTGTCTTAGCCTCACCAACCAGTCTTCCTTTTTGAATCACAGAAACTGCACAGTAGGGGCTTGACACTTAGAAATATGATATCATTGTTCTTGCCTAGAGGCTCTTCCACAGTGAAGCACAGTTTTGCTGATGGACAGATTTGAATGGCTCGTGCTCTGAAGACTGGTCCTTGGGACCCAGCCCAGGTCAGCCAGCTGCCCAGCCACCAGCCAGCATCCATCCACATCTCAAGGTGGCTTGGCTCTTCTCTGCTGGTCTTTTGTAAATTCTTGTGATGCTCTGTTTTGTGGATCTTTATGGAGGAAAAGATAAGCTGCACAACAATTCGGGAATATTTAGGGTTCTAAAACTCTAAATTAGGGCTCCTGGATCTTTTAACGTTATCTAGTTAATCCCTTCATTTTGCAGACAACGAAATTAATGCCTAGAGAAGGGAGGTGATTTGCCCAAAGCCACACAACTAAATGGAGACAGAATTGGAGGTAGAAGCCAGCTCATCTCTGCGTGGCATTGGAGCATAACACACTCTTTAAAGGGGCAGTTTTCTCTTCTCCTTGCCTTTATTTGGCTGAGGTTAAAAGGAATTGTGCATTCAGAGTCCACAGGTACACACGACAGGGCAGTTTAAAACTAACTAGCAGACAGACTCACTGGTGGAAGTAGCTCTCAATGGTGTGTTGAACACAGTCACCTAAATTAAACGTAAGGGCAAAGACTGGCTGGGTGCTGCAAGCCCAGGAGCAGGAGGTTGCTGGGGGGTACAGATCAAGAGCAGGCTCCATCTCCCTTAATTTAGTGTCTTGGGTCAAGGGCCAGGGATAGTCTGAAATAGCAGCAAACGTGAATACTAGACTGTGGTTAGAGAAACAGACTTTTAGAATGCTCAAGTACCCTCGGTTTACAGCAAGATGTTCAGAGGTCCTGCTTTAATGAGGAGATGATCATGCAAATGGGAGCTACTAAGGCGCATGGAACAGATTGCTGTTTGGGAAATTACACTTGCCCCCCACTATCTTGTTTTCTGTCATTTATTTGCCTAACAATCTCGACAGAGATGCAGGGCAGATGTTACTCCCAGCGCCCAGTTGGTAGTGCAGATTCCAAATGTAGCAGGACCTCTGTCCCCATTTCTCTGAACTGCTTCTCTCTCTGTATCTAGTAGATTAGTTCCTTCTGAGGAACAATGTTTTTCCACCAACAAAGCACCTGCTTTGAACCATACTTGAAAAGAAACTTTCAAAGGCGGCACCAGCCTCCCTGAACACCTTTTCCAAAGTGCTTTCCAAAGGGAGCCGTCTTCCCACCTCCCACCACCTCTCAGGTTCGCTTTTGAAGACCTGGCTCAAAAGCAGTGGCTTTGTGGGACCAAGAAGGAGGGAAGGATGGAGGTCGGCCTCTGGAAACTACAGGTGCCTTATTGATAACGGATTGCGCCAAGTTGCCAAAAGGAGTTTTCCAACATATGATCGAGTTCCAGTTTGTGATTTGTGACCTGTCCCGATTGTTGAAGTCACACTTGATTTTTTTTTTTTTTTCCTTTTTTGGAACTGATGTTTAGAGCTTGTTTGAGTTGGATCCAATGCTGTTTTAACAGCTGTTCTAATCAGAAGTGCTGTCAATTATTAACCGTAATGGTGGGTTTTCTTTCAAAAATATTTCTCTAAGCTCTCTTGAAATGTCAAAATGCAGCTTCTTGGTAGGAAGTCGTTTAGTAAAGTCACTTAATGGCTGGGCATCAGTTTCCCCATCTGAAAAGTGGAGATGTTGACAAGCGCCTTCTCTGTGGGGTTACTGTGGATGCACACATGGCGAGTTGGGTGGGCGATATCAGCGGTCATTACTGTTGTTACGAGGGCTTCTGTTAAGCCAGCTTTCCATTTCCAGGAACTTCCCCTCCCCCAAGCGCCACCCTCCAAAAAATAAACATTCTTTAAAATGTTGAGCAAACAGCTTTCCTGTTCATGCTCTGATTCTGCAGAGTGCACGCAGCCCATTCTCAGGGTTGGGCAGCCTTTGTAGAGATGGAAGAGGCCCAATCCCTGCTTCCACTTTGTGGGGAGACCCCAGGAGGGTACTAGCAGATGATGGCACAGTGACAGCTGGGAGGGATGGGATGTGCTTGCTTCACATCCCTTTCCCAGGGGAGGGGCTGGGTTTACGTTGGGAGAACTTTTACCGTGAACCAGGAGGTTCTCCCAACGTAAGCCCAGCGCCTCCCCTCTGCCTGCCTCAACCCTACACAGTCCTGTCTTGTGACGTGCCAGAGTCCTTCCTGCCATGCAGAGAGGCCTCTCTTCATGGAACGTGGGCCTCAGGAAAGACAGCCTGAATGCCACTACCTCAGGCTTGTGGAAGGTTCTGTATCTGTGTGGCATTGTTGCGATAGCCCTCAGTTGATGCTTGTTTGTGGTGTTGTGAGGCGGGAACTACTTTAGGAGGGTGGAGGGGTAAGAATGAGAGAGAACTTGCCCTGAGCCACCCAGCTGTGGTCACCTGGTGGCCCGGATGGCTACATAATCCTGGGAGATCCCTTGTCCTCATAACCAGAGCGAGCTGGGCTCCAGACCAGCCCTATGGGAAGATCCTGTCTGTGGGAAGCCTTTGGCCACATGTTTGCTGAAGGGTGTGGGGAAGGGCAAGGTCAGCTACTTTTCTTTTTTGTCAACTCCCAAGACCCTGACCCTTGGCCTGTTTGCCAGTGGAAGGAGGCCATAGCCAGAACCCTTTTATAATCACCCTGCCCCCCTGCTCTCCCAGAGACTGTGAGAGTTAATAGTTGCTGAGGAGGCCACAGTGACTGAGGATGTTCTGACCTTGCCCCCGTCTTCCTGGCCGTGGGGAGGAGCAGTGGCCAGAGACCCGTCTAGGTGGCTTGCGATTGGCCTGGCTTGGGGGTGCCACCCCACCCCGTTGGTGAATGGCTTGGGCCACTGGCCACCAAGCGTATGTCAACACTCCATCCACCATGGCCCCTCCCACAGATGCCGCCCGTGCTGGGGCAGGCCCAGATCCACAGCCAGGGGTCACTGCCATATGAAGTCTCAATAAATGCAGAGATGCCAGTGATACTATTCTTTGGGCCAAACATTTATGGAGCACCTACTGTGTGCCAGGCACTGCTCTATCGTTGTTTAAGATAACAGGCCTAGGACCTGTGAGCTTCCTAAACAGTAAGGTTGGTTCCTTTTGTTTATTTTTGTTTGCTTTTTGTTTTTGCATATCTTTCTATTCTTATTTGGTGCATGAACTCAAAGGTGAGCGAACTTGTTACTGTGCAGGTTTGGAGTGAGGTGCAGCCTATGCTTGTTTCTAGAACTCCTGCCCTATCCAACCCGGACTTTTTGCTTCATTCCCCATTCCTACTATCAGTTGATTTAGGCAAGGAAAAAATACGCAGAGTGAAGAAGGACTCTGTTTGGGAGAGCTCTTCCCACTTAACTAGATTAATAATTTATATAATGATTATTTAGTAATTCTCCTGGGTTCCTTAGAGTATGAATGACAGGTGTCTAGTGGGTGGAGAAGCCAGGGATGCTATTAAAAGCCCTACAGTGCACAGAACGGGCTCCACACAGCAGTGAATTATCTGGCCTCAGATGTCAATAGCATGGTGTTTGAGAAACCCTGATGTATGGTGTCCTGGCTAGAGTGCCCCACGCATGTGTCAATGTGGAGTCCCAGTGGGTCTGAGCTGGGCAGTTTGGAAGTGGGGGCCATTGTTGACACAGTTGGCCTGGGATATGAGTGACAGTCCTTCATAACAGGAATTATCTCTCCCCAAATGCCAACAGTGGTGCTGGCTGGGAAACACTGACTCTGTTCCTGAGGAGCTAGAGTGTTCTAGGCAGAAAGCTGACAGCAGTGATTCCTGATCCTCTCCCCGCCAGGAACCCCCACTGTAGCGGACAGGCTCCGTAGGTTGGTGAGCCCTGCCACCATGGCTGGCAGCCCATAACACAGGCCTGCAAAAACCCATAAGGCTCTTTAGTGGCCAAGGGTGGAGGGGGTGGAGGGTGTTAGCCCCAGGAATTCTCCCGAGGTCCAGGGTCTATTTATGCGCCTTCAGATTGTTTTTATTTTAAGTGCACAAGGATTTCTCATCCAGAATCATTTGACATGCAGATGATCACAGATTTTTAAAGGCTGTTGTCATGGTTTTGTCTCTGAAAGATTGCTATGTGCTGATGAAAGCTTTGAAGCCAGCTTTGGGACCTCAGTCCTAGCAGGCTCAGGATTCAGAATGAGATAAGAAAAGCAATTCTGAGAGTCGTCTGTCAGTGGTTCTAGGCCTTTCTATCTGGACTCAGTTAACCCTTATAGCACCACTCTTGATCTGAGATCTAAAGTTTACATAGGATGCTGGTGGAAACTGTTGACTTTCTAAATGCGGTCTTTTCTAGGGTGTTGGGAGATGAGGCAGAGAATTGATCTACCTTTCTAAGATTGAATTCTGTGAGGGATTAGGGATCTAATGAATTACATCTCTGAACAGCTTCTTAGACAAGGCAATGCTATATCCTAAAAAATGAAGTGTTGGCTGGGCATGGCGGCCCATGTCTGTAGTCCCAGCCCTTTGGGAGACCAAGGTGGGCAGATCACTTGAGCCCAGGGGTTTGAAACCAGCCTGGACAATGTGGCGAAACCCAGTCTACAAAAATACAAAAATTAGCTGGGCATGGCGGTGCACCTGTAGTCCCAGATATTTGGGAGGCTGAGGCAGGAGAAAATCACCTGAGCCCAGGAAGTCGAGGCTGCAGTGAGCCAAAATCATACCACTGCACACCAGCCTGGGTGACAGTGAGACCCTGTCTCAATGGGAAAAAAAAAAGAAAGAAAGAAGGCTTAATGGTAGGATTTTAGCCTGGTAGCATATATATGGGGGAGGGATTGATCTTGGTGAGGGAGAGGCTAGTCCCAGGGAACCCTTTGCCGCATAGGACCACTTATCAGCTTTGTCCCATTTATCTGAGAGCTCGTGTCCTGTTGGCACTGGGCACCAGTGGGCAGAGCAATTCCTCTCTCACTAAACTGTGTTTCACTCTTACAATGGGTTTTGCTGGGTTGTTGGGGGTGATTTTTATTTCGTTTTGCTTTAATTAGGGATTCCATCCAGAGGATGCAAACTATATTCTGAAGCAGACATGTGGACCACCTCTGATGGAAATTGGAGCTCCCTCAAATGTAGGCAGCCTGGCTGCGAGGGAGCTGAAAGAGATTTCTTCATGCTGTGGATTTAGCTAGAGCCTCCTGGCAGGAGGCTGACTGAGGGCAGAAAGGATGGAGCCCCATGGAGAGGGGCTGTGGTTTGGGGGGAGTTTGCATTTCCACTTGTCTGTGACATTTCAGTGACTTGATTTATTTGCCTGAGCTTCATGTGGTCTCCTTGCCTTTGCAGACAGAGATTGCGAAGAGACTGAACACAATTTTAGCACAGATCATGCCTTTCCTGTCACAAGAGGTAAGACCTTCTTTTATTATTTCTTCCTTTTCTTTCCAAATCAGCCCAGTGGCTGGTGGGGTCTCACTGGAGCCTGAGCCCCAGCCCCAGCCCCAGCCCCAGCCTCAGCCCCTGTCCATTCATACTGACTGAGCTGACAACCTGGAGATTTCCAGAGCCTTCTCCAGCTAGTCTGGAGGCAGGGGGCCATACCAGAGGGACCATTTGCTCCTTCTTCTGATAGAATTGTTTCTCTGCCATCGCCGGAGTCCAGAGATGGGGGTTCTGGTATGCGACCTAACCATCAGTGGGCAGTGGGTGCCTCTTTCCCATCCAAACTAGCATCCCCAGCCCAAAGGGGACCTCAGTTCCTGGTACAGAGTGCCCTTGCTGGGAGCATGACCAGGTAGTCATGTCACCTTCTAAGCCTACCTTCCAAGGGACCTCCATTTGGGACAGCGGCTGGACCAGTGGGTGATTTGAGATAAATGCCTGCAAAGAAGCCCCCTGGTGCCGACCAGACAGACCGGCCGACTTTAGTGGGCTCTGTTTCTTTCCTCTGATTTCACTCCAGGCAGGGCAGGCCCTGCCCTCTACTCCCACTCAGTGGCTGGGACCATGTCAGCTCCCTCATGGACTCCTGGGTCTCGGACACAGAATGGTGACCAGTAAATGATTGAATTAATGTATAAGAATCAGATATGGCAATGCCCTCGGAGTTTGCAGCCCAGTAGGAGAGAAAGCTGTGTATGTGGCTGGTACTACCTCAAGGCCAAAGGGAATTAATGCAACCACTTTTTAAAATAGACTTTATTTTTTTAAGAGCAGTTTTAGGTTCACAGAGATTTCCCGTATCCTCCCCACTATCAACATCCTCACCAGAGTGGTACATTTGTTGAAACTGATGAATCTGCATTGACACATCATCACCCAAAGTCCGTAGTTTACATTAGGGTTCATTTTACCACTTTTTCTTTCTGTATCTGTTTATCTGGAAACATACTTTGTTTTCTCTCTATTTAGACAGGTATGGATAAGGTATATGTAGACATACTTTTTCCCCAAATCCCTTGACTGTAAATTGCAGGTATCCTGACAATTCACCACTAACTACTATAACTGCATCTCCTAAAAATGGATACCATCCTTCATGATTACAGTATTGTTACCATGTTTAGAGAATTAATAATCATCCTGTAATATCATCTGATATCCAGCTCATATGCAAATTGCATGGAAAAATTTGTGTGTGTGTGGTTGACTAATAGCCATCTTTTGGCATGCATCTTTATTTTAGAACTTAAAACGAAGTTTCAGTTACAAAACTAATACATGCTCATTGAAAAAGGTCTAAAAGAGAAAGTAAAATGGCCTGTCACCCTCCCCCCCTACTTGTGTCCTGTGCCTGTTCAGTGGGGCTCCTCTGTCTGCTCTGGGCGTCTCCGAGAGGCCCTGCCAGTGCTGCATAGCCCGTCACCTCCTCTGCCCAGGAGAATGGCTGCATCTAACGCACACCCTTCTTCCCTCCAGCACCAGCAGCAGGTGGCGCAGGCAGTGGAGCGCGCCAAGCAGGTCACCATGACGGAGCTGAACGCCATCATCGGGGTACGTGGACTCCCCAATCTACCTCTTACCGTGTGTATAGCCCTTTTATTCCTCTCATTTATCATAACCAGAGATTGACCCTGACCTTAGCTGGCCTCAAAGAATGGCGGCCCCAGGGCTCCGGCTTCTACAAGCACCCCGAGGGCTTGGACCCATGTAGGGCTGTTTCCCCCTTGGCTCCCAGTTGCCTCCTAGTCCTCAACTAAAGGGGAGCCAGACATACCTCAAATCCACCTCTTCAGCCATCTGCCTCATCTTCCACTGGCTTTTGGTGTCCTTGCCATTGAGGAGGGTGGGGACCTAGGGTCACCTTCAAGGCCAGGCCAACTGGCCAGTACCTGGCCACCTCCTCACACTTACCCCGGGGCCTGTCTGCCTCTTCCCTGGCACAAGTCTGCCCTTCT
Organism: Hylobates moloch; assembly: GCF_009828535.3. Lineage (NCBI taxonomy): Eukaryota > Metazoa > Chordata > Mammalia > Primates > Hylobatidae > Hylobates > Hylobates moloch. Next base: position 58,587,254 of record NW_026652289.1, read on the forward strand.
TTGACCGCCTGGGATCAGAACAGTCTCTGCTGTACTGTTGATGTGCATCGTGCTGTGGAATTTGGGTTTACGTCTTGCTGTCCCATGCGCGAAGCTGCCTGGCTGAGCATTCATCATGTACGCTTGTGAACTCCAGCTGGGGAGCCAAGACTGGTTTTCCTGACTTTCTAGAAGTCCCGTCTCCCCTTTACACAGGAAGACATACCCAAGAGTGCTCTGTGAGGCCCACTTTCAGACTGGCCCCTTAGTGGAAAGGGGAAGCTGGGTCTACCTGGCTTGTATCTTTAATGCATTTCTTAGGTTCAAGTGGCATCTGTCTCCTGCTTGCTGCTTTGGTGTGAGGCTAGTGACATTTAAGATAAGGACCTGAGGAAGAAGAGTATTTTTAGTGTGACTTTGGGCAAGGCTCTTACCCTTGGGGTGTACCTGTCCACCTTTCATCTCTGAAATGAAGGGGGTGGATGGGATCACTGCTTCCCAGTCCACGGAGGAGCTTCTGGACAGTACAGATTCAGGGGTACTTGTCCCAGAGGTCTTTTCCATAGGTCTGGGGATGGGACTGGAAATAGGTGTTCCTAACGATTTCTAGATCATTCTGAAGTGTAGTTAGGCTTGGGAAGCAGTAGACTGATTCAACTCCAACATTCTGGGAACCTGGTTGGTTTTCTTTCCTCTTTCTGTTCTCATGGGAGTCACTATTTCAAGGTGGAACTGAAGGCCCCAGGATTTTCCTCTGCTTGGTGGGATACATGATGACTCTTCACTTTTCTGCCTGGGGCAGAAACCTGGAGGTCTGTGTTTTAGTCATGGTTCTTCCCCCACGTGACCTTTGGCAAGTCCCTTCTCTTCCTTGGGCCTCAGTTCCTGTATCCGTAAAGGGAGAATGTACACCGGCTCATCTCTTTGGGCACTCCTGACTCCTACCAGGAATGCTGGGAGGCTGGAATCACAGAATGACACTTACGGACACCGGCCCTTCCATCACGCCGTCAGGACCCGAGATGGTTGCAGAGTCATTTGGTGAAGGCATCCCAGTGGGTTTGTCCTTCTGGGCTGAGCCCATAGGGACACTTCTCACTGCTGCTTGGGCGGGTGGGGGATGCAAGCATTGGTCTGGTTTGAATCCTGGCCTACTATGTGGAATGGGCAGAGAGGAGTCTTGAAACTGGAACGTGAAGAAGTGTTCAGTGCTGGAAGGCAGTACCCCAAGAGGGGATATCATGATATTTTAATGTTTGAAGTATCATCAGAGATCATCTAGCCCAGGGATCATCAACCTTGACACTGTTGAAATTTGGGGCCAGATCATTCTTTGCCATCCTGTGCATTGTGAGATGTTCAGCAGCGTCCTTGGCCTGTAGCCACTAGATGTCAATAATACCCCGACACTCGTGACACCCCAAAACATCTCTAGACGTTGCCAGATATTCATAGGAGGCAAAATAGCCCTTGGTTAAGAACCTCTGATCTAGCTCAATGCCCTTGTTTTACAGAGAGGGGAAGTGATAATGATGTTGAGGAGCAAAGCCAGGCCAGAGGCCCAGGTGGCTGACTCCCAGCCCAGGGCTCTTCCCCTGGGCCCGGTGCAGCCCTGGAGGGTGGCCTGTGTCATCTGTCTCAGTGACCAGCTCTCAGCTTGGTGGTGGTTCTGCTAGTGGTAGCAGGGGGCTGCAGGGGTGGGACATACCTTGTGAATTCTGTTTTCTGACATTTCTCCTCTTCCAGCTCCTCACCGCATCCCCTTTCAACCATCTTCTTGAGGTTTCCAGGCCAATTCCTCCTACCCCTGCGGTGGCCACAGCAGGGTCCCCTCTCCCCCTCTGCCTCCCTCTTTGGAATTAAAATCCTCTTATGAAAATAATTTTTTTTAAGTTTTAAGAAAGGAGTAAAATTGGGGGAGAAGCACCGCTTGGATTAGCTGTACTTCCTTTAAGTAGTATTTAGGAAGCTACAAGTTAGGTCGAGGCAGCTCGAGGCAGACATTGGAATTCAATTAAAGCCAACGAGTGGGGCCTGTGACCCCCATTTTCAAGGTAATTGCTTCTCCAGCTCTGAGTGAATGCAGCCATCGCCCTGTCATTAAGCAGGCAGCCGTCTAATCACTGCGCCTGACAGAGCCTCACAAGGCAGGAATTACGGACAGCCGAGGCGTGCTCGTGCTGGGAAGCTGTGCTTGACTGCACTCCAGTGAAGGAGGCCGCTGATCTAGTCAGGGCGTTCTTTATCTCCTCCTCGAGGAGAGCAGAGAGCGAGCTGCAGCTGAACCGCCTCTGGGAAGCCAGGTGAAGAAGGATAACAGGGGATGCAGAGCCACGGGCTGAACAAAAGGGCGGGCATCCTGGCCCCAGCAGGAAAGGGCAGGAGAGAGAGGGTCCCAGGAGGCTCTTGACAGCTTCCAGTGGCTACCCCCACTGCACTGTTGGATTTGCTGCTCCGGAAGGAGACACAACCTGGCACCCTGGTCTTGGACTTAGAGGAGGGTTTTGGGCAAGTCACTTTGTTCCTCCAGGCCTCAGTTTCTCCATCTGCCCTACTTGTTTAGTGGCTTTCTTGCTCATGGAGTTGAAAGATTCTGAGGTCATGGCTCAGCTCAACTCAAAGAGAAATCAGATACCTCTGGCATGGGCAGGGAGGTAGCCAGTGGCATATTTATCATGAGGATTAGAGTATTCCTAGGGTCTTTCTTCCTGGTGAGAAAGGGCAGGATCCAAGGTCAGGGTGGTGTGTGTGAAAAGGGGAAGGAAAGACAGATAGAGGGAACCAGGCTCTCGAGCCGAGCCAAGCCTCCCCACTCCCCTGCTGGACCACAGGGAACTCAAGCGTCCACCGAGGGAAGAGAGGTGGAAGATTGTCTCTCTTCTAGCTGGGGCCTGGCAAGACTTGGTTACAGTAGCCCTGTTTCTGTTACGTGCTTCTTGGATCAAATTAACAGGAGGGGCTTTAGAAGGACAAGATTCCTGAGCACGAGGAGGGAAATTTGACACTTGGTCAGCAACTTGCAGAAGGCAGCATTTATATTTCCCAAGCAGATTTAAGACCCTGTGAGCTGATGTATCACCCATTTCTGGAACCCTCTTTTTACATTGCTGTATCGTGGCCCAAGATCTTTGGACTGGAAAGTGGAGGAGGTCTCATCTGCTTACCTACTGACAATTTGGTCTTCATTCCCTTGGAAAGTAACAGTAGGGGAGATGTCACAGAGCATTGACTTGATTTTTTTTTTTTTTTTTTTTTAAGTGGGAGCGAAGAGAGGAAGAGGGATGTTGTAGCTTGTCACAAAATACACAGGATATTTTGAAGCCATACCTAAGGCATTCACTCCAGGATGTGGATGAGCTGCATTCAGTTGACTGAATTTTGTATGAGGGGAAAGGATGGCCAAGAGAATGTGCCTTAGGATCCGTCTTTCAGCCAGGCAGTCGTGGTGGAGGGAGGTAATGCTGAATTTGAGTCTGGGCTCTGGTTGCTGCTGGCTTCATGAAGCCGTTCAGCCTCCCGAGCCTGTTCGCCATCTCTGAAGTGGGGATCACAAGGGTTGTTGTGAGCACTAAAAGCTATTACCAACCCCAGAAGCTCAATGCGTGTGGAGCTATGGTGCCCACTGAGTGATGTGAAAGAGAAGGAGCAGTCGGAGGCCTGGAGCTGTTCTCGCTGTCCTTGGAGGGCAGGAAGTATTCATTTTACGCAGTCAGGAGCCTGTCTTTGACTCCTCTGGTGGGAGCCCTTGGCAGGTCTTGGCTCTGGAAATGCTTAGACAACTTCTCTAAGTTCAACCCAAATCATGAACCTGAGAAACGCAGCATTAAATCACCTAGTGAAGGCCTAAGGCGCGATGTGCATAATCCAATTACACATACTCTGCAAGCAAGATCTTCCCTTCAACCTCTTCTGGAAGTAACCGCACCTTCTGAGCCAGGCCACGGGCGCTTATCACTTGTGTGGAGTACATGTTCGTTGACCTGTTTGTGCTCTGGCAGGACATGTTCAAGGAGGGAAAAGTGAACGCCCATGCATGGGCTCGGTTCCAGGCTCCTAGCCCCTCTTTGGGGTTAGGGATGCAAGAGGGAATTATTGACTTCCTTTCATATTGTGGATGGAGAAGTTCCCATATTGGAAGGAAGGATATAAGCTGGAGACAGGCGGTCTCTGATTGTGGAATTGATTCCATTTCTCTGCCATGGGGAAAGCTACTCAGTTGAAAACAGTATCAGCCTCCCACTCAGACATCACTGTGTTTGAGCACATTGTGCTCTGAAGCCAGCAGACGTGTTGCAGGGGATAGGAATACAGCCTGAGGATAGCTGTGCCCGCCTGCCTGCGGAGGTGCTGAGCTGTGATAGGGACGGGGGTCAGGTGGGGCCTTGCCCGCTGGCCCCCAGACCTGTCAGGGAAAAATCTTCGTTTCACTCTCTGTTGTACCCAAGATTGTTGTTAGCGGACCCTCCGTCCGACAAGCCCTGGCGTCTGCTCTTGCACTGAGGAAGGAGCCTTGGAGGTTGGCTCTTCTGTCCCTGCTTCCCAGAGTCTGCTGGACCAGTCCTCGCTGTGCCTTCGAACCACCCCAAGGAGACCTCGAGGGAGTTTCTGGCTCTTTGCAGCAGGTTGCTCTTGCACTCAGAGATGAGGAACGCTTCAGTTTTGCATGGGAGATTCCTTTTCTCTTTTGCAAAGAGGACGCTCCTACCTGACAACACTAAGGCAGAAAACCAGCCTCTCAGCCTTGGAAGCTTAACAGCTTTGAAAGCCACTGTCTGCCAAACAGCCGCTGCTGCCTTTGTTCCAAGTTTCTGACGTTGGTTCACTGGTTCATGTTTTGGGCAAGCAGGACACCTCATGACCCCATTGATGCTTCCTGTCCCAACTAACTGTTCTAGCTGCATCTAATTGGGCCTTGGAAGGAAGGCGTGGAGCTGGGAGGCAGTTGGCACTTGTGGACACCATTTCTCAGCCTCTTCATATACCTTTTCCAAAATTTTCACTAATTTACCCAGAAGACATGTACTGAGCAAACATGCCAGGCACTGTTAGAGGTGCTAGGATGGAGAAGACACAGTCTGTGTTTCTGGAACTCACAGGTTGCCAAGCAGTGCACAAAGGCAAAAGAAACGGTTTACACCTGGGATCTGTCTGTTTGCTAAGATTGAGCACCTGCTCCATTTTTACCTGTACTCACACATGCGATCCTGGCACAACACAGAGAGGTCGGCTGACTTGTCCAAGGACTCACAGCTGATAAAGGATAGAGCTGGAAGTCCGCCTTATTCTGCCTGGCTCCATTGTCTGTGCCATTAGAGCTCTTAGAACAGAGAAATCCATTCTGACCTGAGGTGGGAGGGCATTCAGAGGAGATGGCCTTTGAACTGGGCAAAGCTGAGCCTGGAAGGTTGGGTAGGAGAAGAGACCTTTCCTGGTAAGATAAGACTCGGGGTGCGTGGAGCTATCAACTCCATCTTTCCTTGGGTACAAATGTTCAGTGCACATTTTCTCTAGAAACAGACTTGTTCGTGAGAGGAGTTAGCTGTGTCTGCAGGCAGCAAAGCTACTTCTTTGAAGCCTTCCTTCCCCTCCTCTTCTTTGTCTCTTCCTCAAGGGATCTTATTGGCTCTGCACTATAAAATGCGGATTAAATACCTCAGCCCTTGCTTTCTGGGATCTTACTAAATAGTTATCACCAGCAGAATTAACGGGCCTACCAACAATTTGTCTAAACAAAGGAGCCCTACTGGAGACTCGTTTTAAAACCAGGTATCCAGATAAAGTTGTATTGTCCAACCACACCAGGGAATACTAGGTAGCCATTAAAAAGGACAAGAAAATTTCTTCAGAACATTGCTAAATTAAAATCAAGCTGTATAGCAGTATGGTTCACAAGAGTCCATTTCTATATAAATACATTTGAAATGTGTAGATTTTCATAAAGAAAAACCTAGGCAGGTTTAACAGTAGAATCTTCCAAGGGTAGGATTGAAGGGTAATTAAAAAAACTTTTTAACATCTACTTATTTTTAGTATTTTCTTAAAATGAGCATGTATTAGTTTTGTAATAAGATATAAAAAATTACATTTTCTTAACAAAGAAAAAGTGGAGGAGCACAGAGTAAGCTCCCATCCTAGAGGAGCTGGAGTTTCTTAGCTGGGAGGGGTTGGATCTCCGCACTGGACTCTGTGATGCTGGCTCCAGGGGCCCCCATAGCTTTGTGTCTGCCATAGTGTCTCAGTGCAGATGTGGGGTCAGACCACCCTGGGACAGTGCCCATGAACTGCCTAGCAACAGACATCACAGAAATGCTCTGACAGCTTTGAGCGACGGCTGCAGTGCCAGCCTTTCACCCAGAACTGACAAAGGGAGCCCTCTGGGGCCAGGAGTGCCATGGCTACTGTGGCTGCCGTTAAGTTTGGGATGAGGCCAGGTGGGCAGTTTGCAGCCTAGCTGGGGGAGAGTAGGGCCCTTTATCCATAACCTGAAATGCTTACTGCCTCCTCCTGCCGGAGCCATGGGCCTTCACTGTGTTCTGTTATCTGTTCGCAGTTGCCAGAAAACTATCTCATATTGACAGGCGAGCTCCCTTAGTAAGGTGTGAGATCTGGAAGCTTCTCAGATGTATTCTGTATGGCACTCCCCACCAACCCCTTTTGCTTTGGGGATCTTCTTAGGAATGAACATTCTTTGGATGAGGGCTAGTGGTTGACAGATTTACTAGTGGTGGGATTTGGCCAATTACTAGCTACCTACTCCAGCCCCCTAAGCATCTATTAAATGGCCACAACCCCTCCCTTGCCAGGTGGTTGGAAGGTGCCCAGGCATTCATTCAGGCATTCAGTAAATGTTAGTTTTCTTCTCTTGCACTAGTTGAGAAAAAAGATGTGTGCATAGGTGGATACCAGCATACCTAACTTCTCTTGCAGTAGTGGAGAAGAAGTTGGGTGGGGCGAAGGGAGAGGAAAGAGAAGCCCAAGCCCCTGAGGCTAGTGTTGAGTGGGGAAGTTGGGCCTCTGGAGCCAGGGCAGCGGAATCCTTGACTAGGGAGGAGACAGGGAGAATTGCATTGTTGTTGTTGATAATACTGACTTGCTGCATGGCAAGTTTTTAGAAGGGTTCAGGAATCCATTTTAAACTCTTTGTAAATGTTAGCTACTGCCATGAGGCTTAGTAGCTGTGTGCCATGAGCTGCTGCAGACATTATCTTACAATAATCCTCTGGGGTCTGCTGCTTTCCCCCTTTACAGATAAGGAAATTTGAGGCTCCAGGCCTTGAAGTAACCTGCCCCAGGCCACATAGCTAGAAAGTGCCAGAGTTGGGATTTCAATCCTGGTCTGTCTAGTTCCAAAGCCTCCACTCTTCCAGTTACCCCGTTCTCCACCACTGATGTCCGGTGACTTTAGCACTCATTCCATTGGCCCCCAGCTCATCTGGCTCTGGGGCCTTTGCTGTGATGACCTGCCCTGCCCCCTGCTCTGTAGGGCAGGCTTGGAGTTCCTAAGAAATAAGGAGCCTTCCCTAGAGTCCAGCCTCAGGGTGGAAGGTGCTGGCAGCTAATGCTGAAGGCATGTACGCATGAGCAAACACTGCCAGGGCTGTGAGCTTAAAAATGGATCCCTCTCTACTCAGAGGGAACCCCATGACTTTGTGGTTTTTTAAATGCATGCATTATTTATCTCAGGCTTGGAAACAAACATTGAGAAATTCTTCGTGAAACTGGGGTGCAGGGGGTTGGGGGTGCTTGAAGACATGAATCTTTACATTACAGTCTATTAACAGACTTCCTTCAGCGAGACATTCATGTGGACTGAGCTGGGGGCAAAGGTTTTGGGGGTGCTTCCCCCTGCCACCCACCCAATGAAGGAGCAAGAGGAATGGGAAGAGCCACTCCCTCCCTCCCTCCTGAGGTGGCCACACCTCCCCTGCCCTCCCCAGCTCAGCTGTACTCACCACCGACTTCATTGCAGCAGCAGCAGCTCCAGGCGCAGCACCTCTCGCATGCCACACACGGCCCCCCGGTCCAGTTGCCACCCCACCCGTCAGGTCTCCAGCCTCCAGGAATCCCCCCAGTGACAGGGAGCAGTTCTGGGCTGCTGGCACTGGGTGCCCTGGGCAGCCAGGCCCATCTGACGGTGAAGGATGAGAAGAACCACCATGAACTCGATCACAGAGGTGCGGCTGGGCTGGGGCAGAGGGTGGGGCGGGGCAGGGCTGGGCATGGGCGCTCATAGGCCTCACAGTGAGTGGACCCAGCAAGTGCTGTCGCCCTAGGACCAGGAGTTACCAAGGATTTGGAGCCATCTGTTGAATACCTGGCGCGTGGAAGCCAGCGCCATCCAATCCCACGCACCTTTTCCTACTCCTTGGTGTGGACCTGGTATTCTCTGTCCTGAAGACCCTGTCTGTTCATCTGGAGCCCCCTCCCATTTTCCCACAACACCCTTGCCTGTCCTTCAGGGACCAGCCCCAGTCCACCCCTTCAGGATGCCTTCCTGGTCAGACTAGGGGCTTTTTCAAGTTCCCATAAGAGTTGAAGAGTTGGTATGCCAAGGCTAAGTCCTTGTTACTGTCGTCTTCCATCCTACCCCTGGAAAATGTCTTGTGCTCACCACGATCATTAGCTCCCTAGGACAGGGCCAAGCTCTTGGGTGTTTTCCTTACATCTATGTCTCACCGATGCAGAAACCTGGGAAAGGTGCACAGTCAGTGCTCAGGCAAAGGTTTGTTAGCTGGCTGCCTGTAAGTGGGGGTAGTGCACACCCCAGCAAGAGATCACATTGACTTGGAGTCAGAACTTGTTCCCTGACCCTCTCTGCAGCCCCTACCTTGAGGACCCAGGAAGTTGCACCAAGCTTGGCCGCAGGAGGGGTTCATTGGATCAGGAAAGAGAAAGGCCTGGCTCCCTAGGAGGCCCTTTTCAAAAATTGGTGCCAAATGCACTCTGCCCTTAGATACGGTATTGACTGGGGCACGTAGCCAACACCTTCTGAGCACTAGCGACCTGGAATGTCACCATCCTGCCTTGGCCCAGGCCACAGGGTGGTAGCTGGTCCCGGGAACTGGAGGCTACAATTTTTGTCTTACAGTGGGATGGTCCTTTTGGCAGAGGAAGAGGGGCCTGTCCATAGCAGACAGGAGAACTGGGGAGCTAGTGCTTAGCTGGGCAAATTATCAGAGGCTTCAGCTTTTAGGGGCATCCTGACAAAGAATCAGAGAATGGTGTTAATTTCAAAAACAAAATTAAAGAAACCACTCCTAAATTCCTTTTTTTTTTTTTAAACAATAAAGTTCTTAACTCCAGGTCCTGCTGGTATTTTATATGGCATGATCCTTCTCAAGCTTGTGATCTTAAGACCCCTAGTCTGCTAAAGAGTAAACTTGGTGCCCTCTGGCATGACAGGGAGAACTGGGTCAAAGGCCTACCCTCCCCACCCTGGGGACTGGGCCTCCCCTGCCCACCCTGGGGACTGGAGGGGTGGGGGCAGCATTGGAATTTGGGTGGCGAATTTCCAAACCGAGAAACGCCACCTAATGGCCCTGCCTTGGCTGATCCACAGAGACAGCAATCCAGGCCTTCTGCCCATTTTAAAACCAGTGCACTAGCAAATCACAAAAGCCAGCTGGACTTAGACTGACCTTTTTCCTTTTTTTTTGTCTTTTTGTCTTGGGGTGCCTGACCTTCCTCCTATCCTGGCCTTCTTTCCCCAAAGAGAGAGAATCCAGTGCGGTAAGTGTTGGCACTCTGGAACCTGGAGGGGTGTTTGGGTGCTGGGAGGAGGTGGGACTCGGGGCTCCCAGAATCGCGGGCCTGAGACCAGTCGGTTGGTGTCCAAAGCTTGCTTCCGGGTTCCCGGTTCTGCTCTGTGGGTTGTAACTGGGAATTTTGTTGTTTGTTTACTCTTGCTGAGCTGGGAGTCCTGGCTTCAGTGCTGATGTCTTAGTCCAGAGCCAGTGGTTGGGTGAGGGGTAGTTACTGTCATAAAATGGGAGCTGCTGTCGTCACCTGTTGAGAGTGACCTTCAATTGTGGAAGCCCTTCATCTCTCCAGGCTTTAGGTCCGTGATTTGTCAAATGACGAGCTTGGGCTAAATGAGCTCTAACTCCCTTTCATATGAGAGGTGATACTTTGAGAGGTCAGCTGACCAGCCCTGGATCTTCCATTGCGAGGGGCTTTGTGGAGTCTCTGGGCTAAACCCAGGGCTAAGTACCGAGGTGTCCCATGTTCAGGGCCAAGGTTTTTACTTACCCCCCCTGCTAGGATGCCTCCTGTATGATCTTTCACTCGATTTAAGAAAGTGCTAGCAGGCGAGCATTAAGGCCAGGCCGCCTGCGTGTCTGCCAGCCCTGAGATTTGTTGTAAATCTTTCTGATCACACTGAGGCTCCGAGGTTCTGTTTCAAGTGAATAAGCCTTCTGAATAAGCGCAGTGGAGTCTGGATAAAAAAAATCCTCCAGCGATTAGCAAAGCTATTTTATTCCTCATCGCCGTCCTTGTATCTGGGGCCATCTAATCTGTTAGGATGGCTTTGGTTATTACCTCGTGTTAAGTAGGACTTGGAAGGTCAGGCAGTTAACTAACCATCTAGACAGCAGCTTCCTTGCGCAGCTCTCTCCAATCCAACCCTCCTTCCCTTCCTGGCCCTCCCCCAACCCAGGCTGACTTTTTAAACCTCCCATTAACAGTGAGGCTGGCGTCTTTTGCCTCTTGCCCCGCCTACATGCTCAGAAATCCAGGACCACATTTGGGCTGAGGAATGGCTAGGTACCTAAGAGAAGAGTCATTGAAGCTGAAAATCCATGTTCGCTGCCACAGTACTGATCCTCTAACATGCCATTTTCAGAGAAGCAGTTTGCCTAGATAGGAGGGGGCCTGGATTGGACATTTTAAGGCTGAGGTCTGCTCCCAGCTTTATGAGACCCTGTGTAGTTCTCTTGGCCTCTCTGAGCCTCAGTTTCCTTATCCATCCATGGGAATAATTCCCGCTTGACCAACCTCTCAGCTTTGTTTAGGAAGACCCGTTATAACCTGACTGAGGATCCAGATTATCTGGCTAGCAGGGACCCACTTCAGTGGAATCGGAGGGGGAGTGGGAAGCCCAGCACTCTCTAAAGAGCATGAGTCTTTACCTCATCCTCATCCCTATTGGCTTCTGGCGTTGTGCCCCATCTGTGAAAGTTTTCTGCTAAAAGACCCCCCCCGGGAACCCGCAAGAGCTGGGCTGTTTACCGTGCTCGCTGAGGTCCATGCATGGCACACATGGGCCTCAGGAAACTCCAATGGGAATGAATCAAGATGCTGGGCAGAGGCAGCAGTGGGCAGTTCAGGGCCGAGGCTGTGCGCATGGCATGTGGCGTGGTGATGGTGTCAGGGGCGGTGTAGACTGAAATAATCAGGCTTTGGAAACCAGGTTGTCAACAGATGAGGCCTACGGCAGGAAGGACAAGGCTGTGTCAGAGTGGGAGGGGGGATGGGGGGACAGGCTGGAAGCTGTCCCAGAAGGGGTTAGTCTGGAGTCCAATTAGTGGTAGCTTCATTCATATTTCCTTGCCTAGCCGAAGCAATAAAAAATACTTAGTTTTTTGGCCGCCTGCCAGCCAGAGGCGGGCTGGATCGATGCCGCTAAATGCCTGACATGACTCTCCGGTAGCGGCGAGGGTTTTCAGCCTGACTGCATGAGAAGAAAGAGCTCGCTGTTCTCCCGAGCTGAGCACCGGGTCGCAAGGAGAAACACGAGCAGCCGCACGCCCCCTCCCCTGCCCGCCTGCCTGCAAGGGGCAGCCAGTGCGAGGGGCTGGAAGCATTTCTGCTTAGCACAGGGTGGCCACCACCATCAGAGGAAATGAAATGAAATGACGGTGATTTTTCTGCCGGCGATTGCAGCAGCTAATTGAATTGCGGCTGTGCGCGCATCACCACCGCTCCTGCACGGCTGTGGGGAAGGTTGAGCTGCAGTTCCATTATAACCTCCATGTTTTCTTCAAGGCTTGATAACTTTGCCATTTTAATTTGCCTCAGGCAGAAACTTGGCAGGGTAGGGCTGCCCAGAACCCGGCTTAGGAAAGGAAATTAAGTTCTGAGGCTGGTTGCCGCACTATTCCCACCGAATACCGCTCAGCCCCGTTCCCTCCAAGTGGCCCTTGCCCCTGAGCCACCCTTGGCCTCTGGGAAGTGGAGAAGGGAAGCCTCATTCCACTTGCCTTCTGATGCTCATCTCTTCTGAACAGATGTCCCTCTGGGTCTCCATGTGACCTCCTGTGTTGCATGGGGACTGGGACCCGGGATGGCCTGTCCTTTTCTTCCAGCTCCATCATAGCTGGACCATGAGCTCCTGGAGGGCAGGGATTGTGCCTCATTCAGTCTGCCACTCCTGGCCTGCAGCACCAGGGCTGACACAGGGCAGCTGCTCGGAAATTGGTGGGTGGGTGAAGGTAAAGTTTGGACTCTTAGAAAGGAGTCAACCTCACAAATATTGTAGAGGGGTATTGGTCCTGATATTATTCTCTGGGCACAGAGGTTTGCTGGCAGGTGCCCTTGCCAGTTGCACTTCCCTCCCTGCCCCCCAGCTCGGTGGTAACAGCCCCATGGTGATTTCTGACCACTATCAACCCCCAGGACTGCTCTGTCATCTTCCCTCTTCCTAGGCCTCCCATCCCAAAGGCTTCTCATCCCATTGGCTTTATAGTTGAGGCAGAACTCACAAAAATTTGGGGTTCCCTTTGTGCCACCTTCTGCTAGGGGAGCTTGGGCACATTGGCCAACCTCTCGGGGTCTCCACTTGGTGATGGCTACAGAGGCGGTGACTGTCCCTGCCCTTGCTCCTTTTCCTGTCTGTCAGCGGGAAAGGCTTCATGACATGGCATTTTTGTTTTTTTACAACCCTGGTGTTTCTCCAGAGTTGCTGACAGCCTCACCATGGAGGCGGAGGTGTTCACACAGAATGCTCGGCTGCTCATCTCCACTGGGAAGTTGGTGGCTGCCTGACGCCCTCCTTCCCTATCAATCTCCCCATTCCTGTTGGGCTCAGCAAATGAAGTATTGCTCATGGCCCCCGCCTGTCAGCTCAGATCCATCTTACAAGACTCAGCGCAAATTCCACTTATCCCTCCTTTGAGTAAATGAGTGTAGCAAGCGTGAGATGGGTGGTGAATGAAACCCAGGTGACCCTCGCCCTCACGGAGCGTAGTCACACAGGCCAGAAGGCAGATGGCTTACTGCAGGGTTAATTACTTAATAGCAGTGCGGAGCTGCAAAAGAGAATTGGGGATGTGCCCAGGGCATCTCCTCAGGGACTCAGTCTCAGGGGAGTGGGGAAGCCTTCCCTGGCAAGGCTCTGATGGAGCCACGATCTGCAGGGCAGAGAGGAGTTCAGCTTCTCTTCCCTCCCCTGACCTCTGTGTCACCTGCACTTAGCTGTGTGCGGATGTGTGAATTGTTACACGCAGCAGAAAATTTTAACCCCAAACCCTCTTCTTCCTTCCAGAATAACTCTGTGTCACCCTCGGAAAGCCTCCGGGCCAGTGAGAAGCACCGGGGCTCTGCGGACTACAGCATGGAAGCCAAGAAGCGGAAGGCGGAGGAGAAGGACAGCTTGAGCCGATATGTACGTCCAAGGCGCCGTGGCACCACTGGGGTTTCTGTTGGGTAGGGCAGGGGGTGTCTGCAGGGCCCAAGCTGTGGCCAGGGTCCTCTTGTGGTTGGCAGTGAGTCAGAGAAACACAGGTGGCGATAGGGGGCCCTATTGAGGAGGGCAGGGTGGGGACAGGGCTAGGGTGAAGTTCACACACACTGTAAGCATGCAAGCCACTGTGGGGTGGAGGTGGATGGGGAGGTCATCCTGGTCTCCGTGGGGTCTCTTCCCACAGACAGGCCAACAACCCCAGGCTGCTGTCATGGTGCTGCCGGAATCCCACTTGGCTCTAAGGGGCTGCTCCCAGTGCCCCCCAAAATGTGGACCCTACAGTCCTCTCAGTTGGCTCCAGGCATGCACTCACTTGGCCACCCAGTCATGGCTTTTACTAGCCTTTTAATAGGATGCCCCCGGCACGTGAGACCCTAGTGGAAGCATGGCTGTTGTGTTTCCCCTGTGTCAGGCTGTGCAGGGCTGAGAGCTGGGACAGAGGGAAGGGGAGGATATGGTGCAGGGCCTCAGTGGTCTTGCACCCAGCCCTCTTCAGCCACATGGCTGCTGTGTGGCTTTGGACACATTGAGCACCTGAAGGACACTCAGCTGTGTTTCTGTGAGAGGAGGCAAGTTACCATCCCACACAGACGGGTGGGAATGACCAGGTGAGAGCAGCACACTGACTGTGAAGGATGGTGGATGTGAAACCAGCTGGGAAGAAGGTTCTGGCTTCAGAGAGAAGCAGAAGGGCAGGCTGTGGGGGCAGGGGCTTAGAACTGCTATGTTGGAGCGGGTGTCAGTGCGGCTGCCCAGTGGGTACAGGAGTGGAGTAACCTGGGGACTGGGCTAGGGGACAGCCTCACGGGGAGACCGTGTTGAGCTGGAGTGGAGCCTGTTGAAGGGCAGGGCTGGAGTAGAAAGCATGGACTTTGGGGTTTGGCCCAGCTTCGGGTCCTGGCCAGTAGAAGGACAGGGTGGTTTGGGCTCAGTCAGGGGTGGGGAAAGTGTGGCGTCTTACTGACCAGTTGGCTTCTCTCTTGGTTGCAGGACAGTGATGGGGACAAGAGTGATGATCTGGTGGTGGATGTTTCCAATGAGGTATGGGCAGGCCTGGTCACAAGGGGGCTCTTGGTTTGGAATTATTCCTCCCCAGGGTGGGATCTATTCTGTCTGTTCTAGTATTACTGGCAGCCTGAGCAGGGAGACAAGGCCTCCAGTCTTGGGGTCTCAGGGGGTCAAGAGGAGCAGGGCAGGGCTTTGCTGCATGGTGTCCAGGCATATATGGGCCCAGAGGGCCTCCTGCAGTGGGTCTCCAGAGAGACACCCCCAAAGATCCCAGGTAGGGGCCATCTTCTATTCCCCGTGATCCTCCATCCCCCCAGGGGCTCAGCCCCAGGGGCCTGAGGAGTTGCTGGAGAGCATCTACACTCGGCCAAACCCAGCCATGCTGATTGAAATCCTGAACTTGTGTTTGACATTGGGCAGATCACCCTTCCAGTCTCTCTAGGCCTCAGTCAGACCAGATGGTTAAGAGTTAGTTTCCCCTCACTGCGGCCTCCAGTCTTTCAGCCAAGCTCGTCTTCCCATCACCCATGCCCTCTCTCTTCCCACTCCTAGAGCAGGGATGCCTCAAGGCTGGCTGTTGCTTTCAGTGCATCTCTGCATCACTTGTGTTTTCAGGACCCTGCAACGCCCCGGGTCAGCCCGGCACACTCCCCTCCTGAAAATGGGCTGGACAAGGCCCGTAGCCTGAAAAAAGATGCCCCCACCAGCCCCGCCTCGGTGGCCTCTTCCAGTAGCACACCTTCCTCCAAGACCAAAGACCTTGGTCATGTATGTGGGGTCTGGGTGGAAGGGAGTGGGAAGGGAGCGGCAGGGACTGGAGCTGGGGTGGTGCCAATTGGCAGGCAGAGGGGTGGAGTGGAAGAAGCTGGATGGGTGATTGGTCCTGGTTTACCTCCTGTGCCTGGTGGGCCTGTGCTAATGAGTTAACATTTCTGAGCCTTGGTTGCTACATCTGTAAAATGGGAGTGATCACCCCAGTCCCTGCCAAACAAGGTTGGGTAAGGATTGAGAAGCTGTTCGGCAGAAGCTTCAAAAGGGGCTGGCTCTGGGCTTCACGTTGGGACCGGCACCAGTTGTGCCCGGCTCCTAGGGGAATGGAAGCCTCATGGCCTCCCTTGTTCTGCATCTCCTGTCTTCAGAACGACAAATCCTCCACCCCTGGGCTCAAGTCCAACACACCAACCCCAAGGAACGACGCCCCAACTCCAGGCACCAGCACGACCCCAGGGCTCAGGTCGATGCCGGGTAAACCTCCGGGCATGGACCCGATAGGTATAATGGGTAGGCACCATGGGCTGGGTTAATCTGATTGGGGGGAGGGGGTCTGCCCCTGGCCAGGGCAGGGGTGACACACAAGCATGGGATAGAGCACAGGCAGTGTCTCCCAGGGCCTGCCCTTGGGGACTTCACAGTCAGATTTGAGGGGGTGATGCCAGGGTTTCTGGGGCCCCTGCTGGGCCAGACGTGAAAGCAGCATCAGACAGGTCAGGGCTCCCAAGATCTGTTCCCACTCCTGTTACTAGTCCAGTGAGGCTCTAAGCAAGCCCGTTTGGGCCTCCATATCCTGCTCTGTAAAAAGAGATGGGTGCATCTGCCAAGCTCTAAGCTTCTTTGGCTCTGAAGGCGGGGATCCCAGTTGGGTGGGTTGAGTCTGAGAGGACTGCCTGGAGCAGGCAGCTTAAGAATGCAGGGAGGGTTATTGCTGGGTGAGGCGGCCATGGTCATGTCCCGATCCCCCTAAGGCCCACCTCCCTGACGCCCATCCCTTGCAGCCTCGGCTCTGCGCACGCCCATCTCCATCACCAGCTCCTATGCGGCACCCTTCGCCATGATGAGCCACCACGAGATGAACGGCTCCCTCACCAGTCCTGGAGCCTACGCCGGCCTCCACAACATCCCACCCCAGATGAGCGCCGCCGCCGCCGCTGCAGCCGCTGCCTACGGCCGATCGCCAATGGTGAGCTTTGGAGCTGTACGTAGACCTTTTGGCTCCTTTCTTGGGGACTGGGCGTGGTGTGGGGAGCCAGTGGGGGTTGGAGGGGTGCTCCCCACATGCTAAAGGGGGCCCTTCAGGGTCTCAAGGCCAGGCAGCTGCCCCTGTGGGGAGAAGGTATATCAGAAACAATTGAGACTTGGCTGGAAGGGCACATGCTTCGGGGCTAGCAGACCAGGGTTCCATCCCCTACTGGCCTGTGAGCTGCCCTGTGACCTCATGCAAAGCAGCCTCCCTTTCAGTCTGCGAAACTGGGCTGACATCTGGCTTTCCCGGCTCTGGGGGGTGGGAATTCCAGGGCGAGTCAGGTGATGTCCATGGAGCAAGGGTCTCATAGATGGGACTGGTCGTTATAAGACTTTGCATTGTGGTGAATGAATAATAAGAGTTAGGGGCTGGGCACAGTGGCTCATGCCTGTAATCCCAGCACTTTGGGAGGCCAAGGTGGGTGGATCACCTGAGGTCAGGAGATCGAGACCAGCCTGGCCAGCCAACATGGTGAAACCTCATCTCTACTAAAAATACAAAAATTAGCCAGGCATGGTGGCAGGTGCTATTCGGGAGGTGGAGGCAGGAGACTCACTTGAACCCGGGAGGCGGAGGTTGCCGTGAGCCAAGATCACGCCACTGCACTCCAGCTTGGGTGGCAGAGCCAGACTCCATCTCAAAAAATAAAAAGAAGAGTTAAGGTTGGCAGGGAGAGGGGCCCTTTTTTAGGAGACAGTTTTCCTTTTTACCTTCTGGACCTGGGGTGGCCTCCTCTCCACTGGCAGGATCACAGGAGAGGAAAGAAGTAGGGCAGGGCTAGCTCTGCCTTGCAGAATAGGGAGGATGCTGGTTCAGAGTGGGGGTCTGCACTGTCACCCCCTCCCTGCCACGGGCCCTCCTGGGCCTGTGTCTCCTCTGAATCAATGGGCTCTGCTCTGCTCAGCTTGTCTCTTGGGTTACAAAGTGGCAGAGCCGTGCAGGCAGGACCCCAGGTGGGTGGTGGAGGATGCAGGGGTGGGGATGTGTGGCAGCACGGCTGATGGAGGGCTGTCTTGCCTTGCTTTCCAGGTTGGTTTTGACCCTCACCCCCCAATGCGGGCCACAGGCCTCCCCTCAAGCCTGGCCTCCATTCCTGGAGGAAAACCGTAAGCTTTGGCTATACTTACTGCATGCTTTGTAGGATGGGCAGGAGAGAGCACTCTACCCCCTCTTCCAACAACGCCCCTCATCCCCTGACCAAGGGTTTGCCCTGGTGCATGTCCCTTTGGAAAGGTATCTGTCCCTCTGGAGACATCGAGGGCTGGTTGCAACCCCAGGAAACTGTAGCCAAGCCACACTTCTAAGCACCCACAGAAGCTCCCTCCAACAGAGGAGCCATGGGGTTAGCTAAGTACATGGCCACTGGGCTGGGAGAGAGGGAACACTCCTCACCGAGTCACCTGGAGCTGTGGTGGGCCTTGCTGACTCCTTTGGGTTCGACCTGCTGGGAAGGCCCCAGTGCCGCTGGTCGCAGGCCCTTCCCTGTCAGCAGTGCTTCCCTCCCCTGGAGGGCACACTCTCCCCAGCCCTGCACTTCCTCGGGTTGCTAGGAAACTAAAAGATTGAGCCTACAGATAATGCCGAGACACTGCCTGACACAGTCCTCTAATTGTCCACGAGAATCTAGATGCTGATTGAGAGGGCACCCACCAGAGCCTGAAACAGCGGGCAGGCTGGGCTGGCTCCCCACTGGCTCTGACACGGACTTTCCCATTTGCTACTGGAGGGGCAAGCAGATCCCTTCCCCAATACCACCGGCTCCTAAAGCAAGAGGTGGCATTTCAGCCAGGCCCTTTCCAGGGTTGGCATGTTGGGGGAATGTATGGATCATGGGAAAGGGCATTCCAGGACATCTGTGGGTTTCTGGTCTGATTTGGAGCAAGGATATATAACTGGGTGTAAAAATCAAAGCTGGTCTGTTAATCACTCTCCACCCCGATGGAGCCATCCCAGTACATGGGGTTACTGGGTTCGAAAGGTTTCAGAGCAGAGGGGCCTGGAGGCAGGGCAGCCAGTCGGGGGCGGTGCAGGTGACCTGGGCCAGGCCTGTGGGAACTCTGAGGGGCCGGGATGGATGGCAGCAGTGACAGTTCTCACCTTTTCAGAGCGTACTCATTCCATGTGAGCGCTGATGGGCAGATGCAGCCCGTGCCCTTCCCCCACGACGCCCTGGCAGGCCCCGGCATCCCACGGCATGCCCGGCAGATCAACACACTCAGCCACGGGGAGGTGGTGTGTGCTGTGACCATCAGCAACCCCACGAGGCACGTCTACACAGGTGGCAAGGGCTGCGTGAAGATCTGGGACATCAGCCAGCCAGGCAGCAAGAGCCCCATCTCCCAGCTGGACTGCCTGGTGAGAATCTCAGGGCCACCGTGACTCCTCCAGCTGGTGTAGGAGGATGGGGTAGCCTGGGCCACAGGGGAGAGCCCCAGGGCCCGGCTCAGCATCGTATTGGCTGAGCAACTTTAGGCAAGCCGACTAACCTCTCTGAGCCTCAGTTGTGCCTTCTCTGTGTGGGGCTGATACTGACCTCCTGGTATTCATGAAAGATCAAAGGGTTGTGAATTTGAGGAGTGGAGACAGCCTGGCAGCTGCTGGGTATAGGGGAGGCTGTAAGCAGGGCTGGTGAGGGTGCTCGGTGTTGCTGGACAGGACTCTCCTGGTGCCCAGGAGGGGAAGTAGGCAGCACTCAGCCCTGCCCCTTCTCCCTCCAGAACAGGGACAATTACATCCGCTCCTGCAAGCTGCTCCCTGATGGGCGCACGCTCATCGTGGGCGGCGAGGCCAGCACGCTCACCATCTGGGACCTGGCCTCGCCCACGCCCCGCATCAAGGCCGAGCTGACGTCCTCGGCTCCCGCCTGTTACGCCCTGGCCATCAGCCCTGACGCCAAAGTCTGCTTCTCCTGCTGCAGCGATGGGAACATTGCTGTCTGGGACCTGCACAACCAGACCCTGGTCAGGTGAGCCGGCAGGAGGGAGCATTAGTGCCTTGTCCTGGGGAAGTTTTTAGCCATCCTGCCTGGTCTTGTTTGCTGTGACCTTGGCCCTGTCTGAGGCACTGTGGGGTGGCCAGAACGGTTGGGATGAGGGATGCACAGGTGAAAAGACAGCTCCGTCTGCCTTATGTGAGGGACAGAGGAGGGAGGGCCATTGGGCCCAGGAGCTTGGAGAGGGCTCTGGGAAGAAAGTGGAGCTGAAGCATGTCTGGGAGAGTGGAGGTCAGATTAGTGGAGCAAGCAGAGAAGCCGGGAGCAGAGGCCCAGAGACTAGATTAGGGAGACCTGACTGGGAAGCCACATCACATGGTGGCTAAATAAGCCTCAGGACAAAACTGCTGGGTTTGAATCCTGCCTCCACTATGACCTAGTGCAAGTCGCTGAACCCCTGCAGCTCAGTTTCTTCCTGTGTAAAACAGCGACAGTGGAGCATCTTCCTCTAACTGTGCTGCAGTGTAAAGGCAGACGGGTGCCTGGCCCAGCCGACTCTTGTATACATGGGCTGTGTGTGTTATTCAGCGTGTTCATGGATGGCCTCAGCCCCATAGTTCATGCAGGGTGAAGAGATAGATTAAGAGGGCAAATTGAGGGCGTGTGGAATGCGAGCTAAGGGGCTGTGTCCTAAAGGCAGTGGGGACCTGCATTCTTTATCAGTCATCTCTTGCGTAGCTTCCCCAGGGCCTTCCTGCCTTCCTCACCTTCCTGAGCCTCCAGCTCCATCTCCTCCAGAGGCCTACCCTGGAGGGATTCAGTCTCAGAAGGCTGGTGCAAGGTCCCCTTTTCACCTCCCCCCCCATTTCCCAGGGGACTTGTCCCTGGGCAAACGCTTCTGTGGAACTGGAAAGAGGCCGGGCTAGCTTTGCTGCAAGCTCGCTAAGGGACCATGCGCATAGTGCACTCTTCTGGGCCTCAGTTTCCTCTTCTGCTCAGACTGCCCCTGGGATAGCTGCCACCTGGCAGTCCATGGTTCCCGGGACTCACCCTCCTCCCTGCTTGGCTTTCGTAGGCAGTTCCAGGGCCACACGGATGGGGCCAGCTGCATAGACATCTCCCACGATGGCACCAAACTGTGGACAGGGGGCCTGGACAACACGGTGCGCTCCTGGGACCTGCGGGAGGGCCGGCAGCTACAGCAGCATGACTTCACTTCCCAGGTGTGCGGCCCAAGACTCCTCCCTTCCCAAAGAGCAGTGTGTTCCCTCCCTCCGTGGCCCCAGTGGCTGGGTCAGGGACAAAGGGACCCTCACAGAGTGGCCACTGCCAAGAGACTTGGGACCAACCTGAGCCATCTGGGAAGGCTTCCTGGAGGAAGCAGCAATGAAACAGATGGAGATGATCTTGGGGTTGGACACATTTCGCCCAACTGTGGAAATTCGATTCATTCGGTGCTGCTATTGAGCACTTGGTCCTCGGCGTCCTCATTCACAAGATGGAAATAATAGTAGCACCCTCCTAGGTCTGATGTGGGCACCTGAAATGATCCCTCTAAAAGCCATAGCCATAAACCCTACTCACAGAAAGCATTCCAGGGATTATTATTTCTTATTTGCATTCCTCACTTTAATATTTTAATCTTAAATATTTAATATTTTAGTGGGTTTTTTTTTTAACTCACTTTTTTCTTAAGGAAAGACGAAAGTCTCAGAGACAGAGTAACTGAATGCAAAATGTGTGTGCTTTCTCACCTATAAAATGGGGATGGAAAATGACCTCCCATACTCCTGGGTTATTGGGTGGGTGGGGAGGGACCCTGAGCCTCAGAGGACCTGAGCAGCACCTTTGGGAGCCGCCCTCCTCTTGAGGGCAGAGAATGCTGAGCTCAGTCCATCTCCCCTCCCGCCACCTGCAGATCTTCTCGTTGGGTTACTGCCCCACTGGGGAGTGGCTGGCCGTGGGCATGGAGAGCAGCAACGTGGAGGTGCTGCACCACACCAAGCCTGACAAGTACCAGCTGCACCTGCACGAGAGCTGCGTGCTCTCCCTCAAGTTCGCCTACTGCGGTGAGCCTTGGATGGGCCCAGGCCTGATGGAGTGGGGTGGGGAACCCAGGGCAGCCTGGCCCAACAGGACAGAAGAGGGGCCCAAAGCTGATAGAACAAGCTAGGCGCTGGAACCAGGCCTCCTGACCCCTGGGCTGGTGCCCCTTCAACACCCTTTAGTGATCTTGTTCCACATCCTTGTTTCTTGGATGCAGATGTCACCATGAGTCATTGAACTGTCCAGACACTAGGCCAGAGCCAGTTCTTGCAGGCTTGGGGCAAAGGAACAGGACAGTAGCAGTGCAGGCAGTTCCTCTCCATGGTTACAGCCACTGGCTTTGACATTTGATAGCCTTGGATGGGAATGTCTGCTCCTCCACTGACAAGCTGTGCAGTCTTGAACATCTCACCCTCTCTGAACTCTAGTGGATTTTTCTCTCTGGTCGGGAATAGCATGGTGCTCATGGCTTTCAGGGAGCATAAGGGCTTTAACACTTGTAGAGCCCTGGCCCAGTGCCTGCCTGGAGGAAGGGCGCCCACTGACTGCTGTCTTCAGCCAGGTCTCCAGACTCCCAGGGCTTGGATATTTTCAGTATTTCCTGTCGCCTTCCAGTAGTAGAATTTAGAAAGGCCAGTCAACCTCAGTGGCTTTGACAAGAATCTTTTGAGGCAGTGTTATCACTGCAATTAACTTCAAATCCTACCTTTTCCCATCCTAGCCCCACCCAGCCCTCCCCCTGGATTTCAGAGAAAGGCCTTCTCCAGGTGTCCGCATGTCCCATTTGCAAAATGCCTCTCGAAATTGGAGAGTCATACTAGTTAGCAGTTCTCACTGCTTTTCTTTGGCAGCTGGCCATGTCTAGGGCAGGTCTTGCTTTAGAGGGCAGTGAGCTACAACCTGATCATGGCTTTGCCTCCCACCTGCAGGCAAGTGGTTCGTGAGCACTGGGAAAGATAACCTTCTCAACGCCTGGAGGACGCCTTATGGAGCCAGCATATTCCAGGTACTGCCCACCATCTGAGTCCTCCTCTGGGTTCCACCCAGAGTTGAAACTTGGCGGTGGTGATGGGAGTGAGGATAGCAGGAGGAAGAATAGGAGGAGCCTGGAGCCAGGATCAGACCTGCCCTGGTCCCCTCCCCACCCCTACCTGATGGGGGAGCAAGATGGGTTCTCCCAAGGACCTGGGGACTTCAGCAGGACACACAATCTGCTACTAATGGCTTCTGACCCCTGAGGGCAAAGGCTTTTAAGCCGGGGTGCTTGCCGGACTTGGAGAGCGAGGAATAGCATAAATGTTTTTGCTCTGGGCTGGATGCTGAGCACCTGCAGGAGGTGCACTGGGCAGCTGGGCACCCGGCAGCCTTGCCCAGAGCAGTGTTCCCTCCTCAAGTGAGTGAGTGTTCCCACCTGCATTCAGCACCAGCAGGGACATGGACAGGAAAGAGAGGAGGAAAGGAAGAGGCTTTTTATAATCTACCAGGATCTGGGGCCTGCCATACGGCACTGATTGGCACACACACGTGTGCACACATACACGTGCACTCTTTCTCACACACGATCAAACTCACACTCATTTACTCACGCACGCTTGGTCTCCCACACACACTTTCTTCCTCTCTCTCTCTCTTGCACATCCACACACACACTTGGTTTCTCTCTCACTCCCTCAGCCAACATGCAGCTTTCTGGACCCAGGCTGAAATGTCTGGTGTCCAGCATGTCAAACCTCATTGTTAGGGTCTCTAGTTACAGCACATGCTTCAAACATCAGGTGCCAATCCTTTTCCTAACTCATCAGGCTGTGGGCCTGAGCTGCTGACGCCAGCTCCTAGCTCAGAAATGCTTCTTCGTATTTGTAAACTCAGAGGAGAAGCTCGTGCTAAAGCGTCCTGTTCTGATCATTATAACTTACTGTAAAGATCACGTGGGGGACTATTACTGAGCTTTTCCTTATGGAAAAGCGGGTGGGAGGGGAGCTGTACCTGAAAAAGCTTCATGGGTGCTTTAAAGCCTCCCTGCCTCCTCTTCACCACACTGTGCTCCAGGTCGGAGCATCAGAGAGGGGCAGAGGAGGGCAATTGTTTCCGAGAGAACCTAGACGGTGTTGAGCGCTGGAAAATGAATTCCTGTCTTTTTTTCTCCCCGCACCCCACACCTTCCTGCTGCTTCTCCTCGTCTTCCTCCTCCAGTCTAAAGAATCCTCGTCTGTCTTGAGTTGTGACATTTCAGCGGATGACAAATACATTGTAACAGGCTCTGGTGACAAGAAGGCCACAGTTTATGAGGTCATCTACTAAACAAGAACTCCAGCAGGGCTGTCAAACTCTGGGAGAAACCGACTCGGCTCTGACAGGGAGACCCCCAGGCGAGGGGCCCCGAGGATGGTGGAGGATGGGCCGCAGGCAGCCGAGCATTCGGGGCTGTGCTTGGGGCTGTGCTCCGGCCAACTGAGAGGGCGCGTGCCCCGTCACGGTCTGGACTCCTGGGTCTGGATTGATGTGTCCCACAGACTCGGAAGGGTTCTGCTCCTCCTCCTCCCCCTGAACAATGCTGGCAGTTGCTACAAATAGATTTATTGGAGGCTTATGGCTCGGGTTCCCCCACAGACCCGCTCATGAGTCTCTGTTTGTTCTTCCCCTTTCTTTTGCCCTGTCCCCCACCTTGGGTCGGGGGTGCTGGTGTGGACCACATTGTTGTGCTGGGGGAGGGTGGGGTCTCTCTTTGCCGATTGTGCAGTGCACAAGATTTGTGAAAAATGTAAATAACAGACTCCTATTGCGGACTGATCAGTGGGAGAGGAGGCCCCTTCCCACCGGAAACTCTGACCGTGTATTTCGCCTGCTGTATTTGTAATCCACTCGTGGTGGTGGCTTTTTTTTTTTTTTTTTTTAAATAAACAGATGTTCTCACCTGGGAAGAGGAGACAGGGAGGGGAACCAATTGAAGAAAGAGCAGAAAAGTTCTAGAGTGTGGAAAAGGCAACCAGGTTGGCCGTAAGATGCCTGCTGGAATGCGTGTGCCTCCACACGGGTCTGGGCATCCGGACTCAGCACCAGCTGGCCAGACTGAGGGATGGAAGGCACTGAGATGGGGGCCGTCCAGGCGGACATCCGCAGAAACCGAGCTTTCTGTGGTCTCTTGCGCTCTGGCTGCCTCTTGCCCTCTGTGTGTCTCTCTTTCTTGGTCTCTCTCTCCTCCTCAGCCTGGTCTTTCTCTTTGGTGCACACTTAGTTATTGTTATGAGCAACGGAAGTTCAAAGGAACTCCCTCTCCAGCTCTTCTGAATCTTGGGACACAGCCTAAAAAGGACAAAAAGTTAGAAGACAGCATAGCAACTCAGCTCAGGGAGCTACCAGAGAAAAATAGCAACTGATGTGGGTGCTTTTTTTTTTTTTTAATTTGAATAAAAAGAATTAGAAGTGATGTCCTTTTATAAAATGCCTTCTCCCCCTTCTCGCCTACAGCCTCTTCCTGTCCCCTTAGAGGGGGGAAAGTGTATAAACCTACAGGGTTGTGAGTCTGAAAAGAGGATCCCCCTCACCCCCACCCTGGGCAGAGCAGTGGGGGCTGGGGGGTGGGAGAGGGGGACACAGATCCTGGCACACTGTGGATATTTCTTACAGATTGCAGTCTCTTGCGGCCCAAACAGGTTAGGTAGACTATTGCCTCTGGCAGGTGCCACCTTTTGGTACCAACATGTTCTGAGGGGTTAGGATTCGGGTTGGGTTTTTTTTTTTTTTTTTTTTCCTTTTGGTCTTTTTTTTTTTCTTCTTTTAAAGAAAAGCTAAAGGCCGCTGTGAGTCCTGGTGGCGGGCTCTCCATGGATGTAGCATATCGAAGATAATTTTTATACTGCATTTTTATGGATTATTTTGTAATGTGTGATTCCGTCTGCTGAGGAGGAGGGAGGGGCTCCAGGGAAAGCCACCCACCTTCAGTGAGGTTGCTCCCCAGCTGAGCGCACCGGGCATGGGATGTGGAGGCTGGCGCCACACCCTGTGCCTCTCCAAGGCTGGGCGCATGGGGCATCCAGAGTCTCTCTGGGTCTCAGATGTCCATCTGCCACCTCTTGTTAAGGCTCTAGCCAGAAGGGAGGGTGAGGGTAGAAGAAAGTTATTCCTGAAGAAAAAAAGAATGAAAAGTCATTGTACTGAACTGTTTTTATATTTTTAAAAGTTACTATTTAAAGGTTGGTTTGATTGTTGCGTCTTAATTGCCTCTCCCCCCCGTTTGTCAGTCCCGCCCCCCGCCCCCCACCCCCCGGGAAAACAGGCCACTGTCGCTCTCACATTCTGGAGCCTGGGCCAGGGCCATTTCCCATCGATGTGAGCTCTTCTCATCTCACAGCATTCCCCGCGCTGCTCCCACCCCCTTCTCCCGCTCCAGATACCCAACAGCGCAGCAGGGATTTCACAATCCCACACTGTGTCGCCTCCCATCCAAGCGCCAGGGAGGGTGGGGGGTAGGAGCTAAGACTTCCTCTGGACAGATTGGCAGGGCAGAGTTCACTGAGGGGAAGGAAGACCACAAGTTAACACCAAAGTATTGTACAGCTGTCAATGCAAAACTTTTTTGGAAAAAAAATTAAACGTAATGAACTTGAAGCGAAACTGCAAAGTGTCTGTGAACATCTGGACCTTGGAAACCTGCACCATTTTATTTTAGGCTTAACACTTTAGGTGGGACGAGGAGATCTTCAATCTCTAGGTCACAAAGGTGTGTTTTTGAATGATTCAGAAGGAAGCATTTGCAGAAGGGGCAGACCCAGAAATGCAGGTCATTGTCCCTAGGGAGGGAGTCGGGGGCTGGGCGGGAAGAGGAGAATGCTGGTGCCCATTCCCGGGTGGTCCCCAGGCTCTTGGATTTAACGCACCCATTAGCAAAAGCTCTCAGGGCTCTGGAGATTAACATGGTTTCCAACTCCTTATTTTGTCAAAGTCATTCTCAATCAGCACAAACAATTGCCTGCTGTCATTTCATACAAGAAAGGGAATCTAACATTTACAAAAAAAAAAAAGAGGAACGACAATCTCAGCATAAAGCACAGTCTTTATGACTAGAAAGGACAACTGGCCTCTCTCCACACAGAGGGGTCATTTAGCTGGAGAGGGAGGTCCTCTCAGGATTATGGAAGAGACCATGCCAGCAGGTAGAAGGGACCAGACAGACTGCAGTGGGCTACAGCTCTGCCTCAAATGGTTGCAGGGATGTGAGTGAAACAGCGCTCCTTGGACCATACCTTTCCTGTGTGTCCATCTCTGGGCATTGCAACAGAGGGCTAGGGGGCTGGGAGTAGGCTCTGGCCAGAATAAGATTGCGTGTTTGTCCAGAGCATGAGGTTACCCATGGGAGCCAAGATCAGGGTGGAATTGGGGCATGCAGGCCCCAGTTTGGCAGAAGAGGAAAATGTCCATCAGGGAATACTCACCCCCCAGGCTTGTCCTACTGGAAAGCAAGGCCAGTCAGTGTTACTCTTTGAGAGACTGAACCTCTGCAAGGCTGTTCACTGAGATTTCCTGGGCACGGTCAAGGATGGAGAGATGACCAAGATTCAGTCCCTGCCACAGAAGCTCACAGTTCAAGGTGGGGGAGACGATACAGCCCCTTCCTTCATTTGACCTGTGTTCCCACTGCTGCTGTCGTTAATGCCAGCACACTGCGCCTCCCCTGCACTGAGCCTCTCTGCACGTGCTTCCTCCTGCTGCGTCTCCCCATCCACCACTCCTCCATTGCTTTCCACCCAACCCTGGCTGGTGGCATGAACCACATCTGGGAGCTTGTTAGAAATCTAGAATGAGCCCCTCAGTCCTACCGAAGCAGAATCTGCATTTTAACATGCTGCCGTGATTCCTGTGCACATCAGTATTTGTGAAGCATTCCAGTCTAAGAGGAGGGGCCCACTCCATGGTAAACCCATTCCCATCCTTGATCCCCCCACGTTGCCTCCTTTTTACTAAACAGGGTGACAGGAGGCCTTGATGCCATTTTTCTGGCCTTTGTCACCCTCCAAGTGTTCCTGTCCTCTTATGCAGAAACCCAGGCTTGTAGCAACCATAGCGTTTACAACATGTCCCTGCACCTATTTGCTTGTCTCTTCCCACCTAGACTAGTTTCCCTGGAGGGCAGTGCGCAGGACCTCACCAGCCCAGGGCAGTGCTAGTGAATGATGAGCTTTCACCAGTTTGAGATTATCCTAATTCACAGTGTCTGGCATGATACCCAGGGCATCTGATGCTCAGTAACCCGAGCCCAGAGAAGTGAAATGATGTCTGGAGTGTTTTCAATTCTATTGTGCTGTTTTTGCTCAAAGGAAGATCTGTTTTTTAAAAAATGGAGGGCCATAGTTGTCAGAGGCCAGGTTTAATGGTTTTAGTTCCCATCAAATTATAAACAAATGGGCTGGGCACGGTGGCTCATTCCTGTAATCCCAGCACTTTGGAAGGCCAAGGCGGGCAGATCACCTGAGGTCAGGAGTTTGAGACCAGCCTGGCCAACATGGTGAAACCCCATCTGTACTAAAAATATGAAAATTAGCTGGGCGTGGTGGTGGACGCCTGTAATCCCAGCTACTCGGGAGGCTGAAGCAGGCGAATCGCTTGAACCTGGGAGACGGAGGTTGCAGTGAGCCCAGATCATGCCATTGTAATCCAGTCTAGGCGACAGAGTGAGACTGTCTCAAAAAAAAAAAGAACAAATGTTTGGGTCATCTCTGGCAATAGCTGACAAAGCCACCCTTTCTAGCTTCCCTCTGAGTCACAGCCCTGTTCCCTGCCCCCAGGTGGTCCCAACCCCAGCGTGGGTAGTAATTATCTAACTTGTAGGGTCTCTGAGAAGGTATGGAGACAGAGATCTGGATGCTGGAGCGAGAAGGATCCTTAGCAAGACTGCTAAATGTTAGGTACTGGCCATCAAATGGTCCATGATGATGCAAGTGTAATTTTTTTTTCCCAATAACTTATTCAGTGCTTACAAATGAGCATCATTTTTAATATAAAGCAAACAAATCTGAACTTTTTAAAAAATTGTATTATTAATGGAGCATTTTTAAACATCTACCAAAATTGGACCTTTTATATTTGAAGAGACATGTATACTAAGCCCAATTTTACAGATGGGGCAATGAAGGCCCAGAGAGGGCAAGTGACTTACCATGACTCACAGAGTCCAAGCCAACATTATGATGAAACACATCCCCTCCCCTAAACCCTTAGCACACTCAGTTGGAGGACAGAAAGCTAGGAGGGAACTGCCCAGCCTACAGGACTCGATGTTGCTTGGAGGATTAATATCCAGGAAATGAGTCTTCCTGCTCCTCTACCAACAGGACTGGTAAGGAAATTACTCATGGAAAGGAGATGTCCCGGAACAGTCATGGAAACCAGCCTCCTGCCTCAAGAACTTCCTAGAACTCACCTACCCACCCATCTTGCCCATCCTTCTATCCATCTGTTTATCCACCCATCCATTACCCACCCACACATTTATCCATACACCCCTTCATTCACTCTTCCATCTATCTAGCCATCCTATTCGCCCATCCATCCTACCAATGTTTATATAGTAAGAATCTAATATGTGCCTGGCATGGTTCTCGATGCTAAGATGCAAAGATAGTAAGATGCAGTGCCTGCCCGCAGAGCTCTCAGCCAACTGGGAAAAAACAGAAACTGACAATTCCCACTCCATGAGATACGTGAAAGTGCAAACCAGATGTCACCACACATAGCTGAGGCATTGACTTGAGTATGGAAGGGCAGAGCAAGAGGGTCCTGGAAGGACCAAGAGCTAAACAGAAGTAAAGAATACCGTGGGCATGCCAACGAAAGGTACAAAGAAAAGTGTTCCAGGTGGAAGGAACAGCATGTGCTAAGGCCTGGGGTAAAAGAGAGCACGGTCCCAACAATACATACCTACCTAACCCATCTAGTTCTTGCTCTCCCTCCAGCTCCATCCAACCTTCTTACATCCCAGTTCTTGCTGCAACTTCCCGACCACTCACCCCCACCAGGAGCCTCCAGGCCAGAAGCTGGGCAAGGATTCTGGCTGAGCAGCCTGGTGAAACCGGAGGAGCTGGACAGAGACCATGATTCCAGTCTGAACCAGGAGAGGAAGAGGAATGGGGGAGAAGATGGAAGGAGGCTGCAATTCAGTGTCTGAGAATGCCCATGATAATGCCCCAGGGCTCTGAGTCCCCAACACAATTGGCATTAGAAGACCCGGGGATCTGTGATTGGATCATGGTGCATGATCAGGTCCTTACCTGGGTAATATACCTATTCTAAGCTCCCACCACATTCACACAGTTACCTTTATAAACTGCCCCATCATTGCCCATCTTGGAGCCCCTCACTGGCCCTCTTCACAGCACAACTCACCCTTAACTCATCCAGGTGTGAGCCCTGTATCTTTAAAGTCATCCCTCCCCACTTATCTTGCTCCCCTTCACACACCAGCAGCACAGTACTTCCAATGCCCTGAAAAGCAATGCTCTCCTATTTTAGGTTTTGCATGTGCTTCTCTTTCAGCTTGGAATGTGGTGCATCCTTCTTTGAATTTCTGCTCATTCTTCAGGAGTAGGCCTTAATGTCACTTCTTCCAGGAAGCCTTCCCTGACTGCCCACTTCCCTACTCCTTGGTGCTCTCAGAGTGTTCTCTCCCAACTTTAGGTAGCACATACCAAGCACAATGTTAGTATGCCTACAGATGGTTCTACTTAGGACTTTTGATTTTATGATGAGTTTATTGGGTATTAAATGCATTTTTTTTTTTTTTTTGAGATGGAGTCTTGCTCTGTCGCCCAGGCTAGAGCGCAGTGGTGCGATCTTGGCTCACTGCAAACTCCACCTCCCAGGTTCAAGAGACTCTCCTGCCTCAGCCTCCTGAGTAGCTGGGATTACATGTGCCCACCACCGCGCCCAGCTAATTTTTGTGTTTTTTAGTAGAGATAGGTTTTCACCATCTTGGCCAGGCTTGTCTCAAACTCCTGACCTCATGATCCACCTGCCTCAGCCTCCCAAAGTGCTGGGATTGCAGGCGTTAAATGCATTTTTGACTTAGAATTTTTTCAACTTACAATGGGTTTATTGGGACATAACCCCATTGTAAGTCAAGGACCATCTGTATTAGTTTAATGATATCCTGTTTCCTGATGCCCACCTGACCTTCCCACCACACAGTGGGCTCTCAGAGAACAGCGACTTTGTCTTATATCTCCAGTGCTTAGTGCATTGTAGGTACTCAGGAAAATTTTAGTTGAATGAATCAGTGAGTGTGTGATGAAGATAATACACTAACATTTCTAGAGTGCTAGTGCATGTCAATCATGTCAGTCAGTGCTTCATAAATATTGTTTAATACTCATAACTGACCTATGAGGTCATTGCTATTATTATACTCATTTTATGGATGAAAGAACCGAAGTTCAAGTTCCCCAAGGTCACACGACTTGTAAGGTTTGTATGACACTGCTGCTGAATGGTTGGATGGATGGATGGATGGATGGATTGATAGATGGGTAGATGGATGGATGGATAGATGGATGGATGGATGGATGGATGGATGGATGGATGGATGCATGAAAGGATGGATGGATGGATGGATAAATGGGTGGATGGATGGATGGATGGGTAGTTGGATGGAT
Organism: Hylobates moloch; assembly: GCF_009828535.3. Lineage (NCBI taxonomy): Eukaryota > Metazoa > Chordata > Mammalia > Primates > Hylobatidae > Hylobates > Hylobates moloch. The sequence continues at coordinate 58,618,564 of NW_026652289.1, forward strand.
AGATGAATGGGGGGATGGATAGATAGATAAATGGATGGTTGAATGGATCAATGAATGGATAGGTGGATGGATGAGTGGATGAGAAGATTGGCAGGTGAGTGGAGGATGGGTGGTGGACTGCCCGCCTCATGAGGACTGGAGTGGAAGCTTGGAAAGAACTGATCCCACGTGTAGAGGAGATCAGTGATCTTAGGTGGAAGAGTATGGGAAGAAGAGCCAAGAGACAGAAGTTCCCCTGGCCAGATCAGACCTTCCTTACATCCATTTGAGTACCGCTGTGAATGCCCAGAAAACCCCACAGTGTGCTCAACCTGACCCGGACTCAGTGCCCCTCTCAGACAGGTCAGAAGTGGGCCCTTGGGAGCTCCTGACTGCTGAGGCAAGAGAGGGAGTGAGGATGGGGCTGTGGCCTTGTCTCTACAGGGTATCACAGATGGAAGCTGCCCTGTGCAAGTGTTTGGTGGCAACAGGTTAGAAGATGAAAAGATCAGGCCTAGAATTTCCAATTCAGGAAAATGAAACAGCAAGCTAATAAGGATTCCCTTTGGCCATGTGAACACAGACATAGTGTATAAAATTAAAATAAAACAATTTTGCTACTCTACATGAAGGAAAGGGGAATCCTTTAATGTGGTAAATAAAAGACTTTAAAGGCAGAGTGGGGATCCCTAGCTCAGAACAACGCCCAAAAACTACATAAAGCAAAAGTGGACAGAATTACAAGGAGGAATGGGAAGTTTTGTCATACCACTAAGAGGAACCAGTAGATCAAGCTGTGAGAAATTTATAAGGTTATAAAAGATATGAACAACATAATTGACAAGCTTGAGACATAGAACCCTACAAGCAACTATTGGAGCCTGCAAATTATTTTCTAGAACACCTGGAAGTCTTAGAAAGTTTCACAAGTAAAAAGAAGCAGATAGAGCATTTTACAAAATTCAACACCCATTCATGACTTCCTTAAAGTTACAAACCAGGAATCAAAGAAAACTTTAATCTGACACTGGATAGCTACATCAGATCTGCAGCCAAATAATAGATAACAGTAAAGTTTCAGAAGCATCATATTAAAGTCATAAAAAAAAATCAATGAGCCAGGACAGCGGTGTGTACCTGTTGTCCTAGCTACTTGACAGTCTGAGGCAAGAGGATCACCTGAGCCCAGGAGTTGGAGACTAGCCTGGGCAACATAGCAAGACCCCATCTCTAAAAAAATTTTTTTAAACACAAGAATATTCGTTATTACTGTATCTGTTCAACGTTGTGCTGGAGGGTCTAGCCAATGCAATAGGACAACATACAAAATAAAAGGATAAATAAAAGTATCATGATTGAAGTGAAAGAAACAAAGTTGTAATTATTTGCAGATAATATGACTAGATATACACAGAATATAAAACTGTTTAATAAGGGAGTTTAGTCAAGTTGCTGGATCCAATATCAAATTTCGTTCATCAGTAGCATTCCTATTCATAAGCAGCAACCAATTAGAAAATGTAAAGAAAAATGCATTTATAATAGCAATAAAAGCTACCTATGAGTCAACCCAAGTAAAGCTACGTAAGATCTTTAAGGATAAAAATACAAAATTTTATTGAAGATTTAAATGTAAAAAGACCTCTGTAGATCACAAACTATGCCATAGTAATTTATGAGAAAGTCATTTATAAGCTTTTTCATTTAAGATGCTGTCTTTTACAACTATTTATAAATACAATGTTAAACAAATCCAAATGGAATGTTTTCTGTGTAATTTGATAATCTGATACTGATAGAAGATTAAGGGACCAAAAATAGCAAATACAATTTTGAAGAGAAATGAGGGAGGAGGACTTTGCCTGCCAGATATCAAGACTTACTGTAAAGCTACAGGAAGCAGGAAAGTGTGTTCTTGCTGCATGTGTAGACAAATAGACCAATGGAGCTGAATAGAGAGTCCATAAGTAGACCACTATATAGGTGAGAATGTGACTATCACATAGATGGCATTATGCATCAGTGGAGAAAAGCACTATTCAGCAGTAAGTTCCGGAGCAACAGGCCATCTTCATGGTGGGATGGTGGGAAAATGGATCCCTACCTCACACAGTACACAAAAATAAATTCTCAAAGGATTAAGGTTTTTAAGCTTATAGTACAGAATATTAGAGAACAACCTCAGGACTCAGAGGATGGGAAAAATTATTGAACAAGACAGTAAGCAAAAGCTATAATGAAAGAGAGATCAATTTGATTATATTAAATTTTAAAATACCTGTACAACAAGAGTAACAATAGTTTTGTTACTATAAAGTAACAAAACATGAAAAAACGTAAACACAATACCTACAACTGACCGAGAAAAGTGGTGTCTGGAATAGATAATGAATTATTCCAAATCAGTACATTGAAAGCCAACAACTCGAGAGGAAAATGGGTAGAGGATATAAACAGGTGATTCACAGGAGAGGAAGCTGAAATGCTCAACAAACACGTGAAAGTGCCTCATCTCACCAGCTATCAGGGAAATGCAAATTTACAAAACAAAATGAAATGGAACGACCCATTCCCATTAGACTGGCAAGTTTTCGAGTTTGATCATATGAAGCTTCCATGAGGGTGGTGAATGACTAGTATTGTCAAACACTGTGGGAGCATAAATTGGTTCAACCACTTTGTGGTTGCCAAACAACTATTACTATTACTAATAGGTTGCTCTTGCCAAGCAATTTGGCAATCATGAAGGAGGAACAGCACAACCCTGTGACCCACTAAATCTACTTCCAGGTATGCACCCTGGAGAAACTCTTCAACAACTCCACGAAGAGATATGTACAGAATCTTCATTGCCTCCTTGTTTGAGCAAAAATAATTAGAAACAACCTGTGCATTAATGGATGAATGGATTTTAAAAGGTCTATGCATTTTCCTATAATAAAATTGTACATAGGCATTAAAATGCATAAGCTATATCTTTCTGTATCAGTTTGGATAAATCTCAAAAACACAATGTTGTGTGAAAAGAGCAAGTTGTGGAAGGAAATACATGATATGATACTATTTATATAAAATAGAAATCCACAAAACAATTCTATATTTGAGCATATATATATATATGAGTAGAAAGAACACCCCACATCACCAGGATAATGGTTATCTGTGGGGAGGAAAGAAAGGGAAAGGTCAGTGGGAGTTCAGCTCTACCTATCACATTTTATTACTTTTTAGAAACTCTGTAGAGAATGTTAAAATGTTCACATTTTAAAAATCTGCATGGTGGCTTTAGAAGGGTCGTGTTATTTTCTGTACTTTGTGACATGTTTGAAATATTTCATAATTAAAGATTTTTTTAAAAAGCCAGAAAGTTAAAGACTTAAGAACTCGCCCCCATTATAGTTTCTGGTGACTCAAAGGGGGCCTGGGGTGGGGGTGCCCATGCCCAGTGGCAGAGAGCAAAGGCCCGGGCTCACCACACCACCTTAGTCACGTCATGGGATCTCTCCAGTCCTTGATCTTCTCATCCTTTATGTAATGCTTGAAGGCAGGTGAATAATCAATCCCTGGGTCCTCTCCAGCTTGGATGTTTTGTGGTTCTAATGATTTTGTGAGTGTGCAGGGGCAGTGCTCTCATGCAGAGACAGCATGGATTAGACTTGTTTAGCTTTTCATTATGAAAAATGCCAAACAGAGAAGTAGAGAGAACAGAATAATGAATCTCCATGTGCCCATCAACCAGCTTCAACAGTTATCAACTCAGGGCTCATCTTCTTTTATCTATACCCCACCCATCTCCACCAGTCACCACCACTGGAGTATTATGCAGCAAATTGCAGACATTTCATCATTAAATTAGCACATATTTTACTATTTCCAAAACGTAAGACCTGTTTTGAAAATGTAACCAAATACCACTAAACCTAAAAAATAACTTCTCATATCATCAAATATCCAATCTGTATTCAAAGATCCCCAATTGTCTCATAAGTCTTTTGACAAAGTGTATTTATTTGAATTAGAATCCAAATAAGATCCACACAGAGCAAGCACAATTGATATGTCTTTTAGATTCCTCCTTCATATCACATCCTCTCTCTCATACACATCCATACACACACACATTTATTTACTGGAAAAAAAACCAAATTCGTCCTTAGAGTTTCACATAGTCTGAATTTTGCTGATTGCTAAATTGTAGTTAGATCTTGGAGCTTGATTAGATCCAGGCTTGATTTTGGAGGGAGGCAGAATACTTCATAGATTCATTAGGAAACACATAGTAGCTGGATGTTTCTCCTTTTGTGTGTTAGCAGTCACCAGTGATCATTGTGTAGATTCGTTAACTCATTAGGGGCTACATAAGGGTGATTCCAATTGCAACATTTGCTTGAATATTGCTATAAAGAGAAACTACCCCCATCAACCATTTGGTTACCTTGAAGTACAGTTCCTATAGGAAAGGCAGGATGAATGCTTGATTCATTTGCTTTATTTGCCAATTTTCAAAATAATAAGTTAATTCTTTAGTAACCTCAGCAATTGACCAATGAGGTATTCTTTTTTAAAACATTATGAATGTGTGAATTTAAACATATTTGATATGTTTGAGTCAAGTGGAGTTATCCTTATTGCTTCTGAAATCATCCTATTTGGGGATCCTCTTGAAGATACCTCCTGAGTCTTTTTAATATGATCATACTAGTCTTTGAGAGCTTCCATGCTTTCTGGTAAAAGGCAATGTCCCTGGCTCATCTTGTACATTTTCCATCCTGGATGTGGAGTTGGCCATTTTTTCCAATGAACCTTGGTTCCCTTTAGTGGAAAGTGGTATTTAGAGACCATAATCTGGGTGCTTGGGGTGCTTGATGCTAATGAAATTATCATTGTTTCTGGGCCTTTTCAGTAGCAGAGCTAAGAAATGTGTATGTGCGTATTTATATATTTGTTAACACCATGAGGTCTACTGAGGCTTCTAACTCAAATTCTGGGTTACAGGGGTTTTTTTTAATTTAACCTCATTGATCTTCTACCTGGATCTCCTTGCTAAGTAGATTAAATTCTGACTGGTTTACATCTAAGTGAAGATGAATTTCAAATCCTTCCCTTGTTGCTATTCATTTGCTGCTTGCTTCATTTTTCCAACCAACCAACTGTGAATTTCTTGAGGGCAGAGATCAAGTTTGGTTCACTTCTCTATTCCCAGTTCCTAATGGAGTACCTGTCATCTGATAGGTGTTTGGCAAATAGTTACTAAATGCCCAAAAGAATGCTTTCAATGAAAAGTTTCCTTTCCTTAAAAGGAGAAGTAGAGCGAATAGAATCTGAAAATTACCTCAGGATTGGAAGCCAAGCATATCGGCCCATAGACCCATGCATTAATTCAATAAATATAGACAGAGCAGACCCAGTGTTGGAGGCTAGGGGCATGAAATATAGAGATAAGTGATCTATACCCTCACAGAATGCACTTGTTAGTGGAAAAAACAAATTCTACTAATTAATAATTAGTGGCCTGGACAGCATATTGTGGGGGTCCTCATCGGGGGAAAGAGGCAACTCTCAGAAGGGTCAAAAAGGGGAAGTATTCATGAAGGCTTCCCAGAGGAGATCACATTTGACTGGGTGTTTAAGGGTGCATCGGGGTTGTAGCTTTAGAGAGGGAAAGGCATTTTAGACATGCCAGTCCCTGAACTGCTTGCCTCTCTGCAGTTCTGAGCTAGTTTGTCCTTGGATGGGCCTGAAGAGTTTGTCGATTCCTTGTGCTAGGGCTGGAGCTACTCCTTAGAGAACCTCTAGTGTCTCCCAGGAGGATCAGCAGGTGGAGGGAGGGAGGAAGGGAGGAGGGAGGAAGCCCACAGTACTGAATCACTTTGCTGAATACTGCACAGAGAGGCCATCCCTCTGTGCAGGGCACTATTTGAAAACTGCTGCCAACTGCTGTGCATGCACTATGTAGATCAGCTTGTTTGTCAACGAAAGTAATTTGCATTCAAGCTTGTTTGGGGACACACTCCCTAGTCTCCAGGAAGTCCTAAGGAGAGATGTTACCCAAGACTGCTACTTGACTCACCATCACCTTTCTATCAGTCTGAGGCACCCTCCTCTGGCCCTGCTGGCTCAGTTCCAGGAGGCACAGGTGTTCAGGCCTCTAAGTCCTGCCCACCAACATAGACAGAGCTACCTAGACCCACTCAATCAAAGAATCGCAGTCATCTAATGATATTTGCCCTGGTCTAGAACCCACCAGCCTATGATTTACCTGATAGGTTTAAAAAAATAAGTTTACTTTTTAAAGGCTAAATGTAAGTATTTTAAAAGGAAACTTTATATATTATCATAAATAAAATACCAATATTCCTTACCTTAAATTTAAAAGTCTGCATACTTGTAAATGCAATGAAAATCATTCTAAGTAGCTGTGCCTTAAGTTCTCATTCCTTCCTTGTTAAAAAAGGGAGATGACCCAGTGTTTGAGAGCTGTGTTGGACCCATTCGCACTCAAATGAAACTTGCTCCTTGTCCAAATCAGAAATGATTGAATGAGAATTGGGAAGAGAATAATTTCCTGCTCTGCAGCCCATGGTTTTCAATGCCTCGTCATCTTTCTTACAAAACACTCCTCCGTGCCACAGCTTGGGAAAGCCAGATCTAGTCCAATATCTTTGTTACAGATGGGGACACTGAGGCCCAGAGAGCACAGTGACTTGGAATTGAAAGTTTCATGGAAGCAGGACCTCTGTCAGGCTCAGTCCCTCTGGTATCCTCAGTGCCTTGCACCATGTGCAGAACGAAGGAATGGGTAACTTCACACAACCTCGAGTCAAGACTGAAACGAAAACCCAGGCTTCTTGACTCTTGAGTGTTTCTGTGTTGCAGAGCTCCTCACCCCATCCCCAGCCTCCACCACCCCTCCTCAGCTTCCTCTTTCAGTTCTTCTTGGGGAATTCAGGGGACTGTGCATCTTGAGCAGGGCTGTGTGGCCCTGCCTGGATCTCATTCTTTCTCTGCTATCCGCAGCTGGTTATGTCCTAGTCTCTAGGTGGGCTGACCTGCGATGTGCAGGGGGAGAGAGAGGGCAACTGCCTCCCTCTTCCCTCTTTCCTCCGGCCTCCACAGTCAGCAGCTCTGAGGGTCCATTCTGAGCTATCAGCCCTGCCCTGCCACCTGGGGTAGGAGAGCTGGTGAGCACAGAGTGGGGTCGTATGGGCAGGAACCGAGGGGCTCAAAACGGATGCGGGGAAAGGCCCGAGCCAGCAGGAGGGTGACTCCCGTCCCTTGAGCTTCCTGCCCTTGCTTTTCACTCTGAGGACACTGATCTCTGCTCCCATCTGTGGGTTCTGTTCTGCACTCTCCTGAGCCAGGCCTCGTGAGACAGTCATTGTGTCAGGTCCTGTCTGGCCACCCTGGCACACAGTCATTCAGCCTCTATCGAGTCAACAAACATTTCCAGAGACCCACTCGGTTTGGGCCCCAGACTTCAGAGATGAACAGGACCCAGCCTCTGCCCCCAAGCTGCTGCCAGGGTTGGGGGTGGGGAACAGCCCCATCCCCAGATGACCCCAATATTCCATGACCAGTGCTCCCAGGGCACTAACTGGCAAAGGGGCATGGAAGTCCAAAGGACAGGCACCCACAGGCCCCCAGGGCCAGGATGGCTTCCTGGAAGAGGTAAGGTCTGAGCTGGGCTCTGAAGGATGAGGGGGATGAGGAAGGCCATGGAGGAGGGGCAGTGTGGTATGTGCAGAGGCTCCTGAGGGAGGGTGAGGGTGACAGGAGAACGCTGAGGGCTGAGATGGACTCTGGGGGAACCAAGGAGCCTCTGACAGTATAACAAGGAGACTCTGGGTGGAATTCAGCCATTGGGAAACAAGCTCTACTTGTGGCGTCAGACAGGGCAAGGCAGAGAGGAGGGCGCCAGGCAGCTGGCAGCATGGACACTAGCACGGTGACGGCACAGCCAGAAAAATGTACCCAGTGCATAACCAGGGGGAAGAGGGACCTGAACCCATCCTCCACCTTCCATGTCCCACTGCTGCTTGACAGGACTCAGAGGGGAGACTCTCCCAGACGGGAGACCAGCTACATCTGCTGGTCCATTGAACAGGTGCCCTGTTCCCTGTGGCTGACAAAGCTGGAAGCCTAGTGTTCTGGGATGGCCTGCATCGTTGCTACCCCTTGAAAGGCAGCTTACCCTCCCCAACCTTCTACCTTGTGGTAGCACAGATGTCAGCTGTGGGCTTCTGCCTCCAACCTTTCCCCCTGAGTTTCTCTTGGTCACCGTGGCCAGAGCCCACCTGACACAGGCCAGCCATTTCTCCCCTACCCGTGACATTCCCCCAGCAGCCCTGCCCTGTGCCTAGTGCTCCTTGTATTTCCCTGTGGGCCCTCCTGCCACCACCCTTGATGCCTTCTGGGCCTCCAGGGTCTCAGGCCTCACCCTGGCCAACTTCCCTCTCCCTGTAGTCCAGAGTGTCCTCAGCTCCCTGCCTCCCTCTCTGCACCATTCCCAGAGCAGGCCTGAGTTTTGGCTGTGGCCCTGGATTACTGGGTGTGATTCTTTGCGCATCTGTGCCTCAGTTTCCTCATCTGAAACATTGGGGTGGAAACCAGACGTCAGAATCCCAACCTCTGCCATGGTGGGCCCAACCCAGAACAGTAGCACCTTGGCCTCCCCACACCCCCATTCCAGATGCCGAGTTTCGGGGGGCGGCCAATTCTGCAGGGATGGGTCGCGGCTGGCCTCTCTAGCCAGCGCTGCTGCTATCACAGTCCCAGTCCGAGGCAGCCCATCTCCGCAGTTCTCTGCTCCACGGTCCACCATTAGCGCGCAGCGGCCCTCGCCCCTCGGGCGGCCCCCGCACTGAGCAGATGGCAGGGGAGGCGATCGGCCGCGTCAGCTGCTGTTATCTCTCGCTGATGACACGGAGTGTAAATTTTGTTGGCAACACTCCCTCCTGCCTCTGCATGCCACCAGCTTTAATCACTGTAATTGAGTTATAATGAATGATTGTGTGTTCGCATTGTCTGAGCCAGGCGCAGCCGGAGCGAGTGAGCGGCGCTGGGCCCGCCCGTCCGCTGGGGTAGGGGGTCCTCCCTGCCCCGGGGAGGGGGCATTGCCTTCCCCCGCGCCTGGGGCGCTGGTCCTGGGCTTTGCCACTGCCCTGGACTCCCTTCCCCCAGCATGGAGGCGGCCACACACCACAGCAGGGCTTAGTGCTTGTTTTTCCCTTATTATCATTTGCAAATGACACAATGCATTCAGGAACGTTGTGGAATATTTGGGAAATTCAGATAAGCCAAAAGAAAAGGAAAAGAAGAAAAGGAATGAGAATCACCGAAATCCTGCCCCTCGGCGATAACCTCCCTGCCCCCGCCCACTTTACATTTTGGTGAATATTCTTTCAGACGTTTTACCATGCCAATGGAATGACAGCTGCTGCCTCCCGCACCCATCCCTGTGCGTCTGTGCCCAGTGCCTTGCTACAAGCCTAGCCTCACTTGACCTCCAGAGGCTGATCCAGGAAGTGGCTCCCAATTACTCCCATTTTACAGAGGAGGCAACTGAGGCCCAGGGAGCTCAATGGATCTCCCAAACACAAGCAACCAGCTAGTGGGCTGCCCTGCTTCAAACCCAGTGGGGGCTGAGTCTGTTGGCCCCCTCCTAAGTATGCAAATAAAATAAATTTTGAACACCTTTCTCTATGCTTTCTCCAGTCCCCTGGTGCCCAGGAGAAAAGCAAAATTGTCTCTCAAACTGTAATGTTCTTTTTCATTGCAACGTGATAGGTGTCCATCCAGGGAGAGGGAGTGTTGGGACTAGGTTTGCCTGTTTCAGGAGAGTAGCCACCAAGTCCCCTCTGGCATCTCTGGATAGGACCGTCCCTGGTTCCCATGGCCCTTTGAGCTGCTGCCCCTTATGAGTTGGGGGGCCCTAGGCAAGACACTGCCCCATCTGTAAGTGAAGGGTAAGGGGAGCCTTCTGGGGTGGTCTGCCAGCTCTGGTGGTGTTGGGGTCCCAGGAGGGTGGGCCAGCAGCTGGTGTGGCTGCAGGGCTGAGTTGGCACAGATTAACCTCCAGAGAGGCTCCCTGAGCAAGGGCAGAGGGAGGTGCTAGTGAGACCAACAGCAGTCGCCCTGGCCAGGAGACACCATAGGGTGGGGGTTGGGGGTGCTGATCCCTTTGCAGGCCGTGGTCCTGGGGCAGGGCTGGAGTATGGTGGGCAGCAGACAGGGCTTCTCCTGCTTCTCCTAGCTCCAGCCTGACTGTCTGCTCCACCTTGGCCAGTCTCATCCTGCCAAATTTCTCCTCTGAGCACTGTATTCTCTGGTCTAAAATAATAAATTTCAAGGTCGCCTGATGGTTTCTCCCCCTCTTCCAGATAGCAGCATTTATTTTTTGTTGAGTGACAATAGTATTGTTTCTATCAACACACATATTATGTATACTTATATATAAATATTTATGTCTATAAGTAATAGTAATATTTTATAATGCACAAATAATTATGATTATATGTGACATTTATTGAGCACTTAGTATGTGTTAGGCTTAATGCTTCTGTGCTAAGTTTATTTTCTTTTGTGACAGGGTACAGTCCTTTTCTACAGCAACAAGGTAAAAGCCGTTTATAAATAGATGTTTCACTGCCTTCAATCCTGCATTTTTAAAGCCAAGCTCTCCAGCAGGACTCAACTCAGTCCTCTGCCTCAGACCCAACTTCATCTCTCCACATCTAGATGGAAGGGGGCTTACGAGTCTCCTTGTTTGAGGCAGCTCTCCAAGGAAGTTGCAATGATTGTTCTTCCTGGAATATTTCTTGGTAAGGTATTTCAAGGGCCCTTTAGAGAACTGCTTCTCAGAGAAAACAATGATGACTTTCGTGAAGTGTTCTCAGTAGACAGCATTCTCCAGGTTTCAGGTTTCCAGTGCCTTTGGCCTTCTCTTTTGAGGACGATTCTAGTTTCTAGGATCAAAAGTCCCTTCTCCCCCAGGAGGACCCCAGGTGCCAGGCTCCATCTTTCCTGATGCTTTGTGGGCACAAGGGACATTGCTAAGGAAAGCATACTGGGCCCTCTCACTGTCTCATCAAATCCTCCCCAGAACCCCAGCACCAGCTCCATTTTACAGATGAGGAATCTGAAGCAAGAGAGGGTAAGTAACTTACCCAGGGTCACCCAGCTAGGCGATGGTGCAGGCTGATGCTCCCCATGCACTGTGGTAGGCACCGGGGGATGAACGAGACACACACAGCCCCATTCCTTGACACACTTCAGGGCTTCCCCGGACAGCTGACCTATCCCCATGCATCACCCCTGCAGACACACCCGTCACATGTGTGGGCACACCCACGACATCACTAATCCCTGTAGCATAGTGGTTGCCCTCTCCACTGTGCACCGCCCGGTACTGGACTTGTCCATCTGGACTTCACTGGCAAGGCAAGGCCTTTGACCTGAAGGGGAGGGATTCTCCTCTCTTGCCTTAGGAAGATCACATAGATCCCGAAGCTGTGCAGCTCCTAGAGACTAAGACCCTCCTCTTACAGATGGACGCCACAGACAGACCCACAACACACGGAACTCATATAAGCCACTGCTCGCCCAGAAGATGTCAGGTCATAGTGCTTGGCCTGTCACCTCCTTCCATCCCCAGCATCAGGCCTGCCCTCTGGAGCCGCTGCTGCTTTCTCCAGGGCTGGGGAGCAGGTCTACTCTGTGGAGGTCTTACCTGTCCTTCAGTCCCCATGCCCTAGACACAGCATGCTGGCCCCCAGCCTCTGGGCCTTCTGCTGTAGGGTGTCAGGAATACATAGGGTGTGGGGTGTAGGTTCTGCTATAGGGTGTTCAGCATAGGCCAGAGATACAGAAAGGAGGGAGGAGGAAGGAGGTGGCCATTCCTATGAGCCCAGGAGGACCCCTGATTGGGGTGAGGCTGGCAGTCTCCTATGTCCCTGTATCCTTTCTAGTGACTTGGCTGACTTCATTATGGACTCTTCCTCTAGCCCTGCTGCCAGTGTGGTCCTGACAGCCTGGGGTAATCCACTGTCTTAGAAGGTATTCATTCATTACTCTTCTCTTGGAAACTATCTGAGGTTTCCCTAAGGGAAAGACAGAGGGAGAAGGAGGTGGCTGGAGCTGGACCACTCACTGCATTTTTTATTTCTCTCATTGGCACCCAGAACTTTCCCAGGGACGTAGGCCTCTAACTGGACCTGGAGAATCCTAACTACTTGTGGTGTAGACACATGGTTGCTGGCCTACGGCCTTTGGACTCCTTCAAGTTTTCCCCATAGGGGATGCAATGGCACTGGGATTGGGCAGCTGGACACAGCTTCTTCTTGGTAGGTCCAGGCAGTGAGCAATGCAGGGGGCAGAGCATTGGGCTTGGAGTCAGAGCTGGATCCAAGCCCTGGATCTGCCCCTGGTACACTGTTGACATCAGGGGAGTCACTTTGTCTGGTCCTGAGTTTCCTCATCTGCGAAGTGGGCCTAAATAAAGCTATCTCCTAGAGTTACGAGGTTTGAGGAGTGCATAGGTCAAAAGGGGCTTTGTGAACAGTCAAGTACTGCCCATATGAAGTATGAGGTACTTTACCAAGGTGCGTGGCCACCCCAAGTTGGCCCTCAGCATGATGGGAGTTGGTGAGGTTTGTCTCCAGGCTGAGCTCAGCCCCCCTTTGTCCCTTATCCTGACTTTCAGTCCTGTGCCTCCCTCCCACATAGGTGCCACTATTGCTGTGTTGCTGCCTTTCCTAAGAATCCCTTTACAGGACACATTTCTTTTCAAATGAGATGGCTAGACAGGACAATGCTTAACTCCAGGGCAGGCTCTGCAGTGGCACCCCGACTCCTGCACAGAGGTATTTTTGGGTGAAGCTAGAGCTTCCTCTTGAAGAGTGCTGCAAATGGCAATGGTAAGTGACCTCTTGTCTTTTGTTTTCTCAGGAAATGTGATGCCCACATTATGCAGCCTGACCACAGACTCCCTCCCTGGTTTTCACAGAATCCTTAGCTGGTGGAGCTGAAAGAGACCTCCAAGAGTCCTTTCATCTTCTGCCAAGCAGTCAGGGTTTAATCTTCGCAGCTGCCCTGGAGGTGTTTACCATGTCCCCCATTTCCCAGAAGGCGAAGCTGGGACATGGATTAGGTCAGCTGCCCAAGGTCATGGAGCAGGGTCCGAAGGAGGCCTGGAGAGTACCATCTGTCTGGCCCCTCCTTTGTGCTGCCTCTAGAGGATACTGGGGAAGCCTCCTCTTGTCTGACTCTGCCAGGATACCCTTGGCCGTCGAGTGCTCAGCTAAGCCACAGTGCCACTCTGGGTCAGGCCGACCTGGGCCCAGCTGTGCAGGACGAGGTGCAGGAGGCAGCTGCCACAGCTGCTTCCATTCAATATGGCCTCTTTCCCAGTGGGCTTGGTGCCACCCACAGCTTCGCTCAGGAGGGTGGGGAGTGACCAGGGCACCATGGTTCAACCTGATTATGTGACCATAGGAGGAACTGATGGGTGAAGTGAAGGAGGGGTAGGGCAAGGGAAAAAGTGGCCCAGAAGCTTCAGAAGAGAAGGAGAGCCAGACCCTTGTCAGTAGACAAGGGCTCCTGATTTTAGGAAAGCTGAGTGCAAAACCAGACCAAGGAAAGAGAACTCGGATTCTGTCTATGGGCACAAATCTGGGAGAGGGTCCAGAACTCCCCAAATGAACTATGGATGGCTCCATAGCCAGAGATTCACAAGCCAGGGGTCTAGCAGGAGCTCATATCTGACCGGAAGGCTGGGAGAACAGGTAAGCTCCAGGACAGGGCAGGCCCAGGGAAGCAAGACAGGTGGGAGAAACCCTGAGAGGCTTCTAGTCTGTTTGGAGGAAGAGAAGTTCAGGAAGAATGGACTCACTGCCTTGGTAGGTAGAGAACTGGAGGCTTGGCGTTCTGCTTGGAATCCCTAACCTGGAAAAGTATCACAGATAGGGCAGAGCAGGTGTCACGGCACAATGGCTATGCTCAGGCACAGGTGGTCTACAGACCTGGCTTTGACCCGCGGCTCTTCTCTTCACTAACTTTCCACATTTATAGGCAGGGGAGTGGAGTGGCTGTGAACACGGATTCTACAGCCAGACTGCCTGGGTTCAAATGGTAGCTTCGCCAGTGATCACCTGGGGAATCACCCAGGTGCCGTGATGGTTGATGTTATGTGTCAGCTTGACTGGGCTAAGGAATGCTCAGATAGCTGGTAAAACTATTTTCATGTGTATCTGTGAGGGTGTTTCCCGAAGAGATCAGCATTTCAATCAATCAAGTGAGTGAGAAGACCACCCTCACCAGCGCAGGTGGGCACCATGCAGTCCACTGAGGGCCTGAATAGAAAGAAAAGGCAGGGGAAAGGGAGAATCTATTTTCTGTTTGAGCTAGGACATTCATCTTCTCCTGCCCGTGGACATTGGCACTCCTGGTTCTCAGGCCTTGGGCCTTGGAAAAGTACTTAGGCCCCCATCCCCACCCCACGCACCTGCTCTTAGGCCTTTGGACTTGGACTCAGACTGAATTACACTGCCAGTCTTCTGGTTCTCTAGCTTGCAGATGACAGATCGTGGGACTTCTTAGCTTCTGTAACTGCGTGAGCCAGTTCCTATAATCAGTCTATCTGTCTATTTATCAAACAATCGATCTATCCTATTGGTTCTGTTTCTCTGGAAAACTCTGACTAATAAAGATGCTTAGCCCCTCTGTGCCTCAGTTTCTTCCTTTGTAAAATAGAGGTAATGATAGTGTCCACCCCATGGAATTGTTGTGAGGATCAAGTTAGTTAAAGTATATAAAGTATTCTGAGAAGTTCTTGCCACCTACAAATTAATCAATGAATATTAAGGATTATTATGCTAGCGGCTTAAATTCTCAAGTATAAAATAGAGCAAAAGGCATGTTAGGAAGATTCCGAACGCTGACACTTTGTGGTGACCTGTGCTATACATGTCATCCCTGTTAGAGAAGCCATTACCATGGTGGCTGAGAGTGCAGCCCCTGGACCTGGCTGCTGTGTCTAGTGTGGTTCCAGCATCTAATAGCTGTGTGACCTTGAGCCAGTTACTTCACCTCTCTGAGCTCCATCTTCCTCACCTGTCCAATAGAGATAGATACACAATAACACCTATCCCATGGAATTATTGGGAGAATTAGATGAATTCATATGTGTAAAGCACTTGGCACACTGTCTGGCACATAACTGCTCGGTAAATAATTAAGAGGAGAAAACATGGAGGCAGGTGCTTTGTCTGACGCTCATCCACAGGGCCCTGAAGCACCTCTTGGTTATGAGAAAAGAACCTCGAATCCTTCAGGGATTGGGAACGCCAGCCTTCCTCTGTCATCCTTCCCTCCCCCATGATGCAGTCCTCTTCTGTCTCCAGCCACCGGGGCCCAGACCCTTGGTTTTCAGAGAGAGACACTGACCTTCTTGAAGGCAGAGATGGGGTCTTGTTCATCGTGTACCTTCAGTGCCCAGTGTAGGGTCTGGGGACACCGGCTGGGCGGGGAAGGGAAGATGAGGACTGCTGATCTCTGGCTGGGGATTTGGCTTCTCAATGTATGGACTTTGCTCAGTGGGGGCTTATGCCCACCTCAGGGGTGGGGCCCAGGCAGATTCACCGTTTTGTGCTGCCTTGCCTTCCCTGAGCCTTGCTGCTCCTCTGAGCGGCCAGTACTTCCAGGAAAGGCTGGTGGAGTTGTGGTGAGTGGAGAAGCACCAGCTGGAGCTCAGGTGGGCCAGAGTGAAAGCAGGAGACTGAAAGGTATCAGGTTGGGCGCCCAGAGCCTGGCAGGCCCCTGCCCCACTCCCCAGCACTCTTTAGAAGCGGATTCCTGCTCATGTGCCCAGCCACAAGTCCCCAGATGTGACTGTCCCTACACTCTTGCTCACTCTCCAGCCAAGTCTTGTCTTTTGAGGGGTAATGAATTTTAGGTCTGCAGAATTCCTTGATTGTCCGTATTAGTTATTCCCTCAGCATTCCCTCATGTTTTCTTATATTTTACCCATTTACCCATTGATACACATCCTTAGGATCTAAAAATGAGGGGATTTAGCAGCATCAATTTTAAGAATCGTCGACTTTTTAAAAAAGTAATTAAGGAATGCAAAGAGGAAGCCTGACCCAAAGCTGCAATCAGGCTGTGGGCTACTGGGGGACATGGGAGGAACCCTGGTGGTCACATCCTCCTGTTTCTGAATCCTGGCCATAGGCTGGCCCTGGACTCCTCAGGGCTCTTCCAGCTGCCACTCAGAGAGCACAGCTGGTTTGCTCTTCGGGCTGTGGCTCTGGGTCTGGAAGGAGCAAGAAACCCACGCCTGGGCAGAAATCTCGGGTGAGAAACTAGATACCAGAAGGGCTGTGCAGGGCCTCTAAGTTGGCCTCAGCCTTTAGTTGAAGCCACTTAGTTGTAGAGCAGGGAGAATGGGGGGTGGGGCAGGGGAGGGAGGCACAGGTCCCTCATCAGAGAAGCCTTCTGCTTTCCCTACACAGCAGCCAGCATCCCGTCTGAACCTGCACAGGAGAAACAATTTTAAGGTAAAAACTTCCAGATGCGCAAGATTCTCACATTCTACAATGACTTCTGCTGCTCATTTGACCCTTGTGGTTCTGTGGTGGAGCATCTCTATTTGACAGTGACGGAACCTGAGACTCGGAGAGGACAAGTGAGTTACTCAAGTCCACACAGCTGGGCAAGGGAAGCCACACACAGGACTCCATCCACAGCTTGCTTTTGCCCCTCTACCCAACTGAGTTCTGAGGCCAGGTCCTTGTCACAGTCCTCAAGCCTGGCTGGCACACAGCAGGGAAGGAAGAGTTTTCCAGCAGCTTCTGCATGTCTCTTCCCTAATGGGGACTAAGAAGGAGGGCTTAGTCCCTAAGCCAGGGAACTGAAAGTTCTGGCCACGGAAACCTCTAGATTGAAGAGCACCAGCAGCTGAAGAGTGGGCCAGAGTTTTTGCAAGCTGCCGCCAGGCTGCCTGCTTTCTGGTGCTTAGAGATGAAGGCTGACCTCGAAAGCCCTCACCGTGTCCACGAAGCCTTACAAGACCTGGCCTCCAGGCCGGGCGCGGTGGCTCACACTTGTAATCCCAGCACTTTGGGAGGCCGAGGTGGGCGGATCACGAGGTCAGGAGATCGAGACCACGGTGAAACCCCGTCTCAACTAAAAATACACACACACACACACACAAATTAGCTGGGCGTGGTGGCGGGCGCCTGTAGTCCCAGCTACTCGGAGAGGCTGAGGCAGGAGAATGGCGTGCACCCGGGAGGCGGAGCTTGCAGTGAGCCGAGATCACGCCACTGCACTCCAACCTGGGTGACAGAGCGAGATTCCGTCTCAAAAAAAAAAAAAAAAAAAAAAAAAAATCCAAAAAAAAAAAAAAAAAAAAAAAAAAAGACCTGGCCTCCGGCTACTTCTCCAGGCTCATTGCCCCCACTCCCCTCTCCGCTCCGCTCTGTCAGCACTGCCACATCGACTTCCTAAAGCCTGCCCAGCCTGCCCAGCCTTGGAGCTTCGTCAGCTCTGATTGGCTGGCTTGGAATTGCCCTTCCCAGACACCCGCTCGGCTCCCACTCACATCCTTCCTTTCCCCAGTCCCTTCGGTGCCTCCAGACCTCCTGCATGATGGGCCTGTTCATTCACCACTTGCCGTCACCTCGTGGGGTGGGTGTTGAATTTCTTCTTCGTCACCTTAGTCAGTGCTGTATGTTACTGTGTAGCCCTTGGTTGCTTCTCTCCCCTACCAGTGCCCAGAGGGCATGAGCTCTCTTTTGTACTCTGTTAGATCTCCAGTTCCTGGTGGTAGGCACCTGATAAAAATTTAGGGAATGCATACATGGCCTAGAGGCCAATTTCCCCTTTAGATGTTGACTGTCCCTTTTCTCCAAGTAGGGAGAGTGGTGGCGGGGTGTGGAGAGGCAGAGGGGAGAGAAGGAGCAGTGTTACTAGCAAGTCTGTCTGGCAATGATATCTGCCTCAACCCCTTTTTGTCCCAGCGGTGTAGACGCAGGTCAGATGACTTTCCAACTCGATGCGGCTCTTGCCTGTCCCTCCACCCCTGCTGCGGTGAGCCTCTCGTCTGAGCCTCCCCAACAGTTTGTGCAAAGACTCCACTTAACGTTGGTCTGCTGACTGTCACGGGTGTCTGTGAGCTTCCTGTGCCTTCTTGTTTAACAATGATCTCAGCTTGTGGTGAGGGAGTGGTGATGGCACGGGGTAGAGCTGCCAGAGGGGACAGCTTGGCCTCGGTTCGGGCTCAAGAGTGCCAGCTTCCTCGAGGAGCGGGAGGTGGGTCATGCAAGAGAGCGCGTTGAGCCCAGGCCCCAGGATAACTGAGACTGTTTGGAGGTGGTGCCCCCAACCCTTGCTTACGTGGGCGGGTCTCAGCGGGGCGAGGCTGAGCTTGCCTGCTGAGCCCTGCAAATGCAGGTGAGGCAGCTCAAGCGTTTCCACCTGGACTGGCGTGGAGCTCAGGCCTCTGCGTCTCTCTCTTCCTGTGTATGCAGAGTCAGCTGCCCTGCCCTGATGGGTCTGTGTGTTTGTGAGCGTGTGTCTATTCGTGCCATGAGTGACACCTGTGGGTGTGTGCTTGTGTGAGTTGTGTCTGTGTACACCCTCACAGGTGTCTTTCTCTTTGTGGGGCTTTCTTCCAGGCCTGTGATTCTAAAATCAACACAACCAAATCCACACTCGTCGCTGGCTTTCCCTGCCCTGCTGTGGAGCACATGAACCCGGGGACGCATTCGGCTTTCCTTTGGAAAGTGAAGGCAGGTCTTTCCTCTTTAAAGGTAAATTCCAGGGGGATGAACACTATAGAGGAATTGTCCCGGAGACAGCTGGCTGGTGGCCAATTCCTCTTGTAAAAAAAGATCCCCGGTGTCTGTGGAGCCAAGATGAAACAACTCTTTGGAATTAACCAAGCTAATTTTGACGAGCAAACATTTTGCTACAATGAAAGTTTTTATTGTAACACATAAAAGTCAAAACAACACCCAGTCCCCTTGGGGGAGACAGGCGGGTGGTAAGAAGAAAAACAGCGCACACACAAGCTCTAACTAATCATTGTGAAATCAAAAGTGCTCCTCGCTGCCAAATTAAATGCGACTAAAAATATACGCGGATAGGAGCCGCTGAGGTGCAGCCCCCGGAAGCTGTTGATTCTTTGGCTTACTTGAGGAATCACAAACCCCGAGCCCTTCAAGCACAAGCCATTGTGTTCCAGGGAAGGGTAAGGCCCAGACAAAGGGCATTGCCAGCTTCTGGAACATTCCGCAGGCCTGGGCCAAGGCAGTGGTGCCTGGCTGGAGTAAGGAAGGAAGCTGTGAAGCTGCCATTTCTGTGGTGCCTAGTGCTCTCTGAAGCCAGCCCCAGCTGTCCCATAGATCCCCACATTTGGTTCCCACTGGGCTCCTCTCAGGGAAGCATCACCCCTCCCAGCACTCCCCATCCCACCCCTCACTGCTCCCTCCACCTCTCACTCTTGCCTGGACCTCAGCCAAGACCAAGTTTCTCGGCTGTCTTTTGTGATGACTGATGTCTTGGGTTCCCCGAGGTTTACATGACTGCTGTGCTTCTCGGTGTGCCCTGTAACAAACACCCCACATTTTGGTGAAAGAAGCTCCCTTTGGTGGAAAAGGATTGTATTGAGCCCTAGGGGTATGTGTGTGTGTCACAATAGGGGATGAACCCAACCTGGGGGAGCTGTCCTCACAGAGTGTGTGGTTAGCACTGAATGATGTGACGTTAAAGCAGAAAGCATTTCCTGCACTCCTGAGGTTAGGGGGTGGGACTTGTCTCCAGAGGCAGGGCTCAGACACTGGACCGAATTGAGAACTAGCTAAGAGACCAGGCAGAAGCATCTTTCATAAGACATGCCCATCAGTGTGTTATGTCAGTTTACCATTGCCATGGCAACACCCAGGAGTTACCACCCCTTCCCATGGCAATGACCTGATGACTCAGAAGTTCCCTTTGAAATTTCTGCATTGACCACCCCTTCATCTACATGCAATTAAAAGTAGGTATAAATATTACTGCAGAACTGCCCTGAGCTGCTAATCTCTGCCTATATGAGCGTAACACTGCTGCTTCAAGAAAGCTGTTTTTTCTATCCTACCACCCACTTGCCCTTGAATTCTTTCCTGGGTGAAGACAAGAACCCTCATGGGCTAAGCCCCAGTCTGGGGCTGGCCTGCCCTGTATCACTCCTACTTGATACTCAGAACTGTGCTGGCCCCAAGACACAGTCTGGGCTTCCAGGAGCTCACACTCAGTTATGAGAAGGGGTACATAGGCACATAAATAACTTTAAAAATCTGCCCATTATAAGAAGTGTGCAAACATATGCCCTGGGATCCCAGTTCTGTTTGGCACGGTCAGGGCAGACTTCTTGGAAGAAAGGTCACTTGAACTAGCCTTGAAGGATCCAGACAGGAGAGAGGGGAAAATGTGTTCTTCCTGGTGTTTTTCACTGCTTCTTCCCAGGTGAGTGCCCTGGGTCCCTAAAGATAGCACAAGGCTTTGACAGGCAGGACCCATTTTATCCTACACAGACCCCATCCATTCATCTCTATTTTTTGTCAACTCCAAAACACATCATCTGTCTGACAGGACATTTTCCAACATGGATGTTCACTGGATACTTGGAAATAGGGTAATTTAGAGACAGATCTAGGAGAGGAGGAGAAATCAGCTTTTTATCTGATATGCTTACAGCAGGAGCCACCCTCTCTGTGTGGTGGTTTGACACACAGACCTGAGAGTCCAATGGAACGAGGTCTAAATCCCTTTTTCTCTACTTGCTAGGGAGGGGTGTATAAAGTGGGAAAGTTCAGTTGATGCAGAGCAGGTAAGACCCCAAATTGGGGCTTAGCCCAGGAGGGTTCTTGGCTTCACCCAGGAAAGAATTCAAAGGCGAGCTGGGGTGTTAGACAGCATTTTAAAATCCATGTGGCAGTGGACAGCAGCAGCAGAGGCACTGCTTCTTGCAGAGCAGGGCTACCCCATAGGCAGTGTGCCCAGAATAGCCCTGCTCTGCAAGGCTCGCCTGCTGTGCATCACAGTGTCCTCTCCAAACCGTAGCTTTCTTTTATGTAAAACAGATATCAGGGTGTTGACTTCATAAAGTAGATCCCTTTATTACTATTATTATTATTATCATTATCATTATTATTATTATTTTTGAGACAGAGTCTTGCTCTGTCACCCAGGCTGGAGTGCAGTGGTGCAATTTTGGCTCACTGCAACCTCTACCTCCTGGATTTAAGTGATTCTTCTGCTTCAGCCTCCCAAGTAGCTGAGATCATAGGTGCCCACCACCATGCCCAGCTGATTTTTGTGTTTTTAGTAGAGACAGGGTTTCAGTATGTTTTCCAGGCTGGTCTTGAACTCCTGACTTCAGGTGATACACCCCTCCTTGGCCTCCCAAAGTGCTGAGATTACAGATGTGAGCCACCACGCCCAGTTCCTTTATTATCCCTTTTATTGGTTAGGACATGCTGGCTTCAAGTAACATAATACCAAACAGATAATGGCATAACCAGTATATATATATATGATCTTTGTTGACAAGGCAGGTGGTTCCAAGGCTGGTGCAGCAACTCAACAATGTCAGCGAGGGCCCAGGCTCTCTCTATCCTCCTGCTGTGACATCTTCAGCAGGTGTTGCCCCATGGTCACAAGGCAGTCACCCTGGTTCCAGGCATTATATCCTTCCTAAAAGCATCACCAGCAGGAAGGAAGGGGGAGTGGGAGAGGGAGGGCCCAGGGCTCTTTTCTCACGTGTGTCTTCATTTGGGAGGAAAATCTTTCCTGGAGGTTCCCATTTACTTCCTTCCCATCTTGTTGGTTGGAACTGTATCATTCAGCAACTCACAAGCCCATCACTGGCAAAGAGGAAACGGATTACCATGATGGATTTAGACCCATCACATTTCATCACTTGAGGCTGGGCATGCTGATATCACTTTGATACCAAAATCTAAATGAATATTGAGTAGACAACCAGCAGTGTGAGCCACTCCATGGGCCACCCAGTCAGTAGCTGGCACTGGGATGGGCACAGTAGGAATGCAGCCATACTTGATACAAAGCTCCACATTGGGCTGGGTCTCAGGGAGAGGAGGAGAAACTATTGCCCATGTCTCATCAGAATCTAGATCACCAGGCATCAAGGGTCATACCTAGATGCTTTTAGAGACACACAGGGGTCTCAGAAACACTACCCTCTCTCCAGCATCAAATGCCCCCAGCCCCACCAAGTACATGTAACACAAGGCTTTGCAGCAAAGAGCCTGCAGGAGGAGGCTGGACTCCCAGCTCAGCCTGAGACTTGCTATGTGGTCCTGGGCAGATTATTTGGCTTCTTTGGGTCTCGATGCCCTCCTCTGAAGGGAACAGTACTCCCTCTGTGGATGCCATGTGGCTGGTGAAGGCCTTCAGATGCAGAGAATCATCTGGGAAGTTATGATACAGGTCAGGGTGAAAGGAGATTTGATTTGAAACACAACTGAGGAGTGAGGCTCTCAGGCTCCTCAGCAGTCAACAGCATGTTGGACCTGTTGTGCTTTTAAGGTATCTTCCAACTTGGATGTGCTGGGATCCTGTGCCCAGTAAAGTAGTGAAGTAGTCGCTACTTGGATTCAGATTCACGCTCTGCCACGTACAAGCTGTGTGACCCTTGGCCACGTTGCTTAACCTCTCTGAGCCTTAGTTTTCTCATCTATAGAAGTAGGGACATCTACAGAAGTAGGGATACTTAAAAGGTTGTAATGGTTGAAATAACGTGTGTGAAGCCCTTAAGGGTGCCTGGCACACTGGTAAGTGCAGGGGAAATGTGGACTATTATTGTTGATATATTAGTTTATATCATTCTCACAGCAACCTCATGGTTTAGCGATTATCATCCCATCTATTGCCCTTATATGTGAGGCTCTGGGTGACAATGAGGACCTGTCTACAGTTCTTCACCCAGTACAAAGGCAGAATTTGAATCCAGGTCTTCTGACTCCTGACTCTTCTCCTTTCTGCTGCACTCCATTTCAGTCTGGAGAGAGACAATACAGCAAAGATGGGGTGAACACTCAGATGGGGGGCAGAACACACACACACACACACACACACATACACAGTCTGCCTGTGCTAAGGTCTCAGCGAAATTGTAAATAATAATAACAGCTAGTCTGCTTTTATGTATATGAAAGGCTCTCAAAAGGAATTGTTCTTATCTCCATTTTATAAATGACAAAATGATGTTTAGAGAGGTTCAGAAATATGCCACACAGTTGTGCAGAGTCCTTGATCTGTCAGGTTCCAGGTCCCAAATCCTTGAAGCTGGGCCAGGCTGCAGTAAGTCAAGCTGGTATGGCCTTTCTGGGTCCCCTCTGGCTTCCCAAGCCTCTTTTTTTTTTTTTTTTCTTTTTTATTATACTTTAGGGTTTTAGGGTACATGTGCACAATGTGACAATGTGCAGGTTTGTTACATATGTATCCATGTGCCATGTTGATTTCCTGCACCCATTAACTCGTCCTTTAGCATTAGGTGTATCTCCTAATGCTGTCCCTCCCCCCTCCCCCCACCCCACAACAGTCCCCGGAGTGTGATGTTCCCCTTCCTGTGTCCATGAGTTCTCATTGTTCAATTCCCACCTATGAGTGAGAACATGCGGTGTTTGGTTTTTTGTCCTTGCGATAGTTTACTGAGAATGATGTTTTCCAGTTTCATCCATGTCCCTACAAAGGACACGAACTCATCATTTTTTATGGCTGCATAGTATTCCATGGTGTATATGTGCCACATTTTCTTAATCCAGTCTATCGTTGTTGGACATTTGGGTTGGTTCCAACTCTTTGCTATTGTGAATAGTGCCGCAATAAACATACGTGTGCATGTGTCTTTATAGCAGCATGATTTATAGTCCTTTGGGTATATACCCAGTAATGGGATGGCTGGGTCAAATGGTATTTCTAGTTCTAGATCCCTGAGGAATCGCCACACTGACTTCCACAATGGTTGAACTAGTTTACAGTCCCACCAACAGTGTAAAAGTGTTCCTATTTCTCCACATCCTCTCCAGCACCTGTTGTTTCCTGATTTTTTAATGATGGCCATTCTAACTGGTGTAAGATGGTATCTCACTGTGGTTTTGATTTGCATTTCTCTGATGGCCAGTGATGATGAGCATTTCTTCATGTGTTTTTCGGCTGCATAAATGTCTTCTTTTGAGAAGTGTCTGTTCATGTCCTCTGCCCACTTTTTGATGGGGTTGTTTGTTTTTTTCTTGTAAATTTGTTTGAGTTCATTGTAGATTCTGGATATTAGCCCTTTGTCAGATGAGTAGGTTGCAAAAATTTTCTCCCATTCTGTAGGTTGCCTGTTCACTCTGATGATAGTTTCTTTTGCTGTGCAGAAGCTCTTTAGTTTAATGAGATCCCATTTGTCGATTTTGGCTTTTGTTGCCATTGCTTTTGGTGTTTTAGACATGAAGTCCTTGCCCACGCCTATGTCCTGAATGGTATTGCCTAGGTTTTCTTGTAGGATTTTAATGGTTTTAGGTCTAACATATAAGTCTTTAATCCATCTTGAATTAATTTTTGTATAAGGTGTAAGGAAGGGATCCAGTTTCAGCTTTCTACATATGGCTAGCCAGTTTTCCCAGCACCATTTATTAAATAGGGAATCCTTTCCCCATTTCTTGTTTTTGTCAGGTTTGTCAAAGATCAGATAGTTGTAGCTATGCGGCATCATTTCTGAGGGCTCTGTTCTGTTCCATTGATCTATGTCTCTGTTGTGGTACCAGTACCATGCTGTTTTGGTTACTGTAGCCTTGTAGTATAGTTTGAAGTCAGGTAGCGTGATGCCTCCAGCTTTGTTCTTTTGGCTTAGGATTGACTTGGCGATGCGGGCTCTTTTTTGGTTCCATATGAACTTTAAAGTAGTTTTTTCCAATTCTGTGAAGAAAGTCATTGGTAGCTTGATGGGGATGGCATTGAATCTATAAATTACCTTGGGCAGTATGGCCATTTTCACGATATTGATTCTTCCAACCCATGAGCATGGAATGTTCTTCCATTTGTTTGTATCCTCTTTTATTTCATTGAGCAGTGGTTTGTAGTTCTCCTTGAAGAGGTCCTTCACATCCCTTGTAAGTTGGATTCCTAGGTATTTTATTCTCTTTGAAGCAATTGTGAATGGGAGTTCGCTCATGATTTGGCTCTCTGTTTGTCTGTTATTGGTGTACAAGAATGCTTGTGATTTTTGTACATTAATTTTGTATCCTGAGACTTTGCTGAAGTTGCTAATCAGCTTAAGGAGATTTCGGGCTGAGACAATGGGGTTTTCTAGATATACAATCATGTCATCTGCAAACAGGGACAATTTGACTTCCTCTTTTCCTAATTGAATACCCTTTATTTCCTTCTCCTGCCTGATTGCTCTGGCCAGAACTTCCAGCACTATGTTGAAAAGGAGCGGTGAGAGAGGGCATCCCTGTCTTGTGCCAGTTTTCAGAGGGAATGCTTCCAGTTTTTGCCCATTCAGTATGATATTGGCTGTGGGTTTGTCATAGATAGCTCTTATTATTTTGAGATACGTCCCATCAATACCTAATTTATTGAGAGTTTTTAGCATGAAGAGATGTTGAATTTTGTCAAAGGCCTTTTCTGCATCTATTGAGATAATCATGTGGTTTTTGTCTTTGGTTCTGTTTATATGCTGGATTACATTTATTGATTTGCGTATGTTGAACCAGCCTTGCATCCCAGGGATGAAGCCCACTTGATCATGGTGGATAAGCTTTTTGATGTGCTGCTGGATTCGGTTTGCCAGTATTTTATTGAGGATTTTTGCATCAATGTTCATCAAGGATATTGGTCTGAAATTCTCTTTTTTGGTTATGTCTCTGCCAGGTTTTGGTATCAGGATGATGCTGGCTTCATAAAATGTGTTAGGGAGGATTCCCTCTTTTTCTATTGATTGGAATAGTTTCAGAAGGAATGGTACCAGTTCCTCCTTGTACCTCTGGTAGAATTCAGCTGTGAATCCATCAGGTCCTGGACTCTTTTTGGTTGGTAAGCTATTGATTATTGCCACAATTTCAGAAGCTGTTATTGGTCTATTCAGAGATTCAACTTCTTCCTGGTTTAGTCTTGGGAGGGTGTATTTGTCGAGGAATTTATCCATTTCTTCTAGATTTTCTAGCTTATTTGCATAGAGGTGTTTGTAGTATTCTCTGATGGTAGATTGTATTTCTGTGGGATCGGTGGTGATATCCCCTTTTTCGTTTTTTATTGCATCTATTTGATTCTTCTCTCTTTTCTTCTTTATTAGTCTTGCTAGCGGTCCATCAATTTTGTTGATCTTTTCAAAAAACCAGCTCCTGGATTCATTAATTTTTTGAAGGGTTTTTTGTGTCTCTATTTCCTTCAGTTCTGCTCTGATTTTAGTTATTTCTAGCCTTCTGCTAGCTTTTGAATGTGTTTGCTCTTGCTTTTCTAGTTCTTTTAATTGTGATGTTAGGGTGTCAATTTTGGATCTTTCCTGCTTTCTCTTGTGGGCATTTAGTGCTATAAATTTCCCTCTACACACTGCTTTGAATGTGTCCCAGAGATTCTGGTATGTTGTGTCTTTGTTCTCGTTGGTTTCAAAGAACATCTTTATTTCTGCCTTCATTTCATTATGTACCCAATAGTCATTCAGGAGCAGGTTGTTCAGTTTCCATGTAGTTGAGCGGTTTTGAGTGAGTTTCTTAATCCTGAGTTCTAGTTTGATTGCACTGTGGTCTGAGAGACAGTTTGTTATAATTTCTGTTGTTTTACATTTGCTGAGGAGAGCTTTACTTCCAACTATGTGGTCAATTTTGGAATAGGTGTGGTGTGGTGCTGAAAAAAATGTATATTCTGTTGACTTGGGGTGGAGAGTTCTGTAGATGTCTATTAGGTCTGCTTGGTGCAGAGCTGAGTTCAATTCCTGGATATCCTTGTTAACTTTCTGTCTCGTTGATCTGTCTAATGCTGACAGTGGGGTGTTAAAATCTCCCATTATTATTGTGTGGGAGTTTAAGTCCCTTTGTAGGTCACTGAGGACTTGCTTTATGAATCTGGGTGCTCCTGTGTTGGGTGCATATATATTTAGGATAGTTAGCTCTTCTTGTTGAATTGATCCCTTTACCATTATGTAATGGCCTTCTTTGTCTCTTATGATCTTTGTTGGTTTAAAGTCTATTTTATCAGAGACTAGGATTGCAACCCCTGCCTTTTTTTGTTTTCCAGTTGCTTGATAGATCTTCCTCCATCCCTTTATTTTGAGTCTATGTGTGTCTCTGCACGTGAGATGGGTTTCCTGAATACAGCACACTGATGGGTCCTGACTCCTTATCCAGTTTGCCAGTCTGTGTCTTTTGATTGGAGCATTTAGCCCATTTACATTTAACGTTAATATTGTTATGTGTGAATCTGATCCTGTCATTATGATGTTAGTTGGTTATTTTGCTCGTTAGTTGCTATAGTTTCTTCCTAGCCTCGATGGTCTTTACAATTTGGCATGTTTTTGCAGTGGCTGGAACCGGTTGTTCCTTTCCATGTTTAGTGCTTCCTTCAGGAGCTCTTTTAGGGCAGGCCTGGTGGTGACAAAATCACTCAGCGTTTGCTTGTCTGTAAAGTATTTTATTTCTCCTTCACTTATGAAGCTTAGTTTGGCGGGATAGCAAATTCTGGGTTGAAAATTCTTTTCTTTAAGAATGTTGAATATCGGCCCCCACTCTCTTCTGGCTTGTAGAGTTTCTGCTGAGAGATCAGCTGTTAGTCTGATGGGCTTCCCTTTGTGGGTAACCCGACCTTTCTCTCTGGCTGCCCTTAACATTTTTTCCTTCATTTCAACTTTGGTGAATCTGACAATTATGTGTCTTGGAGTTGCCCTTCTCGAGGAGTATCTTTGTGGCGTTCTCTGTATTTCCTGAATCTGAATGCTGGCCTGCCTTGCTAGATTGGGGAAGTTCTCCTGGATAATATCTTGCAGAGTGTTTTCCAACTTGGTTCCATTCTCCCCATCATTTTCAGGTACACCAATCAGACGTAGGTTTGGTCTTTTCACATAGTCCCAAATTTCTTGGAGGCTTTGTTCATTTCTTTTTATTCTTTTTTCTCTAAACTTCCCTTCTCTCTTCATTTCATTCATTTCATCTTCCATCAGTGATACCCTTTCTTCCAGTTGATCGCATCTGCTACTGAGGCTTCTGCAATCTTCGCGTAGTTCTCGAAACTTGGCTTTCAGCTCCATCAGCTCCTTTAAGCCCTTCTCTCCATTGGTTATTCTAGTTATCCATCCTTCTAATTTTTTTTCAAAGTTTTTAACTTCTTTGCTATTGTTTTGAATTTCCTCTCGTAGCTCAGAGTAGTTTGATCGTCTGAAGCCTTCTTCTCTCAACTCATCAAAGTCATCCTCCATCCAGCTTTGTTCCGTTGCTGGTGAGGAACTGCGTTCCTTTGGAGGAGGAGAGGTGCTCTGTTGTTTAGAGTTTCCAGTTTTTCTGCTCTGTTTTTTCCCCATCTTTGTGGTTTTATCTACTTTTTGTCTTTGGTGATGGTGATGTACAGATGGGTTTTTGGTGTTGAAGTCCTTTCTGTTTGTTAGTTTTCCTTCTACCAGACAGGACCCTCAGCTGCAGGTCTGTTGGAGTTTACTAGAGGTCCACTCCAGACCCTGTTTGGCTGGGTGTCAGCAGCAGTGGCTGCAGAACAGCGGATTTTCGTGAGACCACAAATTCAGCTGTCTGATAGTTCCTCTGAAAGTTTTGTCTCAGGGGAGTACCCGGTTGAATGAGGTGTCAGTCTGACCCTACTGGGGGGGTGCCTCCCAGTTAGGCTGCTCAGGGGTGAAGGACCCACTTTAGGAGGCAGTCTGTCTGTTCTCAGATCTCCAGCTGTGTGCTGGGAGAACCACTACTCTCTTCAAAGCTGTCAGTCAGACAGGGGCATTTAAGTCTGTGGAGGTTCTTTGCTGAGTTTTTGTTTGTCTGTGCCCTGCCCCCAGAGGTGGAGCCTACAGAGGCAGGCAGGCCTCCTTGAGCTGTGGTGGGCTCCACCCAGTTCGAGCTTCCTGGCTGCTTTGTTTACCTAAGCAAGCCTGGGCAATGGCGGGCGCCCCTCCCCCAGCCTCGCTGCCGCCTTGCAGCTTGATCTCAGACTGCTGTGCTAGCAATCAGCGAGACTCCGTGGGCACAGGACCCTCCGAGCCAGGTGCGGGACACAATCTCCTAGTGTGCCGTTTTCCAGGCCCGTTGGAGAAGCGCAGTATTAGGATGGGACTGACCCGATATTCCAGGTGCCGTCTGTTTCCCCTTTCTTTGACTAGGAAAGGGAACTCCCTGACCCCTTGCACTTCCCGAGTGAGGCTTCGGCTCGCCCTGCTTCGGCTCGCGCACCGTCTGTCCTGCACCCACTGTTAGGCACTCCCTAGTGAGATGAAACCGGTACCTCAAGCAGAAATGCAGAAATCACCAGTCTTCTGTGTCGCTGGGGCTGGGAGCTGGAGACCGGAGCTGTTCCTATTCGGCCATCTTGGCTCCACCCCCCAAGCCTCTTTTCCTCACCAGTCACTCCCAGGTCCCAGGGCACTTAAGCCAGCACCTCGCCCTCTCTGTCCAGGAAGCCTCAGAGCAGCCAGCGGCCCTCTCCCTTGGCCTTTCCTGGAAAGGCCCTCTGGGTCCGTCCCTGCAGGAGCCTCCTCCCTCCTAGCTTGTGCCACCTCCTGATGCTGAGCTGCTTACAAGTCACACTAGCATCATGAATGGTGCGAAGTGTGTCATCACCCCTGCCTCTGCTTCCATCAGAAACCTTGGTTGTAAATCAGCAGAATCTTCTGAATATCCTTAACCCAGAGGCTAGATCTAAGGATAAAAATGGCAGGAATCAGCAGGCAGTTGAGGAAGATAGCTGGGCCAGAGAGTGGCTGGGGCAGTCCTCAGGTCATGCCTGGAAATAACCTCTTGTACAAGTGGATCCTGCCTAATTTGCTGAGCGCTTTCACCTGCATTCCCCTGTCTGAGCCTCCCGCTCCCCTGCTCAGGAGGCTGGGCAGGTGTTGCATGCCCATCTGCCAGATTCAGAAACCAGGGCTTACTAGTGCCTAAGATCACACAGCTGGTAAGAGAAAGGTTCTTCAGCCCCAGTCCTGGGCATTTTTAGTTCCCCAGGGGCTTTCTCTAGGTAGCATTGGGGCAAGCACTCCGTCCAAAAACCTTTAGCCCCAGGATGTTGGAGTGTCACTTGGAATGTTTGCTCCCTGGTGAGGGGCCTGGACTTGGCTCTTTCTCATGCTGGCGTAGCCTGTATGCGTGAAATATCTGTGGGGGAGAAAGCAGGGTTTACTGGTTGGGGAGCAGCTTCAGGGAGCTGGTGGTTCTCAGAGAGGTTGGCCCAGCCCTCTCATGCCAGCACATCTGGCTGAACTGTCCTAAGCCCAGCATTCTGCAGCAGGTAAAGAAGCAAAGCAAAAGTTCATGTCAGCCAAATGCGGTGGCTCATGCCTGTAATCCCAACACTTTGGGAGGTCAAGGCAGGTGGATCACTGGAGGTCAGGAGTTTGAGAACAGCCTGGCCAACCGTCTCTGGTGAAACCCTGTCTCTACTAAAAATACAAAAATTAGCAGGGTGTGGTGGTGGGGGCCTGTAAACCCAGCTACTCGGGAGGCTGAGGCAGGAGAATTGCTTGAACGTGGGAGGTGGAGGTTGCAGTGAGCCGAGATCACACCACTGCACTCCAGCCTGGGCGACAGAGTGAGACTCCATCTCAAAAACAAACAAACAAAACATTCATGTCAGCCAGCAAAACCTGGAACCATATACCAGCTCTAATTTTCTTTTCTGCCTGCTATCTTAGACCTTGGGTTGTGGATATGGTGCTGTGGAGGCCTAGGGTCCAGGCTTGTTTATTTACCCCCTCTGGGCTCTATCTGTAAAAAGAGGGTACTTGTGTCCCCAGAGAGCCCTTCTTCACCTCTACAGCTCCTCCTATCCCCTCTGCCCTGCCCTCCAGGTCTTTCTGTCACACATTCACAGAAACACACACAGACAACACATGCAGACTCACACACAAACATAACACAGGCACATTCACAGACGCAAGCAGGGACACACTTATACACATACCCACAGACACACAGACATATGAAGACAACATTTCTTGTGCCACATCTGCTCAGTCACAGGCTGGAATTTTGCAGAACTGACCTCAGTGTCCTGGTTCAGTGATCCTCAAACATGACTCCACATTAGAATCCTCTGGGAGCTTTTAAAAATCCCACATGCTCAGACCACACCTTAGACCCATCACATCACAATCTCTACAGGCTGCTTCCAGACATCAATATTTTTTAAAGCCCCTAGGTGACTTCAATGTGCAGCCAAGGTTGAGAGCCAGTGACCCCCAATTTATTTCCTCACCCAGGAAGGAGCCCCATAGAGTGAATTACAGAGAGGCACCCCAGCACCAGATACAGAAGTCACATTTCCAGGCCCCACCAGTCTCCCTCCAGCTTGTCTAATCAACCCTTGACCCTAATTGTCCACAGCAAGGGGCAGAGTTGCATCACCACCAGCCAAACCTCTACTGCCACTTTAGGGAGAGAACTGAGCAAGAATCACTTTCTTTCATCCACATGGTGGGGAGGGATGTTTCTCAGATTGGAGGAGACCACCTGCACGAGAATTCGTGAGAGCTTACTAAAATGCAGATTCACAGGCCCCAGCACACACCAGCTGAGTTGCAGTCTCTAAAGGCTGTGCTTAAGCCTCCTGGTGACACACGGTGGGCTAGTCTGAGAGTCAGAAGACCAGGGGTTGAGTCCTAGCTCTGTCCCTGACTTGCTAGGTCACTGTTGGTGGGTCTGGACTTTTATCTGTAACCTCTTGGGGAGTCTCATGAAAAGCAACAAAGTCTGAAGGAAGATTTTGCAGACACAAAAGCGCTTTATAAGTTGGTTACTTTATTGTTATTGTTGGTTTTGTGCTTGTCATTTACACTCTGTGGGTCCTGGTATGACCTGATGCCCCAGTGAATGAATGTGGGTGGAGAGCTGGAGGGCTGATAAGCCCTGGAGATGCTGTCAAAATAGCCACATGCTGGTCATGCACAAGGTGTGGGGTGAGAGTGGTGTATCTATCAATGTCCCTGTGCCCTGCTAAGCAGGGATGAAGAGCAAGGCTCTGTAATTATTATAGGGATGTTCTATTGCTCCAGTGAAGCCTGAGCGTGAATGAAGTCTTGGAGAGAGGGAAGAGGAAGGTAGAGGAAATGGAACATTTTTGAGCACTGGCTACATGCTAAGTAATCCATGGGGCACTTTCACGTATCAGTGCATCAAGTTCTCATGCTCAGTTTTACCCCCATGAGATGAGAAAATGGAAACCCCAGAAGAGAAAACAGAAACTCAGACTTACGACCTGTCCCGAGTCACTCAGGCAGCAATGGCAGGGCTGGGGTTAGAACCCAGGAAGGTCTGTTTCCTGATGCCCCGGATGTTCCCATGTACCACATGGCCCTCCACTGTATGAGAGCTTGCAGGCTTCACGAACAGCCTCTCACTTAGCTTGCTGGAGGTGTCCAGCCTGAAGCCCAGAGCCCTTGAAGGATCTTTGCCCGTGTGATGTTGGGGGATCACCCAGCCAGACCACTGCCCTGCGTTCCCTCAGCTTTCTGGGGAGGATGAGAACATCTGAAGTCAATCACATTCTAACAACACAGGGTTTCAAAGATAAAGATCAAAGGCAGAGGAGGTCAAAGAAACCAATGTCAGATTCCCCCCAGATTAAAGCAAAAGGAGCTGCACTCCCTGCAGGCTGAAGTCTCCAGGAGGCCTGCCTGGAACCCGAAAAACTTCTCCAGCCTACAATCTCAGTGTCTGTCAGCTAGTGCTGTGGTACCGGGGGTGGGTCACAGATGGACAGAGTCACACAGAGCAGGTCAGGGGGTCCTGAGAGAGAGGGAGAGAGGGACAGAGATGCAGAGAGACACACAGGGAAAGCAAGACACAGCGAGCCAGACAGAGATGTTCAGAACGAGGCAGAGAAGAGAGACAGAGAGAGAGAGAGAGAGAGAAAGCAAAACAGAGAGCCACAGATGCAAAGTGAGGTATTGAGGCATAAAAATAGTGTCGGAGTGAAGCAGAGGCCAAGCCAGGCTGGGAGAAAGCCTGAGTGCAGGACAAGGCTGGCCCCAGAGGCATCAGTGTGCTGTTGTGCAGGCAGAACTTTCCACTGAGACCGCCCCCTGCCCGTCAACCCATCCTTGATCTGCCGTGCTTTGCCTCCACATGGAGGCTGGCCTGATGTCTTGATGGAAGGCCAAGGCTCCCGGGCAGAGGCTGGCAAACAACCCACCAAACAGGCTGGAGGGGCTCTCTGGGGGTCAGGAGGGCTGCGGGGACCTGGGTCCTGAGGACCCTTAGAGACTGGAAGCCTCCCAACCCCTACTCTGCTCATGGCCTGGCCAGACCTGCAGGGCGCCCATGGTCCCAAGCCCTCCCGCTGTGGCCTGTGCCTTACTTTCTCGTCTCTCCCTGTGTTCACCAAACCTATGAAGCCCAAACCAGCCTTCCCCTCCTCCAAGAAGCCCACTGGGATTTCTCCAGGCTTCTTTTGTCTGCATTGCAGCCTCATGGTTCAGTGATGCAGTGTTTGTGTTCTAAATGCTATGCACAGAAGTTCTCTGTTCCCTCTTTCCATCACGATGTCAAATCCTCTTCCCTTTCCTCTTCCCTCCCCTCCCCACCCAGGCCTCATGGCATGTGCACTAAAAGGCTTCCATGAGGTTCTGAAATGTGCTCTTTTCATTCAGAGAGCGCTCATTCCTTGACTGCCTTCAGCTGATCCTCAGTTCAGAGGGTAGGAAGCAGAGGACAGCGTCGTGCCCACCTGATAGGGGAAGGAGGCCCAGGCAGGCAGCTTGTGGAGCTAGCAGAGCAGGTCTGAGGCAGGCTCAGCTCTCAGCCTTTTGTCATGGACTGCCCCCTGCCTCCACCCTCTCTTCCTGAACCTCACTCAGGACAAGAGTTGAGCATCTGCATTAGGGGGAGGCGAGGTTATTCCACCTTGCTGGCCTGGCTCAGACCTAAGAGCCTCATCCCCACAGGCCCAGTCTGCAACCTGGCCTGAACCTGCTCTCTCACTTCCCTTTCTCAGTGGTCAGCACCTGCTGAGCTCCCCACACCCTTGTTCCCACCCCTGCCAGGCACACCCACTTCCTTTCCCCAGAGGCCTCCTTCTGGGCTGGTCCTGCTTGGCCAAAGCCAGAGGCAGGGCCACTCAAAGTCCAGTGGGGGGAGAAATGTGAACCCACCACCCACCCAGAAGGAGTGAGAGCCAGGCCATCAGGGACCCCCACATTCGCAGCAGTAGTTTCCCCACCAGACTGGAGTGTCTGTAGGGCTGGGGCCATGCCTGCTGGTCTCTGTATCTCCCAGGCCTAGCCCAGGACTTGGCACTTAGTGGATGCTTAGACAATTGCTGAGCAGGTGAAGAGGGTCCAGGCAAAATGCTGAAGCCCTGACAGCTTTGAGCTTCCCTGCCTTCCTTCCTGCCACCATGATGCCAATGACAAGGTGCTGCAAAATAAAAATATCATTGAGCAAAGCACCAACAGTGTCACAGCTGATACCCACAACAACTCCAGTGCCCAAGGCACAGGAGGCTTGGTGACTTTCTCAAGGTCCCCCAAGCCAGTGAGTAGGGAGGGCATGGTTGGACTCTGAGTGTAAGCTCTTGGGCACACTGCTCGACCCCAGGAGACGCGGGTTCTGGCAGCTCCCCTGTGACCTGGGGTGAGTTCCATTTCCCCTCTGAGCTTCAGGCTCCTTGTGTGTGAAATGAGGACTGAACTCCTCAGGTTCTTCATTCCCTTTTCTTGCTTAACATTTCCTAATAATTTAAGGGAATGAGATCACCTCCACCTCCCTTGATTAAGATTCATGCAATAGTTCGAGGCAAGACTCCTGTCTTCAAAGATCTTACAGTATAGTGGGGGTGAGACATAGTCTATTTAATATTCAGACAATGGGGCTGCGGAAGCCTTGGGGAGGGGAACTGGAGGCCTTCCTGGAGGAGGACGGGATGGGGTGGGCCTGTAGGGAGGAAGCATTTGCCCTGTGGATTGGTCAAGAGGGGAGGGGTGGATGTGAATGGGAGTGTAGTTGAGACGAAGAGTGCAGGAGGAGGACACCGGCCAGCTGGAATGGAGAAAGCCATGACTTTCTAGCAATTTCCTTTTCCAAGCCCCTCTTGCAAGTGAGCATCTTTAATTTATTAAGGGACTGATTTTAAATCATCCTCCCTCTCTCCCTGCCCACCCTGCATCCTCCACTGCCTATATTTCCCCTGACCATAAATTTCTTTTTAATGACAGTTTAGAAAATGAGCAAATCTTTAGTGACACTTTTATCACCCCCAGAATACTTTTAATAAGAGGTTTCGGTAGATTGCATTCTGGGAGTGGGGGGAGGGGGAAGGCAAGATGGTAGCTTCACCAACCTGCGCAGAGCTGTTCTCCCTGGTCCCAGCCCTGCAGCCCCCAAAACCACCCCTTTCCACCCCACCCCTACCTGGGGGCAGGGGGCGTCCCATGACCTAGGACCGCAAATCCCTGGGTTTTAGCCCCCATGCTGACAATCCACTCACCTTATAGCCTTGGGCACATCCCTTTACTCCTCCTCTCCCTCCCTCTCTCATCTGTAAAATCTTGCCTATGTGCAAGAGATAATTAGCAGACCTATTAATAATGGTTAAAAGTAATTAGCTGCCGACACTTGGTGCCACACCTAGTTACTCAGACTGGCAAATCAAGCCCCAGAATATTTCTCAAACTAAAAACAGGGCCAGCTCAACTGGATTTGAAAGCATGGCTCTAACCACTCCACTGGTCACCGGGAAGTGTGTGTTGCAGGCCTCTTTTTGTGCTCACTCTATGTTAGATGTGAATGTACTGGAAAATCCATGTGGCACCTAAAATGTGATGTCCCCTTCGAGAGTTTTCAACTGAGCTGGGTAAGCAAGAAAAACTGCCCAGAATAAGGTTGTGTCAGAAAGACAGGCTGACAGGGCCAGGAGCAGGGTGGGGCAGCAGAGGGGCAGCCCATGATGGATCCCTAGAAAGGGGAGATTTATGACATGGGATTGACTAGGAAGGGGAGGATCTAGAGGGAGCTGTCACAGTTCAGGAGTAATAAAAATGCTGAACAGGAACCATGAGCAAGGCCTGGGAAAGAGGGCCATTTAAGGAAAATCAACAGGATTTGGGGGCTGGCTGGATATGCGGCATGTGAGCCGTGAGCTTTGGAATAAAGGCAAGGGGAGGTTCACAAAGAAAGGCAACCCTGGAAGATGGCAGTCCATCACTGAGTGACCTGTAAAATGATTCGGTCCATTTTAAAACACACAGAAAAAAAAAATTGTTTTCTCTAAGAAACACACTGTTGAGGGCAATTTGAATTACAGTTAGTCTGGGAAAGGTGACTCAAGCCTGTAATCCCAGCATTTGGGGAGGTTGAGGTAGGACAGGGTCACTTGAGCTTAGGAATTCGAGATCAGCCTGGGCAGCATATTAGATATATATTAGAGACTCTGTATATATATATATATATGAGCATATATATGCTTAAAAAACAAAGAGGGGTTAAAAGTTAACTGAGTAAAAAAGTAATTTGGGTGATCTGGGTGCTTAGGGATCTTGACATTTACTGAGCACCTACTATGTGCCATTCACTGTGCTTTGCACTTTGAGGAGCTGGTGCATTGAAAGAGTTTATTGCTGTGTACGACTTTCTAAATGAGAGCTATCCTGCTTCTTATCTTTGTTATTGAGGAGAAATCATTATGGCCATGGATGGGAAATGAACATTTAGGGCATAGAAAATAATAGTAGCTAATTGCTCTTGAGTACTTACTAGGTGCTAGACAGTGCTCTAAGTGTTTTGCATGTGTTAATTTGTTTAATCTCACAAAAATCCTAGAAGGTAGGTGATATTATTATCAACCTCATTTTGTAAATAAGAAGTTGAGGCCGGGCGCAGTGGCTCACGCTTGTAATCCCAGCACTTTGGGAGGCCGAAGCGGGCGGATCACGAGGTCAACAGATCGAGACCATGGTGAAACCCCATCTCTACTAAAAATACAAAAAAATTAGCCGGGCATGGTGGCGGGCGCCTGTAGTCCCAGCTACTCGGAGAGGCTGAGGCAGGAGAATGGCGTGAACCTGGGAGGCGGAGCTTGCAGTGAGCCGAGATTGCGCCACTCCAGCCTGGGCGACAGAGGGAGACTCCGTCTCAAAACAAAAAAAAGAAGTTGAGTGCCTCTCCCAAGGCCACACAGTAACTGCCAAGTCAGGGTTTGAACCTGGTAGCCTGACTCCAGTGCTCACGAATTCAGCTACACTCCAGACCGCAGCATCTTGTCTGTTTCTAACCCTGAAGAGGAGTCAGTAGCAGTGGAGGCGACTTTAGAGAAGACTCCAAAGGGTTCCCTGAGAGCAGACTGGCTCTGAGGACAGGAAAGTCTTGAGGGGAACAGATATGAAGTCTGGATTATCAGTTTCTCACCACACAAAGATGCAGGAGAAAAACCTGGGGGGCTTTAACTGCCTTTCTCAAAGGGCTGCAGACAGGGGCCTGAGGGTATGCCTGGCTCATAAAGCATTTCTGGCCTGGAAGCAGAGCTGGCACCAGGAAACAAAAGTCTGGAGAGGGAAGATTAAATTCCATTTAACCTCGAATTGGAGACACATACACTGAAAGAGAGGTGGCTGTTGTTCCGTTTTTTTCTTTACATTTGCTCTAAGTGTATTTGAAAAGGTCTGAACACAGGAGAGAGGATGACACAGGAGTGAGAAGCTGTAGTTTTGCTACCCAGTGTCTGCAGGGTGCTGGGCACACCACTGGCCTTGCTGAACCCTGGTCTTCCGGCCTGCAAAATGCAGCAAAGCATCTTTATCTCAGAAAGCAGGGAGCCTGCAATGTGTTTAGCTTCTGGCTCAGATTTGGCCTTCCGTATTCTGTAATTGGTAGCTATTATTATTATTATGGCTATAACTATAGATCATTAATTTACAGTTTAAAAATGCTTCACCTGTTTCATTTTACACTATTATTTTACTGAAGAATTAAATTTTTATGAGAAATTCTCCTAATTGGCTGGATTCAATGTCATCCCTGCTTCTTGCAGCACAGATAGGCATTACCAGCCATGACTTCTCACTGCTGGTGCCCACCGGGCCCCTCTTCTTCATCTCGTACCATCTATGGAGGGTCAACTCTGTGCCAGCACCATCCTGGGTGCTTTGCAGACATTCTCTTCAATTCTGAAGACAGCTCTGCAGACAGGACTTTTTCCCTACCTTGCAGATAAGGAAGTGCAGCCTCTGAGAGTTTGGATGGCTTGCCTGAGGTCACACAATTAGGAAACACTGAGCTGGGATTCAGGACCAAGTATGTCTGTCACTAAAGCCCAGGCCTCCCAGCTGGCAGATCCAGGGCTTAGGGGATTCTCTGGAATGGAGCTGGCCTTGCACAGTGGAGACAGTGACCAGCTAACAGCCCTCCCAAGGACAATATAAGCTCTCCAGAGATGGTTCCCTTTGGGCTGAGCAGCTCCAAGAAACCCCAAAGATGCATTAACCAGGGGGATGCCACCTCCCACTCACCAAGTGTCCCCCAGATGGCAAGGGGAGCCAATTCCTCCTCTGGAATCCCCATGTCCTTGTCTCCCTGGCTCCCATCCTGGGCTCAGTTGCCCATGTTCAAGGGACCAGATGTGATTCAGGGAATGGAGCCATAATAATCCCTTATACTTGCCTGGCCCTTGTAATTTGCAAGGAGCCATTTCACATACCCCATGGCCTCTGAGCTAACAGGGAGGCGGTGACCCTGTGAATAAGAACACGGGTCCTTGGGGCACACTAACTCAGGTTCAAGTCTCTCTTCCACCCCTTCCTTGCTGTGGAGCCATGAGTGAATCGCTTCACCTCCCTAAGCCTTGCTCTCCTTACCTGAGGAATGGGGAAAATATCCGCTACATAGCATCTTTACCAGGGTCTATTGAGGCTATGCATCTATACATATGCATTATGTTTATTTACATAAAAATCTCTCTATTTACATAAGTCTCTTAGTAGCCCACAAATAAATAATAAATACTGATACATAGTAATGCTTTAATACATTCATGTTAACTAAGCATAGCCACACTCAAAGGAGGATGATGAGAACTATTTTTTAAGCCAAGACCTCATATTTTGTTTTATTTTCCACTTTGATCATCAACTCACCTACCAGACTGTAAGGCCTGTGAGGCCAGGGCCGTGTCTGTCTGCTCAGGACTCCCCTGAAAGCACTTAGCTGAGCCAGGGACTCAGCTAATCCTTGTTTGAATTAACTACCTTGTTTAATCCTCACAATAGCCCTTTGAGTAACAGGTATTATCATCCCCATTTTACAGATGAAGACATGAAGGTTCAGAGAGATAAACAGGGTCGCAAAGCTAGAAATGGTGGGATTAAAGTTCAGATTCAGGTTCCTGACTCATGAATCTGTGCTATGAGCCACATCATCCTGCCTGGGAGTGATCTTTCTCTTGACAGACGGAAGACTAGAACCCCACTTCCCAGGGCTTCATGCCCTGAGTGCCCCCCATCACATGAGAGAATGTGGGTGGGGTGGCCCCAAGGCCCAGCCGCTCAGCTTTCTGGGGAGCACCAATTGGTCAGTTGCCTGAGAGGTCCTGTGATAAAAGCTTGTGGATGAGGAAAATGACAGTGCCCATCACATCCATGTCTCCACATGGCAAGACTTAAAGCAGTCCGGGGACACCACACACTTCTGTTTCCCCAGGGAGCCCTTCCTTGTGGAGCTATTTCCTCCACAGAAGAGAGGCCTGCCATGCTGGGGGTGCTCATCTGTTCAGGAGGGAGGGCAGTGGGCTGCCGTGAACTGGGGGAGCCACAAGAGCTGCAGCCCTGGTCTCAGCCAGCCAGCCTTGCTCTCCCTGGAGTCTGGAGGGAAGCTGTCCTTGGGAACCCATCAGGCCATATGTTAACTACCAAGTACCTATTACTTTGCTGGCCTCAGGGAGCTGGAATCACTTGTTGAAGACCATTTGCCCCATGAGAAAAGAAGCAGGAATTGAAATCCAGATCTATCTGACTCCAAGTCTAGTGTTCTGGGGCCTTCCCTAGCCTTAATCTGTGTATTTATGATCAAGCGCAACCCAAGAGGGCTCTACTGCCCAGGGACATCCCCTTGAAGCTACTGCCCCCTCGCTCAGAAGGAGGGTGCTGAGGGCCTCAGGAGAGGAGGGGGTGTCACTCAGGGGGAAGAAGAGGCAGAAGGAGGCTGAGTGCTGTGAATGTCGTGCTCTCCTTCCCAGCACCTCAGTCTGGCCAAGCATGTTTTTCTGGCTTCTGGTAGTGCTGGGGAGGTAGAGGCTGAGAGGTTTTGTGTGTGTGTGTGTGTGTGTGTGTGTGTGTGTGTAATAGCACACTAGATTGGGAGCCTAGGAACATGGCTCTATTCCCAGGCCCTGGTGCAAAGAAGGCAGGGGACCTGGAGAGTCACACTTCCTCATCACACTCTGTCGCATCAGGAAGGCTAGCTAGGTGCCGTCTG
Organism: Hylobates moloch; assembly: GCF_009828535.3. NCBI lineage: Eukaryota > Metazoa > Chordata > Mammalia > Primates > Hylobatidae > Hylobates > Hylobates moloch. Next base: position 58,659,204 of record NW_026652289.1, read on the forward strand.
AGCTCCTGCCAACAGCCCCACCATCTTCCTGAATTGCTAACCTGAACAAAGACACAGATGCTGAAGCCTGACTGCCTGGGTCCAATCTCAGCTCTGCTACTGAGCAACTGTGTGATTATAGGCAAGTGAATTAACCTCTCTAGGCCCTCAGCCTCTGCTACAAAACAGGGATAATGACAGCCCCTGCTCTCATGGAGTTGCTGTGAGGATTCAATGAGCAAATGCATGTAAATCAGTAAATGCTCAGCAAACAGTCACTACCATTATCATTACTATCCAGAGCCTTTATCCACAATCCCGAAATCCCAAACACTCTGAACACAGAAAGCTTTTTGAAAATTCATTTGGCAACTATTTTAAGTCTTTATTTATCCCATGGACTGTGAATATTCATTAGTTTCCCTGCAGAAGTGTCAGTGAGTTTGATTACAGGGCACTGTCCCAGATCATGCTGGGGTGACAAAATTGTGGCATATCCACCATATTCCATTTCTGAAATCCAAAAAGTATTCTAAATCTTGAAACACTCCTGGCCTCAAGGAGTTTGAATAAGGTATTATTGCCCTGAGCTCTCTCTTTCAATTCTTCCAGTAATCCTGAAAAGTAAATGCCCTTTATTCTCATTGTACAGACAGAGGAACTTAGGCTCGGAGGAGTTAAAGAAAGTGTCCTGGATGCCATGGCAGGTACACAGCAGGGCCCAGACTTAAGTCCTGACCTCTGACTGCAGACCTGACAGTGTTCCCCTCTGCAGGCCTCCTAGGTGGTCAGATTCCCAAGGCTCCCGAGAGCCTGTGTCTGGTTCAATGCTGTCCCTCAGAGAGCTGAACACACCGCCTTGCCCAGTGACAGTCCATCGAATGAACAACGGCATTCATGAGCAAAAGACATGGAATCCTCTTGGATGGGCAAGCAGCTCCCCAAGGAGACTTGGAGAAAAAAGGTGAACTCAATGAGAACTGTTCCCCTAGGAGCCTCCTAAGGTGCCCTGCCATCTGTGCCCAAGATGGAGTCAAGCTGAGTTGGGTCCGTTTCTGGCTCTGCCCAAGCTCACTTGCAACCGGACCCTGAGCCAGTCCCTGACCTGCTTGAGCCTGCATTTCATCATCCCCGTGGATGAGGGTAATAACAATTCTACCTCATATAGCCACTGAACTTGGCAGGGTCTTGGGGGCAGATTTGGTGAGAGGACCCGGGGCCTGTAGCACTCAAGGACAGCTGGAGCTGAATTGACCAGCTTCTTTTCCCCAGGGACTTCCTGCCACCTTCTCCCAAACCCTGGGAAAATGGGCTCCTCCAGCCACCTATGAGGAAATCCCCAGTGCCCAGAACAGGATCTTGCAAGCTACTGTTAAGCCTCCTCTCTGCAAAGCCTTGGAGTCATAGCTTCCTCCTAGGCTCCAGGGAGAGTGAGACTAAAGAGACCATGGCCACAGCACCCGTGCCCCTTGTCCACCCAGCTCACTGCAGCCCACAGCTGCCCTTCCTTCTGCCATGCACCTCCAGCAGGTGCTCCCTTCTGCAGAGTAAAGAGCCCCATAAGGGGCTTCCCTGGAGACACAGAAAGTGTGTGCTGGCCCCAATCTGCTTTAGCTCTTGCCTTCTGGGGACATGGTCTCAGTGGGCACAAGGTAACTTTGGACAGGTTTCCAGTTTAATAAAAGAAAGCTGTTTCTGTTGTCAGTTCAGCCTGCAATTCCTGCTTCAAACAGCCCCTTAAACCTGTTTTTCCTACATGTTGGGTCCCCCAGCGACCTTCCCCACTTGCCCACGTGCCAGAACCTGGCTCCTCCTGGCCAGGCTTACCCAGCATTCGCTGCAAGGCCCTGCCTGCCTCCCCTCCCAATTCCACTGTTGAAATAAAACATCCATCATGTTTCATTTGCCTAATAAGCCTCAGTCTCCATTCTGCTGGGTGATTAACCAGTCAGAATACCATGAGATCCCATCCAGCGCTTGGCAATCGCCACGGGAGGGGCAACCTTCCTCCTTTTGCTACCACCACCCCTCCCCACATCTTTCTTTTCAAATGACCGTGTGATTCCATTAAGTTCCGTGTGCAATAGCAATCATTCTGGAAAAATTGGTTGTGACTCTCTTAATGACTGCTTGGTCGGCTGTTAATGTAACGGGGGAAAATTTACACTGTCCTGCTTGCTGCAGCCAGAGCTGAAAAGGATTCGAGGCCAGTGCAGGTAGGGCATGGATGCAGGGAGGGCGGGGATAAATGCAAGGAGGGCGGGGCATGGACCTATGGCCGATTGGCAGAATTTGATTAACAAAGTAATGTCTGTGTTTCTTAGAAAGGATTTCTCCACCTGTCAGGGGTGTCTGGGAAGAGCATGGTCATTCCCCACCCTGCTTTGGGGGCCCTACCCCTGGTGGCAGGGCTGGGGCCTTGCTTCCTGCCCTGGCTGTGTGCCCTAGGACATATTACCAGAAGGACATATTACCAGAAGGACATATTAGGAGAGAGCAGGAGATCCAGTCAGAGATCTAGAGCTGACCCTGCTCTGCTGTAGCTGTGTGACCTTGGGCTAGACACCCATCCTCTTGGCAGCTTCCCACCGGAAATTAGTACAAGCTCATGCCCTGACTCCCCGAGGCACTTTGAGGCCAGAGGCAGACATTGCCTATCCAAGTAGCCATCCCCTCTGCTCCTTTCTTGCTAGCAGAACCCAGGCTGGGGTGTCAGGTCCTGCAGGACAGTGCAGGGCCCCTCTCCAGCCTAGAGAGTAAAAGGTGCTCAGTCCAAGCCAGCCAGTGGTGGGTCAGGAGAGGCTACATGATGCCATTCTGGCCAGAAGGCAGAGAGCCTACTGGGGCTTCTGGAAAAGTGCCTCTTGCTTCTAAAAAGTTACATCAAGAAGGGACATCTTGCTTCCTGCTTCTGGACACTGCTATGTGACAGTGTGATGCTGGGAGCTGTGGCGGTGTCTCACAAGCTTCTCACAATCACAAAGGGATGTACCTGAGGACCAATGCCAACGTGCAGGGGATGGCAGGGAGAAAGAACCGAGAGTGCCTAGGTCCTCGATGGCATTGTGGAGATGCTGAATTAACCATAGATGGAGCTGCTCACCTCATCCCCAACCTCTTCTGAAGGAGGAGAATACATTTGCATTACTGTTCAGCCAATCTGAGTCAGGTTTTCTGTTATATGTGGCCAACAGTATCTCTGTAGAACCTACGCAGGTAGGAGTCTTCTTTAAATGGTAAAGTTCTGAGCAAATGTAAGTGCTGGTGTTATTCTTTTAAGGGCTATAATTAGAACCTAAATTGTGTCATCCATGAGGGTCAGGATGTGGCAATGATGAGCAGGCGAAGCAGACATGAAATGCACGTGCAGGGCGGGCAGAAGCACCTCCTGGGAGAATCTTGTGCTAGGGTCCTCACCCAGTAAATAACCAAGTGTTAGCTTTTGGAAGGAAATGGGCATTCCGAATGTTGTAGAACGTGTCACTTAGTTTCTCTCTTAGCCCCGTTCCCAGGGACTCATGCCTGGCCCCATTGGGGTGAACGGCAAGGCCTACCATAAGTAAATCCAGATCAACCCTGGTGCCTAGCAGTTCTGCTTCAGAGCCCTCTGGAAGTGGAGCCCTCATTTCCCTCCACACACAAACAGCCCAACAGAGCTGCTCCAGGGCCCAGGGCTAGGACAGGGAGAAAGAAGAGTCCTTACCAAAACCTGGACCAGGGGTTTGTTGTGGGTCCCAACAGGGCTTGTTCATGAGCACCTGTGAGATTCCTTCTGGAGATGCTCAGAAACACTTGGGGACCTCTTTGAGGGCTGGGGTCATGCCTTAGTGGGTGGGAGTGAGAATGGTGAGTTGTGCTGATACTGTGTTATCATTCTTCATGGAACCAGAGGAGGTGGGCCTGGAGGCTGGCCCAGAAGGGAGCTTGCACCTCTCAGGCCCCAGCTCCTTTCTCCTAGCCTCGGTGGTCTCTGAATACAATGGCTATAGGGGGAGACAGGGCAGTTCTGAAGCCCAGGGAGGGACCTGACCACTCAAGAGCTTTCAAGTGGAGTGATTTTTATGGCAGAGATTAGAAACTGTTGTAATATTTTTCTTAGTTGATTCTTCTAATTGCAAATCAATAGAACTAATTTGCACCCTTATTGGGTTTGTTTTGTTGTGAGATGATGGGGGTCCCAAAGGACTCACTGTGTGAAGGGAAATTTAGGTGAGGTGAAATCAAACATACTTCAAACCATCACTCATGGATGACCAGAGGAGCAGGGGCCAGGCACAGAGGGGCAGCTGGTTGCTCTTCTTTTCCACACCCCCAAGCTCACTACTACTGGGTGTATAGGAGGAAAAGAAAACAAAACCCAAAACATAAAATAGTAGGTGGGAAGGGCTGGCTGCCAAGCTGCCCCCTCCAGCCCAGAGGGTTGTCTCCTGACCCAGAGTAGAAGTAGCCTTTTTCTCCAGATTTCTTTCTGCAGCAGTAAAGTAGTCTGGGAATTCATTCACCTAGGCAATATGTCTCAAATGTTTCTTGGACATTTACTATGTGCCAGTCTCCAGATAGTGACTGGGGGTGCCATGGTGGACAAGAGAGCTGTGGCCTCTGCCCTCATGGAGACACTATCATTAAATGACTGAGTCAGGCAGGATGCAGCTGCTAAGAACTGAACCCACTTTGGTTATTTATGCAGAAAGGGGTTCATCACAGAGTATTCAATGACTTTCAGAATCACAGGGATGTCTGGAGAAAAGAGCATTAGGCTGAGCTTCTGGGAGTGACTCTTAAGAGCCAAGCCACTGAGAATGTTCCTGTCTTAGTCTGTTTTTGTTTGTTTGTTTTTGAGACAGTCTTACTCTGTCACCCAGGCTGGAGTGCAGAGGCGTGATCTTGGCTCACTGCAACCTCCACCTCCCGGTTTCAAGTGATTTTCCTGCCTCAGCCTCCCAAGTAGCTGGGACTACAGTCACCTGCCAGCATGCCCAGCTAATTTTTGTATTTTTAGCAGAGACATGGTTTGGCCATGTTGGTCAGGCTGGTCTCGGACTCCTGACCTCAAGTGATCTGCCTGCCTCGGCCTCCCAAAATGTCTTAGTTTGTTTTGTGCTGCTATAACAGAATACTTGAGACTGTGTGATTTATAAAGAACAGAAATTTATTTCTTACAGTTCTGGAGGCTGGGAGGTCCAAAGTTGAGGGGCCTGCATTTGGCAAGGGCCTTCTTGCTGCATCATCCTATTTCAGAAGGCAGAAGGGCAAGAGACACGAGAGGGAGCAAGAAGGAGCCCAACTTGCTTTTATAGCAAGACCACTCTGGTGATGACTAGGTCACTCCATAACAACATTAATCCATTCATATGAAACTTGCATTCAGACTGAATCATCTCTTTTTAGGCCCCACCTCCCAATGCTGTTACTTCCACAGCTGCATGTTCTAGAATCTTATTCCTCTGCATTGAGGTGGAAGCTTCATGGTACCTCTCTTCCCTCTTGGCTCAGTTCTGAATTTCAGTTTCTTGTGAGTCCATCCATTGGCAGAACCTAAATCAAGGTGGAACCCTAGCTGCAAGGGAGTCTGTGTGCAGGTTGTAGATCTCCAGGAATTGCTGCTCAGAGGAAGAGGTGGGAATATGTAGTGGGTGAGCAAATTGACAATTTCCTACACAGCACTGATTATTTAATTCAATTAAATGCCCTTGTGATGGTGCCTCCCAGGGAAATTGATAAACGGAATTGTCAAAAGGAACTTTACTAAACTCTTGCAAGAACCAAGAGGGAACCAAGAGTAAAAGTGGATGGTAGAGCCACGTGTGGGCCCTCTAAAAACAACAGCCTTAAGCCCAAAGGCATGACCACCATGTCCACTGAAACTTGGCTCTGCTCCCTCCACTTCCCATTCCCCAGGCCTGTATCCCTGTGCTCCTGATGCATCTGTATGTCATCTTGATGGTCTCAGTCTCTCCTCACACCACAAGCCCCTATCCCCTGTTCAAATGGTGTCCTGGGGCCTGTCCTTTGCCCTGAGCTCCCTGGACAGGCAGTGGTCTGGGCACAGTGAATGATCCACACTCTCCATGCAGACCACCAGCCCTGCCTGCCCCCAGAGGGCTCCACACTGACCCTTTCTGTGTGAATTCACCTCTCACCATCAGAGGAGTGACCTGGCCCATTATAGAGGACATATTATCCTCACACCTTATCCCGGTGGTTCTTGAAGTTTGATCCATGGGCCAATCAACATTAGATTTTTAATCGATAAAAATTCAGTTTCCCAGGCCCTCCCTCAGACATGCTGAATTGGGATCTCCAGGGGGAAGAAGCAGGGAATATGCACTTCTGCAGACTCCCTGGGTGGCTCTTATGTGCCTACCACCAAGGGCCACTTCTCTGAGTGCACAGGTTAGAGGGAGGTGGTGTGGGACTTGGGAGGCAGTGGGACTTTGCATCATAGCCCAGGTTTACCTCTTATTCTTGTTTAACTGTCTGATTCTGGTTGTCCTGCTCTAAAGCTCAGTTTCCTGACCTGAAAAATGGGAGTAAAGATGCCCTCTGCTTCACAGTTTGCTGTGGCTGTGAAGTGATTATGCAAAGCATTTGGTCAATAGGAAGGCGCTGTTTAAATACTTGGGTAGCTGTTATGAGCCTCAGTGAGTGTGACATGTAGGAGGCAGAGTTACACAATCCCAAGTAATTTTTTTAAAAATGTATTTTTTACTTAAATTTTTTCAAAGGATGTTAAAAGGGATCCAAATACACAGTCCACAGCTACACGTATTACCCCCTTCCCTCTTCCCTCTTCCCCCAGGCCAGGTGGCCTTCTTTCCTCCTCTTCCTCTTCCCTCTCTCTCAGCCTTATATTATGTATAGAAGTAGTTCTCTCCCTCCCCCAACAATGCCAGGAGGAGGAAAAAGGGGGTAACTGAATGGAGATGAGGAAATTTTCCCTGGGAGATTGGGTGGGAATGGGGGAGGTTGGCGAACATGATCACCTTCATACATTTTTGGTCTATTGAATTAATTTGTATGAACACAGCAGTACCAGAAGTAATCATTTTCAGTGTTTATATGTGATCAGTGTTACGGGTGGGAAGTATCCATTCTCTTGTGGGAAAATGAAAACCCATCTTCCCTCTTTCTCCCTCCCTTCTTCCCTCACTCCCTTCTTGCCTTCCTCCCTTCCTCTTCCTCCCTCCCTCTCTTTCCTCCCTCCCTTCCTCTTCCTCCCTCCCTCTCTCTCTTTCCTCCCTCCCTTCCTTCTTTCCTCTATCTCTTGCTGTCTTCCTGTCTGTCTCTCTTTCTTCTGCTTATAAAACTGGGTTATTCTTTTTTTTCTTTCTTGAGACAGGGTCTCACTCTGTCACCCAGGCTGGAGTGCAGTGGTGTGATCTCAGTTCACTGCAACCTCTGTCTCCTGGGCTCAAGCCATCCTCCCACCTCAGCCTCCTGAATAGCTTGGACTACAGACACCTGCCGCCATGCCTGGCTAATTTTTTTGTGTTTTTTGTAGAGACAGTGTTTTGCTATGTTGCCCAGGCTGGTCTCAAACTCCTGATCTCAAACGATCTGCCCACCTCAGCCTCCCAAAGTGCTGGGATTACAGGTGTGAGCCACTGTGCCCAGACAAAAAACTGGGTTATTCTTTTATCCAACAATCATTTATTGGATCTGTAATATTTAACCAGTTTTCTTTCTGATTTCAAAAGTAAATCAATGCTTGTGTGGCAATGTTCAGATAGGGCAGATGAGCACATGGTCCAGAAGCCAGAGTCCCTCTGAGTGTCAGTTGCTCTGCCCATCAAATGGGGGAGACTCACACCCAGGAAGGGCTGAGACTGTGAGGCTCCTGTTGTCTTGCCTGGGCCTGGGCGACTGGCACCCTGAGCACTTCTCATGCTACTAAAGGAGTGGGAGCCCCCGGAGAGGGAGGCAAGAGCCGATGCTGGGTGGGGTGTGTTATGGGCATGTTTGCACCTGTGAGAATGTGTCTGGAGATGCTAGTGTGGGTCCAGCCCTTGCCTCGGCCATGTGGTGATGTGTCCTCTGTTCTTAGCCTTTGATCTGCAGCATTGCCCCCACCCCCTAGCCTGGCTCTTCTTGCTTCTTCTCTCTTCCCAGTACCAGGTGGCTCAGAACACCCAGATGGAGCCCCACTGAGGCCTGCTGTCTCAGGGCAGGCAGAGCTGAACAGGCATCAGGGCTCTCAGCAGGAGGGAGAGGGGAGGATGGAAGAGGAGGGGGAAGCTGATTCTGGGAGGCCTGCCTGGGGCTGGGGCAAAATACTTCAGGCTGGAAGGGGATCCTCCAAGCCACCTGAACACCACGCACAGTGGGTCTTGAAGATCTCAAGCTAGTTCCACCTTCTACAGGTGTCCCTGTCCTGCATAGGATTTATTTATTCATTCAAACGATTATTTGTTTATTCAACACATTTTTATTGATCCGCTTCCATATAACTAGCACTGTTCTAAGTACTGGGACAGAGTAGTGGATGGAAGAAAGAAAATACCTGTCCATATGGAGTTCCATTCTAGTGCAGGAGACAGACCATAAATAAGAGAAAGTAGAATGGATTATATGTTAGGGTGGATGAGTGCTATGGAGAGAATAAAGCAGAGAAGAGAAATGTGAGTGTCTGGGGTTGACATTTTCAAAAGAGTTGCCAGGGTGGGTGAAGTGAAGATAGATGTGTGCATCACCTAAAATTCACATGTTGAAGCCCTAACCCCCAGTGTGATCGTATCTGGAGGTGGGAACTTTGGGACGAAGGTAATTAGATTTAGATGAGGCCATGTGTGTGCCCCTCCCCACCATGATGGGATTAGTGTCCCTTTACGGAGAGCAAGAGAGACCAGAGCTCTCTCTTCACCATGTGAGGACACAGCAAGAAGGTAGCCGTCTGCAAGCCAGGTGCCTTGACCTTGGCCTTCTCAGCTTCCAGAACTGGGGAAAATACATGTTTGTGGTTTAAGCCACCCAGTCTGTGGTGTGTCATTAAAGCAGCCTGAGCTAACACGGAACCTCTCTGAAATGATGACTTTGAGGAAAGACCTGGAGAAAGTGAAGAGGGGAGCAAGTGAACGTGTGGAGGAAGAACATTCTAGACAAAGGGGCAAAGGCCAAGGCCCTGAGGTGGGTGGGTGTCTGGCATGTTGGAGGAGGAGCGAGGAGCAGTGTGGCTGGTCAGAGTGAGGGAGGCGGGAGCCATAGGAGGTGGGGTGAGCACAGGCCCCGTCAGACAGGGCCTCATTGGTTGTATACAGTAGAGATTTGGGCTTCACCTCTGAGAAGATGGCAACCATTTTCAGAGTTGCAGAGATGCAGCACAATCACACTGAAGCTTTAGCAGAATCTGGTAGCCACTGGGTGGAGCCTAGGCTGTAGGGTCAAGGTGGAAGGGGAGGTGAGGTGGGAGGCTGCTGGGAGCATGTAGGTGAGAGGTGCTGGTGGCTGGTGCCAGGCTGGGAGTAGCGGGAGGTGGTCAGATTCTGGATACGGATGGAAAGTGGATCTGGCTGTGTTTGCCGGCAGACGGGCCGAGGTTTTCTCAGGCGGTGGTGCCGCCCATGGCCAGGTGGGCTGCAGGCCTGTGGTTCCAGCGGTCAGTCCACTCAGGAGTCCTCGACTGCCTGTGGAGAGAGCTGGCAGGAGCTGGCAAGTGTGAGGCCCAGGCTGTCAGAGCCGGACTCACTCCTGGCCTTGCTGTGTGAGCTGGCGAGACAGCCCCATGGAAAGGTGGCTGAAGTTTGGGGAGCACACAGTGGGGGTGGGGAGTGGCAGGAAGTTGGGGGTGATGAGAGTAGAGTCCACAGTTGGACCTGCCTCAGCAGGGCCCCTTGCCCCGTGGGCTGCCGGGACCAAGACACGTTCCCCTGGCTCTGGCCTGGCCATGAGTGCTGTGCTGTGTAGGGCTGGCAAAACACAGGGGCTGTGTTTCTAAACTGTACCTCCTGCCTCTCACTGTCAAAGCCCCCTCTCCCCCGGCTGGCCTGCACTGAGGAGAGCCCATGATGGGGCCCCAGGGCAGCCACTGCAAGAGGCTCGAGAAGCAGCTTCTCTGGGGCGCTTGCTTTAGAGCAGTGGTCAGCAAACAGAGACAATGTTCCCATTCCATGGAGGCATTAGCTGATGTCTGGAGGCATTTCTATGTGTCCCCACTGGGGCAGTGCTACTGACAGCTAGTAGAGGCCAGGGGTGCTGCTAAACCTGCATTACACAGGACAGCCCCCCAAACCAGGAATCACCTGAAGCATCTGTCCCAACATGTCGGCAGTGCCAAGACTGAGAAAACCTGCTTTAGACACACCTTAATTCACCAACTTTCCCAAGTGTGGCAGGTTGCAAAAAAATGGGCACAAATTCCTCCCGACACCGGTATGTACACCCTTTATCCCAGTAAGAGGGGAAGTGGATTTCCCTGCCTCTTGTGACTTGCATTGACCAATTGAATGCAGAGGAAGTGATGTCATGGAGCTTCTGAGCCCAGACCTCAAGAGGTCCTGCAGCTTCCACTGTTGTTCCCTTGGAGCCCCTGGCAGCAATGAGGAGCAGCCATGGGCGAGCTGCCAGATGAGTGCAGCTGCATGAGTGACTCCAGACAAGACCAGCAGAAGAACCCGCCCAGAAGAGCCCAGCCCAAACTGCTGGCCCACAAAAGAATGAGGAAATAGAATGGTGGTTGTTTGAAGCTACTAAATGTTGGGGCTGTTTGTTTTGCACTGACTACACTGAGAGCAGGTGCATTTTAAAGGAGATGTCTGAGGACCTGTGGAGGCTGAAGTGACTCCATCTTGGATGCTAATGTGTCATGCTGACTTCTGATTAACCCCAGCTCCAGGAAAGCCTCTAAGATCTCTACTTTCATGTAGTTGCCGTAAGTCCTGCCCTTAGATCAAAACAACCTTGATGTTACCATAAACACATACTTACTCTAAATCCTGCCCTTAGGCAAATTCACTGTGGGAATTTGAGCCCTGGGTCTGGGGGTAGCAGTGCGGGTGTCCACCATCGTGCCTTGCAGCTGCCCAAGACATGGGTTGTTCGTGAGTCCCTATTAAATGTTTCTTCCTGAGAACCTGGGTTTCTTGGCCTCTTTCTTTGGCTTCTCAGTTTCCTCAGGCTTTGGGGCTAGGTTTGCATAGATCTACTCACCATAGAACAGGATCGTATGTTTTAACCCAAAGGATTAGTGGGCTCACCTCAGTCAAAGGAAGGCCGTTGAAGTGGATTTTGCTGCAGCAGCAGAATCCTTCCTGTTGATGAGATCACTCTAGGTGAGTAACTGCCAGTGCAGTCTGGATCCAGTGTGCATACAGAACAGGCAATGATCCCAGCCTATTGGCCACAGGTGGGGTGAGAGGAGCAGCTGGGATAATGGAGAGGAGATAGGTGGCCAGCCGCTGGGCAGAGGGCGGGGCTCCGTAGTGAGATAGCATGGGCAGGACTGCCAGCTCCACCACCCGCAGCCACCTAACCTTGAGCAGGTCGCTCTTCCTCTCTGGACCTCTGCTTCTCCTCTGGAAAGGGATGATAATACGTCTCTCAGGTTTATTGGGAGGATTAGATCAGATTAGATGAGACTATGTATATGAAGGACTTAGCACTGGGCCTGGCACTGAGAAGGTACAATAATGGCTTGTTGACTGATTAAACAGACACACTGTTTGGACTAGGGTTTGGCTGACAGTAAAGGGTATAAAAGGATCTTTCAGGCTGTGTGTCCTCTTAAGTGCAGGAGGGTCTTTCAAAAGAGAAAAAAAAAGAGAGAAGAGAAAAGAAAAAAAAAAAAAAAAAGGACTGGGAGCTGTAGGAACTAGGTTATTGCTAGATACTTCCAGAATGGATGTCCCTAGATGGAAAGGGAACGCGAGTTTAAATCAGTTTGGCATTGATAGCAGGAGGCAGGAAAACAGTTGGTCTTAATATTATTCCTGTGTGAGCCAGCATGTGGTATGGGTTTTAATTTAAAGCAGGCATTTAGTGAGTTGATAAACAGGAGTGTGCACCTCCTGCCCTCCCACGCCCTGAGCCCCAGAAGAACAATTATCCTGGAGAGAAGATGAAAGGAACATATGGAAATGAATTCTAATAATACGGAGCAGGCAGGCAGCACCTGCTTTCTCGCGCGGGCTTTGAGGGGGCTCGAGTTGAGACTGTGTACACACCAGCAGGTAGCAGAGGTCAGCTGAGGCCACCCTGGCTGGTTCAGTCCGCTGGAGCAGTTCTGTGCTGTGGGATGGAGACGGGGCTGAGAACTTTTGGGTCCTCTGTTAATGTCACGGTCTGAGGCATGCCTCCACTGGCGCCGTCTCTGTGGTGTTGTGCATGTTCAGATCAGCCAGGCTGATTGTTTTGTTTCATTGTTTGTTTGTTTTTTACTTTCCCCCAAATGCTGACACAGAATGGGCACATAAGAGGCCAGCCTCTGTCTAAGGTTACCAGACTCAATTTGGAGATAGTAGTTTGGATTCTCAGTTACAATTCTGGCATCCATTTCAAACCAATCAGGCAAAAGGGGAGATTCACTGAGCTGTGGGATTCGCCTACAGAAAGAGCATGGGCAGTGGGCTGATCAGCCACTGTCACCAGCGTGGCTCTCAGGGTCTTTCATCCCTGTCAGTGTCACTCTCCGAGACCGAGCACCGGACTGCTCATAACTCCCAGCCATAGATTTCTGGTTTTGCCAACAACGGGAAAAGACCCTCTTTCCTTAGTTCCCAGCTGAAAAGTCCCTGGGAAGGGCTCTGCGGGCCCAGCTTGAGTCACATCTCCCACCCCTGTGCCATGGCCAGCGATGGGTGCACTGGTTCACTGTCTCCTCTGTAACCTCACTGGTGGGTAGATGAAGGGAAGGGACAACTGCCAAAAGAAGTGAGAGTGCTGTCGCCACAAAAGCGAAAAGTAGGGGCAGACAACACTGCAGTTACCCTGTGGGGCCACGGAAGTCATAATGGGGATTTCTTGAGTTATTTCTACTCTTCCTTAAAGCCCAGCATAAACTCAAACTCCATCCACGAGTCGGTTATCCATGCCAACCGAAATGTAGCTCACTACGCTGGCCCAGTCATATCCTCACCTCCTCCTGCTGCCCCGAAGTCCATCTCGGTAGTTTTAGGTCTTTAATGATTCAACTTGGGGGAAAAATTAATCTTTACAGAGTGAATGAGGTTGATCTTTATTTCACAGTTGTTAAAGACAAATATTCTATTTCTGAGAACAAACTTGGGGCAGACTATTTTCCTCTAAGGGCCTCTTTACACAGAGAACACATGCTTACCTGACGTGAGGAACAAAGAACAAGCCTATTATTGTATCACTTAGCACCAGGTTCAGCTGCATGTAACATTGAATAATAATGGCTTCAATGCACTGGGGTTGTGTCTTACTCAGAAGTTTGGAAACATATGCTGGGGAACAGTGCTCTGTAAGTCTCCCATGTTTTCACTTGTCTTATAAGCAGAGCCATGGGTGGCTTTTGTTCCAGATCATCTTTGCAAAGATGTTTTATAGGCTCGGAACATACAGATAGTGTCATTCGGTGTGTCAAAGGGTGGATTTGCTTGCTGTCCAGTATGATAAAGATAACGTCTTACTCAGGGCAAGGGTGGGGAAGGTTTATTACCAGCCCTGTTGTAAAGGATTGGGACTTCCCAAGCTTGGGTTCCTCAGCTGTGACCTAAACCTCCTGCATTTGCAGCATCTACCTGGACTGCTTTGCATTGCCCCAGGGGACCTGGGGACAGGAGGAACTAATGCAAACTGACATGAACATGAACTTCATGCCGCTTGCTGTATCGTGAGTGATAAAGTCCATTGTCTCTGACCAGGATTCTCATGTCTTCTGCTAGTCTGCATGACACTCTGGCAGCTTAACTTGTTAACTTGCAAGTAGCATAAAATTTCAGACCTTTCACAGTTCTTGATACTATACAGTAAAGGGCTGAAATGGTGACTCCACAAAGTAATCTAGGCCAGCCTTCTTTTGCTTCACCATTCTCAAGATTAGTTCATGGTGTAAGATGGCTGCTGGAGCTCCAGCACATCTGCATTCCCAGCAGCAGAAAAGAGGAAAGAGGAAGGACAAAGGCAACATCTCCCAGACCTCCTGGATTTCCACACAATACTCCATATGCATCTCACTGGCCATCACTTTATTTGGCTTTGCCTAGCTGCAAGGAAGGCTTGGAAATATAGTCTTTTTATTTTTATTTGTATTTTTGAAGTCTCACTCTGTTGCCCAGGCTGGAGTGCAGTAGAGTTATCTTGGCTCACTGCAACCTCCATTTCCCAGGTTCAAGCTATTCTCCTGCCTCAGCCTCTGGAATGCTGGGATTACAGACATGTGCCACCACACCCAGCTAATTTTTTTGTATTTTTGGTAGAGACAGGGTTTCATCATGTCGTTCGGGCTGGTCTTGAAGACTTGACCTGAAGTAATCCACCCGCCTCGGCCTCCCAAACTGCTAGGATTAAAGATGTGAGCCACCGCGCCCAGCCAGGAAAATGTAGTCTTTCGGCACAACGCAATGCTGTCCCAGGCAGCGCTTTGTTACTACTGAAGAAGGGAGAATGAACTTGATGGGTGGCAACTAGCAATCTCTGTCCCAGTCCCCACCTCCTGCTGTTGTTCCTAGTCTGGTGGTAGAGACAGGAAAGAGTTCCTCATCTGAGCATAGCGCCTGCTGAGGAAGAAGGGGAGGGGAGGCCCCATGGTAAACAAGTTTAGGGAAGGGTGCACTAGTTGCCTTACCCACTCTCAGCCAAATACAACACCCTCTACTCCACCCCAGGAGCTCAAGATCTAGATGGAGGGATGGGCACGTGGATCATGAATCACAAAGCATGGGGAAAAGTAGTGATCAGAGCTGGGTTGAGGTCAGCCAGCCTAGGGAGTTGAAGGAGCACTGACAAGGGATGGCTACATTAACTGAGGATTAGGGAAGGCTTCCTGGAGGAGACGATGCTTACTTGAGCACAAATTCACCGACTCATGGGCTTGGGGAAGCATATGTAGGGCTGTCAGATAAAATACAGGATGCTCAGTTAAATTTTTTTTTCTTTCTTTTTTTTTTTTTTGAGATGGAACCTCACTCTGTTGCCCAGGCTGGAGTGCAGAGGTGTGATCTCAGCTTACTGCAACCTCTGCCTTCTGGGTTCAAGCGATGCTCCTGCCCCAGCCTCCTGAATAGCTGGGACTACAGGCGCACACCACCATGCCTGGCTAATATTTGGTAGAAATGGGGTTTCACCATGTTGCCCAGACTGGTCTCGAACTCCTGACCTCAGGTGATCCACCCGCCTTGGCCTCCCAAAGTGCTGGGATTATGGGTGTGAGCCACTGCACCTGGTCTAAATTTCAATTTTAGATAAACTACATATAATTTTAGTATGAGTATAGCTCATGCAGTATTTGGAGCATACTTATACTAAGAAATTATTTGTGGTTTATCTGAAATTCAAATTCACCTCGCCTCCTATATTTTTATTTGCTAAATCTGGTAACTTTTTGTGGGGGTGAAGGCATTCCAGGCACGAGGAACTCACTAGAGAAGTCCAGGGGAGGGGGAGCTGAATGCAGGTTGGCAGGCTGGAGTGAGTGAGGAGGGGTGTTTGGAAGGGGTGCGGGGGTGAGGCTGGGAAAGGAGGCAGGGCAAGGCATTGTCCTCTTAACAGTGATTAAGAGTATCTATTATCCAACAGTTATTGGAGCAATTACTATGTGCTGGGAACTCTGTCAAGCACTTCGATATTGACTCACTTAATTCTCACACCATCACTAGGAGGGAGGTGCTTGTATTATTCCTATTTCACTGATGTGGAGATCTAAAAGTTAAGAAACAGCCAGGCAGTGGTGGAGTCGGATGCAAACCCTGGTGTAGGCCAGGCTGTACCTCATTGGAATTTTTCATGGGGCTTCCTGGGCCTTATCTCATTCTCTCCGTCTTCCTATGATGCTGGTGACGGTGGGCAGGGCCAGCAATCACGGAGCTGCCCTGAACAGAGGAGAGAGTGGGCGGAGGCCAAGGCAGGTTCCTTAAAGGCAGGGATCCCCCACTCAGAGAACAGCTAGTCCAGAGGTACCCACACCCTGCACCCAGGTGCCCTTATGGGAGCTGAGGTGTCCCTCTTTGAGGGAACCTTGCAAGCGGAGACTGAAAATGCGCAGGACGCCAGCTGGAGCACCTCTGCTTTTATGCACGGTCTGTACTGGGCATCTGTGAGACGCTGCACTTGAATAAACCACTCAGCACCTTTCAAAATAAGCATCTTGCTGGTGGCCCGACTCCTTCCTTTTCCAGAAAAGAAAGCTGAGCTCCAGGAGGGGCTGAGTAGGGGGTGATATGCTTGCTAGGGCAGCTGGGTCTCCAGCTCTCAGTTCTGTGAAGCCTGAGGACCACTTCCCACTTCCACATTCTCTGCTCCCTGGGACTCCATGGCACCTGCATCTAAGGAAGCAGTGGGCTGGCCTGACGTCCCCATCAGACAAAGGCACTTGGCTCAACACTGCTGAGAAGCATCAAGGGCTCCCTAAGGGCTTGCCCAGCACACCCAGCAGGGAGAGCAGGCCCTGAGCCTCAGCCTACCTGGAAGGCCCTGGGGAGCCAGGTGCTCAGAGCTCCACACTGGGGACCTGTTCTGCTGGGCTGCCTGAACCCTTCCGGGCAATGGTGTTAGGGGTCTGGATTTTGGGCCGGGCTGTGACTGGCGGGTCCCAAGGGTTTACAGAGCAGTTTACAGTGCTTGGCTGGGGTGGTCATGCCAGGGGCCTGGGGGCCAAGAGAGCCCCCATGGATACCTGCCCCAGGCCATCCCCCCAATCCACACCTTCCCCCCACCCCCCAACTGCTGCTGCCTGGGGTGGCGGCTCGGCTGGGCAGCCTATTGTTGCCCACGAAATGTTTAGGAATCAGCCATTTAATGAGAACAAAAGGAATTAATTGGTGGTTTAGGCCTAATGAGACCGCTGTGCAAATTAACAGTCCTCATCAGCAGAAACAAACAGAGCCCTTAAATGAATTGCCGAACAGCATTAAACTGAATAAGCTTTTGCCGGGATGATAAATAGCAGGTCAGGGGAGACCATCTGGCCCCTTCCCCGCAGCTTCCTTCCAGAGAGGAGAGGAGGGAGAGAGGGAGGGAGAGAGGGAGGGAGGGGCCCAGCTGGGGCCAGTCGAGCGCACACACACACTCACTCTGTCACACACTCACACTCGCACACTCACACACATTCACACAGTCCGTCTGCACACGCACAGCCACATGTATCCATTCACACACTCATCGACACATTCACACACGTATTCATACATAGCCACCCACAAACACACATTCCCACTCACATGTTTATATTTGCACACATATTCACACACATACACCCACATGCACACACACACTAGCTGACAGCCCATGTAGGCAGAAGGCGCAGAGGCCAAGTGCTACGTTGGTTTCTAAGGCCCGGGTGTTGTGCCAGGTGTTTTCTGCCCAATCCCCTCCTCCCCCCAGCCCCCTACCCTGGCCTCCTGTGCTCCCACCTCCCCTGCCCTGTGTGGGCAAACTCAGAGGAGGTCACAAGGCCATCCAGGTGACTCGCAACATAACTGACACCCCTCCTGCAGAAGCAGCTCCTTGAATGAGGCGCGTTGCGTGGCCGCAGTCTCCTGCACTGGCCATCCCAGCTCCTCATGCACAGGCAGTGGGAGGCACCTGGCTAACACACAGTGCAGATTCTGGGACAGAAACCTCCAACGGCCCCTCAGTGCCTATGCACTATAGAGTGAGCACATGATATCTTTTAAATAAGGTAATTAATTTATTCATCCACTCATGTATTCATTTAACAAGTATTTGGGAGTGTCTGGCCCTGTGCTAGGTGTTATGTAACACAGTAATGATTTAAATTGGCCAAGGTTCTCAAGGGACTTACATGGGTTGAGAGATGAGACAAGAAAACTTATGTTAAGTGCTGTGAAGAAATTGGTCAGTTTCAGTGATAAAAGAGACAGTGGAAGGATCTACTGTAGGAAGGTGGTCAGGGAAGGCCTCCCTGTGCAGGTGATGTCTAAATGACTCCTGAAGGATGAGGAATCTGCCATGCAAACACGGGGTGGAAGGACATTCCTGGAGCAGAGGACAGCATATGCCAGGGCCCAGAGGTTCATGTGTGGCCTTTGCAAGGAGGAGGAGGGAGAGTGGGGCAAGTTGAGCTTGGCAAGTTTAGCAGGACCCAAGCATGCAGCCATGGGGAGTTTGAATGAACCAATGAATGGCAATTGTTAGAGTTTAAAGCACAGGCAAAGACAGAAAACCACAAGGAATCTCAGCTCCAAATTTAGAGATTTTCAACCAACTAATGGTTACTGAGTAGCTCCTGGGTGTAGCTCTGAGCCAAATGCTATGGGAAACAGAATGATGTGCGTGTGGCCCCTGGCCTCACACTGGTGACAGCCTGCTTTGGCATGGATGGCCTCTCCACACCCAGCACCTAGTGGGTGTGACCTGGATCTAACCTCGCAGGGAACTGCAGAGATAAGCTGAGGCTCCTTGGTCTCCTTACCACTGAACCTCAGACATTCAGGAGGAGGTAACAGGACGTTTGGCATGGTCAGGAAACTTCCCAGGGAGGAGGGAACATTGAACTGGGCAAATGGGTAACAATTTTGGGTACTAGTGCTTTTCTGCCAGGCACTGTACGTACCCCCAGCCTTCTCTACCTGCCTATAAGTTTCAGAGCACTAGCCCATTTCATAGAGGAGGAAACTGAGGTGCAGACAGGGAATTAGAACCAATGTGTAATGGAAGCGGGATTTGGCCCTAGCGCTGCCTTGCTTTTTCTATTCTTACTGAGATACCTTGATACTGAGTGCCTGGGTCATGAGCTCCGGCCTTTTGCCTTCATGGGCCCCTCCCTCCATATATGTATATCTGCACTGGTATAAAGATGAACTTAATGCAAGCTAGATTATATTCATTATCTTCTGATTTTAAAAGCAAATAAAACATTTTCACGGACCCCTGAATGCATGGTGGCCCTGGGCACTGTGCCGACTGTGCCTAAAGAATAAATCGGCCCTGCTGGGGAGCATTCCTTGCTGCCCCTCCAGAAGTACCTTGTCACTCCTCCAGATCCTGCAATGACCTCCCCATATTCCAGGAGCTCATCCTCCCTCACCAAACCCCCAGACTGAGCCTGGCACCGGGAGACATGCCACTGGGGAGGCTTTAGCTCACCTAGCTCTAAAGTTGAGCCTCTGAGGGCAGCTGGACAAATAAATTGGCTGCCTGGGAATGTATGTCAGTGCTGATGCAGGGACAAGAGATTGCTTGTCTTTTTTCCTGGAACCAGAGCTTAAATTCATCGGCGTGATAAATGGTTTGGCCTCCACTATTAAGGCTACCTCCATAAGTCAGAGCACCAAAGAGGCCCCAGAAACATCAGTCTCATTTTTGCTGTTTTTCTTGAGGCAGGCGAGGGCCACACTTAAAAGATGGAGAAAAAACTGGCCCCGCCCTCCTGCTGTGCTCTGGGGGGTGAGGCTGGGAATGCTGGAATTCCATGTTTGCGTGCCCCAGTGGCCAACCCCTGACCATTACCAGTATAAGGCCCCACTTCCCACTGCTTCCAAAGAGCTCCAGAGACCACAGCTGTGTTGGGGTGCCTCCCTATCTCAAAGACCTTTGGTGGCACCCCTTTGCCTGCAGAAGGAAAGCCACGTGCCTCAACTTCGTTATCCAGGTCTTTCCAGGATCAGGGCTCAGTTTACTTTTTTATGACATTTTCCCACGAACCTTTTTTCCCACCCTTAGAAACCTGTTCAGTATCTCTAGGTCCTTGTTGGTCCTGGCTGTTTTCCCCTCCTGGAATGTACTTTCTCCTCTAGGGAGCCCTCTGAGAAGTTCCATTTATTAGAATTAGTTTTCCCTTCTTTTTATCATCACGGACTGTGTTTGGATTGCTCATAGTTGCCTATGTGTGCCTCTGTCTCCTCCTACTGTGAGAACCCTTCAAAGATGGGGACCTGATTTGATTCAACCTCGTTGCTCATACAGGCTTAACATGGTGCTCTGCACACATAGGAAATGCCTCCTAAGTGTGCGTGAAGTGATTTGAATTTTCAGTGGGGAATCACCTTGGTCCAGTTAGATAGTCTGGGGGGTACACAGTTCTATTTTAGTCAGAGACCTTTTCTTAGAGGCAGACCTGGTTTCCCCATTTTTTAACTAGAAGAAGCCTTGACCTTGACTCATCTGCCCCTTTGGCCTGGAAGAAACTCAGGACACCAGGTTTGGCAAATGCATTGGTCCAGGAATCCATAAATATTGATTCACTGTTTGCAGAGTAATTTAAATGTCAGTTATAAGCCCAGGGCAGTTAAAGATCTGTATCAACAATAAAACTGGATACAAGCCACCAAGCCCTGGGGAAGGAGCTTTGGGTTAAGATGGAAATGGAATATGCAGGCCTTGGTGAGAGAGGGCATTAGAGGGGGAGACAGATCAATGGCTCTGGGAGACTTGGCTACCAGAGGTACTTGGGCTGGGAGATGCTTGCTCATTACCATGTCTGTCATTTGTGGATGGAGGCCGTCCCCCATTCATCCATCATCCATCCATCCATCCGTCCACCCACTGTGGAATTCCATTCCTCAGCTATTCAGAGAGCAACAGACAGATACACATTCACACTCGGAGACAGGCACATCAGAGTAAAGATAAGCACTTCCATAGACACAGAGAAACAGCGATAAAGAGACATAGGGAGAGACAGAGATGGCGATGCTGACACCCTCAGAGAAGGAAATATATAGACAAAGAGAGGCAGGTGAAGGGAAAACAGATAAACCCCACAGCAGGAGGACACTGGCAGGGCTTGGGCACAACTGTGCATCAAAGGGCAGTGGGCCAGGCTCTGGTCTGGAACAGGGACCCTAGTTCTATCTCCAAGGGGTAGTGTTGCTCAGTGGTTAAGATTCAGAGCTTAGAAATTAGATGGAGTTCAAGTCACAGCCTCCCACATTTTAGAGGTTTGCACTATTGGATTACTAACTCAGTTTCTTCATCTTTAAAATGCATATCTCATGTAATAGATGAGGATCCTTACCTCATAGTTTTGGAAAGGTTATGTGAAGTGATGAATAGTAAATGCTTAGCACACTATCAGCCCTCTATAAATGCTAGGTCTTATCACTGTAGGTTGCAGACTTTCCCTAAACCACTGTGTGAACTTGAGGAAATGGACTCCTCTCTCTGTGCCTTGGTTTCCCCATCTGTGAAATGAGGAGGGATAGCTTTGAGAATTCCCGAGTCCCAATCTTCCTTCACTGCCCTCCCACCTCCATGCCACCTTTTGTCTATGGTTCTTTGTGGCTGCCCTGAGTAAAAGGCTTCCTTTCTTGGCAGAAGATGCCCTCTCTGTCTTTGATTTCATTTAGCCGCAGTCAGACCCAGCAAATGAATTGCTTCCCTCCTCTCAGCTGACACCAGGAAGCAGCCAGCCTGACAGCTCTCCAGAAGGGATCGATTGGAGGATGTCTGATTTCGAAATGAACCAGAGCACAGCTTTGGGATGTTGAAGCAGATCTGCCATTGTTCTGGGTCGGGGCTGCTGGGCAGGATCACCCTGTGATCCTACTGGGGCTGTCAGGGATGGCAGAGCGCAGGCTGATCCGTGTGCTCCGCTGCGTGGGCTCCCCGCTGTCCACGGGAGGCCCCTGGGGTCCATGAGTCCAGTCTCTCATCCAGGAAGTACCCACCACCCTCCTTTTCCTAGGCTTCGTGATAAATATCTGCTGACCTCAGAGGCTCAGCCTGAACACCCCTGTGCCTGGAACTCACTAGCTCTCCACTTTTGAATGCTTCTTAGTGTTAGAGAGCTGTTTAGCCTGTTGACGCGGAGACACTGTGACAATGATGAGAATGAGAATCATCCCTTATTTTTGTACAAGATGTGTTAAGAAGGCGATGCAGCTGAAAAGAAGATCTTAAGTTCTCTATTGTTAAGAGGCAGGTAAGTAGAAGGAAAAAAAAACCCAGGAGTACCATCACTGCCTCTGTGGAGCTTTCTCTGCTCAGTGCCATTGCCACACGCCGTCCCTGCCCTGTCAGAGCACTCGTGTGTGCTACAGGGACATGGTCATTTAGTAGGCCTGTTTTCCCAACCCGGTGGTGAGCTGTGGAGGTGGGAAAGGTGTCCTGCTCTACTGTTTCTGCAGGTGGCTAATAAATATTTGCCTAATGAATATATACTACATTCTGTAATTTTAGCACATGTGAACCTCAATTGATTTTTACAATTTATGATTTTATCAGAGTTATATATATATGTATATATATTATACTCTGTTTATCTATATATGCGCATATTGTCTACAAAGCTCATTGATATTACAATACTTCCAGGGGAAGAAGGCAGTTCCCTGCCATCCCCTTCCCCAACCTCCAGTCCTGCTTCCTTTAGGCAATCATTTTCACTACTTTTCTTTCTGTATTTTTCAGCTCCATATATATATATATATTTTACTTTAAGTTCCGGGATACATGTGTAGAACATGCATATCCATATTTTGATTAATATAATTTTACCTCTGTTTTCTGACTTTTTTCAATTTTATATATCATCTATTGGCTTCACATATTAGAATTTAGCTTACACACACACACACACACACACACACACACACACACACACACTCTTCTCCCCTACCCTCTCAATATAGTTCTATCACAAGCTTTGGTAACATCAATATTTGGTGTTTATGCCATTATGACAATTTTAATATGGTTTGCAGCTGAGTCACACAATGTATTATAATTACATTTCCTTTCTTTTACAATTTCAATTTTTCCTGCAGCTAATAACTGCCTTTTATCAGGAATTTCTCTCCACGTTCTCCAGAGGAATTGTCAAGCTCTTCTAAATATGACTAAAGGCCAGGTGCGGTGGCTCATGCCTGTAATCCCAGCACTTTGGGAGGCCGAGGCGGGTGGATCATGAGGTCAGGAGATTGAGACCATCTTGGTGAACACAGTGAAAACCCGTCTCTACTAAAAATACAAAAAAATTAGCCGGGCGTGGTGGCACGTGCCTGTAGTCCCAGCTACTTGAGAGGCTGAGGCAGGAGAATTGCTTGAACCTTGGAGATGGAGGTTGCAGTGAGCCGCGATTGCACCACTGCACTCCAGCCTGGGCAACAGAGCAAGACTCTGTCTCAAAATATATATATACAGACACACACATATAGATAAAGACATTAGATAGCGGGCCAGTCTTGTCTTTTTCTGTGGAGATATCCCTTCTATAGCTCTTGATCTTCTGCTCCAATCTGGACTGGTGCTCTTCGAGTCCACTGTATGCACAGCTATTATCGTAGGTCTCCCTCCAGCATCATCCTGGCAGTTTTTATTTGTTTATTTTGAGGGCCTCTCTCCTGCGTTTGCGTTCCCATTTCTTGGATGCCATCTTTCCTCTCTCTTGGTTTACTCTGTTACTGCGGTTGAACACAACTTCCCACCAAATCTACATTTTCCGCTTCTCCCAGCACCACTGCCTTCAGGAGTGCCTGGTGTTTCCAACTCCGGAGACTTTCTAGAATTTTGATGCGTAAACTGGCTTGCTTCTTCTAGTTTAGCCCTTACCGGTACTTGTAGAGAGACAAAGCTGAAATGGAAGTCATTCATCAGTTGTCCCTCTGTTTCTTATTTTCCAAAATTTTCTTAAAACCTCATTTGCCATCTTCTCTTTTATTCTCCCAATCTCTTTTTGGAGTTTATCTTTCTTTAAACTTCCTGACTATAATTTAAGTAAAGGTTTTGAGAGAAAGCAGAGATGAGCTGGAAGTCCAATTGATTTACTTTAAAAATGTTTAATGGTGTAATAATTGATTCTTTAGATCATATATTTTCTCTGAATGGGGAAAATGTATCTTAGCCTTAATTTAAAATTCAGAAGCCAACAAATAGCTTTTTCTCTCCAAGTACTTTTTGGCTACATTTTCTTAGAAATCCATACTTGGGATGGAAGAGAGTCAGTGACACAACTACTCACGGTCAACTATCAGATGAAAATAAGTGGACTAACCGTATGTTACCTATTGCCACCATAACGCTGCATTCCAAACAACCACACAAACTCAAAGGCACATAATAGCTGTCTATGGCTTGCATGCACGGGCTCAGCTGCAGGTAGGCCAGCAGCTTTGCTCCTCTAGGCTGAGTTCTTGAACATGCCTGGGGTCGGCTGGCTTTCAGCCTAGCTAGTGTGGCTCCACCTGGGCAGCAGGGTGATGGATTCTGTTCCTCATCCTCAGCAGCCTACCTTGGGCAGCTTCTCATGCCGGTTATAGAGGAACAAGTCCCTGAGGCTCACACTGGAAAATGACTCACTGTCATGTCATTTCTGCAACATTCTATTGGCCTAATCCGGACTTAAGGGTGGGGAAGTAGTCTCCCCCTTTTTAGTGAGAGGAACGGCAAAGTCCTGGGGCAATGGCTGCGGATATGGGGTGGATGTGTGCAAACTGTCAGGGCCATTCAAGCAGTGAATCTGCTATACTAAGATCAAGACTTCTTCAAATGCAGCCTGCCATAGCAGAGGAAAAGGTTGCCTTTAAAATCTGGCTTCTTTATTAACTTTTGCCTGTATTGTGGCACTGCTGAAATAGTACAATACACGGTAAAAGCCTGTGGGGACCGTGTAAACTGACAGCTCTGACCTTCACCCTGTCTGCTGATCCTAAGCTCATAAAGGGCATTCCTTGGGATGTTAAAAAAGCTAGATGGTTGACTGGCTTACAAGAAAACCCACCCAGGTCCTCTCTATTGGGAAGCCTCTCCAGGTTTTTCTTGTAGTCTCTACTCTGTGGAGCCAGACCCTGCTTTTTGTTCCTGGACCTAAACTGGGGGTCCCAGAGCTCGGCTAGGAAAGGGCAGGCAGCTTATCTGGTCATCACTTTCCTGCTAAGCAACTAGAAGAGCTTGCTTTCCCTCTCCCGTTTATCTCCTTGAATTATCCTTGGGTCACTTTAACCCAAAGGAGTGACTCTAGGGGTAAGCATTTCAGGCTGGGCTTGTGCAGCCGTTCCTGCTCCCCAAACCCCATCTCCTGTCCCACTCTCAACCAAACACTTGGGCAGCTTTTCGTTTTTTCAGACTTAGTATTTGTCTTTCCCAAGTGGAGCTGAGTGGTATTTGAAATGGAAGCAGTGTCTTGCCTTGACTGCAACGGTGGAGTGGGGATGATATGAGAGTCTCCCTCCTAGGTGTGCTCCAAGGTTTAGAGGAGCTGGTGCTCATTGTGAGCTCTTGAGAAATCCAACCTTCTATTGTATTCCTATAGCTGTCAACTGACCTGTCTCCCTGCTTCTTCGCTTTCAAAGGAGGCTGGCTCACATAAATTCCTCTTTTGTCCCTGGTGTCTGGCTCAGGCTGTCCTACCCCGCCTCTGCTAATCA
The DNA here is from genome assembly GCF_009828535.3 of Hylobates moloch. Lineage (NCBI taxonomy): Eukaryota > Metazoa > Chordata > Mammalia > Primates > Hylobatidae > Hylobates > Hylobates moloch. Next base: position 58,684,619 of record NW_026652289.1, read on the forward strand.
GGGTTGACTCCAGCCTGACACACCTCTCCAGCGTCTTAGCTGCCTCCAGCCCTCTCCCTCCCATCTGTGGGGTCACCCCAACACCTAGGAGGGGAAGTGCCCTGCTCATTCCCAGAGGGGCTCCTATGAGCGTAGCCCTGAGCAGGTTTTGACCCCTCCATGGAAAGGAAGGGGCTGACTACCTGCTGGGAATTCTATTTCAGGCTCGACCCCAGGGCTGGTCCCTGGAAAGTTTGCTCTCCCTGAAGTCGCCTCCCAATTCAGGAAAGGAAGACTTGGAAGTTATGCTTCTCTCACACAAGTACATTTGTTAAGAAAGATATGGATGAGGAAAGGGTCATTGCTCTTTGAAAACAGAGGAATAAGTGAGGCAGGCTCTCAGCAGCCACATCTGTGCCAGACCTAGAGGGGGAAATGCCACTCTGGAAACTGCAGAGCCCTGCTGGTCTGAGTGCCATGGCTCTGGGGTAGCGAAGACTCCTCCCTGGCAAGCACCCCCTCCCTGGCAAGCACCCCCTCCCTGGCGAGCACCCCCTCCCTGGGGAGCACCTCCTTCCTGGAGAGCATCTCCTCCCTTGCAAACACCTCCCTTCCCTCCAGGCCAGGTTCCTTCCCCATAAAATGAGAGCTAGCACCAGATCATTGCTTCTTAACCCAAAGAAGACTGCAGACCCCTAAAATGCCTGTGATCTTTACTGGAGACACAGAGTAAAGGAAAAGGAGAGGGTTTCTGGCAGGCCTGGGTTCAGGGAGCAGCCAGGAGCAACCACTTTGGGGCCAGAATGTGAGGGAGGCACAGCAGGGCAAAGGGGCCTGTGGGCAGGTGGGCAGGATGGGCCAGTGGCCCAGACACCTGCAGAGGCCATCCAGTTCTAGATTTTATGACTTTATCTTTCAATCCATTTAATGTTTGCTTTTATTATTATCCATAACACTAATAAGAGCTATGATATATTAAACACTTAATAGGTGCCAGGCAGAATGTTAAGCACGTTGTACCCGCTGCCTCATTTTACTATCATGGCTTCTCCATGAAGGCGCGATTCATATTTCTATTTTATAGCTGAGTAAATAGGTTAGGTAATTTATCCAGCATCAACCCTGACTAGTAGTCCCAACAGAGCTGGGAATCAAACCCAGGAGTTACCTAGGGCCAAAGTCTTTTACCTGGTGGGACTTCTATGAGCCAGGTCCTGGGCTGGGCAGCCTGGAACACAGAGAAAAGGGAACACTCCCCCACAGCCGTGGAGGCTGAAACTCAAGACCTGTTCTAAATGTCACAAGGAGGTAGCAATAGAGGACTATGGGAGTTTCAAGGGCTTGGGGACAATTCAGAGGCTTCCTGGAGGAGAGGGCATTTAAGCTGGGCCCTAAGGGAGAAGAATTTCAAGGGTGGAGGGGAATTCTAGGCAAAGGCACAGCTTTTGTGGAAAGTTAGTAGGTGTGAAGGTTGCAGAGTATGGGCGTGGTTTGACCACATGTGGTTTACTCTTTTTTTATTTTTATTTTTTAATAGAGACTGGGTCTCGCCCTGTTGCCCAGGCTGGTCTTGAACTTCATATATGTGGCTCATGGCATATTTTGTTTGGAACATGGTGTGCAGAGGATACCAATGGGAAACAGCCTGGAAAGTTAGACTGAGGCCATAGTGATGACAGCCTTGAATGCCAGGATAAGGAGCTAGGCACAAGACAATGGGAAGGGGACAGGAGACTAGAGAATTTACTACTCAATTCTGTGCTGTAGAAGAAGTGAAAAAACAGATGCCGACAGCCCTAAACCTCAGGGAGTACAAACACAGCTGAGAAAACTTTAGAGAAAACCTAAGCATATCATGAAGTTGGTTGTGTGTGTGTGTGTGTGTGTGTGTGTGTGTGTGTGTGTGAATGACTCCATCTGAGAGATTTAAGCAAAGTCCATGAGATGGCTGGGAAGATAAATGACCAATTCCTTTCTAACTTCGGATTTCCTATTTGCAAAACCTCACCAACATATCTAGAAAACCTAGAAAACATTCGGCTTCTCAGCCTGCACGGAGCAGCTTACAATGTTTATTCATGAATGAAGAGCTGGGTGCCCTGTTGTTCCTGGATGGAGGGGAGACAGTTCATCTCCAAATGGCTCAGCCTTGGGCTCCACTGACCACACGTTCTCTTTGTTTGTAATAACAGCCATGCACACTGTGGATATGCATGGTATCACCTGCAGATGTCCCAGTTTCTGACGTCACCGTGGCTGCAGAGCCAGCCTCAGGCCGAGCTGTGCAACCAGGGCAGAGGGAGGAAGGGGTGCTGCTGACCTGGACAGGGCTGAGTTCCAGTCCGCTTCTGTCACCACACTCCTACTGTTGGCCTTGGACAAGCCCCCATCTCTCTGCAGCAGCCCCTTCACTCCTTGAGGGACCTAAACTGGATCATCACTTCTGAAAATAGTCATTCTTGTCCCACCTTTGAAGGTGTCATTTCTCAGCACCCCAGACTATTAGTCAGGGAATATTTTCTTTAAATTGACTCACTTTTAAAATACACCATTTATGTCAACTTACCATTTCTGTACATGATGCACCATTTGCTATAAATGGACATTAAAGTTAAAACCCATGAAAATAGTAAATGTTCACTCTTGTGCCACCTAAAGTCAGGGTACATGCCCGCCCTTGCATGAGTGCACGCCCCCAGGGGAAACCTGCATCCTGGAGCCAGGCAGCTTCTCAAGTATGACTGTGCACCGGAAACACCTGGAGACCTTGCAAAAATGCAAATTCAAATTCAGTAGGTCCGGGTGGGGCCTGAGATTCTCAATTTCTGACAAGGTCCCAGGAGATGCCGATGCTGCTGGTCCACAGACCCCACTTGGTGTGACAAGGTCACATGGGTTGTCCAGCTCCCTATCTTGGGGGCAGGGCAAGAATGTCAACAGAAACACAGCAGCAAGTCCTCCTGAGAACATGGGACGTGATACACAAAGACCATGTCTAAAGACTCAAGCAAAGGCTTCATATCAGAGGAAAACTCAGAGAGCTATTTCACCTTTTCTCCCAAATATACATTTACTTTATATTTACTTTATGCACTTACAACTTGCAGCATCTCTGTTTACTGCTTCACATACCTCCCCACCTCTTCCCTAATGCAAAGACCTGAACCTGGAAAGCCACATCTGTTGGGAGCTTCGTCAGAAATCATGACGGCCATGCTTGCAGGCTGGGTCCAGCTCTTGCTGGGAGGTGGAGGCCAGGGCTCTGCATGCTGGCATCTTCGGGGCTTTCCCTTCTCTGACCTCTTGCCATGCTCAGACAGAACGACACGCCATCTGCTGACTCACCATGGCTTCACGCGTTCATGTCCTGTTTTCCCAGGTGGTCACAGCTCTAGGAGGAGACAGTGAGGGGTGACTGGAAGGGGAGGGGAGTGAGATTGCCCTTCAGGGACCCACACACACTGAGGAATGATGGGCTCTTGACAAAATGTCACGTGAGCCCAGGACAGTTAGAGAGGTTGGCTTTATAAGTGGTACATTATTTATGATGGCTTGAATGGGTCACCCTTATGCCCATTTTCTGGAGGGAAAAACTGGCTCCAGGTAATGCAAAGTCATGCCCCTGTGGCGTCAGTTGCAGGGCTCAGAAGTCCTCTCTTCCAACCCAGCTGCTGGCAGGTCATGAGCACAGGCCACCCAGCCATTCCTGGCCTCCCTGGTAGAATTCAAGGCTGCCTATATTGTGCATCTGCTATGTCCAAGGCACTCAGGGAGGAGAGTAAAGTCAGGGCCTGAGGGGAATGAGGGGGACTTGCTGAGGAGCATGATGGTCACATGCTGAGCAGAGGCCTGACCTGAGACCTCAGGGTGGCATTCCTTTGGGTACTACAAGGGCTGGGAAAGGCCTCTCCCCTGCTTCAAACCCAGGCCAGCAGGTAGATGGCCAAGCCAGGCCCACATGCTGGTCTCTGCTCTCTGACCGGGGCAGTTTCCTTTGTGTTAGATGATCAATTCCTCAGCCTTCTGTGGCTTCTGTGATTTCCGAAGAGCTTGCCCTGATGCTGAAGTCGGCCTGGATTGGGCATCAAGAGGGTTTGAGCCTGCTAGCCAATGGCTGGCTGCATGACAGTGAGAAATTGGCTTCTCTCTCTGGGTCGTGGTGATCTTCAAAGTTTCTTCCAGCACTAGAATTCTGCTCTTTCTTTGCATTACAAATGGAATACACACTTGTGAACATTTTCAACAATATAGAAATATAGAAAGTAAATATAGAGAAACAAAAAATGAAGTCATCATCTTCTTATTGCTGCTAGAGGAAGCCATTGTGAATAGTTTGGTGTGTTTCCTTCTGAATGATTCTTTTCTCTATGTGTAAACATAAATAAGCATATGTAGATTTATTGATCATCTTAAAATTTATTTGTTTCACTTAAAATATGTTCCTGTGATCTTCCTGTGCCATCATATATAAATCTACTTTATTATTTTAAAGTAATATATCTTGGACATTTTTGCATCAGTAGATCCTTTTCAATGACAAATAGCATTTTGTATCATGGATATGCATAATTTGTTTGGGCCTTTATATTATTTCCATTTTTTTGCTATTATAAACAATGCTGAAATAAACATCTTTTTACATGCATTCTTACTCACATGTGAATATGTTTCTTTAACATGAATTCCTAGAACTGCCAGATGAAAGAACAGACACATTTAAAATTTTGAAAGATGCTGTCAAAATCACCCTTCCAAAATACCAATTGTCTTTCCTCTCTACTGCTCAGGGAGCAACATGTTTGCATTCACCTGGATTAAGCCTGGATTAGGTGCAGGTAATGTTCCTATTGCATATGAGACAACAGAAGCTTAGAGAGAACAAGTGAGTGTCTCGAGGTGCTACAGAAGTGGGGGCAGGGCTAGAATCAAAGCCCTGTGCCCCATACCCAAGTCTAAATGCTCTGCAGCTCTGACATGATGAGGTGTAGTGGAAAGAACTCTGACTTTGAGGTCCAAATGCTTGAGTTTGAATTCTTGCCATGCAACTTGCCATCTCTGTGACTTTGACCAAGATACTTAATCTCCCCAACCTCAGCTTCTTTCTCCATAAAACAGAGACAACAACACTATCAAGGAGGGATGTTGTGAGTATTAAAGGAGAATTTATGTAAGGGTCTGGTTCCTAGGAGATGCTCTCTAAAATCTTCTCCTTTCTGAGGAGTTGGGGACCTGGGAATTCTACTGTACTCTAGAGCTCTTCTGCCTTCACCCAGGAAGGTAACTAGAGGTTTATTGCCCAGCCATGCACAACTCAAAAAATTATTGCTGAAGATTGTCAAAAAGGCTTACAATTCAGGAGGGTTTTTGTTCATTTAGAAGCAAAAAAATTAGTTTTGTGGTTCAGCAAGATCTCGAAGTGTGCCTCTGAATGTTGTGAAGAGGGTTCAAAGAGACTTTCAACTGCTCCTGATACAATTATGAAAGTGATTTTGGCAGAGGCCAAGTGGACTCTGAGTTTAAAACAGCTCTAGGGGTAAAGTCATTTCTCTGCAGGTTCACCAGAGGGTCATCCCATTATTTGCAGCGTTATAGTGCTTTGGGGATGCAGGAGATTTGGAGAAGTGGTAAATTGTTATAAAAAATGGCTACAATCATTCTCCTACCTGTGCCCAGTGCCTCCAACACTGGCTCTAGGCTTGTCCATGCAGTTTGCTTTGGACAACAGAACGTTAGAAAATGTGATGTAGACTTATCAGAAGAACTTGAGTATTGGAGCTTGCCTTCTGTTGCAGGCTTGGAAACCTGTGTCCACCATTCAAATTAGCTTGAGCTAATGCGATGGAAAGACTGCATGAAGGATAACTGAGGTGCCCCAACCAACAGATTATCAATTACCAGACATATGTGTGAGGCCATCCTAGATCACCCAGCCCCAGCCAAACCACCAGCTGACTACAGATCAGCAGGATTTGTCCAGACCAAAATGGTCCAGGTGACCCATATAATTATAAGAACTGATAATTAAAAAAAAAAAACTTTAAGCCACTATGTTTTGGGGTGGCTTGTTATATAGGCAAAGCTAAATTATAAAGATATTTATTGAATGAATACCTCGATGAACCAACGAGTACCTCACATTAGGAGAATTAGCCTTGCCCCAGCGAATAAAGAACGGTTCAGAACCATGGACAGGGGCACAGGATGCGGCAGTATTTGAGTCAAGCTATGGATATGGCAAGCCCTGGGGTAAGAGTTAGAGCAGTAGCTCGGGGTACAGGATAAGACAGATGTGTAAAGGAAGATGCCCCTGATATGGTGCTAGTGAGTCTCGCCAGGCACCTATTAACTCAGGAAGCCCTCAGTCCCAGACAGACAGGACGGCTGGCCACCCTATGAGGAAGACGAAATGCTACACTCCTGTTCCAGAGCCTGATCCCCAGCTGTTTCTCCTACATACTATGTGATGACAGCCATTGTGAAGGAGCATGCAGAGGGGTGGTTCCATGCCCACCAGACAAACCAGGACGGTCAGCTGGTCACCTGATTCCCCAAGTTTATGCAACTAGAGGGAAGTAGGTAGAGGGCACGGGGAGGCAGGGTGCTCAGTTGCTGGCTGCCTGGCCAAGATTCACTGGGAAATGATTTTGGCTCAGTTTTCTAACTACCTCTCCTCCAATTCCTGCACACAACCTGGCTTTCCATTATTTCCCTGGAGAAAGTCAGGCTTTGTGTCAAGGGAGTCCGGAGCTCATAATTTCGTAATAACAATAATGTCTTGGTTTTAGACAGTATTTAGACTTTGATAAGTCCTTTTATGCCTACATAGTATATAATTGGGCTTGATCTTCATAACCCTTTTTGAGAAAAGCAGAGAATCCAGGTGCATTCCCATTGTCCAGGGCACCCACTAGCATCTTCTTCCTTTTTGTCTTCTAAGATAGGGGAAGGCAGCCCAAACAGCACCCAGACCGAGAGCCTGGATCAGGGATCCTGCTGCCTGAGACTTTCTAACTAGGTAAGTTCCCTTGTGGTTCAACATTCAGGAACATGAAATGGACTCTGTCACTCTTATGTTCAAATGAGACATCTGGACTCAAGTCATTAAACCCCTATAAGCTCTGAATTTCCAGGAGTCTCTGAAGGTTGGGGAGACCTGGGTCTTTTTTTGTTATATGGAGCCTATTCAAGGGGCCTCTTGGACCACTGCCTGCTTTCCTGGTATTTGTGCTGGTGGGGCTCCTTCAAACTGAGTGGCAGGAGTGATCATTCCTATTTGCTATACATTAAGGACAGCCTGGGTACTCAGGAAGGCACTCAGAAGGGGCTGCCCAGATGATTCACAGGCTCATGTTACCCACCCGTGGACAGGGCAGGAGCATCAGGGCCCCAGGGCTGATTGCATCCTAGGCCTTGGATGCCTCCAGGACTCTCTTTCCGTGTCTCTTCTGCTTTTCTCTGCACACCAGCTTTGATCTCTCAGGCCACCTTTCTCCATGAGGCTGGACTCACAGCTCCTCAGCTTCACTCCCAGAAAGGAAGGGGCTCTCTATTTCATTTTGAGAGAAATCTGAGGGAAGGCCTCTTATTGGCCTGGCTGGGGCCACATGCCTTCTCCTGTAGCCAGGCAGGTAGGGATGCTGTGGTGGGAAGCTTCATTCAGAGCCGCCTGGTTGGAGCTGGAGGAGGAACAGTTCCTAGAAGGTGGGGAGTCACTGTCAGAAGGTGAGATGGAGAGCAGATAAAGCAAGTGACACTCACTGCAAACTTATCGTTCCCACCTTTCGGGGTGAGGAGCAAATGCAGGGGCCTCAAGCCTTCACCACATGGTCTGAGGTTTGATGACCAGGAAGCTGGGATTTGAGCCTGGATGATTCAGCTGTGAAGCCTGTGGTCTTTCCAATATCACTTCTTGATGATGTTCCATTCCCATACAGCGGCAAGGGGGTGAACAAGTGATTCCTTTGGGACCAGACATAGCCCTGGGTGGCTGTGGGATAGATGTCTGGGTCTCAGGGCTATCTTTGTAAGGCAGTAGTATTCTCCTGGGAGAGTCCCGGGCTGGGGATCCGGAGACCTGGTGCATTTATCTTAATTCTCCACTGCCTTCCTGCGTGACCTTGAGAAAGTCACTTTCCTTCTCTGGGTTTTAGCATTTATATGCCAAATGGCGATGATCATCCCTGAGTCCCTCCCATAGGCATTGAGTGGAACTAATGAGATAATTCTGTGAATGAGGTTTTGAAAGCTGAAAAGCCCACACAGATGTGAGGATTATTCTTATGATCCTGGGCCCCATAGGATTAGCTTAAATTTATGGCAACAGGAGGGATGGGGGCTAGCAGAAACGTCCAGATGTCTAGCAGCCTTGCTCAAATAATGCAATACAACCTGCTTTGCAGGGTGGCCTCCTGATTTATTTATTTATGTCAGGCGGCTCATGCTGGGCTTCCTGAATCTTCTTTGGACAGCCTTTCACCTCTGTCCCTGCTGCCCTGGGTTGAGGGGTCATGGGTTCCTTTTCTGACAGCGTGTAAAGCTGGCCACATGGTTCTGGTTTTCTCTTCTCTTCTTTCTCCTGCAGGGCAAGAAATGAGGACACTGAACTACTTCTTCTTGAGATGACGGAATCTTGCAAGTTTATTTATTGTTTCCTGGGGGAGGAGACACAGTCTGTTGGAACTGGAAGTGATGAGAGATTGCCATCCAATTCCATAGGAGGCCAATGAGAGGTTACATGAAGGGAGGACTCTACTGGTAGACAGTCCTAGAAACCCCAGGCTAAAGTGAAACTCAGTAATTTTGTTTTTAAACTGCAGGGCCTCTCAGCACCTTCAATATTTTGCTTGTTATCAATAGGGATATAGCAGCCGCATTTCGCAATTTTTTTGGCCATTTTTTTTCCTCTGACAGCATTTTTAGGACTAGTGTTCCCCTGAACACATGGAGGGATGGAGCAATTGAATGTCATGCCCTGATTTCACAGATGGGGGCAGGGAGGCTCAGCAAGGAAAGTCAGGCGGAGCAGAGACCCATACCCTGCCCCTGCCCTGGGGCTCTTTTCAAAGCACTGCCCTGCTCACGTCTGCCCCAAGACACTCTGCTTCCATGAAAGTGCAGGTTGTTTTACAGTTTGGAGGTGACATTGGGCCCCTTGGAAATCAGAGAATGTGCACTTTCTTGGCAAAATATCCAAAGTAAGGGAGAGTATAAATGTGAAAGAGAATGCTGAGTGTCGGAAGACATTTGGTTTTTGTTTACATCTAGGACCAGACCAGAGGGAGTGAGGTCTATCTATCCCACGATAGAAACCAAGATGCAGCTTATGAAACAGAGGCTGACAATGGCTCACCCACCTCCTTTGTAAGAGCCTGATGTGTGTTCCAGGAGCATGGCCCATATACATGTCAGGTTGAAGGACAACCCAGGAGCTGTCCAAGGTATGTGTTCTGAGGCCCAGATGAGTCATACCTGGTGGCGAAGCTGCTGTGGTTTGCAGGAAGAAGGGTGAATATAATTCGAGTTACCATTATGAAATACCTGCTGGTCCTCAGGGACTGTTCTAGCAGCTTTGCATATATTCACTCATCTAGTTCTCACATCAGCTCTGTAATATAGGTGCTGTTACTGTCACTGCAATATTACAGAGGAGGGCAACAAGGCAAAAAAAAGGTTAAAGAGCTTGTCCAAGGCCATAGGACCCATAAACAGTAGAGCCAGGATGGATCTCACCCCAGCAGGCTGACTGTGGAACCCACACTTTTAAGCCACAATGCTGTACCACTGCTAGGTAGTATTAGAGAGGTTTGGAAAATGCTGCTTTGATTTTCTCTGACATCCATAGAGATGCTCATAAGAGCAGAATATTAGAGCTGGAAAAAGCTTCATCAGTCATCCAGTCTACTCCATTATAACTGATGTAGGAGAGGCCAGGTAGGGCAACAGACTGGCCAAGGTCAACAACTTTCAGCCACACTAGACTCAATGAAATTGAACTTCCTGACAACGATGGGAATAGCAAGTGTCTCCCTGCCCTGAGTCAAACTCCAGCCATGTTGTCTCACTCCCTCCTTCACCTCCAGGCTCAACTTGGCCCCAGTTGCCCCATCTGGCAGCCTGGACCGAGCATTGTTCATTGAGTCCCACACCCACATGGCCCCAGAGTCAAACCGCCTTTCATGCTGAAGAATAGAACTGACACTCCCAGCCACATCTCCCCCAACCATGCTCATATGTTAATCCAACTTAAAAAGAAAAGGAAAAAAAATGACAATGAAAATGGAAACACTTTAAAACATTGTGTGTGTGTGTGTGTGTGTGTGTGATCAAATCTCTTTCCCTGAAATATGACAAAGCATTGCCATCCCTTCTCCAATACCCTCTATCCATTAATGGTCTTTCTGATTCAATAAACAGGATTTCAGGCTCTGCCCCCTCCCTCTTTCCCACCCCTACTCCAGGAGAACATGGGCTGCTTCCAGTATAGCTCACATTAAGCTGTGCAGTTGATGGATCTTTAATCTTGCTGAACACATGTTGAGGAGAATAAAACCAATTTTGTTTATGAAGCCAAGTGCCACACTCAGCTGGAAATTAGCTCTTTGGGTAATCTTACTCCCTGTTTTGACCAAGCAGGCCAGGCAGGATTTCTCGGGTGGCCCTGGAAAGCCTCAGACTCCTTGGGTCCAAGGAAGGAGAGAGAGCGAGTCCTCATTGAGGATCCCTGCCCCAAATCCTTTTGATTCTCCCCTTTAGTACAGAAAGCAGCTCCAATCCAGGCTGCTTATGGATCAAGGCTAATCTGGATGTAATTCCCTGCCCAGCTCGCTGCATCCTTAGCAACACATAAATACAGATTAAAGGGTTATATAAATGCAATTTTCTAATTAATCAGTGCAAATCCAGCTACTGTGGGGGACATAGACTTGTTTTTACGTGAGAGGTTTTCTTCTTTGAGTTCAGTTCACAAATGCAAGTTCTGTCCCTGTGATTCCTAGTGCTAATGGTCATTGGGTGATCAAGAGGTTTGACAATTCCCAAAAATGTGCCTGTCATGGCCCCAAGTCCTTGAGTTCTCAGCAGGAGATTTTGAGCCATGGGCAATGGAAAGAATCTGAGCTTAGGGCCAGTCAGGTCAGCTTTGATCCTGGATGTGTGGTCTAGGACATGTTACCTAACCTCTCTGGGCCCCAATTTCCTCATTCTTAATAAGATGATGAGACCTGCGTCCTCGGGTTACTGTGAAGATTAAATGCCATGTTTGAAAGTGCATAGCGTGGCATCTGGTGCATTGGTGGCTGTTGTTGTTTGCAATTGAGGACAAAGATTCTTGAGGGTTCAGTGCAGGAAGGGATAGTCAATAATCTCAGGCCTGAGTCTCCTGCTTTCTTCTGACTTGTGTGTTAGTATTTGCCTTGTATAGAGAACAGGGTTCATGAATCCAGGAGGGGTGTGGTCTCCTCGGATTTTTCAGCCCTCCTTTCCTCATCCCACCAACCTACACACACGCACACTCACTCTCTTACATTGGATATATTATCACAAAAGTGCACATTCTGTGATTTCCAAGGGCCCCAGTGGAACCTCCAAACTGTAAATCATGGAGTTTGGAGTCATGGAGGCAGAGGGAGTTTTTTGGTGCAGATATGAGCAGGGTGGTGCCTTGAAAAGAACCCTGGGGCAGGGACAAGGGAACGGGTCTGAATGAGGATAACTCAAGTGTTGGCCATGCAAAGGGTCAGGGAGAAAACACGTTTTATAACATCATCCATAAGGATGACAATAATAATAATAATTGTGGTGATAGGAATGGGGATGAGGATGGGCCAGGCATGCTGTGGACTTTGTCTCACTGTATTCTTAATGACAAACCTAGGATGTGGATATACCAATTCTATCCCCATTTTTAAAATGAGGAAACTAAGAATTGAAAGATTGAATGGCCTGCCTTACACTGCAGAGCTTCCCTTAGATTGACTGCCTTTTTCCTCTCTCTCTTCATTCCTCTAATGCTCTTCCCCCTGGTGTGTGTGTGTGTGTGTGTGTGTGTGTGTGTACCTCCTACTCAAGTCCCCGTGCATGGAAACACACACATCCCCCAAGCATTCATGCCACCACATGCATACCGGCAGGAATGTCACACGTGTGCTTTGGTCCGTCAATGCCCAGCATGCCCAGCCAGTGCCTGCTCATAGTGGAAAACCTTCTTGAGGATGAGCCACAGAAAGGAGAAGGCCAACAGAGAAGAGAGAAAAAAAGCTAAGTTTGAGAATGTTTTCCAAGCTGGATGACTTTAGTTATTTCAGGCTCAGATCATGTTACCACCAATGAAGTCAAGCAGGGCCACAGGTTGGTGGGCCCTGAAGACCCGCTTTATGGAGTGACTCGGCAAGCCCAGCATTTCTTGCAGACACAGGGACCCCTACACGAATCAGAAAGCTGCTTTTCTCTGAATCGTTCTACAACTTTTCTAAGCCTAGGCTGCGACTGCCGACCTCATCTATGACCTCTTCATCTGTGCCCTTGGGCAACCCCTGGGCATCTCTGGTCCTCAATTTTCTTATCTGAAAAATAGGAAAAGAACTAAACCTTGCTTATCCGTCTTGGAGGGTTATCATGAGGTTCCAAGGAGAACATATTGGAGAAATTGCTTTCAAACAGGTGGGATGGGTAGGGGTGGTGTGGAGCGGAAAGAGGAAAGGGCTTACAGAGAATGAGCGCTTTTGAAAACGAAGGTTAAGTGAATTCAAGTTCTCTGTCTCGTTCGCGACTCTCTGTCACATTAGAAATGCTAGGGCTGGGACTGCCCAAGCAGCCCGGGAAGCTCCGAGTGCTGTCACTTTAAAAGTAAAGTGAAGTGTTCATTAGCTGGGCTATTTTTTCAGGTGTGTTCTAATTGTACTAATTAACTCTAAGGTAGATTTTAGCACTCCAGCCTCCATTGCTGCCTTCAAATGCCAAAACAAATCTTGCCATAATTACCAGCAATCCTTTTCATTACCGGCTGCCTAATTATCCTATTAATAGCACATCCTAAGAGACAGTATTTGCTTGGCAGGCAAATATTTGTTTTTAAATGAGCAAACACAAAGACAAACTGCTCTGTTTGCAGAAGGATTCCAAAATGCAAAATGGTTTATATTCGTAGAAAAAATAATAATCCAAGTAAAACAAAATGCTTAATCTATTTGAAGCATTTGAACATTAAAATATGTGTTTTTTTTTGCCCTGGTTTCAGTCCTTCCTTGCTGGGAGGATTGGGTGCTGGAAGGGTTTTTAAGACTTTTCTGTCATATGGACTTGGATGTCTTATTGGGTTGGAGATAAAGTTGGTCAAAGAGGGAAAGATGAAGACAACTGACATGGAATAATGCTAGAGCCAGAAGGAAACTTATGGAACCTTGAGGCCAGAGGTTTGATTCCCATACCTGGCTGATCATCAGAGTTACCTGGGAAGAGACTTGTCAAAATGCATCTTCCTAGGCCTGCTGGTTTCTTTCTTCCTTTCTTCCATATAGAAGTGTATTGTTCAAGTGAAAATAAATTTACCTCCTCAGCTCACCCCCATTCCATCCCCACTCCAGTCTTTTCCTGTTATTATCGCATAGATGTCTATGAATATGCACAATTGCCTTTTCCTTTTTTTGAAAACAAGAATGAGCCTGTAATCCCAGCTACTTGCGAGACTGAGGCAGGAGGACTGCTTGAGGCCAGGATTTCAAGACTAGCCTGGGCAACATAGCAAGACCCTGTTTCTAAAGTATAAAAATTAAAAAATAAAACAAGAATGAAATCATACTATTAGATTGAACAATTTGAAACTGCTGACATGCGAGTGCTTTACAACCTACAAAATGGTGATTTCACATGGTTCAATTTAAGACACTGTTCTGTATTTGTTGCCGCATTAAAAAAAAAATCTATAGAGTGTTGCATTAAGTTGGTGCAAAAGTAATTGCCATTACTTTTAATGGCAAAAACCACAGTTACGTTTGCCCCAACCTATATATGAAGGCGGCACCATAAGGGAACCACTCTCTATAGATGCCCATCCACTTCCTTCGACTTTTTAGGTTTATGAACTGCGGAGCGCTGCTGGGACGCCGGCCTCTTTACCTCCCCACCTGGGTCTCCTTTTCAGTCTGAGTTCCTGTCCCATTTGCTCTGGGCACCCCCTCCGCCGATTGTACCGACCTTTACTGATATCCTTGCACCTCTGTGCCTGTCATTCTCACCCCTGACAACGTTTTACCATTTAACTAGAGATTTTAAAATATTGTCAATGTTGTCCACTATGTAACTACTCTGACTACCACTCCCACCTCAGAAACTCCCATTGGCTCTCAAAAGCCTCCTGGGCACACAGTCCGCCCTGGGTGCTGAAAGCTCTCCACGCATGGCCCCTCTGGCCTTCCAGCTTGGGTTCCTATTGTCTTGGTTACTGCTGCTCTCTTCCCAGAATGCCTGTGACTGGCACACAGTAGGAAGTCAATTAGAGGCTCTTTTAGGAGCTGAGTGCACCCTCCGCTCATGTCAGGCTCTTTACAAAGATCTATGAATGTTGTCCCATGGTCCTTATAGGTCTCAATTTCCTCATCTGTCAAATGCATTGACTTCGCAGCACTGCTATAGGGTTAAATAAAACCTCTATGGTACCGATTGAGCACCTGCCACTTAGTAGGGATTAATTAAATGGTAGTTGTTATTACTATTAGAGCTGATTTTAATGGTGTTTTACAACTTGCAATTTGGCTGTTAGTTTGAGAGAGAGATTCTTTTTTTTTTCTTTTTTGTTTTTGAGACGGAGTCTCGCTCTGTTGCCAGGCTGGAGTGCAGTGGCACGAAGGCTCACTGAAACTTCTGCCTCCCAGGTTCAAGCGATTCTCCTGCCTCAGCCTCCCAAGTAGCTGGGACAACAGGCATGTGCCATCACGCCCGGCTAATTTTTGTGTTTTCAGTAGAGACGGGCTTACGCCATGTTGGTCAGGATGGTCTCAATCTCTTGACCTTGTGATCTACCTGCCTCAGCCTCCCAAAATGCTGGGATTACAGGCGTGAGCCACCACTGCACCTGGCCAAGAGAGATATTCTTTACCATGTTAGAAATATATTTTTATACATTTTTTTCTTAATTTTTTGAGATTTGAATTCAGAATATATTTAAATTCATTGAATAATTGTTATCAAACATAAATTAATCAAAATATTTTAGGCCAGGGCGGGCAGATCACTTGAGCCCAGGAGTTTGAGACCAGCCTGGGCAATATAGTGAGACTTTATTTCTACAAAACATAAAAATAAAAATTGACATTGAAATGCCATATGACATCATTGGACTGCCTCATAGTAAATGATTCCTATGTTCCCGAGGTCAACCCTAGTAAACCAGCAGATTCTTCTCTTGGTAGATTGCTGAATGCAGTAGTTTGTGTCATACCATGAATTTTTACATTTATATTTACTTTAAAAATCTGTTAATCTAATCAGAATTCAACAATCTACTTTTTCTCTGTTATTTAAAAAACATATATACCTTCTCTTTGAAGCATTTTTCTTCCTTTTGCATTAATTTGATAATTATATTTCAATATTTAATTGATTCTAATGTTTGTCCTTAGTGGTTTTGTGCTGTTACATCTGCTTTCTTGAATCCTCATTTTTGATTCATCTCTCTGATGACTGAAGCATGTCTTAAAATACTTTTTTTCTAGGAGAGCTATGTGGCTGATATATTTTCTGAGACTTGTATATCTGAAACTGTCTTTATGTTGACCTATCAGGGGAAAAACAAATTTGTTGGATATGGAATTTCTGGCCTTAACCTTTTCCCCGTCAAGACTCCTTTAAAACACAGATCCATTTTCTTCTGGGGTATGCTGCTGTTAAGAAATTTAAGGTGAACCTTTTTTTTTTCAGCCTCAGTGCTCACAAGACATACTTTAGATCTTGTAATTTCAAAAACTGTCCCTAGGATAAGTCATTGTTCAGTAGGTATTCTTGTAACACAATGAAAAACAAAAGACGTCTTCTATTTTGAGTTTAATTAGTGACTTTAATTCATTTGCTCAGTTTTCTTCTTCAGGGCACCCTTGGAAATACATTTTCCAAGAAACAGATAAAAAATTAGATCTGGAGGGATAAATTGACATGTATAGCCTCTGGCTCAGTCTTAAAAAAATTATTATTAAAGTATTAAAAATTTACTTATTTGCTTTTTAATTTACACACAGTAAAATTAACTGGTATAGAGTTCTGTGAATTTTGATAATGCTTGGTTATGTAATCAGCACTGCAATCAAGATACAGAACATTTCTATCACCCCTTTCCCCCAAAATTCCGTCATGCTGACCCTTTGCAGTCAACTCCATTACCGACCCCTGGCAACCATTAATCTGTTTTCTATTATCCAGGTTACTTTTAAAGAAATATTGTTCATTTTATTTAAAAAATAATCATATACTAAACTTGCCCTTTTTTTCTTTTGGTGTACATTTCTATGAATTTTAGCACACATATAGATTCTTGTAACTATGACCACAGTTAGTTCCATCACACTTCAAAAACCCCTTACGTAGTTACCCCTCATCCGTCACCCCCACCCCAACTCCTGGCAACCACTGATCTCTTCTCCATCCTGTAGTTTTGCTGTTCCAGAATGTCATGTAAGTGGAATCATACAGTATATAGCCTTTTGAGACTAGCTTTTCTCACTTCATGTAATATCTTCAGATTTGTCCAAGTTGTTTCATGTATCAATAATTTGGTCCTGACCGGGCATTGTGGCTCACACCTGTAATCCCAGCACTTTGGGAGGCCAAGGCAGGCAGGTCACCTGAGGTCAGGAGTTCAAGGCCAGCCTGGCCAACATGGTGAAACCTGTTTCTATTAAAAATACAGAAATTAGCTGGGCATGGTGGTGGTGCCTGTAATCCCAGCTACTTGGAAGACTGAGGCAGGAGAATTGCTTGAACCTGGGAGGCAGAGGTTGCAGTGCGAGGGGATAGTACCACTGTATTCCAGCCTGGGGGACAGAGTGAGATTCTGTCTCTAATAATAATAATAATAATAATAATAATAATAATATTTTGGTTCTTTTTCCTGCTGAGTAGCATTCCATTGTTTGGATGCACCATAGCTGGTTTACTAATTTACCCTGGCCCAGAATTTAGGGTCTCATGGGCATTTGTCAAGGGCTTCTCACAATATCACTTCATCTCTGATCTGCCCCTTCCCAATTTCCCCTTTCCCACTCAGGGCTAGTGGGGTGAGTCCTACTTTGCCTCCCCCAACCGTCCTCACGTCCTCTTCATATCAGTCCTTTCCTGAAGCAATACCACGTCCTTCCACTCCAAGTGCAACTCTGTCCTGGGAGATGCATTTATAGTTGCAGGAACAGGGATATGGGGGGGATAGGGAGAATTGGGGGTGCCTGGTACTCCCGTCTGTGTGGCCCCAGGGTCCTGAACTAGATGCCATGGTTGGGGGAGGGGGCAAATGCTTTTCTGACTTTCTTCGTGACTCTCTGATCTGTTGTGATTCAAAGGTGGAGTGGGAACAGCCCATGACTGTGTTTTTCATTTTAGTCCTGTTGACTCTGCAGCCAGGACCAACTCCCACACCTGAACATGCAGCCACTCCTTTTAGTGTCCAGGGTGAACTTTATCAGTTTGGACATTTTCATTGTGAGCTAAGAGGGCCCTGTCGGGCCTTGCAAGCCTGTGATCTAGTTCATCTGTAGCTCTTCTGTCTTGCATTTTCAATCACTTTCTGTTGGTGCCTTCCTCAATGCCTAGGAACCAAGTCAAATCTCTCCCGTCACTTAAAACACAAACAAAAAACAAAAGCTAAAAAGATCATCTTACCTGAGAACTGGGTCCCTCATTATGCCATCCAAAAGCTGGTTTTATTAAAAGAATTCTACACTCATTATCTTCACTTTCTCATGTCTGTTCAATACTGTTTTTTTCCTAGAGAGTAATTTTTACAGTTTAATTATTATTATTATTATTATTATTATTTTTGAGAGGGAGTTTCACTCTGGAGTGCAATGGCATGATCTCCACTCACTGCAACCTCCACCTCCTGGGTTCAAGCAATTCTCCAGCCTCAGCTTCCCAAGTAACTGGGATTACAGGCGTGCACCACCATACCAGGCTACTTTTTTTTGTATTTTTAATAGAGACAGGGTTTCACCATGTTGGACAGGCTGCTCTCGAACTCCTGACCTCAGGTGATCCGCCCTCCTCAGCCTCTTATACAGTGCTGGGATTGCAGGCATGAACCAACTGTGCCTGGCCTTAAATATTATTATTTTTATAATTATCATAATAATTTGTGCTCTTTGCATAAAACTTGTAAAGTTCAAGAAAGAATAAAGAAGGTAACCACAACTCCCACAACCATATTGTTACCCAGAGGCAGCTATTAGTAACATTTGAACACATTTATTTCACATTTTATTAAGGATGGTTTTCCTTTTCCTTTATCATATTGTACTCTATAAAATTTTTAGTATTGAATTCTTTTTTTCCTTAACATTATATTATGAGCATTTTCCTGTAGTATTAAAGAAAACTCTTCAAAGACATGCTTTTAATGGCCTCATAGTATTTCAAAGTATGGGTGCACCATATTGTACCATTATCTGACAGCTGGACATTTAGATTCTTTTCAATGGTATGCTTTGTTCATTTTTAAATTTTTTTCTTAAGATGATTTCTAGAAGAAGAATTATTTCTTAAACAAATGTAAACATTTCTAAGACCTGTGATACATATTAAATTGCTTTTCTGCAATGTTGCAGCAACATTGTAGAATGTTGGACACTCTCTGCCCCTGGACACTGTCTGCCCCGCAGTGATTTTGAGCACTGCTTTCCCAGGTGACTGTGGTTGAGCCTGATGTCATCATCAAATCAGTTCCACTAGCAAGAAAGGGGTAGAGAGCATTTTGTTGTTTTATTTTGCATCTGTAAATGCTGCATGATATTCCATGGTATGGACATGCCTTATTTTATTTAACTATTTCCCTTTTACTAGTCATTTGTGTTGTTTCTAATTTCTCAATAGCAGGACTAATGTTGCATTAAATCATCTTTGTACATAAATTATTCACTTAATTGATTATGTTTTCTCTTTCCCCCATATACAGGCATATATGGCGATATCATGGGTGTGGTTCTAGACCATTGTAATCATGCAAATATTGCAATAAAGTGAGTCACAGATTTTTTTGATTTCCCAATATATATAAAAGTTATATTTACAGTATACTGTAGTCTATTATATTTGCAATAGCATTATGTCTAAAATTATATACTTGAATTAAAAACACCTGATTGCTAAAAAAAAAGCAAATGGTCATCTGAGCCTTCGCTGAGTTGTACTCTTTTTGGTGGTGGAGGGAAGGTCTTGCCTTGATGTTGATGGCTGTTTGCTAAAGAAGGTGGTGGTGGCTGAAGGTTATGGTGACTGTGGCAATTTCATAAAAGAAGACAATGATGAAGTTTGCTGCATTGATTGCCTTCTTTTCATGAAAGTTGTCTGTGTAGCATACAATGCTCCTTGGTAGCATTTTACCCACAGTAGAACTTCTTTCAAAATTGAAGTCAATCATCTCCAACCCTGCCACTGTTTTATCAACTTAGTTTATGTAATATTCTAAATCTTTTGTTGTAATTTCAATAATGTTCACAGCGTCTTCACTAGGAGTGGATTCCATCCCAGGAAACCATTTTGTTTGCTCCTCCATAAGCAGCAACTCCTCATCTGTTAAGTTTGATCATGAGACTGTAGCAGTTTAGACCCATCTCCAGGCTCCACCTCTAATTCTAGTTCTCTTGCTCTTTCCAGCATATCTGTAGTTACTTCCTCCACTAAAAACTTGCATCTCTCAAAGTCATCCACGAGGGTTGGAAGAATCAACTTCTTCCAAATCCCTGTTCATGTTGACATTTTGACTTCTTCCCATGAATCACAAATATTCTTAATGGCATGTAGAATGTGAATCATTTCCAGAAGGTTTTCAATGTACTTTGCCCAGTTCCATCAGGAATCACTATTTATGGCAGCTATAACCTTATGAAATGTATTTCTTAAGTAACAAGACTTGAAAGTTGACATTACTGCTTAATCTATGGGCTATAGAATGAATATTGTGTTAGCAAGCATGAAAACAACCTTCATCTTGTATATCTCTATCAAAGCCCTTGGGTGACTAGGTGCATTATCAATGAGTAGTAATATTTTAAAGGAAATATATATTTTTTTCTGAACAGTTGCTATCAACAGTGGGCTTAAAATATTCAGTAAACCATGGATTTTTGGAATGGTAAATGAGCATTGGCTTCAACTTAAATTTACCAGTTGCATTAGCCCCTAACAAGACAGTCAGCTGGTGATTTGAAGCATCGAAATCGGGCATTGACTCCTCCTCTGTAACTGTGAAAGTCCTCGATGGCATCTTCTTCCAACAGAAGGCAGTTTCATCTACATTGCAAATCTATTGCTTAGTGTAGCAACCTTCATCAATGATCTTAGCTAGATCTTCTGTTGGGGCAGCTTCTCCAAGAGAACTTTCTGCTTCATCTTGTACTTTCATGTCATGAGACTGGCTTCTTTTTTTAAATCGAATGCACCTACCTCTTCTAGCTTCCAATTTTTCTTCTACAGCTTCCTCACCTCTCAGCCTTCACAGAATTGATGAGTTAGGGCCTTGCTCTGGACTAAGCTGTGGCTTAAGGGAATGTTGTAGCTAGTTTGATCTTCTATCCAGACCACTCAAACTATCCCTATATTAGCAATAAGGCTGTTTTGCTTTCTTACCATTCATGTGTTCACTAGAGTAGCACTTTTAACTTTCTTCAAGAACTTTTCCTTTGCATTCACAACTTGGCAAACTGTTTGGCACAAAAGGCCTAGCCTTCAGCCTATCTCAGCTTATGACATACCTTTCTCACTATGTTTAATCATTTCTAACTTGTAATTTCAAGTGAGAGATGTGTAGCTCTTCCTTTCACTTGAACACTTAGAGGGCATTGTAGGGTTATTAATTGGCCTAACTTACATATTTTTGTGTCTCAAAGAATAGGGAGGCCAAGGAGAAGGAGAGAGATGGGGGAAAGG
This sequence comes from Hylobates moloch, assembly GCF_009828535.3. Lineage (NCBI taxonomy): Eukaryota > Metazoa > Chordata > Mammalia > Primates > Hylobatidae > Hylobates > Hylobates moloch. The sequence goes on from NW_026652289.1 coordinate 58,705,718, forward strand.
CTGGTTGGTGGTGCAGTCAGAACACACACAACATTTATTGACTTCATCATCTTACATAGGTGAGGTTTGTGGCACTCCAAATCAATTGCAATAGTAACATCAAAGATCACCGAACACAGATCACCATAACAGATATAACAGTACTGGAAAAGTTTGAAATATTACAAGAATTATTGAAAGATAACACAGATACAGGAAGCAAGCACATGCTGTTGGAAAAATGGCGTCAACAGACTTAGTGGACACAAGGTTGCTACAAACCTTCAATTTGCAAAAAGCACGCTATCTGTAAAGTGTGGCTTGGAAGGAGGTTTTCAGAACTAAGAATTTGGAGGCAGAAGGCAAAGTGCTCTGGGAATTTTCTGAAGGGTATCAGGAAGCACTCTCTCCCACAGAACACCGTCCAGCACAGGCTTGCTGCCCTCCCTCCCTTCCCTCTTCTATTTGTTGACTTTTGGACTGATTTTATTTTTTTTATTTTTTCTAAGTTTTTTTAAATTATACTTTAAGTTTTAGGGTATATGTGCACAATGTGCAGGTTAGTTACATATGTATACATGTGCCATGTTGGTGTGCTGAACCCAGTAACTCGTCATTTAACATTAGGTGTATCTCCAAATGCTATCCCTCCCCCCTCCCCCCACCCCACAACAGGCCCCGGTGTGTGATGTTCCCCTTCCTGTGTCCATGTGTTCTCATTGTTAAATTCTCACCTGAGTGAGAACATGCAGTGTTTGGTTTTTTGTCCTTGTGATAGTTTGCTGAGAATGATGGTTTCCAGCTTTATCCATGTCCCTACAAAGGACATGAACTCATCCTTTTTCATGGCTGCATAGTATTCCATGGTGTATATGTGCCACGTTTTCTTAATCCAGTCTATCGTTGTTGGACATTTGGGTTGGTTCCAAGTCTTTGCTATTGTGAATAGTGCCACAATAAACATACGTGTGCATGTGTCTTTATAGCAGCATGATTTATAATCCTTTGGGTATACACCCAGTAATGGGATTGCTGGGTCAAATGATATTTCTAGTTCTAGATCCCTGAGGAATAGCCACACTGACTTCAATGATGGTTGAACTAGTTTATGGACTGATTTTAATTTTCATTATTTTTTCTTTTGAGAAAGAGTCTCACTCTGTTGTCCAGGCTGAAGTGCAGTGGTACCATCTCAGCTCATTGCAATCTCCACCTCCTGGGTTCAAGAGATCCTTGTGCCTCAGCCTCCCAAGCAGCTGGGATTACAGGTACGTGCCACCATCCCTGGCTAATTTTTGTATTTTTAGTGGAGATGGGGTTTCACTACATTGGCCAGGCTGGTCTCAAACTCTGTCCTCAAGTGATCCGCCCACCTCGGCCTCTCAAAGTGCTAGGATTACAGGCCAGAGCTACCACACCACACCTGACCTAGACTGATTTTTAAAATTGTGGCAAAATATACATAAGATTGATCATTTTAACTGTTTTAAGTGTATAGTTCAGCAGCAATAAATACATTCACATTGCTGTGATTCCACCACCACCATCCAGCTCCAGAAATTTTTAATCTTCCCAAATGGAAACTCTGTACCCATTAAGTATTAGGTTGAAAGTAATGGCACCAACCTAATTCTAACTTCACAACCCTTCTCCCCAAAGCCCCTGGTAACCACTGTTCTACTTTCTGAATCTGTGAATTTGCCTATTCTAGACACTTCATGTAAGTGGAATTTATTGTATAATATTTGTCCTTTTGTGACTGGCTTATTCCATATAGCATAATGCCTTCAAGGTTGGTTTGTGTTCTCTCTTGTAATATTTATTGTACACCTGTTCTATGCCACATCTATACCTGGTCTTAGGTACACCAAGGAGATGAGATATGGGGCAGGTAGGTAAACAACATCAGCTGAGACATCCATTACTGAGTTCATAGTAATGAACGATGAGCCTATCACAGAGATTAGCCTATCACAGGCTTCCCAAGCTCATGATTAACAAAGAGGCAAAGAGACAAAAGGGAAGATTCGGTTGAATAGAGAGAGTGAAGAAAGCTGGAACATTGACTAGGGGGAGGAAGGCTTGGGTGGGATGGAATGGAGATTAATTTGGTTAATCAAGACGTCCCGAGTACCTTCAGGAATGATGGGTGGTTAGGGGATGGTGGTGTCAAATCCTGCTTAGGATCAAAAGATGTCATGGTGGAAGGGTCTTAGAAATAGGCGACTACAGTCTCATTATGCAAGATTCAAAGACGCAATGCACAATTCTTACTTCAACATCTATGAAACAATCCTAGTGTCTTTTCTAGAGGTTTCCACTGCTGTCAGTTGGCATGGATCCTTTTCATTCTTTTTCTCTGCTTTTCCATATATGCATATGGACACATAGACATCTATGTGTTTCTCTCTGTGTGTGGGTTTGTGCATGCTTCGACCTAAATGGAATCATACTGTGTGTGAGTTTTTTTTGCAACTTTACATTTTCACCCAATGGCATATCTGGAGATCACATCATAGAGGTGCTTATAAAGCCACTTGTTCTTTTTAATGGCTCCATGTTATGAACATTAGTTTGGATGTTGGTTTGGCTGCTTTTACAAAGACCAACTTACAGAAGCTTGCACAAGGTAGAAGGTGGTTTCCATGTAAGTGTTGGAGCAGGCAGTGATCAGATGGGTAGGCAGCTCTGATGACTCCACTGCATCATCTCAGAGCCAGGCTCCTCCTCCCTTGTTGCTTTGTCATCTCTTAGGGTGTTGTCCCCATTTGCATGACAGAAAGTAGCTCCCCACCCTCAGAAAGGGGAGCTTTTCCCAGGCCCTGGAAAAGAGGAAAGAGGAAATGGAGGGCAAGTGTCGTCCTTTCAGGATGTGACCCAGAAGATGCAGCCATCACTCTGCTTACAACTCATTGGCTACTCTTGTGGCTGCAAGGGAGGCTGGGAAATGTAGTTTCCAGCTGCACATCTACAGGCCCAGCTCTTCCTAAAAGCCAGGGAAAATCAACATCAGGATCACAGCTCCTCCCACCGTGTGTATGCATCCTCGTTTACTAAGCCATTTCCCTATTAGTGGATCTTTAGATTGTTTCTTACTTTTTGCTATGGCAAGCCTCACTGCAGTGATTATCCTCATTTGTGCTGTTTTTGGGTACACAAGAGCTTCTGAGACATCTGAGGTCCAAGGAGTTGGAGTAACTTGTCTTGATTCACAGGCTCTTTAGGAAGAGTGTGGGGGGATAACTAGAACTCTTGATTCCTATGCCCAGGATTTTCATATGACCATACTTTCTCTCTCTGGAGGAAGAGTGTTGTTTGCTCCTGTATGGTACTGGAAAGAGCTATTTCTCTAACTTTAATTTGCGCACGAATCACCTGGGGGCTCTCATGAACATGCAGACTGTGATTCAGCAGATCTAGGGTGGCGTCCCCGATTCTGTCTTCCTAAAGAGCTCCCAGGCAGTGCAGATGTTGCTGGACTGTAGACCACACTCTGAAGACCAAGGTTGCTTCCCCTAATTCCTCTTCTCATCGGAGAAAGACAACACCTTTAGGCAGAGGTTTCTTAACCCACTGACATCAAAGAGTAGACCACAGGAGGAAATTCTCTGTCAAAGGATGCATAGACCCCAAGGACTGGGTGATGTCACCTCAGGTGAACCGGCCTCCCAAAGTGCTGGGATTACAGGTGTGAGCCACCACACCTGGCCTCTCTGAGGATATTCTGATGGGTGACTGGCTGCCCTGTTGAGGCTACTGACCAGAGATGGGCCAGCCCTCAGGCCTGTTGGGCCCTGAGGCAGATCTCATGGGACTCCAGGCACATTCTGGGAGCTGCTGAAGCCCTTGGAAAAAAATAGGTCAGTTCACCAGTCTGGGCTTGTTTTGTCCACTACTGCCCCACCAACGTGTGTGTGTGTATGTGTGTGTGTGTGTGTGTGTGTGAAGAGAAAGCAGAGATACCAGCAGGCCTACGGCTTTTTGCACACTTGTTTCTTTGTATTCATCTGTTTGACTATTATTTTTAGCACCCAGATTATCGGAGAGGAAGGGAGGAATTGGAGGAGAGGGGAGAAGGTGGGAAGGAGAGAACTACCACGGATCTGTTATTCCACGCTCTGCCCACATGTGCAGGGCCTTAGGCAGCACATTTGTGGTCTGGCCTGCTCAGGTTCTGGTATGGACTTCCGGGGGCATGGGGTCGAGTTCTCAGTCCACAGGAACAGACCAGAGTGATCTACATGGTGAGAAAGCCCTCCCAGCAGGGGCCAGGCCACTCAGAAATAAGAGTCCCTGAGAAGGTGCCCCTGGAGCTGGTTGTGAGCTCCCTGGTGTGTGAAGCCTTCCCCAACCATTCCACCTGCCTGGAGATGCCTGTCTCCCCTGAGTGAGGTGAGGGCGATGCAGTTCTCAGCTGCACCACTTAGTAGTAGAGTCCTTGGTCAAGATACTTAATGTTTCTGGGCCTCAGTTTTTTTAATGTGTAAAATGGGGATGTATCTATGCCATGTGTTTTTTGTCTTGTTTTGTTTCAGCATTAAATGAGATAATACATATTTAGAAAAACCAGAATAATGCCTGATCCACAGAAAGCGTTCAATAAGTATGCATTATTATTATTATTATCATGCATGGGATATTCAATGTGGGAGTGGGGCCTCTCCATGTATTGTAGGAGAAAGGGTGCTGATTGGGAAGATAAAAACCTGCAGTACCTCATGGCATGGGCTGCTATGGTCAAATCTATTCTCTAATCCAGTCCTCAATTCCCTCACTTGTGAAATGGGACTACTTACCTGGCCAGGTGAGTACTGAATGGTACCCAGAGGAATCAAATGCAACAGGGGAGGCATCATTTTGCATATAAAGGGCTCTGAACATGAAATGAGCCTGAAGATGGTGACAACACACTCCTATCAGCAGCTTCCTTTGTGTTTGGGAAAGGTGCCTTTTTCATCACTTCTCCTCCAATTCCAGCAGCAGCTTGAGGTCTGCAGGTTTTGCTGCCAAGCGTGCTGAAGCCCAGGTGTGTGAACTGAGGGCTGGCGTCTGTCTTGGAGTATTCGGACATGTGCTTGGCCACGTGGAGATGGGTCGAGGGAGGAGCGATGTGTCAATAAGTCAGGAAAGGAAAGATGAGCAAAGCCATTCAGGTGACACCACCCTTGACAAGGACAGCAGGAGGGGCTGGCAGGGTGGGGTTAGGTCAGGAGGGTCAGTTTGAAGTGTGTCGTAAACCCTCACCATTTGGACACACACACACTCCACCAAAAGTGTTCAACCAAGTTTCTATCTCTGATGTCAGCCCAAAGGGCCCTGGTTGATCAAATGCTGTGCTTTACAAATGAGGGAACTGAAGCTTGGATAAGGTAATGACCTACCTGTGTCCACATATTGGGCTAGAGACAGAAGTCAGATCTCCTGAGCCCCAGTACAATTTTTTTTTTTTCAAGCATTTTGTATTTCTTGGCTACCCTTGATGCCCACAGTTTGCAAGGCAACCGACATAAAGGGCTTTCTTGGAGAGCAGAGCAATCCTTACATGACTGGGGCAAGAGGGGCCTTCAGCCGTGAGGGGCCCCTGTGCCACTGTGAACTGATCGTGCAGGCGACTCTCTGACATGCCACTGGGCTCTGCTGCTTGCCCCCCAGTGTCCTGTGGTGCTGGCCTGAGCTCTGTGGTTGGGGCCATCTGTGAGGGTCAGGTCTCCCAGCCAGGTGACTGGCAACTGGCACAGCTCATGTCTCATTCCTCAGCTTGTGTGAGAAGGGGACATGACTCTTACAGCAAGGCAGAGTGTTTCCTCACTGCCCAGTCACTGACACAGCCACAGCCTGGAGAGCCTGGGATGCTTTGCAGCCCTCCAGCCCCCGAGAGCCCGCTGCATGCCTGCCTGGGTTGAGTCCCGGCCTTGCCAGGTGGGCCTGGGCCTCAGCTTGTGACCCTTTTGTGCCAACAACATCACTTCTCCACTAGCCTCGTGCTGGGCTGAGGAACTTAAAACAAGTCCCAGTGGCAATGCGTCCAAAAGGGATGTGTGACAAATTGTACCACGGTATGTCATGTTGACACTGAGTGACAAGGGCTGTGGGAGGTGGCAGAACTCACAGCCACCGCGGAGCCTGGGATCACACACAGAGCCATGTGCACATCATCCAACAAGGGCAGCAGTGCCCCCAACCGGGCCATGAACCACACTGTGGGGTCCCAGACTCCTCTTGCCCACAGTTAAGAGTCTGCCCAGCTCCAAGGTACCCAGCTGGCTGAGGGACGGGTGAGGGAGAAAACATGGGAAGCAGGTGGGAGTAGGGAGAGGAGAAGGAAGATGAGAGAGAATTAGCAGAGGAGGCCTAGGAAATCAAGCTACCTGAGCCCCCAGTGATTGAGGGGCAGATCTGGGGAGAAGTCAGTCAAAGAGATGGAGATAAATTACTATGGTGACCCAAAGAGGTCCAGACAGAGATGAGGAGACAGAGAGAGACAGAGAGAGAAGGAGAGAGATGGGGTGTGAGGAGGAGAGAGAGACCCAGTGAGATGGAGGTGGAGGAGGAAGAAAAAGGGGCAGAGAGGCCCAAAGGGAGGGAGACAGGTGTTGTCCCAGAGGGTCAGAGTGGCTGGACACAGGGGCAGTGTTTTAACACTGCCCGAGAACAAAGCCCCCAGATGCAGCCAGCCTGGGCCATGGCCTTCATCCCCCAGAGATGATCCACATCCTCCTGCCAGGTGCAGCCGCAGCCAATTTAATGAACCCAGAAGGAGGTCCCTGCTGCCTCAAGATTGATTCAGGTCATTTGTCAGTAATTGTTTTCTGCCCAGCCCAGCCCAGGAGCAGTTAAGTGATTTAAAATCAGAGAGAGAGAAAGAAGAGAGGGGAGAGAGAGAGAGAGAGAGGAACCCCATGAGGAGATGCCTCAGGGTGATCTACCCCCAACCTCCGTGACACTCTGAGAACCAGCTCAGTCCTTGCCCACCTCCTGCTGTTCGTGAAGACATCAGAGGCATTTGTGGACGATTCCTCAGGAATAAAAAGCCTCTTTATTCCGAGGCATCTCTGGAGCATAAGAGTCCTCCTCAGACACTGCTGATGTTTTAAGGACCGAGAAGAAATTGTGGCCTACCCTGTCTGGTCCTCATCACCACTGAACTGGCGGAAGGGGGCGAGACTACCTGGGATATCATCCCAATTCTGGCCCCGCCTCCGGAAACAATGGAGCTCTCTCTCACTCCAAGCCTCAGTTTTCCCATCTGTACCAGGAGGAGCTCAGGCCAGGGATGAAGCCCGTGTGAGCTCTACTCTGAAGCTCTGCAGGGTCTGTGTGTGACAGGTGAGCCGGGGATCTTCAGGGTTAACTGAGGGGCGGGTGAGTCCTGAGGTCTACAGGGCTAGGGCTCCCCCTCCAGAGGGCCTATCTGCCCTGGCACTCTGGCTCCCTTTCCTCGAATCTTCAGCTGAACTAAGTACCTTGCAGAGCCACAGAGCTGGAAGAGGTTGACTTCAGGGGTCACTAGCTAAATGGGTTACATGTTCTTAGCAGGTCAAGACTGACAGTGTGTCCTCTGAAATCAGACACCCTTGAATCTGTATCTCAGCTCTGCCATTTCCTATCTGTGTGACCTCAGGCAATTGATTTAACCTCTTACAGTCTCAGCTTTCTTATCTGTAAATGGGGATAATAATAGTGCTTAAATCATAAGGTAGTCATGAAGATTCAATGAGATAATGCAAGCAAAGAGCTTAACACAGCACTAGGCACAGGGAAAGTTCTCAGTAAATGTTTTCTGTTACAATGGTTAATATATAGGTGTAAGCATTTGCACATATTCAGACAAATCAACATATATCCGTTTACATGGACATAGCATGTCGCAAAGTCTGAGTGATCATGGAGGGATCCAGCAAAAGCAAAAGTTTGCTTTTACCCTCTCTCATCCTATTCCTCTCTCCAGAAGTGCTGGCTGTTGAGCTGTATTCTTCTGGACTATGTTATAGGCATGTATATACACATCTGTTAGTATAGAAACCCACAGTTTGTGTCATGTTTACAAATAGTGTATGTATTGTTCTGTAATCTGATTTTTTTGGCTTAACAATGTCTTTGCAGGTATCTTCATTTTTTCATATAGATCTGTATTCTATTAGAAGAAAACTTCTATGGGGTGCTCTGCAATGTGGCTGTATCAATTTAACTTCCCTCTGTTGATGAACATTTGATTTGATTTTTCCTTCTTTTTTGTTACGGTGATATAACAATGAACATCTTAGACATATTGCTTTGGGTGCGTGTACAAGTATTTCTTTAGAGTGGCTACTCAAAAATTTGGGTTGAAGGGTATGGACATGTTTAAATATGACAGTTCATGCCTAGTTGCCCTCCAACAATGACATTCCAATATACAGATGTCAGCTACACTTAAGAAAACCATTTCTTCGATCCCTTTCCAGCACCAAATATGTTCCTCCTCCCTCCCCCTAATTTTTGCCAATCCGATGGGTGATACACAGAATCCCATTTCTTCTTTAATTTTCATACTCTAGCTACTTTTGAGCATGCACGTCTTCCCATGGTTTATTGGCCTTTTTTTTTTCTGTGAATGTCCCTTCAACATTCGTTTCTCATTTTTCTACTGGATTGTTTGTGTATTTCCTCACTGATCTGAACTGGGATTTATATATGTGGGATATTATTTCTTTGTCTTGTATTCATATGGCAAACGTTTTCTCCTAGTCTGCCTCTTGTCTTTATGTTGTCTTTTGTCATTTTTATGTGGCCAAACTTATAAGTGGCCAGTGAGTCCTGAGTCTTTCAATATGGCTCCAAGGCTATATTTTCTTCTAATACTTTTTTCGTTATATTTATTATATTTGGGATTTTAACCCATTTGGAAATTTTTATGGGGCATGGTGTGAGGTAAGAAACCTAACTTTACTTTTTTGCCCCAGGGGTTACTTTGTTTTTCCAGCACCACTTATTGAATGGTCTATACTTTTCTCACTGATATGGATTGACACCTTTATCATAGAATCAAATGCCCGTTATAAATGGATCGTAAACTGGCAGCCCTCAGGCCAGACCTAACGCACATTTTTTTCATATTAATTGTGTTCAGTATTTTGAATAATAAAATTATATGTTTCAAATGTTAAAAAGTGCAGAAAGAGTCCAGCAGAGACCTGACGGCTCTTCATCCAAATCTGCCCTCCTTTCTTCCTAGGTACCGCCCAGGCTTCCTTGTGACTGTGATCATGTGACTGAGTTGAAGCCAATAGAAGGCGAGCAGAGATCTGTGCTCTTCTAGGCCTGGCCAGTCAAGAGCACTCCCACACTCCATGCTTCTCCAGCTCTGTGCCTTTCCCCATGGGTTAGAACAGTGGTGAGGATGCTTCAAAGTCTTGTGTTAAAAATGAGAGAGCACCATCAGCTGGGGCCCCTGAATAATCCTGTTTATAGAAAATGCCCCCTCTGGATTATCTGATGATCCAGAAAACAACTTCTATGGAATTGAGCCACGAGGTATGGGAGTCTACTTGTTACAGCAATTCAGTTTATTTTTACTAATGCACGCTCTGAGCAGAAGATTCCTCTCCTCCGTTTCCAGCCCTCTAGTGTTCCTTCCTAGAGGCAACTCGTGTTGTTAACCTCTTGTTTATACTTCCAGAGATATTCTAGGCATTCACAATTACATATACACATATGTATACATATGTGTTTTTTAAACTAATCATACAAATGGTAGCCCACTATACATATTATTCTATACCTTGTTTTTTTCCATTGACAGTATAGAAGACCTTTCCATATTAGCACATACAGAGCTTCCTTGTTTAACGGCTGCGTGATATTCCAGTGCCCAGTACTCTATTGTATGAAGATGCTATCATTTATTTAATCAGCTGCCTACAGATGGATAATTGGGTTGTTTCCAGTCTTTTCTTACTGTAAACAATGCTGCAGAGACCAACCTTGTGTAACCTGTTTTGCATCTGTTTGAGTGTATCTGAAGGATAAATTCCTAGAAGTGGGATTTCTGGGTCAAGGGGTATAAACATTTATGATTTCGATAGCATTATTCAACTACCTGCCCTAAGTTATACTCCCATGGCAATCTATGGGAGGGCCTGTTCTCTTGCACTCTCACCAACACAGTGAGGCATCAAAATGTTCACTCTTGCCAACCTAACAGAAGAAAACTGGTATCTCATTTGTAGTTTTAATTTGCATTTTTTGTATTATGAGTAAGGATGAACATCTTTTAGTGAATTTCTGTTCATATTCTTTGCCAATTTTTCTCTTGTGTTTTTCTAAAAGGGCTCTCTAGGTTATTAGCCCTTTGTCTATTACATGAAATACAAGTTTTTTTTTCTTTTCTTTTTTTTACCAGATTGTCACTGATTTTTTGTCTTTAATTATGGTGGCTTTTGCCATGAAGATAATTTTTTATGATCAAGTTGATCCTTTTTATGGCTTTTGATTTTCTTTTAATATTTAGAAAGTATTATTAAAATTAAATAATTTTAATTTTTAAATCTGTAAAATTAAAAAAAGTTCTCCAGTGGTTTTTCTATTGTTTTACAGGTTTTGTTATTAACATTTAAAATTCTGATTCACTTATTCAACTCCCTTATAAAATATTTATCAACCACACACTATGTGCCAGACACAGTTCTAGGCACTGAGGATATAGCAGTGAACAAAAAGTCAAAACCCTCTGGCTTCATGGAGCTTATATTAGAGGTGTAAAGCAGGCCGTGGATGATATACACTAAATGAATAACAGATTATGAGTATATTCTTAGTATAATTATTATGCTATATTATGCATGATAGGTTATTAGTATGATAATATGCTATTATTATATTATATATGCTACATTATTAGTATAATAGTATACCATTATATAATATTAATGTTATTAATATAATATATAGTATAGTATACTATTATATATAATATTAATATATTATTAATGTAATATATACTTTATATATTAGTATATTATTAATATAACATATAGTATACTATTATATATAATATTAATATATTATTAATATAACATAGTATACTATTATATATTAATATATTATTAATATAATATATAGTATACGGTCATATATAATATTAATATATTATTAATATGCTATATTAATAGATTATTAGTACATTAATTATTATATAGATTATTAGTATATAAGATTAGATGGATATTATTTTGCGTGAGGGGTAGGCATGGATCTAATTTTACTTTCTTCCTAGATATCTACCCATTTGTCCCATTTGATTTATTGAATAATTCACCCTCCCTTCTTGACTTTTCACCTTTACCATATCTTCCCTTATGTATTTGTGTCTGTTTCTAGACTTTCCTTTTGGCTGTGTCCATTTCTCTGTTTATTCATGTGCCAGCACTATGGTTTTAACTACTGAAGCTTTCTACTACGTTTTGCAATCTGATAAATCTAGTCTCCCCAGCCCTTTACTCTTTTTCAGAATTTTCCTATTATTGCTTGTTTATTTTTCCTGTATGCACTTCAGAGTCCCATGTCTATTTCTCCCAAGTTACTATTAAGTATTACTCTAGAATTATAGATTCACTCAGGGAGAATCAACATCCTTATGACATCACGTGTTCCTATCCAAGAACATAGTATGTCTTTCCATTTGTTTAAATCTTCAGTTATGGCCTTCAGAAACATTTCAAATTTCTTTATTTAGTTCTCACCCACTTATAGCATTTAGACATTTTTTTCCCATTAGCTAACAACATTGAAAAACTGACAGAATTTTTTTTTATATCTGGATTTTTTTCTCCTTGTGAAAAATGGGAAGATCTGCCAGCACTGAGCCCACATCCTGCCAGGCTACAGCTGATTGCCCACTTGACAGAGGCTCACCCACCTAGCGAGCATGTGCTCCCAGATCACTGCAGCTTCTGGTTGTATGCCTGGCTCACCTTCGGTGCCACTGCTTGGCCCTTACCCTTGCATCGCCGCTTGGATTTGGGACCTTGATTCGGCAACTTCTATACTCTCATATGTGTTCCCATTGTAAACACGTTGATTTGAATTCCAGCAACAAATTTGACAAATGTCATAATGTCTTTCTTTTCTTCCACAAATGTTTTACATAGTGATTTTTGTGTTAGTTTCTATACAGACATAGGAAAACCCACAAGAGAATTTGGGCTAGATCAGGGTTTCCCAAATACTTACACTGTGGACTTGTAAGCTATGTATATTTTCTTATAAAAAGAACAGTAATGAGGAAAAGGAGGAGGTGCGGGGGAATGGATGGTAGGGAGCCTTAGAGAGGAATTAAGCTGTAAAGGAAGAGAAAATTGGTAAAGAAAAATGGCAAGAGACCACACAATCTTGTCTTACCCATCTGCAGACCAAGATCTGGGGGAAAAGTCAGAGCTAAATGATGGAGTAAGCTGCATTTGTAACTAGTGAGGGGGACTGCTCAATAAGCATCAATAAAAGACCATTGGGCTGAATGTAGTGGCTCATGCCTATAACCTCAGCACTTAGGAAGGCCAAAGTGAGCCCAAGAGTTTGAGGCCAGCCTAGGCAACATGGTAAAACTCTGTGTCTACAAAAATATTTTTAAAAATTTGCCAAGTGTTGTGGCATAGACCTGTAGTCCTAGCCCAGGAGGTTGAGGCTGCAGTGAGCCAGGATCACCCCACTGTACTCCAGCCTGGGCAACAGAGTGAGACTCTGTTTCAAAAATAAATAAGTATCATTGACCTGACGAGATCTCTACTGGTATGCCAGGACTCTTTCTTAAATGATGACCAGTTCATATTTCAATGCTGACCAGTTTATATTTCAATCAATAAAGCTAATGAAAACAGTTGCCTGCCAAATTTTCAGATGGCCTGAATTTGGGAAGGACAGTAAGTAGATTGGAGGAAAGATAGCAGGCACACAAACCAAGACAGTCTATGATTGAAGGGACAAATTGAATAAGATAAAATTTACTGAAGATAAGCACCAAGACCCATATTTGGAGCCCCCAAACCAACTATGCAAATCCTGGGTGCGTGTTCAAAATGGAGGCAGGGGTGGGGGTGTAGATAGACAGCTGTTAGCTCAGTACTGGTACAGCTGACCAAAGAGGTGTGGCTGGGCAGCATTAAGAGAAGCAGAGCATCCAAACATGGAAGCAGGGAGGCATGTGTGGTGCGTGCTATTCAGCTGACACCCGGAGGAGCCTGTCCCTTGGTCCTCCCCAGGGGGGAAGCAGGGCAGCCACGGAGGCCTATTCCTGCAGCCTCGGAGGGAGGCAGTTTCCTCTGGTTTGAGGTCAGAATTCTGAAACCTTTCCACCTGGAGAGCTGGTTTTACAGGGTTGAATTAATTAACCAATTAATTATTTCAACAGATGCTAATTGAGCTGCACCCTGGGCTGTTCATAGGCTAAATGTTGGGTCAATGCAGTGAACAAGACAAACAAGCCAGGTCCCCATGGAGTTGTGGTCTGGTGTGGATGGCAGCTACGAAACAAGAGCTGCCAAGTTCCACAACTTTTGCAAAGATGTGTCGGATGCTCTGGGGCATATGACAGGGATCTAGGCCTGGGCTCAGGATGAGCTTCCCTGAGGTCATGATGAACGGAGTCTCCCGTAACCATCATGGTTGGCTGGAGTGTCACAGGTAACCACCTTGAAACACATTGTTTTTATGAGAAAATTACCCTGTATTCAAATATACTTTTATACCCAGCCCTGTAAGGAAGCTGTTGGAGGCTGAAGGGTCATGCCTCTGGTGGTTGGCACGGATGGTGCTAGAAGCCAACAGTTCAAGGGCTTGGGTTAAACTTAGCTCTGCCACAAATATCTGTACAACCTCAGGCCAATTATTTCCCTTCTCTGGGCCTCAGTTTCCTCATCTGTAAAAAGAGGCCCCTTAGACCTGATGGTTTTCTGTTCTGTGGCTTTGGCGTTTCACGTTAACCATCCACATTTATGTGAGCACATTCCTACACCCATGCTGGAGACCATTCCCAGGCCCCTGTCCTATGGCTTCCCCATAGCTCCTTGCTTTCGTTGACTCAATCAACCATTTACCAGCTCTGTGGCTTAAGGGGGCAGGACTCTGCATCTGCTGGCTCCAGGGACCCTTTGCCTAATTCTTAGGGAGCCACAGTGAGACTGAAACCCAGAAGGGAAGTTCCTATGTGATGATCCACAGGCCTGTACATGGAATGAACCAACTACACTAGACAAATTTATGGGGTCTGGGGAGGAAGCTCCCCAGTAGAAAGCCCATTCCTTCAGAATGGTTCACACCAATTAGCTGAGATGTGTCAGAGTCTACCCTGGATGTGGAAGTGCTGCCAACTCCCCAGCCTGCTTCTTTCTAGGTCCTGTGCCCTTTGGAACCAACCATGACATACACTCACTGGAGCTAGCAGCTGGGGGAGTCAACTGGCCCCAGATTTCCCAGTAACTCTAGGGACAAATCTAGTAGGCAGAAGCCTGTCTGTCTACTCTCTTCATAACAGATGTTGGCGAAGGGCCTGGTACCCTTTGAAGCGAAGGATACAGGGAAACTGACAGGCTTTCTCTTCATCCTGTCCCAGGTGGAGGCAGTGAGATCTGCCATGATGCTCAAATCTCCTCCATCCATCTCCACGTCCCTTTCCAGCTACTGCCCTATTTTTCTCTTTCCTTGACAGCAACATTTTGGTAGAGCTATGTGCACAAAAAGCTCTCCACTTCTGCAGTCTACACTTCCTCCTTGACCTACCACCACCACCTAGCTTTCCTCTCACTGAGACTGTGACACCACAGTCATCAACAACTTTCTGTAGCCAGATCCATGGGAAACTTCTTTATTCTCGTTCTCTTGGGCCACTCAGCTACATTTGACCCCGTTGGCACCTCCTCTGTTCCAAAGCATTGCTTTTCTTGGTTTCTATGACCTCATTCCTTCTTGATTCTTATTCTACCTAACTGTTTGCTCTTCAATCTCTTTGCATACACTCCTTTTCTACAGACCCTTTCAACTCTGATTTATATTATATCATTTTGTCATTGTGCATTTATGTTTTTATGTGTCATGAGTGGACTGCATTCATCTCAACCTCCGTGGCAATTAGCACAGGGATTCAGAATGTCCTAACGAGTGAATGAATAGAGGGATGAATGAACACACAAATGGATATACTTAGCACTGCTCATGAAGTTTTGGCCGATGAAAGAGGGTGGAATGCAAGGCCAGTATTGAAGGTGACAACTCACTCACATGTGAAGTACTCGGGCACTTTCTTGACTAATGTGAAAAAATTTCCAGGAGGAGGTGGTGGAACCTGGGAGCGGGAAGGAGGAAACCTGAATAGAACCAGGCTAGGATCTTGGCTCAGTCTTCAGGGCTCCTGATTCTTTTCAGCATCTTAGTTTCCTATCATGTCCAGTTTACCACAGTTAAGAAAGGAAAGGGAAAGATGGACACAAAGAGGATCATTAGAGGAAAAAGATGATAAGATGAAGAAGAGGGGAGAAAAAGCTAGGCAGAGAAAGGGTCCTGAGAAATAGAATAAAGGAGGGAGAAAGTGGTCAGAAGTGTGGATCAGAGAGAGAAGAGTAAGACTTTGTGTTAAGACCTAGTGTACAGTGGAATGTGTTCATAAACTGTAGTTGTGACAACAAAACTGCTTAATGGCATGTAAGGATCATGAATGTTGTTGCCACTGGATGGTTGGCCACTCTTTATTGTTCTTCTCTCCTTTTTATCTTTATAGTAACCGAAACCCTGCTGTATGGAACTGGTTACAGCCACCTCCCAGGCAGAGGTGGACATTCCCACCCCTGGGTTTTTGGGGCATTTTCTTACACCTGGGACTGCCCTGGCTATGCTGTGACCCTTTGTTTCTTTATCCATGTCTCCTCTTCAGAATACAAGGCCCTCAGAACACAAGGTCAAGTTTTTATTTTTTTAAAGGGCCAAATAGTAGGTATGTTTATTTATTATTATTATTATACTTTAAGTTCTAGGGTACATGGGCACAACGTGCAGGTTTGTTACATAAGTATACATGTGCCGTGTTGGTGTGCTGCACCCATTAACTCGTCATTTACATTAGGTATATCTCCTAATGCTATCCTTCCCCCCTCCCCCCACCCCACGACAGGCCCCATTGTGTGATGTTCCCCACCCTGTGTCCAAGTGTTCACATTGTTCAATTCCCACCTATGAGTTAGAACATGCAGTGTTTGGTTTTCTGTCACAAGGTCAAGTTTTAAGCCTTGCCAAATTGTCTGTACTTCACCCTCTGACCACTAGCTGTTGCCTGGCACCTAATAGGTGTTCAATGTAATGTTTTTTTCTTCTTTTGAGGACAAAGGAATTAACGAATGAAAAGTCACAGACTCTGCCTTCAAGGAGCTTACAGTTTCCCTGGGGATATGAGACAAAACAATATGAGATAGCTGAGAATCAATTTCCGACTTGTGTGTGTACAACAGACACCAGCAACGCGGAGCTTTCGCGTTTTACTTCCTACCACTCCTATCACAGAAGTTGGGTCTCACCATAAGAGAAACGAAGAGCTCACGATAGAGGCACTTGTACGCTCAGTAGTCTTGGTTATCACATTTGTCATCTATGATAAGTTTGTCAGGAAAAACGAGCATTGTATTAGCAGAAGTAAACAGTAGAGAAAGCTCCAGCTTTTAAGTCTAGGGTGCATATGATTTTCCTATCATTAACAGAAGAACTTAAATGAGTCTGTTTCTGCTATTGGATGGCAAGCTCTTTATAAGCTTTTTATTTTCTATTTCTAATTGTGATTATGAGCATGCATTCTGCAGTCAGTCTTTCAAGGTTCAAATCCTGGCTTTTCTACTTACTCGCAGTGTGACCTCAGTTTCCTCATTTGTACATTGGTCAAAATTGGCATTATAATGGTACAATCTACATGGTCTTTAGGAGAATTAAATGAGTAATGCTCAATAAAGGTCAGTATTCTTATCATCATCATCATCTTTCATCCTACAGGTCTTCAGTACACGTTTGTTGAATTGGAAGAGTACATAAAAAATATTACTTGTATTTGTAGTTGAAAATTATAATGATTAAACATTGACTTTGCACATGTAACAACAGAACACAAAGACAAGGAAAATAAAGTTAGTTTTTAAGGAATTGGGAGTACAAGTTACTGCTCTGACTACAACACAAACAAACAAGACTAGTAATTCCAGGATCTGAAATGTATCCCAAGAATGGTTATGGCTGCAGATGGCTGGCTGGGGAATTCTGAGCAAGGTGCGTAATTGCACTGCGGTTGTGCGCACTTGGACTGCTGCTGTGCCCTGGTGCTCCAGTGTGTGATCCTGGCAGTCCATGGGGAAGGAGATCTTCCAGGACTAGAGCCCATGGGGTGAGAGGACCCCTAGAGAGGTGGCATTAAGCAGTGAGGGCTTCACGCTTTAGAGGGCGAGGAACAGAGCTGCCATTAGGAGAAATGGCGATCTTATGGCTCCCAGGAATAACCATCTCCTGCAGCCCAACTGTCTCCAGGGACTAGCTAATTTTGTGTCTGCGCTCACAGAATTGGCACATTTTTGCTCCAAGCTCCACCAATAATGTGACTGCTCCTTTCTCTGGGTCTTTGTGTCTTTCTTTTGGCCTCACCTGGCAGAGTCTCCAATGTGCCTTCATGCAAATTCCAGAGAGGCTGTCTGACTGCCAGCCCCAAACATCCTGATTTCACCCCAGTCTGGACGCTAATGGCATCTGGGGCAGGAGTTCTCCAGCCTCCTTCCCCTGGCCCTCTTAACATTTGATCAGGAAAGGCCCTTGGTCAAGCCACAGTCTGGGTCCCTGAAGGGGATTGACATGTCTGGTCTAATATGCATTGTTTGGTGTGTGGGCTCCTAGAGGAAGGCAAGGGTGGCATGAGAAAGGTTCAGGAGTGAGCATGTGCTCCCTTTAAGTCCCCTGGTGTCTCCTGGCCCTCCAAGGGAAAACACTTTGCTGTTCTAAATGTCATTCTCTCCCCTTGCCCCCCCGCCTCTGCTGTGCCTCTGTTTCTGGCTGCTCCTGTCTGTCTCCCTCCGAAACTCTGGCTAGTGTCTCTAGCTGAGGGGCTTTGAGGTCTCCAGTATCCCAGGCCTGCCCAAGGGTGGACCGTCCTGTCTGCAGTGGGCCCACCCACCCCAGGACTTGTACCACCTCAGCTCTCTCCAATGACATGAAACTCGAGTGGGCTTCAATGCGGAATTCCAGCCTGCAAATGAGACGGGCACGTGTGTGCTGTCAGCAGCCTCCTCTCAGGTGGGCCCAGACAGCAGCCACTTGGGGTGGGAGGGGGTCATTACCATCCTTGACAGGCTCAGGAAGCATCTGCTTATGACTCAGGCTGTTTCTTCCCTCCCTCCTTTCCCACAACACACACACACACACACACACACACAGAGTACAATCACACCTTTCCTCCAACCTTAAAAAAATATAAAAAATATCATGAAATATTTTCACTTTAATTGTCACAGGGAGAGCACAGCCTGCTTGTTTTCCTGCCTGCCTGATAATTAGTCTGCAGTCTTCTCCCAGCTCCTCACCAGCACGCTGAGGGGTGCGGAGCTAGATTGTGGGGGAAGTAATTACAGCGAGGACATCTCACCTGCTGCAATACAAGAGGCGTGTGATTACCAACACTCAGACTTTAAGGGGGGTGTGTGTGACGGAGGTCCACCTTTGTCAGATCAGTCTCCTGCACAGGGTCTGTTCCTTTGATCTCAGAGTCCTCATGGTGGCGGAGAACACCCTGTGTGATGCAGCAGATGTGCGGCCCGTGGGACCCTCCCTGCATCATCACCCAAGAGGCTGTCAACTGAGAAGTGAGCCAGGGGAACAGCAGGAGGGGCAGAAGAAGTGCCCTCTTCCTCACCTTGCACAAAAGCTCTGGTGCCAGGCCAGAAGGATTGTCCCTGGCTGCCTCCCACACACCCTTTCAGATTGCTTCTCTGCCTTAATTTTCTTTTCAGGGTCATTGTTCCTGTTGTTTGAAACATGAAGTCCAAAGTTCATTTATTCATCAAACATTTATTGTGCACATGGTATGGGCCAGGCACTGAGCGAGGTGGGAAGGACAGAGATGAGCACATCACCGTCCTGCCTTCCCAAGCTCACTGTCTAGTGGAGAGGAAATCATGCCAGCTAGCAATCACCATGTGGGTGATGGGCTGGAATGGAGATAGGGGTGTTCCAGAAGCACCAGGGAGGGGCAACCCTCAGCTTTAAGCCATGGGGGTCACGGAGGAAGGCTCGCTGGCTGAGGTACTACAGGCTGGGCCTTACAGAACTGGCAAAGGCTAACGTGCAGACCACGGCCTTGAGACCACATGGCATGGAGGCCAATGCCAGGCAGACAGCCTTGTCAGCAGACTGCAGAAGCGCCTGGGGCCTGGGGAGCCCAGCGCCACGGGCTCCATAGGAAAAGACAACTGCAAAATCAAAATGAGTAAATGGTCCATTAAATGCCTACAAAACGTGCTATTATGTCAACCAGTCAACTGCATCTCCACTCAACTCCTCCACATTTATATATAAAATATATTTAATGTGGCATGTGGGTAAATTGAATGGGTTTGATATGATTAGGGGCCAGGCCTCCCCAGGAAAATTCTAAACCAGCCCTGCTGGGGTAGCACAGAGGAGGAGGGACATGGCACGTAAAGGGGCAGCATGTGCAAAGTCAGAGAGCTGGGGAGCAGGGCATCGGGCTGGGTTCCTAGGCAGGAGAGGGCCCATCGGGAAGGTGTGTGTACATGGTGGGTGGGGGCTGGGAGTCGGGGGTTGTACCCACAGGGGCCGTAGAAGCAGGAGAGGCAGCTGCTGGCCACCCACATGATCTGAAAAGGGCCAGACAATGTCCCCATGACGGCCCTGCCTGTAGCTTTGGACACAGCCAGCTTTCCTGAAGCCCCACATGCGGGCCTTGACGCTGGGTTTCCGCCGCATTCCCGCACCCCCTGCGCACCCCTCCGTGGCCACTTCTGGGCGCCACTGAAGATAACTACGCATCCCACAATTCTCCGAGGTTTGTTTTCCCTCCAACTCCAGATGGCCTATCTGGGGACGGCCGAGGCCCTCGGGTGCGGGCCGTTGCCGTTTTTGATGAGCTGTGCACATATGGATACCCAAACATCTGGAGCGGCCATGTGCTGCGCGGGCAGGCCAGCCCTGGCGAGCCAATCAGGGGCCCCGGGGCGCCGGGAGGCTGCGTGGCCCAGCCAGTGAGCACGGATAAATTATTCATGACCAAGTTATTTGTGGTGCAAGGGGTCCATCAGCTACTTTGATTAAAAATCCAATGAGTAATGAATATGCAAACGCTAGCGACTGCTCCAAGCAACAGATTTGTCAAATTGTCTATACTTCACCGAGATAAAGGAAAATCTCCTGGGGTCCTGAAATTGAAAAACCGCACCGTCAAATCACAGCATTATCTTAATTATCAAATCTCCTTGGCCATGCAAATACCCCGCGTGAAGCTGAGCAGGGCGATGGGAAAAATCGAGAGAGAGATATGTATTTGTCTTCAAAACCAGGGGTCTGGCTAGTGAGAAACAGCTTAGTACGGAGGAGAAGTGATTTTAATTCACATGGTGACTCCACAGCCATTTAATTATTTTAATTAGGCTTAATTAGTGGTAAATTTACAATGATATGCTTGATACCTGGCATTAAATCTTTCATGCATAAATGTTTTGTTAAAATGAGAAAAAGGCAAGTGGCATTTCGCCAGCAATTACTGCTGAATGTTCTAATGAAGGATTAGGCTCCTCCGTGATTCATGAAGACAGGCGGGCACCAAACTTGTTTGTGAGGCACTGGCACACCATAACTCATGTGCTCCCACCCGAATCATCGCCGTCCTTGTCGCCACGGGGAGCACCTGCTTTGGGGGAGGGCTGGGGTGGTGGGGGCATGGGGGTTTGGGGGTCCTGGCTCAGAGCCCTGAGGCCCTCTGTGTGTGAGGTGGTTGGAGGGGCTCCAAGGGGCCCCCAGAGGGGCTTCATCTGTGGTGCATCAAAAGCAGCCGGGAGAGGGGGTCCACTGTCACCCAGGAGGGCGATTGTCTGGCTGTGGCCCTGGCTAGTTTGTGAGCGTTTGGTATTCCTCCATGCCTGGACTGGGCTGGGCACAGAGCAGGCATGCACTAGGCAATGGCTGGAATCATTGGAAGTTGTCCTGGGTCTTGCTGAGCCATCCTGTGGCCCAGCCTAGAACTATTAATAACTACTTGTGAACCCCAAAAAGGCAAAGTCTTGGGCCTGCCTTACTATGAGCAGCAGCTGTTCTGAGTCTGGAGATCCTGCAAGATGTACACCCAGTCTTGTTCCTGTCCCATGGCCCAGTGTCTTCTCTGCTTCTACCTGGCATTAGAAACAAATCCTTGCTTCCTACTCTCAGCGATCAGCTTCAGCTGCCCCCCACAAATCCTTGCTTCCTACTCTCAGCGATCAGCTTCAGCTGCCCCCCACTCTCCAGAGAGGAAACTCAACAATTTGCACCTGGGCCAAGATAGCAGCGTCAGGGAGAGCCAGGTGGACAGAGAGGAGGGAGCAAAGGCCCGGATGGAGAAAGTGAAAGAAACTCTACCAACTTTGCCTCAGAACCTGGTGACACCCTAATATCAGGCTGACCTTGTCCCTGGCCACCTGGGGTGCAGTCTTCTCCAGAAGTCAGAAGTCCCGAGTGTGATCCCAGGGGCCATCCTGCAGGTCCTGCTTTCTCTCTGAATTCCTGGCTCCCTCTCTGCTGCTGCTGCCCCAGCTCCTGGGAGAAGGCTGCCGTGCTTTGCATACCAACAATGCTGTCGGTGAGCTCTTGCCTCCGCCTCCCTTCTCTGAGTCCAGCACTAGATTTCTAGTCACCTTCCTTCCCTGGCTTCTTCCACTCTCTGCTCCCTTCTCATTAGCCAAGACTCCTCTTCATTCAGTGTCAATGCCTTTGGCTCTGATTTAACCATTTCCCTGAAGAGTTCCAATGTTATGTTTCTTAAACTCATTATGAATCTCTAGTCTACAGGGTTACGTTTCTTGGTTTTGGCCTCTTAATGGCCTTTTAGAATTTCTCAGCTTTTCTTTCCTTTTACAAGAGATGATGTGACTACTAATGAGACACTTTTTTTGTAAAATTAGTTTTTATTTTATTTTACTCATTCAAAGGAGCATTTATGCAGCCAAGCGGGTAATTCTCTTTCTAAAGTAGTCACTACTTATATCCACTAGAATGGAAGTGCCATGAGGACAGGGGCCCCAATAGTTTTGTTTCCTATTTAGCTCTAGTCTATCATAGTGCTTGGCATACACAGGGCATGCAATGAATCCTTGTTGAATTAATGAATGATTAGATCCTGCCTACCATATGTAATTGCTTCACCATGGGAAAAGGTATTCAAAGTTCCATCTTTGTTTTTTTCTCGTTTTTGAGATGGAGTTTTGCTCTTGTTGCCCAGGCTGGAGTGCAGTGGCGGGACCTCGGCTCACTGTAACCTCCGCCTCCTAGGTTGAAGCAATTCTCCTGCTTCAGCCTCCTGAGTAGCTGGGATTACAGGTGCCCACCATCACACCCGGCTAATTTTCGTATTTTTAGTAGAGACGGGGGTTTCACCATGTTGGCCAGGCTGGTCTCGAACTCCTGACCTCAGGTGATCCACCCGCCTCGGCCTCCCAAAGTGCTGGGATTAGAGGTATGAGCTACCGCGCCTGGCCCAAACTTCCATCTTTGAATGTGAGAATCTATGTCCCACTGCTGCAGCTCTATTAAAATTCTGTTCCAATGGGGCAGACGTTGACACCCAAAATAATGCCCCATATGTATCCTGTGGTTTTGTTTCCCCCGAAACAATGGCACACACCCCAGGATATACTGTACTTCTCTTTGAGAAACAATGATTTCAGGGCTGACTAGGCTGGATCATGGTAGGGCTGGAAGGTAGGAACTTTGGTAACCTGCCTAAGGCTAGAGACAATAGAGAAAAGGGAGAACTTTTCAGGGAGGAGAGCCTGTGAGATTCTGTTGAGATTATCATATGGTTTTTATCCTTAACTCTGTTAATATGATGTATCACATTTATTGATTTGCATATGTTGAACCATTCTCGCATCCCAGCGATGAATCCTGTTTGATCATTGTGGGTGATCCTTTTAAGATGCTGTTGAATTCAGTTTGCTACTATTTTGTTGAGGATTTTTGCATACATGTTCATCAGAAATATTGGCCTATAATTTTCATTTCTTGTAGTATTTTTGCCTGGCTTTGGCATCAGGGTAATGCTGGCTTTATGAGATGAGTTTAGAAGTGCTTTCTCCCCTTCAATTTTTTTTGGAAGAGTTTGAGAAAAATTGGTGATAATTCTTTTTTACATGTTCAATAGAATTCACCAGTGAAGCCACCTGGTCCTGGGCTGTTCTTTGTTGGGAGATTTTTGGTTACTGATTTAAATCCCCTACTCATTACTGTTTTGTTCAGATCTTCTGTTTCTTCATGGTTCAGTCTTGGCAGGTTGTGCGTTTCTAGGAAGGCATCTGTTATTTCTAGGTTAACCAATTTGTTGGTGCATAATTGTTCATAATAATCTCTTAATGATTCTTTGTATTTCTGTGGTATCAGTTGTAATATTTTCTCTTTCATTTATAGTTTTATTTATTTGAATTTTTTCTTTTTTTCTTAGCCTAGTTTATTGATTTTTGTTTATCTTTTCCAAAAACAAACTCTTAATTTTGTTGATTTTTTCTATTGTTTTGCTAATCTCTATTTAATTTCTGCTCTAACCTTTATTATTTTCTTTCTTTTAATGGTAGGCTTAGTTTGTTCTCTTTTTTCTAGTTCCTTGAAGTATACAGTTAGGTTATTTATTTGAGCTGTTTCTTTTTTTCTTAATGTAAGAGTTTATAAACTTTTCTCTTAGAATTACTGCATTCTGTAAGTTTTGGTATGTTGTATTTCAATTTTCATTTATCTCAACATCATTTTTTATTTTTCTTTTGATTTTTTGTCTTTGACCCATTGGTTGTTCAAAGGGGTGTTGCCTAATTTCCACATATTTGTGAGTTTCTCAATTTTCTTCCTGTTATTGATTTCTAGTTTCATAGCTTCGTGATTAGGAAAGATATTTGATAGATTTTTAATCTTCTTAACTCTGTTAAAACTTATTTTGTGGCCTAAGATATGATCTATCCTGGAGAATGTTCCATGTGCACTTCAGAAGAATGTGTATTCTGTTGCTGTTAGATGAAATGGTCTATATGTGTCTGTTAGGTTCCTTTGGTGTATACTGTTGTTCAAGTCCATTGTGTCCTTGATTTTCTATCTGGATAATCTATCATTGTCGAAAGAGGGGTTTGAAGTCTCCTACTATTATTGTATTGCTACTTACATTTCCCTTCAGTTCTGTTAATATTTGCTTGGTGTAGTTAGGTGCTCCAACACTGGATGCACATATATTATAATTGTTTTACATTCTTGATGAATTGACTATGTTATCATTATATAATGATAGTCTTTGTATCTCGTGACGGTTTTTGCCTTAAAGTCCATTGTTTCTAAATATAGCCACCCCTGCTCTCTTTTGGTTACCATCTGCATGGAATATTTTTTCCCTTCCCTTCGCTTTCAGCTTATGTGTGTCCTTAAAGCTAAAGTGAGTCTCTGGTAGGCAGCATCTAGTTGGAGCTTTTTTTAATAAAAAACCATTCAGCCATTACATGTCATTGGATTGGAGAAATTAATCCATTACAATTTACCTAGTAATTATTGCTAGGTAAAGATTTACTGTTGCCATTTTGTTAAATGTTTCTGTTTTGTAGTTCTTTTTTTCCTACTTCTTCCATCTTCCTTTGTGATTTGATGATTTTTTGTAATGATATTCTTTTTTTAATATTTTGTATATCTACTACAAATTTATCTTTGTTATTACCATGAGGCTTACATAAAACATATTTACAACAGTGTATTTTAAGTTAATAGCAACTTAATTTTGATTACATAAAAACTCTACCCTTTTACCCTTCACACACACATTTTGTGTTATTGATGTCACAATTTACATTTTTTTATATTGTTTATTCATTAACAAATAATTATAGCTACAGTTATTAATACCTTTGTCTTTTAACTTTCAGACGAGAGTTAAAAGTGATTTATGTGTCACCATTATAGTATTAGAGTATTCTGGGATGCACCATATCCTTACCTTTATAAGGATGTTTTAAACTTTCATATGTTTTTATGTTGCTTATTAACATACACTTGTCTCAATTGGGAGAACTCTCTTTAGCATTTCTTGTAAGGAAGTAGTGGTCAACTCCTTTGGCTTTTGTTTTATGAGAAAGTCTTTACCTCACCTTTATTTGTGAAGGACATATTTGCCAGGTATAGTGTTCTGTGTTGGCAGTTTTTTTTTCTCTCAGCATCTTGAATATGTCATCCCGTTCTTCCCTGGCCTGTGAGGTTTCTGCTGAGAAATCCACTGATAGTGTTATAAAGATTCTCTGGTATGTGATGAAGTGCTTTTCTGTTGCTGCTTTCAAATTTCTCTCTGTCATTGACTTTTGACAACATGATTATAATGCCTTTTGGCGAAGAATTCTTCATGTTCAATGTACTTGAAGTTCCTTTTTTTTTTTTTTTTCTTGAGATGGAGTCTCGCTCTGTTGCCCAGGCTGGAGTGCAGTGGCGCAATCTCAGCTCACTGCAAGCTCCGCCTCCCAGGTTCACGCCATTCTCCTGCCTCAGCCTCTCCGAGTAGCTGGGACTACAGGCGCCCGCCACCACGCCTGGCTAATTTTTTTGTATTTTTAGTAGAGACGGGGTTTCACCGTGGTCTCGAACTCCTGACCTTGTGATCCGCCCGCCTTGGCCTCCCAAAGTGCTGGGATTACAAGCATGAGCCACCGCGCCCGACTCGTACCTGAAGTTCTTTGGACTTTATGGATCTGGATGTTTCCTTTCCTGTCCAGATTTGAGATTTTCTGCCATTATTTCTTTAAATAAGCTTTCTGACTTTTTCTCTTTCTCTGCTCCTTCTGGAAGTCCCACAATTGGTTTGCTTGATGGTATCCCATAGGTCTTATATGCTTTCTTCACTCTTTTTCATTCTTTTTATTTGTTTGTTTGTTTCACTGACTGGATAACTTCAAATATTCTGTCTTCAAGGTCACTGGTTTTTTTTTCTGTTTGATTGAGTCTGCTGTTGAAGCTCTTTATTGAATTTTCAGTTGAGTCATATTCTTCAGCTCCAGGGTTTGGTTCTTTTTTTTAATCTTTCTATCTCTTTTTTGAACTTCCCATTTTCTTCTGTATTATTTTCCCAATTTCATTTAGTTATATATCTGTGTTCTGTTGTAGATCACTGAGCTTCTTTAAGACAACAATTTTGAACTTTTTGTCAGAAAATGCATAGATTTCCATTTCTTTGGTGTCAGCCACTGGTGCTTTATTTTGTTCTTTTAGTGGTGTCCTTTTCTCTTGAGTTTTAATGTTTCTTGAAGTCTTGTGTTTCTGCCTTTGCATTTGAGAAAATGGTCACCTCCTCCATTCTTTACTGACTGTCTGTGGGAGAGAAAAACCTTCACTGGTCAGCCTGACTAGAGGTTCTCTGTGGAAGTGCCTACTTCACTCTTCTTGTTCCCTCCTTTGGGAGAAGTATTAGGATTGTGTGCCTTCTCTTGATTCCACAAAGCCAGGCCAGGTGGTGAGAACCTCCTGTTTATTTCCCCTAGGGCAGTGTCCTGAAGTGTTTAAGGCTGTGCACCTTCTCCCAATCCAGCAGAGTCAATCTGGCTGCTGATATCTGTATGGTTTCTATGGAGGCATGTGCCACCTGGAGAACCTTGTTTGTGGCATTTGTATGGTAGTGCAGGATGCCTGCCATGAGGGAGGTGGGATGTGGAGTGCTGGGAGCATACATGAGCTAGTCAGAGTGTCTGCAGGTGAGGTGCCACTTGGAGTTCATGGACAAGGCTCCTGATAGACTTCACAAATCAGCCAGTAGGATCTGAGACCAGTTGTTGAGATTTGTGCACCAGTGGTCATAAGCTCCCTCATTTTTTCCCTGTTCCTAGTTGCCCCTAGATGGTTCAGCTGTGCCAGTCTCCTCTGTGTTCTGGGTGAGGCAACACAGAAGTGGGTCTACTGTTGAGGATTTCGTAATGCTGAAGAAGCTGGGTGCTCACTTTGCTCTCACTTTCCCCCATAGGAGAAATCATGGACTGAGGGAGTTTCTCTAGGCACAGAGCTGTGCCACTTTGGGGAGAAGCGAACAGTTTCATTAAGTGAAACTGTTCTTACCTTCTTCAATGAATATATTCTTGGATATTTTGCTCCACTAAGGTGCTGGAACCTCTCAGCTGAACTCCTGGGTTCCCATAAAGATATTCTGGCCTATGGGTGGTTGTTAAAATTGGTGTTTTTGTGTGGATTTGAGGAATAGAACCTCCTATTCCACCATCTTGCTCCATCATATCTCATTTTAATTCAATGATTTAACCCCCTACATAAACCAGACAGTTCTTGGTGGACTATATTTAAACTCAAACAGGTAATAACTCCAGTTGAAACTACTGTGCCAAATGCAATTTTAGTTAGAGCAGATTAATATTGCTTCGCAGATTAATATTGCTTCAGGCACTAATATATGGCCATTGATTTGGTGAATTCTTTTTCTAGTCCTATCAAGAAGGAGAATTGGAAATATTTTACATTCATTTTGGATGGATAACAGTACACATTTATGATTTTTCCCCAAAGCAGCCCACCCCCTGTCACAACTGAATCTAAAGGGACCCGGACCTCTGGAGAGTCCACGGAACCTTACCTTGGGCCACCTTCTTGATGACATGATGTTAATCAGACTGAGTAAGCAAGAATTTTGGAAACTTTGGTAATGCATGTACTCCAGAGCTTGGGGGATAACGCTTACCAAGATTCAGAGTATTGCCACAGCAGATTTTAGGGCTTCAGTGATCTGGGGCATTTCCTTCAAAGTAAAGGACAAGATAGTGCATCTTGCATCTCTCATCACTAAGAAAGAAGCACAACACCTGTTGTAGTATAGCTTAATTAAAATTTAGGTGTGAGGGCAAATCCTCCTAGTGGGCAGAACTTTAGGCTACGCATTTGGCCATCTACTTTGGACAGAGAAGTGACCCAAGGCAAAAGACATATATGGTCTCTTTCTGAGCAGTGACTGTATCCCCAGCAGGTGGAATTAATGATTTTGAGAACCAGCGAGTAGTCATAGCAGAGGACCTGTCTATAATCTCTCCTAGTGATCCATATGGAAGGTTTCCCTATGACTTAAGGCCCAGTGGGTCTCAGGTCCTTGTTTCCAGCAAGTATTCCATTAATCTATGACTACTGCCTAGTCACTTTGAGCTCTTCATGCTATGGGACTAGTAGACAAAAAAGGAGTGGCTGGCAGGAGTGGCTGACTCAGGAGAGGGTAGGGCTACTCTTCTAAAATTGAGGCAGGGAAGGATACAGTTGTCTCTCAAGTGATATACTGGGTAGTCTCTTGGTACTCTATTGCCCATTTTGACTGATAATGGACACGTGCAGCATCCACAATTTGAGAAGGGCGTGAGACATGGGTTCGGGTCCCTCAGGAAATAGGGTCTAGATTACTTCACTAAGTTACTTACCTGATCCAACATCATTGTTCATCTAGAATAGAGAATAGAAAGAAAAATGAGGGGTATCATTACAGCATTGAGACCAGCTTCAGTGCTGGAGGCAGGAATGGGGGACTATTCTTCACATTAACTTTCCTCCAGTGTGTTTCCCCAGCTAAGAGACCAACCGTAATCATAAAAGGTTATGTGAAGGAAGGGTTACTGGAGTAGTGCTAGGGAGTCCTGGGGGTCGCTACAGAGTGTTGCCCACATTGTCCCTTCAGGATCGAGGCACTTATTTTTCCAACTTGTTGGGAGTGTTGGTGGCTCTCAGCTCAAGTCTCTCTCCAGGAATTGCTCTTAGCTAAAGGGTATCCTCTTGCCAAAGTCACGCCTTTCTCTGGAGGGAGCCCACTTCCAGTGACTGATCACTGAGGATACGTAAAGGCCCAGCCTTCTTGCCATAGGGCAAGGAAATTCTGCAGGACTTTTCCAGCTCTAGAAATCCCCATGGGATTGTCTGAGTCTTTTGTTGTGCCTGTAGTTCCTCTCCTCCCTCTGCCCAATCCCAGATCCTTCACTCCATACCCAGACCCCATCTTCACTACTCCCCAGTGAACTTCCTGCAGACATTCTATAGTGAAACCACCCATCCAGACACTAAGAGCTTCTAAACACCTTTTTGCATCTTGTGAGTAAATATGAATATAAAGACAAGGATTGTCAGATATTTGAGGACAATCTCTAACTTGAAAGATAGATCCCAATGCAAACCAGTGGAAAATGAACTCAGGAGAAAGACAAAGACCACAGGGAGGAAATGGAACTTCAAATAAAAAAGTAAAATCTCAGAGAGATAAGCAAAGATATCCACTGTGCCACAAAAACAGAATGATATAGAAAAGGAGCTATCAAAGAGATTCTGGAAATTAAAATTGCCATATCAGAAATAAAAACTGTGATGTGACCATATTGTGATGTGCAGAACAGAAGGGGGAAGTGTTTGTGAGAGTGTGTATGAGTGTGTATGTGTGTGTGTGTCTGTGTGAATGGGGTATAAAAATCCAGTCCACGTGTTTCATAGATGGAAGGTTTCAGATTACATTTCATTTTTTAAAAAATCAGGAACCAAAAGTATAAACATCTTATAAATATGAACATAAATATAAGATGATATAGCTAAAAATAGAAATTGAGTGCTTCTAGATTTTGGGAAATCAGGAGGCACTCAATTTTTTGAGGAGGGCATGGGGAGGAGACGGATACTTTTTACTAAAAGCCTCGTGCAGCTATTTGACAGTTTAAATAATACTTTTATTACTCTGTTAAAATGCAAATTAATTTTTTAAAAAATTATTTACAATGGGGCTTGAAATTTGAAAATCTTGGGCTGAAGTCTACACTCTGCCATCTGCTCCCCGGCTAACCTTAGGTAAGCACCTCAGTCTACTCATCTACAAGATGGGTATTGGCCCACTTGCTTTTTCAGGCTGTTCTGAGAATTCTGTAGATAATAAATCTAGAAGCAGGTTTTCACCTGAAAGGCTCTGTACAAATGCAACTCCCGTGGTCATGCACATTTTACCCACTGCTGGGTTTGGCCAACAAAATAGGCGGCGGTGGTTGTGCTTTTTCCAAGGCCGTGTTCAAAAAGGCACATCCCTTTTGGTTGTAAAGGCTCTAAACGTCTCCTCTCAAGACAGATTGTCTCATCAGAAATACCAACATATCTGGATGATTTGCAAACCAGCCACCAGCTAAATTTACTGCCTCCTAAAATAGTTTTGGGATATCTCTAGGACAGGCCCAGCCCCAAACACATTCATAAAGGCAGCCAAGACTGACTTTGGCACTCCCACTCCCTCCTGGCTTGCAGTCTTTCCTGCTCTCTAGCCCCCACCCCAGACACCCAATACCCCTGCCTCAACCCCCTCCCCTCCAGCTCTCCCTCTCCAGACAAGACCTGCTCTCTGGGAGGGATGGAGAACCTCACTACGCCACAGGGATATGATGGGCCAACAGTAGCTTCTATTGAACCACTCTTTCCCATGAGAATGTGCATTTGAACACAGAATAAAGTATTAAGCTAAAGAAGAAAAGTTTTAATGGTGAATTAATGCAGAAACAAGACCGTCAAGAAGTATATTTTGGGAAGTGACGACATCCTCGCCCTTCTAAAATTATATCATGTACATGAATAGAATTGGAATATCTATTTCCACATAGAGGCGACCATCTGACAGGCCCTGTTCTAAGGCCCCAGACAGGGCCTATGCACTTCGAGTTACTAGAATCCTAGTACTTACTTCACAGAGAGTCATTAGAGGGAATCTTTCCTAGCTGCCTTCCTGCTGCAAGAAGCACCTTCTTGGT
This sequence comes from Hylobates moloch, assembly GCF_009828535.3. Taxonomy (NCBI): domain Eukaryota; kingdom Metazoa; phylum Chordata; class Mammalia; order Primates; family Hylobatidae; genus Hylobates; species Hylobates moloch. The sequence continues at coordinate 58,736,701 of NW_026652289.1, forward strand.
GTCCTTTGCCATAGAGACAGACATTCACCCTCTCTTGCAATGAAGACCTCTTTCCTTCAGTGTCTAACCTTGTGTTAATGATGGATGGCTCTTACTATTAGAAAAGACTTCCTCGTACCAATTTGATTCTGTCTCCTTCTAATTTCAACTCATTGGTTCTATTTCCACCCTCTGAGGCAAAATAGAACAGCAAGTTCAACCTCTTTTCCAGCAATAGCCCTTTGTTTATGTGAAGACATTGTTCTCTTTGCCATTTTCCAAAGGGTGTTCCATTGAATACTAGTTCTGGAGGATACTAGTCCTAAAAGGTATGTGATGAAATGGTTGGGCAGACAAACAGGTTTGGGGAAAGCTGAGCTAGTTGAAGTTACACAGGTTTGTTTATGGCAGGACTTTGAGGACCTTTAATAAGCAAACACACCAAGCCGTGCTCTGAGAATGGGATTCAGAATGGTCTGCTTTCTGAACTTGTGTAACCCTAGAATGCTCTTTTGGTGGGAGTCTTATGGGTTTAGTGTTGGGAAACCACTAATCCTGCAGAATGAGCTCTGAAGTAGGAATCACTGGTGTGCAGGAGCCGGTTTCTGCCTACTCACAATAGCCAATTGTGCACATCCCTCCCAACTCTGCATTCAGTGATGTCACATGGTGACAAGGTGTGGTCTGTGTCCCCACCCAAATCTCATCTTGTAGCTCCCATAACTCCCACGTGTGGTGGGAGGACCCGGTGGGATGTGATTGAATCATAGGGGCAGGTCTTTCCCTCGCTGTTCTCATTATAGTGAATGGGTCTCACAAGATCTGATGGTTTTAAAAACCAGAGTTTCTCTGCACAAGCTCTCTCTTTGCCTGTCACAATCCATGTAAGATGTGACTTGCTCCTCCTTGCCTTCTGCCATGATTGTGAGGTCTCCCCAGCCAGTGGAACTATGAGTCCAATTAAACCTCTTTCTTTTGTAAATTGCCCAGTCTCAGGTATGTCTTTATCAGTAGGGTGAAAACAGAATAATACAGTAAATTGGTACCATTAGAGTGGTGTGTTGCTGAAAAGATACCCAAAAATGTGGAAGTGGCTTTGGAACTGGGTAACAGGCAGAGGTTGGAACAGTTTGGAGGGCTCAGAAGAAGATAGTAAAATGTGGACAAGTTTGGAACTTCCTAGAGACTTGTAGAATGGCTCTGACAAAAATGCTGATAGTGATATGGACAATGAAATCCAGGCTGAGGTGGTCTCAGATGGAGATGAGGAACTTGTTGGGAAGTGGAGCAAAGGTGACTCTTGTTATGTTTTAGCAAAGAGACTGGTGGCTTTTTGCTCCTGCCCTAGAGATTTGTAGAACTTTGAACTTGAGAGAGTTGATTTAAGGTATCTGGCAGAAGAAGTTTCTAAGCAGCAAAGCATTCAAGAGGTGACTTGGATGCCATTAAAGGCATCCAGTTTTATAAAGAAAGCAAAGCATAAAAGTTTGGAAAATTTGCAGCCTGACAATGCACTAGAAAAGAAAATCCCATGTTCTAAGGAGGAATTCAAGCTGGCTGCAGAAATTTGTATAAGTAATGAGGAGCCAAATGTTAATCCCCAAGACAATGGGGAAAATGTCTCCAGGGCATGTCAGAGATCTTTCTGGAAGCCACTCCCATCATAGGTCCAGAGGTTTAGGAGGAAAAAGTGGTTTTGTAGGCTCGGCCCAGGGTACCTCTGCTGTGTGCAGTTTGGGGACTTGGTGCACTGTGTCCCAGCTGCTCCAGCTATGACTAAAAGGGTTCAAGGTACAGCTCGGACTGTTGCTTCAGAGGGTGGAAGCCCCAAGCCTTGGCAGCTTCCACATGGTGTTGAGCCTGCAGGTGCACAGAAGTCAAGAACTGAGGTTTGGGAACCTTTGCCTAGATTTCAGCGGATGTATGGAAATGCCTGGAAGCCTAAGCAGAAGTTTGCTGCAGGGGCAGGGCCCTCGTGGAGAACCTCTTCTAGGGCAACGTGGAAGGGAAATGTGGGGTCAGAGCCCCCACACAGAGTCCCTACTGGGGCACTGCCTAGTGGAGTTGTGAGAAGAGGGCTACTGTCCTCTAGACCCCAGCATGGTAGATCCACCAACAGCTTGCACCGTGCACCTGGAAAAGCCACAGAAACTCAACACCAGCCCTTAAAGGCAGTTGGGAGGGAGACTGTGCCCTGTAAAGCCACAGGGGCAGAGGTGCCCAAGACATGGGAACCCATTTTTTGCATCAGCATGACCTGGATGTGAGACATGGAGTCAAAGGAGATCATTTTGGAGCTTTAAGATTTGACTGCCCTACTGGATTTTGGACTTGCATGGGCCCTATAGCTCCTTTGTTTTGGCCAATTTCTCTCATTTGGAATGGCTGTAGTTACCCAATGCCTGTATCCCCATTGTATCTAGGAAGTAACTAACTTGCTTTTGATTTTATAGGCTCATATGTAGAAGGGACTTGCCTTGTCTCAGATGAGACTTTGTACTGTGAACTTTTGAGTTAATGCTGAAATGAGTTGAGACTTTGGGGGGCTGTTGGGAAGGCATGATTGATTTTGAAATGTGAGGACATTGAGACTTGGGAGAGGCCAGTGGCAGAATGATATGGTTTGGCTCTGTGTCCCCAAGCAAATCTCATCTTGTAGCTCTTATAATTCCCATCTGTTTTGGGAGGGACCTAGTGGCAGATGACTGAATCATGGGGGCGAGTCTTTCCCATGCTGTTCTCATGATAGTGAATGGGTCTCACGAGATCTGCTGGTTTTACAAACAGGAGTTTCTCTGCACAAGCTCTCTCTTTGCCAGCTGCCATCCACGTAAGATGTGACTTGCTCCTCCTTGCCTTCCACTATGATTGTGAGGCCTCTCCAGCCACGTGGAACTGTGAGTCCACGAAACTTCTTTATTTTGTAAATTGCCCAGTCTCACGTATATCTTTATCAGCAGAGTGAAAATGGACTAATCCACATGGGGAGCTTGAAATTGGCTACAGTGGGAGTATGTACATAACAGCAACTGACAAATGCTACAAACCAGGGCTTTCTATGCCCAGAGAGCTGATTGCTAAACATTTACCAGTGCACTACTCAACAAGAGGCTGTGGGTTAAAGGCACTGGGTACTAGACCTGGCACAAGTCATCCCTCCTTTCTGACTCTCTGCTCCCATCTGTTTGAATCTGTGAACTCAACAGTCCTTTTCTGCTTTGAGATAAGACTACAGGTGACTCCTCTCAGATTGTCCTTCTAAGTTCAACATCCCTGGCCAATTTGCCCATTCTTTCTAGATTATGATTTCCAGATCTCTCACCACCTTGATGGTTGCTCAAGCCCAAATGCCCTTCATGTGGTCAGTTTCCCTTTTGCATGGAAGTCTGCTTCTGGAAGTGGGCACCATCCCCTAGATGTGGCCTGGTCAGTATGAGCAGGTAAGCCACAGAGCACACATGTAAGGGCCAGAGGCTTCTAGATGGTGAGAACTCCCAAACAAAGCAGGCTTTTTCAACGCCCTCAAGATGGTAGGTTCCTGCTACCAGTGTGGCCTCTCCTATCTCTCATGTTCACACCAGGCATCATGAGGTGGTGCTACATCCAGGCTCTGGGGTACATGTGAATCCTGTCTACTGTGTAACCTTGAGTGATGAGACTCTGGGCCTCCCTCAGTTTCCTTACCTGTAATCTTGGGAAATAATAGTACTTAGCTATATGGTTATTATCAGGATTAAATGAAAGAACACATAAAGTGTTTGACAAAGGACAGCTTTCATAACTGTTGTTATTGTTATTAATCAATTACAACACTCTTTCCCACTGTCACAGATGCCATTGGTGTCCTGCCCAGATCCTCTTTGCCCAGCCAGTTCTCCCAACTCCCAGCTGTTGTGAGTGTGAGATGCTAATGGCTCATAGCTGCATTCCTCCCTGTGGCATATCCCTCAGCAGGAACACGAGTCTCCCTTCCAGGAGGTATCTGGGAGTTTACACTCACCTCTCACCTTCCCTCAGGGTCAGCCCATGGCCAATGACTGACTGATAGAGATACAAAAGCCTTGCTTCACTGTGGGACAATCCTGCCGTGCCATTCACACTCCAGAACTTCCCATGGGATCAGGCTGAGGCCAGGCTTCAGCTGAAATGATGTCTTTGTTTAGTGTCTTCTTCTGCATCTCTCACTTTCTTACAGGTTTCTCTGGAAGGCACTTCCTCGATAAATAATGTGCACAAGAATACCTGTCTCAGGCTCTGCAACCAGACCTAAGACACCCGCGAAGCCTGGATACAGCCTTAATTTAACATAGTGTCTCACGTAGATGCTACCCACTGATTTGAGTTGGCATTGGAAGGGAAACCGATGGGTCCCCCTCCAGGTCTAACCTCTTATTGGTTTGGTTGAAAAACTGTGGGAGGCATCACAGGTACAGGAGCAGCTGAGTGAAGCACAGGGTGAAACCGAACAGAGTCTAGCAAGTAGAGAGGTACTGAGAGATAAGATTGGACAGAGAAAGGACTCAGAAATATATGGCCTTAAGGGCTAGAACAAGAGGCTTAGCCTTGATTAAAAATGCCCAAGGTCTGAGTCAGGAGACCAAGATTCCAGTGCTAGTGCTGCCCCTCAGCAGCTGTGGGAACTAGAAAAGTGATTATAAAACTGACTTCACAGGGTAAGGATTACATGAGATAATGCTGCACACTTTACAGGGGCTGTGGTTGACACCTGTCGTTTTTTCTTGCCAACCACCTATTTTCCCCTTTTCTGATATTGGCATCCTTGTGGCTTGGGTGGCCTTATGCTAGTCACTCCCTTGAAGAGTGACTGAGTCATTATGATTGACTGTAGGTGGGCATGTGACCCAAATCAGGCCAATGACAGTTATCCCGGTTTCAGAAATGAGGGATATTTTATTTCAGGAATGACTCTCTCCTTCTGGCCTCTCTGCCTCTAAGGCTCATATAAGCCTGGAATTGCTAGGGGCCATTGTTATCACCACTTAGAGAAAGCTGCCCTGGGAATAAAGTCAATGAGGAGGAGAGCAGGGACTTCTGTTCTTGGCAACGTTTAGCTAAATAACCTGAACTCGCTCCCTCAGAAAATTCTTTTAAAATTACGTATCAACTAAAATAAATATATGTAATGCCTAACTGAGCTTGCAAAAAATATGGGGAATCACAAGGGGTCCAATAAAATAAAGATAGAACAAAAATCAGAGTATCTGGCATGTGAGTTGAGGCTGTAGCTGCCTTGAGATGGTGTGGATAGCCTCAGAACTTGAGATTGAATCTGCACATGGCAGCCAAAGACAAGACCCTGAGCCTGTGCTAAGTTAAACACGAGAACTGTGCATGAAGGTAGGATCCTTCAAGCATTGTGCTTGCAGCAGGAGGAAAACATCACACACAGGGAGCCAACAGAAAAGCTGTATGTCTTGGCCTGAGCTCTGAGGATGAAAGAGTGTCCATTGATGGTTTATATAGGCAAGTCTATGTGTTGTGAGGGGTTGGGGTGTGCCATGGTACTACCTTTATGGTCTGGGAATCACTGAACCTATAAACTAATATTAAAATGATGGTAGGATGGATAGGGATGGCCCTTGGGAACTGGGCAAAAGCAAACCCAGACTCTTTGGCAACATGCCGTCAACCCAAATGATTCGCCACAGATAAGGCTCCATTGAAAGTACCCTCATAATCCTATATAACAAAACACACAAGGAATGGATCTACCTTGAGTGACAGGAGCCCCAACAAAAAGCAGTATTATACCCTAACACCCCCCCATCCACAAGAACTCCAGGTAGCAGAACTGTTAGTGTATACAAATAAGTATGCTTGAAATGAATAAATGCATAAAAGGGGAATCAATTACCCAAGAAAGAACACGACAATATGAAAAAATAACTTTCATGTTGCAAAAAGAACCCAATAGAATTACTAGAAATGAAAAATATGTACTCATTGCTTTTTTTAAAATAAGGATTAATTAAAAAGCGGATTAGACACAATTGGAGAGAGGATTAATGAACTTGAAAATATATCTGAGGAAAATACCTAGCATGCAGGAGGAAAAGACATAGAAATATGAAAGAGTGGTTTAGAGATGTGGAGGACAGGATAAGAAGGCCTCATACACATTTAATGGGAGTTACAGAAGGAGAATAGAAAAAATGAGAGAGAGAGGCAACATTAAACAGTACAACCAATAAGTACGTTTTGGAATTATTGAAAGACATTAATCCTCAGATTCAGGAATCACAGATAGCCCCAGTCAGTATAAAGAAAATTAAGTCCACTCCTAGAACATCATACATTGTACTAAAACTGCAGAACACCAAAGATAAGATCTTAAGAAAGATAACAGAAAAAAGATAGATTATTATAAATAAATGATTGGCAACTATAAAACGAATAGCAGCTTTCAACAGCATCTACAGAAGCAAGGAGAAAATGGAATAATGTCTTCAAAAAATTGATAAGGAAAAAACAAAAACAAACTGTCACATTAGAATTCCGATTAAGAGTCAGAAAAAGGGAAAAGTGAAGGCATCCCAAACAAAGATTAACAGAGTTTTCTATTTACAGATCCTTTCTGAAAGCTCTGCTGCAGGATTGTGTTAGGAAGAAGAAATTCTACCTAGAGGCAAGGACTGAAGTGTAAGAAGAAATAGGAAGCAGAAAAAAATAATAAACATGGGATGAATCCAATCAAGCATTTCCTGCATAAAATTATAGTAACATTAAATAATTTTTCGATATAAAGCTATTTGATTTGAATAAGATATACAAGATGTGAAGAGACTCATAGTGGCTAAAGTATTCTGAAGTCTTATATTCTTTGATGATACAGATTTTTATTAACTTCAGACATAGTGAAGTCAAGTATGCATGTTAAAAAAAATTAATGACAACCAAGAAAAATGCATAAGACACAAACCAGTAAAGTGTATGAGCTATAAGCCAGTAACAAAGAGAAAAAAAGAAAGGCTAAAGAAAAAACACTCTATGACATAAAAAGAAGGAAAAAAAGCATAGAAAAAGCAGAGTAAAAAGAATACAAAAATAAAATGCTGCTAAGTAAATACAAACAGATTAGTGAGCACAATATATTTCAATGGATTTAAATCTCTGGTTAAAATACAGAGATATCAAAGTGCATTTTTAAAAATTCCAGCTCTATATTGTTTATAAGACATTAGGTAAATCATAAAAACACTGAAAAGTTGAAAGTAAAAGTACAGAAAAAGTTGCCATGAAGAAAAGCAGAGTTGAGAGATTGAAGAAAAGAGATGGTTTTGATAGCCTCAGCTGCCCTCAGAATCCAGCCTTTACTGCTTGATGATCCAGTTGTGTGAATCCTCAAATACCCCATTCCTTCCTGCCATTTTGCAAGCTTGTTTGAGTTGGGTGTTTTCACTTGCAGCCAGAAGATGACCAACCAATGCAGAAGTAGACTTGCAGCTAGGATCCTGATTACTCTAAGAACGGTAAGGTGAGAGTCATGTTTTAGAAGAATTCATCTGGTAATGAGATGAAGAGGGGATTGGAGAGGGGAAAAGCTGGAAATACGGAGTGGACCAGGCAATCATGCAGGCAAGCAGCGAGGAGAGCTGTGCTAAGGAAGTGCCAATGAACCTGGAGAAGCAACGGGAAGGTTTCCAGAAGCCTGCTTTGAACGTTTGATTTGTCTAACCTTAAAAGTGTTCATTCATAAAGCTCCTGAGAGCATACTAGGGTTTGTAAGACATTAATTGAGGGTCTTCTGTGTCCTGAGGAGAACATTTTGAAAATATGTCCAGATGCTCAGCCAACTCAACAAAAGTCGTTAAAAAACCAAACCAAACAAACAAACAGAAACAATAATAGCAGGAATACTCTGGCCACATCTTAGATCAAAGTGATAAGGATGTCTGAAAATCTTTAACCCAGAGACAAGAACTCAGCAAATATAAATAATGATATGATTTGCATCTTAGACAAGTTGAATTATGTATTTCTAGGCAGAAACCCAGGAACACTGGTGTCTGCAAATGGGACACACAGGGATATAACTACATTTCTGTGCTTCCTTTTTCTTACATGTTAAGTGAGGCAACTGGACCAGCTCTCTAGGATCACTTCTCGTAGAGTTTATGGGTTTTTTCATTTAATTTTTTCAAATGTTGGGATACCTGGGTAGACAGGTATGTGTGGTTCCTTCTGTGACTCCGTGTGTATGTGTGCATACGTATATGTGTGTGAGATCGACAACCATACGTGGGCCTGTGTTTTCCTCTCACTGTCTAGCCATGTCTCTTGCTGCCAGCTTGCATGTGTGTTCATAATCATTTGTTTGTTTCTTCCTCCCTCTCCTCCTCCTCTCGCTTCTTCCCCTTTTTACTCTCCCCTGAAACTCTGTGAGATGCATGAACATTTCTCAGTTATGTGATGTTCTCAGCAGGAGGATGGAGCCAAATAATGGTGTTTCTAGTTATTACTCTGATGAATCACAGGGGAACAGCCTTCACCAAGGTAGAACGGCTTGCATAAAATATGTTCATTCAATTAAAAAAAAAGAAATTGAAAAATAAGATACTGCCAACATGGGGCACTGAGTTATGTAGGGTTTATGCAGCATTCAATTTGCAATTCAAGCAAGAAACACACCAGAGAGGCACCTGTGAGGAAGCTCCCTGGAATAGGGGGAGGGGTTCCCACTGACAAATAAAAACCTTATGCCTCAGATGAAGTTTCTGGAATATGGAAGAGGGGAGTGTCGATAGTTCCTGGGTTCCCCCAAGCTAGTCTAAGCAATGGATTCTATGCTGGAGATACTGTGGCCCCTAATAGTGAGAACTGGCTGGCTTGTGACCTCTACAGCCTAAGTGGCCATGGTTTGCACCATTTGAATCCCTGCCCCACAACCTCAGCTGATCAGCTCAGGCACTGGTACTTGACTCAAAGACACCAGCCTGACCTGGGAGGTGGCCTGACACAGGGACGACAAGCCAGGCCAATCGGATTTTGTCTCTCTCTGACTTCTGGCACTTCACTTGAACCTGACATCAAGAAACATGAACAGAACAAAGCAGTCAACAGTGGGAGCTATGAAGGAGAGCAGGTCGTGGTGACCACGGACAAGTTGAAAGTAAGAGGGAGCAGAAAGTGGAAAAGGCAGAGGATGCAAGTTAGGAGACAGAGGAGGCTCTGAGCAGAGGCTCGGGGAGAAGCAGAGATCTCATGTGGCAGGCAAGACAGCGCGGCCCAGGAGGGAGGTGGTGGGAGGAGGTATGTGCCGGGCATTGCTTTAGAAACTGGGAAAGAGACAAAAGTCTCTCTTTTCACGGAGCTGATGTTTTAGTGGGCTGTCCCTGAGGGGCTGCTGTGGTCTACACCTTTGACCTGTATGACCACATTTTGTATCATTCCCTGTCCATTTCATTTTCCTCAAGCCCCAAAGGATTGAACCTTGGGAATATCAGCTCCTACCCACGTGGCAAGATTTGGTTGCAGGCAACAGAAATGAACCTTGGCTAGCCTAAGCAAAAGAGGAGTTTTAAGGCTCTCGGAACTAGGAAAGATATGAAGGTATCTCAATAGCATTGGTGGGGTTTCATGAATCAGGCCTCTCTCACTCCACACCTTTCTCACTTTTGCCTGCTGGGCTTACCTACCTTCTGCAGACAAGACCACACATGGCAGGGAAAATATTCACCATCAACCCCTGCTCACAATCTCCCAGCTCAGGATCCCCAGTAAAGAGAATAATCCTAGGGAAGATTCTGATTGGCTGGGCATGGGTCAGTTGCATCCCCAGACCAATAACTGTTGCCAGAGGAAATTAGCCAGCCCAACCTATCTAGACACCTGTGGCGAGAGGGGTAGGCACCTTCACAAGATTAAAAGAGCTAGAGGAAGAAATGTGAGAGGCAGCAATAGCAGTAGTTACCATAGTCTAATGTCAAAAAAGAAAACTTCAAATAGCAGAGGCCAGATTTGGCCCCAGGCCCCATCCACATTACTGGTCTTCCAGGCCCTTGGAGAAGGCATTTTAGACCGTGTAACTTTGAGTCTATTTACTAATCACCTCTGAGAAGGGGGCTGCTGGGATACATTAGGATAACTCGATTGTAAGATTTTAATGACATAACATCAAGACCTCGGGAGGCCTGAGTCCTGCAGTCGATCAATTCACATACCTTTCACTCAGGCCCAAGTGACTGAAAATCATTTTGCTCCCTGAGCTCTTAAAGGTCAGGAGTTGAATGCCTCAAGAAAATCTCTTTCTCTATCACAGGAAACCTCTTGCATTTAGTGTTCTGTCAATCAGGGGCACCCCAGGAGGCCTTAGAAGGGGAGTGCAGAGAAAATGTGGCCTGTGTTCCTTTCTTCCTTTTTTTCCTTTTGGCTAGGCTGGTGCGTGTGTGTGTGTGTGGTGTGGGGATGCTGGTTTGGGGAGAGAAGCCCCGGTTCTCAGAATTCACTTGTCCTCTCCCAAGTTGTTGCATAGTGCCTGGTTTAACTCTCAGAGCAATGAAGCCCTTTCTGTCCCTCAAAACAAGCCTGCTTCAGTTTGTGTCAGTTTTGAGGGGAGACAGAAAAAAACTGGGGTCACCACTGAGATGAGGACACCTCCCCAGTCCACTCTAGCACCCCAGTCATCTCCTCAAGAAATCCCTCTTCTTCAAATTGGCTCCTGTAGTTCAGGGCAGGTGTCCAAAATGCAAATGAAGCCTCAGTGCCTCCGTGCCCTAGCTTGGCAGGGACTCTGAAGCTATGTGACCCTCTCTGCTAACTGGCCTGCAGCTTAATGACATGCAAATGGCAGGGACACAGTCTGTCAAACGGGGCCTAATCCCTTTGTTCCTACCTGCCAGCTGGGCAGCCTTTTCTAAATCAGTTTTGGCTGGGAGGACAGCTGCGAGGTGCTGATGGGGAGGCTGGGCCATGCAGAGCTGGTTGCCTGGTAGCCACAGGCAGCACTGGGGGCCTCAGGTGGCGGATGGGCCCTCAGAGCCCTCACCATGAAAATAGGGGTTCCTTGGCCTCTGTGTTCACATCCTGGGGTCCTTGAGCCTCCCAAAGATTTGTGATTCTAAGGGGAGCATGTGAACTTCAGCAGGGGCCCTCTCTGAGCCTCGGTTCCCTTGCTTTTAAAATGAGGCAGCTGTTATTGATGACCCCCATCTCCACCCCAGCCTGAACAGCTCAGTTCTTTCTGTCTTATAAGTTGGGGTTCTAAGCAAAAAAAAAATTAAAGATTCATCTGCTAAAATAAATGCTTGAAAGCCATTAGATTCAGTGATCTGCCGTGCCCTTTCCATCTCTAGCCGGCTGGAGCTGCTGCTTGCCTCACAGAGACCTTGTGAGACAGGCAAGCCCAGGTAGCTCCATCTCTCCATTTCACAGATGGCAAAACTGAAGCCCGGAGAGGAGGAGTGAGTTTCTCTGAATCACACAGCCAGTTTTTGTTATGCAGAGACCAAACTGTATTCTACAGATCCCAGATAGAAGTTCTCTCTGCTGAAACTCATTGCATAAGATGCAAGGTAGGATCAGAGAAAGAAAGGGCCCTTGGTGGGTTTCAGCCCTGGCATTATAGTGCTATAAGCATGTCTGGAAATTTACTCCTCAGATTTGGTGGACGAAGACCATGAAGCCAATGCTGATGTTGGTTTCTTGGCCAATTGTGAGTGCATGTATAGCCGTGTGTGTGTGTGTGTGTGTGTGTGTGTGTGTGTGTGTGTGTGTGAGAGACAGGATGATTGCCTTAAGAAGGACACAATGTCCTTCTTAACAGCATCCTGTGGACCAAATGCCATCCTTGCCATGCCACCTGACACGGTCTTGTGTGCGTTCAGCAAGTGTTTACTGAGCACCTGCCTGGAGCTTGGCATGGTGAAGAGGACTCTGTCCTTGCCACCAGGCCACCTGCAATCCAGTGGGGGCATCTGCACACATCTGACATCTCTGAGCAGGGCGGTCCTTTTGGGCCTTGGCTGTCAATTCAAGTTTATTCCCCCACCACTCACCGCCCACCACCACTCCCCCCCGACCCCCACCACTCCCCCTGCCCCACAGGGCAGCCTATTCCTTCCTCAGATCTCAGTGAGGTGTATAAAATCTGGGCAGAGGTGGTCTCAGTTGAATACTCCTGTGTGTCATTCAGGTTCATGGAGGTTCCCACTAATTTTGCGAGGCTCTGGGTGAGGTTTGTCACTCACCAACTCATTTAATCCTCACGACAATGCTTTTAGACAGGGATAATAATTATTCCCGTTATGTATCTGAGAAAACTGAGGCTTAGCAAGAAGAGAAAGTGCCACGATCGAGACCAAGCAGCTAATAGGGAACAGAGGAAGGAGAATAGGGGGATTGCTTTTATAATGACAAACCCATGGTTTTCTCAACTACATCCAAGCCTTCCTTTAAAAAGATCTCTGGGGAAAGGTTAGCCAATGACCACAACTCCCTTTTTATATTAATAACCTAATGGAGGCCGCTTGATGGAGCAGAAAGATCACCAGGAAGATGAGGTTGGAGCTTCCACTCCCTTAGTGGCCACTGTAGGCCTAGAAGATGTCATCTCATCTCTCTGGGACAAGAAGCGGTTGGGCCAGCAATGTCGTGAATTCCTTCCCAGCTCCGGCCCTCCAGCGTGCCAGGAATTTCTCAGGCTCCTACCAGGCCCTTGGTTGAATTATAGTTCATCAGGCTTTGCAGAAAATGAAAAAACCTGCTAATATTTGCAGACAGTCAGGAATTTGACTATTTTCTAACTAAAGCCGAAGATGCCAGAGGGGATATTAAGTATCTGTGGGATTTATTGATCTCTCAGTCCCAGGCTACTTGGGAAACAATTAGAGGTCAATACGCAACACAAAATGAAATTTGCAGCTGTCAGATCAACCATTTGGAAATATTCCCTTGCCCTTTTACCTCTATTTTCTGTCAGGAGAAATCATTCTTGGGTACAGAGCTGACATTGGGGCTGGGGAGCCATGCACTGTGCTTGCAGGGAGGGCAGCCTGAGATGCCAATTAGCTTGGCCCTGCTGAGAGGGCCCTGGTCTGGGAGACTGGGGTCCCACTCTATCGTGCTACTTACTCTCTGTGGGATCTGGGGCAGGTCACCCCATTCTCCGAGTTTGGCTGGGATTTTTCCTCATCTGAAAAATCCCACCCTGAGTCTAAAACTCTCTCCTTGTGGTCTTCTTGCTTAGCTGCGGCTGCAAATGATTTTATGGGAAATCTGCCTCCTTAAAAACCACAAATTTAGGCATTTATGGTCTCCTTCCCTTTCTCAACCCATTTTCCTTCCCCCGGCATCCTGTCCTACCCTTCACCCCGGGCTTAGCTTGTGCCCAGACAACTGTTGGAGAAGTCCTGATGAAAATGTCCACTAAGATGGCTCAGTGGTCCTCTGTCTGAAGTATTTATGTTTTAACTGGGAGACTGGGAGACCCAAACACATTATTAACCTGTGAAGATAGGCTTTCAGATACCATGGCACCTGGAAGTGGGAAGTTTTTTTTAGATGGGGTTGGGAACTGATGCTCTGAGTTCCCACTCCGACCCAATCCATCAAATACCAGGGAAACTCCAAAGTGAGAAAACGTTGACCGTGTCCTTTACTGCCAGCCTTGCACCCCTTATCTCTCCAGAAGGGTAAGACAGTATTCAGCATGTCCCAAACATTATTCCATGGAAGACTCAGAGAGCCTGATGTTCAGCCTGAGCTGGCTTCACCCTCATTTTAGTGCTGAAGATTCTGTAGTCAGCAGGCAGATTGTGTCACTGCCAGGAAGCTCACAAGAAGCTGGGAGGTGTCTGCGGTTTGGGTCTTTGCTCTTGGGCCCAGGTTTCCCCACCTCCTTCCACTTGGTGCTAAAGATATTATTGAGTCTGGTCTTGCCAAGGCTCCCTCTGAGGAGGGCTTCCAGAAAGCCACAGTTCTGGACTCAGCATCTCCAGGCTCCCCCTTGCTCCACAGAGCTGGAAGTTCCAGAGCTCCCAAGGGGGACTGTCCAAGTGGAACATGAATTCATTTTTGCTTCCTCCTGACTGGATCAGCTCCATCCTTGAAATGCTGCTTAAGAGTAGCTGAGCTCAGGTGCCTGTGGCAAGGAGGATGGTGCCTGGGGTGCTGTTCTCAGAGCAATTTGGGCAGGTCAGGCCTGCTCTGCATCTCCACATGGCCTGCGCCCGGGGACTCACGTTCCCAACGTCTTTGCTCCAGGCAGGAGAGATGGACATCCACAACTGTGCTCAGCTGCATCCTGGCTCAGCTGTGTAGTGTGGATATGAAACATCAAATCTGATGGCTTGAAAGCATGGGAGAAGGCACCTCTGCCCTGCAGGCTCTCTGCCCACCGCAGGCAGTCTCCAAACCTGAATTTGCAAACTTTGCAACCTCTCTTACATGAGCCTTGCTTTCCAGGCTTGTTAACACCCTGAGACCGAGGCCTCCCTCACCCTCCCTTTAGTATTGCAATAGCTTTTGAGTGGCTCCCCCTGCCTCCACCAGATACTTTCCTCCAACTAGATCCCCTTCTGCCCCCAGCCACTCAGAGCCCTGAGCCCCCTCACTGTTTATGGGTGTAACTCTCCCACACATGGTGCTAAAACTCCCTGGTAATGGCAATGGTTGCACAACCGCGAATATACTAAGAACCACTGAGTTGTACACTTAAAAGTGTGAATTCTATGGTTATAAATTATGTCTCATTAGGCCTTTACTGAAAAAGAAAAGAAAAATAACTTCCCGGACACATTCGCTTGTTTTTTGCAGTGTTTCTCAAACTTTTCCACCAAGACACCTCTAATAGAGGAGAGATGATGGAACCCTTGGGTCTGGAAGTAGTCTAAAATTATCTGTCTCAATCATTTGTTCATTCATTCATTCTACAAGTATTTATTGTGCATTTTTTATGTTAGAAATGCAATAATAATCAAAATAGGCGTAAGCCAACCCTTATATAGCTTAGTTAAGCAGAAAATTTCTTTGAAGTCTCATGTTTTAATTTAAAACAGCATGTGCATTTTACATTATAGTCAATAATATATCTGTGATCATTTATTTATTTTTATATATGTTTTTGAGACGGAGTCTCGCTCTATCGCCCAGGTTGGAGTGCAGTGGCGTGATCTTGGCTCACTGCAACCTCTGCCTCCCGGGTTCATGTAGTTCTCCTGTCTCAGCCTCCCAAGTAGCTGGGATTACAGGCACTTGCCACCACACCTGGCTAATTTTTTTATTTTTAGTAGAGATGGAGTTTTACCGTGTTGGCCAGGCTGGTCTCGAACTCCTGACCTTAGGTGATCATTTAAATACAGTATATTTTTCCAAAACTCCTCAGCTAATAGTGTTGTTCTAGGAAAATACTTCTTGCTGGCCCTGGGCTTCATATACCTTCCCTCCAATCACCCTGTTCCTCTGGGGAACCTTTAGCTGTAGAGGGTATTGAGGTGAACCCTCCAACACTGTATCTACTCCACCCTTCTTGGGGAGCAGCCTGAATTTGGGGGCTTATCCTCAGCTGAGAGGGAATGCTTGATTGGTATAGGGGTAATCATTTCATCCTTGTTACCAATCGTTGGTTCAGGAAGACACATGTGGCCCAATTCTGGCTAAGAGGACATGAGGCAGGAGGTTTTGCAAGAGTGAGCTACAGGAAGCTGCGCTCTTCTCCTGTCTCCTGCTATAAATGAACAAGGAAGCCCTCGGCCCTGACTGCTGTTTGTAGACCTCTTGTGTCCATGAGAACCAAGCAGACATGCAGATAGGAAAGTGGAGCTGAGAAAATCAGCAGAAATAATTGAGCCGGCTGGAGCCCCAGCAGACCTGGTCCTGAAGCTCACACAGTTTGTGTGTGTCAATGCATGGTTTAGGTCTTTTCAGCAAGTCCAGTTTATGTTGCCACAGCTATGAATACTCTAATGATTGGAAAGGACTAGAGGTCAAAGTGAAACTTCTTAGCCAGGTTTTTAAGCCTTCCATAATCCACAACCGGGTCCTTACCTACTTCCTCAATACTTAGGTGAGTTTAAACCTCGTTTGTCATCTCCATGTCATGCTGTTCCTTTAGATTACACACTCTTCCCTGTACCATTATCCTTTTCCCTATCTGCTTTGCATTGCTCGCCCCTTCTGTCCCAGAGCACCTCTGGCAGGAGAGGGGAACCAGACACAGATGAAGGAGGAGTAAACCTGGGGATGATGGGGTCCTCAAAGGAACTGCATGTTAGAACTCAGCTGGGTTTGCCCGTCTCTAAAGAGAGAGCTGGGACCTCCCAGTGGGCCTCACTAAGCCGGCCTGGCCTGAAACATGCAGACGGTTGGGAGACACAGGAAGCAGAGAGAGACAGAAGGAGGAGGGAGAGAAATGGGAGAGGGACGGACAAGCCCAGGATGGAGAAAGAGAAAGAGAAGAAAGGAAGGACATCAGCCAACATTAGACAGAAAGGTATAGAAAACCAGAGCAGGTAGAAAGAAAAGGGAGGAGGGGGAGAGACAATGAGCAAGAAGGAGCAGGGGAAAGAGGAGAAGAGGGAAGAGGCAAAAGGCCAGGAGGTAAGAGGAGGGCTGCAGGGAAGGAGCAGGGAGGGGGCTGAGCAGGCCGCAGGAGCCAGCGGTGAAGGAGCCAATCGCGCCGCGTGAGTGCATAGCTAAGTTCCGGTGGGAGCAATTTTATCAATAGCACTTTACCATACAAGTGATTCTCATCACAGCTGGTGCTAGGTGGGTTGGGAACAGCAATAAAAAACCAGTTTTATTAAAAAAAAATCATTCAGCTTATTTGAAAACACAGTACACACGCTCCCTCAGGCCCTGGTGGAAGAGGCCAGGGTGGACAGATAGCCCCTCAGGGACTCGGGTACAGCCCCCAGCAAAGTATGATGGGGACAGACCCTCCAACACACACACACCCACACCCACACACACACACACACACACACACGCGTACACACACAGGACATAGGCCAAGTACACAGCTATTAAGCTCTCCATGGAAAAGAGCTAGGGTACTGTGGGAGCCCACCCCACTGGGGTGGAGGTCAGCACCCCCGGCAAGGCTGGGGACCAGGAAAAGAGGGGGTACTTCCAGGCCCTGTGCCAGGCACATCCACATGTGTGATCCTAGGTCTTATGAGGTGCTCTCCAGCCTCACATGGCTTGTCTGGCAAATGCAGCCTTAAGAAATAAGACCGCCTATCACAAAGGCCCAGAGAAGGCTAGAAGGATCAAAGAATGTCAAAAGTTGTCATAAAATCACAGAAAGTCACCTTTTCAAGGGTCTCCAAAGAACATGTGAGGAGTAGTTTTAAAACTGCGTTGCTTGGAGTGCTGGGGTTCTGGGAGGTGCTGTGCTGGGTGTGGGGAAGAGGCCCAGAGAAACTGAGGCCCTAAGGGGCCCCTTAGCTTGCTGGTGACAAGGGCAAGATGCATGCCCCACTGTAAGGGGGCTGTTCCCTCAAGTTGTTTTTCTTCCATTTATGTAATAAGAATATGCAGTTACTGGGAGCTGGTGGGAGCCGAGGGCGAGAGGGTTTGCTATTCACACGGAGATGACATCCAAGCAGACACAAGGCTTAAGGACTTTCTTATTTCCCACTGTGTTCTCCAGCTATCAAGAGTCTTCTCCTGGCAGATAAGCAGCCCTTGCATGGCTAATGTGTTATTTCCAGAACATATTTATTGATTCTAAATGTTGAAGAGGGGAGGCTTTATTTTCTCCTTGTCTTGTTTTAATCATGCGACTCTCCACAGTGGTTTACTTAGAGCCACAGTGTTTCATAAACCAACGTGGATTTAAATTTTATTACCCCCCCTAGTTTTATTATATCTGTCGGGTGATAGTGTAAATATTCCTGGAGTTGTTAATGTTCCCTAATGTGAACTGGGAGTAGAGGTCTATGAACAAATGGCTTGTTGCTAATGAATTGGAAAATGCAATTTCTAGATGTTTCCATTGACACGAAACATAATAGCACCTTGCATTTGGATATTGGGTGATGTTTCTCAAAGGTTGGTTTAACATGGCTCACCTTATTGATCCTGACAGCACCTCTGCAAAGTAGGTCGAGAAGGAATTCCCACTTTACAGAAGAGGAAGCAAAGATCCAATAAGGACAAGTTTCATACACACTGTTGGAACCATAACAAATGCTTTTACTCCAGGTAAGCTGTGTTGAACAAGGCCAGCTTTGTGCACATCCCAGCTAGGGGCTTCACATGTTCTATTTGATTCTCTCCAGCCTGTGAGGGGTTGCTATTTTCAGGATACAGAAAACAAAGTTGAAACCCAAGGAGACTGCAGTGACTTCCAAAACGTCAAAGGTTGAAGTTCACTTGACTGAAAATGAAGGAGCATGGATGGAGGCCAGGATGGAGCTCTGGAAATGCCAGACTCCCAGCACTGAGCATTAGGGTGATTTGTCACTTACCAGGTGCTCAGGAACACACCAGACTAGAGGACAAATAAATGCCACAATGATCCTTTTACCCAAATGCAAGGGAAAGGCATGGTTAAGGGGCTCCCTCATGTTGTTTGAGGGGAGAGCTTTCCCTAGACCCTGGCATGTGTTTCAAGAGACATGACCCAGCAGGTGGCTTTGTCTGAGGTGGACCCACTGGACGCAGTAGTGGTGAGAATGAGGGGTCCCTGCACCTCACTCACCCTCCAGGACAAGACAGGTCAATTAACCCGGAGGAGATGAGCATTTTGGCTTCATGTCTCCTGTTTGTCTTTGTAAGAGTTTGTTGGTCAAGTTAACATACGTTGAGCTCCTACACACTCAGGTACCTCTCGTTGCTCAGTTCCCCTATTAAAATACCCCTTCTGGAGAGTGCCCACGTTCTGGACTTTTCCTGATCTCTGAATCTCTCCAAAGCTTATTCTTTATGTGTCTCATGTCTTTGATACACAGTCCCCTACCAGAAAATCTGGTAAAGAATTGAAACTGAGCCGTTAGTAAATGGCTGATAATTAATATACATGTTGCATCTTTTAGAAAAGAAGTAAAATCCTCATGAAATAATGAAATCCAGAAAGACTTGGATTGAGTCCTATTTCATCATTTACTAGCTGTGTGATCTTAGGCAAGTTGCTTAAGCTCTCTGCAACTTTCTCCTCTGCAAAAAAGGGCAGGAGGGGGGAATTACTATATGATTGTTAAAAAGAAAAGATCACCTTTCTCTGCTCCTTCAAGGCCCTTGTGGAAAAGGCTGACGAACAGTGGGGTTTCCCATCCTTCAAACTTTCCCTTTCTCCTGAAGTATTCTTTTCCTGCCCCAGAATTGAGAGCTGTCTCCTGCCCTGCACTCTGGAAATATTTACTACCAGTCTCCCTGGAATGTCAGCTTCTCCTGGGCAGGAAGATGACACCCACTAAATACCGGAAAATAAATTGTAGATATTTTTTATTTTCCCCAGGCTTTCTGCAAAGTAAGCCATGTTAACCATTGGCTGATTGATGGACTGGACTTGGGCCCTGTCTAGGCCCCAGGAGAGGGACTCTATTTCTATGCAAGGATCCCTGTCAGTGACCTTTTAGTATTATATCTTGACAGCCACCAATTCAGCCTACTAGTCTGCAAAGGCTAGCTCGCACCCTATGCCTTCAGAAACCTTCCCAAAAGTCCGTTTTTGTCTTGGAGCAGATCTCATTGTTTCAGAAGGATTTGTTCCCTTATTTCCACTCACCCAGCTCTCCCACTCATTCCCTGCTAAACCAGGGTCTGGCACTCAGCAGAGGTCTGCTAGGGAAGTAATGAATGGCCTCGATTCTACACAGGGAGAGAAAAACCAACTCAGTGTCTATGAACCAGCTTAAACAGAATGGATGACCAGCTCAGCCAATAGGAAACAATGAGCTATGGCAAGCACACCAGTTTTGTGCATTTGCATGGCATCAAATGCTTAAGAATAGTTTAAACTGGTTATATATGCCCTTTGCAGTCCTGTTTACCTTTTCCTTTTGTTGAATGAATGAAAGACTAAGTGTTTGAATGACAGTGTACTGTGGCCATAGAATTATACTTGGCCTTGAAGTCCTAATAGATCTATCCATGACTGGTAGTGGAAACAGAGAACAGTGCTAGTTCTGAAGATGTGGAGTTGACTATACTTCTTAGGGGCTATTATGTGTCCTCAGTGTGACCCCACACCAGGGGGTGGGATGTTCTTAAAAGAGACAAAGATATGCAGAGTTTAACAGACTCAAACCCACACCGAGTTGGGGAGAAATAAGCAGAGACTGCAAGATAAATGAAGGAGTTGAGACAAAGATAACAAGTCATGGAAAGACCCACAAAAAGTGAGCTTGGCCCCAAATGATCAAGAAGATCTACGTGACCTCAGGAGGTTTTATTGGATGCCCAGGAAGGAGAAAACACAGTTCTGGCCTCAGACATCTTTGAGTGTAGCCATGGAGGAAGGATACTTGCACATGTGTGTACACAATTTTGACTCCCCAACACACACACCCTCAACTGGCAGAAGAAAGGCTTGCTGGCAGAGAACAGATCTCTCTGTTCCTTCAAATTTGCCCAACTGCCAAGTCCTCTGAGATTCTTTGGTTTCCCTTTATCTGACGACACAACCAAGGGATTAATTATTTCCATAGTAAATTGTTGTGGGTTTACCTTATCTTCCTGGCTAACTTTCTGACCTAGGGGCAAAATCTAACTGTTGAGGCATCTCCTGCCGTTCTTTGCAAAGGGGCTGGTGTCTCTAAGTTGCTCAGTACAGACTGATTAAAAGGAAAAACTAAGAGCCAGTTGTTAGGAATGACTCAGCTTAGAAGGCCAACCTTTTTCCTTTGAAGGGAAAGGTACGATGAGATAACCCATGTTTCGCTCCTTCCAGAAGTTTAGAGGAGTGTGTTTGGATGGGAGCAGGAGGATTACTAGGAGTTTGGAGGGATGCGTTTTTATCTGTCGGAAACCAAAGAGAAGTGTCAGTGGTTTGATGGGCACATGAGGCTTTTGAGCAGTCATGTGACTGAGCTTAGCCAATCAGAATTCTCTACCCCACTGGAGTTCAGTCAATATGAGCTCTGATTGGTTCAGAGCTGGGCAACTGGGCCAATCAGAGTCCTCTCAGGGTCCTGCTGGGATTCTGGAGACAGTCACACCTTCTGTATGATCAGAGGCTGGCATGGCCAATAAGTATGTAGAGTGCCGGACTAAGAACAAAGTTAGCACTGAGAAGCAGGAGATGAAGGAAAGGAGGCCACTTCCTGGTGTCTTTCTTGCAGGAACCCATGTTCAAGGGGGGTGAACCAGCTTGCTTCTGAACCTCTCAGTTTTATGAGCCAATAACCCCCTCCCCACTTTTATTTGTAAAGAAGAGAGTCCTGACTAATATAACAAGTGGATAGTCAGTGTGGTTTACTCAGACCCTGGTTTCAAAAAGTAGCTGTAAGTGCTATGAGGAAAATGAAATGGATGAGGCTTCTTAGACTGCAAGCAGAGGCCTTTCCCAGTGGCAGGAAAGAGCCAGCCATGAGAAGATCTTAGGGATGGCATTGCAGACCAAGGCACCAGCAAGGCTTCTAGTGAGGCAGGAGAATAGGGTCTGGAGGCAGGGAACCTAAGGCCAATTCATGCTGACTAGATGTCAGCGCCAACTCCCTTTTCAACCCCTCCTTTTTCTGTGTGGCAGTTGCTGTGTGGCAGCTGGAAAATGAAAGTACCTCTGATTGGTCCCCTCCCACAACCAATCAGACTGGCCATGGGCCACTACTTCATTTGCACTGAGTGAACCAATTGGAAACTTCTAGTGGGTATTTAAGCCCCACAAAATTCTGTAACCGACGTTCTTGAGCTGCTTGCTCGAGCCCGCTCCCACCTTGTGGAGTGTACTTTCTTTTACAATAAATCTCTGCTTTTTCTGTTTTGCTTTGTTTGTGCGTTTTGTCCAGTTCTTTGTTCAAAATGCCAAGAACCTGGACAACTACCCTCAACCAGTAACACTAGGTGGGAAGGAGGTAAGCAAGTCAGGCACAGAGAGAATGCTATCATGGCTCTAGCTGAGTGAGCAGGAGGAGGCTGATAGAACATGACAGAGAAGCAGGCAGGTGCAGAGCCTGAAGGGCCTTGAAGTTGAAGACGGGGAGTTCAGATTTATTCCAGGATAGAAAAATCACTGGAGAGTGAAGGAATCTGATTGGCTGTGGCGACTGTGAGGAGGAGGGCCCCTAGAAGAACAGCGATGGAAGCAGAAAGGTCAGTGAGGAGGCTGATGTAATAATAGTCCAGGTGAGCAGTAAATGGTGGCTTGGATCTTGGTGGGTGGAGGAGACAGAGAGATTAGGATGGATTCTGCATGTACCTTGAAGGGAGAGCCTACGTGAGTTATTAGTACAGTACATGTGAGAAGTGAAGAAATGAGAAATCAGATATTTCCTGAAAAGATGAGGACTGGGTGAGTAATAAGTTTGGTGCATCTATGCGAACCACCAATGAAAATGTGCTTTGGAAAGGTGTGTCAAGCACATGTACTCTTGGCTCCTGGAGGGCAAGGGCTGGGTTCAGCCAGCAGACTGGCTCAGAGTGAGCTGGATGGCTGAGTGTGTGGGTGGGTGGAGAAGTGGATGGGTGGGTGAATTTGGGAATGAATGAGTACAAGGATGGATGAGTGAGTGGGGGGTGGGTGGGTGTATCTTTGGATGCATGGATGCAGGGATAGATAGATGGGTGGGGATGAGTGGTGAGTGTTGAATGGGTAGATGAGTGGATGATAGGCTACATCCACCTTGGATGTCAAGGCCATATCAGAATCTTCCATTGGAGGAAGGGAGTGACCTCACCTCCTCCCACGTGGGCTAGCAGGCTGTCTTAAGCCTCCCTAGGAGGCCCAGTGGGGATTGACTTAAAAGGCAGCTAGATTTGGGCAGCCTTGGCCTAGAAAGGGACACTATGTGTCTGTGAGCCCTGAAACCTGGAGAGCAACTTCTGACCTGGTGCCTGTCACCCTTGGGGTCCAGAGGGATGGGCAGGATCTCACCAGCCTAGCTTCTTTCTCCACTTGGCCCATTACAGGAACTTACCCAGGAATCCTCTCACAGACCTAGGATCCCTCCCAGGGATCCTCTCACAGACCTAGGGAGATAGCAGCTAGCATCAGTGGCCAACATCCACATAGAGAGTGTGGACATGCGAAGGGAAATCGCCCCTTCAATTAGATACCCCAAACAAGCTCTGCGAGGAAGAGGATAGGTCTACCTGGGAGCCAAGGGGCCTGGATTCAAGCTTCATGCAACTCCTCTCTCCTATTATCTTCTCTCAGCATTTCCCTGCCTTCTATAAAACTGGATTCAATGATTTCAATTATTTCTATGATCTTTTGCATAGAGATTTTATAAACTATCAATTTCTTTGTTGTTTTCAAGAGTTGTTTTTTTTTTTTTTTTTTTTTTTTTTTTAAGCACCTTTAGGGCTGGGTGCGGTGGTTCATGCCTGTAATCCCGGCACTGTGGGAGGCCGAGGCAGGTGGATCACCTGAGGTCATGAGTTCGAGACCAGCCTGGCCAACATGGTGAAACCCCGTCTCTACTAAAAATACAAAAATTAGCTGGGCATGGTGGCTGGCACCTGTAATCCCAGCTACTTGGGAGGCTGAGATAAGAGAACCACTTGAACCCGGGAGGCGGAGGTTGCAGTGAGCCAAGATCGTGCCATTGCACTGCAGCCTGGGTAACAAGAGTGAAACTGTCTCAAAAAAAAAAAAAAAAAAAAAGAAAGAAAGAGAAAAAAGCAGCTTTATTGAAGTATCACTTACATATCATAACATTCATTCATTTTCAGTGTATAATTCAGTGATTTTCAGTAAATTTACAGAATTGTGCAGTCATCATCAGAATCCAGTTTTAGAACATTCTCATCACCCCACAAAGATCCTTGTGTCTGTTTGCAGTCAATCGCAATTCCCACCCCCAGCATCAGGCAACCATTAATCTGCTTTCTGTCTCTATAGATTTGCCTTTTCTGGACGTTTCATATAAATAGAATCATACAACATGTGGTCTTTTGTGTCTGACTTCTACTTTGCATAATGTTTCTGAGGTTCATCCATGTTGTGGTATTTTTTTAAACAATGGAAGTAATTATAAGTTTTTAAACAAGGACTTAATCTTACTTTTCTAAATAATCTCCTAACAAATCCCAACATTTGTTTTAGACACAATGGATTTGAGTGAGGTTTGTTCCAACTTTCAAAGCTTGCATTTTCAGTGTAAATCTCGGAAAAGTCTGGATTCTTATATATAGCACACGCCTGGTTGATTTGTTGGTTGGCTGGCTGAGTCTTCCTGGGCCAGTTGACTGGTCACTTCCACTTATTTTTCCTTTCAAAATGGTTTGTCCACCACTTTGCCTCTAAAGACATCTGCTGTCCTGCCTTCAACACATTGGCTATGGCTTGCTCCAGCAGCCACGGAGTATTTTGTTAGTTTATTTGTTGCACTGCAGCATTTTGCCTGGGGACATGCCTAGGAGAGGCCATTTTCAAGCAAAGGGTGAGCCAAGATACAAACATTTTACAGTGACTTACAGGCCAACCTGATACAATTGCCTGGGAGGGTCAGGCTGCGTCCATCCACGGACCTTTTCAATCAATACACATTGGCAATCCACTGGGTCCCAGGTAGTGTACTAGGCCTTGGGGACATAGACATGAACAAAATCTGATGAAAATCTCTGCCTACTTTGAGGTTATCACCTTAGGCAAATTATTATGTAACTTCTCTGGGCCTTGGTTTCCTCATCTGTAAAATGGGAATAATAATAGTGCCTGCCCCATAGAACTTCTATAAAGAAATAATGCCTGCCAAATACTTAGAACAGTGCCTGGCACTTAATACGTGCTCTGTAGGAGGCTGCTATAGAACTATTATAAGTGACATTATGGAGGCACACCCCTGCCCTCAGATAATTAGATTTCTTTAAAGCAACACAGACATAAAGTTAAACTTAAAACAATGTGATGGGTGCTCAGTGCACATTTGTTCGGGTTGCTGTGGGCATGCAGAGGAGCTACTGCTCCATCATCACGTAGAGTAGGGTGTGAATGATTGGCCAGTCATGTGTACTCTTCCGGTCATAGAGACGTCAAATGTGTTTTTGAATGACTCTGATTATATGCCATCCCCATGAAGAGATGAGTGTTCCGTTCCACTTGGGCTGTCCCCAGCACAGCTCCTCTGTGTCCCATGTGATGAGTGGCATGGCTGGTCTTGCAGTCTGCTCTGCCCCTTGTTATGCCATGGTCCCTTTCCGTCTTTTCCTCCCTTGTCCAGTCCATCCGTCTGAATCCTTCCTCCCAAGGTGCTGTTCTCATAGTTCTTTCCAACTCCTCCAGCAACCCAGAGCCCTTCCTTCACAATTCTTTATTTTTTTGAGACAAATTCTCGCTCTTGTCACCAGGCTGAAGTGCAACGGCACCATCTTGGCTCACTGCAATCTCAGCCTCCCAGGTTCAAACCATTCTCCTGCCTCAGCCTCCCAAATAGCTGGGATTACAGGTGCCCATCACCACGCCTGGCTAATTTTTGTATTTTTAGTAGAGACAGGGTTTCACCATGTTGGCCAGGCTGGTCTTGAACTCCTGACCTGAAGTGTTCCACCTGCCTCGGCCTCCTAAAGTGCTGGGATTACAGGCATGAGTCACTGTGCCCGGCTCTCCTTCACAATTCTCAAGGGCTTTAAGGCATAAAGAAGTAACTTGGTGGGTGCCTGTAATCCCAGCTACTTGGGAGGCTGAGGCAGGAGAATCGCTTGAACCTGGGAAGCGGAGGTTGCAGTGAGCAGAGGGAAGATCTCGCCATTGCACTCCAGCCTGGGTGACAAGAGTGAAACTCTGTCTCAAAATACTAATCATCTTCATCATCATCATCATCATAAATCTCTACAGGGTGACTCTCCAGCACTTTTTAGAACCCTGTCTCTTACCCACAGGAGCTGGACTTGCTTCCACACCAGACAATTAGAGGGACATAATAATTCCTCACCGGCACCTTTCCTGAAGCCCAAGGGATCCACTTTGAAATGACACTGAATTAAGTTTGGGCAGAAAGGCTGGGGACAGTAGTGTAATCGAAGGAGCCCTTGGGGATCCAAAGCAAGTTCTGCTCTAGGCCTTTCCACCTCCCCATTTTTCCAAACACCCAGCACCCACCCCTATCCACCTTCTGCCAACACACACCCCAAGGAGCAACAGTAATCCCCAGAAACATTAGAGTACAGCTCCACGGAAAGGTAGGAAAGCTTTTCCGTAAATATGTTACCTGCCATCTGGGGAGGAGGCAGAGTGACATCCATTTCCCTTTTATTCATCCTTATCCTTCGAAGCATCCTCAGAGGACGCCACAGCAGAAGAAATAGACCCATTACCTTTGCAGCTTCGAACAACAGAGACACTATCCCTGGCGGGCCCTTTGGTTTCACAGAAGGCAGCAGAAGCTTTGAAAGCCCTGCTTTTCCCTGGCCAGGTGCCCCCACCCTAACCTCTGAAAGCAGAAGGGAGGCATGATGAGGATTTATGGCCTCTCTGCACATTGTAACACCCCCAGGGTGGCCGAGAGTGTTGGTTCTTCCTGTTACAGATGCATGAAGTATATCAGGGGTCATGATTTATGGGACCACAGCAAGATTTCATCTGGAATAACGTTTACTTGTATTCAGAGGAGGAAAAGTTGCTGACCCGTGCCTTCCTGCAGCCCTTCCCTAATTCTGACACAATGGCTCTGGAAGAAAATGATCCATTTCCTCACAGAAACCCTTTCCTGCGGCAGACAGAGCTTCACAGGCTCAGAGCATTGCACAGAGTTTCTGGATTTCCCCTTTCCATTACTCAAGCACTCACTGTATTGTGGAAGATTGAATGAGGCAAAATCATAATGCACATGCTTTTATCTCAGAGGTTGGTATTTTTAGTATAGAAGCCAGGCTAAATAAAATTTAAATTAAAAAAATAAAAAGAAAGGAAAAATATATTGAGGCTTAGATCATTGGCTGAGATTACGCAAACATTCTTCAGTTGTGAATCTCGGTGGAATGATTCTCGTGGGTTTGTGTATGTGTGGGGGGTGGGGTGCATTTCAGGGCAAAGAGCAAGATGAAGGGTTGGGGAGGGAGCTGTGGTGATGGGGCTGCCTCAGCGTCCTTGAGAAAAGGCCTGGCAGTCAAGGCTGGATCTCCCAGTGTTTGTGCACTCACCATGTGGCCAGGCCAGCGCTGGGCACCTTCCTGTGCATTATCAGTAGTTCTCGGCAGGCACTGTGAGGCAGGTCCTATCATTCCCATTTCACAAGTAGTAAGCCCAGGGCACACCCTGACTTGCCCAAGTCCCTCAGCTGGAAGCAGCAAAGCCAGGATTCAAGCTCAGCCTGTCCTATGCCGAAGTCCTTGCTCCTTCCTGGCCCTGCTACTGCTGCTAGGGGAGGCTGGCCTCCAGCTTCATGGAAGTGGATAATGGGAATATCCCCCAACCATGTCACAAACCCGTTTTTCTGGATTAAGAGGAAGCCTGAGTCCAGGTAGACCCTAAAAAATAATCAAAGATCCCTGACAGGCCCCATCACCAAGACAGCCCTTGCTGTGAGTAGCAGGATCAACTCAGTCTGGAACTGGTTGAGGGGCTGTGACTGGGCTCCTCAAATCCAGACCACAAGGCAATGCCAAGACAGTCAGCAGAGACCCAGGCAGGCAGCCTCCTCACTGTCCACACAATCTCAGGCTCAGGCCACCCTCAAGTGGGCCTGGCCCAGTTTACAATGGCACCAGCCCATGTCAGATCATGGCCACCACCCCTCCCAGCTACACGGAGGTGGACATCATGCCAGGCCCCTGCACCATGAGGTGGGTGAAGATACTCAGCCCAGAATCCTGGTCAGTCAGGACAGGCCTATGACCCCAGGGCTTATTCTTCAGGCCATCTCCCTGCCAGGAGACAAGATGACACTTCTTGACAATGCAATGTGGACTAGAAGGAAATCTTTATGCTTTAGAGATCAGATGGACCTGGAATCAAATCTCTGCGCTGCTACTTCCTGGCTGTGTGACCTTGGGCAAGATACTTAACCTCTCTGAGCTTCCATTTCCCTCTAGCATAAGGATAAGTAGAACAATCTAATAGGATTATTAGTAAATGAAATGGGATAGTTACTTAAAGCACTTAGCCCAGTGCTCTCGTTGAGGCCAGTGTCCTGCTTTATCCTTGCATCAGGCATAGGGGACCATACTGTAGGTTCTCTGTTCTCTTGCTTCTAGGAAAGTGATAACAACAGTCTGAGCTACAAGCCAGGTAGGGCTGAGCTCTTGTGCAGTATTATCTCATTTAGTTTCCACAACAAGCAAGTGGTATTATTAGGCTCGCTTTACAGCTCAGGAGCTTAGACTGGTAACTTGCTCAAGGTCACACAGCTAGTATATGACAGTAGGGATTCCACCTCCAGTTCCTCTGACTCCAGAGCAGCTTTCCTGATATCATAGTGCTTCCTATTCCAGTAGACGTCATGGAGACTGGCCCTGTGTTTAATTGTTTGCATTGTCTCTTTAGAGTCCATTTTGTATGGACCCAGAGGGATGTGCGGGTGTGTGTGTTTATCTTTCATGACAAGAGTATGGGAGGAGGTGCTGGGAAGGTTTTTAAGTAACTAGCACATAGGCTGTTTCCACAGATCTTGCCACCAACTCTGTGGAACTTCAGACAAACCACTGCATTCTCCTGGGCTTGCCTTTTCCCGACTTTGAAATGCAGAGTTCTCCCTGCATCATCCTTGGCAGGAAGGCAGAAGGAACAGGCTCTCCTCACTCTCAATCACTCTGAGGCTTCGAGCCCATCTCCTTCCAGCCTGGGTGGCAGCTGGCTCTGGAATGGCGCTCCCACTCCGTGGGGATGCTCTTCTGCTCCTCCAACAGCACCAGATTCTTCCAAGGAGGGGAAGCTATGGCTGAGATTTCTCTGTATCCTCAGCACTATCCTAGGAACATAACTGATATTTAAAGAATTCCTACTAGATCTTACAGAAAAATTGCGTGTGTGTGTGTGTATGTGTCTGTGCATGTATAACAGTGTGGGTACATTTTGATATTCTTCTTTGAGAAAGAACGCACTTTCTATTTACAGCATGATTTCAGAAGGACCTTCTAATGGAGTGCCTCCTTTAACCGGCATGCCTCCCCTACCAGGTGAGAAATGGGCTCAGAGAGTTCACGTGGCTTGCTGGAAGTCACAGACTCATTCCAGACCAGCTACCCCCCACCAGAAAACAGGCATGGCTGCGCGATGCCAAGGCCTCCTTTCCTGGTGGAAGGTGGGCATTGTGGGAGGGAGCCCCACTTCCTCACCCCTGCTGGCTGAAGCCTGAGGGGCTGCCTGAGGGGAAGTGGTAGGTGGGCACATTGGCCCCTCTGGCCAGGCAGCCTTCCCCTCCTCTTTCGTGCCCTCTCATCAGTGCTTATCACCCATGCGAGATAAATTTCCTCCTGATTGGTTTGTCTTCCCCACATGGGGAGGACCAGGGCACAGATGAGGCTCTGGATAGAAAGGGAGGAGGCCCCACCCAGTGTGTGTAAGGATGGGTGACCTCAAAGCTAGGAAAGATGGAGAGTAGGTATGGGGGTGCACACTGCCCAGGGCCACGACTCAGGGTCCTCCTCTGCTCCACAGCAGCCCTAGGAAAGGGGCAGGAAGCCCTGGAGTGACACGGTAGTCAGAGGTGGTGGTAGTGTGTATATCTATGTGTGCATAAGACAGAGAGAGAGGAAAAGAGAGAGTGCAGGAGTTGGAGG
This sequence comes from Hylobates moloch, assembly GCF_009828535.3. NCBI lineage: Eukaryota > Metazoa > Chordata > Mammalia > Primates > Hylobatidae > Hylobates > Hylobates moloch. Next base: position 58,766,458 of record NW_026652289.1, read on the forward strand.
AGCCACAGGGAGAAGCTGCAGAGGCACCTCTCCAGGATGCCTACCTTGGGTGCTGCTCCCCTCTGTGTCTGGGCCTCTTGGCCTTTAAGACTCCCCGGGTGTCCTAGAAAACACCAGGTGGACTCCCTGGCCACGGAGGCCTCAGGGCACAGGGCAGCCTGGTGGATGTTTTGGTCCCAAGCCCCTTTCTGATCACAGGCAGGTCAATGAAGCCTCTGGGCCTGGCTGTCCTCTTCTGGACGTGGAGCGTAAGTCCCACACTGCACAAGGCTGTGCAGCTTCACAGAGATAGTGCTTGTGACGCTTATCCCTAACAAGAGGACCTTGAATTTGGAGAATTATAGGAAGACAAGGCCTCTGCCCTTAAATTGATCATTCTTTCCATCCTGACTCTAAGCAGGGGTGAGCCAGTGTGTGCAGAGGTCAATGTGTAGATGGGACCATGGAGGAAAAGAGAAGCTTCCCATTGCATGGTCTCCTCAGAGCCCATTTTGTATGGACCTAGAGGGATGTATGGACCCAGAGGCACATCCCTCTGGGGAAGGCCTGGCCCGCAGTCTCCCTAATGCAGCTGGCAGCCACAGCAGTGTGGGCCATGCTGGGTGTCCCAGGTGGGCTGCCAGTGCACAGTCACCTGGCCGCCTCCTGAGCAATGCCTTTCTCCCTGGGCAGAGGGCACATGCACACTGTCAATCGGCATTTGGGGAGGCCCACTGGACAGCTTCTGAGTGCTCATTCCTGCCCACTCACCAGCTCACCAAGAGCTGCCCAGTTGTCCAGGGATATGGGCTGCTTGGCCTGGGCCATGTGTGTCCTGACCTGTGTTCCTCTCACGTACCTACCAAGACCTGACTCCATGAAACAAACACTGACCTTGGCATCAAGGCGACCTGACCCAAGCTCAGTTCCATCACTGAAGAAGCTCCTCCCCTCTTGAAGTTTCAGTTGTCATCTGTAAAATGGGAGTAAGAATAGTGCCTACCCATAGGGCTGTTGGAATGATAACTATGAAAAAATGCATAACCAATAAATAATATAGAACATATGCTCAGGAAATATTAGCCATCATTCTTTGCTGCTGTTGTTGTTTGTATCATTGTCTCTCCCAGGGGAGATTCTAAGTTCTGCAACGGCAGAAACTATGTGTAATTCATCTTTGTAACCCCAGGATGCCAAGCACAATACCTGTCATAGAAATTCAGCAGTTTTGGGCTGGGCGCGGTGGAGCACGCCTGTAATCCCAGCACTTTGAGAGGCCGAGGCAGGTGGATCACTTGAGGTCAGGAGTTCGAGATAACCCTGGCCAACATGGCAAAACCCCATCTACTAAAAATACAAAAATTAGCTGTGTGTGGTGGCACATGCCTGTAATCCCAGCTACTTGGGAGGATGAGGCAGAATTGTTTGAACTGGGGAGACGAAGTTGCAGTGAGCTGAGATCGCGCCACTGCACTCCAGCCTGGGCAACAGAGTGAGACCCTGTCTCAAAAAAAAAAAAAAAAGAAAAAAGAAAATAAATTAAACAATTTTATGCATTAAGCACCTACTGTGTGAGTGCATCATGCTAGACCGCCATCAGGATCTTGCCTGTGATGACCTGTGAGGTGCAGAAAAAATTGGTCCCCTGAATCCTTGCACAGTACATGGGCATCTTTAGTGCTAACATGTCTTGTCTGTGCCCCAGACTCTTCCTGCAGCTACCAAGGTCCTCACCTCTTCCTCTTGTTCCAAACCAGATGGATAGAGCTCCAAAGAGCATTTAATAAATTCACACACACTCAGGTATAGATAACTGATAACCACTTGATGTGTGATGTGTTGTTTCTCCAAGGGATTATTTTAATTCCAAGAAAGATGTAAACCTAAAGCAGATGTTCTTAATCCAGGTCCATGGAAGGTCTGAGTGTGGGTACAGTAAATGTGCTCAAACTTTTTTCGCTTGGGAGATAGTCCATATCTTTTATCAGATTCACCATTGGTCTGTGAACCAAAAAAGATTAAGAAATGGTTCCCCTCCATCTCTACTAAATTACAAAAAATTAGCAGGGTGTGGTGGCATGCACTTGTAGTCCCAGCTACTAGGGAGACTGAGGCAGGGGGATCGCTTGAACCAGGGAGGCAGAGATCGCAGTGAGCCGAGATTGTGCCACTGCCCTCCAGCCTGGTGACAGAGCAAGATTCCATCTCAAAAAAAAAAAAAAAAAAAAGAAAGAAAGAAATGGTTCCCTAGGGTGGGGCTGTCCAGTAGAACTTTCTGTGGTCAAGGAAGTGTTCTATATCTGTGCTGTCCAGTATGATAATCACTAACCTCTCGTGGCTATTGAGCACCGGAATTGTAACCAGGGCAAGTGAGGAACTGAATTTTAAAATCTATACGAGTTAATTTAGATTTAAACATAAATAGCTTAGCGTGGCTGGTGGCTACCATATTAGGCTGTGTACCCTGAGATGATAACGACTTGATAGTAGAATTTTAGATATGTTGAAGAGATGGCATTTTAGAGTATACAAGGGGATTCTTATGAACAACAATTTCTCAAAATTTATCTAAAATTTAAATTTATCTAAAATTTAAAAATTCATTCGTTCATTTACTCATTCATTCATTCAGGCATGCACATACATGAATCAGCACTGACATCTGCTGAGCAGCCATCAGGCTTGTGACACTGAGAGAACAAAAGGTGACTAGGAGAGGTTTTTACAATTTACTGGGACCAGAGTGTCTGCCCAGACAGGTCCCTTTGGGGATGCCTTTGTATTTAAAAAAGCAAATTAAAAAAAAATAGATTGCCCTACTTGTCAAATCCTTATTACATTTGACAATCTCAAGCAAGAGAATGTTTCTTCCCCTTGGAAGAACGTTTGACCCCCACAGATGGGGAGGGAGCGGATGGAGTAGCTTGCAAAGTGGAAGAGGCTGGGGATATCTCCTGGAGGATCAGGTTCCATTTATAAATGGGAATCTCACAGTTAATGTTTTATGGATGTCGGTGAGGCAACCTTTGGGAAACAAGGGGACTTACTTAGCATCTGGCATTTATTGATTTTGAGGCTTCTTTTCTTCCATGTTATCAGTAGCTCATCTACTCCTGGGGTTGTGGTGAGGGTTAATTAGCTTTTTATGGGTGAGCTCTTATAGCAGTGCCTGTTGCACCATGAGTGCTCTGTGTCAGTTATTATTATTGTTGAGAAAGTGCCCGGCAAATGTAGAAGTGGTAGGTGCTCAATACATTTGTTGAATGAATGACTGAAATTGCTTAGTGCACAAAATTAAAAAGCATCAAGCAGAATCAAAGCTGAATGTCAGTGTCTGCAGTGGCCTTTGCCAATTACAAAACAGGCCAGTACTATGGCCAAGGCGATGAGTCTCTGCTTTGTGAACGTGTTCATGAGGGTTTGCCATCACAGCACAATGACTCCCAACTGAGGGCCTTGGCTTCTCAAGTGGAAATGGACTAGACATTGCTTAAGACCTGCTTCAGCTGTCCTGATCTAAGAACGTGTCACACATCTCTAGCTGGGTCTTTTCAGCATGTCAGGCACAATGACAACATCTGCATCTACTCCAGCCAAGAGAGCTACAACAATCCACTATGTGAACATAGAGACCAGAATTCAGTTCCAAATAACCCATTTTGCAACAGCTTAAGAATTTCCAGTTGTGTCTTCTAATGAACATCAACTCCAGAAGTGGGACGGCACTATAGACATTTGCAAGTGAGTTATGGAGGCGCTCTCAGCCCTGCCAAGGAAGGGGATGCGCCAGCATCCACAGAAATAGACAAAACAACTCCAGCAAGGTCCCAATTGCACACTATAGAATTTTTAAAACTTGGGGTGAATAATCCCTTTCGTGTCTGGCTGTCATTAAGCTGGACAGTCATAACTCCTTTCTGCTGGCTGCCTTCAGCCCTCCATGTTGTCTTTATCTTGTCAACACAGAACCCTTTGGCCTCCAATCCTATTGTCCTGATTAAAATGCCAGCATTGCTCTCCAGATAGCTCTTGATTTTATATCCTCTTAGAAGAAAAAGAAAAAGGAAAATTGATCAGGGCAGTTCAATGTGTGAGGAATGGACCTGTTTTAGGGTGGGGAGTGGAGGAGGAGGAGGCTGGTCCATGGTAAGGTTGCTAGAAGACTCTGTCCTGCATGGGTCTCAGGAATGAGGTCTTCATGCTTGAGTAGGGAACCAGGCTGCAAAGAGGAATGCGAGTTGGCATCTCTTGAGATGACTTCAGTTCTGAGGGAATCCTTCCAGACTGGATATTTCTGAAAAGTGATAACCCCAGATCTGCCTGCCCAACCACTGTTCTTCATTCTCTCCCTCCTCCTCTGGATTGCATAGTAATGAGAGGGGAGGGGAGGGAGCTCAGTACTTGGAGTTGGCCAAACCTGGCCAACCCAGTAATTTCCTAGTTACATAGCATTGGGCAAGTGTGTTCATCTCTCTAGGCCTCTGATTCCTTAACTGTGAAATGGGAATATTAAATCTATCTTGTAGAATCATTGGAGAGTGAAATAACTGTATGTGAAAGAAGTTACACGTCGAGAGGAGTTTTTGTTATTATGATATATAATGTCTTTATTTAGCATTAAGCTGTTGGGCTCTCTCTAGTGGATCTCACTCATCTTGGTTTTCTCAAAGAACCCTGTTTTTACCTTCAAACAACTGGTGCATTTTACTCCAAGATTTCCTGGTTTCATGGCATTATTTCCACCATCTTTGGCAACGTACCTTCCTTTGCCAACCAACACATGCTCACAAACCCTCCATTCAACATTTAACAAACATTCACTGAGTGCCTACTCACACATTCTCTGTATGCCAGACCATCATTGAACAAAATAAAGATTTAGGTGTACATTCTAGGAAAGGGAGAGAGAAACTAACTGTAATACATAAGTAACTTATACAATTTATTAAGAAGTGGTAAGTGCTATGAGAAAATGAAAAGTGGGCTGAGAATGGAGTGGTCCAAGGTGTGGGCTGCAGTGGTTAATAAGGTGCTCAGGGTGGCCTCATGGACAAAGCAAAATGTTAACAAAGACGTGATGGAGATGAGGAAGTTGGCCAAGAAGAAGAAGTTGGCAGAGGAAATTTCTAGGCAGAGGCAACAGTTGAGCAGAGATGTGAAGGTGTGCAGGAATGTTCAAGGGCAGGAAGGACCTAGAGTCAGGGTTTTAGAAAAGGGCATGCAGATGGAGTTGATGGAAAGTGCAGGTCACACAGGGCCTTGTTGGCCATCACAAGGATTTTTGGTTTGACTCTGCATGGAGTAGAAGTCCACTGTAGGACTTTGAGCAGAGGAGAAACCTGATTGATTACACTTGTGTTTTAAAAGGGTCTTCTGGCTCTATGTTAAGGGTAGATGGTAGGAGGTAAGAGTGGAAATAGGGAGACCCATTTGGGAATCTTTGCTATAAGGTACAGGATAAATGATGGTGGCTTACACCAAGGTGGTATCAGGGGAAGTGGGGAGAATGATCACAGTCTGGATCTATTTGAAGGTGGAAGCACCAGGTTTGCTGATCTATTAGATGTAGGGTGTGAGAGAAAGGGAGGAATCAAGGGCATCTCCAAGGTTTTTGGCTGAGCAAGAGGAAGGATGGATGTGCTATCAGCTCAGCTGAGGAAAGCTGTGGGTGGAGACAGTTTTGGGTAGGAGGAGATTAGGAATTTTGGATATGTTGAGCTTTAGATGCCTGTTAGACATCTAAGTTAAGATGTTGAGTGGGCGTTTGGATATATAAGACTGAAGTCCAGGAAAGAGGTCTGAGCTGGAAATATAAACGTGGGAGTCAGCAGCATCAAGTTGGTATTTAAAGCCATGAGACTAGATTGCCATGAGGCTTTCTTCCCAAAAGCCCAATATACACCCATAATAATTTTCATCTGTGACTGTGTCACAGATTTCCCAAGGACCTCCCATCATCTATCAGTGGATGGTTAATTATAAAATTTGAAAAGCCTAAGACTGTCAGTGGTTGGAAGGTGGAGTAGGAGATAGAAGCTCAGAGCAATTTGTTAACTTTTAAGTCTCTTAGTTGGACTGAAGGCATGTACCAGTGCCCAGAGTAACATAGGCAAGATGGCAAAGTGGGGTGGTGAATTATATTTTTGGGAGAAAAGCCGTAATTCAGTGTGGTGGGGTAGTAGTCCCTCTTTCTCTCAGTCTCTGTATCTGAGTTTCCAGTCACACAGCACAGACCTGACACAAAAGCCATGCTCAACCACGAGCTTGAGATTCCAGGATGATAGTCCCTGAGAAGGCAAAGTTGTCATCTCTCAAGGCCAGGAAGGAAGGAGACGCACTGCCCTAACCAAGAAGACTTCACGCTGGAATTCAGGGAAGCTAGAGAGCCACACATGGGATATGGTGCTTGGTGTGTACTATGCATGAGATGTTGAAACAGCAACCATGGAGGAGGAGATGTCCAGGGATTTCCAGGGGCACAGCCAGGAAGAGAGTCCATGCACACCCAACTCCAACCCCATGTCCCACACCCAGTGAACAACCCCATGAGCTATAAGCAGTGCTGAGTTCTAGGCCAGAGGTTCCAAATGATGTGTTTATCAGAACCTTGGAGCTTATTAAATATACTCATCTCTGGGCACTTCTTCCAGACCTCTGAATCAAAATAAAAAAACATGATTTTGTAGGGGCCTCTTGGGGCTTCCAGTTAAGTTCATTCTGACTCTAAGTGTCTCATATTGAGCTTGGTTCAGTCCTTGATCATTGCTGAGTATCCCCTCTGTGCCAGGGAGTGGGCCATATCCTGCGGAGAGTACAGAACTATTTGAGCCCTGGGTTCTGCCTTCAAATAGCTCAAAGACATGACAAGAAAAAGGTGACTTCAGGAGTCAATTCCAGGCAATAAAATTATGGCTCTCTCCAGGCAATGCTGTGAGAACTCAGTGGATGGACACCCTGGAAGGGCTATGAGATCATAGGAGGGCTTCTGCCAGTCTCTGTCATCCACTGGCCAAGAAAATTGCAAAATGTGGCACGGATTTGGAGCCAGGATTCCAGCTGGCTCTAAAGGGAAAACAGTGTCTCACTGTGTCTGCAGAGCTTGTGTGCTGACAACACGTCCAGGGAGAACTTGCTGCATGGGAGAGGAGGTCTGTACATAGATGTCTGGAGCAGATATGACGAGACATGGAGGGAGAGAGCAGGAGCCTTCTCCCTGGCCCAGCCCCTGGACCATGTCTGAAAGCTGTGAAGTGGAGGCTGCCAGAGGGAGCTGATGCAGCTGTTCTCACAGGGGCTCAAGCAGTCCTGTTTGGGAGCCCAGACGACAAATGTTCTACAGAGGGGAGGAAGCATGTATTTCTCCCCTGCTTGGGTTCCATGGGGACTCTGGGCATCATTGTGGTTTTCTGTGAAACAGTGGGTGAGAGAAGGGGAGACTCTGATGCCAGGCTGTGGATACAATGCCTGGTGGGAGACAGCCAATGCCTGGTGACCATGGCCAATTACCTTAAGTGGTAACAAGACAGACTTCTCTGGGATTCATATGAGACCTTCCTGTGGGTTCCTAGAAATATACTCACTGAGAGCAGACACCTGTGCAGGGAGTCCCACATTAGCAGGTGAATGGAGAGAGCCAGAACAATCTGCTTAATACTGTTAAGTGCTGAGACATTTTGTGTACTAACAAACTGAGGAATCCTGGGAAAATTCAGTGTGCCTCAAAAGGACCAGACATTGTGGGGGATGAGAGGTGGAGCTAAGAGTGGGTAAATGACTGTGTGGGCTTGTATTTGTGTTTGGGAAAATGTGAGTTGCCAAGGATGACAGAGATAGCAGTCTTAACTCAATGGCTCCCAGGGAAACATTCTTTGGTTGTTGGAGGGTCTGAAAGCCCATGTGATGTAGGCAGTCCTTGGTGAGGACTGGAGTGGGCAGGGTGCACAAGGCCCTAACTGTATCCTCATTGAAGGCATCTGGCAAAACTGGACCTTCCTGGGAAAGTGACCACAAACTCACATTGTCTGGAGATGAAACCAAGGAAATCAAGGCCAAGAACCCAGAGATTTCCCCAAGATGGGGTCCCTGAGAAGATGAAACCCACACCTCACTGGCCTTCCCTCCCAACACTGGGGTGTTGCTAATGGGCATTCCAAGTGTCACTTTGGGATGAGTATGGGACACACCCTAGGAGCATTCCTATTTCCCAGGCTACAGATTTGTAGTCGCTTTCATAATTTATAATTATGTGTAACCTTATAATAATCTATTCCATACTCTCCATCTCCCATCTCAGGTGATTCCCTTCCTTTCCTTACAGAGAGGTCCCTCTTTCTGTGATAAACACTTACGCAGAAGACAAGAAGCAAACTGGGATTTGCAGAAAGTGTCCAAAGCCATTAATGATTTCACTTCCTCTCCATTCTGCTACTGAGAGAGCAAGCAATTGGCAAGCAACCTCATCCCCCCAAATCCTGACAGAAGCCAGAGGGCTGCAAGATCCATGGGTGAGATTATATGACACCATCTAATTTGTTCTGAGCTTCCTGAAAGCTGCAGGGAAGATATTGGAATTGTAGTTTCTTCTGAAATACAAAAATAAAATAAAATAAAAGGTTGTGACAGAGATTTAAATGAGAATAAAATGCCAATTAACTCAGAGGTATTGAACTAGAATCCGTTTCTCAGAAGAATCCCAGGTCGCACATGGCGGATCAGTTTCAATTTCCCCCAAAGCACCGAATGGCCGCACCGGGGAAGCAGACATCAGAACAATCCAGAACTCGGTGCCAGACCCACTACTTATCACTTTAATTGACACTTACTCCATATGATGCTCATACTTTCACCGAATGGGTTCAATTTAATTTGAAATGGGGAATTTTTTTTCTTTCCCCTATTGAAATATTTAATGCAGCAGGCTTTAACTAAATAGCTTCAATCCTCGCATTCCCTTACTCTTCCATTTTGCTTTAAAAATACAAAAGAACCCCTCCAACCGTGATTTATTTGGAAAATATTTGACTTTTACCACCTCTGTAATTACAAAAGCTAATGGTCTATATCTTTTCTTTTAGTAGGCGATGGGACAGGTTGGCAAAAAAAAGACATCCCTTCTTTGATATCTATTCTGCCGTCTTCAACAATAAATTAACAGACACAGGTCTATGGAAAAGAAGTCGTCCTTAGACTCGGGGTGGTGATAAGGCAACTCTCCTACCATGGACCATATGTGTTTGGCTCCCAGCCCACCCTGTACCGCACACACTGTGAGAACCAGGGGTGGGTGAGGAAGGAGGCAGCATCTTTGCTGAGGAGAATCTGGATTCTGGGTGATCACACGAAAGCAGGTGGGTTCTCCCCGCCCTGTGTTTATTAGGGCTGACAGACGAGTGCAAGAACATTGTTCACCCCGAGGTGTTACATACTGATACACTGACAGGCAATTATCTTTGGAGATAGTGTTAAAACACAACAATTAATTGGAAGAGCAAGAGAGAGAGTGGTGGCCCCAGGCCGAGGCAGAATGGTGTTTCTAAAAGCTCTGTGAGGCTGGTAATTCAGCTTCAATGGGTCATTTGATTTTCACCACCTCCCCGCCCCAACTGAAACCTTCCCAGTGCTTTGTTTTTCAAAAACATTAGCCTTCAATGTGTCTCAGACGTCATTAAAGTGCGGGCCAACCTCCCATAGCAACTTTCCAAAATGGTGCCTGGCAATAGAGAAAAATCATTGCCTTAGCAAAGATGTCTCACACAGCCTGCTTTTGTGACGGTAGATGCTGGCAGAATGTCTTTGTTTCAAACTGAGGCTGACACATGTCTGCTTAAATAAAACATTCCCACTTCAGCTGACTGATTTGGTGGGAACAAGAAGTTCACACGCCAAAGCATGGGCTGACCTTCATGACCCCCCCACCAGCAGGGGGGATGAATGCATTGTTGTATCCTTTTACTAACAAGCATTGAGAAGTGTGAGCTTTTCTTTTGCTTGTTTTACCATGGTGACATCCATTGACCTATATTTGATATTCTACGTAATATACATGTGTCAGAGATCACACATTTGATTGAAATGGGGAAAGGAGGACAAGGAAGAGAAGGATGGAGGAAGCATTTTACAGTTTAGCAAAAACCTGAATGTTTTATAGAGAAGTCTTCATTTTGAAGAGGCAGAAACCAACTGGATTTAGCTTAAATGGAGAAAGAGGAGATTTATTTTTAGGACATAGGGATGTCTAACAGAATCTAAAGGAACTCAAGCTTCCTGATTTCAAGAACAGATCAGAACAGGAAGCCATTTGGTCTCTCCCTTCATCTCTCATCCCTGGTAAAATCTTCGTTTTCCCCTTGCTGCTCAAATTGGACCCTCTGCCTCTCTAGTCGACATGGCTATGGACAATTCCAAGCCCCAGCAACCAAGGCCACATGTTGAAGGTACAACCACATGAAGGGTTCCTGACTCATGCTGTCTCATGGATAAAATTCCCAAATTCTGAACAAGGGTTTTGACTGGTCTGGCTTAAACCAGGTACCCATGCCTTGTCCAACCACCTCAACACAAAAAGTAATGACAGAAGCTAGAGGGCTGGGTGATTCAAGGATCAGATTATATGACACCCCCTAATTTGCCGTGTGTTTTACTCTAGAGGGTAAGTCACTTTGAACAAAATGTTTGTGTATGTGTTGAGGCAGTTAGAGGTTCAATGTGTACAGAAAGATTTTTTTTTAGTTACAATACAAAGATAATCACTTTTTTTTTCACCAAAGAAAATATTAGAGGAGATTTAACAACAGGAAGATATAGTCCTAATTGTGGTGTGTTATCTAGGGAAAGCTTAACTGCAGGAGTCAGAGTTTGATGTGTTTAGGCTGGCACACTTATGGCTACCCCAGGAACACATCAACTAGGGGAGGAGCTGTTTTCCCAAAGGAAGTGGGGTGCTACTGCCAGAAGGAGAGGCAGGAGATGCTGGGCAGACAGAAACCACAGATATTTTCTTCCTTTTCTAGATACTCATATTGCTCAGTGGGTTCTGGGAATCCTTGCCCTACCATTAGGAGTTCCACAGGAGAATGCACCTTACTTTTAGACTCTCTTGACCTTCTGCCTCTCCTCAGTCAAAGTTGTGACAGTGTGCGTGCCAGTCTGCAACATAGATCCTTGCCAAAATGGGCTACATCAAACTCATCACGTTGATCCCAATGTTTGTCTTAGTTCATTTTGTGTTGCTGTAACAGAATGCCACTGAGTAAATTATACAGAAAAGAAATTTATTTGGCTCATAATTCTGGAGGCTAGGAAGTCTAAGAGCAAGGCTCCAGCATCTGGTGAGGACCTTCATGCTGTGTTATTCCATGGTAAACAGAGGAAGAGGAAGCAAGGCCAAGAGTGAGAAACAGAGAGGGTTGAACTCACATTTCTAACATTCTACTTTCATGATAGTTAACCTACTCCTGATGTAATGACATTAATACATTCCCAAGGGCAGAGACTTTCTAGCATAATTGCCTCTTAAGAGTCTCCCCCATTAATACTGTCACAGTGGCAGTTAAATTTCGACATGAGTTTTGGATGGGACACTCAAACCTTAGCATTCCACTCCTGGCTTCCCAAAACTCACTCACATACAAATTACATCTATTCATTCAATCCCAATAGCTCCTAGTGTCTTAACTTGTTCCAGTACCAACTCAAAAGTCCAAAATCTAGAGACAGTCTCATCTGAATCAGAGGGAGGTGAGGCTTAAGACACAATTCATCCTGAAGCAAATTTCTCTTCAGCTGTGAACCTGTGAAATGAACAAGTTATGTGCTTCCAAAATACAATGGTGAGACAGGGATAGGATAGACATTCCCATTTCAAAAAGGATAAGTAGTCCAGAAGAAAGGGGTAGCTAGTCCCCACTATGTCCAAAACCCAACAGGAAAAACATTAAGTCTTAAAGCTAGAGAATAATCTTTTATTTCATGTCCTGGATCCTGGGCACACTGATAGGGGGTTGGGGCCCCAAGGTTTTTTGAGGTAGCCTTGCTCTCGTGGCTTTACTAGGCTTAGCCCATGCTTCAGCTCTCAGGTTAGCGTTTTGTGCCTGCAGCTTTCCCAGGCTGACTTTGCACAGTGGTAGCTTTCCAGTTCTGAGGTCTCAGGAGTAGCTCCACTCCCCCAGCTATAGTAGGTATTGCCCTAGTAGGCGACTCTCTGTGGTGAAAGAATCTCCTTTGTGGTGTTACCCCTGTGACATGTCTCTGCGTGGACCCCCAGGCTGTCTGAGATATCCTTTGAAATCTAGGTGGAGGTAGCCATGCCCCCACAGCTTTTGCATTATGCAAGCCTGCAGAGTCAGCACCGTGTGGATGCCACAAAGGTTTATGGTTTGTACCTTGCAGAGGAGTGAGTCGGGCCACATCTGCGTTCACTTAATCTGTGACTGGGGTACTTGAAGGGGTGCTGCACCAGAATGTCAGAGTCCTGAGGTGGCAGCAAACCCTTGGAGGGTGTCCTGGGCAGTTCCCTGAAACTATTCTACCCTCCTAGAGCTTTGGGCCTGTGATGAGAAGGCCAGCCTTGAAGATCTCTGAAATGCTTTGGGGGTCATTCTCCCATTGTCTTGAGGATCCTTTCTATTCATATTAATCTCCTTAGCAAAGGTCACTTGGCCATACCCTTTATTTGCTCTCTCTAAAATACTTTTTTATTTTTTACATGGCCAGGCTAAAAATTTCAAACTATTTCCATTCCACTTCTTTTAAATTACAAATATCATCTTGCTATTTATTTCTTCTTGTGTCTTACTATATGCAGGTGAAAGTAGGCACATAGCTTCTTCAATATTTTTCTTAGAAATTTCTTTCACCAGATACCCTAGCTCATCACTCTTAAATATTACCTTCTATAAAGCCCTTGGGCATGGACACAATTCAGCCAAGTTCTTGGCAAGTGTGTAACAAGAATGGTCTTTAGTTTCTAACATCTTGTTCCTCAGTTCCACCTGACACCTCATCAGAATGGGTTTTACCATACATATCCAACATTCTTTTTGGTTTGTTTGTTTGTTTGTTTGTTTGTTTGTTTGTTTGGAAATAGGGTCTCACTCTGTTGCTCAGGTGTGCAATCACAGCTCACTGCAGCCTTGACCCTCCAGACTCAAGCAATACTCTGATCTCAACCCCCTAAGTAGCTGGGACCACAGGCTCATGCCACCACACCCAGCTAATTTTTGTATCTATTTTGGGTGGAGACACGATTTCACCATGTTTCCCAGGCTGGTCTAGAACTCCTGAACTCACTCAATCCTCCCACCTCAGTCTCCCAAAGTGCTAGGATTACAGCCAGGAGCCACTGCACCGGGTCTCTACCAACATTCTGATCATGCCCACTTAAGTAATCCCTAAGAAGATTTAGGGTCTTACTAGTTCTGGTGTTTTCTTCTGAGCCCTCATCAGAATTGCCCTTAACATTCCATTCATGGCAATCCAGGCTTTTTCTAGCCTGCTCATCCAAGTCCTTCCAGCCTTTACCCATTACTCAGTTCCAAAGCCACTTCCACATTTTTTTTTTGTTATAGCAACAGCCCCACTTCACAGTATCATTTTTCTATATTGGTCCATTTTGGGTTGCTATAACAAAACACCATAGACTGGACAATTTATAAAGAAAATAAATACATTTGACTCATGGTTCTGGAGGCTGGGGAGTCTGACATGACACTAGCATCTGGTGAGGGCCTTTAGGCTGCTTCATCCATGGTGAAGGTGAGAACAAGAGACAGAGAGGGCTGAATTTGCTTTTATAACAGCCCACTCTCACAATAATGAGCCTACTCTCACAATAAAAACATTCATCCATTCAGGAGGCAGAGCCCTCATGGCCTAATCACCTCTTAATACCTCTTAATTTTCTCTATCACAATTAAATTTCAACATGAGTTTTGGAAGGGACATTCAAATTATCACAATTCCTTAATATGTATTTTTAAAAACGAGGATCTATGTGGAGGGAGCAGGGCTTGCAGTTCCTCCTCACTCCAATTTACACATGAGGCACTGAGCTGAGCTTTTGAGGAGAGAAAACCAACCAATTCAGCTAATTATTTGACTGTGGTTGTTCTGACTCAAAATTGGCGACCTGCTCTAGGACCCGGCCTCTTTGCAGCCTTCAATCTCCAGAATCCCACGCTCCTGTAAAATTGACACCCTACTGTTCTCTCACATGCTCTGCACCCATCTTCCTTCCTTCCTTTTCTCCTGCTGGTCCCTCTGCCTGGAGTACCCTCCCACCTTGAGCCCCACATTATCTGGATCCCACTGTAGTTCTAGATACAGCTTCAACACCCAGTCCTCATGAAACCCTTGCAGCTTCTCCAATGCAGAATGGCTTCTCCCACACTGACCCCTTGAAACATCACAGCAGATGACATCACTACTAGTCTCTTAGAAAGCTGAGAGCCTTTAGATGTTTTCCCACTTCATGCCCCATGACAGCCTTGAGAGGGAGATAGCATAGTCCACTCCCTGAAGGAAAGGGGGCCAAGGCTCAGAGAAGCTGCGGCGTGGCTGAGGACACTTGGCTGGCAAGGGGAGTGGTGGGATTTTGCGCAGGTCTGTGCATTCCCAACATCTGCACTCATTGTAAAGGGCAAATGCTCCTTACCTGACCTTCTTCTCTACCCAGTGAATACGGCTGTTCCAGGTGAGAACTGTGGTCATTCCTGGGTCCCTAAATGTGGCAGCACAGTGGCCAGCACAAGGTAGCTGCTCATTACATAGATGTGGAAGGAAGGGAGGGAAGGAGAAGAAAAGGATGATCTGAATCCATATACTCAAATCATAAGCATTAGGGGATATATTAATTGCTTGATTTAGGATTTAATTAGGGCTTAAGAAAACAATAGCTGTTTATCTTGAGTACAAACTGGGTGTGATGACACACGATCCACAGCTAGGAACTGAGACACTGTGCCCACTTAAGATAAGCTTCAATAAACTGAAAGTGAGCGATGAACTACTATTTGAATGGAAAGAACAATCTATTCAAAGTCTTAAGTAAAACATTACCAAAATGTAGCACGTTTAGACAAAGTTGGAGTTGGAGAATATAGCAGAAGGGAAAAACTCGAAGGTGGGGAGGTGGCAGGAGACCTGGGATTGAGTCTTGGTGGTTTATTAATTGTGGGACCTTGAGCAAGTCCCCCTTGTTCCATGGGTTTCCATGACCTTATCTGAGAAAAGATGACCTGGATCACTGCCCGCCGGAATATTGTGCCAACTCATGCTCGCACTGAGCTCTCAATGTTTTGACCAAGATTCTAGATCTCATTTTGTTTCAAGCCACATGAGTTCCCAAGGCAATCTTTGCAGGATTCTCTTTACCTTTTACGGTCTCTCAGCTGCCGTGCTGGATTTTCTAGGTCAAGGAGGGAGACCCTGAAGCTGGCACACATGTCTGTATCTCCCTCATGCTGGGGGCTCTGGGAGGATGGGTCCACATGAGAGTGAGTTCTCTGGAACCAGTGCCCACCTGAGGGTAGGCATAGAGTGTGCCTCTCAGGAAAGGAGGGGTGACTGAGTGGATGGATGGATGAGTGAGTGAAGGAACAAATATGTGATTGTCATATTCAGGCAAAGAGACCAAGGTAACCAGTCAATCCAGAAGATCTGCCCGGAAGAAGTGCTCCACATGCACTGAGTTCCTATTTGCCAGGTGCCAGGCACTGAACTTAGCCTTTTCCAAGCACTGTAATCTCTCAACAGCTCTCTGAAGTAAATGCAGTTATTTCATCCCATTTCACAGATGGGGGAACAGAGACACCAGCTGCCCAAGCTCACAGGACTGAGGTTTAAATCCTAATCCTCTAGAGGCCCAAGCTGGTGTCTTGAACCTTCTGAGCCCTGTTTGCATCCACAGCTCCCTTTCTGCCCATCTGCAACCGAGAGACCCTTCCCCCGCTGACAAGTGTTGATCACAAATGATTGGTGGGTGGGCGACCATTGCATCCTCAGAGAAGATCAGAAAAGGCACCAATTGGGATGTGATCAATGGGACAGGAAGAAGACACCCCTCACACACTCTCAATAAACCCAAATTTTCCATAACCACGTCTTTATTTTTTAAATAAATCCAGAGCCCAACAGGCTGCTCAGCTTCTTCTCCAGGCCTGCCCACCCTTTGAGAGCTTCAAGGCTTAGAATGAGGCCGGGTAGCCCAGACTCACTTAGGAGTGGGACGTCTGTCACCCGCCCGTCTTGCGGGACGAACAACGAAGCTCTCTTATCCCACTTGTTCCCCCTCCCAGGGCCGCCAAAATGTAGGGACAGGCATTAATTGAAGCCACAGCGAACTGGGCCAGAGCTGCCTGCGATGCTGAGAAACACACCGGCTGTTTTCAAAGCGCCTTTCTCTACTCTCCTTTCTAATGAAAACCCTCATGTAATCTGTTAGTGCCACTGCACTGGAGCATGAATTATTCAGAGAAGTCTCTGTTCCGTTATCTCCCCTCCCCGGGGACGCCCCTACCATTGTCCGCCCTGATGGGTCATTATGCACTCTGTGAATTTAATCTTTTAGGCTATCCGGCCGCACAGAAAAAATGTATGAATAACAATTTTCCTGTAATAACCTTCAACTAACCTTTCAACCAGAGTGAGTCATTCCAATCCCATTTTCACATCAAGAGGAGTCAAAGGCAGGCAATTACCTCTTATCTGTTTCAGAAGCTGCCTCCACCCCAACTGCACCCTTAATTTTTAAAGAGGTGTTGAAGAATGTGTGGGAGCCCGTGGAGGAGGGGGCCTGGGTGGAGGAGGTGAGAAGTGTTGGGTGGTAAGAGGCAGGCACTGGCATTCCAACACTGAACTTCAGCCTTTCCCTCTGGACCTGCCTTGCCATCTCCTAGGGCCACCAGAACTACCTCTCATCAGCCCACAGTGTGGCTTTCTCAGCCCTCTGAAAGCAGTCACCAGTTCCCTCTCTTGCCCCCACTAAGGGAAAATGTCTCCTCTATCCAGAGATTTCCACAAAGCCCTTCCGTGGAAGGCAAGTTCAGATGAATTTTGTCTCCCAGTGAGAGTGCTGGGCTCACCATGCTGCTGACACAAGAGAGGATGGGGAGAGTGGGGGCCTGTGCCCACCCCAAGAGCCGCATTTCACCCCTGGGCTTGCGCAGTGCAGAGATCTGGAAGGAGCCTGGACTTTGGAGTCAAGTGTAACTGGCTTTGAGACTTGGCTCCTCCAGATGTGTGAACTTGGGTAAGCCACTTTACCTCTCTGAGCCTTGGAAGGGCTTCATGGATAAAATGGAGATAACAATAACAATAACTTACAGAATTGTTGTTAGGGTCAAATGGAACATTGAAGCAAACTCTGTCCAGTGCAAATCCCCGGAGCTGGGTCAGCTCCTCCAGTGAGGCTGAGGCACCCCCACCCCTATTTTCCCCATCTCCTTTTTTTGATCTTGAGTTCAGCCTGGTTCTGAGCACCCGTCTCCCATCCCTAGGCTCCTTGGCTCCCTAGGTAGGGTCTAATACACTCATCCACACTCAGGTCTTAGAATGGCAACTTCCAATGGCTCAAAAAATCCTAAGAGGAGGGGGCATGAGCAGTGCTTACTCTAAGGGACTTGGCCCATTCGTAGTGTGTACAACTGACTGTAGGCCTTTCACTCCTGGAGCAAGTCTTTGCTTTGTCTGTTTTGCCTCAAACTAATCTTTTTTTTTTTTTTTTTAAATCAACCAAATGAAAAACGTGAACTCAGAGTGTGAAATGACTTCTCCAAGTCCTAATTCAGAAGAACAGATCCTGGACCAGGACCCAGGGGTCCTGACTCCCCTCCCAGTGCTCAGAGCATCACACTGCCTCTTAAAGTGCTTGAATGGTGGCAGTACAGGCATGATGGCCTTTGGCAGGAAGGGATCCTTGATATTCCTCAAACCAAACCTTGCCAAGCCTTGGTGAGTCTTCTTTCCAGGGTCACACAATAGTCAAGAACCTTGTGCTGAAGGCCTGACAGATTCCTCAGTGGGTTAACGCCACTCTGGACAATCACAGAGGTAGCATGGAAAACATCAGGTGGCCTGCCTGGGTGACTAGGTTGCTCAGTGAGAGTGAGCTGCAGATAGAGAGGGAGGTGCTGTGTGATGAGATGAGAGACGACAGGGTAAGTAGGTACTGGGCTCACCGGCAGTGGGCTTCCTGTGCCATTTGTTTTCAGACTGTTGGTTAGCAGGGTCCTGCACTCTAAGCCATCTGCCTGGTTCAGGCCTACCCAGGGCAGGGAGCATCACCTCCTGAGAGTCCTGTT
Source organism: Hylobates moloch (assembly GCF_009828535.3). Taxonomy (NCBI): domain Eukaryota; kingdom Metazoa; phylum Chordata; class Mammalia; order Primates; family Hylobatidae; genus Hylobates; species Hylobates moloch. Next base: position 58,784,733 of record NW_026652289.1, read on the forward strand.
TCACATCTACCTCCCCTACCCTCCCAATCCCACCCAAGACCCCACCAACCCATTTTTTTCCACAATCTGCAACCTTGACTCTTGCTTTGACACTCTAAGAAGCTCTCTGTCTTTCCCTCTTGACCTCTCTTCCTCAAGCAATTGGATGACTGGAAGGAGGCAGCCTGGACTCAGCTCTCCCTTCCTCTCTGTTCCAAGTCTGTTGGATCCTTGTCCAGGCTTTTCCTCTGCTTCTCCCTTTGGTGCATTTGCATCACTCCTAGCATAGCCCCTGCTACCCTTGCAGGAGGATATTTCTGAAAACAAACAAACAAACAAACAAACAAAAAATTCTCCAAGTCCTCAAAGGAAATACACAAAAACACTGGTCATGGAGGTGAATAAGTCATGAGGGTGGGGCCATTGTGAATAGGATTAGCGCCCTTATAGAAGGGTTTGACTGAGGGAGTTCTTCCCTTCTGTCATACAAGAACAGGTGAGGACACAGCATTTGTCCCCTTTGGAGGACACAGCAACAAGGCATCATCTTGGAAGCAGAGAGCGGCCCTCATCAGACAACTGAACATGCCAGGGCTTGATCCTGGACTTTCAGCCTTTGGAACTGTAAGAAAATAAATTTCTATTTCTTATACATTACCCAGTCTCAGATATTTTGTTATAGCAGTAAAAAAATAAAGAATTAAGAGAGTTTCCAAACTTTAGAAATATGTATTATAAAACTTGGTGAGCTAAGAGAATCACAGTCTTCAACTTTTTTACCCTCCCATTGAAGACCTAAATGTGATGTGAGTATCAGAGGTGGAAATTGGGGCTGCTGGTGAGGGAAGGGCCTTTGCTGCCTTTTAGGAAGGCAGGAAGAATCCAAAATGGCTGCTGACCATACAAGGAACAAACCATGAAGACCACCACAGGGGACCACTCACACTCAAGTCTGGGCTGCTGGTGCAGCACCTCCAACAGGCTCCCGGGAGGAAGTAGCCTGCACTGCTCAGGGAGTGGGCAGCCTCTTCAGGAAGAAGCTTTCCTGGGTCAGAATTCAAACTCGGGTCCATCTGTGTCCAAAGCCTGCATGTGTCTCCATCATCATCTCCCTTTCTAGCACACACAAGATCATTCTGAATCCCAATGGACTTTGCCTTAGCTTTGTTTATTTCTCCAGTGGCCATAGTATGGACACATCCCCTTTACCTCCCCTTTCTCCACCCCCCTTGTACCACCATCTTCTACAATAATGCCAAGATCACCCGCCCTTAGACCCTGAAAGCCCCCTGACACCCTTTTCCCTCTGTGCCAGTTAATCAAACCTTACAGTCTCAGCTCCTGGAGAATTTGTCTTGGAGTCTGGTACAGATTCTCAGCTCACAGCAAGGCTAGGGGAGAATGCTGTGAACTGATGGTGTGTGTTCTTTCAGATGTTTCACATTTGAGTGTATATAAAAGAGCAAAATGGGCTGAAGAGCCAACATTTGTGCTACAAAAACATGTCATATCAACAACAGCTACCTTGTCCCCAGAGAAAATTAGGTTGTATAGATGTGAATGTGGGTTTTTTTTTCTTTTTTTTTTTTTCTGGGGGTGGAAGTGTTGTATTTTAATGCCTGATTTTGGCAGTTGGTGCAGAAAAATAATCGTGATGCCAATGGCCAAATTTTCCTCCATCCAATCTCAGAAAACTCGAGTTTATGTTTAAATTTCATGCAGCAGAGTTATATACACAGTGCATGAGGGCGGCTGTTCAAAATGTACACATTTCTAGCTCCACTGTAATTTTTTTTCTTTTTGCAAAAGAGAACTGAGACATAAACACCACCCCCGTCTGACTGCACACAAGGTATGTATGTATGCGACAAAAATAACTCCCCCGGGATTTCTACAGCCAGGCTGTCATGCACAGGCACTGCACACGCCAGTGCAGATTGCTAACAGGTGTGGCTCGGGGGAAGGATGAAGCCAAGGACAGGCTGTGATGACTGCACGTTGGTGAAGTGATGGCAGAGAGGGGTGCACCACCTCCCTCTCCCACGACCTGGCCCCATCCCCCTTCCACAGTAAGTACCAGGCACGATCTTGGGCATCATTGCCAAAATCTGGGATTCCGAGCAGTGCTATAGCTCCAAGATTGGCCTCTGGTAGGAATGTGAGAGGACATAAATGTGATCCTGAGTTTGGGGAGCTGGAGTAGCCACTCTGAAGCAAGGCTGGACTTGTTCCCTACTGTCCACTGCTTTAGAAACCAATGGTCTTAGGTCCCTGCAGAGTCCAGGATGATGAATACTGAGGTGCTCTAGAAACATTGTCTGTTTCCGGAGCCTCCCTGCTGCCCTGTGAGATAGAAGGAGCAGGACCCTCCCACTTCACAGGTGAGTCTGTGAAAGGCTGAGTGACTGCAGTATGGTCATACAGCCAGGCAAAGGCAGAAAAGAGCCTGGACATCTTCTGCTGCTTTTGCAACAGACTATGAGGAGAGGCCCAGGGGAATAGCATGCAGGGTGCAGGGTGATTTGACTGGAGGGACAGAGGAAGTCCTGCCTCACCCATTTGCAGACCTGAAATCCTCAAAGGGAGTCAGCCATTGGATGTTGACAAAATTTCCCAAAGGTGTGTTAGGTGGCACCTGGATTCAAGATGTGCAAAAGCGTTAAGAGGCTCTGTGCCCAAAAAGTTTGGGCAATGCTGATTTAAACAAATGTAAAGCATTTTATACCCTGCAAGACTTCTCAGAGCCCTTACTATGCTAATGACCCAAGGTGGGGACTTAGTATGCAGGATCTTCCAACCACATTGACCGGAAAAGTACTTTCACAAAGCCCTTTTCAGACCTAGTGCTTTGCAGACCCACACTTTGTGGAACGCTGGATTAAGGCAGTGATGAGTTTAGAAAGGCATATTTTTCTCAGGGAGGAGAAAAATATTTTTCTAATATTAGTTAAATCCTTCTAAATGCAAAGTGGTTTAACAGATTAGCTTTAAATCATCTGAAAGACTCTGAAGAAATGGGACACAGGAAAGGTAAGTTTTGATTTGAAGAAGAGCAGAGGGAAGTGAAACTGCCTTAAATCCAATTTGAGAAAAGCTTATTTAAATGTGTTGCTGGAAAAAAAAAGGAAAGAAGAAAGAAAGAAAGAAGAAAGAAGAAAAAAGAAAGAAAGAAAGAAAAGAAAGAAAGAAAGAAAGAAAGAAAGAAAGAAAGAAAGAAAGAAAGAAAGAAAGAAAGAAATGGTTTTGAGTTTTGTTGAAGTTTGGCTTTGTACCAAGAACTCTTAGGCCAAGGTGAGACGTAAAAGGTGCTAACGCGTTGCCCAAGGGGCCTATGTCAGATTCAAGCAAAGCCCAGCCAGAGGCATCTTGGGGGACAGCTGTTGGCTGGGGGTGTAGGGGTGGGATCTGGGAGCTAAGCTGTTTTTACTTCATCTTGAAAAGGAGAGAAATAGCTGCTTTCTTAGAGGAAAAAAGCATTCGTATATTATTTGGGGAGGCTGTGATGTAAGAACACATCTCTGCTCCATCAACTGTTGGTGGGAGTGTAAATTAGTTCGACCACTGTGGAAGACAGTGTGATGATTCCTCAAGGATCTAGAACTAGAAATACCATTAGACCCAGCAATCCCAAAGGATTATAAAGCATTCTACTATAAAAATACATGCACATGTACGTTTATTGTGGCACTGTTCACAATAGCAAAGACTTGGAACCAACCCAAATGCCCATCAATGATAGACTGGATAAAGAAAATATGGCACATGCACACCATGGAATACTATGTAGCCATAAAAAAGGATGAGTTCATGTCCTTTGCAGAGACATAGATGAAGCTGGAAAACATCATTCTCAGCAAACTAACACAAGAACAGAAAACCAAAACCTTATGTTCTCACTCATAAGCAGGAGTTGAACAATGAGAACACATGGACACAGGGAAGGGAATATCACACACCAGGGCCTACCAGCGAGTGAGGGGATAGGGGAGGGATAGCATTAAGAGAAATACCTAATGTAGATGATGGGTTGATAGGTGCAGCAAACTACCATGACACATGTAGACCTATGTAACAAACCTGCACATTCTGCACACGTACCCCAGAGCTTAAAGTATAATAATAAAAAAAAATGAAGCTCTAATATTCAAGCTCCCAAAGGCAGGGCCTGGTTCTCATTCACCCAGTTTAGGGCCCAGCGAGGGAGGACAATGTTTGCTGGGCTAAACTGGACACCTGGCCCTGGTGTTTTTAAGATGGGATTCTACTGCAAACACAACAAGACCTCCCTTAGTACACAGTACCTTCCGGCAGGATTGTCCTGGAAGTTGTGAGTCTGCCCAGGGATTGGGGGCAGGTGATTTGGGAGTGCATACCTGCCTCTGCTTCTCTTCAGTTAGGTGGCCACAAGCAGGTCCCTTAACCTTTCTGAGCTCCAGTTTCCTCCCTGTAAAATAGGGATCCTGAAAGCTGCCTGGCTTACCTCCCAGGTGACAGGTGGATTAAATGAGAAGGAATAAACGCATGTTACAAAAGGAAGATGCTATACAAATTCCAGTTATTATTACATGACAGAATGTAAGCGATGTTAGGAAGGCATCCTCTCCTATCTAGAAATATTGTTTTGCCAAGGCATGTCAAAGGGCCTGAAATGTCATTATTAGAAATTCATTCCCTGGGATGTTAAAGGCTTTTAGATGTTTAAGACATTTTCGCTAAAATGCATTTGGGAGGCATCAATATTCAGCCATTATCTCTGGGCCTCTGAGAGTCTGGCCTGAGACATGGACTTTTCCTGGCTGGCAGCAAACCAGCAAACCAGTGGGGATGGGGCTGAGGAAGGAGGGGTGTGATAAAGAGAAGCCAGCGTCCCAGGCAGGTGCTCCCCAAGTGTGAGATAGACCAACGCTTCTCACCCCTGTGTGTGCCCACGAATGACAAGGGGAGGGAGTTAAAATGCAGAATCCCATTCAGGGGGCCTGAGTGGGGCCTGAGAATCCTCATTTCTAGGGAGATCCCAAGTGATGCCAACACTACGAGGACCACATTTGGAAGAGCAGTGATACATAACAGCAAGCCCAAATGTCCCCAGAAAACCAGGCTTTGGTAGAAGGCCTAAGCCCTGCGGCGTGTGATGGTTTGGGAGGAATTCTGGCAAAAAGCAGCTCTCCCTCATGAGAGAATGACTAATACACAGGGCTGCTGTTTTTAAATTTGGATCTGTATTTTTGTGGGATCTTGGTTAGTGCTCTGAAGAACTGTAACATGCACACACAAGATGGGGCCTTGAGACCTTGCTGGGGCCCATGCCCGCAGGGCCCAAGAGGGCCTAAATCCCCCCCTCCCCTCTGGCTCACACCTGGAGCCCCAGGTTCCCCCTCCCCTCACCTTGTGTTCTACTTCAGCTCAGGTTTTCTCAGAGGCCCTAGCTCTCCCCCCTGCCTTTATGTGTCTGAATGATGTGTGGGCGTGCTGTTTCTCTCTCTCTCTCTCTTTCTCTTTCTTTCTATTTGTCCCTCTCCTTCTCCCCCACTTTCCCCCCTGCCCCCTCCATCATCATCATCCTTATCATCCTCCTCCCCATGCTGTCTCTCCAGTAGCTGGTTCGCAGAGGATAGGTGACTCACAACCTCACCAAGTGATCAGAGCTCACTCTCAGAAATCACCAGCATTTACACACTGGACCAGAAGCCCCCTGAGGGCAGACACTGCTTTCTTCTGCTTGGGGCTCCACTGATGGCATAGCGCCCAATATAGGGAGAGGAGAAAGAGATTGGACATTTTCCCACTGCTTGTAATACATACTTGCATTTGGAGGGCCTCATGGCAGGGCGCCTTCAAAACCCAAGTCAAAATACACAGTGCTTCCCAAGCTCTTGCTTTCTGGCTTTCTCAGGTCCTTCAGGTTAGCATGAGTGTGAAATTAGGAAGAATCAGAATGTGATGAGTAAGACCAGTCATAGAGCACAAGAATCCAAGTGATTATCTGTGAATGTGTGACTGAAGAGCCTCTCCCACCTGGACTCTTGGGTCTTCCCTCGGGGAGAAGGAGTGGGGAGGGGGTAATTCCTGGGAGGAGTGAGCTGCACGGCATCTCTAAAGAGGGAAGCCAGACCAACTCACTGATCTCACTGAATTTCGGACCCATGGCATTTGGTGGGTGGAGCCTGCCTTTCAAGGAAAATGTGGTCATCTGAGCTCAAGGACAGGGTTGTCATAAATATGCAACTTAATGACCAAAGCTCAGTGATGGACACGTGAAGTTTATTATATAATTCTCTCTATTTTTGTGGAGATATGACATTTGTCAAAATAGAAAGAAATAAAAGAAGAAGCAACACATGCCTTGCTTCCAATATAACTTTCTGATTAGAATCTGACTACTCCCCATCCTGTTGGTAAAGACTGCTCCAACCCCAGCCACGAGGTCCTGATTTATTTGGTGGCTATATTTCCCTTTGCAAATTATGAATGTGACATTCAGGTTTAGACCAGTATTGCTCAAAGTGTGGTATGTGGACAGGGGCCTGTGACTTGTTCATTACCAGAATACAAGGACATTGAAAGAAAACCCTTAGAGACTCATGTGGTCACTTGGCATTGCCCTAACATCTATGCACACGGTCAGTGGACTGGTCTTGTCTCATCAAATAAGATTCAACTGGTGAGTTTCACGTAATATGAACTGAGTGTTTGTCACACACACAGTGGGGCTGTATGTCAGACCATGACAGACCAGAAAATTCTTTTCTTAAGTGGTATTTCAGAACATACAGTTCAAATCCTTGGGGTTTTAGTTAGCATAAATGAGTCTGTTAGAATCTAGACACCATGGAGTACCAAAAAGAACACATTTCTAGACCTACAACAGCAAGACCCCATGCACGGCCCTGCCTAGATCACCCGTGGATCCCTATGCCCTACTCTTACCTGCTCCTCAACCAATATATCAAAAAGCAACAGATGCAAAGCACACCCAGTGACAGGGACAAACCAGAGCCCCTGTCTCCCTTTCCTTTTTCGAATTAAAATGGCGAAGCATTGAGGCTGCTTCTTCCAGATTCCGCTTCCCAGGAGGACCTGGCAGCGACAGACGGTCACTGAGGAGTCCCACGCAAGCTGTCCAGGCTGGTCTGGAAGTGGGTGATCTCAGAAGGGATGATTTAGAGCACAGCGTGGCAGGGTTGGAGGCGGAGGTAGCTGCTCCCCACGGCGCTCATTAAGCTTCCATAGATTGCGTTTCCTGCCTCCCCCGCTAGCCCTCCAAAGTGCCTGTTATTAATTCATAAAAACACTGCAAGCGTGATTGAGTCCGCTGATTACTGGAGCAGGCAGACACAAGAGACGGTGAAATATTTCATGTCTCTCTACCAGGCTCTCAGGGGCTCAGGAGGAGGAAAAAAATAAAAAGAGAGAAAAGCAACAACGCGAAGAAAGGAATATGGAAAAAAAATGGTGTTGTGAAATATTAATCAGAACTGTTTGCCCCTGGGGGCCAAAAATATGAGGCGGCATAATCAATGTAGCAAGAGCTGCCCGGCGACATGTCTTTGAGAAGCTGATTATTGCGAGTAAACACAGCTAAATATTCTGGATCTTTGGACTGTGCCTCTGGTGTCGCTGGAGAATCCGATTCCCTTATCATCCTTCTGCAGGCGTGGCCCCAGGGGAGCGTGGGAGGTGCTGGCTGGATGTGGCTGCATGGGCAGGGAGTCACTTGGGCCCAAGCAGGAGCTGTGTTCATTCTTTTCCAAACGCTGATTCCAATGGGGTGGGAGTGGGTGTGTGTGGATGATGCCCAAGGCGGTGTGTGTGTGCATGGGGGTTGGAGCAGACTCTAGAGTCTACTCCTGACAGCTAATGACACGATACGAGCCATGCCAAGGGAGCCCTGGCTCTAGAGTGGCCTTCTTCAGGGTTCCCAACAGGAGACCTGGTAGATTTGGGGGTGATTCAGGAGGGGCTGTGCATTCAGGGGTCTCCACGGAGATTGTAGTCTATCCAGCTAAACTGTCCTGGAGAGGGCGTGGTGGGTCGACTGCAATATAAGCTCATGGCATACACATTATTGCATTAAAGGGCCCCATGTCTGCCCTGCATCCCTCAAGCTCAGTGACTGGGCCATGAAACCTGGATGCATGAGCAGAAGGGAGCTCTCATCTGTCACTATAGGCTGGAGTGAGCCCAGGGATTGTCCAACACCAAGGGTGGAGCGATGTGGATGTGGGTTTTACAGGTGCTGAGTCTGAGACAATCAGAGTGGAAAGTGAATTTAGACAACAGGAATTGCAACCTCCACATTGTGCAGAGGCCCAGGGAAGGGCGGTGACTTGCCCAACGTCACATAGCAGAAATAGGATTCTTCATATATAGGTTAGGGTCCTGGTATACTGTTAGGGCATGAAGAAGGAGGAGCAGAGGTAACTGATGGAAATTGTTCTGCACCGAAACTTTGGGCCTAAGGAAAGCTTCCTGTCAACTACAAGGAGACTGGGTCAGAGGGTTTGAGCCTAGAGGAAGAGATCGTACCCCAGAATTTCTGTGTCCTAGCTCCAGTTCCACAACCAAATTTTCAGAGGACCTTGATCAAATTATGTCCCCTCTCTAAGCCTCGGTTTCCTCATTTGTAAAGGAGTTTGACTGAGTAGTGAGAGCAAAGATCTCACCAAGTCCATGAATGAGAGCAGTATTTGCGGTTAGCTGTGGCCAGGACCTTTTTTATGGAGGATAGAAAGAGGATCGGGTTTAGCAAGGCACACAGGACTGTCATAGCATCCTCCATCCAGAGACCAGGAGAGCATCTGCCACAAAGGAACTTGGGAGGAGAATCACCCTTTGCTCTGAAGTGCCCTGACTTACCTAATTCTCCCTTTGGTGCTAAATAGAGAAGCTAGAAGAGCCCCATCTCTGCCCTCTATCAGTCATATCAGCTTCAGCAGAAGATTCAAGATAGGGCAGGCACTGAGGAGATAATGGCTGATTGCTTTGGTGAATAACTCAACTTAGAAAAGAAGTTTTCCTGGCCAGGCATGGTGGCTCATGCCTGTAATCCCAGCACTTTGGGAGACTGAGGTGGGTGGATCACAAGGTCAAGAGATCGAGACCATCTTGGCCAAATGGTGAAACCCCGTCTCTACTAAAAATACAAAAATTAGCTGGGCGTGGTGGTGAGTGCTTGTAGTCCCAGCTACTCAGGAGGCTGAGGCAGGAGAACTGATTGAACCCAGGAGGCGGAGGTTGCAGTGAGTCGAGATGGTGCCACTGCACTCTGGCTTTTACAGAAATAACACAGCAAGGATGACCAAGGTTCAACAACTTGCCCAGTCCTGGGAGCTGGCCATTGGTGGAGCTTGGCCTTGAACAAGTGCCTAGCTGATTCCTGAGGCCCCTGACCTTTTCACTCTGCCTCCCATTGATGTCAGAGGCTAAAGAGGAAACGTGCTTTCCACTGCTGGTTTACTTTCAGGCCAGTAAAGTGAGCTTTGGACTGAGAAGAGGGCTAGGAGAGGAGCTGGTGGTACAGCTGACAGCTGTGATGAAGGGGGTGATCAGGGAGCCCAGATGGCCCTGAACTCAGTTCAGTCTTCTGAGGCCAATGAACTATGCTCCTGAATCCTGAGAGAGCTTGCAAGACCACCACATAGCTGATGGAGAAATAGGAAGGACTGAAGAGAAGAGAAAAGCTGAATTTCAGTGGAAATAGGGTGTGCTTATGAATTTGATATTGATCTAGGGCAGTATTGTAGCATAAGTCATTAAAGCCACAAGTTATCAGCAATTAGGAAATGAAATAGTGATCATCAGGGGCCAAGATGGCTTTACAAAGAATAGGTGAATCAAAATAAGCCTATGTAAAAATAAGCTCTCTGTGACAAGGTTACCAGACTGGTAGTCAGAGAAATACAATAAATATAAGAGATCTAATTTCATTAAAGCAATTGGCATGTACTCTCAGTACATCCTGATGGAGATGAAGAAATACAGATGGAGAAATATGGGCAGGAACCCAGGAAACTGAGTTTAGCATAACTCAGGGGACTATAAATAATGCCTAATGCCTGGATTTCCGTAGATGCTCAGCAACATTTCCTAAATAGAGTGTCCACTGGGCTGTAGCTGTGGCTGTGACTGAATAAGACCCTGCCCCAGCTAACAATTTTACCCATTATCTGATATAGACAGGAAGTCAAGTTTAATATTAAATTGAGACTAATACCACAAGTATAACACGATCTTTTTAAAGTCCTCCATATACCCTCACTTACCCTTAAAATAAAATAAAAAAATAATTGAATATACAGAAAAGGTCCTGAAATACTACAAAGAAAACCTGACAACAGTGGGGAGGGAGTGAAGGATGAGTGTCAAGGGGAATTCTGATTTATCTGTGGTAATTATTTTATAATTCATACATTATATGAATAAAATTTAAAAAATAAAAAGAGCAGTCAGGCTCATCAAAGACTTAATGGGATGTGAATATCAGACATGTTGTTCGTTGGGTGACATAGAAGGTTCCAATCCTGGGCTCTATGTGTCTCACCTTTGATACAACTCTTGTTTGTGATGTTGATCTTTCTTCCCCACCCCCACTTTCTGGAACCCTGTTTTCTCTCTTACACTGTCTGGTTTAGACTTGTGGTCTCCAAATGTAGCTGCACATCAGAATCACTTGATAACCTTTTAAAAACCAAGAGATCTGGGAGTCACCCCATCCCTAACAATGAACTAGCCACCATCCTTACCCTTCTTGTGGCAGAGAGTACAAACAGTGATGGATACTAAGCACCCGGCACCTAGCTCTCCCTTTTGGTTCTTATGACACTCATGGTGGGTGTGTGATTACCATCAAAAAGATGGGGACACAGAGGCCTGCGGAGGTGGAGACCTTTCCAAGTCCATGCAGTTGGAACATGGTAAAGCCACAATCTGGAGGATTACCTATGTAATATATTGTGAGGGCTCAGAGTAAAGCAATGGTTTTTCATGGAGGAAGAACAAGTTCAGGAAAGAAGACTTCACTGAAGAGATGGCATTTTCATGTCAGCTTGAGGGAGGAGCATGGTTTGATATTACAGGCAAGCCTGGTGGGAGAGGTAAGGAACTGCTCACATAAGATCTGAAGATGTGAAAACCATGCCCTTGGAGGGTAGCAGGTGCTGTCCTCTGGCTTGGAGGCTCATGGCAGGTTGGGTGAGGTGGCAGCATGGGAGGGGGCAGTGGGCTTCTGCATTCCCCCAGTCCATCTCCTCTGTCAGTGCTTCCCAGAGAACAGCCACTCAGGGCCCTGTTAGCCCATCAGTCAACAATTCTTGACCCCCTACAGTATACAGAACCTGAACTTGTCCCTGGAGCTCCCAGAAGCATGGGAAAAGATGTTTCCCTCCCTCAAGGGGCTCAACTATGCTTCGAAGGAATGCCAAATGACGATTTAGAAAATCGCTAGCAAGCCAAGACAGAAGGCTGAAGAGGTCACGCTGCTTAGGGTTACCTGCAAAATGAGGACTTCAGACTACCCATGCTGGTGGAGGACAGTGGGAGAAGATACTGCAGAACCCAGCAGAACTTCAGCTGAAGGGTAAAGCTAACAACAGAAGGAGAGCATAACAAACACGGGGCACAGCCAAGCAAAGGTGCAGAGATGGGAAGCGCCAGGGCATGCGGGGGCCAGGATGGGGCTGCTGGCTCCTGTCTTTGACCCTGTCCTGTGGGTGTGCTTTGGAGGGGAGCTAGGCTGCCAGCTTTGATTTTGGAACTTCGAGACAGCTTGAAGCCCTTGAAGCCAGTGACCCAGCAGCCTTTAACTTTCAGTGCCTCAAGCAAGTGGCTGTTCCTGCAGAGGGCTTCAGGCAGCCCAAGCCCCGGGGAACTGGAACACCTGTGGCTCCCCTACTCAGGCAGCCCTGGAGCCCCAGAGTCTGAGGGACAGTAGCTGTCTTCTACCTGCAGGGCTGCTGGGACGATTAATGAGCTCATATTTATAAAGGACTCTCAGCTCCTCAGAAGGGCTCTGTAGAAATACGAGTGGGTTATAATTACCACCACTGTAATTAATGAGTCCCAACTTCTTAGAGAATATAAAGTGCTTAATAAAAGGAGGGGGAAAAGAAAGGGAAAAAACCTAACGTGTCTGAACTTGGGATTTTTTTCTTTTTGTAAAGTACACTTTGATAAGGTATCAAATGATATTGTCTTCTCTCCTTTCAAAACTGAGAGGAGTCCCAGATGGCATGTCTCAATGCCAAGGGCAGCGTTTCCAGGAATAATGGAGTGCCTTGCAGCTCTCTGGAAAACACTGGGCTGGAAATCAATCCTGCCACTCCCAGTAACTTGGAAAGTGAGTCTTCGTCTGCAAGGGATGATGTTGCCCACCTAACACATTGGGTGGGGGGTGGCTTATGAGCTTAGATAGGGAGGGCACCACCAGTCCATGGCCACCTACACTCCAGATCCCAACTGCTCTACCTGGTGAAAGAAATAATGTCTCCTGCTTGGCCTAAACTGAAACGTTAGTGAATACACACTTCCACTTTTCCATTTTGATTAAAGTTTATAATATACACATTTTTGCTTGTTTGTTTTGTTTTGCTTTTGAGATAGGGTTTTGCTCTGTCACCCAGGCTGGAGTGCAGTGGCACGATCACTCTCATTGCAGCCTCGACCTCCTGGGCTCAAACGATCTTCCCACTTCAGCCTCCCGAGTAGCTAGGACTACAGTCGAGTGCCACTACACAGGTTAATTTTTGTATTTTTTCGTCTCCCATTTTTGCCCAGGCTGGTCTCGAAATCTGGGGCTCAAGCAATCTGCCCTCCTCAGCTTCCTAAAGTGCTGAGATTACAGGTGTGAGCCACTGTGCCCAGCCTAGCTTTTTTCTTTGGTAGTCGTAGGATTATTATTCCCTTTGGACAAATGATCAGGATTGAAGGGAAAACACATTCTTACGGTTCTTGGAATGTATAGTTAATTTCTCTCTGAGTACTCAGTTGGCTAAACGTGTTTTATCGTGACTTCATCAGAACCATGTATTACCATTTTAATGTGCATATGTGTGTGTGTTTGTGGAACCAATGTGGAAGGGAGCACCATTTCTTTTGCGAGGTTTGCACCATTGGTCTAGTAGCTGAGAGGCTGGGAATTCTCACTCTGTCTCCTGGTACCTGCTGCTGTCAGTCAGGAGGTTATTAGTGGTGCTTCAACACAGTAAAATGGGTAGATGCATGGAGTTAACTTTTCCTCCATATAGAAAAATAAAAAATATATAACCAGGGATATACATATACTCCTTGGAAATTTTAAGAAATTGGATCGTTTGGGAAAATAAGCCAGAAATTAATTATATTTAAAAATAATTTTTAAACACTTGCATATGTTACCAATTTTTTTTTTTTTTTTTGCAAATTCAACTTGAAAAAAGTATTTGTAAGGGCAAAGAGTAGATAGCGTCACTCCGATGAGATGTAATTCACTCTCTAAGCTTGGCTTGGCGTGTTCAGCTGTCTATAGCGGCCTCAGGCTTCTTCCCGTATCTGGTGCTATCAAGACTTGTTGACTCTCAGCTGTTGGGAAATTCAAGTCCAACTGCTGTATTGTATTAATTCTGTCATGTCATTTGCTAGAATCCCCTAGGTCTCAGCCAGTTTGCTTAATGTTATCAGCTGTGTTTCGTTCTCCCTGGCCAGAGTTAGCATTTCTCACTTTCGCTCCTGCTCCTATGTAATGCATGGAGAATCTGTTGAGGAGACTTCTGTCTTCTGCTTGTGCTGACAATGCCTTTCCCAGCGGTTTAATGTACTCTCAATCTATTTGTGCAAACAATGCAGCATGTGAAACCACAGTTGGATTTTACTGAAAGCGACGGGTGTACCTGTCTACCTTCCTCCCCCCACTATGAGCCACTAAGGACAAGGACAGTTCTACTTGGCTTTGCAGCTTTTGGAAGAGGGAAATAAATGTAGGAACACATGTCAAGAATAGTTTGGAAGTCACTTGGCCTAGAACCCTAGAGCCTTTCTGGGAAGGGACATCTCATTAGGGAGAAGCTTTCTCCATACACCTGGAAGGAAAGCTACTGTTTCATTAAGCACGAGGCAGAGAGCAATGCTGTCTTCAGGTATTTGTGGAGACGTACAGCCTAAGTGCCTGCCTGCCCTCCTGAGCACCCCAGATGATCTGCCCCCAGTTTCTGCTGATGGCCCCACCTGAAGCACACCTACTGAAACAGGTGGGTGGGCATCTGACCCAGGTTTGGGCTATCTTACATTTTATCCCAATGCTGTGGTCTGAATGTGTCCCCAAAATTCGCATGTTGAAACTTAATGGCCAGTGTGATAGTATTGAGATGAGGCTTTTAGGAAGTAATTACGTCATCAAGACTCTACCCTCCTCGATGAGATTAGCCACCTTATAAAAGGCCTGTAGGGAAATAGCTAGACCTTTTTCTGCCCTTTTGACCCTTCGGCCACGTGAGGGTTCAGTGTTCATCTCCTCCAGAGGGCACAGCAACAGGGCACCAGATCAGACCCTCATCAGACACCAACCCAGGAAGAAGAAGCCCCCAGAACTATGAGAAATATGTTTCTATTGTTTACAAATTACTCAGTACCAGGTATTTTGTTATTGCAGCACAAGTGGACTAAGACACCCAGGGAATTTGGAACGGGGTCCTGGAGACTTTTCCTGTTGGCACTTGAACTGGCAGAGCAAGGTGACCATTCTCCGCTCTATACACAAGGGAGAGAAATCCAAAATTCAAAGAAGGAGAGAGAGAGACAGTGACAGACACAGAGAGGCAGAGAAAGAGAAGTGGGGAGGGGAAGGATGAAGTTAGGGGGAGGGGTACAGAAAGAATCTGAGGCAGATGAGAAGGTCGGGGGGAGTTGGAGATGGAATCCCACTGAGACCTAAGAAGGGGAAGGGAAGAGAAAAATCAAAACTTTGAGCCAGGTTCCCTGTTTCTGGCTCCAAGGCCTCATGGGCCCACCAGCTTCCTGTCCTCAGTATCTGGGATATTCCCATGAATCCTTACAATAAATTCTGTTTTGCTTAAAGCCACCAAGTAGCTTTCTGTTCCTCGCAACTAAATGATTTTGGCTTAAAACACTCTTGGTTTTCTTAATACATTGACCTCATTCACTAACCTTTGTAATTTTTTTAATTTTTAACAAGTAAAATCTAATGAGGAAAAGATGCTAATTTCTCCTATTTATTCCTTCTGCAGCAGAGATTTTTAGTTGCCTACCTCATATCCATTCTACTCTCCCTGTACTTTGGAGGTAGCATGTGCCTAACTAAAAAGCTGCTGCTCCAATCTCTCGAAGTCATCCGGTGGGGTCCCCAGGAAAGCCCCTGAAAGGGGCTGACTCAGATGTCAGGTGAGTTTTGTTCCTTCCTTCCTCTTAGAATCTTTCTGTCTGGAACACGGACATGATAGCTGGAGCTCCAGCAGCCATCTTGTGAATAAGAGAATGGGGCCACACTTTGGGGCTGGCAGAGCAGAGAGCTGGAAGGAGCCTGGGTACTTGATGAAATCATGGACAACCCTAAGCAGTTGGCAAATAGTTATCTATGGCCTACTTGGGCTTACCAGCTCTACCCTAGGTCCAGCCCAGAGGACCTCAATCCCAGCTCCTTTATCCTGATCTGTATCCAGGCTCCTTGTTTCCTCTCTGGGACTTACTTACATTACCTTAATGTCTTCCTTTTTATCCCGTTGACTCAGCTCTTCTGACTGCCTCTTCCACCCTGGGTTGACCTGAGTCTCCATCCCTTGTCTTTACTGTAGCCCACTCCTGCTGCATGGCATGTCCAGCCCAGACTGGGATGACCCCAACCAGTTACCTGCACTGAGAGCCAAGACCACGACTACAAATCCAGTTATTCAGAGTGCTAAGGCAGGACCATTTGTCTAGGAGACAAATCTGGCAACTCAAACCTGATTCTAACCCAGGGCTTTTTAGCTCTAAGTGCTGTGCAGCTTCCCAGACGCCCAAGCCAGATACCTGGGAGAAAGCCTGTATTAGTCTGTTCTCATGCTGCTAATAAAGACATACCTGAGACTAGGTAATTTATAAAGAAAAAGAAGCTTAGTGGACTCACAGTTCCCTGTGGCTACAGAGGCCACACATTCATGGCAGAAGGCAAAGGAGGCATAAAGGAGGAGAAACTTCACATCTTACGTGGTGGCAGGCAAGAGAGAGAGCATGTACAGGGGAACTCCCCTTTATAAAACCATCGGATCTCATGAGACTTACTCGCAATCACAAGAATAGCATGAGAAAGACCCACCCTCATGATTCAATTACCTCCCACTGGGACCCTCCCATGACATGTGGGAATTATGGGAGCTACAATTTGAGATTTGAGTGGGGACACAGTCAAACCATATCAAAGTCCCTCTCTCACCACAACATTCAGAAGACCTCCCTTTCCAGGCAACTCCATCTGCTGCTAATGAGCATCATTTCTCTCTATCTCACTGCCACTTCCTGTTCAGTCTGCCATCCTGTCTCTCCTGGATTGTCCTAACCGCCCCTCTCTGAGATCTTTTCCTTCAACCTTGTTTCTGACCCAGGCTCCACCCTGTAGACAGTGTGGCCTTTGCAGAACATCAATCCGATTATCTCCTTCCCCTGTTTAGCGCATTTCAAACACTCCCTGTTGCCTCTAGAATCTCACTTGCTTCTTGGGCCCTGTGTTCTATTTAAACATGAAGCTCTGGCCACTCTGACCACTTATCTTCCTCCCATCATCCTTAGGAAGCATTCCGTGACCTTTGGACCAGGTGGCATTTCCCTGCTGCTTGGTCCGAAGACCACTTGCACATCCCCTACAAGAGCTCTCAGCTCTTGATTGAAGTCACTCACTGTCAGGGCCTCCTCTGCGGGGCAGCACATTCCTTAATGATGGGCCCACCCCACCCAGGTTTGCTCTGGGCCCACCATCCGGTTGAGCACCTGGCACAGGATGGGCCTTAGAAATTGTTGAGTAATAGAGGGTAGAGGCTTTTCTCAGGGCCTGGGCCCAACAGAGAGGGCTGAAAAATTCCCTCAACTTCAAGGTTCTTCAGCCATGACCTAGGGCTACTTCCATCCATCCAAGACAGGAGCCCTCCTGGGCTCCACCACCTGGCCTGTGAGGAATGGCAGCATGAGATCAGACAGGAGGGTCCCCTGCTGCCTGCTGACACCCAGGCCACCAAACATCAGAGGAATGGGGTTTCCTCCTCCTTTCCCCTCCTGAAAGAAAACCAGGATTCTCCCTCCTCCTTTGCCAGAAGTCAAAACCATTCCTAAAAGGCACTGGATGAGAACTTGGAATTGGCCTTGGGAAATGAACCCACATGATTGTGTAAGCTTAAGCTCTATATATGTAAAACAGATTCCCATGTCGGGGATGCTCTAGCACAGCGGCTCTCCAACTTGAGCACGCATCAGAATTACCTGGTGAGGGCCAGGTGCAGTGGCTTACACCTGGAATCCCAGAATTTAGGAGGCTGAGGCAGGAGGATCACTCGAGCCCAGGAGTTCAAGACCAGTCTTGGCAAAATGGCAAAATCTCATCTCTACAAAAAATATTTTAAAAAAAATCAGCAGGGCACAGTGGTGCACACCTGTAGTCCCAGCTACTTGGGAGCCTGAGGTGTGAGGATTGCTTGAGCCCAGGAGGTTGAGGCTGCAATGAGCTGTGATTACACTATGAAACTACGGCCTGGGAGCCAGAGTGAGACCCTGTCTCTAAATGAATGAGTGAATGAATGAATGAACAAATAAATAAATAAATCACCTGGGGGACTTGTTAAAACACAGGTGTTGGGCCCCACCCCCAGGTTTTGATTCAGGGCATCTGAATGGGCCCAAGAATTTGCATTTCTAACAAGTTCCCAGGAAGTGCTGATGCGGCTGGTTGGGGGCCCCACTTTGAGAGTCCCTGCTCTACTTGGACCTAGAGGAGCCACCCAAGAGCCTCTGCTACCCTCAGAAACAAGGTAGGTGCTCTAGCTGGGCACTGGCAAGCTGGAAAGCCATGGTCAGATGCATAGGAAAGCAGCTGTGATGCCACCTCTTCTGCCCCAGAGAAGGGCTGCTGGGCATCTCTTGGGTGCAAACCCCACACCCAAATCCTGGTGTACCCAGGGGCAGCCTGGGCTCCATTTAGCTGCCATTTCAGTCCCTTCCTAAAACCCTTGAAAAGAAGGAGAAAGATCTAAAGTCCTTACTCTGCACCATGGAAAAAAATATTAAGGAATTATCATGTAGCCTTAAACCCTATATATGCAAATGTTCTCATTTGAATAACTGCCAATTTATATGCCCCATCAAATTAGATATTCAAACTCTTGCCCGTGTATGTACAGTTGTTCCTTTTCCTGGTCCAGGCTTAAACAGTCACGTGAAGGATGAGCTGCCGGCTTCTCTTCTGGGCCCCTGTCTCTTTAGAACTGAAAGGAATAATTAGGGATTCATTTTCTGGAGCATAAATTGTCCCTTTGATGATTGGGCTGGCCCTCTTTTTTGTTACAGCTGTCTTAATGATACAATCATCTCCTTCTCCCATACATGGGCTCTTGAAAATGAATATTTTTTCTTTAATCCCCCTGGGTTTCACGATACCCCTGGAGGTTGCCATGGTGTGAAGTGGGACACACATTTCACAGGTGGGGAGGCTAGGGCCCAAGGTTTCACAGGTGACCACTTGGACTCAAGGCTGGGGTTTCGGATTCAAAACTCAGGCCTCTCTCTTTGTTCCATCTTGATAGCTGTACTCTTGTGCATTTTCTTTATTTTGCCTCAGAAGATCAAACTTGGTGATAATGTAAAACTCTTTTATTATTTTCTAAGAGTTCTCCAAAAACTACCTGATGACCTCTGTGGGGTATGTGAAGACAGCTGTTCTTACTTCTGTTGTGTAGATGTGGAAACCAAGCTAGAATGTATAGGGCAGGTTAGAATCAGAGCAGTGGATTCACCCAGTGATGTGCTGGGGCCAGCTGGGACCTGTTAGCAAGATGATTGTTAGTCTCTCTTTCCAGTTCTGCATCAGCGGCCTCACATGGGCAGCTGGAAATTGACCCTGGTAGGATTATTTACACCATGTGATATGGTTTGACTGTGTCCCCACCCAAATCTCACATGTTGTGGGAGGAACCTGGTGGGAGGTGATTGAATTATGGGGGCAGGTCTTTTCTGCATTGTTCTCGTCATAGAGAATGAGTCTCACGAGATCTGATGGTTTTAAAAATGGGAGTTTCCCTGCACAAGCTCTGTCTTTTTGCCTGCTGACATCAATGTAAGACGTGACTTGCTCCTCCTTGCCTTCTGCCATGATTGTGAGGCCTCCCTAGCCATGTGGAACTATGAGTCCAATTAAACTTATTTCTTTTGTAAATTTCCCAGTCTTGGATATGTCTCTCAGCAGCATGGGAGATATACCATGGGAATCATCAAAACTACAAATCAGAACCCTGTACCTCACCCCTCCCAAACCTAATTCTGGATCTCCCTCTCACGGAGAAGATGTCTGGGATAAAAAGCAGCTTTATTTTCCAGCCTTTATTTTGGCTCTTCCTGGCTACAGCCCTCAGCATCCCACTCTCATATCTTAAGGCACTGCACAGTGGACTCCTGAGGGAGGTGATCCAAGTACCCATGGCTGCCTTAATCAGGGGGACCAGCTCAGGCCAGTACCCCTGGGATATGCAGGGTCCCAGAAGACAGCTGGGGAGCTCCCTTTGTTCTAGAAGTATATACCACCCAAATGCTCTCTCACTACATCTCTTTGACCTGGGGGACCCAGGACCCTGGGAGTCAGGACATCCACCACCTGCCTGTTCTTCTCTGTTTCAGCTGGCTCAAACCCTGTGTAGGTAATGAATTCTCTGTCCCTGGAGATGGTCAAGGTGAGGCTGGGCAAAGACATGGCCAAATTACTATAGGAAATCCAAGCATCATACAGAAGGTAGGCCCAGATGTCCCAATCTGAGAAGCTAGGATTGTCCTTTTTGTGGTTGACTCTTAACCTTACCTGAATTTTAGAAGCTGCTGCCCTCTCCTTCTGGGTTAAAAGCATGGGCCTGTTTTCTCCCAACCTGTTCTGTCACATTGCAACACAAGTCTTTGTAACACAGGCTGACAACAAGCTGTCTGAATGCCACAGCTGAGGTCCTCCCACATGCTCAGAACCTAAACAGTGAACTGGGTTGCTAAAATCTCTGATTTCCCTTTGACATTTCCACCAGTAGAACTTCCCTGTTGGAACAAGAAACTGGCTTGAGTAGGTCTCTGTTAACTCACTGACTGGCAGTGCCTCATCAGCCCCATGGATATAGCAGGGCAGTGATGCATGGAGCCCCAGGCTGGGAGCTGCTGGGAGACGCGGGCTCTAGTCTTGGCTTGAGAAAAAAACCTTTCTCTTTTTTTCTGGACCTTGGTGTTCTCCTCTCTGTGTTGAAAATACAGGCAAATGACTTTGGACAGTTCATAATGTGAATTTCTTCCTTTTTCCTAGAAGAAATGGTCTGTTCCAGGGCTAACACTCCATCTCACCATTTTTATCAGCTCTCTAATACAGAGGGAATCCTCCAGCAAAAAAAGACAAGAAATAGCTGCATTTTCATGGAGGTGGGAGGAAATGTTTAGCGCATTTGAGGTTTATTTGTTTGTGACTTATACCCCATCTACTTCCTGAATGTATTTAAAGGAGTTTACAATAGTAATACATATATAAATTAGCCAGAAAGAGAAAGAAATAAACCAAAGAGGTTTCCCAAGCCGTTTAGAGAATTGGGAGAAAGAACTCTTTGGGAGCCGGGAATAAGATCTGATTAACCTCTGAGCTGCCTGGCAGGCAAAGCAAAATGAAGCAACCGAAAGATAAGATAATCCATGGCACGAAGATCCTTTTCAAGGAAAATCTGATCCTGGCCTGGGGGGTGGGGCCTTGATGCCTGGGAGACGAGGGTGGCCCACTGGCACTGGGTTGCTCTACTCCTTCATCCAGGTAATGCTAGCACTCCACCGCTGACCTCAACTCAACCCCCAGAAAGTACAATGGTGCCTTCTGTATTTCCACACCAGCTTCATAAATAAACATGGACGCCTAGGAGGAATTCCCCAAAGAAAGTTAGGAAATCAGAGTTGTGTTTATATTAAGGAGCAGGGCATGCAAATACAGCAGCTGTTTCCATCCGTAAATAGGAGAGGAGAGGGATTTGGTGGCTGTTTGTGATGATCAAGTGTGGTCTAGACCAAAATAGTCAAGTGTATTTGGGTTGGGAATTAGGTACAGACTAACATGGGGTGACTTGCTTCATGCAATGTCTTTGGCTGAACACATCGTGGACAAACCGGCCCTCCTAAAGTGAATATTATTTTACATGCACTTAGGCAGGCATCAATTAAAAGACTCCATTGGCTAATCTTTGGTCAAGGTTTGAAAACATCTGTTTCCTTGATCCATCTGGTATAGGTGACTTTTCTAATAGATGTTTTGATTGAAGAGGGAATCTAATGTACTCACTAAGTGGGAATTAATCAGCTTCCTCATGCCTGGATGGTTGTAAAATGCCTTTGCACCCTTCCCCTCTTCTAGCCCACATTCTCTCTTGCGTCACACTTAAACAAATCAACTTTAAGTTTACGTCAACTGGGTCAGGAAAGGGACACGGTGTGATCTGGATGCCTATGATTATTCTAAAGGTGAAGGCGCAACTGCCAGCCGTGTGTGCAGCCCCCACAGAGACAATACAGCCGGCCTCAGAGTTCCCACAAAAGCTCAACCCCCAGGGTATTTGCTGAGGCTTCAACACACAGGTGGATAAGATAAGAAACCTGCTGTCAGCTGAAGAGGTCAGATTAAGAGAACAGTAACTTCCAGAACAGTTTACAGGAGCCTGAGCTGAGCACACAGTGCTTTTCATTAGGTCCCTGAGGATGTCTGCAACCTCCTCTCTGTCCACCCCCACAGCCTGGAAGGAATGTCTCATTCGCATTGGACAAACCCTGTGATTCCCCAAAAGTGTCAAACCTTCTCCTGTGTCTTATGGGATTTCCCCTATCTGAAATGCCCCTCCTTAATTTATCTAGGGGTTCTCAATGAGAGGTGACTGTGTTCTCCAAGGGACATTTGGTAATGTCTGGAGATGTTTATGGTTGTCACGACTGGTGGGGGGCGGAAGGATGGTGGTGCTGCTGGCAGCCAGAGGGCAGAGGCCAGGGGTGCTGCTAAACATCCTACAATGTGCAGGGCAGCTCTCACAGCAAAGGATTATTCAGCCCCAAATGTCTCTAGTGCCCAGGATGAAAATCTCTAGCTAACATGCTACTTGTCCTTTAAGACTCAGCAAGAAGCAACACTTGCGCAAGAAAGTCTTGCTGCATTCCCCCTGGGCTCCCAGGCCTAGTAGGGAGTTGGGCCCCAGGGTAAATGTTTGAGAATGGCCGTAGGAATGAACACAGGCTTCCATGCCGTCTTGACTTTCTCTCCTGGACTTTCTTTCACCTGCCCAAGTCAGTTCCTGGCTAGTGGGCATGTGGAGCTCTTTGCCAGGAAGCCTCTGGCCAGTCCCTTCCAGCCTCAGTTTCCCCACCTGTAAAAAAGGAGCACAGACCCTTACAATGCTGACCTGATTCTGCCCCATGCTCCCTCCCCTCCGAGGTAACAGCTGCTCACTTCATAATCGCCTCAGCATCAACAGCTGAAGTGCAGAGAGAAACCGAGATTAACTCCACTCCAGCAAAACCGTGGGAGACGGAGAACCTTGTTAGAGAGATGACGTGAAAGCCTCTGTTTAATTAATCCCCAGAGCAGAGGCTTCTCCGGGCTGATGATTTGTACCCTCCAGCTGCCTCTTATTTCTGGTCACCCCACCTCCTCCTGCACCCCGCAGCTGGCCGAATCGACCCAGACAGCTCCACTTCAGACAGCAGGAGCCAGAGAAGGGCTGGCTGGGGCACCAGGCTGCCATGTGACCTTGGACAAGTCTCTTTACCTTCATGGGCCTCAGTTTATCTATCTGTCCAATGGGGATAGTAATGCTCAGGCTGAGTGTTACCATCTATCATGAGAAAGAAGATGCAGCTGATATTTCTGGGACTCTATTAAATATCAAGCCTTTTATCTACATTCTCACATTGTTCCTCATGCTGATTCTCCATCCTATAGAGGAGGAGACTGGGCCTTGGAGGTGTTGATGAATGCATGTGGTCCTGTGGTGGTGGAACTGGGATGTGAGCAGTTTGCCCAGCTCCAAGAACCATGCTCTCTCCCATGACACTGGCCTCGTGATCTATACTGTCTGTGGAAGACCTCTGGGAACTGGAGCTGCAATCCACACACAAGCCTTTCTCAGAATCACCATTGCACTGCACACTGTCATCCTTCATTAACGGCTAAAGCAGATGGGGGTGAGGATATCCTGGAGGAGAGGAAAGTGAAAGAGCTGTGAGCTGGAGGTGGGATTTGAGCTGGGCCTTGGAGGGTGGGCCGGAGAGGAGCAAGGAGGGCGTTCCAGGCAGAGGGAAGGACAAGCCCAAAGGCACAGCAGCTGGAGTGGGTGTGGAGGATGCAGGTGCTCGTGAGAAGGGCACCCCAAGCAAGGTAGGGACCAAATGGGAAATGATGACCATGGGGCTGCAGAAATGGGCTTGTTGGAGGAATAGGCTGTGCTCTCCATCCTCTGTCCGTGAAATGCAGCTCTCAGATCCCTCATTCACACTCTGGGTCAATGATAAAAACTGGCAAAAAAAAAAAAAAAAAAAAATTAAAAAGTAGAACCCTTGGAGATAATTAGCATTTTAATTGGGATCAGTGCTTCAGGGTAAAGGGAAGATGCTTTAATGGTAGAATTTCAGGCAGCAGCTGGCAGGTCCGGTAGGATCTGGGACGCTATTACACCATGCAGGGATCTGCCAGCCCACCCTTTTCCATCTCCCCCACTTTTCCACTCAGTTAACCTCACTGGGTACCTTCTCTACACCAGGCCTTGTGGTAGGGGCTTTACCTATAGGATCTCGTTTAATTCTCAGAACTCACTCCAAGTGTTTTCTACCCCCTTCTCCTCTCAGGCTGGCCAGGGTTTGTTGAAGTAACTTGCCCAGTGTCCCACAGCTCTTACTGACAGGGCTGACATTAGTCTTCAGACCCACTCAACTCCCTGTCTGGTGCTCTTCCGATGACAACTCTTGGCCTGATGGAAAGAACAAAGGGGGACTCTTTCTCCGCTCCCCAGACCCCAGTTGTGTGTCTCTGTTGGTAAGAGTAAATGTGAGGCCGGGTGTGGTGGCTCAAGCTTGTAATCCCAGCATTTTGGGAGGTGGAGGTGGGCAGATCACTTGAGGTCAGGAGTTCAAGACCAGCCTGGCCAACATGGTGAAACCCTGTCTTTACTAAAAATACAAAAATTAGCCAGGCGTGGTCACATGTGCCTATAATCCCAGCTACTTGGGAGGCTGAGGCAGCAGAATCACTTGAATGCGGGAGGTAGAGGTTGTAGTGAGCCCAGATCATGCCACTGCACTCCAGCCTGGGCAAGAAGAGTGAAACTCCATCTCAAAAAAAAAAAAAAGAAAAAAAAAGTGAATGCCTGCTGGCCTGGAGATCCAAGAGGGGCTCCAAAAAGTTTATTTCCAGCTAATTTAAAGTTCTCAGTTTAAGGACTATATATTGTTAAAAGTATTAACCATTTCATATGAAAATCATTCTAAAACGTCGAGCTTTCCTGTTCTAACAAGCGGCAATTAGGGAGTCCTGGGTGCTATTTATTTTTTCTTTAAAATATTTTTTTAAAAAACAGAAATGAGGTCTCACTCTGTCACCCAGGCTTGAGTGGGTGCTATTTATTTTTTCTTTAAAATATTTTTTTAAAAAACAGAAATGAAGTCTCACTCTGTCACCCAGGCTTGAGTGCAGTGGTGCAATCATGGCTCACTGCAGCCTCAAACTCCAGGGCTCAAGCGACCCTCTTCCCTGAGCCTCTGAGCGCTGAACCACAGGTGTGAGCACCTACACACCAGCTAACTGGGTGCTGTTCTATAGTAAAGGAATCCTCTGGTTACCTAGAGTTGAAGACTGCCTGGCCTTTATAGTTTTTCTATTTTGACCTACTTGGGTGCATAAAATCCCATCACCCACCTGCCTGATTTGTTTCACTTTTCCAGGGGAACGAGAAAGTGAAAAAAGACTTGGAGAGGGATAAAGTAGTGAAAAGCTGGGTGTGTTGGGTGACGTGGAAGCAGGCTTTCAACAGTCCCCAAAACAACAGTGGGGGAAATCACACATTTGCTCATAAAACCATAAAGGAGGAGGTGCTTATGCTTTTTGTCCATTTGGAGCCCATCTCAAGACACCAAGTGCCCAGCAAGAGGCCAAGCCTCCAGCTAGAGGCTCTGCCTGAGTCCCGCCCATGCTGATCTCCTCGCTGCCCAGAGAACACCCTCCTTGCCCGATGCCCCCAGGCTCTCCTTCTGGTGCAGGCTCAGAGGGGCTCTCTAGGGAGGGGCTGCTAACCCCAGCTAGGGACAGGCCCAGGCCCCAAGCTAAGCCCAGCTCCCACCCCTCTCAGGGCTTTGCCACTGGAGCCCAGTGAGAAGTAGGAGTGTAGGGGCAAGTCCAAGAACACCCCTCTCCACAGCTTCCCTGGCCTGGAGTTCCAGGACCAGCCTGGCTTGGCTCTCATTCTGTTTCTCAGACTGGTTCCGCAGCCACGGGCCCTCCTGTGAGTTTCCTGCCATCTCTCCAGCAAGGACCCTGCCTCATCCAGTCCAAAGCTGTTCTGTGGTTTGCAACTCAAGGACTGCTCCTGGGCAGCACGCTGTGTGTCCTTCCTTGCTGCTCTGGCTGCCTTCGTTCCCTGACACCTGCATGATGGCCTTCACAGACCCTCCTCTTCTGATCTGCACTTCTAATGGACGTGGGGTGATCAACCCCTTGAGATAAGCCCCTGGGGGGCAAGGGCCTAGTATGTCTGCCTGAGCATCCCTACAGGCAGCAGAGGCTTCCCTCTGTCAGTATCGACCACCCTGGCTCGGGGAGCTCCTCACTAAGAGAACTGAGGTTTGAAATAGCAGCCCCAGCGGGACCCTTTGATCCAGAGCCTAAGTGCAATTTACCGGAAATGTTAAATAGCCTTTTATCTTTACAACAGGAAGCTGGGTTGTGGCCGAGGGTCCCACATGTGAGGATGCCAGTCTGGTTTGGAACGTAAGCCCTGCCTAGAAGATGAGACACATGGTGGGCTGAGGATCAGCAATGCTGGGAGCCGGCTTCCCCCTGATGCTTGTATTTGTTTATTTCTCTATTTAGTAGGCATTTTTTGAGCTCCCCTTATGTACAGGTCAAATGCTAAGCATATTTAGATGTGCCTAGATATAGAGACACATTTAGAAAGAACGTATCTTCACAACTGCAGGCTCCGGGAGGTGAGGGCTGGGGTCTCAGCCAGGATCTGAGTGAAATTGCAGAGTGGCTGCCCCTGCCTGGTGTGCCACTCTGCTTCCACCACAAGATGCTCTAAAACTCCGTGGCCCATTGGCTCCGTCACATTCCCCAATACTGGCCACCCAAGCCACTCCTGAAATGCTCAACTCAGAGTTAGGGTGGATGCTAAGCAAAATAAACCATGTTTTCTCCTTTATCCTTACCTCCCATCTGCCCCAGTTCCATCCTCAATGCCAGAAATGGGCCTGGTATATTGTCCCACTCCCTGCATGGGGGAAGAAGGATGAGGAGGACAGCAGGAGAGAGTTGCATTTGAAAAGAGAAGTTTTGTAGGGCCAATGCTCAATCCAAAGAGAGGACCGGCCGATATGAAGCTACTGGGCTCCACAGTCCATTTTCAGATTGAATGATGTGGAAGGAGTGGTGTCCTTCCCTGTGCTCAAGTCTGCACCACCTGAGACCTGGGCAACAAGAGCCAGGGCCACCTCTGGCCACACCGCACCTTGGTGGTAATGGGTCCACAGGATCCATGGGTAAAGGGGGAGCCAGGGCCACCTCTGGCCACTCTGCACCCTGCGGGGAAGGAGTCCACAGGATATACAGATAAAGGGGAAGCCAAGATCATCACTGCACTGCATAGAAGTGCACTAGGGAAGGGGACCATGAATCCATGGGTAAAGGGGCCCTGCTCACTCCAAGCTGATGGCTTTTCCTTCTAGATCACAAGCTGGAGTCCAGGACCCCCAATTCATGCTTCCTAGGCCTGAGTGAGTCTTCTTCTATATCTGTCTCCCTGAGGTCTGACTATACCACCAATGACTGCAGGCCCTGGGCCCAAGGGGTGGCTTGAGGGGTGGTTGTTTGTTAGGGGAGGTGGACTATACATGGGAATATCCACAGGCATGAAAGTGGAGTGGAGCCAGCGTGGGCTGGGATGTCCACTTACCTTCTTGCTCCTGGCCCTGTAAATGTTAGAGTGCTCCAGTCCTGATGCAAAGTACAGGGGCATAACGAAAAGTGCCATCGTGTCTGCACTGTCATCAATGCTTACTGTGGTTATCAATTCACTAAAACAGACTCTCTCCAGACTAAAATTAAATTTTTTGAATAAGAGTAGCTTTTTAAGATGGAGGACTCACTCAAATATGTACTGAGGGCTGGTCCTGTGCGGGCGCTGGCCTCACAGAGCTTGCTGCTGCTCAGGAAAGATGGGTGTGAGTGAGAAATGCCATTTAAAGGGAGGTGCAGGATTCTTATCAGGGGACCTCAACTAGTGTGGGTGATCAGGAAAGCTTTCCTGAGGAAGGGATGTAAGGTTACAGATGGGGAAACTGAGGCTCAAAGGTGCTAAGTACATTAAGCTGAGTGGCTGTGTTGATTAGATGTCAATCTTACCAACTCTGGGAATGATGCCTTTTCAAGTATGAGTGGGAACACCACACACAGGCCTGTCTGTACATAACTGTCAACAATGTATACCCATCATTAGATTTTGGCATATCCTCTGCACATATGCATACACACACACACACACACACACACACAAACACACACTTGCTTCCAGTCTGAGTTTGGTGACAAGTCTGAATGGCAAAGAGACACTGGGCCCTGCCCTCAAGCCATTTGGAAGAAAACTGGAACCACCAGCCAGTTACAATGCGTCGTCTGCATGGAGCTTTGAAATCTGAGGCTGGTCTCAGCCAGCCTTTTCCTGCCTTGTGGTTTTTCTCCCCGGGGAACCAGGCCCTGCTGCGAGGCTGGATTTGATCAAAGCCCCCACAAACCTAAGCTGAAGCCACAACTCCCCGCATTATTAAAGTGTTTAATAACTTTCCAGGACTCCTCCCTCCCAAAGACCCTGAAAGGCCTCTTGTTCCTATTCACTCTCTGCCTTTTAATGGGAGGAGAAGAGGGGTGGTGGATGGATTTGATTTCCCTCACCGAGTTCACAATCATAATCGCCATGTTGGTAATTTCCATGTTCTGGAAACCTCCTTACAGTATAACAAATGCCCTCATTACCGTGTTTGCTGCCCTTAATGCAGTTTTAAACACGCTGCTCCATTTCAGTCAATCCGCTACGTGGCAAATAAGTTGCTGTTGGAGCTTCCTGTGTGCAAAACAGGTCTCCGGCCTGCTGGGATCCAGAGATTTCAATCTTATCTGGCAAGCAGAGTAATTTGAAATTTAATCATTTTTTCCCCAAGCGAGAATGCCTTATTATTACTTTTTAGAGACCTGGAAATCACTCTCCAAAATTTGGGGGTGGAGGTAGAGAGAGACTGTACCTGGACTCATGGCCACATCATCAGGGATCACTGAGCCTTCTCATCCAGGCATGGGGCAAGTTCTTGGGAGAATCCCTGTGACCCTTTCGGTTGCAGGGCTGGAGCAGGCAGAGCCGCCCAGGGCAGAGCCAGTGGGGGTAGGCAGGCCAGGAAGCCAGTGGGCATGCCCTGCAAGGCCTCTCCCCCCAGCCAGTCTTCCTTGTGCTCAGAATTCCACAGGGAAGAATTTTTTTCTCCCTTGTTGAAAGCAATCATCTTGAAAAGATACTACAGTATGCCAGGGTTAGCCACCAGGGTCTCGGGGATGTCATCCACTTCCCCGACTCATCAAGGAAGTCTGCTTTCACTGCAGCCTGCAACCGAGTGAGAGAAGCAAGAAGAATGCAGGAAGTTTTTGATAAAACCAAATTGTGTTTGTGGATCAGAAAGATGAGGAAGAATTTTCCTTAGATGGGCTTCCTGCTCATTACATTCAAACCTGGTAGGGGAGAAACAAGGTTTGAATGTAGTGAGCAGGAAGCTTGTCTAAGGAAAATTCTTCCTGTCATCAGCTGTGTATACTTCTAAGTGGGGGATCTGGTTCTTATCGCTGTCTGGCCAAAAAAAAGTTCTTTCCTATCTGGAATACACTCCATAATCCTTTGCATACAATTATGAACACGCGATACATTGACAGCTCATATAGGAAGAGAATTTAATAGACGGTTTCCCAAATTTGGCATCAGTCTTAAAATTTACATTACCTAAGAGCAATGAGTTATGAAGCTGACAGAAAAGTTCTCCAAATGATCAATAATATAAAACAAAATGCCATGGCCAATACCAAAAGGAACACAGAACTGGCCTTCTATTCTCTCTATTTAAAGAAACACAAAATTATTGACATGAGAAGAGAAGAATCAAATACTATGCAGTCAAAAATACAAGAAAAAAGTGTCTTAAAAGCATATCAGTGAACACAATGAAATATTGTGAGGTTTTTTTTTTCCTGGATTTTGTCATGTTTGTGTTTTCACCAGCTTTTTAAAATGTGATTTGTGATGTGTTGTGATTTCTTCCTCTAATACTCAGTCTCATATCTAATTTCCTCTCTGGCATTTGACATTCTTTTTCCTAAAGACCATCCCAACCAAACCTGGATGCAGTCTGGGCAGAGCAGCTGGGGCCTGCTGAGAGCCTGGATGTGGGTGGGAGAGAAGGGTCGTCAAGGACAACTCCAAGGTTATGTCTTTCCAATATCCGGATAGCAAAAAAGAATTCCCTTATTTATAAAACAAGGGGAATAATGAGGTTTTGAAAATGACCTTACTTGGCAAAGGAAGCAGTTGGCCTCTTACCCTGGTGTCCCATTATATTGCATTTTGAATATCACTGATCTGTGAAGTCCCAGGTCAGAGCTGGGCAATGCAATGACTGAGCGGGATTCCTGGGCGATGACACTAGGAAGTATCGCTGGGCGGGAGGGCTGGGGAACAGAGTTAGGCTCTCAGAAGGGACACAGACTTGGCTGAGTCAGCTGAGCCTTGGAGGGGCCCAGGGCGCAGAGCTAGGAGAGAGTAAGGACTGTTTCCCAAGGGCTGGCCCTGCCTGCGTCTGGTCTCCTCTTTTACAATCGCCAGCCTGGCTTTGTCCTAGCAGCCTGACTCACATGTAGACGCTACCTGCTCACACCTTAGTCCCCCTGCCACACCTGCTCCCCTCCAGGCTCCAAACTGGTTGTGGTTCATTCTAAGGGTTTTAATTCCCAGATTGTGTCTCCATTTTGCCTGAATGCCGTCTCTCTGGACTTCTCGGCATCTTTGCAGACAGGCAGGGTGGTCCCTCGCTCGCCTCCAGTGCTCTTTATCATCCTAAGTCTCACCCTGGCTGGTGCTGATTCAGGGCACCACCTGGCCCAGGTCACTTGCCCCCTCTGAGCACTGACAGATGACAGCATATGGCAAAGGCATACAAAACTCTCTGCCCCCTCTCCTCAGCCAACGTGAGGTCAAACCACAACCATCTTGGAGGACAAATTCATCCTATTTAAAATCATCCCCAGTTCCACTGAATTCTTTCTGCCCCCCAGGTATGTGGGCAGCTGCCCAAAGATGCTTACTGACCCTCCGCCAGTGCCATGCAGTAGATTAATCTGGAACAGTGGCATTGCTAATGTGGTGGTGGGGACACCACAGTTCCTTCAGCACATGCCCTTGTTCAACCTCAGCAAAACAAGCCCTCCAGTCCTTGGACCCTTCCTGTACAAGGACAAAGTGAACTGAAATTAAACAATTAAAGATTGATAGCAAATACTTCCATAGTGCTATTTATGTGCCAGGCTATTCCAAGCACCAAAAATAAATAAACAGCTTCTTTCCCCCTCACATCAACCCTATGATGTCCCATTCTGAGAGGAACCCTAAGAATCGCTCTCATGTGCTGAAAATTTACTTTGTTCTGGGCTTGCTAATAAATACTTTCCACCTGGGCTAACAGGAATCTGAGTCCCTAAGTGCAGATGTATGAGAAACACACTTCTTTATTCCCATCATCTTAAATCTGAGTCTGTGGTTCATCATTCCAGAGTGGTGAGGAGTTTTATCAGTTATTCTTGCTATCCCATCCCTTATCTCCACCCCACTAGGGAACTTGAAGTTCCTGCAGCTCATGTGTGTCCAGAACTGAAGGAGGGGCCTCGGAGGCCAGGCCATCAGGGACTGTTCTGGGTGAGCTCCTAAGATCCCTGGGCTCCCAGCCATTCCCCACCTCTAGGCTGCATGAAGGGCATGGGGTCTTCGCTAGGCAGGCAGCTGCCAAGCAAGCGCCAGCCTCCTCGAGTCTTCCCAGGGCCATACCTTCTGGAGTCGTGCCATGGTGGAGCTGGGTGAGAACACTCACTACCTGGGGACCCACCCACTGAAATCCCATCCCTGCATGGGCCAACTCCACTCTTTCTCCTCTTGAGGATCTCAAAAGCATGCCCTTCTCATTGTTCCTTGCAGGGCACCCAGAGCACCTACTGTAAGGTTGGAAACACAAGTCAAGAGAAACCAAATTTCACATGTGATGATAATGTTACACAAAGCCTGTGTGGCGCTTTCTCATTCTAATACTCACAGCAGCCCTGCAAGGTGGGTATGCTTCTTATCCCCACTTCACAGATGAGAAAACTGAGGCTTAGTGCTGGTAAATCACAGACCCCAAAATCTTACAACTCATAAGCAGGAAGTGAATCCAGGTCTGTCTTAATCACACCTCAACAACTCTTCCAGTTTCTATCTTTTGAAAGCTACTGAGTCTAACACTGAAAAAAACCCCAGAAGCAGGCATCCCCTCCCCTGCTGTGGCCGGGTCATCCATCAGTGCTCCCGTCTGGGGTCTGTACTGGGCCTGCTTGGGCCATTTTCTGTCCCATTCAGCAGCACGGCTTCCCCTCCCTTCCTCCTCCCAGAAAGAATTGCATCAAAGACTCAAATCCTCTGATTCCACCCAAGAAGAGGATTAGCTGGGCCCTGTCCCAAAACTCTTATGAGAAGACCTCCTCCCACGTGGGGGATGACCACCCCACTAGGGAACCAAGACGTGGGGTGGGACGATGCGGGTCCTCAGGGGAAGACAACCAGTGAGGATGGGGTGCCTCGAACGGGGAGCTAAGCCAGGGAGGTGGCAGGCAGACCCCAGGAGCTCCCAGGCTGTGAGTGGCCCTCCTTTCTAAAATTCTCTTTGTGATTACAAAGCAGAGTTTCCATGAGTCTGGCAGCTGGAGGGGCTGAGTTTGGCAACAGAGACCCCACTGCCTAATTAAATGGAAGGTGCAGGGAACAGGATAAAGAGATGGGTCCCCCTGCCATAGAGGTGGCTGCCTCCCTTCCTGTGTTACAGCTGGACTCTGCCAGGATGTTTTTGGGAGCTCAGACACCTGTTTTAATTTAGGGGCAAGCCAAGGGGATGCAGCGATGGTGAAGGAGGCTGGCCAAGACAATCCTGGGAGTCCATATTTACCCCCAGCTCCCTCCGCAGTATCCGATGGCTGCAGAGAGTGGGCTTGTCGGGAAAGGGGAGGCCTGTTGTGAGGGCTTTCCCCTCCTGCTGTAAGCGGGAGCGGAAAGGGGGGCTGCTCTGAGTTCAGGTTTGCAATGAGGACTTTTTCAGGGCTAGAATTGTAGGCTGAAATTTTACATCATCTGGATAAAAATTTATTTTACCAGGAGAAAAATGGAGAAACAAGCCTGCAGAAGGGAAGGGTCTCTCCCGGGTTACAGGGCACTTTCATGGCAGAGTTGGGACCTCAAGATCAGGGTCCTGCCTGTATCTCCTGAGAGTCCTCAGTCAGTGGTGGGGGGGGGGGGGGCAGTGGAGAGGGGATAAACTGAAAGAATGTGGGTGCTGCTGGAGAAACTGAGGGGTGAGGAGAGGATGGGAGGAGGGGCTTTGAATTCAAGAGGACAAAGGGATGGCAGAGAGGCCAGGAAACCAAAGACAGGGTCGCTCCCACCACAGAGGCCCGTCATGCTCGGCCTTGTGCCCTGAGGAGGGAGGTTTGAGGCAGGAGAAACCCTGGGGAGACTGTGAGGAGGTCAGTGGCTGAAAGGGGCAGTCCCCAATGAGTCAGGCCGAATGCTGGTGGGCTCTGAGAACTAAGAAGCCCAGGTCCGTCCCTCCCTTTCGCAGGTGAGGAGACTGGGGCCCTAGGAAAGCCGCCTGCCTGGGACCCTCCGTGAGGGAGGCAAGAGGTGCAGGACAGTCCCTCACAGCTCCATATGGCCTGCAAGGGGGCGGTGGGGGCTCCCTGGTGGCTTTCTTCTGTGGAAAGACCAGAGCTTCCTTTTCCCACCTCAACCCCTGCTTTTATTTCCTCCTCCTTGCCCCTGGTGGGGAGGGATACTGGGTAGACAAAGTGAAGTCAGGACAGTCTCTACATCAGCTTAATACAGCAGCAAAGTGATGCTATACAAAAAGCTTTGCATAACCAAGGTCTTCCCTGAAGCCTATCTGAGCCTAGAGACCTGAGACCCTCTCAGGGCAGACCATGAGGACGCCTGACCAGAGGCAGGAAGGCTGTCACCATCCCTGGCGAGGAGACAGGAACAAAGAGAAGCGTCCCAGCGATGGACAAAGGGACAGGCAGACAGCCCAGAGTCACATCTATCCATGCAGAGCACCTGGCAGGTGGCTGAGACAAACTTCCCAATCAGCAGGAAAGGACCGACCAGTAACGAAGGGCACAGGGTGACTGAGCGTGCTCGTGGAAATGGGACGGCTCTGCTCTGAGTTCTCATTACACACACAGGTAAATTCCAGCTGGATTACAGCAAATACAGGAGCATAGCTAGGTGATGCCAGCGTAGCAAAGATTCCTTAAGAAGGTACAAAGTTACAAACCACAAAGGAAAAGGTTGGCAAGTTTAGCTAGCTACAAATAAAGTATTTCAGCATGCTCCCCCCCCCAGAATTATTTTTAAATAACGAAACATCAAAACAAAGCTAAAAGACAAGCCATTGACTTAGAAAAGACAATTTCCCAACATTTTATATGGAAAATTTCAAATACCTCAAAGAATTGAAAGAATACCCACATCCCCACCACCCAGATCACGGACAGGCAAACTATGGTTTATCGGCCAAATCCCACCCACCTCCTACTTTTGTATGGTCTGCAAGCCAAGAATGATTCTTAAATGGTTTTTAAGTGGTTGAAGAAAAGAAATCTATAGAAGAATGATATTTTGTGGCATGTGAATATTATATGAAATTCAAATAGAAGTGGCCATAAATAGAATCTCATTGGAAACAGCCAGGCCTATTTGTTTATGAATTGTCTACGGCGGCTTTCGTGATGCAACTGCAGAGTTGTGCAGTGGCAACAGAGACCATATGGCCTGCAAAATGTGGGAGCTATTTACTATCTGGCCTTTTAAGAAAAGGTTTGCTGACCCATAACTCTGATTCTACCATTAAGATTTTACAACACTTACTTTATCACATACTTATGCAGCTATGAAAAGAGATATTTGCAAATGAGCTACTGGCAAAAGACTACCACTCAAAATATGTTGAGAAGGAAAGAGTCTGGAGTTCCTTGGAGGTGGCCTCAAAGGCACATGAAAAGGACTAATGGGAGGAGTCATGGCCAATTGGCCCCTTATCTGGATTCTGTGTGCATTTGCAATTGTCTGACATTGAGACTCTTCATTATCTCTCCTATTGTTTTTCTTGGTAATGGACTGGGCCAGTTGAATGTTGCAAACATATGGATTTCCCACAGTGTGTAGTTGTATATTTGGAAGGTTGTTTGACTAGTGTGGACTTCGAGCTCCAGGGAGGCAGGGTCCATGCAGCACTGTTGTGTGCCTGGTGCCCAGCACAGTGCTAGGCACATTTTTGACCTCCACTAATATTTGCTAAGTGAATGAATACATCAGTCTCTGAAATGAGAGATGAGTCACCATCCCTGTTTCACTAAGCTATTGCTTTTGCTTCCCTGTAATGGGACTCTCTGGCCCATCCTGTTGCCTGGAGCAACCAGGGGCAGCCTGACCCCCAGAGAGACAGGAGGGAATGTGCCAACTTAATTAGTCATTGATCCTGGTAGGAGCCGTAGGGATAATCTGGAATGTTCCTTGCACCTGAGGCGCTGTCAGACAAGTAAGGACAGTGAACCATTCTCATAAGTCACCATAATGCAGGGAAGAAAGGGAAGCGCATCCTTTAGGATGAAGCGTGGGAAAGGTTTTGTGCAGGTGTTAGCTATACCATCTTGGCTTTCTAAGTAGCGCCTGTAAACAAGCTTCAAAATAGTTCCGTAAAAGGAAATGTGATTGCAAACAGGTGTCTCAAAATGCATACTATGGTCTACTGTTTCTGAGTAACATTTTTTAAAAAGAATAGAAGAGCAGTCGGTTTAGGGTAGTGAAAAAGATCAGAAAAGCAGTGTAACTGGCTAATTCATGAGAGGCTGGCAAGACATCCAGGTTCCAGATGCCGATTCCTCTACCATCTCCGAAACAGTGTGTGCTGTTCTTTCATGGCAAAGATGCCTTCTCCAAGCACTGAAAATTAACTGGGCATAGGCTTGGAAGGGCTGTTTTGGTTACATTTTATTTTTTCATTTTGGCAGGCTGGAGTGTGCTCTGCCTGCTCATCTAACATTCATTAATATCGGAGAGAAGCATACATTAGGTATCTATTATTTGCTTCACCCTGTGCCGACAATCTCGTTATTCCTTTTTACAGGAATACAGTAGTTTTGGGCTTCAGGGCTGCTGGGCCAATCATAATAATCCCACACTCCTTGCCAGTGACAGGTTTAAGAACAATCAGGTGACTCAATTTGGGTTGATGAGACTTGAGGGCACATCTTCTGAGCTTCTGGGAAAGGTCTCTTAGGAATTTCCTTTTAGGGTGATACTAATGTTTTGGACCTTGATGTAGGTGGTGGTTGCACAATATTGTGAATGTACTACATGCTGCTGAATTGTACACTTTAAAATGATTCCTTTTTATGTCATGTGAATTTCACCTTAAGGAAAACGAAAAATGGACATCAAGAATGGTCCTTTGCATGGCTGGCCTTTTACCCTTGCCATGTGAGGATGCCAGCCTGGAGCTTCAGCAGCCATCTTGTGACCATGAGGACACTAGCCTAGAGACAAACATAGGTAAGCTGAGGATGGCAGAGCAGAAAGATGGAAAGATTTAGCCTTCATAGCATAGAGGAGCTGGTGAACTCACCAACCCTAGGCTAGTCTTATCTTTGAATATATTATATGAGATGTTAAATACCTGGGTTATCGAAGCTGTTTGGAGTCAAGTTTTGTGTTACTGGCAGCAGAAAGCACTTCAATTATATATGGTCTGATCTGTTTCCTCCACTCCAAGGGGACAGGGCCCCCATCTCTGTTCGGCACCCTATTCCTACTGCCTATAATCATTTCTAGCACATAGTAGATGCTCAGTAAATATTTATTGAATAAGTGGGCAGGTATTTTACCTAAATTATTTTACTGAAATTTTATAATAACTCTGTGACATAGATGGTACCACTTGACTTTAAAGAAGAGGAAGCTGAATCTTAAAGAGATTCAGTAACTTGCTCAAAGTCACAGAGGAACAAATCCAAGTCTACCCGAACACAGCATTTCTCCTTGTTTTGGTCTGCCACGTGCCCTTCAGGTGCAAGATCATGGATGAAGACAGAGCAGCAGCTCGTGTCTGTGAAATTTACTATGTGGTTAGATAAAATATTCAGCTTTGTGAAAGGGCAGGCTCTAATGGCAGCTCCAAATGCTCACATAACTTCCATTTGTATGATGCTGTAGACCTTACCATGTAATTAACATCGACCTTCTTGTGGCGTTCTTACTGCAGCCCTGTAAGGAGGGTGGGAGGTGGAACTGTTCAAATTTTAGAGATGAGGATGATATAGCACGAGCAGGAGAATAAAAAACAACTCTCCTCCTCCATAATTATGAGAATCCAAAGGGTTAATGGAGTGAAAGTCATCTGTGAGTTGTAAGACACCATACCTGGTGTGCAATTACTGCTGGAGCATTGCGGAGGGGATTTTCAGAATGAGATGCTCACAATTACAGTAATAGCCAGCAATTATTAGGTCCCGACTATATGCCAGGCACTGCATTCAGCACTTTACACTGAGCATCTTATTTAATTTCTGTAGCATTATTAAGTTGATATTGTTATTCTAGATTATATATGAGCCAACTGAAGCCCAGGAAGTGATTCTACCAAAGTCACACAGCTACATGTGGAGGAACAAAGACTTGAGTCCAGGCAGCCTGACTCCAGTCTGACTTAGTCACTATGATTAACTGCTCACCTGGTCCTGCTTTGGCAGGTAGCTGTGGTCGCTGATGCAACCCATCCAGTAGGAAATTATGACCTTTCCCATCACCTCCAAGGATGACCGAAAAATGGCCCCAAAATGAGATGTGCCTCTGTGGAGTGATCTGCGTCTTTGTCTTTCAGCCTGTCATTCCCCCATTATAGCTTTGATTTTTATTGTTAAAGATGATTCATCATAAGAATTGTTCCCTTCAAAAAGACAGATGGCCACCTGTGGCGGGGGGGGGGGGCCTCCTTCTATTAACCAGGTACTTATGATGGGGTTATGAGGTTGTGTCCCAATAAGCCCACTGCAAGTTGAAAATATTGTAACTCTAAAATGTATTTAATACGCCCAACCTACTGAACATCTTGGCTTAGCATAGCCTACCTTAAACTTGCTTAGAACACTTACGTTAGCCTACCAGTGGACAAAGCCATCTAACACAAAGCCTATTTTATAATAAGGTGCTGAATATCTCATGTCATTTATTGAATTGAATACTGTACATTACATCAAAATTGCAACTGTTTCACGTCATCATAAAGTCAATATGTCATGACGTTGTACCGTCAGAAGTTGGGGACCATCTGTATAAGTTATTACCTTAGTTCACAGATAATGTAGGTGTAGCATGAAAGAGTTAAACCTCCCTCCCCACACATACACAGGGCACAGAGCTGCTGCACTGCGGGGGAGGGTGCACTTAAGCAACGTAGAAAACAGCTTAGTATAAATTTGGGTACCAGGTATGTAGAAGTAGATTTCCCCTCCTGTAAATAGTTGGGAGGGTCCACATACACCTCCTACTACCAAAATGCAAAAAAAAAAAAAAAAAAGAGAGATGGCCATTGTGTACCAGGGACCTGCAGAAGACATAATTACTAAACTGGAGGACAGTCACACTTTCAGCTTCTGCAGCAGGTCTGAATAGTAGCAAATAGGAACAAAAGTAAACAAAACTTCAGAAATGCAGCTGATGAAGGCCCCGCCCCTGAAGGATAGATTTTGCGCAACTTTACAGTAAGAATTTTTTTTTTGAGACAGAGTCTCGCTCTGTCGCCCAGGCTGGAGTGCAGTGGCGCGATCTCGGCTCACTGCAAGCTCCACCTCCCGGGTTCACGCCATTCTCCTGCCTCAGCCTCTCCGAGTAGCTGGGACTACAGGCGCCCGCCACCACGCCTGGCTAATTTTTTGTATTTTTTAGCAGAGACGGGGTTTCACCATGGTCTCGATCTCCTGACCTCGTGATCCGCCCGCCTCGGCCTCCCAAAGTGCTGGGATTACAAGCGTGAGCCATTGCGCCCGGCCACAAATAGGAACAAAAGTAAACAAAACTTCAGAAATGCAGCTGATGAAGGCCCCGCCCCTGAAGGGTAGATTTTGCGCAACTTTACAGTAAGAACTCTTATGCCATTGTCAGGCCATTCCCAATACAGGTAAGGGAGCATCTGCTACAGTGTGGATCAGTCAGAATAGGGGCCAAGGTGGGCATGGAGAAGCAGGTGGTAATCCCCCCACAGATGACAGAAGGGTGTTCCAGGGCAGTGGTAGGGCCTCACCTTACCAGGCTAAGTAAGGTATTTCTTCCTCACTCATGCATCCTAGGAGGTGAGAGTGCCATTGACACAAGATCCCCACAGGCGCTATAGCTATATATAGTTTGTTTTTTAGATCTATATGTATGTTTAAACGGTTGGTTAGAAACTCTATGCAGTTGATTCTATGGTCTGCATTCAGTCCTTAACTAATTCCCTTTGCTCTTTATAAAACCCTGAGCTTCAAGAATCATTCTTGTCATTATGAAGACAGGTAATCCAGCCAGGCAGATCCTATAGCAATTACGGTTAAGGATCTGGTACCTACCCATGGAAAATATTGGTAGACATGTGAGTTGCTACAAACTAGTTGGGTGGCAATTAAACTTAATGCATCAAACTCTTTTATACTTCTCAACTTGGTCATTCCTATTCTGAAAATATGCACTAATAGCCCAATATATGGTGATGTTCCATGCACATCATTGAAAATAGCAACAATCTGGAAATAAGCTAAATGTCCAATAATAGGGGGGTGCTCAGGAAAAGGGGTGCATCCCCTTACTGAACTATCAAGGAGTTGCTAAGAATTCTGCCTATGAAGACTGTAATAATATGAACATGCTTACAACGTAGAGTAAAAAAAAGCACTCAGAATGGAAAGCACATTGATTATAATTCATACGAAATTAAAATCACCCTCTACACTAGAGTGAAGTCAGCACCTGAGCTGCGTTCATATAAGGATCTAGGTATTTTTAAGCCTGCTTGGTTATCTTGTGAGGTGGGGTCACAATTTCCATGTGCTGGTTTCCATGAAGGTTTGGGGGAGAAGCGCTCTGAGTGTGTGCACCCCAGAGGGGTGGGGTATTGGGGAGCCTGCGTCACCTGCCCCCAACATTTGGATCCCCAACCCAAATTCACAGACCAAGCCTGAAGGAGAGAGAGCTGCAGGTGGACACTGGGCACTGTTTTCAAGCAGTGGTCAGCCAGTTGTTCTGGTGTCCGGGTTACCAACTGTCATGTAGAATGGAGAACAGACGCATTCTCAGCCTTCTTGGCAGAACCCCGCATAGCAGCTTTGTGGCTGGCTGGCTGCATATCCCTTTGGCACCTGGAGGTGTTGCTGCTCTCAGCGGAGGTGATGGTGAGGCATTTTCATCCCGTCTCGACATCTGAGGTCTCAGACATGGACATCACCAGGGGCAACACTAAAACATGACAGATGCTACACAGGATCAAACTGCCTGGCTTGTGAGCACACACGAGACATACCCACGGGACTCCAGGAAGCGTGTGTGTAGATTTGACGGGCAGGGCAGAGCCGGAGAAACAAAGTGACTGTTTGGGCTAGAGTGGCCTGCAGAAATCTGAGTGACCCGCACCAAAAAGCCTAGAGGAAAACCTGTCGAAATACTAACAGTGGAAGAGGGAGGAACAAAGGAATTCTGGGCTCCAGAGTAGACAGATGACCTTAGCAGCACCCCTTAGAGATGGTAAATGGGGCGGGGTCAGGGAGGGGCTGTGCTGTCATGTGCAGCAAGAGTCCCTGAGTAGACTGCCATCCCCCTGCAAATAATGACTAGCGACAACCTCATGCCTTCCTCAATTCCCGCTGAGTTCCCAGCATGAACCAGTTACTGCCCTAGAAACAAGAATATGCAACCCCCCAGGACCTCCCAGCCCAACACCACTGCCACCCTCTCACTCTGTGCTGCAGTCACTCGGCTTTCTTCCAGCTCCCAGCCACCTCAGGGACTTCACACATGTGGTCCCTTCTGCCAAGAACACCCTTCCTTCCCCTCCTCCTGAATCACTTGACTCACGGTTCAGGTCTCGGCCCACACAGTGTCCCCTCCTCCACATGGAGCTCATCTCAACCCCCAACCCCATCAGTCCCATGGTTTTCTGTGCTCAGCACTCCCTGATTTTTCCCTTCACTGCATGTCTTAGTTTATAATTTTAGATGTAAGTCATCTGATGGGCTGATGTCTAGCTCCCTAGCTAGACTGTGAGCTTCACGGGGGGAGGGGCTGGGCATGGGCTCAGCACTATGGCACCAGGGTCCAGCATGGGTGCCCGAGGCAGGCACTAGGCAAATATTTGCTGGAGGGATGGATGGATGGATGGATGGATGGATGGATGAGTGGGTGCGTGGATGGATAGGTGGGTAGGTGGGTGGATAAATGGATAGGTGGGTGGATAGTTAAATGAAGTATGAAATAACATGTTATGATGGGAAACAGTGAAAAGTTTAGTTGTCAGGAAGGAAGAGTGTTCAAAATGACCCTGGAGGGGAAGGAAGAGGCAGACGGAGCAGCCGCTGGTAAGTCACACCGAAAGCAATGATGAGTCACTGATGAGTCCCAAGTAAAAGATGAAGGGGGTTAGTTCAGCACTGGGGGCAGAGGGGAGGTGACATCCAGGGGACAGCAAGAAGGAGACATGGACTACAAGTCTCTGGTGTCTATCCATCTTCTAGACCTTCAAGCCGGCCCACCTACCTCATGCCAGGCCACCTGTGACTAATGCCTGGCACTGCAGACCCCCAAGCTGCCATGCCCTTCCCAACCCCACTTTGCACCTGTGCTGATGCCAGCTCTTGACTCTGCATTGGGCCCCGGTGCTCCCTGGGGTGCTGGCACAGGGCTCCCAGCTCTGCCTACAGGGTCTGGGCCTGGACTCCCTGTCAAAGTCTCTGGTGAATGCCCTGGCCAGGTCCTTGCCTATAGAAGCCATGGAGGCCAGGACCTAGTGGAGACTGAAGAAGAGAAACCTCTCTGCTCCTCATACTTGTGTCAGAGAAGGCCCTGCCTCCTAAACATGCCCTGGGCCAGGAGCCTGGAGACC
Source organism: Hylobates moloch (assembly GCF_009828535.3). NCBI lineage: Eukaryota > Metazoa > Chordata > Mammalia > Primates > Hylobatidae > Hylobates > Hylobates moloch. Next base: position 58,826,637 of record NW_026652289.1, read on the forward strand.
TGGCTTTCCCCTCCACTGGGCCCTCGGAGCACCTGAAACCACACCCGTGGGAGAACCAGAGCTAGAAGGAAGCTGTCTGAGTCTTCAGTGGCCACCGTGACAACATGTCACAGACCGGGAGGCCTAAGCAGTAGAAATGAATTTTGCCACAGTGCTGGAAGCTGTAAGTCCAAGATCGAGGTGTCAGCAGGGTTGGGGTCCTCTGAGACCCTGTTCCTCGGCTTGTTGATGGCCATCTTCTCACCGTGTCTTCTCTTGGTCTTTCCTCTGTGCGTGTCTGTGTTCCAATTTCCTCTTCTTCTAAGGACACCAATTTTACTGGATAAGGACCCACCCCAGTGACCTCATTTTAATGTAATGACCTCTTTAAAGACTCTATCTCCAAATACAATTACATTCTCAGGAACTAGGGGTTAGGGCTTCAACATATGAATGTGGAATGTGGGGAGCGACGTAATTCAACCCCTAACAGAAGCCCAGGGCTCAACAAGTAAAGCTTTTCCTACTCCCCACGATGTGGGCTGGACCCCAACTCTGACACTGAAGGTAAAGAAGGCAATGGCAATCTGGACAGGCTTTCCCTGGAAACACAACAGGGGGCATCCCCAGCCCGTTAGCCCTCTCCACTGCAACCCCTAGGGACCCCGCTTCTCCCAGTCTCCCACTCTCAGATACCCCTGGAGGCTAATTGCTTGGCAGGAAAGTTGCAGAGGGCAAGAAAAGGCCTTGAGCAGGTTTGGAGCTCCTCTGAGATAGGGCGTCTCCAACCCAGAGCTTATCAGCACGCTGCTGGGTCAGGATCCAATAATTAGAATGACATTCCCAGAGCAATTTGGTCAGAGCGTTTGCCCTTCCATTCATGCCAGCCAGACGGGACCTCTGGTTTGCTGTTTCTGAAAAACAAGAAATTCCAGTAAAGGATTAATGACTTAATTATAAATGTGGCTTGGAAACGTAAAGGTTATTAAGAAGGGGAAAAGATACATGCTAATAAGAGACACGCTATTAACAACAGAATAAAGATTCATTGTTGGTGCCGCCGTAAAGTTTTCCAAGTTCGGTAATAAAAACCACCTGGCCTGCTCGAGCGCTGGCTGCCATGGTGACAGAGCCCGCAGCACTGGAGCTATCTAATGAGGCTTGTCTCCCCACCTCTGATCATGCTCCCTTCGCTTCTTGGGCTTCCTGGTAAAAATGGCCAACAGGCCTCAAATCACCTCTGGAAGTTCTGGGCCTGTGCCCATTTGTTGGAAGAGCACAGTGAGGCTTTGGGAAACCACCAGACATTGCCAGGCCCATAGGAGGCCTCGGACATTTGGAGCACCTAAAGGCAAAGGCCCATCAGTGGGAGAACCGGAACATGAAACATGTTAGAGCTGGAAGGAAGCTGGGGGTTCCGGGAAGGACCTTTAGCCATGGCAGGTCAAAGTCAGTGTCCTCCCCACCACAGGGATGAAGATGTAACCCTGAGCTCGGAACGCCACTACTGTGCCTGTGAACTTTGAGTATTGGGATGGAGTTGTTCTACTTACCAGGGATTATACTCCGTGCTCTGTTCACATTGTTATTCAATCTGTACAACCAGCTTGTGAGGCATTATCATTTCTGCATTTCACTGATGAAGACACAGAGGTTCAGAAAGATTAAGGCATGCACCCAAGGTCACAGAACTAACAAATGGCAGAGGTGGGATTCAAACCCAAGGCCAGGGCTCTTTTCACAGGAGGGTTGAAGAAGTCAAAGGAAATAAGCTTGCTTTTCCACTTAGACTAGAAGTTCCTTGAGGGCAAGGGCTGACATCTGCCCCACCATCCTCAGACACAAAACTCCAACCCAAGATGCTTCACAATGACCTGGGCCATAGAATTGACAAGTCAGGCTCCTCTATTAATGAACCAGCTGTGCCCACGTTTCTCGCCCAGCCCCACCTGGCCACCTGCTGTCTCACTAGATGTGCCCAGGGAGCTGCCTGCCAGAGCTTCCTCAATGGCGAATTGTTCTGCTCCATCATTTGCGGGTTGATGGAGTGTGGGAGGAGTAGAGAGGGAAGGAGCAGCTCATCCCACCCACACCGTCTCTTCTGCCCTAAGTTCAACGATTCTTGTGTGTGTGTGTAAATGTATGGGCTACATGAGAAAGTTTTTACATGTATATAATGCATAGCGATCAAGTCAGGGTGTATAGAGTGCCCATCACCCAGGTACATACATTAAGTAGAGTCATCCTACTCTGCTATCAAACATTGTATTTATTCCTTCTATCTTAATGTATGTTTGTACCCTTTAGCTCACTTCTCTTCATCCTCCCCACTCCCCACCCTCCCCAAGTTCAATGGTTCTTGAATCATTGAATTGAGGTGGAGTTGGCAGGTCCTGGCAGGCAGTAACAGCAGTCCTGGGTCTCAAGAGACTGGGCAGAATGTCCTGAGAGATGGATGTGGGGCAACTGGGCGATGGACACCCCTGAGAGTGTTGAAAGGCCCAGCCATGGGGGCAGGGAGCTGACGCCAAGCTCTGCCACTGAGTCGGCCAGCTCTACAAGGAGTAAGTGCTCCTGCCCTGCTCACCATGGACCCTGTGCCTGGCACAGTGTAAATACTGGTGGAGTGGGCTGGGTGTGGTGGCTCACACCTGTAATCCCAGCACTTTGGAAGACCGAGGTGGGCAGATCATGAGGTCAGGAGTTCGAGAGCAGCCTGGCCAACATGGTGAAACCCCATCTCTATTAAAAATACAAAAAAAAAAAAAAAAAAAAAAAAAGACAGGCTTGGTGGCTTGCACTGTAATCCCAGCTACTCAGGAGGCTGAAGCGGGAGAATTGCTTGAACCCAGGAGGCAGAGGTTGCGGTGAGCTGAGATTGTGCCACTGCACTCCAGCCTGGGTGACAGAGCAAGACTCCATCTCAGAAAAAAAGAAAAAAGAAAAAAAAATGTGGAGATGACAATACTTTGCTGTAATGAGTAGACATGTGTGCACATAAAGTACCTTGCACAGTTCCCTGGCATGGGATAGACACAAAAGATGATGGGCTCCATCTCACCTCCTCCAAGTAATCCAACACTGGCCTGCTCTTTCCAAACCAAGCACCCTTACCCCTATTTGTTCTTTATGTCATAGTGCATATAGTGCCTCCTCCCGCCCCCCCCCCATCCCTCTCATGACAGAACACATTCCTGAGGCCCTTAAAGGAACCAGTCCTGTGGCTCCAATGAACTTTAACTTGGGACCTCGCTAGACTGCCCTGGCCTTGCCCAGCCACACCCAGCATGCAGCACCTCCTGCTTCCTGGAGCACTGTGGCAAGGAGATAGGAAGAGAAGGGAAAAGGAGAAAGGAGGGTGGGGGCTTCTGGGCACCAAAAAAGAGGCTCCGAGAGAGAGAAACCAGTGTAATGGAGCTGGAATGGGCTAGATCTGAGTCTACTCTCTACTCCTTGCCAACCTCCTTTAAGCCTCAGTTTTCTCATTTGCAAAACGGTGATAACTTCATTCGAAGGGTTGCTATGGAGATAAGAAAACACTTGCAAGTTCTGACGCATAGTAGGTACACAACCAATGTTCCCTAACTCTACTTTTGTTATTAAGTGCGCATTTTGCTTTCAATGGCATCTGATTGAGAGGACTTGGAGATTTTGTTTTGCTTTGCTTTGTTTGTCAATTGGGATTTTTAATGAAGACACTTTTAGCAACCAGCACACTCCCACTCTAAACAGACTTCAGATGTGGCCTTGATCCCAGGAGGTTCTCAGTCCTACAAGGTGGGCCAGCACCTGTCCCCCAGGGCAGTATCCTCTTGTCATCTGGCCAGCTTCAGACCAAAGCAGGTCAGCCCTTTCATCAGCTGCCTCCTAGGGAAGAGGGGTGCAGGCAGTGGGAGGGTTGCGGCAGCAGAATTGCGAGGGGAGAAGGCCTCCAGGGTTAGGGGTGGGAGCTGGGAGGTGAAAGGGCAGGGAAGGGAGCTGGGGGAGGGAGCAGGTGCATCTAAAATGGGGAAACTAACGAAGAAATCTCCATCTAATTAGACAGGCTGCAGTTTTAATCAGACAGAGTTTCCTTGGCAAAACCTGTTTGCATGTTTTCTGTCATTCAGCCAGTGTGTTAATTAGGCAAATAATATTAATAATGGTATTCACTTTGGGAAAGTTAGGAGAAGAGGGAAAGGTGGAAGTGACAGTTTGGAGTGGGACAGGCAGGAGCAGGGAGGGTGTTGTAATTCCCTGGCAGCCTGAGAGAGTGACAGGAAGGGGGCTGAGAGAGAGGAAAGCTGTGGGCAGGGCCCCAGCCCTGTCCTACTATCTGGGCATCTGCTCTTCTCCAAGCCTCAGTTTCCTCATCCATGCAAGGCGAGAAGGATGACACAGAGCCCCTTCCTCCTAAGTTGTGGGAGAATGCCCTGAGATGACACGGGAGCTGTGAAGGCCGACTGCAGCCCTGGCCCAGAGCTGACAGGAGGGGCTCTGCGCTTCCTGCACGCACCACTCACCCTTACCTGACCTGCACCTTGTCAGGCTCTAGGGTCCTCCCACACCAGCAGGGAGCAGAGCGGGCATGAGGTGAGGGCCCCAAAAGCCCTACAGAAATCTCAGCCACCCACTGCTCCCCAACCTCAGGCTGGGCTCTGGCGTCCTTCCGGTCTGCTGAGCTCCAGGGACTGGGGCACAAAGAGGCTCCCACAGGTCCCTTTTGCCTCTGCCTCACAGCCCAGCCTGTCAAAAGCCAGCTCGCTCCCCTGACCCCTCCAGCATCCCAGGTCAGAGGGGTCTCTCTGAGATTTGGAGCCAGTCCCCCGTGCACAGCTCCAGCCTGGGTTCCTCCTCCCTCCCTCCCCCTGCACCCCACATCCCACAAAGCCAGAGGCCAAAGTCCCCTCCTCAGCTCTTCAGTCCTCTCCAGCTCCCCACACCACAGCTACCTGGAGGACACAGGCTCCAGGGCCAAGACTAGGGGAAAGCAGATGAGCGATTTCACTGGATATCGGGGCAATTCTCGGGAAAACCAAAAACTCACTAATTACGATGAATAATATCTCCAAGCAATATTTTAAAAGGTCAAATTTAATGCAAAACATCTATTGCATTACTTTCAATTTTTACATATATTGCATTGAAATAATACTTACCTTGATTGCCAAGTTTTGGGGCACCCCCTTAAATGTCGTGCCCTGGGGCAAGTGCTTCATTCACCTCACCTGAACTAGCTCTGTTCCTCGACATTGGCCCTCAAGACCCTGGCTGAGGGCACTTATGTGGCCTTTCTGAGCCTCAGTCTCCATCTCTCTATCTGTCGGATGAAGCTGACAGGCTGCCCTACAGGGCTGTATGGGTTGGAGGGGATGGCGCACCATGTCTAGCACAGCCCCTGATGCGACCGAGTGTCCTGTGGCAGCAGAGTGGGGCACCCGAAGGCCATGGCCTCCCCTGGGCTTGCTGCCTGCAGCCTGGGTGCTGCTGAGTTCTGGGCCTGAGTGAGGAGAGGGAACAGGACAAGGCTAGGGATCTCAGCACCCAAGCTCCTGCCTTTACTATGAGGAGAACCCTTCACTGAGGGAACTAAGGCTTTCCCAAGAGCCCTGCCTCATAGGACCTTAGCTGTTTCTGAGTCCCTGACACTGGGGGGCACTGTGGGCATGGGGGGCATCCCCATCATCCTGCCCTTGGAAAACAAGAGATGAGGAAAGCGGACCTCCCCCAACCCCACTCAGACACATGTCCCATGAAGGGTGAAGGATGAGAGCACTTCTGAGTAGCACTAGAGTGGGGACCATACTGGAATGTTTTGGAATATGTCATGATACAGTGGAAACAGAAACAGAAAGGGTGTCAGTGTCCAGAAACATGGGCTTAAGTATTGATTCTTTGTCTAGCAGCAGGACAAGTAGCTGGAGAGATAGTCAGATCCATGCATGGAGGGCCCCCTTTGCCAAGTGCAGTGGTCCGGGACCCCCACTCCCTGTGGGCAGAGGCTGCCTCCAGTAGAGAGAAGAGACGTGTTCTAGAGAGTGTTGGAAGGATGCCGCTGGCCACGAAGCCCTGCAGTGAGGGAGGTGCATGGGAGGGAATGGGGACAGCAGCAGGGAGCACGGGCTGCCACATGGCTACTGAGAGTGACAAGAAATCAAGACAGTGTCACCACTGCTGACCTCGTGATCATACATCACAGAAGGAACCTTAGTAACCAGCCCAGGAACCTCCTTCCTCTGCATTACTTGGAGCCCCTCCATGACCTCCCAACCAATCTAAGCTTGGACACATCCTGTGATGGGCACCCACCCCACTGATGCTGCCTGACCATCAGGCAGCTTGGGCTCCTCTTTACTTTGGATTAAAATACTTCTAGTTGCAACACTTATCAATGCTCCCCAGTCTGTCATTCTGAAATGCATAGAAGTGCAGCCTCTGGCCCTCAGGGCTCTTTAGCCACCTGAAGCCAGCTGTCTTGAGCCCCTACGTCTTCCCTCTCCAGGATCTGTGCCCCCCTCCCCCAGGCAGGCCGTCACAGACCCAATACTGCATCTGTGCATGCTCTCACTGAGCACCTACTGTGTGTCAGGCCCCAAGGCTGGGCACCTTCTACCACGGTGACTGTCATTTAATCCTCCCGGCAAGCTTGAGAGATCGGGCTCATTACCCCCATTTTACAGGTGAGAAAACTAAAGCTCATAGTCATGAAAGGTACCTAAGCTTTCTCAGGAGGTTAGTCATCAAAAAGGCTAGAACTCAGGTGTTGATATAGTGCCCCACAATCTTTTCGGAAGAAATCCCAGGTTTCTGCTTGGGGAGTTAATTCTGTTTTGAGCCGTAACATACAGCAACTCAATCCTCACACAGGCCCTGTGAGGGGAGCTCTGTCATCCTGCCCATTCTGCGGAGAAGTCATGCAAATGATCAAATGTACAGCTCTCCAGGGTCTGCACTTCTGCATCTGGGCAAGAAGAACCAGGCTATTCTGGCCCTTGCCGGACACCATCCACCATTCCAGAGACATCAAAAAATGCTGGCTTTAATGTATTTACAGTGGAGCTAGCACCCCAACGGTTAATACTTCCCACTCCCCTTAAAAATCCCCAGCCCATCTTTGCACTTCACCTTCAGGGAGAGGCCGGTGAGCCCTTTTAACTGCAGCCAGAAGGACTTGGCTGGTGTTCCTCGTGCCCAGGGTCAGAAATGCACACAGCACACCTCCCCCAGCCAGCCATGAATGAGGTGATTATGAGCTAATAACCCTTGATTCCAGGACCCCAAGTGAGCACTGACCAGGGGTAACCCCAAAGGCAGCTCTTGAGAAGGCATGGAAACAGTGCCTTACCTCCCCTTTGCAGCCACAAAAGAGGAGTTCTCTTTTGAATGGCCCCACACCCCAGCTTCTCCCCTTGCCTGCTGCCTTCAACCAGGCAGCTGGAATGCAGTCCTAGACCGCAGAGGGTCAGGCTGGGGCCCTGCGTGTTGCAGAAAAGGAGAGAAGCCAAAAAATGGGATGGAATGTGTCCAAGGTCTCCTGAAGGTTTGGGGCAAGAACATTCATGTCAAAAACCCAGTCTCAGCTTCTCAGCTTCCCCTTTTCATTTCTCAGAGTCTGCAGAAGGGTTTTGTTTAGGAGTCCAGCCCCATGGACAGGCCACCGACCAGCCCATTACAGGCTCTCCCAGGCACTGGAATTCTGTTCCCTAAATAATGTTATCATTTAGACGGCAGCCCCAATTGCAGACGGGTGCAAAGCCACTGCACTTCCTCCTAGGCCATCCAAGGCAGGTGAGGAGAAGCACAACATGGGCAAGTAGGGGGGTGCAGGACAGACCCACAAAGGAGCCCCACAGGCGGGCGGCAGCATTAACTTGTTATGTAAATACCGCATTCAATTATTCCTCCTCCAACAGGAGTCAGCTAATCACTCATGCCTGGCTGGTTCATGAATATTAAACCCAGCTCTCTTGCCAGTGCATTTCAGTGGTCTCCAGGGAAGAGAAAGGAAAAGTGAGGCCCCGAAGCCCTGCTTTAGTGGGCTCTGGAACCTCAAGGGGAAGTCTTGAGTGCCTCATGTTCATACACACAGCGTAGGGATGGAACAGTCAGTCCACAGAGCCACTGAGCACCTGCTGCTGCGGAGACACTGAGCTAGACTCTGGCTGGCTGGGTGACCTGAGGCAAATGATTCAACTTCTCTAGGCCCCAGTTTTCTCTTCTATAAATGGGATAGTGATAGTTACCTGATGGGTGGTTGTGATTTGTGAACCATTATACATAAAAAATGCACCTATGCCATGCATAGAGTTAGGAACTCCTGTTTGAATCCTCTCTGCATGGTGCAGAACACACACCTGCCCCCAGGGAACTCAATGCTTTGTTTGTAGGGTCACCTATAAAGGGGGAAAGAGCCCAAGGCCCAGAGGGAGGGCAGGGCAGGGGTAGGTGTAGAGGACTTCCAGGAAGAGGTGGGCTTGGCATGGACTGTGAAGATTACATTTTTTCATTCATTCACTCAGTCAATATATGTTTATTGAGCACCTACTCTGTGCTAGGTGCTTGGAAACTAGCAGTGCACAAAACACTCCAAAGACCCTGCCCTGGTGAAGCGTGTGCTGGTAGCTTTAAGATAGCCACAAATCCTTTGACAGTCCTCCCATTGAGAGGTGGGGTCTTCTCTGTTCCCCTTGAATCCGGGCTGGTCTTTGTGACTTCTGTGACCAATAGGATGAGGAAGAAGTGATGTTCTGAAGCTAGGTCACTTGTAGCTTCTGCCTGTGCCTCTGAAAACACTGGCTCTAGGAGCCCTGGGCCTCCATGGAAAAAGTCTGACTCTAGGTGTGCTGGAGAGGCCGTGTGTAGGTGCTGTAGTCCAGCTGAGCCCCAGCCTTCCTGCTGTCCTCATCAAAGCAGCAGACAGGCCGGTGAGGCCATCCTGAACGTCCCAGCCCAGCTACTGGCCGAACGCCACAGAGCAACCTCTACTAACAGCATGTGGAACAGAAAAGCCACTAGCTGGGACGTGCCTGGATTCCTCACTCACAGCACTGTGAGAAACAATAAAATGCTGGCTGTTTTAAGCTGCTACATTTCTAGGAAGGGTTACCTGGCAAGAGATAAGGAGAACATTGTCATAGAGGGAGACAGACTGACAGACAGCAATCAAACAAGTAATTAGTATATCCAGTGGTGATCAATGCTACACAGGAAAACAAAGTGGGGGGGAATAAGGAGTGTGTGTGTGTGTGTGTGTGTGTGTGTGTGCGTGTGAGCAATGTGCACACAATACACTAAATAGTGTGCCCAGGGAAGCACTTGTTGAGGAAAAAACATCCAAGCAAAGACACGAGGAAGTAAAAAAATGCACCTATCTGGAAGACAAGATTTCCAGGCAGAGGAAACAGCCAGTGCAAAGGCCCTGAGCTGGGACATGCCTGGCTCGTACTAGAAACCACACAGAGCCAGCAGGGCTGGGGTGGAGGAAGCAGCAGCCCAGTCACCCACAGCAGCCTCCCCTCCTCAGCAGCAATGCTGTATGCGGTCCCATCACCTCTGGTTTTGGTCTCCTAATGCCACTATGAGCAGTCATTATCCCCTTACTTCAGGATTCCCATGCTACAGATTGAGAAACTGAGGTCCAGAAAATGATGAGCCTAAAGGGCCACATCCTTGGTGGGAGAAGCTGGTGAGAAGCCGTTCTATGACTGTGTGGTCAGGATTTCCCAAATCCTTTCCCCTTCCCCTTCCCCTTCCCTTTCCCCTTCCTCTTCCCCTTCCCCTTTCCCTTTCCCTCTCCTCCCTTTCCCTCTCCTCCCCTCACCTTCTCCTCCCCTCCCCTCTTTTTCCCTCCCCTCCCCTCCCCTTCTCTTCCCCTTCCCTTCCCTTCCTTCATTTCCCTTCCCTTCCCCCTTCTTCTTCCCTTCTTTTCCCCCCTTCCCCTTTCCTTTTCCTTCCCCCTTCCCTTCTCCTTTCCCTCTCACTCCCTTCCCCTCTCCTCTCCCGTCCCCTCCCCTCCCCTCCTATCCCCCTTTCCCCGCCTTTCTCCTGAAAGAGCTCATCCCTCACCCTACTCCCTAGTGCCACCATTCTCCGGTGAGGACCCGCCCTGCCTCTGGCTTCTCAGCCTCCCCCACAACGCTGACTGCAAAAGTGCTGCCCCAGATGGATCCTCCAGGGAGGTTCCTGAGGGTCTAACATGAGCACCCCCAACCCCATCCTCCCCTCCTCTGCTCCCTCCCTGAACCACAGGGTGGGCTGTGACCTGTAAGGGCATCTGATCCACTCAAGAGGTCGAGGATCGGGGGGATAAGAAGTCAGATGCTGTGATCTGAATGTTTGTGTCCCCCCAAAATACATATGTTGAAACCGAATTCCCATTGCAGTAGATGAAGAGGTAGGACCTTTGGGCCTGATTAGGTCGTGAGGGCAGAGTTCTCATGAATGGGGTTAATGCCCTTATGAAAGAGATCCCAGACTAGGAAGCAGGCCCTCACCAGACACCAAGTAGGCTGGCACCGTGACCTTGGACTTCTCAGCCTACAGAACTGTGAGCAATGAATTTCTATTGTTTATAAGCCACCCAGATGATGGTATTTTTGTTACAGCAGCCCAGATGGACTAAGATGTCAGAGAAAGGAACTGCAGAGACTGAGCATCTACCAGAGGAAGTAGGGAACACCCCGTGGGAGGCAGCACTCCTCACTGCTGGCACTTAGCGGGCACTCACTGTGGGCCAGGCCACGCTGGCCACTCTCTTTCATTTCCACCCCTCTGAGGAAAGCACTGCTATGTCCTCATTTCACAGAGGAGGAAACTGAGACACAGAGAGGTTCGACACCCTGCCCGAGTCTTCCAGGGAGAAGGCAGAGCGCAGGCACCATGGGACATATTTCATAGCTGAGCATCCGGAAGCAGTTTCCTAATATCAAATATGCATTTCAACTCCAACCTGAGGCTTTCCAGAAATGCTGGGATTTCTGTCACCTCTGCAGACGGCAGAAGAGGCAACAGAAAACTTTTTCAGAACTCTTCACATTATGCCATGAAGGGGACCTCCTCCTCATTCACAGGGAGCCCAGTGTCAGGAGCAAACACAAAGAAGCAGGATATACGCTTGCAGGACTGTGTGGTTGATGACATAAGAGATGAATGGGATGGTATGGGTCCTCTGGGAGCCCTCTCGCAACAAGCTCACAATGGGAGAGGAAGAAAGCATCTGGACATGGTGGTTAAGATGAGCATTGTTAATAATTTATCATTATTAAGGATGATAATAACATAGCTGACATTTATTGAACCCTTCTCTTGCTCCAGACTTTCAACACATAGCTCATTAACTCCTCATGTAAACCAAGAAGTGGTTATGTCCACTTTATGAAGGAGAGCATTGTATCTCAGAGGGGTTAGGTAACCTGCCCAGAGTCAAAGAGCCAGTAAGTAGACTTGAACACAGCTCTCTGCAATTCCAAGGCCCATGTTCTTAACCACTGACTGTGTTATACATGGAACAGTTAACAAAGTGTGGCGTGGCCCCTTGCAGAAGGGAGTCTGCATTTAGCTGTACACAAGCCGTTAGGGATATGATCTAATGGTGGAATTTCTGGCATCAACACTCAGAACTCACAACTTACAGTTATAGAAGGCTCCAGTTTTATTTGTACACAGTCTCATTGGAGTCTCACAAGAGGCTCTTGAAATTGATATCACTGTTTTCATTTTTACAAGTAGGAAAACCAAGGGCCATGGCTACTTAAACAAGCATCTCAGAATCAACTGTGACCTTGGGACCTGACCCCCAGCCACCTACCTACAGCCCAGGGTTCTGCCTGTGGGCCCAGCTCTCTGGCCAGGTCTGCTTCTGTGCCCCACTCGCAGCCCCTGCCGCAGGGCCTCATCATCCTTTAACAAAGTTCTTTCTGGATGCAGCTGCAGCCTGGGAGCAGCATGCCCCGCAGGAGGGCAGCCCCTGGATAAACATAGCCTGTGGTCCTGCTTTCTACATGGTGGAAAACACAGGCCCTCATGAAGAGCTCTGCTCTGGGGATGCAAGTGCTCTTTAAAGCCAGGGGCTCAATGCAGTTTTGTTCTAACCTGAGAGCTGGACAGCTTGGGAGTCTGGGGATGTGGCAGTCATGTTTGTCTTATACTCCTGCACTGCTGCACTTGTAAACTGTGGAAATGCCTGACTACATGATTTGTTCACCTTCTTAAGAGAAAAAGAATGAACAAAGGTTATGATGTGATACTTCAAAGAATAGCCCCAAACTGATCAACCTCATCAATCATGAAGGGAAATGAAAAGGAAATAATAAAAAGATTTTTGCCAATATGTTTGGCAAAGAGTTAAAAGATAGAAAATACCCAAGGTTGGCAGAGGCTGTGTATGGAAAAACAGCTACTCACAAAATGTGGATGGGAGAATAAGTTGGAAAAATCTATTTTGAAGGCCAAATTGGCAATGCCACACAGGCTAAATGTAAAACATGCACTTGCATCCACCATTCTACTTCTAAGAACATACCCCACACCTATGGAAGTGCTTTGAGACATCTGTGCAAAGATGTTTGTTGCAGTGGTGTTTTGTGGCTGTGAAAAATGAGACAATGCCTAAATGTTGGTCTATGGGAATTAATTCAATGGAGTATTATACAGTTGTGAAAAAGAACGTGTACATCGCCATATAGGGGCCTGAAATGAGGATAAGACATACTGTTCATTGGGGAGAAAATATTACAAAATAGTATGTATGGTATAACTATACTTTTGTTTTAAATATATTTATTCTTAGTTATTTGTATGCCGATTTCAAACGAGCTTGAGCACAGCAGGCTGTTAACTACTGTGACTTGAGGGGAAAGTCACAGGCATAAAGAGCTTTTTGCTTTCTATGCTGCTATGCTTGAAAATGTTTACTATGCCTCCTTTTGTATTTGTAAGCAGGAGAAAACTGTATGATAAATAAGTCAAGAGAAGAAAAAGAAGGAGGAGGAGGAGGAGGAGGCGAAGGAGGGGGGAAGTGGGGAGGAGGGAGGAGAAGGAAGTTTTGTGAAGCCAGAGCAGTGGAAAGGCATTCTTCAGGGGAAGAAGAGTGGTTCTCCAAGTCACCCCAGGCCCTCATGTACAAATCTCTGAGGACTGTTGTGTCAGGAAACCTACATTTTAACCCAATTCTCCCATCATTGTCAGGCACTCTGAAGTTGGAAAACCACTGCCTCTGAGATTATCAAGCCTACCCCCTTTGTTTTAAAATGGGGAAACTAAGGCACAGAGAGGCTGAGCTACTTGCCCACAGTCACATAGCCAGTTTGAGGCAGAGCTAAGTGAGAGCCCAGTTGCTTTGTTCCCTAGAGTATCCAGGGCTTTTTATCTTTCCATCTTTCCACCCTAAAAGAAGGCCTGGTCAGGCTATGGGAGCCTTGGGGACACTCAAGACTCCCCAAGCAACAAGGTCATCTGCAGTCCCCGTCCCTGCCATCTCTGCAGCTTACTGCCCTTCAAGCAAACACTGAGGATGGAGCTTTTAGGCCACAGACTTAAGTGCTTCTCTCCCTGGCTTCTCTTAAATCAATTACCTGAAATCAATTTAGAATCTACTTTGGCAGAAATATTAGCTGGTCAATTCTTATGATCTCCATCAATGCAGCGTTTCCTCAGTCAGGTCAGGGTTCTCCTGACCCCTTCCTCCCAGGGGCTGAGCTAACACTGATGAAGGCAACGGCTGTGGGGGTTACCACCCACACATAGCTAAAGGCCAGCCACCCGCTGCTGGGCCTTCTCCACACCACAGGGCCTCTGCCAGGCCGCCAGGCTGAGTCTTGAAGGCACAGGTAATGTCTGCTCTGCTGGGACCCTCGGGGGCTGGGGGATGCCACAGAATCCCTGATCTTGTCTGTTTAGATGCAACATCCAACCACCTCCACTGCCCTGCTGCTATAGCCCAGTGCTGCTGTGAATGCGGCTGTGGCCAGGAGAAGGGTGCGTCCCCCAGGCCTATCTATGGTGTCGGGTCTATCATTTCTAGCTTCCTTTGGTGCACAGCGGGTTAGAGGGAGGGGGTGAGGCTCCACCTTGCTCTGAGAACCAATACCTGCAGCTCCCTCAATTGCTTCTCAGCATCTCTCTCTCTCTCATTATTTTCTACTCTGCATCCAAAACTCCTCCCCTCCCTGCCCTACATCTAGAGAGTCCCCATCGCCTCTCTGGTGGAGATCAAAGGGAACTAGCAGGCATCTCCTCCAAATGTACTGTTTATGCCCTTTGAAGCTTAAAAGGCCAAGAGCTGTCCCTGTCACTCACTGGGTCTGCAGCCATATGCCTCACAGCTGACCACAGCAAGATGAGGTACATGGACAAAAGGAGAAGCTGGGAACACAAATGGACCAAGGCTTTGCAGAGGCACCTTCCTCCTGCCTCCAAGATGCTCCTGACCCACACTGGCCTCCTGAAGGAGCTCCCCTTCCTGTCTGCCTGTCTAAATTCCCTAGGGCCAGACCAAGGGCCGCCTCCTCCAGGAGCTCCTGGATGGCTCCCAGGACCCTCTCTTCAGAGTGCCTGGAGTTCTGGCATTCTCAACAGGTGCAAGTCTGCAGTACATTCACCTTCTTAAGTTCTGCCAGGGTCTCTGACGTGTGTGAGCGTGCATGCATGCATGCATGTATGTGTGCATATTTGCACACCAACATGCATGCCTACTTGCACTCATGTGCTTGTGTTTCATCTGCCCCAGTGGACTGCAGATTCGAAACTTCCTTATTGGGCTAGGCATGGTGGCTCACACCCGTAATCCCAGCACTTTGGGAGGCCAAGGCGGGTAGATCACCTGAGATCAGGAGTTTGAGATCAGCCTGGCCAACATGGCGAAATCCCATCTCTACTAAAAATACAGAAATTAGCTGGGCGTGGTGGCCCATCCCTGTAGTCCCAGCTACTTGGGAGGTTGAGGCAGGAGAATCGCTTGAGCCCAAGAGGCGGAGGTTGCAGTGAGCCGAGATTGCCCCATTGCCCTCCAGCCTGGGCAACAGAGCAAGACTCCCGTCTCTAGAAAAAAACAAAAACAAAAACCTCCTTATTGCTCTGGGCCCTAGCATGCTGCTGTTGTTGTTGGTTGGGGTATAATGGAAACACGCAGCTGGGACATGAGGCCAGAGTTGGGCCACCAACCCTGAGTCACTGCACTATTCTGAGGGAGTTAGTCTCCTTTCTGGCCTCAGTTTCCTTCTCTGCAAAATTGGGAAGGTAGACCCCGTGTTCTGCAAGATCCCTCCAGGGGACATAATTCATCTAAACATAGCACCAGAACTGTGACTCATCCTGAATCCCCATTTTCTCCAGCCCCTGACTCTGTGCTGGGCAATTGAGAATTCAATAAATATTTAGCTGATTGATGTAAGCAAAGCACAAAAGTCACTGAAAGGGACGTTAAGCTTCCAAGAAACACTGAAACCGTCCATGGTATCTCTCTCTTGTGAATTCTCTCAGAGGGCAGAAAGCATAAGTAAAGTAGGCAGCCATTTTTTTTCTCTTTAAAGTCAAAGACCCATAAATCATGCATGTGCAAATTCATTTCATAATTAACATCACTGGGTATATGTCTGTGAAAGTCGTGCTTCAGCTGGGTGAGATGTTCTGCTAATTAAAGGCTTATTTTGTGATG
This sequence comes from Hylobates moloch, assembly GCF_009828535.3. Lineage (NCBI taxonomy): Eukaryota > Metazoa > Chordata > Mammalia > Primates > Hylobatidae > Hylobates > Hylobates moloch. The sequence continues at coordinate 58,842,247 of NW_026652289.1, forward strand.
GGAATCATTTTGTGGAAGCTACTTCACTAGCACTAGTTTAGATTTTTTTTTAATGACCCATAGGCTCTGCAAAGTGAGTCAACTGATGGTGCTGCGCAGCTCACGGCTTATTAGATAGTAACGCGGCGTGCACCCCAGAGCCTCCATTTTCAGACGCAGCCAGGGGCAAGTGTGTTCTTAGAGTCACAAAGAACACATGCAGAGAGAGACTCAGAGCTGGCAATGGAACCAGCAGGTAGTTTGAGATAACTGAGGCCTGGAGAGGGAAGGGGATTGCCCAGGGCCTCCCAGCAGACTGGCAGAACCCTGTTTGAGAATCGGATTTCTCTGCAATCCCTAGACCTTTGTCCACTCTCCCTGGCCCCCACATTGCACATGCTTATGCACACACCAAGTGGCCCTGGTGGTCTCAGGAGCTCTGGCTTCGATCCCTGTGCTAGCCTGGCGATGCAGAAGCACTCAGTAGGTAAGCCTGCTCACCGCTTTGCTGAGCACCCCCTGGAAGCAAGAAAATTGAAAAGAGACAGCTGGGATGGAGTCTTAACTATTTTAATAATGGTCGGTACCATGGCTGTTGCCGGGAGATTAGCAGGGAAATGTAACGGTGTGTAATTTTTCCTAAGAATTCCATTAACAAAATCAAATGGGCAGATGGAGGCGGGAGTGGTGGGGCAGGGGGATGAAAAGCTTTCTGGAGGCTTCCTTGGGAGGGAGTTTCTGGGCTCAGAACCTTAGCAGAACCTCTTTGGTGTGAATTCCAGACTCCTTCTGGCCTTCTCTCATCTTTCCTAACCCTGCCTATCATCCGTGTGGGGCAAGCAAGGCAGGGTAAAGAGAACAAGCAGACCTGAGTTCAAATTCCATTATATCTCCTCCTCACTGTGTGGCCCTGGGCAAGTGGCTTAACCTCAGTGAGCATCAGCTTCCTCACCTGCATCTAGGAAGATCCACACAGGGCTATTCTGAGGATCAGAGATGATGCATTATAAAGTATGAACAGAGAACTTGATGCAAAGTGGCCCTGGGTAAATTGCCTATTATTGGTTAACTCTTCAATTGTCCCCTCTCTGGCCCATCCAGACCTATATGATTCACTTTTCATGCCATCGTTTCTATATCTGGAGCATTCTCTCTGCACACTGGGCCAGGGCCATGTGCCAAGAACAAAGCAGGAGAAGGAAAAACATGGTCTCCACCCTCCAGGTGCTTACTGGGAGTTGGGGATGTCAGACAATGCCATCCACTCCTCTCCAGTCAAAAGGGTGTGTTCCCAGCCAATATCACACCAATCAATCTCAAAAGCACAGGGAGAAAGGAATTATGGAACCCATTTTACAGATGAGGAAACTAAGGCTCTGACAGGTTGTCATTTGCATTAGGTCACACAGCTAGTCAGTAGCAGAGTTTAAAATGGAGCCCAAGTGTCCAGATTTGAAACCCCCAATTATTTCTCCAATATCTGTGTATTACCTGTGTCTGTCCCCTCCAGTTTCACAATATCTGTGTATTTCACAATACAATATCTGTGTATTTCACAATACAATATCTGTGTATTAACTGTGTCTGTCCTCTCCTGATTATTTTCTAATTTTCTACTTGGGTAGGTCTTGCACTATCAATTAGACCATAAGCTCCTTGAAGGCAGTAGTGTTTTGCATCTTCTATCTTCCATGAAGCTAGTACACACACAGTAGGAGCTCAAGTAAGGCTTACAGAATCAAATGGACGAAGACCCTTCCAGACACAGTTTCCTTAATAAATTCAGACTTTCTTGGAATTGTCCCTTTCTCTCATCCTGCAGTCTTTATACATACACACACACACACACACACACACACGCTCACACACACACCATGCACAGACACACACACGGAGCTTGCAAAATCGAATAACAACCAGTTTAAAAACATACTAAAAACAGAAAATTTATGTAGCATGACCCAAATTGAATTATACATTACAGCACTATAATTGATTTTTTAGAAGAGAGATTAAATTTATTTTATGCCTCACTAACTAACAGCTAGATTTACCTAATTGCTTGGAGTGCAGAGTTAGTATGATTCATTAAACTCCATACATGCTTGGGTACACTGCGCACTGAGTAAAGCTTCCCTGCTCGCAGCAATTAACGAGGAGAAACTCGAGGCCGCACCAGTAATTGACGAGAACAATGCAGCCTGAAGTTTGCTGTGGGTGTTTTATTAAGTTCTTTGAGCAAAATGCAGATACTGTGCATTCTGGTAAAGCACCTCCAACAAATCAGAGACAACTAATTCTCATTCTCTCTCTCTCTCTCTCTCTTTCTCTCTGTCTCTCTCCCTCTCCCTCAGCTCTGCTGTGGTGGGGAGGGGAAGAAGAAAAGAAAAGGGGAGAAAAAGCAAAATGTACGTCTTATCTTGGTTTAATTACATCAATCATAACAGTTCTTTAAAAAACCTCACCAGCATCTGACAGCATGCAGGCAAAGTCAGTCAGCCGAACAAAGAGTGAGTTTGGGTGGAATCAGTAATTATATACACATTATCAAAAAGGTAGCAATTTAGGAAAACTGAAAAAATATGCTAATTTCTGATAGCAAGAGAAAATTAGAACTCTCTGAACCATTTATTTATTAATTATTATTAATAATGAAGAACATCTCCAAGTGGCATACATTCAAATAATAAGTGTGATTTCCTTTATCGGTGCCCATGCCTGTCTGGATGTGTTTATGGGTTTTGAAGACATCACACACACACACACACACACACACACACAACTTCCCCCTCATTCAAAGCCACACACAGATTTTTTACACTGACTCCCAGGACCAGTAAGATGTATGTTTTGACTGGTCTGTCTATAAAATAGATTACATTGCTCTGCACGTATAATACCTTAAGTTGTAGGTTTTTGCAGTTATGGAAACAGAGAAAGAAAAGCTCTCACATCCCCTTACCAAATATCTAGGGCTCCTGTGCCTATATTTTGGGGTCGAAGCAATTTGCTTTGCTCTGGGAGACGGATTTAAGATACAAAAACGTCAGTCACAGCTTGCATTTTCCGGGAATGGACAATATAACTGGAGAGGCAAGACGTATTAGACATCAATATGCTGCCACGAAACAGGCCTTCCCTTTCTCTGGACTCCTCCCAAGATATGCAAGTGGCATCCTGCAGCCCTGCTAAACCTGGTTGGGCCAGGAATAGACACGTGACCTAAGCTGGACCAATCACAGTCTCTCTTGTGCAGATTTGAAACTGAAATGAGAGCCACAGAGATTGGTGGCTATTTGGAGTCCGGGTATACCTGGACTGGACACTCCAGAGAGACGTCCCACCAACTCCATCTTCTGAGGTCTCCAAAGCTACGTAGATCCAGAAATTCTGCTCTGCTTCTATTCTGTAGATGCCCAAGATTCCTTCTCTGAGTCCTCCCTCTGCCTTAAGTCACCCTGAGTCCATTTCCGTTATTTGCACCCAAAGAGCACTATTTGATACCCAGAGCTAAGGAAAGAACACAAGACACTGTGAAGGCTGCTGCTTCAGGCCCCACTGCTTGTACCATCCCTGGTGGAAGACTCAGGAATTTGGGGATGTTTGGAGCTGACCAGGACCTTAAAGGGCCTCTACTCCGGAGGTTTGCAAACTGAGTTCCCAGGGGCAGCCCTTGTGAGAGCCCAAGGGGATGCCACACTGAGGTCCTGTGCCCTCCTAGCATTCGGTGGTATATAGCTTCTGTTCCTGGTGAGTTTCAAAGCATTCTGCCGCTGCACACACCCCACCTTTGAAAACCAGTGCTCTCGTCCAGCCTGTCGTTTTGCAGACTGGAGAACTGAGTCTAGAGGGGTTTTAAGTTACTTATTCAAGGCCACAGACCTGAATCGATGCAGAAATGACTTGAACCCAAGTTTCTGGATATTGACCATGTTTCCACTGCATCATGACATATTCCAAAGCATCCCAGTGTGGTCCCCACTCTAGTGCCACTCAGATGTGCTCTCATCCTTCACCCTTCATGGGACATGTGTCTGATCGGGGTTGGAGGAGGTCCACTTTCCTCATCTCTTGCTTTCCAAGGGCAAGACCTCTGGGGATGCCCCCCATGCCCACAGTGCAGCCCAGTGTCAGGGGCTCCGGAACAGCTAAGGTCCTACGAGGCAGGGTTCTTGGGAAAGCCTTAGTTCCCTCAGTGAAGTGTTGTCCTCACAGTAAAGGCAGGAGTTTGGGGTGCTGGGGTCCCTGGCCTTGCCCCATCTCCTTGCCTCACTCAGGCCCAAGCCCCAGCAGCACCCAGACTGGAGACAGTAAGCCCAGGGGAGGCCATGGCCTGCAGGCACCCCACTCTGCTGCCACAGGACACTCGGTCCCACCAGGGGCTGTGCTAGACATGGTGCACCATCCCCTCCAACCCATACAGCCCTGCAGGGCAGCCAGTCAGCCTCATCTGACAGACAGAGAGATGGAGACTGAGGCTCAGAAAGGCCACATGATTGTCCTGAGTCAGAGACCTACAAAGCAGCAGAAGCCAGGTTTGAGTCCATGTCCCTCAGATGGAGCTCGAAGGCTGTCACCTACGACAACACATGGACTCAGTCCAGAGGCTCCTGGAAGCTGGTGTTCTGGAGGTCTGGACTTGGTCCACTTCCAAACCCAGATGTCTGTGAAGTATCTCAGGTTGGAGCCCTGTGTCTGAGGACCATGGCGGGAGAAGACCTGGCCCCTGTCCTCAAGGAGCCTCTAGTCTAAGTGGGAAAACAAGCTTAATGCCCTGGAGGTTTTCCACCCCTGCTTCCTCCCTGCTAACCACCCTTCCCCACCAGTCCTAGGTGACCACCAGCCCTCCTAGCCCTCGAGCTGGTTGGTCCCTGGACATGGTCCCAGAGAAGAAGCCATGTCCCTGGACACGCACATGAAGGAAGCTGCTGAGGGAAGAGACATTTTCCCAAGTCAGATCCATCCATCCATTCAGTAAGCATGTATGGCGCCCAGGGTGTCACCCCTGTGCTGGGCAGCCATTGGGGACATAGAGACGCACACAGCCCTGTGCCTGAGGAAATGTGCAGTGCATGGGCCTTGACTGGTCAGTGAGGGTCTTGTAGGCCAGGGCCAAGGATCGGATAGAGCAGCATCTGAATAGCCCTGAGTTCGGGACCAGAGACCTAGTCTGATGCCTTCTTTTCTGTTATCTTTTGACACATCTCTTTCTGGACCTCAGTTTCCACATCTGCAAACAGAAAGGTAGAATCAGGTAAGAATCAGATCTAGCTCAAAAACAGCTGAGATGTGCAGACTTCGTATCATAGGCAACTGCAAGCCATTAACAGCTTTTGAGAGGAGAGATTCCGTCACTTTCCCACCATCAGTGGGAGGGCCAGCCTAGGGGCCCCCTATTTGGTCACGTGGTTACTAAACCAACCCCATTTCCTCCTTTCTGCCTCCCTCCCAGGTGGCCCATGTCTAGGGCTGAGACTGGATTGTTGGTCCACGTCAGGCATCAGGAAAGCTGACGAGCACATTCCTGAACCACTACAGCCTCAGGTTCACGCAAACAGAGCTAATAGTGGCTTGGCCTCCATGCCTGACCCTCTACCTCCGCTCTTGGATGAAGGCACGTGTGTTTATATTTCCCAAGGCTCAGCCCTACACAGCAGGGAGCCCAGCTGGATCCTTGATGCCACAAAGACAACCAATTGGATCACACAGCCGGCGGCGTGGAATGCTCTCAGTTGCCATTTCCTCCTCTCAGCTTGGGCACAACGAGGCTAAAAATGACTATTTCACAGGGCTTTTGTGAAGATTAAATAACATATATCTCATAATGTGTAAATTATTAGCTATTTTTAACATTAGTAGTGGTTTGTTTTTTTTTTTCCACAACTCTTACTTTCAACCCAGAAAGGTTCTAGAAAGGTTGTCAAGCATACCCATTATGCAGCAGTGGGATCGGAGGGTCAGGGTTTTCTCCACATTCTAGTTATTTCTCCAGAAGGACATGAGGCTCATCTACTGCCATTATTACCCAAATTTTTGTTTTTGTTTTTTGTTTGTTTGTTTGTTTGTTTGTTTGTTTTTGAGACAGAGTCTCACTCTATTGCCCAGGCTGGAATGCAGTGGTACGATCTAGGCTCACTGCATCGCGGGTTCTCTGCCTCCCAGCTTCAAGTGATTCTCCTGCCTCAGCCTCCCGGGTAGCTGGGATTACAGCCTCCCACCAGCACGGCCGGCTAATTTTTGTATTTTTAGTAGAGACGGGGTTTCTCCATGTTGGCCAGGCTGGTCTCAAACTCCTGGCCTCAGGTGATCCGCCTGCCTCAGCCTCCCAAACTGCAGGGATTACAGGCATGAGCCACCGCACCTGGCCTATTACCCAAGTTTTTTCAGGGAAACATAAAGGTCTTCTTAGCTAAGGGCTCAGCATATATAATCATTGCTTCCAGAACAGAAATCAGATTAAGACCGCTGAATTCTGTGTTTTAATATAATTGACCCAATTCTTAGTTACAGTGATACTAACTGCATCACTGTAAACTGGGGACCTCTCAACCTTCTTTAGAAGATGGAGAGGCTTCCTTCTTCATGGTCTGGTTCTCCAGGGGCTCCCAGCCTCGCCAGAAGCTTTTTAAGTTCATTCCCATAGAATCTTGGGGCTCACTATGCAGGTAAGCACAAGCAATTCCTCCTGGAAAAACTATAGGTAACAGAAATTAATATTTAGACCTTTGGGCAGAAAAAACATTCTAGAAGTTTCTAGTATGAACATCGGCTGTGATCCAGACTAAAACATCAAAGAAGCAAGCAGGCAGAACCAGACAGAAAGCCAGATAAGACAGTGACAGCTTTCATCTGTGTAGAGCCACATAGCTCCTAGGAAATTCACCTTCCATTTCATCCCCAGAGCAATCCTGTGAAGCAGGTGAGGCCCCATCCACGGCCACCTCAGCTAGCTAGTGGCCCAGTGGTTCTGCTGTTGACCTCCACAGGCTTCCCCTGCAGCGACACTGCATTCAGGCAGAGTGGGGCAGAACATGGCAGGCAGAAGGGACCTCAAAAGCTGTATGATTGACTCTGGGCTTCAATGAGAAATCAAAGCCTTTGTGCTAGAGCACACCTGGAAAGCTGCCCTGAATGGGGAGCTTTTCTATGAGAAATCAAACCATGGCGCCCTGTGCCTTAACGTCACAAGCGCAAAGATTTGTTGGCGGCATAAACAAACCTGAATCACTGGTGAGTGGGGGAAATTTAAGGCATAAATTCCATGTTTCCTGCTCACAGGCTTGGCATAATTGAAATCCATTTGCTGTCAAAGAGGAGCTAGCTAAGAGTTGAAGTAACATTTAAAGAAAGTCTCAGGAATCTCTTCATTTTGTCCTTCAGTCCTCGGTGGAACCATGGCAAGAAAGATGTCTAAATTGGCCCTATTTATATCTTTCTAAAGGCAGTTTCTCCATTCTGCAGGAGCTCCAGCCTCAGAAGTAATGGTTTGGGCAGAAACTGGTGGAGGGCTTTGATGACTGCACGGAAACTTGGGAGGGTCTTTTGATGGGGAAAGTAGAGAGGGGACAGAAGTGAGTAGCTATCAAAAGGGGCTTTATTGAACTTTTACTAGCTAATGAATGCATTTAATGGGAACAGAGTTGGGTATCAATGCAACATAATGACAATTTCATCTAGTTGGCTAGATTTTTGTGGCTTTCGAGGAGGAAAGAAAGAAGGGCCTGCGTGAGCAGTTAATCACTGTCTTTAGCCAAACTTCATTTAAAATTTCACCGTGTTCTCTAAACTGTGCCAAGGGATGGTGTCATGCGCTTCATTGAATCACTTGCAGCCAAATCTAAAACAAGCAGGAGACAGTCTTTCTTCCTTATATTGACTCTGAATTTCTGGTTACATGTGATTCGGAGCAGTGGTGGGGCAGCAGCTAGTCAGCCGTTGGGTGCTTATTACATGCCTGGCCTCATTCTAAGTGTGCCTACAACACAGAGATACTTCATGGATGGGGAAACTAAGGCTCAGAGGGATTAGGAGACTTGTCCAAAGTGGTCGTTAGAGGCAAAGCAGGGCTCTAAACTCTCCTGTTTGACTCCACTATCCATTCTCTTCACTAACGAGCCCAGAAAGCAGTTCCCAGAGAACACACAGTAGGCCACTTCCCAATCTTCTTAGAATGTGCTCTGCTCCCCTCCCTCGTTAGCTGTGCTCTGGGCATGCCTGGCAGGCTGCTGAAGAGATGTCATTACCCTGCCCACTTTCACTTACGTTGCCATATAGAATCCTCTCAACCTCGGTGTAGGACCTTGGTGAAAACCCACTCTACAGGTGAGAACACTGAGATGCAGGGGGCTCAAGGAATACTTCCTAGCCATCCAGTGGAATGACTGAATGAGGAAACCAGTTCTCAGTTCATACCATTGGCTGGCATTCGGTCTTGATTTGATTTGACTATAGAATCTGACACACCTGCACGGTTTTTTGTTTTTGTTTTTGTTTTTGTTTTTTTTGAGATGGAGTCTTGCTCTGTCACCAGGCTGGAGTTCAGTGGCAAGGTCTTGGCTCACTGCAACTTCTGCCTCCCGGGTTCAAGCTACTCCCCTGCCTCAGCCTCCTGAGTAGCTGGGACTACAGGCACATGCCACCACACTCGGCTAATTTTTTTGTATTTTAGTGGAGGCAAGGTTTCACCATGTTTGCCAGGATGGTCTCGATCTCCTGACCTCGTGATCTGCCTGCCTTGGCTTCCCAAAGTGCTGGGATTACATGCATGAGCCACCGCTCCCGGCCCACACATGCTCTTTCTTTTCCGCCCTGTGGACTCTTGAGAAAAAGCGACTCTGTTTATTATTTACTTTTGTCAGACAGTGAAATGGAGGTCCAGCAGATAAAGAGGCCTGTTCTAGGGTTCTAAGATAATGGGTATTCAACTAACATGAAGCTTTATAAGTAGATGCAATACAAATTAACAATGATTGACCACAGGTGTATCATTCCCGCTCTCTCACCCTGCCAGGAATTAATGATACAACTTTAAATAAAACATGTAGTGTTGGAGAAGGGTGCATGTTTTCCCTCCCTTCCTTCCTTCCATGGTCTGAATGTTTTTGTCCCCCTAAAATTCATGTGTTGAAATCCTAACCCCCAAGATGATGGTATTAGGAGGTGGTATTTGAAAGGTGATTAGGTTATGAAGGTGGAGCCCTGGTGAATTGGATTAGTGCCCTGATAAAACGGACACCAGAGAGACCCTCATCCCTTCCATTATGTGAGGATATAGCAAAAAGGCACCACCTGAGAGCCAGAAGCAGGCCCTTACCAGACACCAATCCACCTGGACCTTGGGATTTTCAGCCTCTAGACTGTGAGAAATAAATTTCTGTTGTATATAAGCTATCCTGTTTAGTTATTTTGTTATAGCAGCCTAAAAGGGCTAAGAATCAACCTTTCTTCCCTCCCTCCCTCCCTCCTCTCTCCTTCCTTCCTTCTTTTATTTCTTTTCTTTTCTTTTTCTTTCTTTGAAGAAGCCTCAAAAGAGGCTATTTACTGTCTCAAAGCTCAGATACAGTAAATAGTTTGCTTTTCAGGGTTTGTGCTGGGATTTGAACCCAGGTTGGCTTGACCCTGTCCCATAATGTGATTTTCCAAATGATTTCTATATCCATTTCCCTGTTTGCTGTGTGCCCCTGCTGGCTTTTCCATCCCTACAGCAGCTCCCTATCTCTGTCATAACTGGAATTCCCAGCCCCCACTGGCCAACCCACCCATGCTCTCTGTCACAAAGGTGGAGCCCAGCTTTCCACCCAAATGGAATTCCAAATTGATTTAAAAACCAGATTCCCCACGTGGAACCAATAGTGTTACATGCTGTCTGGTTTCACTCATGAGCTAAGTGTTACTTAAGAGTTGTGCTCCAATCCTAGTCTGGTTTTATTAAGGACATTCTCAAGCTAAAGAATTTCAAAAGGAAGCCAGCTATGCAGCCAGGGACCCCTTGAACCTGTTGCTTGGCGCCTTCTCTCGAGCCAAGCCGACACTCGGAGCAGAGCTCCCTCCTGCAGTGAACACCTCTTATGTGGGATGGGGGGTGTAAGGAAGGGGACAGCAAGAGGGAAACTGAGGAAGAGGGCGAGATACCTGCCCTTGGTTGAAGACGAGACACATGAAATCTTAGTGGCCTCATGAGGTGTCAACTCTCTCAGGCCTACAGGGGCCCCACATCAGGGTTTGTGGCCCACATGCCCACTGCAACAGCCACATCCGCTGCTCTGCCCTGGACCCAGCAGGTCAGCCCCTACCATGGCCCTGCTGCACTACCTTTTGCAAAGGTTTAGAGTGAGGAGAAGGGATACCAACCCCATTTTTTTCTGAATGGAAGCATCCACTCCAAAAGTAAAAGAGTCAACAAGCTCTCTCATGAGTACATTAAAAATATACACATCAGGAAATTAAATCAAGCCAGACGATCAGAAAGTCTTGGAGAGGAAGGGTGTTCGCTGTCCTTCAGAACATTTGTTTGTTCTAGTGGATGGAAAATCAGTGAGTGTTGACACCCTAGACAGCATTGAATAGGCCACACTGCCACCACAGGAAAGCAGGGCCTTTTCTGGGCAAGGCAGCAGGGGTTGACAGACATGGGGACCTGGCTTCAAAGCTGCCTGAACGTATTTCCTTCTGGCCTGCAGTCTGGAAGGCAGACAGGTGCAGGCTCACTTCCTGAGGCCTGTGTAGAATTGAGGGGCCTTGGCTTTGCTTCCCAACTCCCCATCCTCCATTCCCTACAAAATTTCTAGAAATGGAAAATAGTTTCCTACTGACAGCTAAGAGCCTCTCTGCTGTCCAGGTCCCTCTCAGAGCAAGTCTGGTCCCACCTCCCAGAATTGGTCCTCAAGCTGCTGGCTGAGAGGACTCTGCTACCTCCAGTCCTGCCTCTCCTTCAAGAATTAGCCAGGCCCCTTCTGCCTCCCTCAGGCACCCACTGACTGTTTCTGGCACCTGGCCTCGCCCCCTCTGCACTTTCTTGGCTCAGCACATCACGCTGGAAATGTTCCTGAGATTGTGGATCTGTGTGAGTTGTGACTCCCTTGCAAGACTGTAGACCTTTGAAAGCAGGGATCAAGTCCACATTGTGTATATTCTTGATGCCAAGGTCAGGGCCCCCTCAGTTGAGAGAGTCCACATTTATTTAAACTCCCTAATATAGTCAGAGTAACTTTCTTGGCAGTCTGGTTGAATTACCCAAACACTTTCTAAATTCCCCTCTTCCATAACCTTCTTTATGACTCTGGTATTATGTTTCCCATTTCATAGGTGAGCAAACTAAGACTTGGAGAGTCAAGAGTTGCTCACAAATGCCTGACAAGGAAGAGGCAGCTCTAAGCCTTGAACCTGGTCCTGTCATGCACATCCAGCGCTTTCTCCATCAGCAGCCTCCAGACCCCACGTACACACGCACTCAGCTGGGTTTAGATGGAGTTCAAATATTCACCATGCCCTCCATGGCCCACTCCAGAGGAAGCAGGGCTTTGTCCAAGGAGCAAAGCTGGGGAGGGTTATGAGCAGGTCTTCAGGGGGAAGTCAGAGCCCCTGTCAACCTCCTCCTGGCTCAACATTGGGCCAAGCAGCTAGTCATGGAGCTACGCCTGCATCCCTCTTGGTCCCTTGCCAAGCTCTGGACACACATGGGTTCTTGCTGTGGTCTGTCATTTCTAGAGGGAATTGTCTAGAGACTCATAAGAGAGCAATAAAAACCTCTAACTTCTACATTTCCACATGTCCAGATGGGCTATCATGGGGTTCCCAGCACCCCAGTCTCAGCCAAGTCACAGATAACCAAGAGATTCTCACTCTGCAAGGCCTGGATTTTCATAGAGGTGACCCAGGACTCTGTCCAGAGGCTCTTCCTCACTGTCTACCACTCTGCTGTGAGCCTCAATGTACAGAGGAGGAACACAGGCTTTGGAGACACTCACTGGACAAACACAGATAGAGCACCTACTGTGTGCTGGGAAGGTGTTAGGTATGGGGATATGGGAAAGGGAAAGACATTGAGATGCAGTGGGGCAGGCCAAGTCACCAGGCAATTATAATCAAATCACTCATGCCTGGCAATGCAAGAGTGTAGAGGAGGGGGAGCTGTCAGCCTGGGGATCCTGGAAGGTTTCTTGCAGGAAGCAATGCCTGAGTGGAAAGGCCAGAGAGCTGAATCTGCAAATGCCTGGGGGCCAGAGAGAGCTAATTTAGAGAGGACTGATGGAGCAGAGGATAGTGGGTATACATGTGGGGAGGGAAGGGTAAACTGAGAGCTGAAGCCACAACCAGGCAAAGCCAGGTGCCAGTCATTACTTGCCCTGCTACCTGAGCAAGTTCCTTTATCTCTTTGAGGGTCAGGTAGCTCAGTTCTACAATAAAGACAATAATTCCCACCTCCCAGGCTTGGTGTGACCATGCAACATGACCACGGGCTAAGTGCCCATCTGGTGCTGGGCACACAGCGGGGTCTGGGCCTTCCCCACACTGCCTTTCCCCATACCTGTCTAAGGGCAGGCATGGTGCCCCACCCTGCAGGCCAGTCTGGTCTAAGCCCAACCGCAAATCATGTGGTAGAGGAGGGCAGGAGGGCTGGAATTCATTCCACTGCTCAGAGTCTGGGATGAGTACTAGAGCCCTGAGCCTCCCCAGTCATCCTCCCTGCATGCTCCCCATCTCCAGGGGGACACGATTCCTGGGGGAGGGGTGTCTTTGAGGCTCCCCATATTTTGCAGATAACAGAGGACACCCAGGCATGGCCCCTGGTGTCTGTCAACCCCTGCTGCCTTGCCCAGAAAAGCCCCTGCTTTCCTGTGGTGGCAGTGTGGCCTATTCAATGCTGTCTAGGGTGTCAACACTCACTGATTTTCCATCCACTAGAACAAACAAATGTTCTGAAGGACAGAGAACACCCTTCCTCTCCAAGACTTTCTGATCGTCTGGCTTGATTTAATTTCCTGATGTGTATATTTTTAATGTACTCATGAGAGAGCTTGTTGACTCTTTTACTTTTGGAGTGGATGCTTCCATTCAGAAAAAAATGGGGTTGGTATCCCTTCTCCTCACTCTAAACCTTTGCAAAAGGTAGTGCAGCAGGGCCATGGTAGGGGCTGCAACCTTCCTCTGGCAGATGTTGAAATCAAATTCTTACTCTCAAAGTTACCCAGAAGCAGGTAAACAGATTTTGTGGTGGACAGAACTCAGACTATTCCCCTTCTCAAGGTTGTTGAAAGTGTTTTTTTTTTTCCCCCATAGTTCAGTTTATGGCACTGCCCACCCCTGCCTGTACCCTGTCTTGGGACTTCATCTTCATTGTGCCTCATATCCAGCATGCCAGTTTTATCTGCCTCTGATGTTGTCCCTCCATGACACCCCAAAGTCACTGCTCTCGTCCCTGGCTTCCACCTTCCTCCCCGGACTCTTGCCTCCCAGCCAGCCTCTTGAGCGCTGTCTCCAACCTTGGCAGCGTCCTCTGTAGGGTGCCAGGTGATACCACCAACCTAAGGGGAGAGCTGGGCTCTTGAGAAATACAAACCCAGACCGCACTGCTGGAAACTCTTAAGCTAACACAGGGGACATGAAGTAATTTGGGGCTGGAGTACAGGCTTTGCAGAGTAAACTGAGGGATCCTGCAGTTTAGAACCAAACCACAAATAGCAGTGAGGCCAGGCTATGGAGTACAGTCCTGACTGTCCGGGCCATTGGCTGTGACCCTGCTTCCTGGAGCACCGGGTTTCCATACAACGGCCAGGTAAGCTGCAGGGAAAGAGGCAGGAAGCCATGGCGAGGCGCCGGGCTGCAGGGAAAGAGGCGGGGATGTAGGGTGGGGGCGGGGCTGCAGGGAAAAAGGCGGCGCTGTAGGGTGGGGGCGGGGCTGCGGCGAAAGAGGCGGGGCTGCGGGGAAAGAGGCGGGACTGCAGGGTGAGGGGCGGGGCTGTAGGATGAGGAGCAGGGCCGCAGCGTTCAGGGTACCCCCTCCTTTGCAACTGGCACAGCTCCACTCACATCTGTTTTCCATGCTGTGGGCATGAGGAGGCAGGGCACATGGAGATGACATACTAGTTAAAAGGCGCGTTTGAAAATTGTCAAAACGCATTAGGGCAGTGTTGAAGGATTCTGAGCAGGGGAGGAGGTTACTATGGCCTGATGTGGGGGATAGGAGGTGGAAGATGGATTGGAGAGACCAGGACACTGTTAGGAGCCTATTGCAATAGTATATATAAGAGCCAACCTGGTTCCTAACTAGGCTGGGGCCGGGAGTGTAGAGGAGCAAAGAGGTGAAGATGACACTTTCTGGAGACAGCATAAGAAGCTGGCACTTGAGAATGGATGGGGTGCAGATCTCCTCTCCTCTGCTAAGTGACTTGAAGGTAGGAACTGGGATCCATCCGCCTTTCTGTCCCTCATAGTATCTGTCACAGTCAGAGCCTTACAAGGCCCAAGTGCTTTCTAGGTACCGGCTGGGTGAATGAACAAGGGGCCAAGTCCTGTAATCCCACAATATAAGCTCTGTGGAACTGGGAATGAGGGTCCTGACCTCATTGCTGGATGCCAGTGAGGGTTGGGGCACAAACTCTGCAGCCAGGGGCTCAATCTGGACCCCTCTGCCTGCCAGCTGCATGACCCTGGGCAAGTAACTAAGCCTCAGGTTGGCTCAATTTCTTCATTGGTAAAGTGGGAATAATAAGAGTACGTATTTCATAGAACTGTGAGGACTGCATGCGTATAAAGAAAGTGCTTAGGACAGTGCCTGGCAGCACAGGTATGTTAAGTACTTAATAAAGGTAGTGATCATTGGGAGAGGAAATATGGCCTGGATTCTCAAGCCAGCCTGCCTGGATTCAAACCTGGCACTGCTGCTTGTTAGCTGTGTGTCCAGAGGCAAACTTCTTAGCCTCTGCGGGTCTCAGTTTGCTTACATGTCAGGCAGGGTGATAATAATTTTACCTGTTTCCAGAACTAATATTCAGTTGCTGTATGCAACAATGCAGCCATACTTGCAGCTACAATATTCAAATATGTTCATAGCAGCTGTTAACAGCCAGCATATCTCCAGAGGGCCACCCAATCCCCTCTCAGACCTTTCCTGAAAGCTAGCAACGGCAACATTTATAACTAGGATGAAAGGGCTGTTCTTCTAATGGGGTTTATCACTGGATTAAAAAGAATTCCAGAAACACTTTAAGAAATGACAGAATCATTTTTTGGAGTAAACCATTCTTTTATTCATCCATTCATTCAATAAATATTTATTCTCTGACCCCAGATGTCAGAGCTAAAGAAAAATAAGCTTTGGTCCTTGCCCTCAAGAGACTCACAGTATAGTGGGAAAAAAATAATCAGAAAGTAAGGGGCTGAGTAACAGAATGCACAGGGCCTGGGGAATCTCTCAAGGTGACAATGACAGAGGACAAATTTAACTGGCAGACCAAGGTGGGACACTTTTTTCGTCCAGCAGTGGCCTCTCTATACTCACTCTTCCTATGTAGGATTGCCAGATTTAGCAAATAAAAATAGAAGATGCTCAATTAAATGTGAATTTCAGGTAAACAACAAAGGAACTTTTTAGTGTCTAAGTATGTCCCAACATAAATGCATGGGACTTACACTAAAAAAAGAATTCTTCCTTGTTTATCTGAAATTCACATTTAAGCTGGCATCCTATATTTTATCTGGCAACCCCATACACGAGCTTGTTTCCTGGAGAGAACAAGAAGAAAAAGTTAGAATGGGGAGGGAGAAAAGACTGAAGGGGCCTGGAGGGAAGTGGGGAGGAAAGGCAGAGGAGGCAGGGGAAGGAAGGGAGAGATGGGAGGCAGGGCTGAAGGGAGACAGGTTCACACTCATTGCAGCTGCTTCTCCCTCCCTCGATTGGCTCCACAAGTGATGCGCCATGGAGGCGTGCGGGCACGGCTTGGGAACCTGAGTGTGCTCTCTGAAATGTCAGCAGAAATAAACCTGGCTAATCCTCTGCGATGGCCCGTCACATTAATATCCCTGAAATTCCAAGCGGATTAAAATAACCGTGAGCATGACACCATTTGGAAGGCTGGGGATTTACTTGGAAGAGGTGTCCCATTGGCGAGCATTCCTCTAATTGCTGCTTCGTATAAATAGAGTGTTCTTTAATATCGCCACCAGCCCTGGCTGACAGATTTAGATCAGAGCTGTCTAAGTCATTAGTGCCCAGGCCGTGGTAAACCAAGGCTCCGTTAGGGCTGTAAATGGGATTCTCACGGGCCGATCAATCTTACCAAAGCCGCCAGTGTTGCCTGTTGATCTGCAAGGTCCTGAGTGGCTAGAGCTTCCCAGAAATGTGCTTGCATCTGTCAGAATTATAAGCAGCTGGCAGCTGACACAAAGGTCATATTTGCTGCTAGTGTGGAAATACAATCTCCCCAGTACAAGAAATGCTACTTAGCAGTATATCAATTGCAGGCGGGTCATTAAAGAAGGTGTGTGTGTGCGTGTGTGTGTGTGTGTGTGTGTGTGTGTGTGCATGTGTTACAACCTGGGTTACCTGGAACCTATATCCTTTGTAGGTCTACCCTGGGCTCAAAAGCAGGTGCTCGGTTGAATAAAATTAAATAATAACTAGTTCGTGATGAAATTCTCAGCACTATCTTCATAAGGCAGTTTTCCTTCTGTCATCTAACAAGTATTTATTGAGTGTTCATGCTGTTCCAGCCACTGTTCTAAGCACTCTATAACGACTTAGCGAAGGCTCTCTCACTTGCTGGCTGTGTCGTTTGAACATGTGATTGGCCTCTCTGAACCTCAGGTTTTCCATCTTTAAAATGAGGATAGTAATACCTGCTTCAGCTGGGTGCGGTGGCTCACCCTTCGGCTGGCCTGTAATCCCAGCACTTTGGGAGTCGAGGTGGGTGGATCATGAGGTAAGGCGTTCAATACCAGCCTGGCCAACATAGTGAAACGCCGACTCTACTAAAAATACAAAAAATTAGCTGGATGTGGTGGTGGGCCCCTGTAACCCCACCTACTCAGGAGGCTGAGACAGGAGAATCACTTGAACCTGGGAGGCGGAGGTTGCGGTGAGCCGGGATCGCACCACTGCACTCCAGCCTGGGCGACAATGCGAGACTCCATCTCAAAAAAATAAATAAATAAAAATAAAAGTAACACCTGCTTCAGAGAGTGTTGGGAAGCCCTGATGAAATAAAGTTCCTAAGATGCTAGAGCTGGTGATGCTTAATGTGCCCCAGCCAGCAACAGTAATGGAAACTTACATCAGATGGTAGCATCTGAGAAGTTGGTAGGGGAGATGAGGGAGCCAGGAAAGGATCGGCCAGACTCAGAGGTGGTAAACCAGTTGTGGGCACCCAGTGAGGAGTGACTAAAGGTCTAGATGACTGTGTCTACTCAGGCTCCATCTGAGGGCAGATGTGATTTTGGGAGGGGAATCTCACAGCAATGGCAATTTCCAGGACAGGGTCTGTGCATGCTTGTTATGCTCCATTCAAGACAGTAGCCCCAGGGAAGCCAGGTCCTGCTCCACCCAAAGAGAGGGGACAGATAAGGGACAGGCACAGGAGCCTCCAGCAGCATCAGACTTGGGCAAGGCAGAACCACTGGGGAACCCAGGTTGTCTCTTAGATTTTTTCCTGGCCCGTCTCACCAACTGGAAGGCTCATCAGCTCTGCAACAAACCTGGGATGCTTGTTTTGGAGTTGATTCTCTGTAGGTGAATTGGATCTGGGTTAAGCCAAGCAATTCTTGGACAAGTTGGCTCCTAAGATGGGATTGCATAAGGCGCCATGGCAAGGAGTCCGTTTTCTGTGTTGCGACAGAATTCCACCCAGAATCCGCTGAAAGTTCATCTAGGGAGGTTGCTTTTGCAAGACTCAGCAAGGCGGTTGCTCCATCTCAGCCATTGGCACATTCCTCATGACTGCTTGGTTCCTTGTGTCAACACAACACGTTACATGTTTATAAGTCTGTTTTGTCTCATGGCTTGTAGGAGTCTCACATCAGCATGCATCAGCTCTCTGGGTGGCCGCTTGACCCAACACAAAGAACTCAAACTTTGGAATCCCTCAGCCCTGGAATCACACCCACCTTCACCATCAGTTCCGCTCGGTAGTCCAAAAATTCTAAGCCCCACCTTTGTATGCATTTTAACAGCTCTGAAATCAGAATGTGTCTTGCAATCAGTGACACCTTGCTGTTATAATTGGCAGTTCTTTTTTATTTTTTTTTCTTTTTTTGAGACGGCATCTCTATCTGTCGCTCAGGCTGGAGTGCAGTGGCGTAATCTTGGCTCACTGCAAGCTCCGTCTCCCAGATTCACGCCATTCTCCTAGCCCAGCCTCCCAAGTAGCTGGGATTACAGGCGCCCGCCACCACACCCGGCTAATTTTTTGCATTTTTAGTAGAGACAGGGTTTCACCGTGTTAGCCAAGATGGTCTCAATCTCCTGACCTCGTGATCTGCCCACCTTGGCCTCCCAAAGTGCTGGGATTAGAGGCGTGAGCCACCGCGCCCGGCCCCTTTTGTCTATTTTTGTTGTTTGTAAAATAATTGTGTGTTTTACAATCTACTGAGTCTTAGAGTTGATAAATTAATTATGTGTCTGAGCTTTGGCAGGTTTCTTATGTTGAAGCTGTTTCCACATCTGTAAACCAAGGCTGACTGCACCTCCTCAGCAGGGCTGTCATGGAGACGAAATAAGATCTGACTGGAAGTGGAAAGTATTCGAATGTGGTAGACACTGGATGCATGAAAGCTGCCACCACTGTCAGTAGGGCAGCAAATGTAACGTCATTTTACAGATGAGGAGACTGAACCCCAAGGGTAGGCTTGAACGAAGTCCCTCAGACACAGGCAGAGATTTAAGATTTTCAAAAGACTCTCATCTGCATCATCTCCTCCAGTGTTTACTACGATCACCAAACCAGGAACAAGCGTGACTCATTGAGGCTGCAACCGGGGAGGCCTAGCCTCAGGAGGGACAGGGGCTGCTCCTGGGCACTCAGTGGCTGCTGGGCTTGGGCCCAAAGGCAACCAGCAGTGCCAGCCCTATTTTATGGGAAATCACTGCCAACATGCTGCCAATCATTTTAACTTTGACCTAGGATGTGGGTAAGGAAAATCAAAGTAAAATGGTGTTTGATAATAATTCCAGGAGACAGGTGCTTGCAACCTTTCTAAAGAAAATATTGTGGACTCGTTTTAACTCTATGTGTAAACTACAGTTTATATTATATCAGAATGAATGTCACAGGCCACACATTCAGATTTTTTTTTAAAAAAAGAAAAATCTAATTTCTCCCTTGATCCCCTATTCCACTTTTATCAGGACCGCCATTCAAGTCGATTCAAGGCTTTCCCCTTCTCGCCTTCTCCCAGAGGGTGCATTCAGTTGAGGTGGGGAAAACATCACATCAATGCATCCGGGGGAGCATGCCTGGCTCTCTGCCGTCACCTGTCCACCCTGGCCGCCACTGGACTGGCCATTGCCCAGCTGGTCCTTGGGGGCGGCCACCCCTTGTGGACTGGTGGGGAGTCCTCATTCCTGCCCTTGGTCCACACCTGCATCTGCTCTCACATCCCACCGCCCCAGGCTCAAGGCCCTCCATGTTTTCTGGCTGTTGGGACCGTCAGATATACTCAGAAACATTCTGTTGTTCGCTACACAACACTGGGGGGATGAGGGCTTGTGATGCAGCCTGGACCCCCTGGAGGTTGCTTCCTGCCTATCTATTGGTCCCTCACGACGCTGAATGCTGGGACTTCTCTATGGAGCTTCCAGCCTCCCCACGGAGTGGGGGCACCTATCTCTCTTCTCTCTGATCCCCTAAACTATTGGAGATTCTATCGTCCCCTCAACTTCAGAGTTTGAGAACATGGAACGTGTAGGAAGGACCATTCCCAGAGATTCATTCCAGCATTTAACTCTCTTTCCTTCTAAGGACTTTTTTTTTTTCTTTGCTCCGGGAGTCATTAATGTAGACTGGGTAGGTGGGAAAAAGTAGCTTAACAAACCATACACCAGTCCTCCTGAGTTCTGTGTGTCAGGACATGGATTCTCGAAAGGCAAGATTTTGAGACTCTCAAACTATTGTCTCTGCCATGGGTTTTGAAAGCTGCATATTTGTTTCTCTCTTGCTCTGCATTTCTGCTGTAGTTACTCTACCATAAGGCCAATGAGTGAAGAATGGAAGGAGGGTAGGAATCCCCCAGGAGAGCAGTAGATGCGAATGTTTCAAATAGTTCATATCCTTCTATCATGGAAGCAGGAACTCTGCAAGGTCCACGTTGCTGATTAAATCAAGATTTTAAACACTTATGTAAAAGAGTACCCTTGGCTGCATGATCTGAACTGCAAGACAGGAGATGGGCTTTGTAACCTCACTCTGCCCCCAACCAAACGGGGGCTTCCTTCCTGTGTGAGTCGTTGGGAGAGACGGGCTCCAGGCTTCAGCTGCAGAAGCCACAGAAGCCTCCCACCTGTTCTCCCAGACCCTAACAGCCAGGGAGGGGAATGCAGTCTGTGCTCAGCCAATCACCTGTACCCACGGGAAAGAACACAGAGAGCCATGGGTCCATTTCTGATGCATCATGGGCCCTAGCTGAAGTGGGTTAATCAGATTTCGTGGCATGATCTGGCTATGCTCTCAGCAGCCCACTTTCCCTTGGCTTCTGCTTGTTTTCTGGACCTGTTTCTCCAGTCTTCCAGTGGGTTCAGTGGCCTTCTTCATATCCTTCCATCAAATCTCATTCTCCCTAGGTATCCAACATTGGCATCTATGTGGTGCAGCCAAGAGCTCTGACTGGTGATCATGAGTAACTCAGTTCTTCTCTACGGACCTTGATGTCCCTCTCTATGAAAGGAGGTGTTTAAGCCAGGTGAACTCCAGGATCTCACAATCTACCTTATGCTTTAAGTGCTTTGGGGCTGAAATGCATAGCCCAGTTGGTCAGTTTACCCATCCATGCCCGACGCTCCACCATTCTCTAGGTGGCCCCTATCTACATTTCAGGGACTAGTCACCCTCTGCACAGTCAGCCTCACACCCCATTCCATCCAGTATGGGAATGATCCACCCACAATGAGTTCCACAATCATTCAATCAACCAGGCTCCTTTATTACAGGACTTCTCAGAGTCTTTAATATGCTAATATACTTTGTGATCCTCTAAGAGAGGACTATAATACACATAAATCATTTCCCAAATAAATTTCATTGTACACGTGTTGCCTCACTGCCTCTTTCAAGAACTGGAACATAATGGAACACTGCTGTAGAAAAAAGATACCAAATGTCACATGAGGAAAGACAACAGCTGGCATGACTCCAAAACATACACACACGCAAACTTGCACATGCAGGAATTCTCTGGTCCAGCCTGACTGCATTATAACTTTTTTTTTTGTTTTATTTATTTTTTTGTTGTTGTTGTTGTTGTTTTGCCACCGTTTAGCTACCTGAATGCACAGGGATAACCAGTGTTAAGTGCCTTCACCTGGGGTTCTATGCCCAGGGCAACAGTCTGTGGTGACTCAGGGTTTGGTGTTTCCACACTCCACAGTGGATGCTCTGTGCTCCGTGCCACTCAAGATGAAGCAAGTGCCAAAACACCTGTGCTCCCTGAGCCCTGGATGAGCAGCTGTGATGTGTGCAGTGTGCAGTCCCCTGCCCCACAGAATTCCTGGTGGAGGACAACAAATAAGCCAAGTGTGACAACAAGCATGACACACTAGTGTCCCTGCCCAGTGCGGCCTGAGTGCCCACTGTCCAGCCTCTCAGGCAGCCCTCGCTTGGCCTCTAGGGAGAGTTTGGAAGCTTCCCTGACACTACCCCTAGGTCCCAGAAAGCCGCAAACGTACCATAGCCCCTGTTCTGTTCTCCCATAGAGCTGCCATTCAGGAACATGTCAAAACATTTTGAAACCACTTCTGTCCTCAAGTTGTACCCTGTCTGGAGAGAACAGCTTCCCCAAGTTTGCATCTTATTGCATCAAGGATTTCCTTGAGAAGCTCTAAGGGGAACTCTTCAGATCTCTATCACAGGGCTGGCTGGAGATGCTGGCACCCAGATCCCTCCAGGAGTGCTTGGCTGTGACTCCATGGACTCCATGGGGACATGAGCATGGTCCCCTTTAACCTCTTTGCCTTCCAAACCAAAAATATTAAGGAATATGTCTTCCTTATTATATTTGGTCTTTTTCTTTTGCTGATCATACTTGTATCAGTGAGGACTCATTCTACTTCAGTTAACTTATAATCTGACCCAAATGTGTTTAAACATAAAAGAAAATTTATTAGTTCCTATTACTAAAAGATCAAAGGGTAGGGCCAGCTTCAGGCAAGGCTGGATCAGGAGCTCTGTGCTGTCTCCAATATATGACCTCTTTCCAGTTCTCAGCTTTATTCTCAAACTCAAGGTAACGTCCAAGGCTCATTTCATAAGCCTGAGGGTTCAAGTCTAGCAGGGAGACTTGAGCCTGCTTTCCACAAAAGTCCTGAACTTCATTCTGCTTGTACCAGCCTCTGGTAACATGCCCACCCCTGAACTAATTGCTGTTGGCCTGGGAAATGAGAAGCGATGATTGGCTTAGGTCAGGGTCATGTGCTCTACCTCAAGAACCCCAACCCAAGCCACCTGGGCTAAGAGAGGGCTTGACCCTAAGTCCAATTAGGAGCTGTTGTTAGACGATGAATAAATGAATGTGAGGGAGGGGTAAGCAATAAGTGTGTGCTAACTACTAATTCATGAGACATCTAGCTCAAAACAATGAGTGACCAGGGAATCTTTAAAACTTCTCAGTAAGGAAGGAAAACTAGGCCCTTGCTCGGCCACTGCTCAGTATCTGCAAGCTGAGAGCCCATGAGTTTCGGCACGCACTTGGACTTTCACAATCAGAGACAGCGCGGTGAAGGCATGAACATTGAAAGCTACCATGCCTTGGTATTCTCATCTGGTATATGCAAGATACTGGCAACATTATCATCAAGCAATGGCTTCGATGCAAAGCCACCACAATGCCTACAGGAAGGCCGGGGAATCCTGTTTCAGTCTTCCGTGGTACTTCCCTCCTGCACTTCTTCCCCAGAGCTGTTACGATAACCAGGCTGCATATCCTTAGTCCTTCTGTGGCCATCATGTGACCTGGCAGGACTCCTCATGCAGTTCTTTACATTTCAGAGGGTCTGGGCAGCAGCCACATGACAGCAGTGGAATCCAGGCATCCACAAGAGAAGACCAAGCTTTGTCCAAAGAGGAAGAGATGGAGATCGAGTTAGATGCAGAGGTAGAATGTGACCTGAGCAATATGGAAATCACCAAAGAGCTCCGCCAGTACTCTGCAGAGACCAAGATGCACAGAGAAGGACGGTGGTGACAGCAGCTGGATGCAGAGAGCCTGGACGGCTACATGAACACTGACCACGACCTGTACTGCAACACCCGCTGGTTGGTAGAGGCCCCAACTGAGAGGCCTAGTGAGCAGCGTCCCAGGCCGAGATGGAGCGTTTGTATGGAGACAGCGCCCCCAAGATCCAGGCCATGGAGGCTGTGGTGCAGCTGAGCTTTGACAAGCACTGTGACTAAAAGCAGCCCAAGTACTGGCCAGTCATCCCCCTGAAGTTCTGAGCTCGGGGCACAGGGCACCCAGCCTCTCCCTCTTCCTTTTGGGTACACGTTCTTCATCTCTCCTTCTGTACTTTCTCAGGGAAAGGGGACTTTGTACTGAGGTACAGGCATGTTCACCACAGTCCCAGTGGGCCTGTCACAGAGTGGATGTACTATGCCAGCCACTTGGAGGTTGGCAGACATGTTCTGTTGTTGACATGTCAAATTTTCTCCTGACATAAAATGATGATTTTGTATATATTATACCGGTGTTTTTTATGTTGTCAGAAACAGTTCATTAAAGTTCTTGCCTAGAAAAAAAAAACTTCTCACAAGGATGTCAGGAATGTAGACAAAGGGGCAAATACCCAGCAATCTCACCTGCCTACCTTCATCAGAAACCCTCCATCAGAGGCCTACTTGGAAAAGACAAGAAGGGGCTTCACATCTACGCTCCCATCTGGGCTGTCCGTGTGTCTGATCCACCAGAAACAAGCCCAGCCACTCCTCTCTGCCTCTTAAGAGTTGTCCTTTGAAGCGGAAATCTTATTACCTCTCTCCATCACAGCACCCCTCATCCTTTGCACCATCTGTCTACAACCAAGTCAGAAACTACAGATTACAGAAGACGGAAAGGCAGGGGCAGGTAGGCAACGCATCGTGGGAAGTGTCCTTCTCACCAGCCGGCTGGAGCTGGGGCAAAGGGAGAAGCCATGACAACCAGAGCATGCTGGGAAGACACCCTCACCCCACAGCAGCTTAGTGCCAGAGGCTCAGGCAGTGGTTAAGGCTCCCAAGTCAGCACAGCCCAGACAAACCAGGAGCCAGAGGCTGATTGGGAGCCCTCACACCTGCCCTGAGCTGCAGACCTGAGAAGAACATGTACCCATCTTGCCAGGGAGCTCAATAGAAGAGGATACAGCATTCACTTGAAAAAGGAGCAGAAAGTCTTAGGGAGATAATATATATTTCATTTCAAAATGAAGCAACAAGGTAATATAAAAAGGGAGATAGGTGAGAAATGGGAGAATTACAAAGTAACTAAAATCTTAATATTTAAATTAAAAACCACTTTGGAAGTAAGTAATAAAAAATAGACTTGATGACCCAGAAAAACAAATCAGCAAGGTAGAGAAAAAATTGGCCACCTCTCTTGGGATACAAAGGGAAAGGAGAAAGAGGTGACAATTATGAGAAAAAAGTTGAGAGATAGGAAGAAGAGTTGAGATACAAATGCTGGAACTTATTTCCTGAGCAGACCAGTGAAATAGACAAATCTCTGGCAAGGATAATCAAAAAGAAAGAGAGTGGCATGATGGTGAAAAGGACATGGGGGATGTATCCAGAGACACAGCGGTCCTCAGTGTATGAAGAGAGTCAGGGAACTCTGTGAGCTGAATTGTGACTACGTTTTTCTCAGTCCAGCTTCACCTGCCTTGGGACTGCTATCTGTTCCAAGACATCAATCTGAATCTGGCACTTGGTACCTGCAAGGCTCAGTTTTTGGTTTTGTTGTGAATTTTATCTTTATCTGCAAATTCTTGGAGATGTAGTGAGATGTTGAGAGTGGCTGCATTGGCCGGGGTGGGGATTCTAAAGCCTGATACAAGGTACCAGGATTGGGGGAATTGGGGCACTGTGAGGACACTGGGTGGGCTTCTCAGGCCAAAGGGAGTGAGCAGGCTGCAAAGACAACTGTCTTCCTGATTTTGCCACGGGCAGGCAGTACCACCAACCAATTAAGAGAAACAGCCCATGAAGAAATGGTTTTGTTCAGCAGAGTAGCACATTCAGGACGACCCTGGAAAATATTTATCACCCCGGAAATCCCCGCAGTTCTGATGAGGTTGGGTTCAGCCAGCAGATACGTCCACATAGTTAGGGAGGGGTGGAGGATGGCCGCTACTGGAGGGGCCACCCAGCTGGTCTGCAGTGGCTGGGGAGCTCAGGCTTCTGCACATTCCCCATCCCTCCCCTGCCTGGGTGTCACCCGGAGCTCGGCCTTGCATGGTCCTTCCAAGGAAGCTTGCTGAGTGCTGGAGTTCAGCACCATCTCCCCAGCCACCTCCCACGCCCATCCACACACCTGCTGGAGAGGGGCGAGAGCACTGATTTTGGAGTCAGAAGTCTTAAAGTTCTGACCTGGACGTGCTAGGTGACTGTCAGCATTCCTGACATCTCAGGGTATCAGCCGCCATGGAAGTGGCATCTCCGGGCCTGTCCCCAGCCCCCAGGAGCACTGTGACGTCCGAATGAGACATCCAGTGGAAAAGCAATCTTGAAAGGATAAAGCTATGTCCAGTGATCAAGATTGGGAAGATTCTAAGCACACTGAGAGTGAAAAGAGAGAACCTGAGGGAGAATATGCTGGAATGGGAGGGTAGTCCTGTCAGAAAGCTACCATTCTGTTTCCAAGGAAAAAAAAAAAAGGTCTTTTGAGGCGTCTCAGCGAGAAGGGAAGATTCCAGAACTGTACTTAAGTCTTCACTCTGACACCAGCTCTGGGACCACCCTTAAACCCCTCTCTCTCTGCCTGATTCTACTCTGTGTGATGTGTGTCAGCTTTGAAGTGATTGCATACAAGGTTTGAAAAGAAATTCCCAAAGTTTCATCTGTGTGTGTGCATATATATATATATAGTTTCATGTATATACTTTATATACAAACATATACAATTTCATATTTATACCATATACAAAACGTGCATGTGCATGCACACCCACATATGTGTGTGTATATATATATATATAATATATACACACATACACATAAATACATAAAGTAAACGAAAAAAGGACAATTTTCCAGCAGGTTGAAAATGGTGACCTATTGAAAGAGGTCAGAGTGAAATGGAAATACTCCTTTGGCTGTGCATTTGCTAACACAGCCTGTTTTCTGATTTATTTTATCGATCCTGAAGAATATTTCCTATAGGCAAGAAGTAGCTCCGGGCTATACAATTACTGGAGCCAGATATCATAGAAAGGAACCTGAATTCAAAGGCAGAAAATTCAGGATCAAATGCCACTTGCTGTGTGTGGCAATTGTGTACCTGCTCAGGGCCTCGGTTTCCCCTCCTGCAAAATAGGGGTGGATGAAAACATTCCCATCCCCTATGTCTTAGTCTGGGCTGCTGTAACAAAGTGCCATAGAATAGGTGGCTTATAAAAACAGCAGACATTTATTTCTGACAGTGCTGGAGGCCCGATGTCCAAGATCAGGTTGCTAGCATGGCAGGATTCTGGCATGGCAGCTGTCTTCCAGGTTGCAGACTGCTGCAGTCACATGGCAGAAAGAGAACTAGAGAGCCCTCTGAGGTCCCTTTACAAGGGCATGAATCCCATTCTTGAGGGTCCCGCCCTCATGA
Organism: Hylobates moloch; assembly: GCF_009828535.3. Lineage (NCBI taxonomy): Eukaryota > Metazoa > Chordata > Mammalia > Primates > Hylobatidae > Hylobates > Hylobates moloch. The sequence continues at coordinate 58,869,208 of NW_026652289.1, forward strand.
CCTAATTATCTCCCAACAGCCCTGCCTCCCAATATGATCACAGTGAGATAAGGATTTCAGCATATGAATTTTGGGGGGATGCACACATGGAGTCCCCAACACCACATCACCATTCTTTAACAAACAGGTCTAGTAGGACAATTAGGAGGAAGGAAATATTTTGTAAAAAAATAACAATCACTTTGTTTTTAGATATACTGTATGCATATATTTAACTTTTCACACAAGTGCATTATCTTAGTTCTCACTTTTTCTCTTTTTGCTCAGCTCCTGTCCTGACTATGGGAGACCTTTAAGGACCTCTCTAGCTCTGGTGGTCCATATTTCTGAAACAGGAAAACTTCAAGGGAAAGGTAAACGGACAGCAAATGTGCAGGGGGCCACAGATGTGCCTGGAGCTGGGATGGGGGCGTGCCAGGCTCCACGTGGAGGGGTCATCACAGTTGCTCCAGGAGCAGAGAGACTCTGCTTTTCCTCTGCCTCCCTGACTCTGAGAATCTCCCTACCCTAATTCTAGGGCAGGTCTGAGCTCAGGTCTAGAGGCTGAGCCATATCTGAGTTGGGCCTCCAAATTCCCCATCTTTCATGGAATCTGGGCATCAGAGAAACCACCAGAATCATTTGGCTCAGTCAATGATACTTGTCTGTAGTGGTTATTCAATCTCCCAATAAAACTCTCAAAGGAAAACTGTCCCTCCCCTCTTCCTGTAGGGAGTAGTGGCTGGTGTGCTCCCAGAATTTCACGCCGACTGGCCCGTTTCCTTCCATCTTAGGAACATCTGGAAGGTAAGATGCTCACATTCTCACCAAACTCTTAGTCATCATTCAGCCAGGAACTACTTCATCCAGGGAAGAGAAAGCAAAAACAAGCACAGAAAGGTCAGTCTCGATGAGCAAGCAATTCACAGAAGTCACAGGAGTGGCCAAGAAACACGGAAAAAATACTTTCAACTGCAGGAAAAACCAAACAAGTGCAAAGTAAAACAACGATATGGCCTTGGCAAAGGTGAAAAGGGAGGAAGGGAAGGAGGATGTCATGTTCTGTGTCAACAAGGCTGTAGGGAAGTGGGCGCTCCCTGGGTCTCCTGAGGATTTGCTGTGATGAAGCCATGCACGCCTTTGGGGAAGCTCCATCTCACTGATCTCTCTTTCTCCCTCTGCAGCCCAGACTCAGAGAGTCAGTTTTCACCCACAGCAAGATCCAGCCAGGCCTGGGACCAGAGTTTGCCCAATGGGGGCTCACTTTTCCTGGCCGATTCCTACTCACACACCTCCTTGCAGCCAGTCCAGTTGCCTCATGTGGGCTCAGAAGCTTTTTGAGGGCCTTCACTGGAGATGTGGGCCTGAAGCCGGCTGCCATGGCACCAGCCCTGCCCAGGCCTGCCATCCCAGGGTGCTGCTGGCCTGCCAAGCCTGGTCAGCCTCTCCACACTGCTGCACGTCTGCATGGAGCCTCACAAGAAGGCCACCCCTCCCCTCTACCTTCCCATCAGATAGAAGCAGCCACTGATACAAACTTGAGGACAGAAGTGACGCATGAACACGTATCTCTGGTTACACGGGGTCTGAGTTAGGAAGGGGGTTAAGCACGTGAAAGGGGCCTTGGGGCAATTCCTTACTCAGAAGCTTAGATGCTTGTCAGAGGACGAAGGAGGCCCAGAAACAGCCTCTTGCTCATGCCTGGCTCAGATGTGTGCTTAATTCACCTTTTTTTCTCTCTCTTTTCTTGCAGAGAGAAAGAGTGGTATATCCAAAGGGAGGGAACTTAGGATGAGGTCTTATTCTACCCAAGCTGGCAGCATCTCTGCTTTCTCAATCCAGGTGAGTGAATGCAGTTGAGAAGGAGACCAGCTGCCCCAGCCCACTCTCTGGCTTCATGGATCCCTCCCATTCAATTCTTCAGACCATTCGTTTTCTCTCCAGGTCAGTCTCCAGACATTTCAAGTTCAGGCCTAAGGACTGAGAGTTCATGGGAGAACCACGCCCTCCAAGAAGCACCAACATGGGATGGTGGGAAGGGGATATGGACATAAATCTAAGGTGGATATTTGCAGAGGAATGGAGTGAAAATAACGATGAATATATTGAGCGTGCAGTATGTGCCAAGAACTGTATTAACTAGTTCAACCATTGTGGAAGTCAGTGTGGCGATTCCTCAGGGATCTAGAACTAGAAATACCATTTGACCCAGCCATCCCATTATTGGGTATATACCCAAAGGAGTATAAATCATGCTGCTATAAAGACACATGCACACGTATGTTTATTGCGGCACTATTCACAATAGCAAAGACTTGGAACCAACCCAAATGTCCAACAACAATAGACTGGATTAAGAAAATGTGGCACATATACACCATGGAATACTATGCAGCCATAAAAAATCATGAGTTCGTGTCCTTTGTAGGGACATGGATGAAACTGGAAAACATCATTCTCAGTAAACTATCGCAAGGACAAAAAACCAAACACCGCATGTTCTCACTCATAGGTGGGAATTGAACAATGAGAACTCATGGACACAGGAAGGGGAACATCACATTCCGGGGACTGTTGTGGGGTGGGGGGTGGGGCGGGGACAGCATTAGGAGATACACCTAATGCTAAATGACGAGTTAATGGGTGCAGCAAAACAACATGGCACATGGATACATATGTAACAAACCTGCACATTGTGCACATGTACCCTAAAACCTAAAGTATAATTAAAAAAAAAAATAACTACATCACATAATTGAATTGAAAATGTATTTGTTAGTTGTTTTTTAAATAACATTTCAGAATAATAATGATAAAAAAAAGAACTGTATTATCTCATTTAATTCACATGAGAATTCTATGAGGTAGAATCTTTATAGGTGGGGAAAATGAGGTGCACAAAAATTTCATCACTGACCTAAGGTTACACAGCTAGATTGTCATGGGCTTGGGATTTTAAACTCAGGCAGTCTGGCTTCAGAGCTGACCTGTGCCCTTGGTCATGATGCTATAGGAGCAACTCATAGGGATTCAAAGTGATCCTGTTAGGGTTGCCTGCAGGAGCAATTTCAGGTGGGAAGAAATCAGCTGTGAGTTCATTTCTGCCTGTGGGGTGGAAATTAGGGGATATAGGACAGGCAACACCTCGGGGAGCCCTAGACTGGCTTTATGCAGACCCGTAAGCCTCCATGGATTCCTTCAAGGCTGGGGTATTGAGGGCCTTGGATCCCAAGTTCCTCTCACTCACCACCAAGGCAGGCTGAAAAGGGGATAGTTGAGGCCAGGCCCAGGAGTCAAGAAGGAATAGGTTAGGTCAGGATTGAGGGATGCCGGGGCCAGGGGTCAAGGCAGGACAGATACCCCAACACCAAGGAAGCCATCAGGGCAGCAGCACCGAGCTCCAGCCATGGGCAGAACCTGATGCTGAAGTCATTCCTGCCTCAGCCAGGAAGCATCTCACATCCTCCCTGTGGGCCAGGACCCATCCTCAGGCTGGGGGCTGCCTAGAACTGCCTGCTTGGAGGACGTGAGCCACAGCAAAACGCTGTTGAAAATACTAGCAGCTACATGTATGAAGCATCTATTGTGTGCTAGCTCTTCACTAGACATTTTATATATGTTATCCCTTTTCATTTTAAGCTTTCAAACTACTCTGCAAGGTCTGAATATTGTCCCCATTTTACAGAGAGGCAATAAAAGCTGAAAGAGGTACAACAGCTTGCCTGGGGCCATGTAGATTCTCGGGACCTTGGATGTAAACTTAGGCCAGCCTGGTTCCAGAGCCCAGAGCCCCGGCTCTTACTTCCCCTACTGATAACCTCCTTGGGATAGAGATGGGGCAGGGGCTCCATCCGGCCGATTCTCTTTCCCTCCGCCATTCTCAGCCCCTTTCTACCCAGGCATTTCCAACATACTATTGCTCCAATTGAAAGTTCACCTGCTGCTGGGCATGTGGTGGCTCACGCCTGTAATCCCAGCACTTTGGGAGGCCAAGGCAGGCCGATCACCTGAGGTCGGGAGTTCGAGACCAGCCTGACCAACATGGAGAAGCCCCATCTCTATTACAAAAAAAAATTAACTGGGCATGGTGGCGCATGCCTGTAATTCTAGCTACTCAGGAGGCCGAGGCAGGAGAATCGCTTGAACCCGGGAGGCGGAGGTGGTGGTGAGCCGATATTGTGCCATTGCACTCCAGCCTGGGCAACAAGAGTGAGACTGAGAGACTTCGTCTAAAAAAAAAAAAGAAAGTTCACCTGCTCAACTCCATGCTCCCATTAGCAGCAGTTATCCAGCCAGCCTGAAAGCTAACTTCTTCCATCTCTTCTCACAATGATGCTGTGTGGGGGCCAGCAGGCATGTTTCCCCATTACACAGGTACAGAAACTGGGGGGTCAGGAAAATGAAATCATTGGCCACCAGTACCCTGTCATCAGGACAGGACTTCAAAGCCAGGCCCCTAAATCCAGCATCCTTCTAGGCCTCTTCACAGTACTGCCTGTGAATTTAGATACATCTGTGCCTCTAACAGATCTTTAAATTTCTTCTGTAGCTCACTGTGTCCAGCTTACTGAGGACTGCCTGCAGAAGAGGGCTCTATTCCCACGGCCTGTCAAGATTCTGGGGGTCCTCCCCAGCAGCTAGGGGACACCTTGCCCACCTTCTTCAGCACCTGAGGCAGTGAGGATGCTGTATGGGTTAAGGAGACCACAGAGCTAGCAGTGTGTGGGTTGTGTTGAGTCCCTGAGTGGTGTGTATTTCTGCAGGTCTCTGTCTGCTTGCGAGGGCCCCTCTGATTGGAAGGCTTAGTGAGGAGCCCTCTGTCTGCTGGGGCTGAACCAGGCAGGCCCCCAGTGGTACTGAGCGAGTGAGACTGTCCCAGAGAAAATGTGATACAGAAACCACAGAGAGGACTCTCCCAAGAAACGCCACAAGCCACCTGGTGGGACATTCGTTCCTTTCAAAGAATTTGGATTCTGTTCTCTCCTGTTTTTCCTTTTAGGAGTCAGATAGAACAGGTTGACTCGATTACTTGTTTGCTTCAAGCCAGTTTGACAAATGAGAAATAAATAAGGTCCAAATAAATAAAATAATATTTATTTTATAATATTGAGGTATCAATAATATTGAAGTCCAAATAAATAAAATGATAGTGATTAGGAAAGAGCTGGAGTGACCGCAGAGTCTCATGACACCCAGGGCAGGCCTCTCCTGCTCACGTGATGACCCAACGCTCTCCCTCAGTCTGCCTACTTATTAGGAAGTCTCCATTGGCACGGAGTACACCAAAAATTTGCCCGTGCCTCCACTCCTGTGAATGTTTGATTTGTACACCCTCAGCTTTAACCTAGAGCCCTGGGCTTCTGGAAAGGGTGGGGTTGGAGGCATTCCAAGACCTCGACCTGGAAGGAATTCCAGGAGACTGCGTTGCTTCTTTCAACCCCACCAGCAGTCTGAGCAGGTTGGCCTGAGCCACATACTTGCTCAGACCTCACTCCTAGCTAGGGTCCCCTTTCCTTCTTTTCCTTCCTCTCCCTCTCACTCTCTGTCATGAAGTTTTCAAGGGCTGGGACGGCCACATTCCACAGCATTGAAATCACAGTTCCATTTCATTCAGGCAAATGGCATTTTTGCCTGAATCAAAAGTGAGAGCTTGAAAGGATCTTATTGATGGTTTCAACCACCTCCCTCTTTTAATAGATGAGGAAAATGAAGGCACGGGGGAGGTGGATCCCCAGGGTCACTCAGCGAGTAGTGAAGGCGCCGTGCTAAGCACCCAGGGCCCGGGCCCTTAGGCACTGCTTGTCCCATTGAGCTCCTGTCCCACTGTCCACTCCTAACCACAGATGCCCATGCTGGAAGGAACCCCAGGAAGTGTGTGGCCAGGGCAAGGCTTGGGGACAAGCCTGAATGCCCACTGGGGACACAAGGTCACATCAAGGGAAAGGAGAACCAGGACTTGGGGGATGACTGCCACACAGATCATTGCTAAGCAGGCACAGGATTTCTGGACATTTTTTTTTTAAGAACAGCCAGAAAATACAATGATAATGTAAAATATTCCCATTTTAAATAAAGAAAGAATTCAAACTTAAAAAGAAAGCACCTGAGACTAATGTGTGGCCTCTGATGAAGTCCAATTGTCCCTTTTTACAGACAAGAAAACTGAGGCATGGGGTAGTGGTCTGTCACAGGCCACAAAGAGACAAAACCCAGTGCAGTGCAGTCATTTCTGGGGAATGCCACTTTGGGGCCAGCTGTCCTGTCGGCACTCATTATGAGATGGCATCCCATGAGAACGTGTCCTCACGCACCCGGCCCCAGCCCCTCCTCAGGTCTCGTGTGATTCTCCTCAGGGGACCTTAGCCTTGGCCTTCTATTATGTTCTCTCTGTGGCCCACATTCCAAAAACCTCTGTAAGTGTTTTTTTTATCCCAACATGTCCTTTTAAGACTCCTAAGTGGGCCAGAACATTCCGAGACCCTGCTGGAGGCTGGGAAAGGCGGCAGACACCCCTGCCCTCTGCCAAGCCCTTCCCACATGCCATTCCCCTTGCCACTGGACATTCTGCCTTTTGCAGCCCAGCTCCAAACAGCACAGCCGACACCCCAGAAAAATCTCATAAGGCCGAATTAGGAACATGTCAGCGAAAGGGGAAAATGAGATCCCCGTCAGCCTGCCACCTTCCCTGGCTGGCTAAATCCATCAGCAGGCCATCAGCCAACAGCCCTCCCTGACCCCTCCTGCACCCTAGATGGGGTGGAGGGCAGTAAGTGAGGAGATGACACATAGCTCCGTAAAACCATTGGAGAAAATCAAGTGCTAAGATGAGCACAGCAGATAGTAAGGGCTCAGTGAGTTCCAAGCAAAGGGGACCAAAATATATGATGGCTCATCAGGGAAATGGGTCTGGAGCTAGTCTCTAAGAATAGGCAGAATTTGGGTGGAGGGAGAGACGTGGAGAGGGCCTTTAAGGTGTCAGGCAGAGTGAGCAAAGGCACAGAGGTGGAACGGAGCATGACATAGTTGCGGGTGAGTTGGGGCTCTGTTGTCCCAGCCAACCCAGCTCCCGGGGGAGGCCCTGATTGTTCTGAACTTTGCTTCCTCATCTGCAGACAGGGGCTTGGGCTACAGGAGTTCAATGTTTTCTTTCTCCTTGAGCAGAAATGCTGTTCTTTGTCTCCCAGCACCTAGGCTGTGCTTCACAAATGAGCTCTTTGTTGAATGAATGACTCAATCAATCAGTGATTTAACATAACTATCAGACTTATAAGAAGAGTATGAGAACTGATACCTGAATAAAGTAATTTAACAATTTATATTTTTCAGTGTATTTCCCCATTGCCATTTGTGGCACCCCCATAACAACCTTCATAGACAGAAAGCATGGGTTTCATTAATTCTATGTGCCAAGTAAGGAAACCAGGGGTGGGAGCATGTTGGGAGGAGCAGCAACTTATCTGAATGGTGAGTTTGGGTGAAGGAGTTCTGCCGCTCTGAGTTCTCCCCAGGGGATCTGCCTGCCTGCTGAGAGGTTCCCTGGGCCCAGCCTCTGAGGGTGGGCCTGCAATCAGCCTGTTGGCTCTGCATCAGGGTGGAAAAGCCTAAGCCAAGCTGACTCAGAAGATGTGCTGAGTCCATCCTCCTAGGGACCCGAGCATCCCTGTCTGGGTAGCACGTGTCAGAGGTGCTGATATTTTGATCTTCATCTGAACGACCCCTCCAGCAATCTCCCAATTTGTTCTGAACTAAGTGGGAGAAGTACCAAAGTACTGTTTATCCTTTCCCCAAAACCCCAACAGAAATGTTAAGCAACTTGCTCAGACAATCCAAGACTTTACCAGGAGTCACCTAGCAGTCAACCTCTTACCCTTTTCAGCTGGAGGAACCTTGTCAGAGAGAGACATTTAAACAACAATGGTTTAAACCAACAATGGCTTAAAGCCTGCAGGATTCATCAGAACCATCAATATTCTCCTGTGCTCTGTGAATCTCCAAGTGGAGTTAGATAAACATGCCTCATTTCCTAGTCTTATTTGACCACAGATTTGTTTCTTTTTCTCATAGGTCCATGTGAAGGTCTGGTGTTCTACTTTCCATATTTTTGGACATGTTGCCGCAGATAGCCAATTGCTTCTTGAGAGGTGCAGTGGAAAGAGACAAAAGGCTTAGCTTCACTGCAAAAGGGGTTGGGTGACCTTGGACAAATCCCTAAGCCTCAGTTTCTGTGTCTTTCAAAGAGGGATCATACACTGATCTCATAACATTGATGTAAGGATAAAATGAGATAACAAATATCCCCAGCAGATCCTTCCCAGCAGTAAAAGTCATCACACAGGTGTGTAATCTTATACCCAAAAAGGTGTACCAGATGTGGGATTTACAAGAAAAGATCAATGGACAAGTAACTCTTTATTTGACCAAAGAACTCTCTGAGTTGCAAAAGGACTAACAAGGTTTTTTAAAGCTGCAAACCCCTGTTGACCTCTCTCCCCCAGGCTAATTTAGAAGAGAGTACAGTTTTAAAGACTTCAACTTATCAGAAGCAGGTCTATTTATAAACCAAAGCTCAGGCGCAGAATTCTGTGAGTTCACTTCCATGCTCAGCAAGGTCCCCTTATAATCTCTGGAGCCCTGCCTGGTAATTAAGACCCTGAGTCCACCACTTCTCCATTAGGGTTTCCTCTGAGATGCCCTATACGAGCTCCTTGCAGACTCAGCTCCTCATCCCCACATGCCCAAGCCAAGTTCATTCCAGTCTTCTGGATGCCTGGGATTGGCTCCTCCCTGTGGCAAAGTTGGCTGGTTACCCCCAAGAATGCACTCTCCCCATGCCTCTCAGTGATAGAACTTAAGACTGCACTTCCCAGACTCCTTGTGGATGTAGAAGTGGCTGCAAGAAGAAGTTCTATCAATGGGATGTTTGGAAGTGACACGTACCAGTTCTGGGTCAGCCTGTCCGAATGGAAATGACATTTCTTCAATTTCTACTTTTCCTCTTCCTGTAGGTTGGAATAGTGATGAGATGGCAGGCTCTAGAGCAGCCGTTTTGAACCATATGGTGAAGGTTGTTGATTGAGAATGGCAGAGCAACAAGGTGGATGGAGCCTGGGTCTCCAAAACCATGAAACTGCCATAGTAGCCCTGGACTGCTTAAATTAGTACTGTTATCGGGAGAGAAATACACTTCTGTTGTGTTTAAGCCATTGTTGTTTTGGCCTTTCAGTTACAGCAGCTGAACCACTTCTCTTTGCATAACTACTCCTAACTGCTCTTTAAAACCCATGATATCTGCCCTTTCATGCCACACCACCCAGCCCAGAACCTATCGCCTATACCAAGTCTTGATGCACTGGATTCTATTTGATTTAACTTTATTGGCCCCAGTATAGAGTGTGGCGAACACCATGAAGGCATGAAAAGATAGTTACAGAGTTGCTTTATATGACCTTCATTCATTCTTGCTTGGTTTGGTGTCTCTGCTGCTGCAGGTATATTCTCCCAAACAGTGCTGTGTACCACTGCAGGGCAGGGCCAGGTCACAGACCTGTGTCACCACCGTTCATGGTGCATAACACTCAATTGAGACCAAAAGAAACCAATGGGGAAATAAAGCCAGCCAAGGCTGGTGGGGTGTGGCAGGGGACAGTCCCGGCACCGAGCCTTTAAATACAACCTGATGTCAGAGAACTCTGACATGTAACTCAAGACAAGACCTGCTATAATAGGATCCTTCCAACGTGGAAAAATAAGGTAGGCCGACTGCCGCCACCATGGAGAGGCGACAAATATTTGCTCTCCGGCGTAAGGATGCCTGGCTGACTCTGTGCTGTCACAGGGAGACATGCACACCTGTTCCAGCTGGAGCACAGTCAACCCCAGCCAGCCACCCTCAGATAGACGAGTAGAGTACTGGGAAAGAACAGGCGATGCTAGCTATTACACAATGAAGCTGTGAGCAGCTTGGCAAGACAGAATGGACTGCCTCGTGAGGTAGTGAGCTCCCTGACAGTAGAGGTAACCAAGCCAGGTGACCACTGTGGGAATGCTTTAAGGGCATTCCAACCTAAGTTTGGAGAAAGAGATTGCCACGGGCAGCTTGAAGTTTTACAATACTATGATTTTTCAGACTGCAGTGCACATCTCCCCTCCACTGGCTCCATCCCAGCATTTCTCTCCAGGAGCCTACTGGTGTTCGAAGTTCTGCTATCAGGGCTTTATTCTGTGAGGGTAAGGTGCCACAATCTTCTGGAGCTGCTGGTTAAATAGAGGGTTGCTACATAATGTTGTCGTTGTTGGCTCTTTTTCTGTGAATTCATTTAGCAGACCCTTCCTTCTCCCCAATAGCTTGGGCAGAGATTGTTGGAGTGCCGGTCACCGTAGTACGGGTCTTTGATTCAGATGCACCATGAAAGCAGGATGTGGTGGGATCAAGGGTGGTGGTGGTGAGAGCTCTGAGGGAAAAGGAGGATTTGGGAAAGTAGAAGTGGCAAGAGTGCATCACCAAAAACACTCTCATCTAATTCACAGCTGAGCCCAGGGTGGCCCTACCTGGCCCAAAAGCCCAACATCAGTGCAGTATCTTCTACCTCCCAGTAAAAGCCTTCCAAGGAAGCACTGGGCTAGGAGTCCAAAGACCTTCTGGTGGTCCTGGCTGGGCCACTTCCTGGCAGTGGGCTTTGGGTATGTCCCAATGCCACCTCGCAAAGCTAAGCTCCCTCCGTGCCCAAACAAAAGGAGGCATGCGCTGGTCTCCAAGGACCCTCCTACCCTGACACGGTCTGAGGGCAGGACCAAGGCACTAGGGCAGGTTTTGGGGTCCCCGGACCTGGTTGTGAAACTCAGCTCTGCTTTCTCAGAACCATGCCACCTTGAGCAAGTTACCTAAACTTCCTGAGCCTCAGTCCGTACATCTGTGAAATGGGGACAGTAATACTTGCTTTGAAGGATTGTTAAGATGATAAAATATGTCATTTTACTAGTCGATGCCTCAGTGGGAAATAGCCGGCTTCAACCATAAAAGGGAGCATCTGAAGGGCACATCGTCCTCTGATTGATATCGGGCCTGGATCTTCATCCTTTTCTTCAACAGATGTTTTTTGGGCTTCTACTATGTGCCAGGCACATTGAACGATACAAAGTTCAACCCTACATCATTGAACTATGCAAACACCCCGACCTTGGACCAAGCCCAGCCTGACTATCTGACAGTCCGTGAGCTCCACATGCCCCTCATCCTTGAATCAGCCCCACCCTGAGCTCAGAACACATCCCTCTAGTACTTCCAAGGAGCTCCAGCCTCCCACACCCCTACCAAGCCATTCCTCCCTAGGCTTCCCAATTCCAGGCAACTTAGTGGGGTACCATAAATGGGGGCCAAACTGTTGCAGGCTTACTACACGCAGGCTCATGAAATGTCTGTATTCAGAGATGTAAGAGATCATTTTCCCACAATGCTCAAGCCTGACTTCAAATTAGAGTCACACCTGGCAATTTACAAAATCATCTTGATGTGGGGTCCCACTCCTAGGAAAATCTCACTCAAGGGATCTGGGCTGGAGCTTGGGCAGTGATAGTTTCAAAGCTCCCCAGGCAATTCTAATGCGTAAGAAGCCTGTGTGAATCCAACCTGCTTCCCTTTGCAGATAGGAAGAGGAATTCACCAAGGTCAAATTCTACCTAGAAGCCCAGTGAGTTATGATTCTCCCTATTTTACAGACAAAGAAGCTGAGGATGAGAGGCAGGAGGAGGCTTTGGGGAGCCCTCCTCCCATGAATCCTCCCCAGCTCGGGCAGTGTATTTCATCTCAGCAGAAGCCTTCATTGCCTTAAACTAAAAGACCTGGTACCAAGGCCAGGTGTGATGTTTCATGCCTATAACCCTAGCACTTTGGGAGGCCAAGGTGGGAGGATCGCCTGAGTTCAGGAGTTCAAAACCAGCCTGGGAACATAGGGAGACCCAGTCTCTAGAAAAAATAATAAAATTAGCTGAGCGTGCTGGTGTGTGCCTGTGGTCCTAGCTACTTGGAAGACTGAGGTGGGAGGATCACTCGAGCCTGGGAGGTCGAGGCTGCAGTGAGCTGCAATTGTGCCACTGCACTCTAGCCTGGGTGACAGAGTGAGACTCTGTCTTAAAAGGAAACAAAAAAGCCTTTAAGAAATTGAGTACAGATTAATAAACTTAATAAATTAAATAAAAATAAATAAAAGACCTGATACCAACGGAAGCCTTTCAGGCACTATGACAGGCAGGGGTGGAAATTTGAGGGTAGGAAGAGGACCTTCCACCTCCCATTCATAGCGCTGCTATTTGCCTGTCAGTGATCCACGTGCAAACAGCCTGCTATGAAAGGCACCTGCATGGCCCCACCCCACCCCAGGCAGGTGATGATGAGGGGCGCCAAGCAGGTATATGCAGCTCAGAAGGCTGAGCTCCCCCACAGGGGACCACAGCACCCAGTACTGGGACCCAAGGCCCCTGAAGAATGGAGAGCTCCCCGACAGGACAGAGGGGCTTGGTCCCAAGAGCAGTGGGGGAACAGAAATTGTCCCCTAGTAGGCTCTTTGGCAATCACCCAGACATTTCAACTCTCCCCCTCCCCGACAACCTCCTGGCAGGTGGGCCGGGATGCAGACCCAGTTGCCAGCCTTTGTCTCTCCCAGAGAGCTTGAGCAACTTGCTCTGAGCTCCTACCAGGTTGGGGACACTGCTCCTGCCTTCATATGGCAGCTGTGTTCAGAGTAAGCCTTGGTTACAAGAGGGCTGCTCCCTGGAGCTGCATGTATGGAAGGACTGGGCATCTCCCCAGAGTGGCGTGCACTGGCTGTGGTCTCTGTCCTTTACTGCCCATGGGGCCCAGCCTGGGACCAGAAGTCAAGGTCATCACCCCCACAACATCCTTCCCGCACTACTCCTCTACCCAGAGGTAGGGGAGAGAGTGTGGGGTCAGGTAGCCTCTGGCATGAAGGCCTGCTGGGCCACTACCTGCTGTGTGCCCTAAGCTTGTTACTTCAGGTCCTTGAGCACCAGTTTCCTCATCTATAAAATGGGCACAAGCAACACTACTTCTTAGGGGCCCTGTAGACATCTAAATATTTAAGTATGTGCCCAGCACATAGCAGGTCCTCAGTAAGTAGGAATCTCCATTCTTCCTCTCTTCCCTGTAGCTTAAAACATTGGTTCCAGGAAAGATCAGGGGTTTTCTTTTCCCAAATTTTACTTTGAATTTTTTCAGCCTAAGTACATACTGCAAGAATAGGACAACAAACTCTCATATACTTCTCACCTAGGTTCACCAATTTAACATTTTGCCACTTTTGCCTTATCTCTATCTATTTATACCCATCGTGATTGCTATTATCGTGATTATTCCCTTTACCCTGAATGGCTTCAGCATGTATTTCCTAAAAACAAGGATATTTCCTCATACAACAACATCCACAAACTCAGGAGACTTAACAAAGACATGAGCTCGTGTACAGGTGACCTTCACATTTTGTCAACTGTCCTTCTCGAGTCCTTTCTGGTCCACCATCCCTTCCAGGACCAGGCCCGGCATCTGGTCACCATGTCTCTTTACTCTGGAACAGTTCCTGCATCTTTCTTTGTCTTTCATGACCTTGACATTTGTGAAGACTGCAGATCAGCTGTTTTGTAGAGTGTCCCTCACTTGGGCCATGTCTGATGCTGTTTCTTCATGATTAAGTTCAGGTCATGCACTTTGGGCAGGAAAATCACAGACAGGGTGCCAAGTCCTTCTCAGGGCAGTCTACCGGGGCCCATCCATTCACCCCTTGCAGGGGATGTTAATCTTGAGTAACTTTGAGTTGAGGTGGCATCCAGAGCCTTCTCAACTGCACACTTGCCATTTTTCCCATGATCACATGTTTAACTCTGGGCTCTAGAGTCAAACACAGGTGGGTTGTGTCTGGACTTCAGCATTTACCAGCTGTGTGACCCTGGCCAAATTATCTGACTTCTCTGAACTTGTGAAACAGAAACCTCAATCCTATCTCTCAGGGTCGTTTGGAGGAGTGAATGAGAGCACCTATGTGAAGTGTTCGGTATAGTGGCTGGACACACTGGGGGTGCCTGGAGAATGTTAGCTATTATTACTCCTGCCACTCTGTAATAATCCTCAAGCCCCGATGGTCTGACCTGGTTTGGGTGCAGGAAGCTGTTGAATCATTTTTCATCCATACCGTGGATACTCACTGAGCATCTGCCCAAGGCTCATGAGGTATGGAGGGGTTATGAGGTTTGCAGGTCAGAAAGACCCACTCTGATGGAAGGAGCTCCAGGAAACAGCAGCAGAGGAACCAAGTACCAGGCGAGCTGTTGTGATGTGACCCAAACTCAGAGAGGCAGCTGGGGGCAGTCGCGAGTGCCTGTGGAAAGCCAAATAAACCCTGGGAATGGAAGGTAGATCCATTGGCCATTAGCCAAGGTACATCCATGGCTACAAGGCTAGCGTCGACTTTGGGATCCATCCAACCTGAACTGGTGTCCCATCTTCCTGTGAATTAGCTCTGTGGCCTTGAGCAAGTCAAATGACCTCTCTGAGCCCAGTTTTGTCTTCTGTGAAATGAGGATAATATTGCATCTCTCATAGAGTGGTTGTAAGGGTGATAAGATTGATGTATGTAAAGGGTTTGGCACATGGTAAGTGCTCAAAAACCAAGCACCCACACTGACCACCTAGGCCAGGATCACAGTTTTAATGTCACTTTTTTAAGAAAACCCCTGACTGCCTATGATGGTTAATACTGAGTGTCAACTTGACTGGATTGACGGATAGAAAGTGTGAATCCTGGGTGTGTCTGTGTGGGTATTGCCAAAAGAGATTAACATTTGAGTCAGTGGTGGGGAAGGCAGATCCTCCCTAAATTTGGTGGGCATGATCTAATCAACTTCCAGCGAATATAAATCAGGCAGAAAAACATGAGAGAGATGAGACTGGCCCAGCCTCCCAGCCTACATCTTTCTCCCATGGTGGGTGCTTCCTGCCCTCGAACATCGGACTCCAAGTTCTTCAGTTTTGAGACTGGTACTGGCTCTCCTTGCTCCTCAAGCTTGCAGACAGCCTATTGTGGGACCTTGTGATCTTGAAAGTTAATACTTAAGAAACTCCCATGTTTACATATGTGTGTGAGTGTGTGTGTATATATATGTGTGTGTGTATACACACACACACACACACACACACACAGACTCATATATATCCTATGAGTTCTGTCCCTCTAGAGAACCCTGACTAATACACTACCCATCCCTGGAAGAGAGTATCAGCTTCCCCTGAAATGCTCTCAGCTTCTTATCTTCTCACACTTAGTGGAACTCTACATTGGTCCAACCTTCCTTGAGGACATTTTGACAAACAGGGACTTTACTGATCAGTGATCTTAGTTGTACACAACAGAATACACTCAGCTACTTTAAGCAGAAAGAGATTTATTAGGAGACTAGATAGCTTGCAGACTCATTGGGAGGTAGAAGTAATGCATCCTAGGTTGGGCTTCCAGGAATGAGTTCCAAAAACACAATGCCGGCCTGGCTGCCAACAGAACTGCTGCCTCTGCCTCGAGCACAAAGTTCCAGAACAGGAATGATCACCATAACTCTTGGCTCCAGAGCCATGTCCCTCAGTTCTGATCTGTGCTAGCAAAATGGGAGCCCCACCCCCCTGCCATTCCCCTGAATCACTAGCTTTGACTCACACTTGCAGAAGTTCATCTCATTAGCGGAGCCTAAATCATATCTAGAATCCATGCTGGAGGGAGGTCTCAGTTGTTAGCTGTCTAATATCTAGACATCCTAAGAGGAGGTGGAATATGTTTTGAACTAGCCAAGCCAACAAATCAAGAGCCATAAAAATGTTACACCCTTTGATCTGTTAAATGCCTTCCTAGAAATCCACATGAAGGAAATGGAGATATAAGCATGTAGTTGTGTTGGAAGTGGAAGGAAAGGAGGAATGAGAGAGGGAAGGGAGAGAACAAACAAGATCCAGGAACAAGGGGGTTGATTAAATAAACTTTGGAACATTCCTGTGAAAGAATTTGTTGGCCAATAAAAATGAGGTTTTTGTATCGTATGTTCTCACTTATAAGTGGGAGACAAGCTATAAGGAAGCAAAGGCATAAGAATGACACGATGGACTTTGGGAACTCAGGGGGAAAGAGTAGGAAGTCGGTGATGGATAAAAGATGACAAATGTCTTTTATAGTGCAGTATATACTGCTGGGGTGATGGGTACACCAAAATTTCACAAATCACCACTAATAACCTACTCATGTGGCCGGGCATGGTGGCTCACGCCTGTAATCCCAGCGCTTTGGGAGGCCGAGGCGGGTGGACCACGAGGTTAGGAGTCGAGACCATCCTGGCTAATACGGTGAAACCCCATCTCTACTGAAAAAAATACAAAAGATTAGCCGGGCGTGCCAGGCGAGGTAGCTCACGCCTGTAATCTCAGCACTTTGGGAGGCCGAGGCGGGCAGATCACGAGGTCAGGAGATTGAGACCATCCTGGCTAACATGATGAAACCCCATCTCTACTAAAAATACAAAAAATCAGCCGGGCGTGGTGGTGGACACCTGTAGTCCTAGCTACTCGGAAGGCTGAGGCAGGAGAATCACTTGAACCCGGGAGGCAGAGGTTGCAGTGAGTCGAGATCGCGCCACTGCACTCCAGCCTGGGCGACAGTGAGACTCTATCTCAAAAAAACAAACAAACAAAAAAAGGAACCTACTCATATCTACTCACATAACTAAACACCATCTGTTCCCCAAAAAACCTATGGAAATTTTCAAAATTTTAAAAATAAAAGAATAGAAAAATAAAAAAGAGGCTTTTGAATAATTTTAGAATTTACAATGACATAGTATTAAGTCAAAAAAGATTTTAAAAACCAAACCGTATGTACAGTATGATGCCGGTTTTATAAAAGGACACAAATATGTAGAGAACAACGTTGAAGGAAGTGGCTCAGAGATGTTTATTGCAGTGTGACTGGAATCACATGCAATTTAAAAAATTTCCTCATTTATACTGTTCTATAGCATCTATATATTCTACCAAGAAGATGCATTACTTTTGTAATTAGTTATAGTAGAAATTGAAGGATGATAATACAAAAGGGAGATATTCTCATCTCTCATGTTCACACACACACACAAATGCCTTTGCCTTGTTGACTCCAGGTGGCCAAGCAAGTCTGTGAAACTCCCAAAGGACCTGATTAGAGTCAGGGTTTGGGGAGGGCAGGTAACGGCTAACGGTCAATAAGAGAGAATGAAGTCCAATTATGGAGGGTGGGCAGGGATCATCTCTGACTTATCTGGCATGTAACTGGATATCAATAAATATTTGTTCCATACCTTCATAGAGAAATGGCCGAAGGGCTTGAAAGCAGTCCGTTCACAGAAAAAGGAATATAGGTGACTTTGAAACAGATGAAAAACTACCCAGCCTCCATCAAAATCAAAGAAATGCAAAATAAAACAAGAGCTATTTTTCATTTAGCAGACTGGCAAAGATCACAACGTTTGATGAGGACACGGGGTGACTAGAGTAGAGGGAGGTAGAGGTCCTGCCCTGCCCTGCAGGGGCATTTATTCTATCAGTCAGGTGATAGAACACAGGTGCCCTTTGATCCAGCCGCTCTGCTTCTAGTTTGTCCTCCAGATATAACTGTGCATTGCCCACGTGCAAAAGGGGCATGTACAAGGGTGTCTGTAGTGGTATTGCTTATCTTGACAAAAGACTCAAAGCCAAGTCTTTAGCTGGGGTCTGATTAAATAAACCATGGTGCACTCATGTAATGGAACACTGCACTAACAAGGAGTAATCTCAAAGATATATTTATAAGTGATAAAATCAAGGGGAAGAGCAAAGTATATAATGTCCTATTTTTGTAAGAAAAATATTTACACTATCATTTGATATGTAAAGCATATTTCTGATGTCCCTGCAGATGGAGGATTTGGGGGTCTGAGTTAGATTCACTATGCATTGTTCATACTTTTGTACCATTATTTAATCATGTTTAGGTTGGTGTAATATATTTTCAATTTCAATATGTAATTAAAAATGGATACATACTTGTTGAATTAACAATTGGGCTAGAAAGCCACAGAGAAGTATTTGAATGTGAGGAGAAGAGCCATAGGGAGCCATTGACGGCTCTTGAGCAGGGGTTGCAGCATAAGAGCATATTTAACCAGGAGAGTTCAATAGAAAAGCAAGGAGAGATTGAGAGCAGAGAGTGGAGCCTGGCAAGGCAGACCAACTTAAGGCATCAAAGTCCCCAGGCATCAAAGTCACCAGCTGGGGAATGGTAGGAAGGGTTACTGTCTGAGTCGCCCCTTTCATCCCACTTGGCCTGGCTGATTCTCTGTGTTCCCATCTCCCTCTCATGTCCACAGCTTTCCCAGGTTACTTATGGAATAATTCTTAGCATTCCAGCAGTGCAGATCGGTATTTTTTTTCAACCAGAACCTCTGTATTACCACTCTCACTTTCATCTGCCTAGTTAGATTTCCTTGTCTTCCCCCTCACTTCCATTCCTTATATACCATATCAGTAACCCACAGGGCTTGCTCTTCCCTGACACACAGCCTCTCCACTCATTTTACCACATTCACCTCCGGCTGTCCAATGCAGGGAGACCGCCGTCCCAGGCAAAATGGCTGGGGGCCCACAGAGTCTACCTTGGAGCTGTCCCTGAGGTCGCCTTGGGGGAACTGGCCCTCTCAGGATAACTCTCCCAAATAATCCCAGTCCTGCAACAGTTATGTGTCCTGGTTTGTAAAATGTGAAAGCTGGGGTCTAGAGAGAAAGTGTGGATTATGTGTGAGTCACCGGGGCAGGATCAGAACTCAAGCCCATCCTTTTGGGATTCCATACGAGCAGCCAGTGTGATGTTCCAGCTCCCCAAGCCCTAAAAGAGTTAGGACTATGAAGATGCAGGGGATCTCTCCTCTTCCCTGCAACCCCTTGTCAGTTTTCTTCTTCTCCTGTCAGCTCCATCCCCTCACACACTTAGTGCCCCTGAGACCCCTGCATGGTCCCAAACCTGCCCCTTCAGGGCCTGTATGAGGTCAGGTTCCCTGAAAGAAGCAGAGCTTGACACAGCCACTCGGAAGCACACAGTTTTGGGGACAGTGCTCTGCAGGAGAAATTCCTCTATGTGAGAGCCTGGGAAGAAGCTGCGCTGAGCCTGGGAGGAAGGAGGTGGTCTCCTCCGGGAAAGGCTGTCCCACATCTCAGTGCATGTAAGAGAGAGAGGATGGGAGGGCCATACCTCCTTGCTTGGTTACATTTTTATGAAAAAAGACCCTTTTGGTCCTGGCCCTGATTTCCTCCAGGGAACTGGTAGCCACTTGACTAATTCCTTTTACCAGATCCAGCCCAGGAAGAGACTGGCTACTAACAGCCCATCGGCTCCTGCCCTGCTGCCACTCCCCACCTCAGGACAGCCAACATCTGACCCAAACCCTGTGCCTTACCCAGGCGCCTCCAACCTCCACAACTTCCCCAGAGGACACAGAAGAGTCACTTCTTGCTCCCCAAGGGCTTGGGGCCAAAGCCACAGCTTGACGTTTATTTAAAATCACTTGTGGGGTTTCTTTTTTTCTTTAAAATTCATGGTAACTTGGTATTCCATGATAACCCCTTATTATACTGTTAACATCAGAAGGGTAAGATGGTTATTCTCTGTTCTTTTGAAGAAATCTTCTATTAACAGGACAATAACACATGGACTCTCAAATGATGGGCAGAGCACATTGTCCTTTAATTGGGCTCAAGTCTCTCACTGCAGGCCTGCGGCATTCCCCTTGAGTATGGACTGTGATGTGAGGGCTGGAAGATCAGGAGCACCTCAGCTCTGTGATCAGCCCATTCAGCTGCTCCCACAGGGACCTTGGGCTTCCCTGATTCTCCCCTTGAGCCCACCTGCTGCCAGCTCATCAAAGGTACCCTCCCTGTTCACTCCTTCACCTCTCCCGGACCACACCGCCCCGACACACCCAAACAGGCAGCGCTCCCCTCTTCCTGGCCTTCAACCTGGCTCAGCCATTCTGTTTCTCGGCCTTTCTAGGAAGAGCCTCCTGGCTCACCTCCAGCGAGCCCTTAGGCCTGCCATAAGACATATTACAAATGGCCTCCTTCCTGATGTCAGCTCTGCTAGACTCAGAATGAGGTTTTAATGAGTCTTAAGCTCCAGAAAGAAGGAATATGAGTTTGCGGGGGAAGAGGATATGGTGGGGCAGGGGGGTGGAGGGTTGCTGGTGGAGGGTTAGTAGGGTTTGAAAGGGAAGAAAAATTCCTATTCTGCCTCTGCACCTTAATAGATGTACGTACTTATTTTAATTTTAAATGCTGTTTTAAATTATTTACCATGGAGTAAAACGTATGCTCTTGGAGATACTCCAAATTCTCAACCTCGGCACTGCTGACATTTGGGGCTGGATATTTCTTTGTTAGAGATTGTCTTGTGCATTGCAGGATGCCTAGCAGCATCCCTGGCCTTGACCCACTTAGATGCCATGAGCACCATCTCCTCCAGTTGTGACAACCAAAAATGCCTCTAGACTTTGCCAAATGTCTCCTGTGGGGCAAAATCACTCTTGGCTGAGAACCACTGGTGTAGTTTCCTGTGTGTCCTAACACAGTTCCATGTACCAGCAGGGGGAAGGGATAGGAGCCCTTTTATTGATCTTCACCTACAGTTATAATGGGGAGTTTCTAGCATCATGGGGAAATACATGTTGGTATGGCACTCTCTATGTCACAGCACAAAGACCTCTACTTTGCCATGTGTCCACTCCCAGAAAACCTGAAACTGGAACCCCGGCCTGAAGCACTTCCAAAATTCTGAGATTCTTGGCCTCCATCTAACCAGAATTTTTTTTCTTTGTTCTTGGGTTTTCACCCAGAACTGCCAACAGCTTCTACCTCTTAGACTCTTTTATTGTTAGGTCTACAAGGGCAATAAAAAGCCTCAAAGTGTTTCCAGGACATCAAATAGCCCTTCTTAAATTAAAAAGAAAGACATGCGGGTGCAGGGCAGGGTGGGGCGGGGGGACACCTTCCAGCCATTTTATTTTCTTGCACAAGTGAATTAGACACACATGGAATTTTTCCTTTTGACTGGGCACTATTTTAAGACATAAAGTGAATGTCCTTAAAATATGTCCCAGCCTTTTACGGCCACCTAGGTTCCTAGAAGAATTGGTCTGTGTGTTGCCAGTTGCATAGGGTGTAGCCTAGGATTGTGGGGAAGTCCGTTGGCCAATGAGGAAGAGCCCTGAACAGCATGGCCCAGGACATCTGAGAGTATGGATATTTCACTGAGGGCTGGAGTGGTCAGGAGACACTTTGAAAGAAGGCAAAGCATGGATATTTTTGCAGTTGCAACAGTTTCTGAATGTGAGATGCGCTTGTACCCCTCTGGGTCTTTGCTCAAGCTGTTCTTGATGTCTAGAAAGTTCTATCTCCCTAATGTACTTTCTGTCCCCTAAATATTCCAATTACACCTCAAAATCTTACCTTCCTCTTTCCTAGTGACATAATCAGACAAGTGAGCAAGATATGTATAACTCTGTGTGTGGTATATAGTGGTGAAAAACTACAACTAGGCTAAAATGTCCAGTAATAGGGAACTAGTTCAATAAATTACTGTGTGGTCATACAATGAAAAATCACTCAGCCGTAAAGAATTGCAGACATGAATGACTGTTGACTAGATTAGATTGAAAGAAGTTAAAAACTGTATATAATCCTGTTTTTAAATATATATATATAGAATTCTGGAAAGGTGACAGAGTAGGAAGAACCAGGAATCTTTTTCCTCATCTAGATAACAATTGAACCACCAGAATTTGTCTGATAAAACTCTTTTGAAACTCTGGAGTCTATTGAAGGCTTGCAACTTCCAGGGGAAGGCTTAGATGGTAAATTGCAGTTAATTTTGGTCAATTTCAGGTCTTACCTCCAAAGCAACTACCCAGTCCCCATCCTAATCCCAATGGCAGTCAGTTGTGCACATGTCCCTGAAGCCGCTTGGTCATAGCTTATTGAAACCAGGGTGAGCAAAAAGGACCTTGTCTTCCAAATATGGGGATCTGTGCTCTGATCATTGACTGATGCTTATGATCATGGAGGTGCAGACACACAGGCAAGCAGCCATTATTGTTGCACCTCCCCTTGGTGCTGCAAGCCCCTCCAACCCAGGCTGAAGCAATTTCCAGAGTAATTAAAGGGCTGGTGCCTTTCTCCTCTTTTAATTATCTTCCTCCTTTTTGGGAGCCAGATAGTAAAGACTAGGACATCTAAAGCAAATGCATTAAAGGGGGAAAGTGGAAAGTAACTGCACATACACAGAGAAAGGTGTAGCTCAGAAAATAAGAAGACTTTAAGTTTACACCCCAGGCCAATCTTCAGCACGGAGATAGCCTACAACAATGAAAAAATAAAAAACAGAAAACCAGAAAAATCTGGGAAACGGGGAAAATTTGATTTCTACAGTTATTACATTATTGAATTAAAATGTCCAATTTTCAACAATGACAAAATCACAAAGCATACAGAGAAATAAGAAAGTATAGCCAATTTAAAGGGAAAAGTAAATTAACAGAAACTGTCACTGAGAAAGGCCGGACCAGATAGCAGACCTACTAAATAGAAACTTATTTTAAAACTTTCTTAAAGATGTCCAAATAACTAAAGGAAGATATGGAGAAAGTGGAGAAAATAGTGTATGAACAAAATGGAAATATTAATAAAGAGAAAGAAAAATTTATAAAGACACCAAAAAGAAATTCTAGAACTGAAAAGTGCAATAACTGAAATAAAAAATTTACTAGGTGATTCAAAGACATATTTGAGTGGCAGAAGAAATAATTAGTAAACTTGGAGATAGGACAACTGAAAAAGAAGGGAAAAAAATTGAAGAAAAGTGAACATAGTCTGAGGTTCTTGTGAGACACCATCAAGCAGATCAGCATACACATTGATGCAGTCCAGAAGAAGAGAGAAAAGGGAAGATAGATTATATGAAGAAATAATGTCCAAAAACATCCCAAGTTTGATGAAAGTCATGAATATAAACATCCAAGAAGCTTAACAAACTCCAAGTGGGATGAACTCAGAGACCCACACCGAGATGCATCATAATCAAACTGACAAAAGATGAAGACAAAGAAAAAGTTTTGAATGCAACCAGAGAGAAGCAACTCATCACATACAAGAGATCCTCAAGATTAACATTGGATTTCTCATCAGAGACTTTGGAGGCCAGAGGAAAGTGGACTTATATTCAAAGTTCCAGAAGAAAAAAAACTGTCAACTGATAATCCTGTATCTAGCAAAACTGTCCTTCAAAAGTAAGGGAAACATTAAAACATTCCAAATTAAACAAAAGCTGAGGAAATCTGTTACTACTAAACCTGCTCTGCAAGAAATGCTAAAAAAATGAAAATGTCCTGCAGCTTTAAATGAAAAGACACTAGACAGTAGACAATAACTGACAGCTATATAAAGAAATAAAGATCTCAGTAAAGGTAAATACCCTGGCAATTAGAAAAGCTAGTATTATTGTAACAACAGTCTGTATCTCCACTTTTTGTTTTCTACATGATTTAAGAGACCAATAAAATTTTTTTTAAGTATTAGTCTAAAAGCCAAAAACTGTAATTTTGGTTTCTACTACCACATCTTGTTTTTTATATAATTTAAGAAATTGTGCATTAAAAATAATTATTAGATTATGTTTCAGGATATGCAATGTATAAAATTATAACTACATGATATCAATAACTGAAAAGGGTGGGGACAGAGCTGTACAGAAACAAAGTTTTGTGTTTTATGGAAGTTAAGGTCCAATAAATTCAAGTTAAAATGTTACAACTTTAGGATGTTAAGTATAATCCCTGTGGTAACCACAAAAATGAGGTATAGAATGTACACCCCAAAGAAGAAAAGTGAATTAAAACATTTCACATCAAAAATCATCTAAACACAAAAGAAGATAGTAATACAAAAAATAAGGGCTGAAAAAACACTACAAGGCATTAGAAAATAGTAGAATGACCAAAATAAGCCCCTCCTTATCAATAATTACTTTAAATGTAAATAGACTAAACTCACAAATGAAAATACATATATTGGCAGAATAGAAATATTCTCCAAGAATATGCTGTCTATAAGAGACTCATTTCAGATCCAGACACAAATAGATTGAAAGCAAAAGGATAGAAAAAGAAAAGTAATGCAAACAGAAATCAAAAGAGAACAGAGGAGTCTATACTAATATTAGACAAAATAGACTTGAATTCAAAAAAGTTTATCAGAGACAGACACATATTAATAAAAAAATTCAATACAGTGGGGCCGGGCACGGTGGCTTATGCCTGTAATCCCAGCACTTTGGGAGGCCAAGGCTGGTGGATCATGAGGTCAGGAGATCGAGACCATCCTGGCTAACACGGTGAAACCCTATCTCTATTAAAAATATAAAAAAATTAGCCGGGCGTGGTGGCAGATGCCTGTAGTCCCAGCTACTCAGGAGGCTGAGGCAGGAGAATGGCGTGAACCCAGGAGGCGGAGCTTGCAGTGAGCCGAGATAGTGCCACTGCACTCCAGCCTGGGCGACAGAGCGAGACTCTGCCTCAAAAAAAAAAAAAAAAAAGATTCAATACAGCAAGAAGATATAACAATTATGCACATAATGTCATATCATTATATCAGGCCATCAAAATATATGAAGCAAAAATTAACAGAATTAAAGGGAAAATAGACAGTTTGACAATAATTGTCGGAGACTTCAATACCCCACTCTCAATAATGAGTAGAATGAGACAGACGACAAGCAAAAAAAACAGAGGACTTGAACAAAACATAAACCAAAATCTACCAGACATACTTAGAACACTCTACCCAAACAATAACAAAATGCATATTTCTCTCGAGTGCAGATGGGATATTTTTCAGGATAGATCACATATTAGGCCACAAACTGTCAACAGATTTTAAAAGATATAAAGTATCTTCTCTAACCACAATGAGATGAAGTTAGAAATCAATAACAAAAGGAAAAATGGGAAATTCACAAATTTGTGAAAATTAAACGACACACTCTTAAACAACCAATAGACCACAAATGAAATCACAATGGAAACTGGAAAATATTTAAAGACGAAAACAAAAACACAACATACCAAAAGTTATGAGAAGCAAAGGTAATGCTAAAGGGGAAATTTATAGCTATAACGGTTTATATTAAAAACACAAAAGATCTCAAATCAACAACTTAACTTTACAACTTAAGAAACTAGAAAAAGAACACACTAAATTCAAAACTAGCAGAGGCCGGGCACGGTGGCTCACGCCTGAAATCCCAGCACTTTGGGAAGCCGAGGCGGGCAGATCACGAGGTCAGGAGATCAAGACCATCCTGGCTAACACAGTGAAACCCCGTCTCTACTAAAAATACAAAAAAAAAATTAGCTGGGCGAGGTGGCGGGAGCCTGTAGTCCCAGCTACGCAGGAGGCTGAGGCAGGAGAATGGCGTGAACCCCGGGGGGCAGAGCCTGCAGTGAGCCGAGATCGCGCCACTGCACTCCAGCCTGGGTGAAAGAGCGAGACTCTGTCTCAAAACAAACAAACAAAAAAAAACTAGCAGAAGGAAGAAAATAGAAATCAGAACAGAGATAAATAAAATAGAAAAACAATAGAGAAAATAAACAAAACCAAAAGTTGGTTCTTTATTTTTATTTTTTATTATTATTATTCTTTAAATTATAGGGTACATGTGCACAACGTGCAGGTTTGTTACATATGTATGTATAGATGTGCCATATTGGTTTGCTGCACCTATTAACTTGTCATTTACATTAGGTATTTCTCCTAATGCTATCCCTTCCCCATCTCTCCACCCCACAACAGGCCCCGGTGTGTGATGTTCCCTGCCCTGTGTCCAAGTGTTCTCATTGTTCAGTTCCCACCTATGAACATGCAGTGTTTGGTTTTCTGTCCTTGTGATAGTTTGCTCAGAATGATGCTTTCCAGCTTCATCCATGAACTCATCCTTTTTTATGGCTGCATAGTATTCCATGGTGTATATGTGCCACATTTTCTTAATCCAGTCTATCATTGATGGACATTTGGGTTGGTTCCAAGTCCTTGCTATTGTGAATAGTGCTGCAATAATAAACGTATGTGTGCATGTATCTTTATAGTAGCATGATTTATAATCCTTTGGGTATATACCCAGTAAAGGGATGGCTGGGTCAAATGGTATTTCTAGTTCTAGATCCTTGAGGAATCATCACACTGTCTTCCACAATGGTTGAACAAGTTTACACTCCCACCAACAGTGTAAAAGTGTTCCTATTTCTCTTCATCCTCTCCAGCACCTGTTGTTTCCTGACTTTTTAATGATCGCCATTCTAACTGGTGTGAGATGGTATCTCATTGTGGTTTTGATTTGCATTTCTCTGATGACCAGTGATGATGAGCATTTTTTCATATGTCTGTTGGCCACATAAATGTCTTCTTTTGAAAAGCGTCTGTTCATATCCTTTGCCCACTTGTTGATGGGGTTGTTTGATTTTTTCTTGTAAATTTGTTTAGGTTCTTTGTAGATTCTGGATATTAGCCCTTTGTCAGATGGGTAGATTGCAAAAATTTTCTCCCATTCTGTAGGTTGCCTGTTCATGCTGATGGCAGTTTCTTTTGCTATGTGAAAGCTCTTTAGTTTAATTAGATCCCATTTGTCTATTTTAGCTTTTGTTGCCATTGCTTTTGGTGTTTTAGTCATGAAGTCCTTGCCAATGCCTATGTCCTGAATGGTATTGCCTAGGTTTTCTTCTAGGGTTTTTATGGTTTTAGGTCTAACATTTAAGTCTTTCATCCATCTTGAATTAATTTTTGTATAAGGTGTAAGGAAGGGATCCACTTTCAGCTTTCTACATATGGCTAGCCAGTTTTCCCAGCACCATTTATTAAATAGGGAATCCTTCCCCATTTCTTGTTTTAGTCAGGTTTGTCAAAGATCAGATGCTTATAGATGTGTGGTGTTATTTCTGAGGGCTGTGTTCTGTTCCATTGGTCGTATCTCTGTTTTCATACCAGTACCATGCTGTTTTGGTTACTGTAGCCTTGTAGTATAGTTTGAAGTCAGGTAGCGTGATGCCTCCAGCTTTGGTCTTTTTGCTTAGGATTGTCTTGGCTATGTGGGCTCTTTTTTGGTTCCATATGAACTTTAAAGTAGTTTTTTCCAATTCTATGAAGAAAGTCATTTGTAGCATGATGGGGATGGCACTGAATCTATAAATTACCTTGGGTAGTATGGCCGTTTTAACGATATCGATTCTTCCTATCCGTGAGCATGGAATGTTCTTCCATTTGTTTGTGTCCTCTTTTATTTCGTTGAGCAGTGGTTTGTAGTTCTCCTTGAAGAGGTCCTTCACATCCCTTGTAAGTTGGATTCCTGGGTATTTTATTCCTTTGAAGCAATTGTGAATGGGAGTTCACTCATGATTTGGCTCTCTGTTTGTCTGTTATTGGTGTAGAGGAATGCTTGTGATTTTTACACATTGATTTTGTATCCTGAGACTTTGCTGAAGTTGCTTATCAGCTTAAGGAGATTTTGGGTTGAGACGATGGGGTTTTCTAGATATACAATCACATCATCTGCAAACAGGGACAATTTGACTTCCTCTTTTCCTAATTGAATACCCTTTCTTTCTTTCTCTTGCCTGATTGACCTGGCCAGAACTTCCAACACTATGTTGAATAGTGGTGTTGGAAGTGGTGAGAGAGGGCATCCCTGTCTTGTGCCAGTTTTCAAAGGGAATGCTTCCAGTTTTTGCCCATTCAGTGTGATATTGGCTGTGGGTTTGTCATAAATAGCTCTGATTATTTTGAGATACATTCCATCAATGCCTAATTTATTGAGAGTTTTTAGCATGAAGTGCTGTTGAATTTTGTCAAAGGCCTTTTCTGCATCTATTGAGATAATCGTGGTTTTTGTCATTGGTTCTGTTTATGTGATGGATTATGTTTATTGATGTGTGCATGTTGAACCAGCCTTGCATCCCAGGGATGAAGCCAACTTGATCGTGGTGGATAAGCTTTTTGATGTGCTGGTGGATTCAGTTTGCCAGTATTTTATTGAGGATTTTCGCATCAATGTTCATCAGGGATATTGGTCTAAAATTCTCTTTTTTTGTTGTGTCTCTGCCAGGCTTTGGTATCAGGATGATGCTGGCCTCATAAAATGAGTTAGGGAGGATTCCCTCTTTTTCTATTGATTGGAATAGTTTCAGAAGGAATGGAACCAGCTCCTCTTTGTACCTCTGATAGAATTCAGCTGTGAATCTGTCTGGTCCTGGACTTTTTTTGGGTAGTAGGCTATTAATCATTGCCTTAATTTCAGAGCCTGTTATTGGTCTATTCAAGGATTCAATGTCTTCCTGGTTTAGTCTTGGGAGGGTGTATGTGTCTAGGAATTTATCCATTTCTTCTAGATTTTCCAGTTTATTTGGATAGAGGTGTTTATAGTATTCTCTGATGGTAGTTTGTATTTCTGTGGGATTGGTGGTGATATCCCCTTTATCAATTTTTATTGCATCTATTTGATTCTTCTCTCTTTTCTTCTTTGTTAGTCTTGCTAGTGGATTATCTATTTTGTTGATCTTTTCAAAAAACCAGCTCCTAGAGTCACTGATTTTTTTAAGGGTTTTTTGTGTCTCTATCTCCTACAGTTCTGTTCTGATCTTAGTTATTTCTTGCCTTCTGCTAGCTTTTGAATTAGTTTGCTCTTGCTTCTCTAGTTCTTTTCATTGTGATGTTAGGGTTTTGATTTTAGATCTTTCCTGCTTTCCCTTGTGGGCATTTAGTGCTATAAATTTCCCTGTACACACTGCTTTAAATGTGTCCCAGAGATTCTGGTATGTTGTGTCTTTGTTCTCATTGGTTTCAAAGAACATCTTTATTTCTGCCTTCATTTCGTTTTACCCAGTAGTCATTCAGGATGTTCAGTTTCCATGTAATTGAGTGGTGTTGAGCAAGTTTCTTAATCATGAGTTCTAATTTGATTGCACTGTGGTCTGAGACACAGTTTGTTGTGATTTCTGTTCTTTTACATTTGCTGAGGAGTGCTTTACTTCCAACTATGTGGTCAATTTTGGAATAAGTGTGATGTGGTGCTGAGAAGAATGTATATTCTGTTGATTTGGGGTGGAGAGTTCTGTAGCTGTCTATTAGGTCCACTTGGTGCAGAGCTGAGTTCAAGTCCTGGATACCCTTGTTAACCTTCTGTCTCATTGATCTGTCTAATATTGACAGTGGTGTGTTAAATCTCCCATTATTATTGTGTGGAAGTCTAAGTCTCATTGTAGGTCTCTAAGGGCTTGCTTTATGAATCTGGGTGCTCCTGTGTTGGGCGCATATATATTTAGGATAGTTAGCTCTTCTTGTTGAATTGATCCCTTTACCATTATGTAATGGCCTTCTTTGTCTCTTTTTATCTTTGTTCGTTTAAAGTCTGTTTTATCAGAGACCAGGATTGCAACCCCTGCTTTTTAAATTTTTTTATTTTTTATTTTTGCTTTCCATTTGCTTAGCAGATCTTCCTACATCTCTTAATTTTGAGCCCATATGTGTTTCTGCATGTGAGATGGGTCTCCTGAATACAGCACACTGATGGGTCTTGACTCTTTATCTCATTTGCCAGTCTGTGTCTTTTAATTGGGATATTTAGCCCACTTACATTTAAGGTTAATATTGTTATGTGTGAATTTGATCCTGTCATTATGATGTTAGCTGGTTATTTTGCTCATTAGTTGATGCAGTTTCTTCCTAGCCTTGATGGTCTTTACAATTTGGCATGTTTTTGCAGTGGCTGGTACTGGTTGTTCCTTTCCATGTTTAGTGCTTCCTTCAGGAGCTCTTGTAAGGGAGGCCAGGTGGTGACAAAATCTCTCAGCATTTGCTTGTCTGTAAAGGATTTTATTTCTCCTTCACTTACAAAGCTTAGTTTGGCTGGATATGAAACTCTGCGTTGAAAATTCTTTTCTTTAAGAATGTTGAATATTGGCCCTCACTCTTTTATGGCTTGTAGAGTTTCTGCTGAGAGATCTGCTGTTAGTCTGATGGGCTTCCCTTTGTGGTTAACCCAACCTTTCTCTCTGGCTGCCCTTAACATTTTTTCCTTCATTTCAACCTTGGTGAACCTGACAATTATGTGTCTTGGGGTTGCTCTTCTCAAGGAGTATCTTTGTGGTGTCTCTGTATTTCCCGAATTTGGATGTTGGCCTGCCTTGCTAGGTTGGGGAAGTGCTCCTGGATAATATCCTGAAGAGTGTTTTCCAGCTTGGTTCCCTTCTCCCCGTCACTTTCAGGTACACCAATCAAACGTAAATTTGGTATTTTCACATAGTCCCATATTCTTGGAGGCTTTGTTCATTTGTTTTTACTCTTTTTTCTCTAAATTTCTGTTCTTACTTCATTTCATTAATTTGATCTTCAATCACTGATACCCTTTCTTCCACTTGATCGAATCAGCTACTGAAGCTTGTGCATGCGTCACATAGTTCTCATGACATGGTTTTCAGCTCCAACAGGTCATTTATGGTCTTCTCTACACTGTTTATTCTAGTAGCCATTCATCTAATCTTTTTTCAAGGTTTTTAGTTTCTTGTGATGGGTTCAAACATTCTCCTTTAGCTCGGAGAAGTTTGTTATTACTGACCTTCTGATACGTACTTCTGTCAACTCCTCAAAGTCATTCTCCATCCAGCTTTGTACTGTTGCTGGTGAGGAGCTGCAATCCTTTAGAGGAGAAGAGGTGCTCTGGATTTTAGAATTTTCAACTTTTCTGCTCTGGTTTCTCCCCATTTTTGTGGTTTTATCTACCTTTGGCCTCTGATGGTGACCTACAGATGGGGTTTTGGTGTAGATGTCCTTTTTGTTGATGTTGATGCTATTCCTTTCTGTTTGTTAGTTTTCCTTCTAACAGTCAGGTCCCTCAGCTGCAGGTCTGTTGGAGCTTGCTGGAGGTCCACTCCAGACCTGTTTGCCTGGGTATCACCAGCAGAGGCTCCAGAACAGCAGATATTGCAGAACAGTAAATATTGCTGCCCAATCCTTCCTCTGGAAGCTTTGTCTCATAGGGGCACCTGGCTGTATGAGGTGTCAGTCGGCCCCTATGGGGAGGTGTCTCCCAGTTAGGCTATGTGGGGGTCAGTGACCCACTTGAGGAGGCAGTCTGTCTGTTCTCAGAGCTCAAACACTGTGCTGGGAGAACCACTGCTCTCTTCAGAGCTGTCAGACAGGGACAGCTTAAGTCTGCAGAAGTTTCTGCTGCCTTTTGTTCAGCTACGCCCTGCCCCCAGAGGTGGAGTCTACAGAGGCAGGCGGGCCTCATTGAGCTGTGGTGGGCTCCACCCAGTTCGAGCTTCCTGGCCGCTTTGTTTACCTACTCAAGCCTCAGCAATGGTGGATGCCCCTCCCCCATTTAACTTAAGAAACTAGAAAAAGAACAAACTAAATGCAAAACCAGCAGAAGGAAGAAAATAGAAATCAGAACAGAGGTAAATAAAGTAGAAAAACAATAGAGAAAATAAACAAAACCAAAAGTTGGTTCTTTATAATATCAACAAAATTGATAAATCTTTAGTTAAATTGACTAAAAAAAGAGAGAAGGTGATTCAGTTATTAAAATCAGAAACGTAAGTGGGAACATTACTACTGATTCTACAGAATTAAAGGAGATTATAAGAGATTTTCATGAACAATTATACACAAACAAATCAGATAACCTAGGTGAAATTGACAAATTCTTACAAATACAAAACTTACCAATATTGGAGCACAAAGAAATAGAAAATCTCAATAGACTTATAACTATTAAGGAGATTGAGCCAATAATAAAAATTATAATAGAATTCAACAAAAAAAAAAGCCTTGGACTTGGCTTTACTAGTGATTTCTGCCAAACATTGAAAGAAGAAATAACATCAATTATTCTCAACATTTTTTGAAAAATGGAAGAGGAAGGGACAATTCCTCTCTGTCTATGAGGTCAGCATTACCCTGATACAAAAGCCAAAGATACTACAAGAAAAGAAAACTATATATTTTAAGTAAATGTTCATAAGACCAATATTTCTTATGAGCATTGATTTAAAAAAATCATCAACAAAATACTAGCAAACTAAATTTGGTAGCATATTAAAAGGATTTTATATTATGACCAAGTGAGATTTATTCTTGTAATGCAAGGATGGTCCACATATAAATATCAATTGCTGTAAAACACCACATTAACAGAATGAAAAGGAAAAACACGTGATTATCTTGATGCAGAGAAAGCATTTGACAAAGTTCAACACCCTTTCATGATAAAAACACTCTGAAAACTAGAAGCAGAAGTAAACTACCTCAAAATAATCAAAGCCATATATGAAAAATCCATAGCAAACGTCATACTCAATGGTGAAAGCTTTTCCTCTAGGATAAGGAATAAGGTAAGTATGCCCACTTGCACCACTTCTATTTAACATAGTGTTGGAAGTCCTAGCCAGAGTAATTAGGCAAGAAAAAGGAATAAAAGGCATCCAAATTGGAAAAGAAGTAAAATTATCTGTTTGCAGATCTTATATATAGAAAACCCTAAATATTGCACCCAAAAACCCTTTTCAAAACTAATAAATTAATTCAGCAAAGTAGCAGGATACAAAGTCAACACACAAAAATCAGTTGCATTTCTATATACTAACAATGAACAATCTGAAAAGGAAATTAAGAAAACAATTCCATTTACAATAGCATCAAAAAGAATAAAATACTTAGGAATTAACCAAGCAGGTGAAAGACTTGTACAAAGAAAACTATAAAACATTGCTAAAGGAAATTAAAGATGACATACATAAATGGAAAGACATACCATTTTCATGATATGTATGACATACCATTTTCATGATATGTATGACATACCATTTTCATGATATGTATGACATATCGTTGTAAGATATGTATGACAATATTGTTAAGACATCAATACTCCAAACTGATCTACAGATTCAATGCAATACTTATCTACTATGGTCTGAATGTTTGTGTCTCACCAAACTTCATACATTGAAACCTAATCACCAATGTGATAATATTAGGAGGTGGAAACTTTGAAGGTGATTAGGTCATGATTAGGCTGAGCCCTCATGACTGGCAGTAGTACCCTCAAAAAGCAGGCTC
This sequence comes from Hylobates moloch, assembly GCF_009828535.3. Lineage (NCBI taxonomy): Eukaryota > Metazoa > Chordata > Mammalia > Primates > Hylobatidae > Hylobates > Hylobates moloch. Next base: position 58,902,446 of record NW_026652289.1, read on the forward strand.
CAGACAGCTGCCTTGTCCCATCCATCATGTGAGAACACAGGGAGAAGGTGCCATCTATGAACCAAAAAGTGAGCCCTCATCAGACACTGAATATGATCTTGGACTTCCCAGCCTCCAGAACTGTGGGAAATAAATCTCTGTGGTTTATAAGCTACCCAGTCTATATTTTGTTACAGTAGCCTAAAGGAACTAATACATTATTAAAATCCCAACATTTTTTGCAGAAATAGAAAGATCTACCTTAACATTCATATGGAATCTGAAAAGCCAAAACAATCTTGGAAAAGAAGAACAAAGTTGAAGAACTCGCATTTCCTGATTTCACAATTTACTACAAAGCTGCATTAATCAAAACAGTGTGTTACTGGCATAAAAACAATATTTCAAAAAAACAAAGTTGAAGGACTCACATTTCCTGATTTCTAAACTTACTACAAAGCTACAGTAATCAAAACAGTGTGTTACTGGCATAAACACAAACACATAGACAAATGAATTAGAATAGAGAACCCAGGGATAAATCCTCACAAATGATTTTCAACAAGGGTTCCAAAGCCATTCAATGTGAGTTCTTTCATTCACCCTTTCCCAGAAAATGATGCTGGGAAAACTGAATATCCACATGCAGGACAATAAAGTTAGCTGCTTACCCATATTATATACAAAAGTTAGCCCCTTACCCAATTATATACAAAATTAACTCAAAATAGATCACAGATCAAAAACTATAAAGCTCTTAGAAGGAAACATGGGGCAAAAGTTTTGTGACATTCGATTTGGCAATGCTTTCTTGGATATGACACCAAAGGCACAAGCAACAAAAGAAAAAATAGTTAATTTGGGCGTCATAAAAATTAAAACCTTTTGGGCATCAAAGGACACTATCAACAGAGTAAAAAGGCAACCCCTGGAATGAGAGAAACTCTAAGCAAATCACATATCTGATAAAGGATTAATATCTAGAATACAGAGAGAATTCCTAAAACTCAGCAACAAAAACAAAGAACCTGATTCAAAAATGGGCAAAGGACTCAACAAGACATTTCTCCAAAGAAGATATATGAATAGCCAATAAGCCATTAGTTCAAAATCACTAGCCATTACAGAAATACAAGTCAAAACCACAATGAGATATCACCTCGCACCCATTAGGAATGCTATTATAAAAACAAAACACAAAACAGAAAATAACAAGTGTTGGTGAGGATGTGGAGAAATTGAAACAGTTGTGCACTGTTGTTGGGAATGCAAAATAGTACACCCTCTACCCTCTGTGTAAAATAATATGGTGGCTCTTCAAAAATGCCACGTGATCCAACAATTCCCCTCTGGGTATAGACTCAAAAGAATTGAAGAGATATCTGTACACACAAGTTTACAGCAGCATTACTCACAGTAGCCAAGAGGTGGAAGCAATCCAGGTGTCCATCAACAGATGAGTGGGTAAAGAGAATGTGGTGTATACATACAATGAAATAATATTCAGCCTTTAAACAGAAGAAAAGTCTGATACATGCAACAAATGGATGAACCTCAAGGAAATAATGCTAAGTGAAATAAGCCACTCACTAAAATACTGATACTACATGATTTCACTTATAGGACGTGCTTAGGGTAGTCAAAATTATAGAGACAGAAAGTAGAATGGTGGTTTTCAGGTGCTGGGGGGAGATAATGTTTAATGGGTACAGAGTTTCAGTTTTGCAAGATGAAAACAGTTCTGGAGACAGATGATAGTGATGGCTGCACAACAGCATCAACGTATTTAATACTACTGAATGGTACACTTAACAAGGGTCAGAATGTTATGTGTATATTACCGCAGGAAAAAAGCTGAAAGAAATACGTATATATATACACACACATATCCACATATGTAAAACATAGAAACACATGTATACAAACCGAAAAAGAAAAACCTAGAACTCAAAAACGTCAATAGTGGTGATATCTTGGGATAATGGAGTTATTGGTGATTTTTCCCTTTCTAATTATTCTAAATAAACTTGTATTACTTGTTTAATTAAAACAAAACCAGGGCCGGGCACAGTGGGTCATGCCTATAATCCCAGCACTTTGGGAGGTCATGCTGAGATGATTGCTTGAACTCAGGAGTTCAAGATCAGCCTGGGTAACATGGTGAAACCCCCCTCTCTACAAAAAATACAAAAATTAGCCAGGCGTGGAGGTGCATGCCTATAGTCCCAGCTACTTGGGGACACTGAGATGGGAGGATCCCTTGAGCCATGGAGTTCAAGGCTGCAGTGAGTGGAGATTGTGCCACTGCATTCCAGCCTGGAGACAAAGTGAGACTCTGTCTCTAAATACATAAATAACACAACCAAAAGACTAAAAGTTAGATGGGGGGAAGACCCATTTCTATGAAGTTATCCCTAAATCCAAAGGGATTAACAAAGAAGTTAATCATACCCAACCCTGCACTTGAAAACTGGAAACAACCCTTTATTCTATCATTCTTAGCATTGTAGTCTAGAATGTTCTTATAGCAGGTAGGTGTTATTTGACCTGCATCCTTTAATTCAGGGCACCACCACTCTGCCATTTCATGATTTTGAAGTGGGATTGACTGGATGTCTTATTCTTTCCCAGGCAACGTGAATGAGCCTCAAAAGCATTATGCTAAGTGAAAGAAGCCAGACTCAAAGGCTGCATACTGAATGATTTCATTTACAAGATATTCTAGGTAAGGCAAAATGATAGTGACGACGATCAAATTAGTGGTGGCAGGAACTAGAGAGCTGGGGAGGGGGCTGGCTCTAAAGGGGCAGGAGAGAACTTTGGGGGATCTTGTAAATGTTCTCTGTTGCAAGTGGTTATAGGATACTACACATTGTCAAAACTGAATGCATTGTACACTCTGAAAGGTTAAATTTCACTGAATAAATAAGTTCAACACATGTGATTCAAAAATAAATTAAAACTTCCGTTTTATTTTTTCTTTTACTTGTTTATTTATTTAGAGATAGAGTCTTGCTTTGTCGCCCAGGCTGGAGTGCAGCGGTGCAATCATAGCTCACTGTAACCTCAAACTCCTGGGTTCAACTGATCCTCCCGCCTCAGCCTCCCAAGTAGCTGGGACTACAGGTGTGCACCACCATGCCTGGCTAAGTTCTTACATTTTTTGTAGAGACAGGGTCTCTCTATGTCTCTGACTCCTGGCCAGGCTGGTCTCTGACTCATGGTGGAGCTGGTCTCGAACTCCTGGCTTTAAGCAATCTTCCCACCTTGGCCTTGCAAAGTGCTGGGATTACAGGCATGAGTCACCATGCTAGGCCTCAAAACTTTTACAACAGTTTTTAAAATTAATAAGAAGGACACTTTACACAGAACAGCAAGAATGGCGGGTAAAAACCCTTTGGGGCCTTGGCTCTGCAATGGAACAGCTGGCTTAGGCCAGGGGAACTGAGAGCCCCAGAGACATGAAGACCATCAACATCTGTCTTCTTACAAGCAGCAATGGAATGAAAGTGGGAGAAGCCCCAGGGGCACCAGGGAAGAATATGGGCAGGAGGGCTTGGCAGATTCCGGAGCCCACAAAGCCCCTTCCCTGGTATTGGTGCCCCCTCAGCCACTCTGGGCTGTGCCCAATCTGCCTCAAGCTCTGCCTCAGCTCACTGCCTGCTGGAGCCATCTCCCAGGTCTTGGCAGCTCTCCCTCCTCACTCTGGTACTGACCACCTGGCATGTTTTTCCCTCTAGTTTGCTTCAGGGCCTTCTCTCTCCAACTGCTCCGTAATTAACCCCAGCCTGACTCCAGCCTCCAAAGCCAGCTATTGAGAAAAAAAATTATAAATGGGAAACAGTTCGAGATTTGGAGCTTATTAGATTTCAAGTTGGGAAGATCTACAAAAGATGCTGATGCTGCTTTGAAGGCAGGTATACTTCCTTCCTAAATTCTTGCTCTGATTCCTAACTATCAACAGATAACCAAGTTACCTCACTATCACCTAACGCCAGTAGGAAGAGAGAGAACATAAGAAATAATATTATCCCTGGGTATCTCAAAGAGCTAAAGGCTGACGTTGTCCTAACCAGCTGCCTAACCAGTCACAACTAATTATCAGGTGAGAGAAATCAGGAAAAGCCATACCACTTCAGTAGAAGGGACAGCCCGGCTGGGCCCCATCAAACTTAGGGACAACTGATGCATTCTTCCAACTCCCTGATGTATCTCCTCAGGATTGTGGTCCGTGGCTTCTCTTCTCATTTTCCTAAAAAATATCTCATAAGCTTGGGTCTATAGGAAATGAATATTAGTAATGATGGGCTCAATTTCTAACATCTGCATGGGCAGGGGATGTGGAATTTGCATACCACTTCTGTATATGCCTTCTATATACCATTGCCTAAAAACAAGAAAGACTACCCACCCCACCTCACTCCCAAAATAACCAAAATGATAAAGCCCAGGCTATTTGACAAGGGAAGTTGAGTCTGTAGTCAAATGCTTAAGAGGTTTCTGTTTATTTAACTCTGCCCCATGCATTGCTCTAATAAGGTTGTAAAAGGGACATTGGCCACACCAAAGGAAGCTCTCAGGGGCACTCATAAGCAAGGCTTGTCCAGAGAACTCTTGTGGAGGGCTCAGGCTGAGAGGAAATGTAGGACAAGATGCCCCCGGTCCTGGTCCACACTGGCTGGTCCCTGGGAGCCAGACCATGAAACAGAGAGACATGAACCTCAACCAGCACTGTTCTTTCTCTCATCCAAAAGAGCTTCACAAGGAAGGATATCCTTCAACACCTGTCCACTCCAACCTCAAGCCCCTCCCTCCCAATCTGCTCCCATCCCCAGCATGGACATCCTAACCATACACAGAATAAACAGCTCCCCCTTGAGTGTGAAATGAGATGAAGCAGTACATTTCTCCTACAAAGCCTGGAGTTCCTCCATTATTGATAGACCTAGAAGAGTTAAGCATTATCCTCTCCAGGTTCATCTTTCCAAAGGTATATTTTTCTGAAGGGGGAAAACATACTAAGGTTCATGGATCACAGTGTGAATAAACTAAGCTGTTGGTTGATTCTATTTCATGCTCTATCTGGAGGAACCTGGGCAGGTGAGAGCCCTGGCACCTGGAGCCAGCTGGCAGAAAGAGCAGGGGAAGGACAGGGGCAGAAGTAAAACTCTATGGATGTCATGATTTGATCAGGTACCAGCTGTGCTGAGGACCTCTTGCCTCCTTCAGATCACAAAATCCCAGACTGTCAGACCACAAATATTCTTAGTTCCAACTCTACCTTTGGAGATATAGGGAAACTGAGGCTCAGAGGGGCAAAAGAGATTCCACGGCATCTTACTCCTGGCCTATGGTTTTGCTTTTTTTCATGAAGAATTTTTGGGATTCTAGAAGCTGGGATAGTAAGGAACTTTAGAGATCATCTAATTCAGACTCACATTAAAGATGGCTATGTTCTGAAACTCAGCCAGCCACTTCAGACAATAGGCGTGGTGCTCTGGTCATCCCTGGAGAACAAACCCACATGAGATATGCATACAATTGCATACTGGTGACAGCAGATTAAGAACCTGGCCACAGTTATTAAGAGTCTACTGTAGGCTACAAAGCTGACAGAAATTATTTCAACCTATATTCTAAACTATCTTTTGAAGGCCATTATAATTATCCTCACTTTATGGTGGAAGACACTGAGAATCAGAGAGGATACGTAATTTATTCAAGGTCACAGCAATGGTAAGTTCAGAATATGGGATTTGAACCCAGGTCTCTGAGACTCAAAGAAAGCATGATTGTGTCATTAATTCCTCATGGTGTTTGTATGAAGACAGAGAGATTGAAAAATGTTGAATTCTACCTCTTTATTATCCCTAATGGTGGAGGAGGTGGTGCTGAAAGGCTGATTGTACAGTTATCAATCTTATCTATCTTTTAGCATAAGTCCCTGCTTTCATTGACCATCTTCCCAGACCAGGTCACTTTCTCCTATTACACACCTCAGTATTTCCCTTCACAGCCCTTTTCACAGTAGTGATTTAATTGCCAATGTAATTATTTGGTCAATACTTCTCTCCCTCAATAGACTATAAGACCCACGAAGGTAGGGACTGAGTTCAGAGTCTATCTTGGTCACCACTACCTCTTCTGCGCCTAGCACAGGGCCTATATCAAGTATATGCTCATGGTATCTGTGTAACAAATAGATGAATGGTTGGATGGATGGGTGGATAGATGCATGGATGAATGGAAAGATGCATGCATAGACAGAAGGATGAATGGATGGATGCATCCATGCATGGATGGAAGGATGCCTGGATGGATGGGTGGATGGATGGATGCATGGTTGGAAGGAAGGATGCCTGGATGGATGGATGGATGGATGGATGGATGCCTGGATGGATGGGTGGATGGACGGATGGATGGATGGATGGATGGGCAGACGGATGGATGGATGGATGGATGGTTGGATGCATAAATGGATGGTCAAATGTATGGATGGTTGGATGAATGAATAGATGAATCTCAGCTCACTGATGTCCTGAAATGTGCAGTGACCCAAAGCCCTGGGCTCTGAGAACCAAAGCAGACAGGACTTTGTTTTTGTTTCTGAACTCTGCCTGTGCGGTGAGTCACCCAATTTTTGAAAACCACATGCTTCTTTCCACAATCAGGCTGCCCAGAGGGGCCCCCAAGCCTCAAAGAGCATCAGGAAAACACTGCTCACACGCACAATTACTGCCAGTTTCTTATCGTTGCTACTTTGATGTGCTGTTTGTGAGTCAGAGCTGCTGTTGCCTCAATGCTGTTCCTGTTTCAGCAGCATTCTTTTTGGTTTTTTTTTTAAAGAAAAAAGTCGGAAGTGGCAGACTCTGTCTTCAGGCTAAGACTACAGACTGTTATTTGATTTGATTACTGCTTGATTTAATTACGGATGGACTCGGGGTTGAGGGGGATAAGGATATCAAAGAGAAAATGGTGGCCATATCCCACCTATGCTAAAGTAAAGAGTACCACTCCAGCCCTTTGGAAGAGAACATCCCCAACTCTTCCCCAGCAGATCCACTATATGGAACCCATTGTGGTCAGACTGGGGTCTAGCTATTTCCTGCCACACCTTGAACTTTCTCACTTCCTTTCTTACCTGTACATTTCCACTTGCCAAGAATGTCACCCCTCTCCCCATCTCCACCTCTCAAAAATACCATGCAGCCTTCCAAAGCTAAACTCAGTTTCTCCACTGAGCCTCTTCTGATCACTACAGTCAACAGTCTCCTGACCTGCCTGCTCTTTGAGATCTTGTAACATTCACTTCCCATGTGGTAATTTACTCATGTTACTATCTGATGATAATGTGCATTTTGCAATGTTCTGTTGCAATTTAAAGGAAGACAGTTATGATGTCTTGGGGATAATGGCACTCTTGGGGCCAAAAGAAAGAAGCTGGAGTCCAACTAAGCTACTTTCTTCCTATCTGATCTCTGAGAAGTTATTACCCTCAGTTTGTTCATCCGTAAAATCAGGGTTTTTCTAGCCTTGAATATCAGATAAGACAATCGTCCTAAACATGCTTTGTAAACTGTACAATTGTGGTGTATATGAAGAATAATTAACATCATCTTCATCCTTTCTATCATTACTGTCAGCATCATCAGCATCATCACTGCATTGCTATTTCACTTCCCATGTGTTAACATACCTGGATAACACATATTTATTATCTCTTAAGCTGGACTGTGGGCCTCTCGTGGTTAGGGACCTAGCGGCATACCTCTGAACCTCCTTATCTTACACATAGTACAGGGCTGGGCACACCGTTGATATCCAGTGACTGTTTCTCAATTGATTGATAAACTCAGATGAAAATAACTCAATAGGAGAAAGCTATATATGACAAGGAATCTTTCAGAGGTCCTGTTTTATTTCTTCCTTTGTTTTAAAAATAACAAATGGAAAGAAGTACATTATCAAAGTCAGCAACATCTCTCCCTGCACCTGACAAGAATGGTCTTGGACATTTTTTTTTGCCATATCCCCTGACAGCACCAGGACACTTCTCATTCCATAGTCTCATCCAACCTTCAAGAGAATCCTTGAAAAGGAAACAGGGAACCGCAGGTGCATAACATCCCATTCTACAGTGAAGTGAAGTGAAGTGAGGCCCAGCAACATGATCTCACTTACTCCAAGATGGAGCACTGAGTCATTGGTAAAACCCCACCCATGAAGGAGGTCTCCTAACTCTTGGCCCTTGGATGTTTTGAGGTGGACACTTATTCCACTGAAAGAGAATTTTCTACCACTAATCAAGGAGACAGAGGTTTTATAAATGATACCTTATTTATTCTTCATGGTGTCCTTGAAAATGACCTATCATCATCTCCTTTGTATCCATGAGGAAACTGACACTCTGAGAGGTGAAGTGACCTGTCCAAGGTCACGGAGAAGAGGTGGGGCCAGGCTCTCATTTCCCAATTACCCACTGAGCACACTCTAGGCATGTGGGCTGAGCCTACTGCTGGGCTGTGAATCTCTCCCCCTGTTCTCTGGTTCCTTGATTCACAGGAAGTTCAGGTCAACCACATCCTGCCACGTCCTTGCAGACAAGATAACGATCCCCACCACCACCATTCTCTGTCCCACCACAGCCCAGCAAGGGCAGACAGGCTTCCTTTACTCTTTTGATAACCACTGTATGTCAGAGCTAGAAGGGGCCTAACTCTGAGTTTCCCTCCTTTAAAATCATCTGGGCCACATGCTAATAGTCCAGAATCCCCAGGCCATCTCTATAGCTTGAAATAATCATTCTAAAGTAGGGGTCCAGGAATCTGTATTTTTAACAAGCATCCTGAGTGATTCAATGAGTGTTCAAATTTGGGAAACCACTAGTTAAACCCTGCTGGAGAGAAGTGACTTTTCCCTGTCATCCCAATAGTGTAGGCTGGGTTGCATCTTTGTCATACTTACTGTGTCTGTTATAAGGGGCCACTGAATGCTATTGAATTCGTACTTTGCCATTAAGGAAGCAGGCTTGGAAAGTTAATTAAGCCAGCTTGAGATCTAACCCATCCAGCTCTACATAAGCAAGAGGAATGATGCATTTGGAGGCCCTCCTGAAGAACTCCCAGCATGCCAGGCTAAGTCCACACATTCATCATCTGAAGCCACCTTCTTGGGGTGATCTGGAACTGACCCTCAATCCACAAACATTAATCTTTAGCCCAGCAGTAGGCAAACTACTTCCTACAAGCCAAAGCCTGCTGCTTGTTTTTGTGAAGTTTTATTGGCACACAGCCACGCCCATTTGTTTATATATTGTTTATGGCTGCTTTTGCACTACTATGGCAGAATAAAGCCTAAAATATTTACTATCTGGCGCTTTACAGAAAAAGTTTGCCAACCCCTGCATTATCCCATCTATCAACCAGCAAAGCTTCATTCCTGTGGCTGTATCAGATGGCCTCTGGCTTTCCCAGTCATGTATCCACAGTATCACAGCAGCAGAATGCTTGAGCACCTTGTAGGGACTTTAAAAAAATGTTGAATGAAGAACCATCACAATGAGCTATTTCAATTTCCATTATGCAAATGAGAAAATCACAGCTTTTAGAAACATTAATTATGTAAGCCAAGGTCTGAGAGTTAGAAAGTGATAGAATTAAACCAGGCACAGTGGCTCATGCCTGTAATCTCAGCACTTTGGGAGGCCAAGGCAGGCAGATCACCTGAGGTCAGGAGTTCGAGACCAACCTGACCAACATGGTAAAACTCCATCTCTACTGAAAATATAAAAATTAGCCAGGTGTGGTGGCAGGTGCCACCAGCTACTTGGGAGGCTGTAATCCCAGCTACTTGGGAGGCTGAGGCAGGAGAATCACTTGAACCCAGGAGGCGGAGGTTGCAGTGAGCCGAGATCACGCCATTGCACTCCAGCCTGGGCAACGAGAGCAAAACTCCGTCTCAAAAAAAAAAAAAAAGTGCTAGAATTAGAATTTTTCTTGATCCTAGGTACAATATTTTGTCCTATCAACTTGAGGCAGTGATCAGGCAGAATCTTGCTGGAAATGTGCAGAAATGGGGCCTAGGGTAGGTCTTTTGGACGAAGGACCTGGATCTTGGGGCTAGGAGAGATGGGAAGGCCCTAGGAAAGAATGAAGAGTTGTCTGAAAGGATAAGCAGGCCCTGTCCTGCTGGGAAAATAGGTACCTTCAGAATATATTAAGCTAATTCATATTACAGTGTTAGCTTCTTTTTGGACCTGCTGTGACAAAGTTAATGGAGCTTTTTCACCTGGAGGTAAAGGAGGGTACATCAAGGAGCACAGAGAAGGGAGAGGAGAGTGAGTCAGGCATGCTTACCAGAATACGACTCAAACCGAACCAGGCTCTGGTCTCAGTGGTGTTGAGTCACTGGGGCGACAGTCGGGAGCCTGGGCAGCCACCTGGCAGTGGGACTGCGGTGGAGGTGCCCACCCCAGGGGATGCCTGGGCCCAGTGAACGTGAAGCCCTTCTCAGCTCTGAGGTTCTCAGAACCCTTTGTGGCTTGAGTCAGCCTTGACACTCTCCCATCCACTTTACTGAGAAGCATTAAAGCCACCAAACACCCCCTCTTGAATCTGATGAGATTCAACTTTGTCAGACCCACTTTCCCAAGACAGTCATAGAAAATGGGGGATTCTCTCAGTTGGCTGTTTGGAATTCTTTCCCAGATAAATCATGCCCACAAGGTAGCACCGACAATATGTAGTCTCTGTTTCTTTAAAGTGAAAGAGAATATAAAACTGAATGCCAAAGACTCTATTTTGTTGTTTTTTCCTCTAACCTTTATGGTTATCGCACTTACGCTGAATTCACCAGGAGGTTGTTCAGTTACAGCACGCATTGATTCTCTCCAAAGCACTCACTTTAGCTTGCAAAGAAACAACTCTACGTTTTTGCACTCATATTTCATTGCATTATGAAATGATGGATTGCATTATTTAATCAGAGTAGCAGGTACAGGTTGAGAAGAAATATAAATAGCCCTTGGTAAGTACACACAGCTCAACCAGTGGAAACATACGTGCCCAGGAAAACTGGAGAGAAGCTTCGGTTGGAGCTGCTAGCTTCAAGGGTTTAGTGTATCCCAGGCATGGGCGGAGTGCTTGCTGAGTAGCACGGAGAGCCTCCACTAATCTAGCAAGCTGGTCGACTGCAGGTTGTTTAAGAGGGCTTCTGCTGTTTAACTGCATGCAGATGCCACAGCCCTTTGTCACAGACAGAGCACTGTCCAGTGTAATCCTCATGGCCCTCTAAGGGAGGCAGAAAAGATTTTCACATAGGAAAAATGAGGATCAGAGGCCTTAAGTGACTTTCTCAAAGACAAATGTGCAGTGATTACCTCCTTCGTGTCTGTACTGCAGGAGCCCAGCACAGAGTGGACACGTGGAAAAAAAGCCCACTGTTTATGAAACAGAAGTGATAGAGCCAGGCCCCAAACTGGGTGGATCTGTTTTGAGAGCCCACGTTCTTTGAACTCACTTATAAACATTTGTGAAATGCGCACTATTTGTCAAGAATTATGGCTGGCCCAGATACAAAAGATGGGGCTTATTACTTCTCACCTGTTTAGGGCCATGGGCTTTCTAGCTCTTATTTTTCTCCCCACCTTTGTCCTGCAAAAAAAAAAAAAACTTGCTTTAAAAAGCTCAATTCTTCTGTCTCCTTTGGTGTTAATTCTTCTGCAAAATAGCCTGGGAAGAAGCAATTGATTTGAATTAGGCCAAAGCTTTTCAGAAGCAGGGGTGGACAGAGTGCCCCCCATCCAGTCTCACCTTTACTCTCCACCCCATTTCCTACTTCCACCTCCAAGACTTCCCACACTTATGCAAAACATCCTGGCTGAGTCTCACCCAGAGCTCTAGGGGAAACCCTAAACCTCAGAGTGAAATGAAGGGGCTGATTTGCCCCTGGGGAAATTAGACACAAACAAGGCTGGGGTGAACCACCAGGCTTGAAACTGTTTCTCTGGATTAGTCACAGGGTTACCCACTCATGAATGTTCCTCCCACCTCCTCACTTCAGGCTCTGTTACTCTAGAGGGCTGGCCTGGTTACAAGGGTAGCCAGATTAACTAGGGTCTAAATGGGAGAGCTGGGGACGGATCATTCACCAAAGAAACCGCAGCAACCTTCCGCCTGGGTGGGGCTTCTCTTCTTTTAACCTCCCAAGAAACTGCTAGTCAGCAGCTCTGTTTCCTGCCATTGCTCTAGGAGAGCTTCATGAGTTTCATAGGAGTAGGATTGTGCCTTCAATCCATCATCTTTCTAGGGAAGGTAGCAGTATTTCATTGGCTTATTTCTTAACAAATAATATATTAAACACTGCTTTCCTCCAGGTCCGTGTTAGACACTAGGAATATAGTGGTAAGCAAAGAACTGGTTAGGAGTCTCGCCCTTGTGTTTTTGATGGTTGATCGCAGGTTGTTTAAGAGGCTCCTGCTGTTCAACTGCATATGCCACAGCCCTTTTACATGAACAGAGAGAACTGTCCAGTAATTTAATCCTCATGGCCCCGCAAAGGAGGCAGAGAAAATTTTCATATAGGAAATTAGGATCAGAGGCATTGTGACTTTCTCAAAGACAAACATTGGTAATATTCTCTTTTGTGTCTGTACTGCAGGAGCGCAGCATATTGGACACGAGAAAAGAAATTCCATTGTTTATGAAACAGAAGTGATAGAGTTGGGCCCCAAATTGGGTATATCTGTTTCGAGATTGTTTTGTAACACAAATACATCAAATAACTGCTAGAGACCAGGGCAAGGGGATTCTGTCTGTTTGGTTCACTGCTATATGGTTAAGGCCAGGAAAAGTACCTGGCATATAATAGACATTCAATAAGCATGTGCTGGATGGATGGATGACCCAAACAATTGCAAGTCATGCTGAATGTAAGAATTAAACATAACATGGATGAGAATGTATCACGGGATTTATCATCTCTTTTGGGTCTGGGGAAGACTTCTTTGCAAAAAATGATAACCCAGACAAGATTCAAGGGATAAGTAGGAGCCAGCTAAAGGAAGGAGAAGATAGTGGCAGGAGGAGCCACCCAGGCACAAGGAATAGCTTGGGTGAAAGTCCTGAAGCAAGAGGGAGCACAGTTTATGAGAGGATGCTGAAGAAAGTTTCCAGAACTGGAGGACAAGTGGGAAGGAAGGGTGGGTTCAAGGTGACTCTGGAGGGGACAGCAGAGCAGATCCTAGTGGCCTGAGAATAGAACCCTGACCTCTTCCGCAGAGCAAGGAGGAATCACTAACCTATGTTCAGCAGGAATCAATGTGGCCAGACTTGCACTGGCATCACAAGTTGAAGTGCTTTCAGAAGGTACATTTGGGAGTGTCTAGGTATACATGACCAATGGGAGATGATGAACTTGCCATAGCTTTTAAAGTTTAAAGTGACACATTTCTACCGTACTACTATTTCACCTTCACATCATTACATTATGTATTTTATTTAACAAATACCAATATTGCATTACTATGTGACAGATGTCATTCTAAGTGCTTTGCAAATATAAACGCTCACATTGGCCTTGTGACACTGGTGCTATTATTATTCTTTTTAAAAGAGGAGGCAACTGGGGTGGGGCATTCAAACCAACACAGCAGATGGCAGAATGCCAGAGTCTTCCTCAATTCCTGTGATGCATGGAGGACTCCAGAAGTCTCCATGTGCCCTGTGGAGGGTGTGCAAGGAGACTGGCCTTGGAGCTGCAGTGGGTGAGGTAGCTGGGGAAGACAGATGGGGCTGGAATGAGAGTCAGTCTGCTTTCAGGGGATCCACAGCACCAGCCACAGTACAGTAGGGCCTTGTTGGCAGGAAGAGATGGTGCTCTGTGCCTGGGACCCGCTGCAAACCTAGCATCTCTCCACACAATCCTAATATCCCTTCAGTTTTTCCTCCACCAGGTCATCTGCTTTGCAGATTCTATGTCTTCCTCTTTCTTGATTGACCCCCTCATTTTAGCAGAACAGTCCCTCCAGCAGCATCCTGAGACAAGGACAATGCAAGGAAAATGTGGGGGGACTGTCATTTAAAAAATTCTTTAGAGCCTTTCTGGGTTGCTATTAGGCTGGGCATAAATTCTATTTCACAAATCACTTTTCTTCAGAATTTTAAAGATACTGCTTCTTTGCTTGTAGTTTTCAGTGTTGCTGCTGAGAAGCTCACACTCAATTAATAGTTTGGCTGGGTATAGAATTCTACAGCCTCAATCAGCCTCCTGAGCTACTGTTGAGAAATCCAATGCCATCCTGTACCCTGATCTTTTATATGTTTTTGTTTTTATTTGCTTTTCATTTTTCTTTTCTGGAAGCTTTGGTTATTTTTTCTTGATCTATGGTATTATGAAATTTCCTAATAATTTGCCTCGATGTGGATCTTTTTGTCATTTGCTGTGTTTAGCACGTGGTAGATTCAGATAAGTAAACTCATGGCTTCAGTTCTGGGAATTTTATTTTTGTATTTTTCCTTGAATATTGCCTTCCCCTTGTTTTCTCCATTTTTCTCTCTTTGGAACATTTAACTTTTTGGATGCTGGATATCCTTGATGGATCCTCCAATTTTCTTATATTTCTTTCCTATTTCCAATCTGTTTATCTTTTTGTTTTCATTTCTGAGCATTCTCCTTATCTATCAAATGTGTTATTTTTTAAAGTTTTTTTTGGACTATTAATTTTAATTTTCAAGAGCTCTGTCTTATTCTCATTTGATCCCCACTCTTTCTTTTTACATTCATTTTTATTTTCTTAGATGCAATATCTTCTCATCTCTGTGATGATGTAGGTTGTAATTTTTTGAAGTCTACTCACACTTAAAATGGATCACTAAAGATCTGATGAAAAGCTCCATAGGGTTGAATAGGGCTTTTCAGTCGGCAGAACTCACTGCAAGGTAATAATGTGGGAAGCTAACCATTTCACTGAGGATCCAATCATCAGGAATATCCCTATTTTGTAGATGAGACTAGTCACTGAGAACATAAGCAATTTACCCAAGTTCATATAGCTAGTAACTGGTGTGCTGAGATTCAAACCAAGAACATCTCATTCCAGAAGCAGTGTGCTAAACCACTGTGCTGCACTGCACTGCCTCTCAGAGCAGCAGCAGCTAACATTTAACAAGTGCTTTCTGTGTACCAGACACTGTTCTAGGCACCTAAAAATCATTTAATTTAATCCTCATAATAACATTTTGAAGTAGCCACTTTTACTAGCCCCATTACTGACCAGCAACTTGAAGCACAGAGAAGGTAAACCACTTACCCAAGATCACACCTGGTAAGTGCTGGAGATGGGATATAATCCTAGGCAATCCGGCCCAAGCATCCTTTCTGCTTTGTCTCCAGGAGTCTCCATTTCACCATCTGAAAAATGGCAATGTGATTCCTAACTCAGTTATTTTGAGGATAAAATGAGAGAACACATATAAGAAACCTGTACCTAATAGACCTGAAACAGATGTTACTTTCATTAAAAAAAATTTGCTTTCCTCTCTTAGGCTTCAGTTTCTCTAACTTTAAAACAAGAAGCTATAGATTGTAGAAGAAAAGTTTGTAAGCTCCCTAAGGTCCCTCCTGGCTGTGGACGTCCATGGTCTACAAAGTTAGGGTAGACCTAACTCAGAGGAGTGGAGATAGAATAGGAGTGAGGGTAGGAGGTATCAAGACCTCAAGGCATAGAGGAAGAAAAAAAAAAACAGGAGGTAGAAGCAAATGTGACATGTTCTAGATGGTTCCATTTTCCAACTCGGGCCCAGAGAATCCCTTCTGTGTTCCCAAATAGCTGTGAATTTCAAATAACGGGTTCCAACTGACACATAAAAAGAAACACATGTAACCACTTACAGGCCAATTAATATCAGGGCAGGGGATGGGGGAAAGCCACAGAGGGGAGGAGGCCACTGGGGTTGAAGTGAGCAAAAGAATGATGGCCGTGCTTCCGGGCCTACGGCTGAAATGGGCTATTATGTGTCATCAGGAAACTTAAGAAGGGGAGAAAAAACAACCCCTGATCAAAGTCCCTTTTGTCAACTTCTAGCAGATTAATAGATGACAGATTTTGGACTTAGAGTTCTACTTCAAGGTCAAGGGCAGTGAAATGGGGCTTGTTGGGACATTTTTCTTCTTTCATTCAGCTGCTGGTCTGCAGAACTCATCATTCTGACAGCCCAGCTGCCTGAAACTTCTCTCAGAAGGTCTGCCTTCCCTGGAATATTTTAGGGGGAGAGTGGACTTCTTGTTAGCACAGACATGCCAGGCTATTCTCATCTCCGTAGGCACTGCCTTGCTCAGGGTCCTACTTGGAGCTTCTCACTCCCTGGAGGCCAAGCCCATCATGCCACTTCCCAAATTCACCTATTATAACCTCACTGTGGCCCTCTCAGGTCACAGCAGGAAGACACACTTCTAAACCTGGCTTCTAGGTCCCTCAGTGATCTGGCTTTGCTCCATGACCCGAGGGCTTTTAACATCAATCAAACTGGATTACTTGCAGCTCCCCAGACTCATCTCACTCTTTTGCCTCCACATCATGACCTTCTCTGCCACCCTTTTTGTCTTCCTGTCAATTTCCTATTCACCCATCAAGGCTGTGCCAGTGTTAACTCCCTGCCTTCCCAGTTTAAGAAGAGGCTGTATCCTCTGTGATGCACAAACCCTTCAAACGCACAGCCTTCAGCCTTGACCTTACTGTCTGGCCATTATCTGTCTGTATGTCCATCACTTCCACTCAGCCATGTGTAAAGACCAGTGTGCTGCCTGGCACGGAGTGGGGGCTTCCTGTTAAAGAGTTACGAGTACATTACAGGTGAGTCACCAAGGCCTGAGATTGTGGAGGGAGACCCTAAGTTCACCCTAATAATTCTCACCCCTGGCAGAATCTGTGACTTTCTTTTAACCAACAGAATACGGTAAAGGTGGGATGCCACTCTCATGATTCGGTTACGTTGTATGGCAAGGTAATAGGATGTCAATCTCATGATTATGTTGCTTTATATAAAACTCCATGATGACAGAGTTGAGAGATTCTCTGGATGAGAGATTCTTCTTGCTAGCTTGAGGAGGTAAGCAGTCATGTTGAGGAATCTCATGTGGCAAGGAATTGTGAGGCTGACTTGAAGACAGCCTCCAGCCCACAGCCAGCAAAAAGCTGGGGCCCTCAGTCATACAGCCACAGGGAAATGAAATGAATTCAACCAACAACTTGAGTGAGCTTGGAAGTGGAATTCCCCAGTTGAGCCTCCTGATGAGAATGCATCAGTAAACACCTTGATTGCAGCTTTGTGAGACTCTGTACAGAGGATTCAGCTAAGCTATGCCTGGTAAGCTAACATGAGAACTGAGAGAAGATATTTGTGTGTGTTATTTTAAGTTGCTACCTTTGTGGTAATTTGTTACTTAACAATTAATAAACCAATACAGAGATCATTGTTAAAGATGCATTTTGGGGGATCTAGAAGGCCCAAACAGCCCTGGGAAATTCAGTTTCACTCTTATAAGTTAATATACTAGCAAGAAATTTTTGCCAGGCAACTCATAGCAAGACTCCAGAATAAGGGCCTGGAGAATGAAAGTGGAAGCCAGCCCAGGGAGAAGGACTTAGGAAGATGAGAGGCAAGAGACAGATATGGGACAGGAAGAGCCCCAGGCCTGATATCAGGGATCTGGGTTCCAGGCTGTGCAGATGATTTTTGCTAGGCTTTGGGTGATGTACCTCTGCTCTGGGCCTCCATGATCTCATCTATAACCCAAGTGTTGTGAATAGGTAGAGCTCTACAGCTCCCTCTGGCTCTGGCAATCTGAATAATGATTGTACAATTTTACAAAGGAACTACCCTAAGCAGCACCTTCTAAAGACTACTCAATCTTTCACTTGTTTATTCATTAATTCATTCATTCATCATGGATTACTCTTATTTTTAATAACTTTGGAATTGCTTACATGAAAGATACATGTTTAAAAATCATTTTAAAAGACATATGAATTAGGGCAGGAGAAGGAAAAGCTATGCCAGCATCCCAGGCTTATTTATTTGCATAGTTGTCCTTCCTCCTCCTCATATTTTCTATAAGAAATATATTCCACGTGCTCAGGGTCAAGTTAGTCTTGCCCCCCTTTGCACCTATAGGGATAGTCACATGGCCCAGATTTGGCCAATCTAAGTATGCCAAGTCTCAGTCACTGTGATTGGTTTGAAGGTGAGCCTATGCTCCAAGCAGGACCAGTCAGGTTCCTCCAACGTGACTTTGCTGGCAGAGCTGGTGGAAGAGACTCGTTCTTCTCCTGGGGCTGCTCACATCTTCCCAGATGTGAGTTTGGGGTGATTTGGGGCTACCATGGCTGGCGTGTGGAGACAGTGTGTCTGAGACCTAGAAAGGGAAGCCCTGGTAACATTGAATCCAGGGTGAAACCAGCCATCTCTGAAGCCATCTGCATTTACTTGACCTGATCAATTATCTTCTTTAAAAAAATAATTGGGGCCGGGTTCCTGCCACTTGTAACCAAAAGAATCTTAACTAATAGAGATAGTTATTTCAACTGAGCATGTAATTTAGCTCCGCGTGTCTTGGAAGCCAGAGCAAAAGGGGAACCACATCGCATAGCAAAGTCGCATTCTCTGACATTACAGACCCAAGGCGCCAAGAAAGAGCTTTTTCTCAACTGCTCAAGGCTTTTTCTCATGCTCTTTTGCATTGGCAGCCCAGAGCCGCATCTTCCACAGCTGTTTCAGAAAGGAGGCAGAAACATTCTTTGTGTGGCTGGCTGCCTTTGGAACTGAACATCAACAAAAGGCAAGCAACAGAAATGGAGTGTCAGTCAGCACTTCCGAAGACCTAGCTTTTCAGCCAGAGAGGAAACCAGGCTGAGAGGCTTCCAGTCCAGTGCCTGATTCTCCCTGGCCCCTCTTTGCATGGGCCTTCCAAGGGGCAGCTCCTCCAAACGCTGCCCTGAGGTTTGACTGAAATCTGTCATTTCTTTGGTTGGAAGGTTGGTGTTTCCTTGCAAGGGACCACAAAGCCATATTACATTCAATGTTAAATAAACAAATGTTTGAATCTGTGTTTTATTGGTTCCATACCATCTGCCATCTGGTTTGGGGGAGCAAGGAAAATTGTGGTTTCGTTGGTTTTGTGTGTGTGTGTGTGTGTGTGAGTGTGTGTGTGTCTGTTGTTGTTGGTTTTTTGTTGTTGTTGTTGTTGTTGGGGGTGGGGGTTGAGTTTCTTTCCCCTCTATGAAAATTCTGTAAGGTTGAGTGCTGGCAGCAATAGGGGCTGGTTAAAAGCCACCTAGTTTCCCACGTCTTAACTCTCAGCTAAACGTTGGAGGCTGGTCTGGGTCCCCATCTGCTAAGCAGCCTGTTGTGTGAAAATTAGATCTATACATATGCAGAGCTCCACAGCCAGGCTTCCAAGATCTAAGGAATTGTTATGAGAGAACCGCAAGAGGTGGTTATTTAATGTTGACAAGCTGCACCCAGACCAAAGGCGAGAGTGGGGCATATGGAAACTGAACAGAGGAAACCTTGCGTCTGAGCACTCCGGGGCTGTCGGGAAAAGCAGGCTTTGCCTTCAAGACCCTGGGTTGCTGGAGATGTAGAACTTGTAATGACTTGAAGGAGAAAATACGCCCTAGACACTGGGTGGAAAATAAGCCCCAGCCTGCCTGGAATCTTTAATTTGAGAAAACGCCATGGTTGAGGGGGTGGGGTGCATCCCATGGTGGGTATGTGGTGGGGTCCAGCATCTCCTGTGGGTCCAGCTGTTTTTGACCAACAGGGCTTGGAGCTGCTTGAAAAGAAAAAAGACAGAGGCTCTCAGAGCTCCAATTTTCCTAACTTTTAAACCGCTCCTCAGTTTTCCCACCTATAAAACAAAGACAGAGTTGGGTATGGGTCGCACACACAAATGCCACAGGGCCAGGCAAGTAATGAAATGTGTGAGGCTGGCTGGGCAGGGCCCACGGCAAACGTGCCCTCAGCTAAAGGGCAGCGAGGCCTCCGCCGACCACTCCAGAGACGTGCTGGTGCAGGAAGCCGGCCTCCTGTGCTCCGCTTTCCCAAGTTTCCAAGAAAGGCCAGGCTTTTATTGTTTGTTTGCTTTTAATGTGAAAACACCCAACATTTCAATACTGGCAGCTACTGAAATTATTGAAAAAAAATTCTGGTCAAATAAAACTTGCCCACAGCCCACATAAGGCCCACAGGTCTCCAGTGCGTGCCCTCTGTGGAAGAACTCGATGAGAGAGTCTTAGAGGAAAGCCAGGGACCAGGACCAGGTATTCCCTTAGCAAAGGGCAGGAAGGCCCCAGGCAAGTCGGTCCTGCTCTGGCCTGCACAGGCTGAGGACCAAGAGTGGCTTTCCAGGTGCTGGTTCCTGAGGGTGTGGGAAGGGCCCTCCAGGACCATTGCTGAGCCCCAGCAAGTGGTGAAATTCCAGGGCCAGGCCAGCTGTTCCTCCCAGCCAGAGTCCCTTAGCGACACACGGACTGCTCTGGGCCACTCAAGCGCTGTGCTTCTCTGGTCTCTGCTTTGCAATTGCTGGGAGAAAAATGAATTCTGCAGCTGCTGCACTGTCACAGGTACATGTACATATGCCTGCACAGGGCAGGGGGGATGGAAATATTTGCCATTATTACTATCCTTGAAGGGGAGACCTGTCTCTGCCTCCCAGCCTGGAGGCTTATGGAGCGCAGGGCCCCTCCGGGTCCCCAGCATGATTGTCTCCTCATAATGTGGGTTCTCCGTTCTGGAGGGGGTGGGTGGCTGATGTCTCTAGTCAGTCATCTTGAACCAGAATCCTACTGTTTATTATGTTTCTAATCTGTCTCTCCCACTTGACGGTGCCAGCCCCGGTCTCCAGTGTCACATGTCAGACACTCGGTGAAGGGTAAACAAAATCACCATCATCATCATCCTAAAAAGGGGTCTCAGCTGTTAGAAAAGACTCTTCGGTGTGTTTTCATGGAACAATATCTATATGGTTCAGAAATGGCTGTGCTGGGCACTGGGTCAGGTATCTTTCCTGATCCTGCCCTGGGAACAGCGGCCCCGTACCTGTGTGCATGTGACATATACATGTGCACATACAGTATTGTGTGTATATGCACAGGACATGGTGCATTGCATATACCCTCCGGCTTCCCGCAGGCTGCAGGTTCCCCCTTTTACAGAATCACAAGTTAGCAAGTTGGTGACCTGCACAAAGTGAGCCAAGGCTGTGTGACCTGCTGCTAGTCAGTGTGCCCCTCAGCATCCTGCTGTACCGTCCCTGCTGTCTCAGAGGCCAGAAAGCTTTTAGTTAATTTCTTCCTGAGTTTTTGTTTTGTTGTGTTTTCTTTCTAAAGAAGGTGTGAGGAAATTCCAGGTTCAGTTGATGTTCTCCATGAAGAAACACAAATGAGACTGTTTTTTTCAGTGATGAAACCTGCATGTTTGTATTTCAAGTAATGTAGCCAAAACATCTCATTTTTTTCCTTTTTTGGCTTAATAAATATCATTTATTCAGTACGAAATTTTTATACTATATGTCCCACATATTAAGAATCAGTGTACATTAACTCTTGGTAAGGTGTTTTTAAAAACCAACAAAACAGGCAGGATAACAGGCCTTGGTCAGTCATTCACTCCTCTGAGCCTCAGTGGCCTCCACTGCCATCTGGATAAGACGGTGCCTGGAAGCCTGTCCCACTCATGCTCCTACAGAAGCAGCTTGCGGGCAGGGAGAGGGGGAGAGCATGAGGGGAGGAAGGGAGGAGAGCATGAGGGGAGGAAGGGAGCATGAGGGGAGGAAGGGGGAGAGCATGAGGGGAGGAAGTGGTGAGAACGCCACCAACCAGAACTTCACTGGTGAGTACAGTGTATGCTGACCAGGCACAAAAGCCATACAGAATGGAAGTCAGCTTCTAGAAAGAAAGAACAGACTGCGAGCTCCTGGAGACAGAGGTTAGGTCCCACTTATCTCTGGCTCCCCAAGCCTAGCATAAGACTTGCATGGACTGTGTGCCCTGCCATTGTAGAATTCACTCATGCAAAACCCATCGGAACACATTGAGCTGGCATTTCAGGAAGCTCTTCCACGCCCATCACACTCTGGAGCCTGTATCAACCCTGTCAGGTAGGGTGGGGGCAGGCATGGTTGTACCCCAAACACAACTGGGAAACTGAGGCCCAGTGAGATGAGGCTGCTGGTCAAATGTGGGTTAGTAGAGAGCCACACCCGGATCCCAGGTTTCCCTGCTCCTGAAGAGTAATCTTTCTCTGGAACAGTGGCTCTCAGTGATTCTCAAGTGTTTCTGGCAGCAGCCAGTCTGGAAGTGAAGGAGCTCTTTGAGAAGCTCTAGAGACAGTTAAAGAAAGTAACTGACCAGCTGGTTCACTGTGGTCCTACCCAGACCTACCCTGTGTTCTCATATAGAGGTAACGTCAGACATCAAACACTTCAGACAATCTGTGGGAGATAAAATTAAAATGAAGAGAATTCTAATTACTTGATTTTATTTTATTTTATGTAATTTGCATCATTATTTGATTTTCCAGGGGCACTACCCCCACCCCATCCCTACCTGTATGAGAGATGCACCCCATCAGCACTCCCTGTGGTCTGCCCAGGTATACTGGTGTCTGGCTGGGTCCTAGAAAATCTTGGCATATGGCACAGGTCTGAGAGAGAGCTTTGGGTTCCTCAAAGTGGATATGAACCTCAGGGTCAATGAAAGGCAGGTAACTGCCACGTGCAAACAGGTACACACATATGCATATACACATGCATGCATACACACACACACAGACACACAAAAAGAGGAAACCATATTCAGTGTGGGCTGGCCCCAAGCTGAGGAGGAGACTGTGAAGAGTAACTACCCCACTCAGTGAATCAAGATGTGGGATCCAAACCACTTCCTCCCCCTGCTTTGTATTAGGAACATCGCATACCTGCTCTCACAGAGTACTTATAAGCCCAGGAGGGAGGAGTCACTATCCTCGGTACACGGATGCAAAAACCCACTCAAGATGCAAAAACCTACTCAGAGTGCCAAGTAACTTGCCCACAGACAAAGCTGTTGAGAGGAAGGGCCAGATCTGCTTTGTATACTAAAAGAGACCTCCCTGGGTCCCTCCCTCCAAGGTCTCCAGGATGAGGAGGTCTACAGCCCTTGGTCCATGAAGATGTCCAGGTTGCCGCCCAGAACTGAGTGATGGGCCATTTCCTGAGCTTTCATCTGCCCCATCAATTCCAGCTGAGTGTCTGGGACAATCCCATTTCCTGGGCTCGTTTCCCCAGAAGGAGGTTCCATCCCATCCTCTAAGTGCTGTGGCCTTTCATCTACTTAGCCCCTCTGGGGGCCCAGACCTACATTTCGGGCAACACCCCACAAAACCTTTGGCTGATGGCCAATAATAAGAGCTCTTTTGGTCTTTTCTATCAGTGAAAGCCACTCCCCCACCCCACCACCCTCCTCCTTTCCTGTTCTCCCACTCTCCCAGATGGGAAGCCAGGAGTCTTGGATCCTGAGGTCATGGGCTCTTTGGGATAGGCACTGAAGCCATTGAGTCCTTTCAATCTGATCTTTGCCCCACCCCCTCTTGGGGAGCTCAGGCAGCCTCTATGTGGCTGTCTCCTACCACAGGAGCTCACTACTCTCAAGGCAATCTTCTCCCAATTCAGACAACACTGAGCATTAGTGGATGTGCTTCCTCGAATGAGCTGGCTTCTGCCTCCCTATTTCATGAGGATTCATGTTCTCTTTCTTCTGCTTTCTGACACACAGGAAAAGGCAGGAGGACCCTCAGAACTGTAGCTACACCCTGCTGCCTATGCTTGGCTTAGTCACTTCTATCTGTTCCGGCCTCAGTGTCTCACCTGTAAGGTGGGTGACTTCTAACTCCCCTTCCACGTTTGTCCCTGTGTCCATGCCAGGAGTGGCTTGGACGAGGACACAAGATACCTGAAAGCCAGCATCAGGGAAGAGGTTCATGAGCTAAACCTGCATTGCCTGGTTCTTGGCCTGGTGAGCTGTTTCCACCCCGGAAGCAAGAGAGCATCACAAAGATACAAACACAACCTGAAATGAGGAGGACTGCTCCCTACATCCAAGCTACTTCCAACTGAAATGACGAGATGTGGTTCCATAAGTTTCCATGGAGAAAGACAGCTTGTAGCGTGATGGCAGCCCAGGAGGATGAAAAGAGCTTGAGTTGAGAGACAAGAGATAGGGATTCAAGTTGCAGCTCAGTTATCCACTAGCTAGGTGACCTTGGGCTTGCTGCTTGACGTCCCAGGACCTTGGTTTCTTCTTCCACTAAACAAGAGATCATGGAACAGCGGATGTGATCTCTAAGCTCAAGTCAGAGAATCAACAGAAAACATAAGAGTGGGCCTGGAAGACAGCTTGGAGTTTGATCAGTTTTAGCAAAGCTGACCACAAGGCAAATGGCACCACACAAATATGAACAAAGCTCTAAGAAGGTGAAGACCGCATGTTAGTCATTGCTAAAGCCTGGTGCCTGGTACAAAGGAGGCTCTCACTAAAGATGGGAGGGCACAGGGGCTTGTGTGGCAGCGACAAATGCTAGAGTTAAACACTGGGATCTGGATCCAGACTCCATCACTTGCTAACCACTTGCCTCCCTGAGGCAAATCATGTAATCCCTCTAAGCCTTGGTTCCCTTGTCCTTAAAACAAGGGCAGTCCCTCTTACTGCATGGAGTTGTTGTGAGGTTTAGAAGGATTAAGTGCCTGGCACATAGTAGGGGCTCAGCTGCAGGCTGTGGAGGTTGAAGCTGGCCATATGTGTGCCTGCACGGAAGGAATAAACCTTCGCAAAATCCCAGAGTCTTGTTTAATTATTCAGCAGCCTGTAAAGACATTGATCCTGCAACTAACTGTCTCAAAAATCAGAACTCTCTCTCTCTTTCTCATCCCTCCCTTCCTTCCTCTCTCTCTCCCTCTTCCCCCCCTCCCTTTCTTTCTCTACACACACACACACACACACACACAAATACACATGATGAAAGAAAGAGAAAACCACAATCGGCCTAGGGTATCCCCAGGCATAGGAAAAACATGTGTGGAACAACTACCCGATGCAGTAAATCAAACCATGGGATCCAAATCTGAGCCTGAGTCCAGCCTCCTGCTCCAGTTGCGTCAGAGGCCGTGTTGCCCAGTCTGTTCCTACAGCCAGGAATGCCCGGAGGTTCTGGCCAGCATCTCAGGCCTCTCCTGAGGTGGTTGGCCCCTTCTCGGGAGCCTGAGAGTGCCCAGAGTGGGTGGAGGTGAGGCAAACCAGGCTGCTGGCCATTGGGAGGTTTGGCTTAGCCAGTCCAAGGAGATGGCTATAAAACCTGGCTGTGGCAAATGGCCTAGCTCCCCAGCGTGTTAATGTTGGAGGGGATTGCAGAAAGACACGGAGGTGTGTATATGGAGCCCTGAGGTCCCGGGTGGAGATGCAGGCTCTAGGTATGCCTTGGCCCCTAATTGCTGGGTGACTCCAGGCAAGGAAGTGCCCCTCTCTGGGCCTTGGTTTTATCATAGAAAAGGAGGGGCTTGGATTACTAGAGCAGCTCAAAGAGCCTTTTCAGCAATATAATGTTGCCGAATTTCTGTGATGTAATTTAGCTAGTCTGCTCCTCTTTAGGCTTCAATTCAGTTCAAGAAAGCAGTTATTGAGTGTCAACTGTGTGCCAGGCACCTGTGCTAAGCAGTGGTTGGGCCAAGAAGAAAAGACACAGTCCCTGCTTCCCTGATGCCAAGGAGCCCGCAGTCTTAGGAAAGGAGGCATACATTTAAACAGAGATAATACAAGACAACACATCCTATACTATCAATCCATTTTCTCAGGGAGGCTGGGGAAGTCTTCATGGAGGAAAGGGACACCTGAGTGAGAATTTGAGACATGAGAAATTTGAGACTTTCCAAAATACTGAAGGCATAAGGTACAACAGACGCAAATCAAAGGGAAACAAATGTATGAGTATTTATCAATGTGGTTGTAGTACAGAGAAGGACAGAAGGACATGAGACTAGAAAGATAAGCTGGGGATGGAGTGTGGAAAAGCCTGAATGACAGCCAAAGAGTTATTCCTTTATCCAGTGGGCAATGGGAGTCATTTCCTGCCAGGGCAGTGACAATATCAGATCTGCATTTTAGACAGTTCATGTTGGCAGCAACATAGACCCCTGATCACCAAACCATGGCCCCATGGGGCAAATTCAGCCCATGGCTTGCTTTTATATGGCCTGTGACCAAAACATTATTTTTTACTTTTTTTGACTATAGCTTTATTGAGACATAATTCACATATTATATAATTTGCTTATTTAAAATATACAATCTGATGGCTTTCGGTATATTCAAAGTTATACAATCACTAGCACAGTCAATTTTAGAACATTTTCATTACTTCAAAAAGAAACGCTATACCTTTTAGCCACCACCTGCCTATCTGCCCACTCCAACCCCAGCCCTAAGCAGCCACTCACTTATCTAATTTTTATCTCTATGAATTTGTCTATTCTGGACATTTCATAGAAATGAAATCATATAATATGTAGGCCTTTGTTCCTAATCCCTTGCTGAGCACGTTTCTAGGATTCCTCCCTGTTGCAGCATGTATCCATATCTCATCCTTTTTTAAATTATTTTTTAATTGACACATAAAAATTGTCAATTTTTATAGTGTGCAACATTATGTTTTGAAACTTATATACCTTGTGGAATGGCTAAATCAAGCTAATTAACATACACATTACCTCACACACTTATGTTTTTGTGGCAAAAACACTTAAAATCTACTCTCTTAGCAATTTTCAAGTATGCCATACACTGTTATCAACTATAGTCACCATGATGTACAATAGGACTCTTCATTGCTTTAAATGGCTGGGTAATAGTCCACTGAATGGACATACCACATTTTGTTTATCCATTCATCAGTTGATGGACATTTGGGTTGTTTCCACCAAAGAAGAATATGCAACAATGACACATGTGGCTCACAAAGCCCAAGTATCTACTAGCTGGCATTGACAGACCCCTGACATAGACCACAGGTAGCAGGGAATCAAGATTGGAAGTGAGAAGCCCTCATTGGGGGCTCTGGCAATTTCCAAGTGATAGGGAAGATACACTGGTTGAGGAAATCAACCGGACTTCATGACTGATTGGATGTTTGGGTGAAGGAAAGGGTTACTGAGGAAAATCCAGTTACTTTATTTATTTATTTATTTATTTATTTTTTGAGACGGAGTTTCGCTCTGTTGCCCAGGCTGGAGTGCAGTGACGCAATCTCGGCTCACTGCAAGCTCCGCCTCCCAGGTTCACACCATTCTCCTGCCTCAGCCTCTCCGAGTAGCTGGGACTACAGGTGCCTGCCACCACGCCTGGCTAAATTTTTTGTATTTTTAGTAGAGACAGGGTTTCACCGTGGTCTCGATCTCCTGACCTCGTGATCCGCCCGCCTCAGCCTCCCAAAGTGCTGGGATTACAAGCGTGAGCCACCGTGCCCGGCCAAATCCAGTTACTTTAAAGAAACAGATCTAGAGAGAGAGCAAGAAGCCCTAGGTGAAGTCAATGGCTGATGGCAAAGCTAAGTGCAGCATCTACCTCTCCTCTTGGATACAACACAAGGACTCGTGGGTTCCTGATCATTGTAAATTGGAAAAGCAGACTGAGCTGGTGATCTTGACTGTGCTACACCGGGCTCTCACCACTGGGCTAATGAGCCGCGGGCATGCATCCCACATTGGCCTAAAGCCTCATGAAGAGCTGATGACATCTTTTATCTTCGTAACAACTTGGAGTGTGAACACCTCATCTGCCCCTCAAAACATCTTTGCGGGTTTCTCTTGATCAAGCCCCTTCCTTTCAGGTGTATGGACAGGTTCCTCACCCACTGTCTTCATCGACCACTCCCTGGCCTACCTCCAAATCCATGAATCAATGCTGTGCTGAGGTATACTTCTGCTCAGGTACAAAGTTGGCTGAGAGAGCAGGACCTGTGGCTCCCGTAAGGCTCCTCAGGGTGCCAGGCCAGCTCCAGGGGTACAGAATGAGTACCCAAGACAAGGAGCTTCCTCATCCACAGTCTTCTCTGCAACAGTACTTGCCTCTAGTAACTGCACCTTCTAATCTCCTTCGGTGTCTCTGGATTTCAAAAGAATCCAAACTCCAGCTTGGCAAAGAAGTCTCTTCCCCATCTGTGCCTCAACATACCTCTGCAGCCACACCCCCTTCCCCTCCCTGTGTCTATGCTCCTAGCTGTTCTTGCGCTCCTTGTCCCCAGCGTTCACCAGGCCCCTCCTGCCTCGGAGCTGTCTGTGTACTCTTCCTTCCCTTAGAATCCTTCTGCCTCCCCCACCTTCTCCACCCAGAAAACTCCTATTGATCCTTCATTGCCATTCCAACCTTTTGCCTCTGGGGAGTCACTCCCTCCTCTGGGCCCCTCTAGCTTTTGTTCTGAGTGGTGACATTCTTGTCCTTGCACCTTTCTCCCCCACTAGCCTGCGCCTTTGGTCTGTCTCCTGGGGGCTGGTCTGTGCCCTCTATATTTTTGCTGAAGGAGTGAGTGCATGAGCTGGTAAATACTCTTTCTCCTTGTCCTTCCATTTTCAGGGGCATTTCATTCGTGAAGGCTCTCTGGGCCCTTCAGAGGAAGCCAGCTCCCAGCCTCACTGTTTTCCCTTCTATTGATCCTGGGATTTATGGCACTATTGTTTCCTTTTATTAGGCTCTAATGACCTCCCTTAAAATGTGTTACGTGGAAATAGGCTAATTGCCTGTGTCAAGTAAGTCACGAATCCTGCAGTGTGGCCAGCCCTCCCCATACAGTAGTGCCCCACCGTGGAGGGAGGAGGCAGGATGCAGGGGAGTCTCTGTTCTGCAGGGCAGAGGAGGCCTCCAGCAATTATCAATGGCCTCCCTTCATTGCTTAGCCACTCTGCTGGGCCCCAGTGGGGTTGACAGGCACCCATCCTGGAAGAGTTGCTTCCTGTTCCTTGGCCTGTTCCTAGTCTAGGTCCTCATGAAAATAAGGGGAACATTCTCATCTCCGTTCCAGGAGAAATTCTATTAGTGGACTTGAGATGACCAGGCTTCTGTGGGAAACCTGTTTGGCCCATTTCTCTCTCACTGTTTCTAAGGGAGCAGTGCCTTCCAATGCATGCATATTTGCAAGAGTCCAGGTGGCAGTACCTGTCTTTAATAATTGCACCTTCCAATCTCCTTCAGCATCTCTGGATTTCGAAAGAATTCAGACTCCAGCTTGCGAAAGAGGGCTCGGAGATGCACCAACCCTTGGCTTAAAAGTGAGTGTCCACCTTTTGTGACTAAGGCATTTCAAATCCTTGGATGAGTGGACACTGGACTCCAAGACAGTTGTGTTCCCTCTTTCAGGCAACACAAGTACCATTACAGATTCTTCTTTTCCCTATGGGCATAGAACATTTGATGAGATTCTCAGGAGAAAGCATCCCTTTTGAAAACATTTCCATTTCTCTCTGCCATTGGTAAACTCCCTGTCCCAGTCTGCTTAGTTGAATCCATTCTTCAAGGCCCAGTCAAGTTCCACTGCCTCAGACTTCTGAGATGAACTGCCTACATGAGCATTTCTCAAAATATTAGTTCTACAGGATGACAGTAGGATTCTGCACCCAAAGAAGCTTTGGGAACACTGTGTTAAATAGTTAGACAGGTTTATTTACTGCAGGACTTCTCAGAGTTCTTAATGTGTTAATACATATTATAAATCTTCCAAAAAAGTGTGGCAGATTGGAGTATTGTTCCAACTTTTACTGCTCTTCTCCAATATTAGAATAATACATCCTTGCCCTCACTATGTGACTTTGCAGTATCTCCCTCTAGACTAGGCTATGTACATTTCCAGTTCCCACTGAAGTTCAGTTTGGCCACGTGACTTACTTTGGCAAAGAGAAGGTGGGTGGGAGGGGGTGTTTGAGAGCTGAAATGGTGACAGGCATAAGAAGTATCTGCTGGTTGTCTCTCATGCTTTGGCCATTGCCATGAGTGGAGCACACCCCTGGCAGCCACTGCCCTAGAATGGGCAGTGGATGGAGAGACTTAAAACCAACCCATAATCTGAAGCAGAGCTCCTCCAGCCAACCCCTAGACCCAGAAATGAAAAGCAGAGTTGAGGTCATTCATTACTTAGAAATGACTGGCTGTATTAGCTTCCTGTTGCTGCTGTAACACATTATCATAACCCGAGT
Organism: Hylobates moloch; assembly: GCF_009828535.3. Classification (NCBI taxonomy): domain Eukaryota; kingdom Metazoa; phylum Chordata; class Mammalia; order Primates; family Hylobatidae; genus Hylobates; species Hylobates moloch. The sequence continues at coordinate 58,932,692 of NW_026652289.1, forward strand.
GGCTTAAAACAACACACATTGGCCGGGTGCAGTGGTTGGTGCCTGTAATCCCAGCACTTTGGGAGGCCGAGGCAGGTGGATCACAAGGTCAGGAGATTGAGACCATCCTGGCTAACACGGTGAAACCCCGTCTCTGCTAAAAATTAAAAAAATTAGCCAGGAGTGGTGATGGGAGCCTGTAGTCCCAGCTACTCTGGAGGCTGAGGCAGGAGAATGGCGTGAACCCAGGAGGTGGAGCTTGCAGTGAGTGGAGATCGCATCACTGCACTCCAGGCTGGACAACAGAGTGAGACTCTGCCTCAAAAAAAAAAAAAAAAAAAAAAAAAAATTGAATCTCTTACCATTCCGGAGGGCAGAAGTCCAAAATCAGCCTCACTGGGGCACTAAAGTCAAGATGTCAACAAGGCTGGTTCCTTCTGGAGGCTCATGGGAGAATCCATCTCCTTGCCTTTCTTTCAGTTTCCAGTGGCCACCTGTATTCTTTGGCTCATAGCCCCCTCCTCCAACTGCAAAGCACATCCCTCTAATCTCTGCTCCTAAAATGATCTTTCCTCACTTTCCTGCCTCCCTCTTATAAAGCCCCATGTGATTATGTTGGGTCCATCTGGAACACCAGGATAATCTTCCCATCTCAAGAGACGTAACTCATCACATCTGCGAAGTCCCTCTTGCCGTGTAAGGCAACATTGATGAGTTCCAGGGATTCAAACGTGGATATATTTGAGGGCTATGATTCAGCCCACCACACTGACCAATGCAAAAAAAGAATTAAAATATACAGCATTCCCCCTAAACTATTTGGATATCTTTTCCACAGAGCAACTCAGTATAACTCCTTCCTCCTTCTGTGGATACAACTTTTGGAAACTGGGCTCTGCACCTATTATTTGGCATTTCTATTGCTTGTTCTGCAGTTATTGGTAAACAAGTATCCCATTCTTACAGAGTCAGTTCAGCCCCTTACTTTGCTTGGAGATCTTCCACTTTCCTAATCTGTTATCCTCATTTTACAGATGAGGAAATTGAAAGACCTCCAAGCAAACCAGCAGTAAACTTTAATGGCTGCAAGATCTGCAACTTGGCATGCTGTGGATCGGATGGCACAAGCAAAGGACATGGCTGAATTGACTGTAAATTGTAATCTTATGGTAGGCAATGGGATATCTGTTTACCAATAACTGCAGAACAAGCAGTGGGTAGAACTGATCACTGAATTACATGAGATCAGTTTGAACATGTGGCCACAGTGACCAGCCATAACTTCTCAACAGATGACGTGGCCTTCCTTGCCTGCTTGTTTTTGCCAGAATGGGGAGAAGCCAGGTGTTATACAGTGCTGGCTATCATGGTGGACAGTAGATGTTCTTTGGCTGATGGAGGTAAGGTCTCCCTGATACCCATCACCCTGCTGGCCACCTCCTGCCCTTCCTTCTGCAGTGTTAGGCTTGTAGCATGCACTGCCCTGGGTTTCTTTGCCCTGACCTCCCAGGATATACACATGTCCCTCCAGGGGGGTAGGCAGGAGCTGTGTTGCATAAATAAATGAGCCTGATTTCACCACTCAATAGCTGTGTGGCTTTGGGAATGTTCCTTGTCTTCCCACATGCTAACATGAGGCTAGATTCGGGTGCTCTATAGCCTCTCCCTACCAGATCCTATGCCCTTGAGTCTGTGACGCTCCCTTTTCTCGGCATTTTGCTCAAATAGCACAGGCTTTGGATCCCGTTGGTACTGAATAAAGGTTTGATGAGTAGTACATTGACAACTCTTTTTGGGCAATCTTTCCAATTTTGCATTTTAATGAACTCTTCAAAATTACTCTTCAAAAGAACCAAAAGGAAAAATGGCAAATTACTCTGACTCCAGAAGAGACATATGCTTGATTTTTGGGCCTTTCCAGGGACCTCAAATCCCCCATGCAAAGCTGACACTGTGGGAATAAATGCCACCAGTGAGTCCTGTGTCACTGGGAGAATCCCATAGTGCAAGCCCACTGGCAAGCTCCCATCCTGAAACCTACAAAACCCCTCAGCACTAACTGGCATTTTTACAAATGAAAGAAATATCTACTTTTTCAGAGAAGAACAACCAACCAAAGGGTTAAGCCCTAAAAGGTTAGTTTCCTCTACTCTCCCTGCTCTAGAATCTGGGATAATTCCTGCCATTAATATTTTAAGCAACTAATTTGACATTTTTCCATTTAATTAACTTGCATACATATGAGAACAGGGTTTTGAGAGTACCATGACATTTAAACAAAGTCATTTAAGTTTTCCCATTTCTGGTGGCATGCTTCTTTTTTCTTTTGCCTTATTCTTTTTGTTCTGTTCTGCTTTGCATTCCTGATTCTGAAGCTGGCTTATTAGCTCAGAGGAACGACCAAATTTCCCAAAGCAAATGTCCCAGAGTCTCAACCTGGGTGACATGGGTGGGCCGGGAGCTCTGGGCTGCGGCTCTTTTAAACTCGAGCCTGCTCTTTTCCAGACCTTTTTACAAATGGCGTTTCAATCAGAACAAGCCCACGTCACAGGCTAATGTTTTCCTGTTGCCACACCAACCCTGGGTGGGAGAGGGGGAGGAGCTGCGGGAACGCAAAAGATTTATCAAATGCAATCATCACCACAGAAGAGCTGGAGTTTCAAGAGGGAAACAATAGCTCCGTGACAATTTTCTCTTCCAAATGACAAATAATTGTTGTCATATCATCAAATGATTAAGAAATAAAGGAAAATAGACAAATGGAGTGTATCCATTGAGAGATGGGGTGGGGGGACTGGGGAGAGGCTTGCTTAATGTTCCATAATTGAAAAATTGCACTCTAATTAGCTCCCACCCCAGAGAATTCATGAGTTCTATGTGCCATCCAATCCACAGCATGCCAAATCACAGATCTTGCAGCCATTAAAGTTTACTGCTTGTTTCAGAAGGGACTGTGCAGTCTCCAAATGCATTCAGCGAGTGAGACTCTTCAGCTTGCCCAGCCCTCAAAAAGGATTCATGGCTTCAGACTTTCATCAGCCATAATTAATCACAGGCTTTCTCTGCCTATCAACAACTCTGGCTGCTGTCCCTAAATGAACCAGGGCACTCTGGTCTCCAGCTTATGGGTGGCGGCCAACCTGGCCAGGCTCAGTCAGGAAACTGGAGCTGCATTCCCAGGTTGCAAAATGGCACCCCCTGATCCCAGGCATCAGGGGGAGAATGGATCTTGCATTTAAAATAAAATCCCGCTGCAAACCAAGCCCATAGGACTCAGGAGCAGTTCCATGTCTTCATTTGCCCCACACTCGGGATATTCTTTGGGGATTTCTAATGAGGTTGTCAAACTTTAAGAAGAATAACGCTGTAAGAGACGTGCATACCATTCTCTCTCTCCCTGGGTTTAAATCCCAGCTCCATGACCTCAGTAGCGACATGACCCAGGAAAGCGACTTGGCCTGTCTGAGCCTGAGTTTTCCCTTTTGCAGAATGGAGATCACAATTTCTACCTTTTGGGACTATGATGATAATTGGACAATGCCATGTGGAAAGGATCTGTGCTACGTTGGCTGACAGTGCCTCTTGATCCTTATATGTAAAGTGGGAATAATAATCTTACCTCCCCACTGGCGTTGTAATGAGAATTGAATACAGAATGCATTAGATGCGTGCAAAGTGCCTCACACAAAGTTGGTGCTCAGTAATATTTGAATTGAATTGAACTGAATACACACTTGGTTCATTCATTCATTTAATCCAACAGCTGATAGTTGTTGAATGCTACCTTTTGCTCAACACTTTTTTAGGGATACAGAAAGGTAAATAAGACAGATTTGATTTCTGCTCATGGGAGCTTATGTTCCAGGAGAAATACAGTGAAAAACAAAGTTTAAGAACCACACGCATTATTAAAAAGTACTATTAAAAAATCAACAAGAACACAAATACAGGCTCATAGTTGGGTGGTGACTTTTCAGTGAAGACCTAAAGGTTAAGAAGGAGATGTGAGGAATGCCAGGGAAAAACATTCCAAGCAGAGGGAATAGGATGGGAGAAGCAGGGTGAATGTTGGCAAATTTGGGAAACTAAGAATAGGCCATCATTCAGAGTGAGCAATGGTGGTAGCCAAAGCACAAGGCCCTAAATCTCAGTGATTTAAGACAATAGAAATTTACTTCTCCTTCTTGTCAGGTGTTAGGTGGACAGCTTTTTGTTACTCAAAACCCAAGTTCCTTCTAATGAGCTACTCTGCCATCCTTCAGGCCTCCTCTGAGTTGTCCATCGTGCCCTCTGCATGCAGCCAAGAGCAAAGAGAAAAGCTCCAGGATATGTGGGGGCCAGGCCTGGAGATGGTGTACATCACTCCCACTCATATTCCAATGACTAGAACTCAATATATGGTCTCATCTAACTGCAGAGGAGCCAGGACATAGGGTTTAGCTATGAGCAAAGGAAGGAAGTAAAACAGGTTAGCAGAACACATAGTATTTTTCTGCCTCACAAAGCAAGCAAGGGTGGCTAGCATGGCACCAGATGAGAAATAGATGGCTAGAATGTGCAGAGCTTCATAAACCAGGGGAAGAAAAATGGAGTTCATTCTCGGAGACTGAGAAGGCACTCCCTGGTAGTCCTTATTCGCCAGTTTGGATTTTATGTTAGGAGAATGAGAAGCCAGTCAAAATTAATGACATAATCTGATTTACACCTTAAGAGAACCCCTCTGGCTGCTATGAGGAGAACATTTCTGGTCTCTGTGGGAGACCAGTTGGGAGCGTTCTGCAATAGTCAAGGCCAGAGATGAAGGTAGAAAAAGGATGTGGAGAAGGGGACAGGTGCAAAGATTTAAGTCCCGTTGGAGTTGGTTTTTGGGCTCAGCTTTTCAGGCCAGCCAACAGGCATACCCCTGCTGGTCAACTAAGGGAATCAAGCAAGGCCCCAAAAGATTAGAGAAAATACAAAAAATACTGGACAGAAGGCAGCTGGCTATGCAGAGCAGAATCATTCCAAAAATTACCACCAGGACCTTTGGTCCTCTGGCCCAATGCAATAGCAGACTCTCTCCAACCCCTACTTTCATTAAGGTGAGAGATATTAACATTTGGTCAGGCTGGTTCCCACTGGTCCCAGTGTAGGTGGCTGGACAATTTGCACAGAACATGCCCACTCCCAGAGTACAGTATCCAAGTTGTTCTCTTTAATCTTCTCAACTGAGCTCGGAGGTTAGAGTTACAGCTGACTCCATTTTACAGACCAAGAAACAGCTTCAGGGAGCTCTCATGAGTTGTCCAAGGTTACCCCATTAGTAACAGCGCTAGGATTTAAACATAGGTCTTCTGGAAGATGGGTCTACTGTTCATCCTGGTGCAATACTGTTGAGTGTTCCACTGACAGGATTTGCCTAAACTCTTGAAAACCGTGAGGTGAGTGGGATATGCCTGGGTCCCTTTGCAGTCCACATTTCCCACCAACATGGCAGTGGCCCTCCTGAGCTAGAGCCTGCCTTGTTGCACGTGCACTGGGGCACCAGGGGTCCCATTGAGCAATGCCTTTGGCCAGGCCACTGGCTGATCTTTGGATTATCTGGCAGGCTTTAAACACATACTGTCTTGAGCTGCTCCAGATGTACTCAGAAGTGATATGTGGCTAGATGGGGACCTGGAGTCTGTGTTTTTTGTTTTGTTTTGGTGTTCTTTCTTTTGTTTTTTGTTTTTAGATGGAGTCTTGCTCTGGCACAATCTCAGCTCACTGCAAACTCCGCCTCCAAGGTTCAAGCGATTCTCCTGCCTTAGCCTCCCAAGTAGCTGGGATTACAGGTGCATGCCACCATGCCTGGCTAATTTTTTTTTTTTTTTTTTTGAGACGGAGTCTTGCTCGGTCTCCCAGGCTGGAGTGCAGTGGCGCAATCTCGGCTCACTGCAAGCTCCGCCTCCCGGGTTCACGCCATTCTCCTGCCTCAGCCTCTCCGAGTAGCTGGGACTACAGGCGCCCGCCACCACGCCCGGCTAATTTTTTGTATTTTTAGTAGAGACGGGGTTTCACCCTGGTCTCGATCTCCTGACCTCGTGATCCGCCCGCCTCGGCCTCCCAAAGTGCTGGGATTACAAGCGTGAGCCACCGCGCCCGGCCGCCTGGCTAATTTTTGTATTTTTAGTAGAGACAGGGTTTCACTGTTTTGGTCAGGGTGTCTGTTTTTTTAAATCTCCTCGTGCTTGGGAATCTCTGCACACATTGGCATGATGCTCAGATGAAAGAACTGTCATACTTGTCAGTGTATGTATAGGTGAGTTAAGTGAGTCTTAGGGAGAAACTGTTGTTAGGCAATGAATTACTGACAGAGCCAGGAGTGGAAGATAAGTTTCCTGTCTTTCTTGTCTCCCCCTCTTCCACTGCCAGGACTGCACTGTTGCTCTGTAAGAGGTTTGGGAAAATCCATCCTTACAGACAATCTGAAACGGATGATGCTGGGCAGGAGCTTAGAAGTTATCTTTCCAACCCAGTGGTTCCCAGTTTCCCGTGCAGTTGTGTCAGAGTTACTTGAGGTGCTTCTTGCAACAAGGATTCCTATCCTCACCCTGTACCGACTGTATCAGCATTTAGAAGATGTGACCTTGGAATCTATGTGTTTAGAAGTATTTCTGGTGATTCTGGTATCAGCCATGTTTGTAACCCATCGATCCAGCCCTCCCCAATTTACAGTTGATGAAACTGAGGCCCAGAGATAACTAATTTGCTTAAGATCCCCTAGCCTGGCAACCAAGTTTTCTGAGTCGGTCTGGAGCTCTTACTACTTACTACCCCTAACTCATCGGAAAGCCCAGCCACACATAGAAGCAGGGGAGGGCATGGTCAACCGACAACAGCAAGATGGACCATTATGTTTAAAAAGCTGCCTCAGTGAGACATCTAATTAGCTGATTGTAGCATGGTTTCCTTCCCCTGGTTATTGATGTCTCTTCTCCCTTCTCTTCCTGGTGCTGCCCCTTGCTCATCCTAATGTGATCAATTACTCACAGGAATAAAGTAAGCACATAGCCTACAGTCTATTAAGTAATCGGTGGTGTGCCAGATGAAGGAGCCGTCAAGCAAGACAGGCTGTCTGGAGCAAAGGCCAGCAGAAGGGACGATGCCGGCTGAGCGGGTGGGAGAGTCCCTGAGCAGGAAAAGCCCCAACCCTCCAAGCAATGGGTGAAACTGTCTGAGCCCTCAGGGACTGAATTCTCAGGCCAAACTTGAAAACAACTTAAACAACTGCTGTTCTGCTCTGGCTGCAGGAGACCTATTTCTCATCCTGTCAGAACTAGAGCCTGCCTCTCAGACCTTGACGTGCATTCAAGTCACCTGGGATCCTGTTAAAATAAAGGTTTTGATTCTGGGGGCCTCAGAGTCTGCATTTCTGACAAGTTCCCAGGTGATGCCAGTGCTGCTCGTCTGGAAAAACAAGGGCCTAGAGATCATTGTTTGCGGGCCCAGCTGAGTTACCTTTGTCTATTCAGATATTCTATTCCCGTCCAGCCCCTTTGCATGTGCTATTTCCTCATCTGCAATGTCCTTCCTCCTCAAATCTTAGAAAAGTCCTGGCAGCATTCATGTTCTGGCTTGGGTGATGTCTGTTCTTTCAAGTCTCCACTGAGCCCCTCCTCTCCACAAGGACGCTCAGGGAAGATGGTATCTTCACTGTATCCTGATCACATTTCATATAACAGTACTCTTACTCTTTGGTAACAGGAGTTTGTCCATTGATCACTCTGTGGCCCATCAGCTCTGTACAGTCCACACCGAGTTTTTCATGCCTCGATCTCCCAGCCTGGTAGGGCTCTCTTATACTCTTGGTGCTAGAGGGTCTGAGGACTTTTGAGAGATCTCCAAAAAAGCATGAGACCCAGAACCAAAATTATGAGATCCAAAACATCAAGGGAAAACTTTGCAATGGAAATTAATAAAATTTTAATGGAATGTCTACAAAATATTACATCAACCTCATTAATGGTTTCATTTAGTATTTATAAAAATTTCACTCTATCTGAAAACAATGTGCAAGTTAGATTTTCTTACTTCGCAAGAATTCCTGAGGTCCCCTCATAATCGCTGAGAAATCAAACCGAAACAAGCATCAAATGAATGACGAATAGCCAAATAATTTCAAAGCGGTTATAAAAAATAATTCCTATAATTTTACAGAAAAAATTATATTTAATATGTTGGATGTGTGTGAGGTGCAGCCTTCGATGCAAGTGTCTCCAGATAGAAGTCTAAAAACCATCCTGATGTCTGGCCCAGAGGAAGCACACACTGGATTTCTCCTGAATGAATGAGTGAGTGCTGGAAGGTACAAAGTGGAGGAAGGAACGAAAAACAGACAGGAGAGATACATAAAATGCAAGCCAAAGTTTTAGATCATCAATAAAGGAAGTCCTTGTTAGAAGAAGAAAAAAAAAAAAAATCTACCAAGTTCTAGGCAGCCAAGAGAAACAGACGACATCGCCCCCTACTGGCTGGAGGAGTTTTGGATTGCCCGCAGACTGGCTTTTATTGATCTGTCATTGTTGTTTCTCTGACATTGAGAACTTCAAAGCCCCCTGAAACTGCCTCAACGAGAGAAATCCGTGGTCCCTGAGGATCAAGACCCTTCCTTTCCTCTGGGAAGGGGGCTGGAGGGGAGCTTTATAACTCATTCTATGTCAGACATCCTGAAATGGATGTAAACCCATCTTGAACCTATTTCTGCCTTCCTCCTGAACCACTTCTTGGTTAACATGTTCCATATGTTTCTTACTCTGATGGAAAATAGCCTTTACTTTTATTTCAAAGGGCATTGTTAAAAAGTCTGGGGACAGAGCTTTGTTCTTAGACAAACAAGATTTGGGAAGTTCTTCTAAGAAAGCAATCAGAGATAAACAGAAAGATTTATATACAAGATGTTCACTACAGCATTATTTATAATGGTGAAAAATTGGAAACAGCTGAAATGCTCAACAACAAGGGGGTGGTTAAATAAGTTATGATCTACCCACACAATAGAAGTTCATACGGCCATTAAAATTCATGTTTTTGAAGATTATTTCATGGAAATAGCCAACCTTCAATGAGTCCTTCCCAGGTAGTACTGTCAGTGTTTTACAAGTATCACTTCATTCCGTGCTCACAACAACTCTATGAAGAAAGCACTATTTGTATGATTTCCCTTTGACACACAAGGAAACTGAGGCACAGAAAAACCAACGTCATACAGATAGAGGTGTGCATTGATCTGGCACCCAGGGGCTGCACAGTTATGCACTGCATGATGCTGCCTCTCTCTAACAGAGGTTCATTGAAATTCCAAGCCCTTATGAGTATGCAATGGCACACAGAGTGGTTTAATGGACATTGAAGACTCAGAAGCAGGGAGGGTGGGAGAGGGGTGAGAGATGAAAAATTACCTATTGGGTACAATGTGCACTATTCAAGTAACAAGTACACTAAAAGTCTAGACCTCACCACTGTGTAATTCATCCAGGTAACCAAAAACTACTTGTACTCCTAAAGCTGCTGCAATTAAAAAAAAAAAAAAAAATTAAACAAAAAGAAATTCAGCCAGGCGTGGTGGCTCACGCCTGTAATCCTAGCACTTTGAGAGGCCGAGACAAGTGAATTGCTCGAGCCCAGGAGTTGGAGACCAGCCTGGGCAACGTGGCGAAACCCTGTCTCTACCAAAAATCCCAAAATTAGCCCAGCATGGTGGCACTTGCCTGTAGTCCCAGATACTCAGGAAGCCGAAGTGGGAGGATGGCTTGAGCCCAGGAGGTGAAGGTTGCAGTGAGCCAAGATTGTGCCATTGCACCCCAGCCTGGGCAACAGAGTCAAACCCTGGAAAGGGGAGGGGCAGGGGAGGGGATGGGGGAAGGGAAAAAGAAATTCTGAGCCTTGGGGGAAGAGAGGAAGAGCTCCTTCCTGGGTCCACTGCAAAGCTGTAATGAAGGAGTGCGGACCTGAGCTGCACCCTGAGGAATGATGAGGGCTTGGTCAGGTGTGAGTACAAATACTCATGAGAAGTATTTTTAGAGGAGAAAAGAACCCAAGTGAAATTGCAGAGGTGGCAATTTGTGGGGAGAGTTCAAAAACCTCTGGGGAGGCAGGGTGGCTAGCATATCAGATGCATTATAATTATCCATGGAAAATCAGCAAATAAAGGAACTAGGGTGGAGCCCCTGCGGTGTGTGCCAACACAGGGTCAGTGGTAATTAAAACTATTAACATCACAGAACTCACTCAGGCAACCTACTGAGTGCTTTCAGCAGGGGTCTCATTAAATTCTGGGGACCACAACCCTTCTTTGTACTGTCATTATTCCCATTTCACAGATGAGAAAACAGACTTGGCGAGATAAGTCATTTGCCTCAGACCTCTACTGGCAAGTAACAGTGGCTGGAGTTGAAGTGGGTGGCACAGAGGCCAGATGCCCCATGCCTTGCTGTGTCTCCAGGGAAGTGGGCTGCCAAGCACAAGAACAGGATCTGTGTTCATCCCCCAGCAGCCAATGCTGTTTTCTGTTCCAGCAGCTACAGCTGGCCTTCTCAGCTATTTAGGGAAACCGTTCTATATGAAAATGATTGCAGAGCCGCCTGGGTTTATGAGAACCCCCAGGAAGCCCAGCTTCTGGCAACACGTGAGAAGGGAAAAGGGAAAGAATCCTCCACATTTGGGGAAAACAACCAAATGACTGGTTCCTCGAGCTGGTGCTGTGTGCCATCTGAGGAGACCGGAGAAACAAAGGAACGCCGCGGGCCCACCCTAGAAGTTCCGGGCCCTCCCCTGCCCTCCGCTCTAGGCAGCTGGCTCCTTAAGGGTTGGCCTCCAGCCCCAGGGACTCAGCCCAGACTCAGCCCCTTCTTCCCCAGAGCTGCCACCTCCCCCAGGTCCCTGGGCTCTAAACCTGCTCCCCCCGGCCGGCAGCAAAGGGGCCATTCTTCCCATACCCCTCTTTACTGCATGCAAAGACAAGCGCCTCTCAGACCCTCTCTTTTCCTGGCTCTACCATCCACAAAGCAAAACATGGGGACTTTTTAGGGTTTCATTTTCGCTGTCTCTGTCTCCTTCCTGAAGAGGTGAATGGAGGCCATGTGCATGCCAGCTCACTACTGTGCACCTTGGGGGTGAGCTCACCCGGATGTCCCTTGACCAATTCTACCTGGCCAATAATACAAATAGTGCCAGGTAGGGTCAGGGACTACATAGAATAGACCACCTTTGGGGGCCAGTCCAGTGCCAGCGCCCCTCCTCTGAGAGTCACCCTCCATCACAACCCGCAGGGGTGGGCTCTGGAGCCTTACTGTAAAGGAGACCACCCCCTTTCTTGGCCACACGGCTGAGGGGAGCAAGGGAGGGTGTCTGCCCTGAGGTGGCTGGTCTGCTGCCTGGGCTCAGACGGTCAGACTCTCCCTGGGACATTGGAGCCAGGACAGTTGAGGCTAGGGAGCTGGGGCCAGTCGGCTGTGCACCCCCTCTACACAGGGAAAGCTGGCTGGAAAACGGAGAGAAGAAAGAGGAAGAACCAGCAAGAGAGGGAGAGGGGCCACAGGCATGACTCTACAGTTCCTGATTCTAGTTCCTCAGAGGCGGGGCTGAATGTTTCACCCTTGAGTTTTGTGAAATACCACCATCTTCTTCCCATAAGGTCATTGTTTTGCTTGAGCAAAAAGGGCTGTTTCTCATGGCCACATGGGCTCCAGCTAGAACAGCCCCAGTTAGGCCACCAGGGCCTGAAGAGCCTGTCCCTGCAGAGGGGCTGGTCAGAAGGCCTGGGCCCTGCAGCAACTTATTTCTCAAGGCCCTGGGCCCCTGTCCTCTCTGGAGCTAGGGAGGGCTGTGTTGGGGAAGAGTGCCCATCCCATCCCTGGGACCTCAATGGCACCCTAGACTTTGGTGTCTGCTTTACATCGTCCCTGCAGTATGATAAACTCGACTTCACACAAGTACCTTTCATGTCAGTATCTAGGACTTCTGCAATCGCCTCTCCTTAGCCCACTCACTATCACTGTCCTGGTGACAGCCTGACTAATCCTTTCTCTCATGCTTCTAATTCTTAAATGTCTCCCTGCTGCATATGAGATAGAGTCCAGGTTCCTAACTCAACATTCAAGGCCACTGTTGAGCCTCTGCAGCCTCATCACTCCCCATTTTACATTTCCTAGTTGAGTAGAACTGCTCCTGGTTCCCTTGTCCTTTGGTCCCCTCTACCTGGAATTCCCTTTGCTTCCTTCTTAGCCTTCTGAATTTCCACCTGCCTTGCAGGAAGGCCCCTAGTTCTGCTCTCATTGCTGCCAGGAAAACTCTAAGCCTCCCAGGCGGAGCGAAGGGCTCCTCCTTTGGGCTCCCACACCTCCCAGCCCCACTCAGCCTATCAGAGCTCAGAGTGACTAACAGCTTATTCTCTGTATCTCCCCAGTGCCACGTTCAGTGTAAATTGGCCTCTATCCACCCACCCACCCCGTCTTCTCACTATCTTCAACAAAGGATGTGATTTTCAACAGAATGCACAGGTCACCTATTCCTATTTTAAAGGTGATGAAACCAAGGCTCAGAGAGGTTTGTAGTGACCCACAACCACAGAGCTAGGCAGTGGTGGGCCTGAATTAGAAGCCAGGACTGCCTGCTTCAAGCTCTGCCCTCTTTCTGCTCCACCCACTCCCTGGCAGGCAAACTCTGCCTTGACCCCAGTCCGTGCTGACACCATGATGGGTTCATTCAAATAGAAGTTTTCTATTTAGGGCCATCAACTTTTCTGAGCTCCAGTAAGACTTCCAATCTGCATCAACCAGAGGATCAAGGATTGGAATTCAGGCTCCCATTGTTTACTGAAGCCCCTGTATGGGTGGATACTCTTGCTCAGAGGATTTCCCACCTCCATGCCTTTGTGCCTGCCATGCCTTCTTCCCATGCTCCTCAGGAGGACTTTATTCTTTGTTCTTGCTCCTTCTTCGAGATCTGCCCCACGTGCTTCTATCTGAAGCTTTCCAGGAACCTCCCTGGGATCGCTGCTCATTGCCTTCTTGCTTTGTGTGCATTGAACCTGGGTCTTTCTCTATTCAAGAAATGGCTACCATGTTGGGCTTGTACCTATCCATTTGATCCTGTCTCTCCCCTAATAGACAATAATTTCTATATAATTTAGCCCCTAGCCCAGAACTTCAGTTAGAAGAGGTGCTTAATTAAGCTGTGTTAGAAGGAAGTAGGATGGGAGGAAGAGGGAGGGAGAGACAATGATTGCAAAGCATTTCACACTGAGAAAACCCACAAGCCCCATGAGGACAGGAACAAGATCTAGGCCTATTTGATTCCTCTGCAGCTTCTAATGAAGGGATGGGGACATGGCAAGGAATTAGCTAGCACTTTCTAACCAAACTGCACGTGCGATAACTTTCTTCTGTGCTTGTGCTGATATTTACAAAGCACTTTTGCATGCCCGAATGTATTCGATTTTCATGATAATCATGGGGGCCATACATTTTTTTAAAACTTGCGTGGAAGAACTATTAAAATCAGCCTCTAATTCCAAGCTTTCCCTGGCGGCAACCTACCCCACAGCATGGGTGTGTGTCTGAGGTCAGAGACCTGCTGCCCAGATATATCCATGTGTGCTTTAACCATGCACTGTGATACCTGTTCCAGGCATCTTTGTCCACTTGTGGGTTATACACAGCATGATGACATGATGCTTAAGGATACAGAGTCCTTGGCCAAGAAATGGTTACTTGCTCCCAAGATCAATGGCCCTAATCAGATAACTCAGCCACCCTCCACCTTGTAATTCTGTCCTGAGATTCCCTCTCCTCCCCGGACTTCTGCAGTAAAGAAGCTCCCGTGCCTCCTGAGTTCCTCATGGCTCCTGGCTGCTCCAGGGCACAGTGCCAGCCCCTCTCAGATGTCAGCTGGCAGCACAGCCGAGCAGCGCATCTCGTTTTGCCTTACTTCTTAATTAGGCCTCCTCAGTGCTGCTGAGGCTGTCACCCCAGTTTCTCCAGTTTCCATGAGCACATCGGTGCTGCTGAGCCACCCTGATGAGTGACAGAGGGCTCCTGCCCCTGAGCTCTGCTCCACATACGACCTGCTAGGCAAATGAAGATGGGGCCTCTTGGGGATCTGCCTTTGCCACGGTCAGTCCCAGGGCTTGGGAAGCAAGGCACGCAGGCAATGAAGGCTTGAAGCCCAGAGGGGTGCAGACAGACATCCTCCTAGGGGTGCTTTAGAGGACTGGCTTTTTCTCCTGCCACCACTGAGCAATGGAACGGCAATGCCCAGAGCTTCCCACCACTCCCAATTCAACCCTCTTTCTATAGCTTCTCTTGGAACTTACTGACCTCAGAGTTCCCCTTTCCCAGACAGCAAGGTGTAACATGACAAAGCTCTGAGGTTGCCGCCTCCTGAGAGCTTCCAGCCTTCCCTACAGTGTAAAGGCGAATCTGCGGTCAACTGTCTCGTCTTTCAAGGGAGAAACTGGAGCAGCTTGCCAGCAGAGCAGGCAGGAATGAGCGGGTGAGACCTGGGTTTGAGGCTTGGCTTTGCCACTAAATTGCTGTGTTTCCTTGGGCAAATAGCTCCATCCCCCTGGGCTCCAGGTACCTCCCGTGGAAGGAAAGGTGACTGCCGCACTGCGCCATCCATTTCCTCTTTTCTCCCAATTCCCTCAACAACCAGCAACCACAGCTCTGAGTTAGGATAAAGCTGAGAACACAAACAGTGAAGGTTCCTCCTTTTTTTGTTAAAAGCAAAAAAATAGCAATGTTTCTCTTTGGTGAGTTTTTTTTTTATCCACACCAGGCAGTATTCTAGGTATTTTTAAGTACGTAATTTCATTTAATCTTCACAGCAATACTGGAAAGTGGATATTCTTATTGTTCCCATTTTTTAAATGGAAAATAAAGCTCAGAAAATTCTGTGTTTCATCCGAGGACACACAGCTGGAAAGGGGTAGAAGCCAGACTGGAAACGGAGTAGTATGTCTTCAGAGCTAGCACATTTTAGAATTCCATTCTTTCCTGTGTGAATCCAACCAGCTCAGCTTTCCCTGCCCCACAGAACATTTATAAAGTCTGAACACATACTTAGAAACAGACAAAAAAAATCTAATTTAAAATTAAAGATTTTACAGGCCACAATCTCTTACTATAACCCCAAAATGTTAAATTAAAAAAAAATGTGGCCGAAAATATTTTTAACTACTTGGAAATTAATAAACGTACTTCTAGGTAACCCATGGATCAAAGGAAACATTAAAATGAAATTAAAACTCATCTAGAAACCGATGAAAAGGGGAACATTTTATTTCAAAACCTATGAGATCTTGAAAAAAGCTTAACACAGGGGAAAAATGTATTGCCTGAAATGGCTTTCTTACTAAAGAAGAAAGACCAAAATAAAAGCACTGACTATACATCGTAAGAAATTAGAAATACAAGCAAACAAAAAAAGAAAGTATGAAATGGGAATTAATCAATAGATGAATTTAATAAGGGAAAATAAGAAAAAGGGAAAATAAATACATAAATGGATTTTTGGAAACCAGAAGTGGCAAAAGAGGTCTGGATGTTGTCGGAGGTGGGAGGAGGCCTCAGTTTCCCCAAGCAGATCCATTTTGCAGAGCCCCACCTATCTGCAGCACAGGCTTCTGCTCCGCAGTCCACTGAGCCCTGGGCTCGTGGCCTCCTCCCACCAATCTCTCAGCCTCTAAACTGTCAACCCAGGATGTCTCATTGCAGAGTCTGGCAATTTCATGGCACAACCACGACTCCTTGTACTGGAGTCTTTTTTTTTTTTTTTTTTTTTTTTGAGACCGAGTTTTGCTCTGTCGCCCAGGCTGGAGTGCAGTGGCCCGATCTCAGCTCCGCCTCCCGGGTTCACGCCATTCTCCTGCCTCAGCCTCCCGAGTAGCTGGGACTACAGACGCCCGCCACCACGCCTGGCTAATGTTTTTGTATTTTTAGTAGCGACGGGGTTTCACTATGTTAGCCAGGATGGTCTCGATCTCCTGACCTCGTGATCCACTCGCCTCGGCCTCCCAAAGTGCTAGGATTACAGGCGTGAGCCACCGCACCCGGCCTGTACTGGAGTCTTTAGCACTTCCTCCCAGAAATAAAGTTCCTCCGTCTGGGCTTATTAAGCAAACGAGTCAGTTTTGTCTTTTTCAGCAATGAAAGCTGCTGTGGTTTTTTCTCCCTGTTGCCAAGAGTCAAGAGGAAGTCTGTGGTTAGACTTCTTCGGGTGGAGACACACACAAACCCAGAGGCTATTAATGAGCTGCCCGGATCCAGCTCTCCCAGCCCAAGTGAACGGGACTAATGAAAGTGAACAAAGGGGAGACAGAGAGAGGGAGGTCCATGCTGAGCCTCTATCCACTTGGCCCTCCAGACCTGCAGCAGCACTCTCTCACCTCGTCTTCAAGGTGACTCTGTTTCCCTTTCTGACAGTAGAATACTATGGATCCACTTTTCCTTCAAAGGATGAGGCAACCCAGTTTGCTATCACTCAAATCCAGAAACCAAATTTAAAATTTAAAAGATCCCTGTGAATTCAGTGCCCATCTTGGTATTGGAGCTTGTGGTAGGCACCACCAGCTGTCACCTGCAATCCATCCCCACCTCTTCCTTTCCATCAAAACCCTGGATTTGTTTAGTGGTGTGCCCAGCCAAACATGTTCATTCTTCCAGCCTCCCTTGTACCTAGAGGGTGACCATTTGATTACAGTTCTGGCCAATATTGCAGTTACTGGATTTCTAAGAAAACTTTTGCATTCGTAATGTAGGTAACAACTCTTCCTCCTTCTCCCTTCTTTTTCCCACCTGCAACTGGAACATAAAGCCTGGAGGGGCAGTACCCATCTTGTGCACATAAGGTAGCATGTGTGAGGATGGAATTTGAACAGAGCTGAAAAGGGCTAGGCCCCCATTAACATTGTTAAATCATCCTCTCCTGCCCTGTATACCCACCCTGCACTTCTTATGTCATAGGAAAATCAGAGCATCATCTGTTCAAACCACTGTAGCTGGCTGCTCTGCTACTTGCAGCTAAATGCATTCTCACTCTGTCGCCAAGGCAGGAGTGCAGTGGTGCAATCTCAGCTCACTGCAACCTCCACCTCCTAAGTTCAAGCAATTCTCCTGTCTCAGCCTCCCGAGTAGCTGGGACTACAGGTGCCCACCACCACACCCGGGTAATTTTTGTATTTTTAGTAAAGACAGCATTTCACCATATTGTTCAGACTGGTCTTGAAATCCTGACCTCAGGTGGTCCACCCACCTTGACCTCCCAAGGTGCTGGTATTTACAGGTGTGAGCCACTGTGCCTGGCCTAGCAAAATGCATTCTTAATTGAAACAAGAACCCTAGCTTTTTATAGTTCTTTACAGCTTTTTATTGGTTTTCAAAATATGTGCACCCCATCCTCTCATTGGGTCCTCACAGAAATTCTTCATGGTAGACCAGATCAACATCTTTCCTCATACTTTCAGATGAGGAAACTGAGGTTTCTTGGCAATGAAGTGGGTCAGAAAAAGATTCAAGGCCTGTATTGCAGGACTCTGTTTCCCGGTCCATTGCTTTTCCCAAGAAAATCCTTCTTGTCTCCAAGGCAGTTCAGAGCCAGCTTGTCCCTGTAATATCTGTCCACAATCAACATTACACACAAAAGTGGAAGTTCTCAGGAACCTGGGAGCATGTGAACTAATGGCAATTTCAGCTTCCAGTGCCAGGAGTAAGTGTATTCTCTTATTTTAAAACCCACCACTTTTGAGTAACAAGATCTGGGTTCAAGTCTTGGATCTCCCCATTACTCACTATATGCTCTTGGGGAAATTGCTGAAAACTCCCTACCCAACTATAAAATAGGAATAGCAGTTCTTCTCTCCTGAGGCTATGATAAGAAGAGCTCAGAGATATAGGATAATCTATGATCTCTGATAAAAAGCTCAGAGAAAATAGTTTCTGAGCACTCAGGATGTCAGGGGGAGCACTTTGTGCATGATAAAGCACTGGGTGTCCTTGTGAGGGGCTGTTATCATGATGGCTTCAGCCTGTCTCAAGGCTCTGACTCCTCCCTGAGCTCAGCCCTCTTTGTGGCTGGCGTGTAAATTTCGGATATGCGTCACATGCCTTCCTGACCACTCTTCACCATCCGTCAGCCTCATGAGGGCTGAGAACATTGATCTCATGAGGCTACACCTTTCAGAAAGAATCTGTGTTATAATTCTTATTTGCTCATTAAGTCAGGCTATTTTATTTATACGTTCTTTACTTTCTTCGTGGCTGAAATGTATTCATTCATACACTTTCAAAAAGAATATTGAGTTAGGCATTAAGGTGGGGACTCTGGGTTGGAAGGGACTTAAAAATCATCCTGTTCATCCTGCCCCTCTCAGCCCAACCCCTCCCCATTTGAGACTAGCATCCCATCTTCAGGACCCCTGCCCCTATCCACAATGGCCATCCAGTCTCCACTTGCTCATCACAGAGACAAAGATTTGACTGTCTCCCACAGCCAGCATTTTGTCTCTGAACATTCTCTGTTAGAATGTTCTTCCTCAAACAGACGCTCTTTGGCAGACACAAGGATGTGTTCTTGGCAAACCTCTAATACTGTGCACATTTGACTGTGTAGGATGGTGACTGGCAGAGTTGGTGGGGGACGAAGGAGCCCACGTGAGGTGTTACCAAACAGGAAGTGCCATCTGGGCTGGATGATGAGAGTGAGGGAAAGTGTCAATCAGCTGCCCTGGGTGGCTCAAGAGGCAGCTTTTTCCTCCATGGTGTTAAAGAACTCAAGAGCAGCAATTACTCCGTGAACTCCGACATGCTGGGTATTTGCTAGAATAGGCCAGGCTATGCTGAAGTAACAAGCTTGAAATCTCAGAGATTTAAAATAATGAAAGTTTATTTCTTGCTCATGGAGAACGCCGTGGAGTGGGGGGCCCTCCTCCATTCTGCAGACCACTGGGCATGCAAGGCCTCCAAGTCATCACCCCACAAAAGACAAGGAGGAGCCACACCAGTGCTTAACTGTATTAGCCTCAGTCTACAGGCATACCTTATTTTATTGCACTTTGCCTTATTGCACTTCACAGATATTGTGTGTTTTTCACAAACTGAAAATGTGTGGCAACCCTGTGTCGAGCAAGTCTGTTGGTGCCATTTTTCCAATAGAATGTGCACACTTCCTGTATCTGTGTTACATTTTCGTAATTCCTGCAACATTTCAGACCTTTTCATTATTATTACATCTGTTATGGTGATGTGTGATCAGTGATCTTTGATACTACTATTGCAATTATTGTGGGGCACCATGAACTGCACCCATGTAAGACAGCGAACTTAATTAATAAATGTTTTGTGTGTTCTGATTGCTCCTACTGGCCAATCTCCCTCTCTCTCCCTCTCCTTCGGCCTCCCCATTCCTTGAACACAAAAATATGGAAATTAGCCCAATTAATAACCATACAATGGCCTCTAAGTATTTAAGTGGAAAAATGAGTCTTGCATCTCTCACTTTCAATTAAAAGCTAAAAATGATGAAGCTTGTGAGGAAGGCATGGCAAAAGCCAAGAGAGGTTGAAAGCTAGACCTCTCACACCAGTTAGCCAAGTTGGGAATGCAAAGGAAAAGTTCTGTTTTGTGTTTTTTTTTGTTTTTGTTTTGTTTTTGTTTTTTTTTTTGACACAGACTTTTGTTCTTGTTGCCCAGGCTGGAGTGCAATGGCACGATCTCAGCTCACTGCAACCTCTGCCTCCTGGGTTCAAGTGATTCTCCTGCCTCAGCCTCCTGAGTAGCTGGGATTACAGGCGCCCATCACCACGCCCAGCTAATTTTTGTATTTTTAGTAGAGATGGGGTTTCACCATGTTGGCCAGGCTGGTCTCAAATTCCGGACCTCGTGATCCACCCCCCTCGGCCTCCCAAAGTGCTGGGATTACAGGTGTGAGCCATCGAGTCTGGCCAGGAAAAGTTCTTGAAGGAAATGAAAAGTGTACTCCAGTGAACACATGAGTCATAAGAAAGTGAAACAGCCTTATTGCTGATATGGAGAAAGTTTGAGTGGTCTGGATGAAAGATCAAACCAGCCACTACATTCTCTTAAGCCAAAGCCTAATTCAGAGCAAGGCTCTAACTCTTTCAATTCTATGAAGGCTGACAGAGCTGAGGAAGCTGCAGAATAAAAGTTGGAAGCTAGCAGAGGTTGCTTCATGGGGTTTAAGGAGCGAAGCCATCTCCAGAACATCAAAGTGCAAGGTGAAGCACCAAGTGCTATAATGTAGAACTACAACAAGTTATCCAGAAGATCTAGCTAAAATCATTAATGAAGGTGGCTACATTAAAAAACAGATTTTCAGCATAGATGTAACAGCCTTCTATTGGAAGACGGTGCCATCTAGGGTTTTCCTAGCCAGAGTGGAGTCAATGCCTGGCTTCAAAACTTCAAATAACAAGGGGACTCTCTTGTTAGGGGCTAATGCAACTGGTGACTTTACATTAGCCAATACTCTTTTATCATTCCAAAACTCCAAATAATTATGCTAAGTCTACCCTGCCTATGCTCTATCAGTGGAACAACAAAGCCTGGATGATAGCACATCTGTTTACAGCATGGTTTACGGAATATTTAAAGCCCACTATTGAGACCTACTGCAGAAGAAAAAAGATTTCTGCTTTCAAAATATCACTGCTCATTGACAAGGCACCTGGTCACTCAAGAGCTCTGATAAAGATGGACAAGGAGATTAATGTTGTTTTTATGCCTGCTAACACAACATCATTCTATAGTCCATTGATTTAGGAAACATTTTCAGTTTTAGGTCTTATTATTTAAGAAATACATTTCATAGGATCATAGCTGCCATAGATAGTGATTCTTCTGATGGATCTGGGCAAAGTTGATTGAAAATATTCTGGAAACAATTCACCATTCGAAATGCCATTAAGAATATTCATGACTCATTGGAGGAAGTCGAAATATCAACGTGGACAGGAGTTTGGAAGAAGTTGATTGTAACCTTAAAGGATGAATTATAGAGGTGCAAGACTTTAGTGCAGGAAGTAACTGCAGATGTGCTGGAAATAGCAAGACAACTAAAATTCGAAGTGAAGCCCAAAGATGGGAATGAACTACTGCAGTCTCATGATAAAACTTGAATAGATGAGGAGTTACTTCTTATGAATGAGCAAAGAAAGTGTTCTTCTTGAGAAGGCATCTACTCCTAGTAAAGATGCTGTGAACACTGTTGAAATGAAAACAAAGGACTTAGAACATTGCATAAGTTGATAAGGCAATGGCAGGATTTGAGAGGATGGACTACAATTTTTAAAGAAGTTCTACTGTGGATAAAATGCTATCAAACAGCATCACATGCTACAGAGAAAACTTTCTTGACAGAAAGAGTCCATCAATGTGATAAAATTCATTGTTATCTTCTTTTAAGAAATTACTGGTCGGACATGGTGGCTCACGCCTGTAATCCCAGCACTTTGAGAGGCCGAGGCAGGCAGATCCCAAGGTCAGGAGATCGAGACCATCCTGGCTAACACGGTGAAACCCCGTCTCTACTAAAAATACAAAAAATTAGCCGGGTGTGGTGGCGGGCGCCTGTAGTCCCAGCTACTAGGGAGGCTGAGGCAGGAGAATGGCGTGAACCCAGGAGGTGGAGCTTGCAGTGAGCCGAGATTGTGCCACTGCACTCCAACCTGGGTGACAGAGCAAGACTCGGTCTCAAAAAAAAAAAAGAAAAGAAATTACCACCTCAATCTTTGGCAATCACCATCCTGATTAGTCAGCAGCCATCAGCCTCAAGGCAAGACCCTCCATCAACAAAAAGATTACAACTCACTGAAGCCTCAGATGATCATTTGTATTTTTTAGCAATATAGTATTTTTAATTAAGGTATGTACTTTTTTTAGGGATAATGTTATTGCTCACTTAATGGTGTATAGTACAGTGTAAACATAACTTACGTGCACCGGGAAACCAAAAAAAAAATGTGTGACTTGTTTTATTGAGATACTCAGTTTATTGGGGGTGGTCTGGAATGGAACCTGCATATCCCCGAGGTGTGCCTGCATTGATCAGAACAAGCCACACAGCCCTCACCTAGGAGGCTGGGAAGTGTAAGAGAGCACGTGGAATATGTGGGAGTGCCATCTCTCCCAGTCTGCCATTTCTGAGTAGATGTCAAGGTATGCTATTACAGAAACAGTCAACTCTGCAAAGTAAAGGAGACCAGTAAGGTAATGAAAATGAACCATCCATGGCAGTGGGGATCTTAGGGGTAAGGGGGGGCCTCTCCTTGCCGCCATTCACTACAAGTAGCTCTTGCATGGCAGTCTGTGTCGGAGTTTGTCACGCACGACTGGCCAGGCTCTTCCACCCACAGTGCCCACATGCTAACTTGATGAGGACAAGGTTGGTATGTAGAGTGTTCCCAGCCTCCCCACCATCTTTTCCAACACCATGTTTGCTACCACCCACCACCAAAACTGTCTTCCTTGCCTGCTCCATTTCTCCTCCCCCAGCTCTCAAAAAAGAGTTCCATCTTGGCCATCCCGGTTCCCAGGAGGATGGGGAGAGATGGGCAGTGTTGCAGAGACGGGAGGGAAGGGGCAGTATTCTGGTTTGCTAGGTCAGTTCCTGACTTCTGCTTTGTAAAAAGGAATTTGGGTCAGAAGTAAACTAGAAAGAAAACTAAAGAAGAGTGGAGTCAAGGAGGAGAAAAAGGAAAAGAAAATGAAAACACAGATGTTAAGCCCATCTAAATAATGGAGATATGGAAGAACCAAAGGGAGATGGCACAACAGGTTGACTGGATATAGGAGAGTTTGGAGTGTTTCATAGAGTGGATGTTTTTTGAAGCATAAGGTAATGAGACAGAGAATTAAAAGCAGGTCTCATTCTTTTCATTGCTCTGAGAGATGTGCATAAAGATTGAAAATCTCTTACTTTCTTTTGGTTATTGGATTGTGCTTCTTTGACTATCACTTAATGTAGAGACTGAGTCACAAGGACTCCCCGCATTTACTCAAGGTACATTAATAAAAATTCAAAACTGAATGAGTAGCATATTCTCAGGGCTTGAAAGGCAAAAGCATAAAAACCAAGAAGTGGCCATAACTTCTCAGAAAGGTATTAATAAGCTTTGGTAATTTTGGTAATGACAAAGAATGAGGAGAGGAATGTGCAGCAGCAACAGCAAGAAGCCCCTCTTCCCTGCCCTCCGAGAGCTCGGTGGGTTTTCGATGCTCGTCTTCCACTGAGGTCACCAGGCCTGAGCTCCATTTCCTGGACACACGCTGACTAAGGAGTAGCTCCTCCCTCGCTCTGTTCATTGTACCTCCACTCGTGGAGGCCACGGTGACATTAGCTCTGTTGGCTACCACATCCCACCGTTGACTCATATGAAACTTCCTGTCGACTAAAAACCCAACACCTTTTCACTTGTGCTGTTGACCCAGGTATCCCACATCCTGTGTGTGTCTGGTGAGCATCTGAGCCCCAGCGTGAGCAAAGGTCTCTATCACCTTGTATCTTGGTGTGCAGTTATTTTGGCCCAGTGTTAATTTCAGTCCTCTTCAGACCTGCCTCTCACCTTCCTGGTATTGTCCATCCCTCTGACCTTCCCACATGCCCCTCGGTGATAAGACAGTTTAGTGCCACATGTGACACAGAGCCCCAGCCTTCAGATCCCAGTCTGGATGCCAAATCTTATTGCATCAATTGCTGTGAGACCTTGGGCAAGTTGCTTGCCCTCGGTGACATATTTATTTCCTGGTCTGTGAAAGGGTAATACAACCTCTCTTACAGTCAGGCTGTGAGGGATAAAATAAATAAGCTTTGTAAAATATTGGCAATAGTTGCTGACACAGGAGTTTCTCAATAAATGTTCATCCTTCCCTCACCTATTTCATTCCAGTCATTGATAAAAGTGCTGAATAAGATATGGCCAAAGACAGAGTCCCTTGGCATGCCACTAGAGACCCTCATCTAAGCTGATGTAGTTAGATTTATCCATTCCATATGGGTATGGCCCTTTAACCAGTTCCTAATCTATTGAATTGCACCGGCATCCAGTCCTAACTCTTCACCTTGAGATGCGCCTGAGACACCTTGCCAAATGTCTTTCTCAAGTCCAAACAGATCACATATTTCTCACTTGCCTGTCTAGAAATCCAAAAGGGTAAGTGGGAGAGCCCAGGTGTGGGAATCACAGCGTTTCAGCCACAGTAGTGGGGAGGAGTGGGGTGGGCACAAGTCATACTTTATATTTGATTGGCAGAATGTTGGCCTCCCAGAGAGAAGCCCTGTTTCCCAGCAATGTGCCAGGAGTGCAGACAAAGCAACAAGCACGACCAAGTATATTCTGTTGCCCAGGAGCTGGCCCAGAGCAGGTGGAAATGTGCGCTGAACTAGGACTTAGGGACCAGAGTTCTAGTCTTACAGTTAACTGGGTGACCTCAGGCAGTCTTGTAACTTCCTGACCAACATGTTTCAGCTCAGCCACATTGAGCAGATCCTTACTATGATCTACGCCCCTTTAGCCTTTAACTGTTTGCCAGTTCCTCCCTAGGCTCAGGAAATGGAATGGAACCTGCGTATCCCCAAGGTGTGCCTGCATTGATCAGAACAAGCCACACAGCCCTCACCTAAGAGGCTGGGAAGTGTAAGAGAGCGCGTGGAATATGTGGGAGTGCCATCTCTCCCAGTCTGCCATTTCTGAGTAGATCTCAGTATTGACCTACTGGGTATTTGACCTACTGGGTAGTACACATATCCCAGGGTATTTGACCTACTGGGTAGCACACATATCCCAGGGTGAGGGTGATGAATACATAGCAGGGTTCCAGGGAGTATAGGGAGCTATACCAAAGGCACAGCAGCTCTTCCTAGAACAGTGGTTAGTTACAGAATTGCGATGTGCATACACACTCATGCGCACCCACACACAAACATACATGCACACATGGATATGCTGTGGGAAAGAAATAGATTTCTTTAAATTCTGCACGCATTTTTAAAATAAAGCCTGAGATTTCTGAGATATTTTCTATCTGCCACTGGCATATGACCCCCCAACCCTATGGGTACAATATCACCTTCCCGACATTTGAAAGTCACCCTACTAGGCAAAAGGGGCCCTAGAGGCTATCTTGGATACGTGAAGACCAAATGGCTGTTCTCAGCCTCCTTGGTGCTCAAGGAAAAGTCCAGCCACTTCCTGTTTCAAGAGCTGCCCCTTTCTCTAGGGCACACTGCCCCTCCGAGTGCCTGTTCCCCAGCCCCAGGAGCTCCCCTGATGCCATGAAGGAGGAGCAGCAATAAAGAGCCTGCCCACCCCATCCCCACCACAATCTGTAGTCACAATTGTGTCTACTGTGGCCTTGATCTTGGGCCCCACTTTTGAGCTGAGAATGTAGGAAAAATACACTAACTTAGAGTAAGACAGGCTGGAGTTCAAATCCTGGCCCTCTCTTATCATGCAAAGGCCTCAGGCAAGTCACCTACTTCTCTGAGACCGGATATGCAAATTGCAATTGGGATCCTAGGACCGACATGGTTGGTGGTTGGGAAGTTATGGGGAAAGGTCATCACATATCCTCAAGTGCCTATCCACCCCACCTTCCTCTTAGTCTTGATTCCTCCAAAATATTAGGTTACCTTTCTTTCTAATTTTTACCTGACAAGGTACAGCATAATGAAAAATGAAACTGGTTGGCCCTCAGGAGACATGACTTTGAGACTACCATACTCAATGCTGACTATCAAGTCATGTATATAAACCATGCCTCAGTTTCCTCACCTTTAAAAGAGGAGAGTTGAAATAGATATTGATTATATCAGCCTCCATGGATTGCATTTCTGTAGTGTTCCAGTCATTTCATAGATGCCATTCAATTTATATTAATTCAGTATCCTACAAGAAGATATTATCAGGCTTTACTCTATGAAAAGGAGTGGGGTGCAGCATTCAAGAACACGGACTTTGAGCTAAGACTGCTTGACTTCAGCCTCCTGCTCTTTACTCAGCTGTTTTTTGATCTAAGACAAGTAATGTAACTGCTCTATGCCTCAGTTTCCCTTCTGCAAACTAAGGTGTTTATGAAGATTAAATCAGATAATCCAAGCAAGGGGTTTCACTCAACACCTGGCACAAGAGAAGCCCTGCATAAGTAATTACCCCAGAGGAGCCGAGATATCAGAGACCTATCCAAGGCTACAGAGCACAGGGCTATCCAGCTCCAAGTCCATGCCCTGGTCCTCTGAAGAACGTTGTCTCTTTACAGGACTGTGGAGGGCCCTCCAAGAGCATCTCTGTATTGACTCTGGAGTTGCTGGGCTGGTGGTTTAGTGCCCAGGAGGAAACCTCTGGAAGTTAGGGGAGAGACATGAGATCCTGGGGAACTCAACCTTCCCCCATACATGGCAGACATCCAGACCCCAGCACACATGCCCACAGAGAAGACACACACACACACACACACACACTCATATACATATGCACACTTAGCACAGGAGCCATTTCTCCAGATCAGCCTTTTCCAAGACTCCAAATCCCAGGACTGCTGCAAACAAAGCTTTTAATCACTGCCCCATCAACACACCTGTCCAGGGCAGGTCAATAACAGCCCCTCCTGGGTGCTGTGATGGACACATACGAGGATTCCTTTCACTGCTATGTTTACTGAGCACCTACTATGTGCTAGGTCATCGGCAAGGCAGTGTGACTTCAGAGACAAATAAACCAGTGTCACTGGAGTCATGGACAAGACTGGCTCACTACGAAACAGAGAATACAGACCAGAAGATGAGTTCAATAAACTCCTGCCAGTACCAGGGATATGAGCTGAGTCTTAAAATCATTAAGTATCCTCACTATGGGAACAGGGTGAGGAACAGAGCCCCCAGGCAGAAGCAGCAACTTAAGCACCTGAGTGAAGATGAGAGACTCCTTGGCATAACTAGAGCTGGATTGCAGGGGAAGAGAGTGATGAGAGATGAGCCTGGGGAGCTACACTGAGGGTTTTGGCCTAGTTCTGTTTCAATGGGAAGACACTGAAGGATATTAATAGGCATAGAGAGAGCACAGGGGAGAGAGTTTTGAATTAGAAGCCTAGGAAGACTTCCTGGAGGAGGTGACTTCTGAGCAGGCCCTGAAGTGATGGCCAGGAGTTTGGGAGATAGAGATAGAGAGGAAGGGACTTTCAAGAAGAGGGAACAGTGAGGGAAATTATGACAGGTAAGGGCCATCTGCAGAATAGCCAAGGCCACCAAAGGATAGTGGAGGAGATGTCACAGGAAGGGCCATAGAGGGTCAAAGAGGGGAGAGAACACTCTGGGCTGGTGTGGTGAGAGAAAGCTCTATAAAAAGAATGAATGAATCAATGAATCAGCCAGCCAATGAGGAGCCTTGATTGGAGCCATCGAGTGTGACAGGCGTGAGCAAGCATAGGTTCCGTACAAAGGCAGCCTGCCCCTGGCCCTTGCTTCTGCCCTTTCACCACATGTCTCATCGAAACTGACATGTCTGAGGTCCCCTTCTTTGGAACCCCACTGGGAATCTCAAAACTAATCTTTTGAGCTAATTGTGGTTGCAGATGGAGCAAATCCTAGATTCCATACAACCTAAGCCTTTGATTTTACATCTGAGGAAACTAAAGTCCGGAGATGGAAAGTGACTTATCCAAGGTCACGTAGCAAGAAAGTCAGCATGACTAGCACCAGGAATCCCAACCCCTCCCTCAGGGCTCCCTCCATCTCACTGCCCTGCCTCTTAGTCGTCAGCCACCAGGGGCTTGTGGTGGAAAAAGGCACTTCTCTTTATCACAGAGACTTTTGGAGGTGGACTCAAAGGAACAAATCTGATATGGTGAGACTTCAAGCAAGGGAGATACATGGGTGTTGTAGTCCCGCAGATAGACCAGGTGGATAACTGAACACATTTCCCAGAGCTGGGGCTGGCCTGAGCCCTGGGCGCAGAGTGGGGAGGAGTGAGGAGCTAGGAGTTTCACCTACATTGATTCAATTTCATAGAAACCTCATGGCAAAGGTGATATGAATCCCATTTTGCAGAAATTGAGGTTTCAGGAGGTTAAGAGGTTTTCCAAGGCATGAAGGTGACACTATTAGGATTTGCTCTTGGGCAACTCCCTCTTGGCCCCAGAACACCATCACAGTCAGCCTCTCCCATCAGTTACTCTCCTGTCAAGGGCCTGGGCAACCCCACCGTGGAAGATTTGCTCTGTATCAGGTCAATAACAGCCCATTAGGAAGCCTCTGTTTAATAAACCATTAATGTTGAATTATTGAAGGGATAGGAAAGTGCTAGGAAGATTCAGATAGACAGGTGTAGGGAGGGAGTCTGGCAGGGAGAGGCCAATGAAAGAATATTAATTTAATATCCATGAGCAAGACATCCTCTTGGGTGTGACTGTAGGCATTTATAGCAACCACATTATAACCCGTGTCCCACCATTTTACAGAGAAGGAAACTGAGACTTATAGGGGTGTCCTAACAGCCACAGGGTGTGGACACAGGGGGCACTGGCAAGTTTGATTATTAGGAATACCTTTGTTTCTCGTATGAGCTTCACTCATGACAATTTTTATCAAACTTTATAATGTGAGGCTGATCCTTTGATCTAGAAACAAAAAAAGAAGCTGAACCATCTTTTTCCTCCCTGTATCCATTTCAGACACTGCCCCTCCCTGCTGGTCTAGCCAGTCAGTGTTTTCTGCTCTTGGTTAGCAATTTCCTTCCAGCTCCTGGGGCATTTTCCATGACACTCAGCTGAGAATAGAAAAACAAGACAAAAATCAAGCTATGGTGTTAGGATCGCTTGACCAGGCATTGGAATCCATGATTCTGAAGTCTTTAGGAAACATCAGATTTGAGGTACCAAAAAAAAACTCACTGCCCACATGACCTATTGAGGAGCTCCACAGGAGAGCAATAGCAGGCACAGCAATCTCTGCCAAAGGCCCTGATATGGTTTGGCTGTGTCCCCATTCAAATTTTGTCTTGAACTGCATCTCCCAGAATTCCCAAGTGTTGTGGGAGGGACCTGGGGGAGGTAATTGAATCATGGGGGGGCTGGTCTTTCTCATGCTATTCTCATGATAGTGACTAAGTCTCATGAGATCTGATGGGTTTATCAGGGGTTTCTGCTTTTGCTTCTTCTTCATTCTCTCTTGCTGCTGCCATGTAAGAAGTGCCTTTCACCCTCCACCATGATTATGAGACCTCCCCAGCCATGTGGAACTGTAAATCCAATTAAACCTCTTTTTCTTCCCAGCCTCGGGTATGTCTTTATCAGCGCATAAAAACAGACTAATACAGTAAATTGGTACCAGGAGTGGGGTGTTGCTGAAAAGATACCTGAAAATGTGAAAGCAACTTTGGAACTGGGTATCAGGCAGAGGTTGGAACACTTTGGAGGCCTCAGAAGAAGATAGTAAAATGTGTGAGAAAGTTTGGAACTTCCTAGAGATTTGTTGAATGACTGACCAAAAACCTGATAGCGATATGGACAATAAGGTCCAGGCTGAGGTGGCCTCAGATGGAGATGAGGAACCTTTTGGGAGTTGCCTCAGATGGAGATGAGGAGCTTGTTGGGAACTGGAGCAAAGGTTACTCTTGTTATCTTTTAGCAAAGAGACTGGAAGCATTTTGCCCTTGCCCTAGAGATTTGTGGAACTTTGAACTTGAGAGAGATGGTTTAGGGTATCTGGTGGTAGAAATTTCTAAGTAACAAAGCATTCAAAATGTGACTTGGGTGCTGTTAAAAGCATTCCATTTTAACAGAGAAACAGAGCATAAAGTTCAGAAAATTTGCAGCCTGATGATGCAGTAGAAAAGAAAAACCCATTTTCTGGGGAGAAAGTCAAGCCAGCTGCAGAAATTTGCATAAGTAGCAAGGATCCTAATGGTGATCTCCAAGACCATGGGGAAAATGTCTCCAGGCCATATCAGAGACCTTCACAGCAACCCCTGCCATTACAGGCCCAGAGGTCCAGGAGGAAAAAGTGGTTTTGTGAACTGGGCCCAGGGTCACCATGCTGTGTGCAGCCTAAGGACTTGGTGCCCTGTGTCCCAGCTACTCCAGCCATGACTGAAAGGGTCCAACATACAGCTCAGGTTGTGGCTTTGGAGGGTGGAAGATCCAAGCCTTGGCAGCTTCCACATGGTGTTGAGCTTGCAGGTACACAGAAGTCAAGAATTGAGGTTTGGGAACCTCCACCTAGATTTCAGAAGATGTATGGAAACTCCTGGATGCCCAGGCAAAAGTTTGCTGCAGGGGTGGGGCCCTCATGGAGAACCTCTGCTAGGGCAGTACAGAAAGGAAATGTGGGGTCAGAGCCCCGACACAGAGTCCCTACTGGGGCACTGCCTACTGGAGCTGTAAGAAGAGGGCCACTGTCCTCTAGATCCCAGAATCCACTGACAGCTTGCACCGTACACCTGGAAAAACCACAGACACTCAATGCCAGCCCATGAAAGCAGCTGGGAGGGAGGCTGTACCCTGCAAAGCCACAAGGGCAGAGCTGCCGAAAACCATGAGAACCTACCTCTTGCGTCAGTGTGACCTGGATGTAAGACCTGGAGTCAAAAGAGATCATTTTGGAGCTTTAAAATTTGACTGCCCTGCTGTATTTTGGACTTGCGTGGGTCCTGTAACCCCTTTGTTTTGGCCAATTTCTCCCATTTGGAACAGCTGTATTTACCCGTTAGCTGTATCCCCATTGTATCTAGGAAGTAACTAGCTTGCTTTTGATTTTACAGGCTCATAGGTGGAGGGGACTTGCCTTATCTCAGATGAGACTTGGGACTTGTGGACCTTTGGGTTAATGCTGAAATGAGTTAAGAGTTTGGGGGACTGTTGGGAGGGCATGATTGGTTTTGAAATGTGAGGACATGAGGTTTGGAGGGCCAGGGGGGAATGATATGGTTTGGCTGTGTCCCATTCAAATCTCAACTTGAATCGTATCTCCCAGAATTCCCATGTGTTGTGGGAGTCACCCAGGGGGAGGTAATTGAATCATGGGGGCTGGTCTTTCCCATGCTATTCTTGTGAAAGTGAATAAGTCTCACGAGATCTAATGGGTTTGTCAGGGGTTTCCTTTTGCTTCATCCTCATTCTCTCTTGCTGCCACCATGTAAAAGTGCCTTTCACCCTCTGCCATGATTATGAGACCTCACCAGCCATGTGGAACTGTAAGTCCAATTAAACCTCTTTTCTTCCCAGCCTCAGGTATGCCTTCATCAGCAGCGTAAAAAGGGACTAATACAGCACCCTGCCCCCGCTCCCCCCACCCCCAGCCAACTGCCCTAGGGACAGTCAGCCAGGTGGCCATCCCAGCCTCCTCCAAAGCCACTAGCTCATTAAGCCAGGAAGGAAAAACCTACACAGTGAAGGCTTTGCTAGCAGCTTATATGGAGAACTGGGGGCAAATCAGGGCAACATGAAAGGCCACTTCTCCACTCTCCAGGGAAAATCTCAGCCTCCCAACCCACTATAGCATGGAGAGTTTGCACATGGTATATACTTAATATATATAAGTTGAATGCCTGAGTGAATACATAAATGACCCTTTGAAAATCTGATTCTCCATCTGTCATAATCAGCTCAGGCCGCTACAACAAAATACCATAGACTGGATGGTGGCTAAAACAACATACATGTATTTTTTCACAGTTCTGGAGGCCAGAAGTCTGAGATTATGATGGGTGTCAGCACAGTTGGGTTCTGGTGAGGGCTTTCTTCCTGGCTTGCGAACAGTCACCTTCTTGTGATGTCCTCACATGGCAGAAATATATCTTTCTTCTCTGTTGTTTGTTTGTTTGTTGTTTTTGTTTTGTTTTGTTTTGTTTTTGAGACAGAGTTTCACTCTCATTGCCCAGACTGGAGTGCAATGGCATGATCTCGGCTCACCACAACCTCCACCTCCCAGGCTCAAGCAATTCTCCCATTTCAGCCTTCCTAGTAGCTGGGATTACAGGCATGTGCCACCATGCCCAGCTAATTTTTTGTATTTTTAGTACAGACAGGGTTTCACCATGTTGGCCAGGCTGGTCTCGAACTCCTGACCTCAGGTGATCCACCCACCTTGGCCTCCCAAAGTGCTGGGATTACAGGCATGAGCCACCAATCCCGGCCTTTTTCTCTGTTATAAGGGCACAGAACTGTTGGATTAGGACCACCCTTATGACTTCATTTAATTTAAATAATTCCTAAAGATCTTATCTCCAGATACAGTCACATTGGGAGTTTAGGCTTCAACATATGAATTCAGTTCATAGGACCAACCAAGCAAGGAATTTAATCATGATGTCATAAAAAGCTGCCAACATTCAACATGCCTCTCTAGTAAACCTAGCAAAGCCCTTTGCCATCCTTGCTCCATCTGGGAGCCCCTTAGAGTAATTTTGCTACATTCTCTTAAGGCTGCCATGACCAAGCCAGGTCTCTGTAGAGCCTGCCTAGTGGATACTGTATTCAAGTCTGAGAGGGGGAGTTAAAGTCCTCAGCAGCTTCCTGCAGAAGACAGTGCTGTGACATATTGGAGATGCATGGCTCTTCCTGGGCGCAGGAAGATTGCTGTCCTGAAAGCTGGGCCTTCCTGTGTCCTTCCATTCCCCTGTAAGACCTTAGGCGATTCACTCCCCTTCTAGAGGCCATGTTTAAAATGAGGGTGGCAAATTGATGATTTCTGAGAGCCTCCCACTACTCTTGCTTTACCTATGTCTAGAGAAAAGTAGATTCAGAGAGACAAAAGTAAACTGTTTAAGATTTAGGCCAAGAAAGAATTCTGACTTCTTTGCTAACTGTTGAGAACCCTTGGGCAAATGGTTTAATCTCTGAATTTCTCTGTCTGGAGATGGCGGTTATAATAATTATCTCCTTCAGGGATTTCCAGCATCACTGTGACAGACTGATTGTTTTAGGGCCCTGATTCTTCACCCTTCTCTGTGCCCATGAACTTTGCCTGTGACTTTGTAAGTCCTCCTCCTATAAAGAGACAGAGTCTTTCTCCCTGCTGTGGTTGGAATGTTTGCCTTCTCCCTAAACGTATATGCTGAAACCTAAACACCAACATGATGGTATTAGAAGATGGGGCCTTTGGGAGATGATTAGGTCATGAGTAATCCCATGAATAGGCTTACCACCCTTATAAAAAAGGCCCCAGAGAGCTGCCTTGCCCATTTCACCACATGAAGACACAGTGAGAAAACAACATCTATGAACAAGGAAGTGGGTCCTCACTAGACACCAAATCTGTCTGCACACCTTGATCTTGGACTTCCCAATCTCCAAATCTCTGAGAAATAAATTTTTGTTGTTTATAAGCTACCTAGGTTATGGAATTTTGTTAGAGCAGCCTGCGTGAACTGAGACACCCCCTCTGTGATTCAGAGCTCGGCCATGTCACTTGCTTTGGCCAGT
The DNA here is from genome assembly GCF_009828535.3 of Hylobates moloch. Taxonomy (NCBI): domain Eukaryota; kingdom Metazoa; phylum Chordata; class Mammalia; order Primates; family Hylobatidae; genus Hylobates; species Hylobates moloch. The sequence continues at coordinate 58,966,117 of NW_026652289.1, forward strand.
GAGATGTTAACAAATGTGACACAACCAGAAATTTGGGAAAGTGCTTACAGACTGGGTTTGCTTACTTTTGCACTCTGCCATGGCCATGAGAACATGCCTCAGCTAGCCTGCTGGAAGATGAGAAACACACAGAATGGAGCCAATATGTCCTAGTTGTCCCAGAGGAGGCCAGCAAAAATCACCCAGTAGCCAACCCATCCCCAACACATAAAGAGCTCTGCCAAGGCCAAGAGGACCTCCCACCTGACTCATCAGATCAACAAGCTAAAAAGACTGATTTTTTTAAGTCACTGAGTTTGGGATGGTTTGTTGTGCAGTATTATTTTGGCAATTAATAACTGACACAATCATAAAATGACACACAACAGGTGCTCAATAAGTGTTTATTTCCTGCATCATCTCCCCAGCCCAGACCTTCAAGCGCAAACTTAGTTCTTATAAAGATAGTTGGGAGACATAAATTGTGGTCCTGGTGCATTTTAAGCTTCAATCTCATTGTTACTCCTGCTTCAGATTGATTACAGACGCTGACTGCTCAATTTTGATTAAATACTAAATCATAAGCTGCTTACAAAATGCCTGCAAAAAGCTGACATTTATGAAGTCCAATAAACTACTTGTAAGAACAGGAGTGCTAGATTGGGAGAAAAAAATAAAATCTTCATCCAAACAAACATCGGTTGACAGCAGACAGATGGTCAGAATCCCTTACTTGTAAACTGGAAAAATTAAGATTTGGCAAGAGTTGTCTGAAAAGAACTAGCAAACATCAAAGTTTCTCCTTTCAATGCTGGTGTTTTTCTGGGCCCGACTTCAATATTTTCACAGGCTACTGCACGGAAAAGGTGTTGCAGGCCTCCGCGTTGCTGGCAAGGAAAGGCTAAGAAATACCAGCAATGATTTATAGGAAGCAAGGTTGCCAACATTCCAAAGAGTGAGCGTTTAAAAGCCAGCAACTGCACATTCCCATAAATCCCCATAACTCAGCATCAGGCCTTCCCCTTAATCTGCTGAGGTGTGAGGGAAGGGAAGGCGGAATTTTCTAACTCGATTTTCCACTCAGATCAGCTTTCACAGGGGTGACTGTTGAGTTAATCTTTCAAGGGCCGCAGAAGTCTTAATAGTAATGGAATCCACCCTTAAAAGCACAGGGCCGGGCTCTCCTCATGTTTGTTAAATGAAGGAATAAGGGTGCTAAGAGGGGCTTTGGCTCTGGCAACAAGCCCCATAGCTTCAGGAGGGGCAAAGGCTTTGACTATCCTGGCTCTCATTTTTCCCTGACTTCTGGGTGACCTTAGAAGTGTTCAGAGAGTGAGTGTGTGCAGATGAGGTGAATTTGTCTAGTTATCTGGCTATGTACAGAGTATGCCAAGGATTGGCAAGATGGCATGGCTCCAAACATGGCCCTCGTGCACCCCTTGGGGGCATTGCTTCTGCTGCTTTGATTGCTCGGGACTTACACAAGCCCATGACTTTACAAATGACAGAATTTGGGGGCCTGCAGTGTTCCACACTGGACAGATCATGGTCTTTAGGCTTGGGAACCAGACCTAGCCATCTTTGTCTCCTCTTGGCTGCAAGGGCGAGGTCCTGAGCCTCGGTTTTCCATCCCCCAAATGGAAATCATGTCTGCCTCACCTGGTTATTGAAGAGGGTGGTGACATAGACAGAACCTAGAGGAGACAAACTCATAAGCAGTTTATTGCAATATATAGTGGGTGTAATGATAAAGATATGCCTGAGACATTATGGGAACACAAAAGACATCTGGCCCAGTCTGGGGCTGGGTTGGGGTTTACAGGGAAGCCTTTCCAGAAGAAGTGACACCTGGACTGAGTCTTAAAAGTTGAATAGGATTAACTGACAAAAGGGATAGAGATGAGCCTTCCAGGAAGAGAAGACCAAGTGAGCAAATTGTTGTCGATCAGTTTCTGTTTGGATACCCCCAGTGATGGCCTGTTGACAAGCCCATTGCAGCTAAGACAGCTCACACTATTAGAAAATTCATTTATAAAGAGGAAAGTCTCCCTGTGGTCCTAGTCCCCGCACAGGGAATATATTGAAGCCAGCTCTTCTGTCTTTACTTCTCCTTGCAAGAGGGTCCCGGCCTAGCAGGCATTGCTCATGCATCAGAATGAAGTCCTACACCACACAGGCTTCCTACCTGAATCCTAGCCCAACATTCCAAGAGAACAGGGGTCAAAGCCCTGAAAATGCCCAATGGGCTCATTTGGTAAATGAGTAACCTTGGAATTGAAGCTGGATTTCAGAGTGAAGGATCTAGCACATGCTGCAGGATTAGCTCAGGATAGAGGGTCTGGCCCAGCTCTGCCTCCAAGGGTCCATCAGAACTGTAGTCTCAAGTCCTGATTGACAAACAGAGATATGAGGAAAGCCATAGCTCAATCTACCCTCAGGGAGTAGTGGGTAAGGCAGGTGTGTCCAGAGTCAATACACAACACGATTTAGAAGCAGACCTGGCACACAGTCAGGGCTCTGCAAGTGTTTGCTGGTGTTATTATTACCTCTCAGAGGTGGAGTAGGTAAACCTGTGTGACCTAAAGGGCCCAGCCCTAGACTGTCTCCTCTACCTGCCTGGCACAAGCCTGAAATTCACTAGGACTTGTCCCTTTGTACAACACAAATAATAGATGTTCCTGGCAGAGCTAATTCTGTGCCTCAGATCCCTCCTCTAGACAATGGAAGCAACAGTACTTCACTTACAGTACTTAACTCCGATGACAATTAAATGAGCTAATCAATATAAAAGCACTCAGAACAATATCTGGCATGTAGCACCACACACATATTTGTTAAGATGATGATGATGGTGATAACTATTCATTATTCCAGGTACTCAGTAAATGTGTGTAGCAAAAAAGAAAAATAACAGAAGTGTGTGATAGCTCAGAGGGAGACCTATGGTTATTTACTATGTACATGAAAAACCCAGTAAAATATCGCTCTATTAAAAGACCAGGTGTGTTCTCACCTCCCACAATTCATGACTTAGTTCCAACTTGCTGGTCATTGGAATCGGCTACCTCTTCTTTACCTCTCCTGGGAGTTGCCAAAAGCAGTGAAAGGAAAGAGCTCTGTGCTTGCTGCCAGGAGACTTCTGTTTGAGTCCCTGTCCCATCCTAGTTCTCCAAGCTCTGCCCCTCCCAGGGCCTCAGCCACCTCCTGTGTAAAGTGACAACTGGTGGCTATGGCCATAATAATATTTAAACACTTACATACTGCAATTCACCTTCCGAATCCCTCAGTAACGTCTCCTAATTAATCACCTAGTATACTGCATTCTAAATTAATTAAATTAAAAGTAATTAAATCCAGGAAATTGAAATTAGTCTAATTAGATTAGAGGCACATCCAGTGATGGTGGTGAGGGGTGCCACATAAATTGGCCAATTTTGGTGCAGAAAAGATAGACTTAGATTATATACAGGCTGTTCAGAGGGAAAGGCAAGCCTTACAAAGAATAAGTCCAGGTGGGCAGAATAATGATATGGATGATAATAATAATGGTAAACATAAATAACAGGTGCTACCTTCATCAGGGCTTTCCTGATGCGGAGCCATACTATTGAATCCCCACAAAACCCCTCCAAAGTAGGTGCTGTTGTTATCCCTGCTTGAAAGATGGGAAAACAGAGGCTGTAGGGTATGGAGGACCATGAATAGAAACCCACATGGTCTGACTCCTGAGGCCCCTCCGGCCCTCTCCGGCCAGCCTCCCGGATCTTTATGTAGAACTGATTGCCTGCATTGGACAGTGGAAAGTGGTGGATGGTGACCCCCACACCTATCATCCAGTATGGTTTGGTGATGTCAAGAGCGGCTGACTTTTATCTTCCTATGATGCACACACAATGGATGATGTTCACAGACATGCCACAGTCAAGCATGGTTCTGGCCAGACATGGTGATCAAGAACTGTGAGGTGTCTGAGATGACTTTACTTGGAGGCTAGCAGAAGACACAAGACTCCTGGGTCAGAGATCAAAGATTTCATGACTCACAGAAGTAGCAGGATCCAGAAGCAGTGCTTCTTTGCATTGACTCCCTAAGCTCCAAATCTTACAAGGCAGCACAGGAAGGGCCACAAGGCTCCTGCACACACCTGCGCTACAGGAGAGAAACCCCAAGTGAAGGGAAGATGAATCTTTCGTAAGGAACACTAAGCCTGCCTGCTCTTGGTTTCAGAGAGAGACATTATCTCTCACACTTGTAGTACAACATTCTTGGAAAGATCATCTGGAACAAAGGCAGTCAGTACCTCTACTCACAAACCATGCAGAAACTTGAAAGACCCATGGAGAACTGTCTCAAACCAACTCTAGCCCTTGTTTTTACAGCCTTAGCTTCTGGCACATCCTCCCTTGAGTGCATCACTCTATCAGCCACTCTGATTAATTTGACCAACAGAAGGTGGGACAAAATCGATTTAGTTAGTCTCCTATAGCATTTAATTAAGCTTACTACCAACAGGATCCATGCAGCGAAACAAGACTAACCCACAGCACTGGCCTCAGCCATGACCTCTCCAGGGTCCTGCATCCAGCCAGGTGAATGGATGCCATCAACAACCTGGGTCTACCTTAGAAAGCCAGGTGGATACATTTCTCTACTGACCTTTCCACCCAGCTCAAGGCAGTGATGCAGGTAGAGCAGGATGTATTTGGAATTGCAGAGACTCCATCTCGGCCTACAAGGAAAAAGTGTAGGGTAATTCTATTGTCGTCGATCACAACCCTGGTCAGTGAGAGGAGGCTGACATGAATGCTTTACAGGGCCCAGGCCAAGGTGGGGTCAGCTGAAGTCAGGATCAAATTTCATGCCTCCTTTTCTAATTGGAGGGGTCCCATTATAGGGAAAACAGTTCATAAGGTACCTACAAATAATGACTCGGTTTTCTGTCTGGGAAGGTCACTATGTTTACAGTAGGGAGACAATTTAACATCTGGCTTCCACACAATTCACAATTACAGTCCCTAGGATGCATATGGTGCCCCTAGAAAGGAAGTATTGTTCACAGTTGTTGGGGATCCCCAAATGGGACTACATCAGCCAGGGGCACAGGTTGATTGCCTCCAATATGGCCTCTCCGTGGATGGTAAGACATAGGGTTTTCAGTGCCACTAATGGAGTCCCTGTTTTCAAAGATTCTGCCTGAGGGCTGTCTGTCCCACTTGTCCTGTCTGTCTACACTCCTAGTCGGGTGACATTCTCTTGCCCCATGGAATGATTGAGCAAATAGTAGGAGAATGTGGTTGGGAAAGTTATCCAGAGGTGCTGGTAGGTGCTTTGCATGGGAAGTGCAGGAGCTAGGGTTATGGGGAGTGGGGACCAAGCCATGGTTGGAGCCAGTGGGAGGGGCCAGCAGAGCCAGCAGGCAGTTACATGAAGGCACTTGAACAGTTTGAGAGAGCAGCACCAGTGCCTCGCTCTTGGGAGGAAGACTCCAGGAGCGGTTCTGAAAGACAAATTTCATCAGTGTCCCTCCCTTCCCTGTACCTCTAAGTATAAGTACAGGCTAAGGTATTCCCTCTGTGGGTGCCACGGTCAATGCCCTTCCTCAACTGCCCTTCCAATAAATATAACATCACCTTTTTCCCAATAATCTTCTACTTATATATACATCTTTAATCCAGAAGTTTCAGTTGCAAGAGTGACAAAAGCATTTTCATAAAACATGAGAGATCCATTATATCCCCCACTTTTGTTGATGTGGGCCACAATAGGGGGCTGAATGAGCTGTGTACTAAGACAAGTGGTCACTATCCTAATGACCTAAGGTCAGGTCAATCCAACAAGAGAATCCAGGTGGCCAAACCAGAATTACATTTAACTCCTCCAGGCCTTCTTTGGGCTAGCCTGGGGTTGCTTTTAAGGGAAAGGAAGATGTGTCAAGCCTAGGAATGGTCAGGACAGAATCTTGAGTTTTCAAAAATAGGTCTGATTACCTGCCCCTTCCACTTCATCACTTTTACCTTGATCATTACTCAGGAAGCAGCCGAGGGGAGAGAATCCCTTTCTGGACAGCAGCATTCAATGACCACACTGCCTTACTAAGGTGTGTGGACCAGGAGGAGGTGAGCAGAGCACAATCAAAAACAAGGAAGGAAGGGAGAGAAGGAGACAAAAAGGAGAGACCTTGCTCTGGCATAACCATAACCACACGCAACAAATTAATCTCCCATATTCCCATCTAAAATATCAGCATTCAGACTACTGCCCAGTTGTCCCCAAGGGTCCATTCTGATAATTTCAACCACACAAAGGAAATGTCTGCCCTAAAGGTGAAAATCTCCACCTCTGTCAAGAGAGGAACCACTTGCTGTTTTGAAATGACAATTTTTCCATCTTCTACCCATCACGGGGTCAAGCACTCCCAGTTCCTCCTCTCAGGTAGCTGGCATCCTGCCAGCATGCCACTCATTCAAAAGAGCTCTACCAGGGCCCAAAACAGCACAGGCAAGCTTCCCAGATGGCTGCTTAAATTTGATACAAAGGTACATTTGAGATTTTCTAGGGACAAGAACGCATTTCATATCTTTCAAGGAAGCCTCCATGATATTAATTTTTACAACTGAGGTGATGATAAAAATGAGGCAGCAGGAAAAAATGAGGCTACACTCACTAGCAAATACCTACCCTGCTAATGTTGCAAATTAAGAACAGCATTATGGGATATCTTGGGTGTGTTTCAAGGTTTGCCACTCTTTTAGCCCGACTTGGGCAAAGGGACCATATCTTACCTGCCGGAATGCATGGCATGGTATAGGAATGCTGGTGGTTAGAACAAGGGGCCTTAGTTTGTAAAGAAAGCCCACCAAGGTGGTCGTGTTTGGAAATGCCAAAGTGACATTATGGGGAGCAGAATGGAGCAGGAGTGAGAAATATCAACACCTAGAGTGTATGCCTTGTCTCTACCACCCCTCCCACCAACAATTAGCCTGACCTTGGCCTGAGATATTATACCAATTACAACTTTCACTGTTTCTTTGCTTAATTTGCTTCACTGCTGGGGGGAAAACAAGACCTGAAGAGGAATAAAAGCAGCTGGTTTCTTTCGACCATCAAAGGCAGAACTGGATACTGCTGCATGGTGATTTTCAAGGCAATTCAAAATTCCAATTAGCCAAAGCTGACTCCCTCCCTCCTCACTCTCCTGCGCTCTCTCTATCTTTGTCTCTCTCTCTCTGCCTTTTGCACGACTTTGTTCACAAAGCAGAACTATTCCTAGCCTCCTGTGCTCCACTTTGAAGCCAGCCTATGTTTTTCCACTTCACCCCTTCATCCTTCTGGGCAGTGGTTTCTGCCTCATCCAAAGGAATCAATGAGGAGGCTCAAATGCCAATCATTTACTTTTTCCAAGAAGGGCTTCCAAGGTGCCAATGTGCTTCCCAGCCAAGATACCGCCTCTGGTGTGTGTTTGCTGGTGATAATAATACATCAGCCAGGTAGAGTGGACTCCGGAGGCCTGACTGGGCACAGCAAGGCATTCCTGAGTGCTCTCCAGCCGGGGAAGGAAATGATGGGGAAAGGAGAAGTGACAGAAGCAGAATAGTGCTGGAGGAATGAATTTCATGGCCCATTATTTCAGTGGTGTGTGTTCAGAGTCCACGGTGCACCTGGAGCCATTCCAAGTCCATCTCCTACAGGAAGCCTTTTCTCATCCCCTCTGCTCCTCAGAGATCACCTGCTCCCCTTCCTGGGCAGTCCCAGCCCTCTCTGCCTGGCCAGCCCCTTGGGTCCAGGTACACACAGCCTGCTGTGTGTTAATTGCTCTGCATGTATGGAAACCCAGACACAGCGCCTGATGCAGCATGGTGCTCCATGATGTAGTCCCTGCGCCCTTTGCCTCTGCCCTGTCTCCATTCCTAGAAGTCAGCTCCATGACAAAAGGGGCCTCTTCATACTCCAGTAGCTCCAAAGCTCAGCCCAAGTCCTTCAATGTCTTGGTCAGAGACAGAATCCAATAACTACTTGCAAATTGCATGATGGTTTCCTTCAAACATTGTAAGAGCTAGTTTTTCTTTTTTAATGACTAAAGAAAGCCTACATGTTAAAAATCTTTCTAACCTCATCTCTGTTGCTACTTGCCCCAGGCCTCTAGACCAAGTAACCAAATTTCCCTTTATTGTTCTACCAAAGGGTTAGGCAGTTTCCAGCACAATTAAAAATTCAATGGTAAAGGGCTTCTCTTCTCCACTTGGTAACTGACTAACTTGGAGGAGCTAGGCCAGATTATACCCTCCTGAGTTCCTCCAACTCAATGCCCGGTTAGGATGTACTGTAGCCAGGCCAATGAGGTCTCTAGACATCCCTGAGATCATGAAAATTGAAAGTAAGACCCCACTGCCAGGTTGAGTTGTGCAAAGGGAAATTTGAGTAGTCTGCAAAGAGCCTCTAGGCTGCAAGAGGAAGGCCTGGCCCCTGAAGCCAGGTGTAGTGATGTCTCCGGTACAAATTTAATTAGAGTGGTCCAGGGAGGCCCAACACAGCAGGTGATGTGGGAGATGAGGTTTGAATAGCAAGAAGAACCAGCCAAGGCAGGTTCTAGGGAAGGCCATTCCAGGCAGAGGGAACAACTACCACACAGGCTCTGGAGCAAGAGTAAGCTTGACATGTACAAGGAATCAAGAGAGGGCCCATGCAGCTAGAACGTGGTGGACCAGAGGAAAATGGAAGTTAGAGAAGAAGACAGGGCCAATTGTGTGGGGCCTTTCACTCCGTGGTAAGAAGTTTGAACTTTATATGCAACAAAAACAATTGAAGAGTTTTGCTTTTTAATTAAAAAGAGTGATATTTCAAGGTCCTTCTGGCAGCAGTATGGAGAGTGGCTGTCAGGGCATCCTGGGTGGAAAGAAAGAGGTGTGTTAGGAAACTGTTACAGTTGGTCATGGAGGACTTAATGGCTTGGGCCAGAGGGATGGAAACGGAAAGGAGTGGACAGATTCAGAACGTATTTTTGGAGCTAGAACCAATAATTCCTACTGACAGATTGTGAGAGGAGAAAAGGGGAGAATCAAGGAGGACTCTGGTGATTTTGTCTTGAGAAGTGGGGTTGGAGGTTAATACCACTCACTCAGATGGGGGAGGCTTGGAGAGGACCAGGTTTATGGGCAAAACAACTAGCTTGGTGTAGGTGATGGCCTGGTGGTAGCTATTGACACCCTCATCGCCATTGTAGTGGATGCAGTGGTTGGTATGCTGCCCAGATCTCCTCTTCAGAGCCAAGACCCCAATCCTCCAGCTGATGGGAAGGTCACAGTTATTACTCATTAGAAACCTGCTCTCCTTCCGAGGACATGCCTCCTCCCAAGGGGGACCATGGCCAATAAAAGGCTGATGTGTAGACACACAGCCCAGGCTTCTTACCTAAATTGGAGACTACCCTAAAGGGCCATCCTTGTTCCAGAGGTCCCCGGATCAGCCAGGGCCTCTGGTGCAGCTGTATGTCTCTCAGCTTCTTCCTCTGCCCTGTCTGCCTCCTCACCTCCTCACAGATGATTTCCCACTAACACCCACCAGCTTCTCACACCACCTCTGTCTCAGTCTGGATCCAGAGAACTTAGTGTAAGACAACTATTCTTATCACCATAATCATTATTACCAGGTCATTTCTAGACTCCCAACCAATTTGAAAACTCTGTTATGAAGCATTCTGAAATAGCCTTTCAAGCTTCTTGAACGCCTACTGTCTAAAAAGGCCTAACTCCCCATCTTTGTTCACCACAGCCCCCTCAGAAACAGCTTCTCATCCTAGATTTACTGAGAAAATTATGTGAATGTTGTCAATGCTCTGTCTATAGATGCACATTTGTACAAGTCAGACCCTGGGTCCTGATGTTGAGAAGGGGCCCATACCCAGTGAGTTGATACAGCAGGGATCACAGAGGCCTCCTGATTGATATACCATCCCAAACCCTTGCTCCCAAAGAAGAAAAGAATGTGCTTTCATGGTGTGTGTGTGTGTGTGTGTGTGTCTGTGTGATGCCCACACGTAACCAAATGCACTATAATGCTTATAGCTGGACAGATGCAGGGCCATTACATACGACTGCACTCGGTTGTACCCTGTACAAATACACCTGGTGAAAAGGATAGTTGGGGGCTAAAATCCAGCCCATATTCTCCTGCCTACCTTATGCCCAGGTATGGTGCAGCACCTTTCTCTACCCACCACACCATACACCCTGACCCAGGGCCAATTCTGCCCAGAGGGTATACTTTTTTCTAATTTGTACAAAAGCTCCAGATGAACAGGAACAAGGTGCACTGGTTATTAAACTCTTGTCCCTCAGCCCCAAATCCACCCTTCTGTTCTCTACTTTGTGCTCCCGGAGATGAAATCCTGCAAGCCACATTTCCCCTCCGCCAGTTTCTCCTTACTAGGCCCCTCCCACTGACTCTTGGAGGGACAAAGGCAGAAGGAGAGACCCCATCTATCCCATTTGCTGCTTACTCCTGGCCGCATCACTCCACCAGCAGTGAATTCCAATTCACCTGCTTTTTGCCACACCCTCAGAACCCACCTTGGCATGTCCAGCAACATCAGCACCAATCAGCCAGCACCAGCTTCTCTGAGTTTTAGGTCCTAGCATTGCAGTTTCTTCTCCAAGCTTCTAGGTTCTCATAATCCCGATCTCTTTCTTTGTTCCTCTGTCCTAAAGGTATAGCTGCCTTTTGGCAGTTACTATCTCTGTAAGTCCTCGATGGCCACTTTCTGTCTTTCTGCACCTCCAATTCTTGTTTACTCAATTCTCTACATTAAAATCTCTCTGTTCAAACAACTTATGTGAGCTCTGTTTTCCTGACTGACAGTCGTTGGGGGCATAAGTGAGAGCCTTTCACAGTCAGAGCCCCCCAGTTACTGTTAGTCACTCATTTATTCATTCAACAAACATTTGTACTATAATCCCTATGTATAGAAGAAGGAGGCTTTGGTTGTATATATACACATACCTATGTAAATACTGTTTATATATTTTGGTATACGTATAGAACATAAATGGGAGAATACACGAAAAATAGATGATGGTGATTCACTCTGGGAACTGGAGGTATTAGATGGGGAAAAGTATGTTTCATGTAGCCTTTTGAGTTTTCAACACTCCAGATATTACTGTTATATTTTGAAAAACTGATGAAAATTCATGTATTCAATGCCATCTGAGTGCCAGCAAAGGGGAAGCCCTGCACATGCAGAGGTTTTGCCCCCAGAAATCTTCTTCCTTCCTAGCCCGGGCTGACACCGCAAACCAGCAGGGCACCATATCTCGGTTTCCACTTCTCCTTGCCTTCAGATTTAGAGGAACAGTCTTGGAAGATTAGAATTTGATGGTAGACTCTCCAGACAGTGTGACTAAGCTAAAGTAAATGAGTGGAACAAAAATGTTAAGATGGGGGTATCCTTTGCAATGTCATGTATGGGAGTTCAAAACGTAGAAACAAAAAAGAGAAGGGAACTTAGAGCTAGTGGAGCACATTTTGGTTGCACCCCTGTATGCAATCCCACCCATCTGTAGTGAGCATGCAATTTGAGTAAAACTGACCTCAACCCCAGTTCTTGGAGTAGGACTAATAGTTCCAAGCCAAGTGGGGCAATCCTAAGCCTCCTGCCACGGGATTTGTTCAGGTAACTCTAGCTTAAGCCAATTAGCTTGAAATTTGGACTTTTGTGTGATGATTATTAGAAATAACACTCTTTCCAGGAATGGTGGTTAAAATATTTGCTAACCTCTCCAGATCAGGCTCTGAACCCCTGGAACCAGCGTAGGCTCAATTGGAATAGACCTGGCTCAGAGCAACCAGTTTGGGAACTGAGCTTAATGCCTGAAGTAGCTCCATCTCTCCCACTCTGGCTGTAAAGCATGTGATTGCAGATGCTGCTGGCTGCCTTTTTGTGATCATGAGATAAGCCACCCTGAAAATTAAAAGGATACCGAGAGGAGGACTGAATAAAGAGAACTGTACAGCCAGCACCCTGGGCAGACTGTGCCAAGGCCCACACTCTTTATTGTTCAGTCCTGTTTGTATCAGGTTTCAATACTTTGTGATGATGGTTTTTGCATCCTCTCAATTATCTTCTTACTTCACATTTGGTTAAGGTTAAACCGAGGTCCAGAGCAAAAAAAAGGCCTTGTCTGAACTCTTACAGAACCAGGACCTTAATCTTTTGTCTGTCAAACAAACCAGTGCTCTCCTAATAAATCATAAAACCTCTTCCACCACATTGTGGGAAGCAGCAGGGACTCCAACAGTGTTTGTTGAGTGAATTAATTACTAAATGAGAATGAGATCAGAGGGAAGTTCTGGCAAGGGCACAAGGTAATCAAGGGTTTGGAGTGAAGGAGGGACAGTGCGGAGACGGGCAATGAAAAGAAACCCTCAAGAGTTTATTCTATTTTAGTCACATGAACACATTGGCAGTACAAAAGGCTTTCTTAAACTCCAGGGAGTTTCTGTGGATAAATATCTGATTGCCACTTGTCCAGAAACAATCAATATCCAAAGCACAGAAAGCATTTGGAAGTTTATTATAAAAATAACTGGAAGGGGTCTAGAAAGATCTCAGAGTGCCAAATCCCATCAAGAACTTGTGATCCGGGTGGGGACAGTGGGTAGGTAACAGAGTCTCAGTATTGTGACATAATTCTCCTCTGAATAGGAGGAAGAAAAAGGCTGTCACTGTGCAATTAGAAAATGTCATCACTCTTCATGAAACTTCAGTTTTTCTTATATGTAAAATGGAAAAAATAATAATACAGTCTCACTGCTATGGTTTGAATGTCCCCTCCAAAATTCATGTTGAAATTTAATTGATATTAAGTGGTGGGTCTTTTAAGAGGTGGTTAGGTCATTCGGGACCTGCCCTCATGAATGGGTTAATGCCATTATGGCAGAAGTGGGTTAATTGTCATGGCAGTGGGCAGTCCCCATCCTCTCTCTGGTTCATATGCTCACTTGCCCTTCTGCCTCCCACCATGGAATGATGCAGCACGATGGCCCTCACCAGATGTCAGCACCATTCTCTTGAACTTCCAAACCTCTAGAATCATGAGCCAAATACGTTTCTATTCATTGTAAATTACTCGGTTTCAGATATTCTGTTATAGAAGCAGAAAATAGACTAAGACGCCCACTGTACTTTATCTTTGGACCAGATGTTTCAACATTCAGAAATGCTGGGTTTTAGAAAAGTTATATGGTACATAACACTATATTATGGAGCACTCAGTGGGTTCTGGGGAACACCCTGTAATCAAACGCATTAATATTTTTGTAGGGAAACTTATAGATATTTACAGTAAATGGCATAATTAAGACCATAAATAGTCTCACATCAGTTCAGTCCAGGACTTGCCACCAAGTGAGTTATAAAAATCTTTTGGTTGTCAGAGCTTTTGGAGTTATTTTTAGAGACAGGGTCTTGCTCTGTCACACAGGCTGGAGTGCAGTGGCGTGATTATGGCTCACTGCAGCCTCAAACTCTTGGGCTCAAGCAATGCTCCTGCCTCAGCCTCCCAGGACGGGGGTCTCACTTTGTTGCCCAAAGTGCCGAGATCATGAGCCACTGCGCTCTACCACTTTTTGGATTTTTGAAACTGGGGTTAAGGGATGATGAGTATATCATGCATTGGGCTGTTGGGAGAATTGGATGAGGTAAACCAATGGTTGGCTTGGAGGAGTCACTCAATGTGTTACTAGTGTTATTTTCCTTCTGCTTCTATATATGAATGTCCCACATGGGCTCCAATCTCTACCTCGAGGAAGGCCATTCTCTCGTGGCCCCCTCTGGGACTGTCCTACACCCCTGAGGCCTGTTTGCAACCTAAGGTCAAGGTGTCACAACCACCTGATGCACTCCACCACTAAAGGCCTCTCTACTCACCTCAGGGCCAACGTGAGGACCTGCTGGGTTCCAGAATTCTATGAGAACTGCCTCCACTTGGTGGTGCTCAGCCCTGTCCTCCTTTTTTTTGCCTGCAGTCTTAAAGGACCACAGGGGTGTCCACTTGACTCCACAGGCTTCTCTACAGGAAGCCAAGTAAGGCACAGGGGGCTGGCAGTAGTCAGGCTGCAAGGTTAAGGGCAAGATCACCAGGGGCTGACTTTTTATCAAACCATGCAGAAACTAGACACAGGACTGGGGCAAGGGTGAAACAAGCAAGACACCTCAGGCACAAAATTGAAGGAGGCCCTATGCACCCCCTCACCTCATCTTCATCCTGGTCCTGCTCACAAATTGAATATAAGGTCAAAAGCAAGAGAGTTTACCTAAGAAAACGCAGAACAGAGAAGACAGGATTGGCTGTATTAGTTATCTATTGCTGCATGACAAATTACCTCCAAAAATAATGATTCAAAACAACAATAATGACTTATTATCTCATGCAGGCACTAGATCAGAATCTCTCACAAGGTAGCAGTCAAGATGTTGTCCAGGGCTGCAGTCCCTGAAGCCTTGACAGGAACTGAAAGGTCCATTTCCAAGGTGGCTCACTCTCATGGCTGGCAAGTTGGTGGTGGATATTGGCAGGAGGCCCTAGTTCCTCTCATGTGGGCCTCTCCACAGGCTGCCTGAGTGTCCTCCTGACATGGTGGCTGACTTCCCCCAGAGTGAGCAATCCAAGAGACCAATGCAAAAGTTGCAATGCTTTTTATCACCTGGTCTAAGAAGTCACACACCCTGTCATTTCTGCAGAATTCTAATGGTCACAAAGCACTAATCATGTAGGAAGGAACTAACTACACAGAGAATGGATACCATGATATCAGGCTCATTGGGAACCATCTCAGATACTTGCAATCATGGTCTGCCTTCTTGCCCTCTATAATTCACATCTCTCTTAAATTAAAATTAGCAGACTCCCAAGCCTTTCAACATGCCCAAAAAGTCCTTCAATGACAACATCAGCTTGAGGTCCAGTATCTTATTACTTAAATCAGGTCCTGGCATAAATGAAGGTCCCATGATGTGGCTTCTCAAGTACAGCTCCTAGAGTATAGTTCCTCTCCATCCTAAAACTATAAACTAAAGAGATACATTATCTGCACCCCTACACACCCAACTTCCAATGTCAGGCAGGCATTACTCTAGATTCCCTTTCCTCATTCAAAAATGGGGAAAGCAAGAGGCATATGGAAGTCATTGGCCCATAGCAATTTTGAAATCCAGCAGAGCAGATGTTAATCATTTCTGATAGGGACTCACTCCTACCACTACCCAGAAATGATACTCTATGTTTCTTCAACACTTCCTGGAACTCTTGTTTGTTGGATCACCCAGTTCATTACGACCACTTGCTATTTTCCAGGTTATCACAAGTGACGGAATTTCTAAACTTTTTACCATTACATAACAAAGAACCTCTTCTCTCAAGTGTCTTACTCTTACTTTTATTTTTTTAGAGATAGAGTCTCACTTGTCACCCAGGCTGAAATGCAGTGGCATGATCATAGCTCACTGTAACATTGGACTCCTGGGCTCAAGTGCCTCAGCCTCCTGAGTAGCTAGGACTACAGATGCACACCACCATCCTCCACTAATTTTTTAAAAATTTGTTGTAGAGATGGGGTCTCACTATGTTGTCCAGGCTTGTCTTAAACTCTAAGCCCCATGTGATCCTCCCAGCTTAGCTTCCTAAAGTGTTGGGATTACAGGCATGAGTACCTGACCCTCCTCACTTTCTTTTAAGCTCTTATTACATCCTTATCGCAGCCATCAGGCTTCTCTTGAAGTGAAGTCTCCTGAAGTCCCTTTAACCTATCGTGCACCCTCTCCTCCCAGCTTCTGCCCAAATCCAGTGCCAAAGCCACTCCCACATTTCTTACGGCAGCACCACATTTCCAGGCACCTAAATCTACACTATTTCTACTGCTGTATAGTAAATACCCCAAAACTTGGTGACTTAAAACAATAGTAATCATTTATTCTCTCTTACGTATGGGTCAGGAATCCAGGAGTGGCTTGGCTGGGTAGTTCTAGTTCAGGATGTCTCATGAGATTGCAGACATATATCAGCTCAAGCTGCAGTCATCTGCAGGCTTGACCAGGGTGGAGAATCCTTTTCCAAGGTGGCTCATTCACATGGCTGGTGAGTTGGAGCTGACTAAGGGCTTATGTTCCTCTCTATGGGAGCCTTTCAATAGAGCTGTCTGATGATCCTCACAACAAGCCTCTAATGAGACAGGTAATCATCACCTTATCATACAAATACTGTAAAACTACAGTTGAGATGAGTACAACGAGAAGGATGTACTTTTGCTCATATGAGTGCAAATAAATAGTTGACCTAATCAGGAAAGTCATGGAAGACTTCCCTGGGGAGGTGATGCCTGGGCTGAGCTCTGGGGGATGAGCTCTTCTAACCAGACATAAAGAGAAGGAAGCCAAGCACAATGGCTTATGCCTGCAATCCCAGCACTTTGGGAAGCCGAGGCAGGTGGATTACCTGAGCTCAGGAGTTCGAGACCAGTCTGGACAACATGAGAAAACCCCATCTCTACCAAAAATACAAAAAAATTAACCAGGTGTGGTGGTGCACACCTGTAATCCCAGCTACCTGGGAGGCTGAGGTGGAAGAATTGCTTGAGCCCAGGAGGTAGCGGATGCAGTGAGCTGAGATTGTGCCATTGCACTCCAGCCTGGGCGACAGAGTGGATCTCATCTCAAAAATTAAATAATAATAATTTAAAAAGAGAAGAGTGTTACAGGAACAGGGAACAGCATATGTTAAGGCTCTGAGGCAGGAAAGAGGATAACTCTTTCTAGAACCTAATGAAGGCCAGTGAGGCTGAGGACAGAGTGAGGTGGAGCAGGGGAAGATTAGGCTGGAGATAGAGAGAGAAGAGCCAGACAGGAGATGAGGACATAACATCCAACCCTTTCATTTGTGTAACAGTGGAAACATCTCAGCATATCTTTTTACATACTCTTATTTTGACTTTCACATTCTAAGTAAGAATGCCAGCACGTTCCAGTGCACACACTGGAACTCAGAGTGGTTAAGCAAATAAGTACAGGTCACATTGCAAGACTGAGACCAAGGTAAGACTTATTTTCTCACTAAAATAACCACATTGTGCCACCTCCCTAAAAAGAAATGGCCCCCTTCCTAACTTTCCTTCTCCCTTAGTAGTGCATATGTGGTAATGCTTGTCTAGGAATTGCCAGTATGTCTTTACTAATCATGGTTGCACCTGGCACCCACAAAACCTCCTGGAGGTGCACATATTTCCCCGTCATAAAGAGCTTCCCTCTCCCCCTCTTCATATCTATCCTTACTCCGCACCACCCCAGCACCCCTGCCCGCACCTAGCAGCCAGGGGCTACACTTCCATCAGGAAGTAACAGGTCAGGCAAGCTCATAGTCCATGGCTATGTAGGCTATTGCAGGCTGGCTTCCTCCGTCCCAACTCCAGATGTGTTTCTAGTGGTGCCCAGAGCTTCCTGGAAACCCAGATTGGGGTATCTTCAGAGCCCATGCAAGCAGAGCAGTGTGCTCATCTGAATAGGTTCTAAGGCTGAAGTCTCCTTCTGTGCATGGCCTGCCTCAGCAGCTGCTCCTTCGAGCTCCCCCAGTGAACCTTCCAGGCAGATAAGAAGTGACTGTGAACAGGATGGAAGCGAACGCCACAGCTTTGCTATCTGCCTCTTGCTAGGTATGCGGGCATTTTGAAACACAGGGAAGAACGCATTTTCACCTCCCTCATTTATAAAGGCACTGACACTACTCTTGGCATTGTCTTCTCAGCCAATGGCGTCCAGGGTACTGAGAGATGAGACAGCACCCAGCTCTAGACCTTGCTACTGAATAATTCATGCTTCTAATTTTTTTCCTCTTTTGATTTAATTTTTTTTTCTTTTTTCTTTTCATAAAGACAGGGTCTCATTCTGTTGCCCAGGCTGATCTTAAACTCCTGGGCTCAAGCGGTCCTCCCACTTTGGCCTCCCACAGTGCTAGAATTGCAAGCATGAGCCACTGTGCCCAGCAGTTCTAACTGCTGACAATCTGATAAGTGCAAAAAGTAACTTTCTGTTCTGCTGCTTTCATTTGCACTTCTCTACTTTCTATTAAAACTGGGCAACACCTGTATGTTGATTAGCTGTTTGCCAATTGTTCTTCCTTCAAGGACTCCAGCCCCTTGGAAGTGGAGCCTCTCCAGGTGTGTTTGACGAGTTGGGGTGGAGCAGAACTCTCCCCTCCCTTGTTATGCATACTGCACTTCTGTTCACACAGCCTGACGACTGGACACTGGGCACGAAGAGCTCACAGAACAATGCCCCAAGCTGCCATTCCCCTGGGGGTGTCTGATGTTACCTGGAAATGTCATGTTGGCATAGCTAGTGGGGACCCGTTTTAAGCTTGGGACCAAAGGTCCTCCCTCCTGGCAGTAGGATAGGAATGACACAGCAGAGGGAACGCAGAGAGCCTTTGGCAGCTGCAGCCTCACATAGGCACAGTGTGAGGTGCAGGGCAGACTTGAGAGCCCTCCAGAGGAGCTACTTACTGAATGGGCTTTGAGCCAGAGCATGAGCAGAGGACAAGAGTTCTCTGCACTCAACGTTGAGGCCAACCAGGTCCACCTAGGTCAGATTTTTGAGCAGGCCAGGACTGGGGTGGGGCAAGTGAAGTACTTAGGATATAAAATTTACAAAGGCACTGACTCTCAGGGCTCAGCCTGTACTCGCACAGCCCTGAGGGTGAGTGCCTCCTTACAATTCATGCCTAGGCACCTTTGCCTCACCCTAGTCCCAGCCCGGCCTGGGAGGCAGGAACGTGGTAGGGCCCAGAGGAGTCAGGACAGTCCCCTTGTCCATGAGAATCCAGGCTTAGCTCTCAGAGAGGAGGAAGTGCTGACTGGGAAAGGAACCCACTCTACCTCTTTTGTGGCTGTTTGTGTATTGTGAACTTTCTGTTGTTCTAAATCCAGGGTATTAGTTCAATGGTTCTTAACAACTCCTCTGGTTGTCTTTATAAAGTCCTGTGTCAGTTAGTGGGAGATAGAAACCAGTGTAGCTCTTTTCTTTTTTCTTTTCTTTTCTTTTCCCTTCCTTCCTTCCTTCTTTTTTTTTTTTTTTTTTTTTTTTTTTTTTTTTTTTTTTTTTTTTTCCCCTGGGGGGTTTCTTGGGGGGGTTTTTCACTCCTTCAAACTCTGACTCCCAGGTTCAAGCAATTCTCCTGCCTCAGCCCCCTGAGCAGCTGGGATTACAGGCATGCACCACCATGCCCGGTTAATTTTTGTATTTTTATTAGAGATGGGGTTTCATCATATTGGCCAGGCTGGTCTCAAACTCCTGACCGCAGGTGATCTGCCCACCTTGGCCTCCCAAAGTGCTGAAATTACAGGCCTGAGTCACTGTACCTAGCCCACTGTACCCAACCCATTTTCAACAGGAAAGCATTTAATACAAGGATTTTTTAAAAAACGGAATACTACACAGTCATAAAAAAGAACAAGTTCATGTCCTTTGCAGGGACATGGACGAAGCTGGGAACCATCATTCTCAGCAAACTAACACAGGAACAGAAAACCAAACACCACATGTTCTCACTCATAAGTGGTAGTTGAACAATGAGAACACATGGACACAGGGAGGGGAACATTATACAAGGCCTGTCAGGGGGTGGGGGGCAAGGGGAGGGAGAGCATTAGGACAAATACCTAATGTATGCAGGGCTTAAAACGTAGATGATGAGTTGATAGGTGCAGCAAACCACCATGGCACATGTATACCTATGTAAAAAACCTGCACGTTCTGCACACGTATCCCAGAACTTTAAGTAAAATAAAATAATAAGTAAATAAATAAACAAACAAACAAAAAAGCATTGGAAGGACGGGAGCAGCAGACTCCTGCCTGGGCTTCCAGGAATGTCTCTCCAAACACCACAGAACCAACCCACTGACAGAGTTGCTCCCTGTGACACAGCCAGGACGGGGGAGAATTGGGAGATCACCACTCTCTGTTCAAGAACACGGCCCCTTAGCTGTGGTCCAGGGATCAGAAGCCAGGGACTAGGGTCATAAAGCCATCACAGCTACTTTTCTCACCTTCAACAAGGCTGGAGCTTGGATGCAGAAACACTGGGGCAGAGGTCCCCTCATCTCCCACCTCTGCTCTCTCACAGAAAACTGCGCCAAACAACAGGAAGGGAGCCTCTGCCTCACTTCCACTTCACATCTCAGCTTGATGGCATCTGATTGGCAGAACAAAGTGTACTGTCAGAGCAATAGCTGCAAGGGAGTTTGAGAAATATCATTTTTATCTTCCCTACCATTACAGTCCAGGAAGACTCCATAGAAAGTGGTGAGAATGCTGGGGACCAGCGGACAATACCCAACTCAAGTCTCAAGTTTAAAGGCTCCTGCAGGTGAGGGAAGAGAAACTAGGGGACCTCATGCTATTTACAGGCACATCTCATATTACTGAACTCACTTGATCGTGCTCAGCAGATGTTGCAATTGTACAAATTGGAGGTTGTGGCAATCCTGCATACAGCAAGTCTATCAGAGCTATTTTTCCAACAGGCTGTGCTCACTCTGTGTCTCTGTTGTCACATTTTGGTAATTCCCACAATATTTCAAAGTTAGTCATTATTACTACATCTGTTATAGTGATCTGTGATCAATGATCTTTGATGTCACTATTGTAATTATTTTGGAGTGCCATGAACCACGCCCACAGTGAACTCGATAAATGTCGTGTGTGTTCTGACTGCTCCTACTGGCCAGTCCCTGTCTCTGTCCCTCTCCTTGGGCCTTCCTATTCCTTGAAACACATAAATATGGAAATTAGGCCAATTAATAACCCTACAATGGCCTCTAAGTATTCAAGTGGAAAAAAGAGTCACAGTCTCTCACTTTCAGTCAAAAGCTGGAAAAGATGAAGCATGTGAGGAAGGCATGGCAAAAGCCAAGAGAGGCGGAAAGCTAGACCTCTCACAGCAAACAGCCAAGTTGTGAATGCAAAGGAAAAATTCTTGAAGGAAATGAAAAGTGCTACTCCAGTGAACACACGAATCATAAGAAAGTGAAACAGCCTTATTGCTGACATAAAGTCTGAGTGGTCTGGATGAAAGATCAAATCAGCCACAACATTCCCTTAAGCCAAAGCCTAATCCACAGCCTAATCCTCTTTCAATTCTATGAAGGCTGAGAGAGCTGAGGAAGCTGCAGAAGAAAAGTTGGAAGCTAGCAGAGGTTGGTTCATGAGGTTTAAGGAGAGAAGCCATCTCCAGAACATAAAAGTGCAAGGTGAAGCAGCAAGTGCTGATGGAGAAGCTGCAGCAAGTTATCTAGAAGATCTAGTTAAGATGGCTGATAAAAGTAGCTACACTAAACAACAGATTTTCAATGAAGATGAAACAGCCTACTCTTGGAAGAAGTTGCCATCCAAGACTTTCATAGATAAAGAAAAGTCGGCTGGGCGTGGTGGCTCACTCCTGTAATCCCAGCACTTTGGGAGGCTGAGGCGGGTGGATCACAAGGTCAGGAGTTCAAGACCAGCCTGACCAAAATGGTGAAACCCCGTGTCTACTAAAAATACAAAAATTAGCCGGGTGTGGTGGCATGTGCCTGTAGTCCCAGCTACTCGGGAGGCAGAGGCAGGAGAATTGCTTGAACCCAGGAGGCAGAGGTTGCAGTGAGTTGAGATCATGCCACTGCACTCCAGCCTGGGCAACAGAGTGAGGCTCCATCTCAAAATAATTAAAAAAAAAAAAAAAAAAGAAAAGAAAAGTCTATGCCTGACTTCCATGGCAAAGGACAGGTTGACTCTCTTATTAGGGGCTAATGGAGCTGGTGACTTTAAGTTGAAGCCAATGCTCCTCTTTTACCATTACCCAAATCCTAGGGCCATTAAGAACAATGCTAAATCTGCTCTCCCTGTGCTCTATCAGTGGAACAACAAAGCCTAGGTGACAGCACATTGGTTTACAACATGGTTTACTGAATATTTTAAGCCCAATTTTGAGACCTACTGCTCAGGAAAAAAGATTCCTTTCAAAATATGACTGTTCATTGCCAATGGACCAGGTGACCCCAAAACTCTGATGGAGATGTATAAAGAGATGTACACTTGATGTTGTTTTCATGCCTGCTAACACAACATCCATTCTCAGCCCTTAGGTCAAGGAGTAATTTCAACTTTCAAGTCTTATTATTTAAGAAATAATTATTTTAAAGTTTTAGTCATCATAGATAGTGATTCCTTGGAAGGATCTAGGAAAAATAAATTGAAACCTTCCTGGAAAGGATTTCCCCTTCTAGATGCCATAAGAACATTTGTGATTCATAGGACGTGGTCAAAATAGCAACATTAACAGGAGTTTGGAAGAATGGAAGAAGTGGATTCCAACTCTCATGGATGACTTTGAGGGCTTCAGACTTCAGTGCAGGAAGTAACTGGAGAAGTGGCAGAGATACAAAATGACAAGTGCAGCCTAAAGATGACATTGAATTGCTGCAATTTTATGATAAACCTTCAGCAGATGAGGAGTTGCTTCTGACAGATATGCAAAGAAAGTGGTTTCTTGAGGTGGAATCTACTGGTGCTATGAACATTGTTGAAATGACAACAAAGTATTTAGAATATCACATAAACTTAGTTGATAAAGCAGGAGCAGGGATTAAGAGGACTGACGCCAATTTTGAAAGAAGTTCTGCTGTGGATAAAATGTTGTCAAAAGCTACAGAGAAATCTTTTTTGAAAGAAAGAGTCAATTGATGCAACAAACTTCATTGTTTTTGTCCTTTAAGAAATTGCCACTGTCATCCCAATCTTCAGTAACCACCACCCAGATCAGTCAGCAGCCGTCAACACTGAAGGAAGACCCTCCACCAGCAGAATGATTATGATGACTTGAAGATTCTGATGATCGTTAGCATTTTTTATCAATAAAGTATTTCTAATTAAGGTATGTACATTGTTTTGTAGACAATGCTATTGCTCACTTAATAGACAAGAGTATCATGCAGACATAACTTTTATATGCACTGGAACACCAAAACAATTGTGTGACTTGTTTTATTGTGATATTTGCTTTATTGTGGTAGTCTGGAACCAAACCTGCAATATCTCTGTGGTGTGCCTGTGTTAGAGTAGGGACCTGGTGCTCAGGCATGGGCAAACCTGCCCACGGAGCCCCACTGCCCCCACCTCACAGACCTCTGCCTTTGCCAGGCTACTCACCATCCACAGGCCGCACGACTGATCAAGGCCCAGATGACCTTTCATTTGCAAGCACTTGAGCATGCGCAGGAGAATTCAGCAGTACAGGGCAGCCTGTGGCAAAACCATGCCTCCCTTCACCCCAACCCAGATCCCAGACTCTGGAATCTCTGGAGACTGAAACTGCAAATAAATATGTGACAAGTCTGAGGAGTTTGCCTCCTTCAAAGCATTAGTGTCATTGCTGCAAGTGTGTGGATTCTCCACTTGGTGGATTTGTGTCTGCCTCCGATTCCTTGCTTTGTTTTACCTAAGGGCTTTTCTAGTATCTTTGGCAATGAGATCTGGAAATGAGTTGGCATCTGGTCTAATCGTTTGGTGGAGTAAGTCTGGTTCCCCACCTGTTAGCTGGAGCTCCCTAGCTTCCTTAACATCTAGATCCGTGTGGCTGGAAACACTAACCCCTGCCTTATGGTTCAAGGTCTCCCCTGCGACTTCACTTGGTTAGGCCAGAGCTTAGGGCGCCAGCACGGCCTCGGCCTCCTGGGCCCTCCCTCATGCACCACGTGGAGGTATGGAGTAGGGCACAGGGGAAGAGAGGAAGAGAGGGCCCTGGAGGCTGAGTCTCTTCCCTGGGCAGCTCAAACCTGCCACATAGAGCATCAGATAGGACAGGAAAGACATCCTAATAAGGTTCTGAGCACACTGCATGACAAACATTCTAGGGCCACACTCTCATTCTTTTTTTCTCTCCCACTTAGAAAAGTGGCAAAGTAGCACCACACTCTGCTTCCTAAAGGCCTTCCCACTTCACCCCGTCCCCAAAACCCACCACACATTTCTCACGGGCTCTGCCACCCATACAGCATCCTAGTGTCTCATCATCTTTCTGGCTACTGTCTTCCTCCTTTTTCTCTGTTTTGGTTTCCTTTCTGTTTTTTTTTCCTTAATCTCCCATCTCAGGAGCAAAAGTGAGAAGGTTTCCATCTTCAGCAGCAAGCTAGCTTATTCTCTGGGAGTCCAGCTGGCGCGTTTGCCCTCCATGTCTCTCTCTCCAGTCCAGTGACTTATTCAGAAAGTGTCTCAAAGTCAGTTCCCATTCCATGTGGAATGTTAGTTCCAGCTGTTGGGACAGTAAATGTTTCACCTCATTACTAATGTGTGTATACACACACACACATTACATATAGCTGTAGCTATAAAATCACATATCTCACTATCTTCATATATAGACAAATTGTGCCTAAGCAGTCCTTATGAGCAATGTTTTAAATGATGCACTAATTGTCATATCTTCATAAAACTAACATGACTGGCCCTCCCTTCTCTGGTTCCCCTTCTCACTCCCTTCCTCCTACACCGTTACCTTTCCGCCGTTGCAACTCCCATCCCAGGTGTGCTATATAGCACACTAGGTGTAAATAGTTGTCATCCTGAGAGCTGAGCAAGGCAGCTATGCTTGACCATGTGTGTTCCCAGGGGAACCCCAGTGCCATCGAGGCTGTCCTGTAAGGACCGTGAGGGCTGGCCCCTCGCTGATCTGTGACTTGTGGTTTCTTCTAGATGAGTCAGCCAAGGTGGGGATGTGAAGTGAATCAAGCAGATGTGTGTCAATGATGCTCTGGAGAATGATGCCAGCACTCATGGCTTCACACAAATCAGCCCCAGAACTCCTGGCTCTAGATGTACATCCAGGCCAGGCTCTCCCAACCCCAGCACAGTTCAGATAATATGGACTGCCCTGTACACTGAAGGACGCTTAGCAGCATCCCAGGCCTCTACCCACTGGATGCCAGGAATACCCCCAAGCCCTCAGCTGGGACAACCAAAAATGTCTCCTGATATTGCCAAATGTCTCCCTGGAAAGTAAAAATCACCCCTCAGCTGAGAATCTGTGCCCTATAGCTGTATAGATAAATATTGTGTATACAGCAATGTATACATACATACAAACAATTAAATATTTATATGTCCTTATTTTAAGTTGGCATCTGATATAAACTTTTCATTCAATCAGCATATGCACAAAACAGAAATGTGACATATTTGCTTCCTTTTCTTTTAAAAATTAATGTCATCTGTGATAATAGTGACATTTGTGATAACTAAATAAATAGAACCATCATATATCTTTCTGTGAAATTGGCATTGAAGCAGCAGTGAGAAGGGGGTTTTGGAGTGTCAGTTGCCTTCCCCTGGACCCACCATGGCTCCTGCCTCCTGGAGCTTTGAGAACGCAGATGGACAGTATAAACCAAAAATAAAGTTCTAAGCACCCCCAGCCATCTGAATGGACCCCTCCTCTTGGCCAAGGGCATTCCAAAGTTAACCTGAAAAACCAGTTCAGGACATCATGGGAACAGAGAGCTGGACATGCCTCATTATACCATCCTCCCTTTTGGAATTACTGATAGAGGACTCTTTAAATCTGATAAGAAACATTTACAGTCTATTCTTGGCTGGGGGCAGTGGCTCACACCTGTAATCCCAGCATTTTGGGAGCTGAGGCAGGTGAATCATTTGAGGTCAGGAGTTCCAGACCAGCCTAGTCAACATGGTGAAACCCCATCTGTACTAAAAATACAAAAATTAGCCAGGCGTGATGGCAGACACCTGTAATCCCAGCTACTCAGGAGACTGAAGCACAAGAATTGCTTGAACCCAGGAGGTGGAGGTTGCAGTGAGCCGAGATTGCACCACTGCATTCCAGCCTGAGCAACAGAGCAAAACTTTATCTCAAAAAAAAAAAAAAAAAAGAAAGAAAAGAAACATTTACAATCTATTCTCTCTGAAGCCTCCTACCTGGAGGCTTAATCTGCATGGTAAAACTTTGGTCTCCACAACCCCTTATCGTAAACCCAGATATTCTTTTCTATTGATTCTAAGTCTTTAGATAATAATTCTTTCAACCAATTACCAATGAGAAAATCTTTGAATCAGGTTGTCCCACCTTTCTCGACTGAACCAATGTACATTTTACACATATTAATTGACGACTTATGTCCTCCTAAAATGTATAAAATCAAGTTGTAGCCTGACCACCTTGGGCACATGTTCTCAGAATCTCCTGAGAGCTGTGTCACAGTCCATTGATCACTCACATTTGGCTCAGAATAAACCCCTCCAAAGATATTACAGAGTTTGACTCTTTTCGTTGACAACAGTTAGGGGTCCTAGTCACTTGGCATTTGTATTCTCTAGCCAAGACACCTCAGAGATCCCTGTGCAAACCAATTCAAAGGGGAAAGGAAAGATGAGCTGATCTTCAGTTACACAGGATTGCTATCTACATCAGCCCCAATATAATACATTCTCAAGATAGGATATATTATGGTGCAATAAAACATAATCCAAAAAACTGCAGTGGTGTAAGGCATTCCAGGTCTGTTTCTCTCTCATCTTCATGGCAATTACAGGTCATGCTCTGTGTTGCTGTTATCTCATTCTGGGGCCCAGGCTGGCTAAGCAACCACACTGGGGAACATGAGGAAGTACATACTCACTCGGAAAGTGCCTGCCTCAAAGTGGATGTCACTTCTCTCACATTTCATTGACCAAATCAAGTCACATGCCCATGCCTGAGTTCAACAGGTGCCTCCTGCAGAAGGAGGACAGGGAATTGATGGACAGTCATAGAGCTCAGCACACTTGCTTAACTTCTCTACTCAGAGGTTCCTTCAGTGCCTCCCAGCACACTAGGGCCCCACCCTATCCTGTCTGATGCTAACCCTCTTCTCTTCTTCAGCTGGACATTTTCCAAAGTCTCTCTCCTCTCCCACCCCTAGCTAGTAATAATTTTCAGAATCTTCATCATTAGCCACCATATCTCCACCCCCTTCCATTCATCAAAGATAATCAAGACATCATTTTTAAACCCAAAGTCTAAGGTTGCCTTCCAATTCTGGACTCACAGGACTTATTTCTCAGGACTGTTTAAAAAGAGAGCTTACAGCACGGTTTCTAGGCAATGGCACTCTTGACATTCTAGACTGGATAATTGTTTGTTGCAGGGGGTTGTCCTGGTCATTGTAGGATGTTTAGCAGCATCCCTGGCTTCTACCCACTAGATATCTGTAGCACTCCCCAAGTTATGACAACCAAAAACATCTCCCGATTGCCAAATACTCCCTGGGAGGAAGGGGACAAAATTGCTCCCAGTTGAAAACCACTAGTCTACAGAAGTTCCAGCCCATTGCTGCTCCTGGCTAATTATTTATTTATATTACATGAATCTACTGAGTACTTGCTAAGTGTCCACCCCTTCATCAACAAACACATACTGGGCACCTACTTCAGACACTGGCTGAAGGCAAGAGGTGCCAAGATCACATAGGTGTGGTCCCTGCCCTCCAAGCACTCATATTCAGTGCAAGAAGCCAGCAGACATGTTAAAACATAAGTTCGGCACAATATAATACGTTCATGGCTCTGTGAGCAAATTGCCATGTGAGCTCAAAACAGAAGTTTTTGGCAGGGAAAACTACACAAAGAAGTTAAGACCACTGCAAAGTAATGATGCTTCATGTTTATACCATACTTTGTGATTTGCAAAGCACTTTCGCATATGTTAACTGCCTTGATCCTGAAACAACCTTGAGAGGTGGTTGTTGCTCTCCCCATTTTGCAGATAAGCAAAGTGAGGTTCAAAAGGATTCAGCGACTTCCCTAGATCGCGCAACAATTGAGTGGCAGAAGTGGGACTAGTTCTGCCACTAGTTGGGTGCCCCAACTCCAAAATTGTTTTCTCCTGTTCCCCTGCAGAACTTAGGAAGGCTGCAGGGAGCTGAAGGGCCATTGATGCCACAGCAGGACAATCATACTTCCCACACCCATGTACCCAAGGCGAAGGTGCCTGGCCTCGAGCAAGATTAGGACTGTTAGATCAGGAACATGGAATGTAAGGAGAAGAGAAACAGTCAACTCTTTCCATTTCAAAATAGAACTTCGGTACTCATAGCAGAGGCAAGTTCTTGAAAGATAAGGCTTTTGATCTGCAAAAACTGTTTTTTTTTTTTTTTTTTTTTTTTTTCAGTTCTAAAAGCCTAGTTTTAGCATCATCAGAAGCAAAGCTCTGAAGGAATTGGGGCATAAAGTCTAGATTAGAAAAAGGAGAGCTGGAGAACCAGACTGCCATGCTGCCGAGATTAGACATGGATAACTAAGAGGGGTGGGGTGGGCGGAGGCAGAGGTGAGAGCAGCAGAAGGAGCTACTGATATGTGAGGCGGGGACAAGGAATCACATGCTTGACTCCTCCTGTGGTCCAATCTCAGTGGGACAGGAAGTATCAGACCCAGAAATCTCAGGCCAGTTTGGGAAACAAGAAAGGAGGGGCCTTGGGATGATAGCAAACCTTAGAGGGAGCTCCCTGTCCAGTGGAGAAGCCCAGACATATGGACCCAGAGAGTGCCACTCCCTCAGCCTGGTGCAGAGGGAATAGATGGCTTCTCCATGCCCACAAGGAGCGGGGCAGAGGGGTTACCTGAAAGGCAGAGCCTCGCAGGGGACTCACAACAACGGGAGAGGATGTCCTGTGAGATCAGATGAGGACACTGTCATGTCCCAGCTGATGCCAGCCAGGAGGGGAACAACTGTCTGAACACCACACTGGATGGCAGATCTCAGCAGATGTTGACAAGTGAGTCTCATTGGAATGAGATGGAGAACAACACAGTCCAACAAATATCCAGAGACTCACTCCGATTGGAAAAGGGCATGTCACAGGTCCAAGCCCACTGAACCAATCACTGTGGTCAGAAAAGTGAGTGTTTCAATTGGAGGGAGGCTCTTCTTGCTCCACGTATCTTCTTTCTCAGTTTCTCCCCCCAAAGGCAACCACTGTTTATGGTTTCTTGTGTATCTTTTCAGAATGAGAAGTTCTCCATTTACACTAACTCATCTATGTGTATGTGGTCCCTCACTTTCTTTACTCAGTGTCAGCCTACCATACACACCCCATTACACTTAGGTTTTTGACCTAACCCATTCTACAGACTTTATATCTGCTCTTATGAAAGCTGCCAATGACCTCCATGTCATCAAATACTCTCTACTACTCCACAGCTGAGTAGGGGAGCCAGGTGGTGCCAGGAGAATCCATTTCTCCTGACTCATGGTCCTGTGTTCTGTCCCATGCCCATGCCTGCCCAGCACCCCCTGGCCACCATCCTGTATGAGCCAATCACGTCCATCTAAGGCACAATCTGGAGACAGATGTGAAACCACATCCCCCCAAACCCCATCACAGCACCTGAGCCCAGTAACCTGAATACAAGCCTTCCTGGAAACAGGGACCTAGCCAACACCCTCACCACTCAAAGTGGGGTCCAAGGACCAGCATGAGCAGCAGTATTGTCTGGGCACTTTTAGAAATGCAACATCTTAGGCCCTATGCAGAATCCTGGTCTTTATTTAAACAAGATTCCCCAGGGGGATTCTTGGGCATATTTAAGTTTGAGAAATGCTGGTCTACCTACCTTCTTCTGAGCACTTGGTCTTTTCCAGCCCAAGAGGCTTCCAGTTCACAGGCTGTTCCTGCACTTTGCTGCTGATATAAATACTCTCATCGCTGCTGTATTGGGTTTACATTTAAGGATTCCCAAAATACACCTGGCCCTTGTGTACACAAAGATGCTAGTGGCTCTGCAGGTTGCAAGGAGGTGAATTAGGGAAACCCTGATCCTTTTTTGCCATCAATGGCCAGAAAAGGTCTGCAGGGGCCTCTTAGATATTCCTGCTCCTGTGCTTCCCTCACCTCCTGGCGCGTGATGCCTGCTTGCCTTTCCCCTGAAATACTGTGTTTATAAACAAAGCCACATATGAACCCATAAAGGGAAGTCTAAGTGGGATCCCTGCACTACAGGGCCCAGCATCTCCTACGGAGGCAGCTGATTCTCAGGAAGTGATGAAGGAGCCATCCAGAATGGTCAGCCCTCTCCCTTGGGGCATTTTGGATGAAAAGCCACCCTCCTGGAGTACAGCAGAAAAGCCTCCCAGCTTTTACTGTGGTTCTTGGTTCCTATCCTCCAGCGCAATGTAATTTTTTAAATAGATGTCAGTCCCTATTTTTTTGATAAATGGCTGAGTTTTTAACACGTGGACATGTTATAGAAAAGAGCAGGTATGGTTCATGCGAAAGCTTGGTGAAAAAAAGAAAGAAAATAGGAAAGCTTTTATCTTCTCACTATTTAGCACAAAATTATAATGGTAGGAATACTTTCTAATTCCACAGCAAGGCAATGTCTACCCACACCATATGAGTCCATGAGAATGTGTGTTGACATTACTTAAAGGGGGTGTGGGAATGGGAGATGGGGTTGGGGTGTGTGGGAGGAGGTAGGCAGATTTGACCATTCGTGTTATTACTAAAAAGTTCAAATTAAAAACGAAGCAAAACAATGTACTATACCACTTCCTTATTTCTTTATTTTTTTGTTTTGATGGGATTTAACATAAAATAATGCTGACCTAGCTGAAATCTTCAGAATGTGAAGTCGACATCAGATCTCCATGCACCATATTTTTGACTTGCAAATGCCTTCCAAGAATAGCTGGAGTGTCCTTATTAAGCCCGGCTTGTGATGCATCCTTACTTAGCACCGTCTGCTCCAGCACTGTATAATTCATGGACTTGCCTTATGAAGTTAGGGAGGGATGGAAACCGTGACCAGCCCATGAACCCAAGCTGACACTTCAATTATTTTAAAAGGAACACAGAGAAAGCTGAAATCTGACCTGCCTCTCAGCCCCATCCTTGGGGACGCCCAGCCGGCCTTTCTTTAGCCAGGTTCCAGGTCCATCTGCATCAATGCTGGGGGCATCATATTCGGCCAAGGGAAACTGTCATCTTAGTTCCAGCCTTATACTCAGCGGTGACCCGGCATCTCTGGTGAGGATGGGGCAGCTCAAGAAACAAGCCTGAGGGTCCATGGTATTTAGAGTTGAGTTTCACTAATTTTAGCAAACAAGGATGAGCCTGATCATGGCAATAATAATCACTATAGTTACCATATATGAGCTCTTCCAGGCTGCCAAGCCCGGTACCAAGCACCGTTTAAGTATTACCTCATTTAAAGCATAGAGCAAAGTAGGAATTATTGTCCCGTTTTACAGAGGAAGAGACTGTGTCCCAGAAGCTGCCCTAAAGCCACGGATAATGACAAGAAAGTCCTGGATTCAAACACAGGTCTGTTGGGCCCCAAAGCACATGTTCTTAATGAGTGCTCTGCAAAGGGAGTGCCCTAAGGCCCAGGGCTGGGCACCATTGTCATATGGGAAGAAAATAACAGAAATGTTACATATGCTTTAAAATCTCATTTCAAAATTTCTATTTTTGCACATTTTCATACATATTGTTACAACTGAATGTACATAGTGAATGAACAAAGATATATTATGTTTTATATTGACTGACCTTATGCAGGGCACCCTTTCTCATCAAGACCACCCCGCTCATGGGGGCTTCCATTCCCCAGGGCAGGTGACCCTCTTATATGACCTTCATGGCCCATAACTCCATTGGTAATTACCCTTATTAGATTGTTTCTTGCTTTTTTTTTGTCCCCCCACTGCAATGGAAACTCCCCAGGAGTTTGGATGCTTCATGACTGCTGAGACCCAGTGCCTTGCACTGACGGTGCTCAGGCACATATATTGATGACGGTGTGGTCTGATTTTTTTTCTTAATTGTAAAGTTTTGAGGCCACTGCTCTTCACTCCTCCCTTGTAGTGATCCCTGACCAGGTTTTCCACCAATGGGCTCTAGGCAATCTGGCCCTCTCTCCTCAGGATCCTTTTTGAGATCCTCCTCTGAGACCTCTTTAGCCCCATGTGGACATCGGCAAGCTTGACTTCCCCAACGGCCTGGCATACGAAGAAACAGATGCATCTACAATCTGAAGACTACTTCTAATTTGTGGTGGGAGCTCTGATCAGCCATGCACCTCCCTCGGTCTCAGCTTCCTTGTTTGCAAGCAGGAGGGGCTTTACCGTAGGGGCCTTGGCCCCATCAGGACCTGTGAAGCTGAGACTCCATGTCCAGGCGAAAACGTGCCCTCCTTATGTTTAGTTTCATAAGCCTGCAGCTTTGGGAAGGGGCCACACTCCTGCTGCTGCCCCTCCAGCCAGGTGTGTCACCTTCATGGTGATCCCGCCCCTCTCCAGGTCTCAGTACTTTCACCTGTTCTGAGTGAAGGAGGGGTTGTGGATTATCCTGGAATCTAATGAGCTAGGTATCGTGCATACCCTTGGAAAATTCACAAGAACTCTCTAGATGAACCTCACATTCCTCGGCTTCTGTCATCATAGATCCAATTTAGCAGATGGCAGGGGCTTCTGATTGTATTTCCTGAGCACCGTCAGTGCAAGGCACTGGGTCTCAGCAGAGATGAAGCATCCAAACTCCTGGGGAGTTTCCATTGCAGTGGGAGGACAAAAAAAAAAGCAAGAAACAATCTAATAAGGATAATTACCAATGGAGTTATGGGCCATGAAGGTCATATAAGAGGGTCACCTGCCCTGGGGAATGGAGGCCCCCATGAGCGGGGTGGTCTTGATGAGAAAGGGTGCCCTGCATAAGGTCAGAAGAAGAGCTGTCTGAGAGGAGGAAACAGTCAAAGCAAAGGCCTGGGGAAAGAATGTGTTTGGTTTAGTCAAGGGACAGAAGAAAGTGCAGAGTGGTTGGGGCTAAAGGAGCAAGGTCGGGATGTAGGCAGGGCTGTATGTACAGCTAGGTGATAACTCAGTGCAGAGAAAACACCACCCATGGGTACCAGCACTCCTGCCCCAGACAGGTCCAAACTCCCCTTCGAGATACCTGCTTGATTTGAGCATCCAAGGGAGCCCTTGCCACTTAATACTAAAGACTGGGAGAACTAAACTGGAAGCCCAGATCGTGCAGATGGCTCACCCCATCCCACCCCTGGCTCCCTGACTTGGGAGGCTCTCTTCTCCCCACCTCCACGTCTCTCTTCCATCAAAAGAGGGTCTGGCAGCTACTGCTTTGGTGGTGATTGAGATGTGCCTGGCAGCATGTCTGCAGCGACCATCTCCTGGGCTGTGCTCTGCCCCTGTAGTCAGCCACCCACCCTCGCTGGGCTTTGAAGCCGGGAGCTCATCTTGAAGGGTTTCTCCCTAGCTCGAGGCAGGCTAACCAGGGGAAACCGGTGTCTCAGCTGAGGTCCTCTCCTCCTTCTGGGTGTCTGGAAGCACCAACAAACCCTCAGCTCTCAGGGTTAACAAAGTCTGGAGGCAGGGCAGGGACACACAGACTGCAGTGTTCACAGCCACCACCCAAAGTGAGTGACACAGAAACACAGTCCCCTGTGTGCCTATCAGCCAGATCCAGCCCCTACACACACAGGGCCCAGGGAGAGGCAGGCTTCCTCCAGGAAAGGAAGGCTGGGTCATAGTTGCTGGGGGTGAGAGGGCACCCCAGAGATGCCCCACAAAATGAGCAGGCTGACAAGAGTAATCCCAGTTCATATTACGTACCCACTATGTGCCAGGCTTCACACTGGGCTCTTGACACTCAAAGTTCCTTACCTTACCGCACCTTCACTCAGTGAGCCTGAGACTCCATGGTTAGTACCACCCCATTTTATAGATGAAGAAACTGAGGTTCTGAGAAATAAACTAACAGCCCTAACTGCGCTAGGAAGTGGCTGAGGGGAGTTGGAGCCGGCCTGCTGCCTCTGCCCCGTCTCTGCCTCCTCAAGGCCTAGAGTCTGTGCTGACCCTTTGCAGAGGTCAAGCCTAGGTCAGCTGCATGGGGTGCAAGCAAGGACATGATCTCTATGATTGATGAGCTTACAGTCAAATTGCAGAGACAAGAAAGCACTCAGGAAATGATTCTAGAGGAGGAGAATGTGGGGCTGAATAAGGGAGAAAAGCGCATTGAACTTGGGAGTCATACAGACACGGGTGGGGACCTGAGCCCTCTGAACCTCAGTTTCCTCACCTGTAAAATGAGCGTCATCCTGAGTCCTGCTCAAGGTGGTCCTAGGTCCCCATGAGTGCTGGCACAGTACTCAGCGTGCCATGAGAATTGTACAAATGTTTCCTTGCTTCTTTCTTAGCATTATTTTTCTATTCCTCAAAATAAGTGTAGTAAGACTTTGGAGAAGGAAGGACTCCATGTGGCCTAGAATAGTCAGGACAGGTTTCCTAGAGGAGCTGGGACCTGGGCCTCCCCTGGACTTGCTGCATCTGATCTCAAGCAGAGCTGAAGGTGTCATTATTTGCCAAGTATGCCATTGTTCTGAGATTCAGTTTCCTCATCTGTAAACGGAGATAAGCGTAACTAATTTATCAACAGATCACACACACAGAGCTGTCCAGCAAGATGGAAGGAAGCAAGGAACCCAGAGATTTGGGTCCAGCCAGAGTTCTGCCACTATGGTGTTAGCCTAGGCAGGTCACATTTTGTCTATATGATTTTGTCTCCTCATCTGTGAAATGAGAATTTTTTATTTTGAAGTCACTAGGTGAGTCACTTCACCTCCCTAGAAGCTGCTTCCTCATTGGTAAAATGACCTAGTTGTAGTTCTCTACATTTTTTCCTCTTGAGTTTAAAGCCCCTGTGGCTTGGATTCTAAGCTAGTGCCCACCCTGTCCCCATACCCTCTCCACCCACCATGCCAGCCAAGATGATACACCCTTGGGGAACTCTGTTCAGGTCTGGAGAGAGAACAGAAATTCTTCTGGGCCGTATCCTCTTTCCAGATGGCCTTTAAGAGAAACAAGAGGGACAGGTAACAAGGAGGAAGAAACTGACCTTGAAAACACTATGAAACGTAAGCCAAACTCTCCCAGATAGCTGCCGGCAGGGTCCCCCACCACAGCGGCCCCCATCAGCTACAGAGGCACTTCAGAGCACTTCCTGTCTCATTTGGGGCAGGGCTGGCCAGGATGCTCGTGCAGCCCAACCCCAGCCTGGGTAGGGTGCTCTGACCACAGGCCGGTCACACGTAAGGGCAAACAGAGGACTGTTTTTGATCAATGGTTAGGAGCCAGTGGCAGGTGACAAAACCTGGTGAGCGTGAGCAGCCACAAGTGGGCCCTGGGCTCCTGGGCATGGAACTCTCCCCACTCTTGGCTTCCCACTTCCTGGGGTGCATTTCTCTCTTACAGCCCCACCCCACACCACCACCCTCACTCAGTGGCAAACTAAACACTGTCCCTCCTAGCCGGACAGGGGTCTACACCTGGGACACCGTCAGTGGGGTATTAGGGTTAGGTCGTTTGCCAAGTTCAGGATTGGGACACTCAGCTTTGAGCACCCCCTGGTATATGGAGGGCTCCTCAGAAAGGGAGGTCTGGAGACTTATGGCCCAATTTCCCTAGTCTCTAGAACAGAGCTCCACTTCCTAGGGAGCTTTCTCCAGTGCCCTCCCCTCCAGCACTATCTTCTTCTCAGGAGGAGGGGAAAAGGCCACAGGAGGAAGTAGAGGAGGGTGGGCAGGAGCCAGCTGGGGGGTCAAGAGGGATCAGATGGGCACAGAGCCAGCTGATGGGGCTGCACACACCAGCCTCACCCTCTTTCTGCCTCTTCCCTCCCCCTCCTTTCTTCCCTTCATAGACGTTAACTGAGCAGCTGCTATGTGCCAGCCCTGTCTGAGTTCCTGCATATGCACATCTGCCTCACACTCAGACTCTGCACTCTGGCCTGCTCTCCTGCTGAGGCAGAGGGACCCTGTGGCGAGGGAGAGCAGAAAGAGCTCCTCAGCCTATGAACCTGGCCACTACCACAATTTTAGAAATGTGGTCACTGAGAGTCACTGAGGGCCTGAAAAAAAGCCTTGCCCAAAGGCAACCCTCTTGGGACCAAGGCTCCTGCCTGCTGAGGCTGACAAGGTCCTGGCCAGGCAGCACAAATTCCATGCAGGGATGTCCCTGGGGCCCCTGCTGTGCACCCAGCACTGTGTTGGACTGTGGGGACACGGGGTGAGTCAGGCCTGATCTGGGGATGGGGACACAAACACACACAGAGTCAACTCACTCCTTGGTGCCTGAGGGGAAGCCCTGGCGCTGGAGGCACTGAAGAAATGCCCAATGACCTTTCATACCACAGAGGACACAAGCCCCCTGAGGTCCAGGGTACCATTGGCTTGTTCTGCTCTGTACCTGCATGT
The DNA here is from genome assembly GCF_009828535.3 of Hylobates moloch. NCBI lineage: Eukaryota > Metazoa > Chordata > Mammalia > Primates > Hylobatidae > Hylobates > Hylobates moloch. The sequence goes on from NW_026652289.1 coordinate 59,002,433, forward strand.
CACCATGGAGCCAGGAGCTGACCTCTGTTTTTGAATCATTAGCTCCTGAGTCAAGAGAATGTGGAGGAGGTGTCTGGGGGTGGGAGTCCAGACACTCATTCAGCGGCTGAGTGGCCCCTGTTCCACTCGGCAGCCCTACCTGCCCCCTCCCCAGCTTCCCCCTTTCCCAGCTCCCTCCCACCAGCACCGTCCTGGGCTCCCATTACTCAGGGTTCAAAAGACTGGAACATGAGCGACGGAATGTCAGGACAGCAGGGCAGAAGAGGGATTCAGGATAGACTAGGTCTTGCAGGGCCCCCACCCCCACCATGTGGCAGCCCAAGGGTATTGAGAAGCCTTATGGTGAGCATCCCAGTGCTGAGGTCCAGAGAGGTGCAGTGCCTTGCCCAAAATCACACAGCAAGAAGGGACAGCAGTAGGCCCAGAGCCCCCAGTCTCTGCTCTCATCTCAGACTCCACCCACTCTTGCACGCAGGTGGCTTCCCCAGCTGGTTCCACACGCTGGGTGGATGTCCAGGCCTAGCGTTCCTACAGCTCAGAGAGTGCCTGGTGGGGGTGGGGAATGGGAGGGTGCAGAGGGGGAGCAGGAGAAAACAGAAAGTGCCAGTGATTCACATTTCAAAATGTCGTGTTATTCCAGGCGCTTTCTCGCTTTGCCACCACCTTCATCCACCCCCCACTTGCCATCTTGAGAACCGGCTGCAGGGTGGCTGGGGCGGGGGGAGGAGGAGGCTGAGACCATCATCTAAGGAAGCTGTGTTTCCACCCTGCCCACTGAGAAGCCCGAGGGTGAATGAGCAGTCGGATGAGCACCGAGCTGGGAACCAAGGGGCCTGGGTGCCAGCCCTGGCTTTGGAATTGGTTGCTGGGAGACCCTGAGCAAGTCCCTAAGCCTCTCTGTACTTCCTTTACATACTTCCCCAGCACCTAAAATGGGGAAGTGGGAAGAGCTTGTGGCTCCCACGACTAGTTGCATATCAAAGCAAAACAAAACAGATTCTTGGACTGTATCCCCAGAGATTCTGATTCTATATGTTAGAGATGAGGCCTGGGAGTCTAATTTTAAAGCACACCCCTAAACCCCACCCAACCTGGTGATTCAATGCAACCAGTCTACTGAGGCGTGGTTAGAGAGCTCCTGGCTATATGCTTCCATGCGGTTTCCAATCATCTCCAGGACTTATTTACCTCCTCCAAAATGCCCTCCTGGATTTACCCAGCCCTACCTGCCACGTCTAACCCTCCTCACTTCTGGCCTTGCCTCCCTGCCCATACTCTCCTACGGCTCCTTAAAAGCATTTAGTCATTTGTGCCTATGTGTGCACGTGTGTGTGTGTGTGTGTGTGTGTTCTATGTGAGCTACATGAGCAAGACGAACCTCCCACACAGCACAGAGAAAGTTGCTCAGCACTGGAGCCAGCTAGCCCCACATTTGGAACTGGACTCTGCTGTGCAAGGTTGGGTGACCCTAAGGAAGAGCCCCAGCCTCCCTGGGCCTCCGTTTCCACATCCCTTAGAGGGCCTAGCCAGACCCTGCCTCACAGGGCCACATGTGAGCCCTCCACTAAGGTGGTGTACAAAGTACTTGCGGTGGCTTGGGGAGGGGTGTCAGTGGCCAGGAAAGCAAGCCGGGTGAATGGTGGACTCTCCCAGAGGGATGCATGCTACCCTGGGAGGTCTGGACTCCTTCCTTCAAGTGTGTGCCTTTAGGCAGATGGCTGCCAGCGTAGGTCCTCAATAAAGAACGGGTCCACCCCGTATCATTCGGGGTCCCCATAGGAAACAGAATTCCCCCCAGGTGGCTCAAATGAAGAGACACAGAGGGAGGGGCTGGTGACTGAGGTGGGCAGGGGTAAGGAAATCCAAAAGGGGTGGGGAGACTCCTGGACTAGAACAGCTGACAGCTGTCCGCAGCCCGCATCTACAGGGCAGGGCAGGATGTCATGGCCAGAGACCAGCAGGAGTGGGGGCCGTGGAGGAGGGGCCGCCCCACAGGAGCGCAGTCACAGAGGGAGGCAGCTCTTCCCAGAGACGCGCATCCCAGAGGGAGCAGCAGAGGAAAAATAGCCCAGCCCCTCTCTCCTCCCACCGCTGCTTCTCATTCTGGTATTTCCCGCTGGCCAAGCCCAGGCAGTGGTCAGAGGCATGGGCAGCCCTTAGAGGTCCCCTCCTGGGGCACAGAGCAGGGCAGAGAAGCAGAGACAGTTTGCCTGGCAGGTTGCCGGGAATAGCAGGGCAAACAAGCAGCTCCTCGGGCAGCCTCTGCTGCCTGGGCGTGGGAGGTGGGGCCTGGCTCATCAACCAGAAGATGGGTTTGAGCCTCACCACTGCCACAGACACAAAGGGCGACATCAGGAAGTCGCTTCTCTCCAGATCTCTGTTTCCTCATCCTTAAACTATAAGGGTTAAACTATCTGTCCTGAGCCACCTCTTCCAGGCCCGACCTGCACTTCTCCTCCCCTGCCTTTTCAAGAGAGGAGAGAGCCCTGCTGGACAGGAAAATGGGCTTGGAGAGGAGGGAAGCGTAGCAAATGGAAAATTAATTCTGGGCGGTAAAGAGCAGAGGCTGTTGTTTGTGATGTATAACTTACTCTTTGTGTCAAACTGTGTACTGTGTATATCAGTGGGATGGCAAGAAAACCGAGATCTATTACTTAGAGTTTAATCTGTTCTCCTTGTTGGAGAAGAGAGAGGGAGGGGGAAAGAAGACTACAACTTTAATCACAGGCCCGACTCGATGTGTCAAGCTGCTCTCGGGTGTGTTAGTAAAATGATGTCAGATCACAGGCTTCCCAGACAGCTCTGCACACTGCGGCTTTATCTGCCGAGCCGTAAATTAGCACACCTACTTTACGCTCTTCAGGTAAAACCAGTAATTTAGCTGAAAAATACACACACGCACACATGCACACAGAGCATGTCGGGGAGAGCTCAGGAGAGGGGGCTGCCCCCTTGAGCAAGAAATAGCTAAAAATGAGCAAACCGGGATGAAAATGACACCATGGCTGCGCCTCCTGTCATTAGCGCCTGGGCTCCTGGTGCCAGCCCCACAGCCAGCCCACCTTCCTTTCTACCTGCCTCAGTGCCTCCCCTACCCCCACCACCCCTTTTCGCCATGAACCGTAAATTACATGCTGACACCTTTAATTTGTGCAAAGTATGCCTGGCTGCGCCTGGCACCAGCAGCCGGCTGCTATAATAAGGTCAATCTATATTCATTGTCGCAGCACTTGATGTGCCAGATAACACAGGGAGGCAGCGCGGTGGTGGCTTCTCCGGGCTGGGGGGTGAGGTGGGGGTGCCCACTGCCTCTCTTCGCGGCCTGGCACCAGTTGGCTCATCACTTATGCATGGCATGAGCGATGTTATGATTTAGCTAATCACCATCAGTTATTCATCCGATGGCTGCCTAGAGACGACAGTAGCACACTCCTGCCTGCCCAAGCCAGAGAGGGAGGCCCCTGTCCACTCGATGCCACAGAAAGACCACCCAGGAGGTCTGATTGTCCTTTCTGGGGAGTGGCCCCAGAAAGGGAATAGCCCAGGATTATAGACTCTTAGGCTTGAGGAGGAGAAGCTGCTGAAGGTGCCCTGTGGGCAGGCAGGGTCACTGATGTGATGTCTCTAGATCCTAGGGCCCAGCCAGGAATGGGCATCTCACTGATATGTCACATGGCAGGAGCCCAGGCTTTGAAGTCACAGAGTTCCGGGTTCTAATCCCCACTCTTCCACTTCCAAGTCGTGAGAGCTTAGTCAAGTCACTTAACCTTTCTGGGCTGCAGTTTGTCAACAGCACAACAGGGAAACAACTCCATTCCTGGCAGGAAGAGTGTACAGATGCAAAATATGGAATGTGTCTGACATAGTAGGCACTCAGTCAATGGCAGCTGCTAGTATCACAGCCCTAGCGCATCTATCACATGCATGATTGGGTGAATGTCTGCTTTCAGTGGGGAATGCAGATTCAAAAGGCTCATAAGGAATAGGGCTGGGACCAACAGGTGAGCCCATTTGAGACAATACCCCCTGGCATGAGGTTATGTTGAGACAGGTCTCAGCTTCTGACATGTTTGAGTAAGAGGAGACCCAAGAAGCATCGAATCCATGGCTGAGGAAGGCCAGAGGCAGGCACAAACCAAGTTCTCAGCCTCGAGCAGGGTGGAGGCAAAAAATGAAGTTTAGTGGCCCCAGCTTATAGAGCTGAACGGACTTGGAGATTGTTCAGCACAACCCTTCATGCTAGAGATTGGGCAACAGAGGCAGAGAGGGAATTGGCTGGTCCAAGGTGGTCCAGCCAGTAAGGGGCAGGGCTGGAGTCCTGGCCTGGGCTTCTGACTTCATAGCTCTTCCTGTTGCTCTACAAGACAGCCCCAAAGAGGGGCAGAGGACCATCAGACTTTGAGGGGATGCCCTTGGGATTATCTGAGTCTTCTCTCTTCCTGGATGCCCAGTCAGGAGTGCACAACGTATGCTCCTAGCTCTGTCCACAGCCCTGTAGGCAGTGGGAGGGATGGGTCAAACCCTCAGCCTTCAGTGGATCCTCAGCTTCCTTAGCTGCACAATGGAGCCAAGAGCATCTGCTCCTAGGAGCTAATGAGAAGATTAAGTGAGACCACCTGGGCAGACCAGATGAACCGTCTTTTCCTTTCCAGCCAAAGAGCTTAGAGTCTAAAGAAGGTAGTCGGGCTGACAGCAGCCTAAGAGGTTACCTAAATCCAGCTGTGCAAAAGCAGCCAAGTCGAACAGTTAATTCTGCAGCCTGAAAACAGACTCAGCAAACACCTCACTGTCCCAGCACCATGCTGACTGTTCCACTGCCACACTTTTGTCCACTCTATTCCCTCCCCCAGGAAAACCCTGCCTATCCTCACAGCTCCCCATATCCAGCTCATCCGCCCAGGTCCCGCTCAGATCCGCTTCCTCCAGGAAGCCTCTTCTCTCTCCCGGGAATCAGTGATGCCCGCCCCTACCTGCAGCCCCCACCCCTTCCTGACTGAACGTGGGGCTCCCTCTCTAATCACAAGTGATTAGGCCCCACATTCGAAGCACTGGGTGAGTGAGCCATTATTTCAGAGCTAAGCAGCCTTAGGCCTCTCCAGGTCTGTACTGCTGAGCTGCAAAATGGACAGGCAAAGGTGGCGTGGTGTGTTCCCGGCGGCCCCAGGCATCACATTCCTGGGCAATTTTCCAGCAATGTTTGGGCTCTGAAGGGACCATAAGGGCCAGGCCAATGGGCATCTCTATGGAAACTGGTGCCACTAGGCTGAATTTCCCCCATCTCTCTGGCATTTGTTTAAAGAAATGCAAATGTTCTCACCAATCTGGGCTTGTGCCCTGAGGTGTCTTCCCATTGCAAGAAGGTAATGTCCCGGTCCCACCTCTGCCCAGCCCCTCTCTGCTCCTGCCCCCCGCAAGCCAGCCCAGGGCTGGTGGTTTTGTGCATCTTCCCATGTAACACAATTACACACACACCTGTGCTGCGGGTGCCTGCCAAGCCACAGCACGGTGTCCAGTGCTCAATCGCCCTCGAAATGTGTTTCTTCTCTTACCTGCAAAACTTGGACAGCGTGGAGGGCGGGGCCTCCCACCACAAGTGAGGCCATCAGCCTCCTACTACCAACTGGTGAGTCTGCCTGGCTGGGCACTCCACGCCCATCAGCCCAGGCACAGCTAGAAAGCTCCTGCAAGTCCAGGGCTGAGCCCACACCCCTCATCCCATAGCATCCTATCACCCACTCAAAAGTGACCATGACACCATTTTGCTTCTGAGGAACTTGAAACCACAGAGATGTGGAATCTAAGCCTCCCACAGAAACTGAGACCTCCAGCCTCCAGGAACAGCACCCTCTCTCGGTGCTGGGGACACAGACCCTATCATCACAAGCCGCCCATACCCTTAGCCTCTGTTTTCAACTCTCCCTAACTGACACCTGGCTGCCCCCAACACACCAGTTTCCCCTGTTTCCTCTCCCATGCCCCGACAGACCCTGGGATTGCCTTTTCCAAAACATTTGCCCTCCCTTTCCCTTTCAAAGGGCCATCCTCTCTGAATCCATGTCCATAGACTTTTCCTCTCACCACTGCCCCACCGGGTTGCACCTCACGTTCATCACAGACTTAACTGGCACATCTGCCCTGTCTTCCTCCCCACCCTCATCCTTTCATCAGTTTTGGTGACTTCAACATCCACTTTGCAGATCTACCCAGCACTGGGGCCTCTCGCTTCCTCTACCAGGTCAGACCAACCATCTGTCACCCTCCTCCCCACCTACTCCCACGGGCATCACATCTTGTACCATCATGAACACGGCACCATCCACACAATCTCCACTTCAAACATCCCACCAGGAGACCACCTGTCATCCTTCCAGATGACAAGTGATTCCTCCGTTTCACCAAGCCCTCCCACCCCTCACCCTCCTCTGTCACCACCATCAGCCCTCTGCCATCACATCCATCTTTCATCTTCTTTTCTCCCCTTACTTCTTCATACTTAAAGACCATGCTCAGCCTGGGTTAAATCCAACTACCCACCTACACAATGCCTGCACCCACACAGCAAAACAAAGGTAGAGAAAAAACAAACTGGCTTCCTCTAAATTCATAGCCTGCAATCTCATTTGGGCCCTGGTGTTGTTCCACAGCACTGCTACAGTTGTCTTGCACGATCCCATTCTCCAGAGCAACTGTCTCAGCCTTTCTCCTCTCCCCACACCCCTCACTACCCCCAGCCTCGCTTGCCTCATGCTTTTCTCAGGAAATAGCATAAATCAGAAAAGTCATCTTCCCATCGTGAAACCTGGCAGCCTCCCTCCTGCTCCTGTGGATGAAGGCCACTGCTCTGCCCAAGGCCATTCCCTCCATGTGGGTCTTGGATCCCACTTCTGTTATCTGAACCGTAGATACCTCCTCTTTCTGCACATCGCTTCCTCTTTCTCCATTAGGTCATCCACAGCAGGCTGCTCTAGGATCTCCTGTGATAAACGAACAGCTCCATTGGGCTCCACTTCTCTCTCCAGCTTCCATCTCAATGTTCTGCTCCCCTTCACTGCAAAAAGTGTTTAGAAAATCGTCTGCACCTCCTGCCTCCACTTTCTTTTTTTTTTTTTTTTTTTTTTTTGAGACGGAGTCTCGCTCTGTCGCCCAGGCTGGAGTGCAGTAGCACAATCTCGGCTCACTGTAAGCTCCGCCTCCCGAGTTCACACCATTCTCCTGCCTCAGCCTCTCCGAGTAGCTGGGACTACAGGCACCCGCCACCACGCCTGGCTAATTTTTTTGTATTTTTAGTAGAGACGGGGTTTCACCATGGTCTCAATCTCCTGACCTCGTGATCCGCCCGCCTCGGCCTCCCAAAGTGCTGCGATTACAAGCGTGAGCCACCGCGCCCGGCCTGCCTCCACTTTCTTAGTGGGCATTCTGTCCCCATAGCTTAGCTGATTCAGCATTCATCATGTCACCACTGACCCCTAAGTGTCCAGTTCACTTTCTTTTCCTTTCACTTGACCTTTAAGCAGTGATTGATTCAGGACCTCTTCCCACTTCCTATAATGCTTTGTACTTGGCCTCCACTGCTCCCTCTCCTGGGTTTCTTCCTACTCCCTGTCTGCTCCTTCTCAGTCTATTCGGCCAACTCTGCCACATGTCCCAGCCTCTATGTGCAGGATAATCTCAGGGCGAATCCCTGGGCCTCTTTCTTTTTCTTCTTTCCCAGTGGTCCCAAGATAACTTCATCCCATCCAATTGCATCAAATACCAGGTCTCTGTCATTGACTCCACGCCTCCATCTCCAGTCCTGGTCGCTCCTTGGAACTCCCAGGATGTGTATTCAACTGCAGAAGAATGACTAGGAGCCATCTCAAAATTAATACATATGGCTAAAACCAAACTCTTAGCTTTTCCTGCAAACTTGCTCCTCCTCCCTGCTCCCTAGACTTCCCACCTCTGTCAATGACACCACCACACACTCAGGTGCTTAAGCAAAATATCCCAGAGTTAGCTCGAATTCCCCTCTTCATCCCCCACACCCAAGCAATCAGCAAGTACCTGACCATCCCACCCCCAGCGCACATCCCAGTCTATCCACATTCCTCCTTCTCCCCATGGCCACCCCAATCTGGGCCAGCACCGCCTCACTGCTGGACTAAAGTCTGTCTCCTGGGCATCAGTGATGCCCTCCCCTACCTGCAGCCCACACCCCTTCATGACCGAACGTGGGGCTCCCTCTCTAACCACAAGTGATTAGGCCCCACATTAGAAGCACTGGGTGAGTGAGCCATTATCTTAGAGCTAAGCAGCCTTAGGCCTCTCCGGGTCTGTACTGCTCATCTGCAAAATGGACAGGCAAAGGTGGCTTGGTGTGTTCTCAGCAGCCCCAGGTATCACATTCCTGGGCAAAGTTTCCAGCAATGTTTGGGCTCTGAAGGGACCATAAGGGCCAGGCCAGTGGGCATCTCCATGGAAACTGGTGCCTCTAGGCTGAAGGAGGGTGGACCCCCCCAGGCCAGGCCCCTGCCTTCACTCTTGCCCTCCCAATGCACTCACCATGAGTCAGCCAGGGTCAGCTTTGTACATTGGAAATCAGGCCATGCCACTTCCCTGCTTAAAACCCTCCAGTGGCTTTCACCACCTTTTGAATGGAATGGAAACTTCTCATCCCACACAGGGCCCCCAGCTCCTACTCCCCTCCTGCTCCATCATCCATGTTGTGGCTTCTTCCCTCCTGCTCACAGGGCAGCATTCCAGACAGGAAGACTGGGAAGGGAAAAGGGCAAAATGGGGCCTGCCGGGGAGTTTGTCCGTTTTCATCACAATAATAATAACTGTTCTGGGATCCCCATCCAGGAGACATCTGCTTATAGCTCACTGGTGAGACCACATCACATGGACACCCATGGCTTTAGGAGAATTTGGGAAATAGAGTTTGTTTGTTCGTTCATTTTAGAGATGTGGTCTCTCTCTGTTGCCCAGGTTGGAGTGCAGTGGCACAATGATAGCTCACTGCAGTCTTGAACTCCTGGGCTCAATCGATTCTCCTGCCTCAGCCTTCTCAGTAGCTGGGACTAGAGGCATGCATCACCACACCTGGCTAACTGTTTTAAATTTTTCATAGAGACAGGGTCTCGCTATGTTGCCCAGGCTGGTCTCAAACCCCTGGTCTCAAGCAATTCTCTTGCTTGGCCTCCCAAAGCTCTGGAATATGTGTTTCTTTTCTTTAAGAGCTGCCTGTTGCTGCCCTAAATAAAAGTGGAGTCACCTAGTAAGGCAGAAATGGAGAATAGAGTGGCTGGTCCACCAGTGCCACCCAGACAGACTGAAAGTTCCATGAGTTGGGGCCGTGCCTTCTCTTCTGGGACAGGGTCAGATTTTGGAATCCTGTGTTCAGTAAACAGCTACCGAGGAGTTTTCCTTGCCAAACCCCTTGCATGGCCCAGCATTAAACAGATGAACCAGACATCTTTCTTTCCCCATAGAGGCTCACTAAGGCTGGGAGAGAGGCTGCCCAGCAAACTGTGGCATGTCAGGCTCCGCAAAGGTGGACACAGAAGGAGCCCTAAAGGCACAGAAATGCATCCTGCATCCTCCCAGATCCATACATCCTTCTTGAGAGAGAGGAGGCAGCTCCACAGAGAGGGGCCTTGACGTGTAAGCAGGAAACAGAGAAGGCAGAAGGAGCAATATGGTGATGAGGGCAGCATGGCCCAAGGTGTGGAGATGCACACACACATGCCCTGTTCGGGATCTCATGAGCAGTGGGGCAGAGCTGCAGTCTAAGAGGAGGAGAGGTGAGGAGGGGAGGTCAGCTTAGGTAGGAAAGAAGAAAACCTAACTGTGAAGGGCCTCAGCACCAAGAAGTTGACATTTTCCTGTAGCAGTCATCAAAGGGTTGTCAGCTGAAGGGCAATAATATCAGATTTGTGAGCTTTTTTGTTTTTGCTTTGTTTTGTTTTGTTTTTGAGGCAGGGTCTTGTCGTGTCACCCAAGCTGGAATGCAGTGTCACAATCACAGCTCACTGCAACCTCAACCTCCCAGGCTCAAGCAATCCTCCCACCTCAGCCTCCCAAGCAGCTAGGACTACAGACACATGCCACCGTGCCCAGCTAATGTTTTGCTATTTTTTGTAAAGATAGAGTCTCACTATGTTGCCCAGGCTGGCTGATTTGGGTTTTAGAAAGGACATTCTGGCAGCAATGGGTGAAGTGGGTCAAGAGATGGAGGCAGAGAGATCATGTAGGAGGACATTAAAGCAATCCTGGTGAGAAATCAAGAAAGCCTGAATTAATGGAGAGGGAGAAGAGATGGGTCTTGAAGGCAGAGCGAGAGAGTACAGAACCACCAGGAAAGATCAGGCACTGGCCTTTCCCTTTCCTTGGAGCTCTAACCCCGCCCCCGAGTCCTACCCCTTCTATGCTCCTCTGTCACCAGGTTCTTTTTCGTTATGCAATGGACCAGACTGAGTGATGCTACATTTTTTGGGTGACTATCTCTCTCCCCTCCGGCTGTGAGGCCAGAGCATGTCTGATTTCTCATCACTGCACCCAGTTCCAGTTCCAGCACCCTGCCTATCATTGTTGATGCGTGGTAGAAACGCAGCACATGTTCACAGGAAGGATGGACCATGCAATGGTGACGATGCGGCAGGAGGAGGAGTAAATGCCATTCTCAGAGTTCAGATTGTATCCTACAGGGGCCAGGAAGACATGGGGAGTTTTAAGTATAGAGGGGACATGGTCAGCCCTGTGTTTGAGGTGAATCCATCTGGTAGCTGTGGAAGATGTATTTGAATAGGGCAAGACTAGAGAGAGGGGGACCAGTCCACAGCTAGTTCTAACACTCCAGGCAAGGGAGGATGAGACCTGAATTTGGAATGAGGAAAAGGAATAGAAAAGAGGGATCAGCCTGAGAAGCAGCAAGGAGGTGGGACAGGTGAGGTCTGAAGATAAACTGGAAGACGGTCAATTGGTTGGTGGCTTAGGCAACTGGGTCTGTGATGTCATTTGCTGAGATTGGGCAGTGGGTCAGAGGGAGGTGCCAAAATGAGCTCCACTTGGGACACGTTAAGGCTAAGATAACTGTGGAGCATTCTAGAGAGAAATGCAATAGGCTGGATATGTGAGACTGAAGGTCAGGGTGGAGCCTAAAAGACTAGTGGTAGAGATTTGGAAGTCATTGGCTCCAACAGGCAGTGACTACAGTGACATGGAAGACCTGGAGTCATCTGGAAGGGCAGTGTCAAGTGAGAAAAACAGCAACTCAAGGTTTAACAGCTATTAAAAGTGCCCACCTTTGAGGGTCTGCAGAGGGAAAGGACCCTTCGAAGAGACAGAGGAGAAAAGGAAACAGGGGGAAGTGGTGGTGTCCCAGGTGCCGGTGAAGAAGTTCAAGAAGGATGAATAGTCAACAGGGTCAAAATCAGTAGCAAGTAAGAGACCTAAAGGTCTCTGCTGGATTTGGCAACATGAAGGTCACTGGTGAACTCTGCCAAAACAGTTTCCATGGTGCTGGGGGTGGAGTCATGTTGCTTCAGGCTGAGGAATATGTCAGGAGTAAGAAAGTAGAGGCAGCTTAGTTAGTTAATGGCTTTGTTACAACTGATATTCCACCTTCTTCCAAAAAAGAGCAATTGCCCAACTGTAAAATATACATTACAATGATCAAAGAACTAGAACAGTGCCAGGCATACAGTGCTACTCATTACAGGTTAGATATATTTGCTTCTTTTTATTTTTATTTTTATGGTTTTTTTTTTTGACAAAGTCTTTCTCTGTCACCCAGGCTGGAGGGCAGTGTGTGATCTCGCCTCATTGCAACCTCAGTCTCCTGGGTTCAAGCAATTTTTCTGCCTCAGCCTCCCAAGTAGCAGGGATTAGAGGCACCCACCACCGCACCCACCTAATTTTTGTATTTTTAGTAGAGATGGGGTTTCACCATCTTGGCCAGGCTGGTCTCGAGCTCCTGACCTCATGATCCACCTGCCTCAGCCTCCCAAAGTGCTGGGATTACAGGCTTGAGCCACCGCACCTAGCCAGGTATATTTACTTCTTATATTAATAGGCACACATCCAATAAAGCTGTTAAAACAGAAAATTAAAAACCATGTACAGATACAGACCCAAAAGAATCTGAAGTCGGGATTTGAACACCCATAGTCCCAGAAGAATTATTCACAATAGCCAAGAGGTGAAAGTAACCCAGATGTCTATTGATGGATCAATGGATAAAGAAAATGTGGTATATACATACAATGAAATATTATTTAGCCTTTCAAAGGAAAGGAGGAGCCGGGCGCAGTGGCTCATGCCTGTAATCCCAGCACTTTGGGAGGCCAAGGTGGGTGGATCACTTGAAGTCAGGAATTTGAGACCAGCCTGGCCAACTCCTGACCATGGTGAAACCCCATCTCTACTAAAAATACAAAAAATAAATTAGCCAAGAGTGGTGGTGCGTGCCTGTAATCCCAGCTACTCAGGTGGCTGAGGCAGGAGAATCGCTCAAGCCCGGGCGTAGGCGGGAGGTTGCAGTGAGCTGAGATCACATCACTGCACTCAAGCCTCAGCGACAGAGTGAGACTCTGTCTCAAATAAATAAATAAATAAATAAATAAATAAATAAATAAATAAATAAATGGAAGGGAATTCTGGCACATGCTACCACTTGGTGAACCTTAAGGATGTTATGCTAAGTGTAATTAGCCAGTCACAAAAGGACAAACACTGTAGGGTTCCATGTACAGAGGTGCCTAGAGAAGTCAAATTCACAGAGACAGAAAGCAGAATGGTGATTGCCAGGGGCTGAGGGGAGAAGGTAATGGGAAATTATTGTTTAATGGGTCTAGGGTTTCAGTTTGGGAAGATTAAAAAAAATGTTCTGAAGATGGATGGTGGTGATGCTGCTCAGCAATATAAATGCATTTAACATTGCTGAACTATACACTTAAAATAGTTTTTAAAAAGTTTTATGCTATGTATATTTTACCACAATAAAAAATATACAAAGAAAAATAAAAATATATATTACAATGTGGGCTAATACAATTGCTAGGATGGAGCACTTCATTTTGTCTGAGCTTTCTGGTAACCAGGCTATGAAGAGAAATGTTTGAGTCTGGATCTTTAATAAAAGAAAAAATATTGCAGATGGATGGTGGTGATGGCTGCACAGCAATATGAATGCATTTAATGGTGCTGAACTGTACACTTAAAAATAGTTAAAAATAAATAAATAAGTTTTAGTCCGGGCACGGTGGCTCACGCCTGTAATCCTAGCACTTTGGGAGACAGAGGTGGGCGGATCACCTGAAGTCAGGAGTTTGAGACCAACCTGGCCAACATGGTGAAACCCTATCTCTACTAAAAATACAAAAATTAGCTGGGAGTGGTGGCAGGCACCTGTAATCCCAGCTACTTGGGAGGTTGAGGCAGGAGAATCCCTTGAACCCAGGAGGCAGAGGTTGCAGTGAGCTGAGATCGTGCCCTTGCACTCCATCGTGGCAACAGAGCGAGACTCCGTCTCAAAATAAATAAATAAACAAACAAATAAATAAATAAATAAATAAATAAATATAAAATAAATAAATAAATATAAAATAAGCTTTATGCTATGCATATTTTACCACAATAAAAAATTGACATGTACAAAGAAAAAGAAAAATATATATTACAATGTGGGCTAATACAATTGCTAGGATGGAGCATTTCATTTTGTCTGAGCTTTCTGGTAATCAAGCTATGAAGGGAAATGTTTGAGTCTGGATGTTTAATAAAAGGAAAAATATTGCTGTTTCCAGAGATCTCAGTGTCCAGCCCATCCCCAACCCTGGCCAGGACTCAATTATAGCAGGCATTTGCCTTAGTGATCCTTATACAAGAGGCACTGGATAGCATGCAGGACAATGCAAAAATCAATAGTTGTCTCACAGAATGCAAAGGCACATTCATGACATAACCATTTGTGGTGGTGGTTCTGGAAGAAATGTGAGAGAAAATCAGTGAAACCTAACTTGAGAGCCTTTCTGGTGGGAAGGAAGTTAATGAGGGCTCGAGATGAAGATTTCCAGGAAGGAACCTGGAATTCCCAAAACACATATTCACTTAGTGGTGCCTGTAGGGTTTCCCAAGAGAGGTGTCCTACAGATTGGGTTAAAGATGAGGGTCCAGATATCATCAGTACAGAGATGGTCACTGTAGCCAGAGGTGAGAGTGCACTGTCCAGGGAGAGTGTAGAGCCCCGGGGGTGCTGCTTCATAGACACCCCCATTTCCCAGGGCCCACCCAAGGACTGCAGAGCAGGCAGTAGCTGGGTATTTTTAGTGGCCATGCAGGAGTGAGAACTCACATCTTCTGACTCGCTGTCAAGTGTACTGGCCATTGTCCTGGGCACTTCTCTGTTCAGGAGAAAGAACACGATGCCGGTCATCAGAAGGCCTGGTGGGAACCTCATGGACACCACCTCCAGCTTTGTGGCTTTGGATAAGTTATACAGTCTCTTGCAAACTCAGGTTCTTCATCTATGGGTGGTAATAACAATTTAACAGTTCCTTCCCTGCTCTCCTTACAAGCTTATTGGGAGCAGAAGGGTGGCTTGAGAGGACTTTAGTCTGTGCTCACCTCCTGTCTCCCTTACAATTTCTTTTTTTTTTTTTTTTTTGAGACGGAGTCTCGTTCTGTCACCCAGGCTGGAGTGCAGTGGCGCGATCTCGGCTCACTGCAAGCTCCGCCTCCCGGGTTCACGCCATTCTCCTGCCTCAGCCTCTCCAAGTAGCTGGGACTACAGGTGCCCGCCACCACGCCCGGCTAATTTTTTGTATTTTTAGTAGAGACGGGGTTTCACCGTGGTCTCGATATCCTGACCTCGTCATCCACCCGCCTCGGCCTCCCAAAGTGCTAGGATTACAAGCATGAGCCACCGCGCCCGGCCTTCCCTTACAATTTCAAACATATATCAGTCCAAGTGCAAACACTGGGCTCACTGTACAAGAGCTGCTCCAGAAAGCCCCCAGCCTCCTTTCCTATTCACTGACCTCAGATCCACTAGTGGATATTCTCAACCTGCCCCTTGTTGGGAGATCAACTATCATGAGCCCTGTGATAGCAGAATGCCACCTTCAAACTGCTGACACACATGGGCGATTGTCACTCTGTGCCTCAGAGTCTGTTCCAGCTCTCAGGGCAGCAGGGATGCCCTTTGCCAAGCCAGGAAGCTTGGGAGAATGTTGTCTACAGTTCAAACATGCTGCATTTGATGAACCTATGGGCATTTCAGGTGAAGAGACCTGGGTGGTGGTTGCATGTAGAGGCCTGCAATCCCCACTAAGTCTAGGAAAGAGAGAAATTTGATAAGCATCAATACAGAGGTGGAAGTGGGAGTCATCAGTGGGACCCTTTCCAAAGAAGTTTGGAACTAAAAGTGCAAATGACTTTAATAATGAGATAGCTATTGGGCATCAAGAAGGAGCTGGGGGAAAATTCAGACTTAGAGTTTTCTATGAAAGCTAGAATTGGCACCACACCCAGTCACCCAAGCCTGGCCTGGGTTGCACCCTCACCACGCGTGGCTCAGGGTGCTTGACATAGGAGAGTCTGCAGAGAGCAGCCTTGCATTAGGTTGGAGTGACTTGCTGGCCAGACTCTTTCAGACATGTTGTCTCTTAAAACCTCAGCCTGGATGGCTATGCTCAGCAATCATGTGTTTAAAAAGCAATAAGACTAAATGCTTTCCAGTTTCCCCTTTGAGAGACCATGTATGATAAATGATAGGCAATTTCATGGTTGGAGTTTCAATTTCCGAAAATATTAGTGCTATTCCCCAAGCTCCACTTCCGAGATAAATTCTTTTTGGCAGCCTCCTCCGTTGTCTCCTAATTCCCTGATTCTGAATATATTTGGAGGTTTGGTGCAAATTTCATCAGCTCAGTCCCAGCATCTACCTGTCTGGTCTGCTTTGGAAAGGGTGTCACCCACCTTCTACTCTTTCAGGTTCTTTTTATATTTGTTACAAGTCCATGGTTATTTATTAGGTACCTCCTGTGTGCTCCCACCTCCATGCTAAGTATTATGGTGGGTGTAGGGAGCTATAATCAATCATTCAATCAACAAGCATTTATCATGCATCCAGGCCCTTCAAGCTCAAAACCGCAATTCTACAGAGCCTCTCTAATGCTTCCTGCTTGCTTCACACTGTCTCCATTTCACAATGGGGAGAAGTGAGGTTCAGAGCTAACCTAGTAACATCAGGGTGGACTAGAGTGATCAGTGGCAAGGTAGGAGAGGGTGAACATTGTGTGGGCACCTACAATAGGTCAGGCACTGGGCTGAATGCTTGTCAACCCTCTGCACAGGAGTCTAAGCTATTTATCTTCACAAAACTCAAGGTAGGTGTTATTATGACCATTTTACAGATGTGGGAACTGAGGCTCAGAAAGGCTAAGCAGCCTGCCCAGAGATTCCCATTCCACTGGACAACACTGCCACTCCTGAAGTCCTTATGGCAGCAGGCTGGATGGTGTCCCGACAGTCATTTCCAAACCATGGAAGTGTCCTTCTTCGAAAACATCAAAGCACCAGTCAACCACAGAAGGAGAAAAACCTACCTTTGCACCTTGATCTCCCATTACTTTGTACTCTCTGCCTGCCCCAGCCCCAGGCTCCCGCTTAAGTTTCCCAAGCTGAAGTCCTCAGAGCCTCATCCACACTCCAGGGCCCATTCCCTGCTTCCTCTCATGCCATTGCCTTCTCTTCCTAACCAAGCACGCCCCATCATAGGTCAGGGAAGACCCCGATGTCAATCTCTCCCCTCTCGCCATTCACTTACCCTTTAGAGAGGTCATCTCAGACCCAGGATGATGTTTCTTTCTCTCATAATCTCATGGATCCATTGAAGAAGACTGGGCACAAAGCAGGTATTCCAAAAAGCTTGAGCAAAGTACCAGGATGAAATGTGCTGGAGTGAGACTAAATGAGATGAAGTCAATGAGAATTGAGCAAACAGTGTGGATTGGGGCAGGATGTGATGGAATAGAAGCAAGAACAGTATGATACAGACAGAAAGAAGTAGGACGAAAAAAGCAAACTAGAATGGAACAGAATAGGAGAGCATGGAACAGACGAAGCGAGTTGAACCAGACTGGAACAGGTTGGAATACAGTAGAACAAGACGGGACAGGATAAAACAGGACAGAGTAGGCTAGACCAGGTCAGAACAGAATGGAACAGGACAGAATAGACTAGAACAGGATGCAGCAGAATAGAATAGGATTCAACAGACCAGCACAGGGCAGAACAGGCGCAAACAGGTCTGAACAGAATAGAGTGCAATAGGATAACAGGGCTGGAGCCAAATGGTGCATAACTGGATGAAATGAAATTTACTTCATTCATTCAACAAATGTTTGTCAGGTGCTACTCTGCACTAGGTAAGGAAAACAGAATAGTCCTTGCCCTCGTAGAACACACTGTCTTGTAAAAGGAACCAAAAAGACATAAATAATTATTAACACATGTATAGTTAAAAATTATGAGTGTCTGTGGAAGAATAAACAGATTGCCATGATCAGAAATTATAGGATGAAAGAAATAATATGATAACAAGGAAGTCAGGAAACTCCAACCTAAAGGATAAGGAGGAGCCAAAGACACTTGAAGGCACCTTGGGAGGCTGAGGCGGGCAGATCACGAGGTCAGGAGATCGAGACCATCCTGGCTAACATGGTGAAACCCCATCTCTACTAAAAATACAAAAAATTAGCCGGGCGTGGTGGTGGGCGCCTGTAGTCCCAGCTCCTCGGGAGGCTGAGGCAGGAGAATGGTGTGAACCCGGGAGGCAGAGCTTGCAGTGAGCCGAGATCGCGCCACTGCACTCCAGCCTGGGCGACACAGTGAGACTCTGTCTCAAAAAATTAATAAATAAATAAAATAAAAAATAAATAAATAAAAATAAATAAAAACACTTGAAGAACCAGGGAAGAGCATTCTGGGCAGAAGGAACAGCATGTACAGAAGCCCTGAGGCAGGAAAGTGTTTGGCCCATTCAGGGAACAGAAAGAAGTTTAACATGGACGGTACCCAAGAAGCAAGGCACAGAGTGACAACAGAGGAGGTGGAGAGGTGGGCGGCAGCCAGACGGCACAGGGCCTGGGGAGTTCATTCTAAGTGCGATGAGAAGCCACTAAAGGGAGCAACAGGGGCTGCTGTGTGTTTCATACTTCCTCCTTAGCTGGTGCAGAAGAATAAGTTAGGGCAGGAGACCATTTAGGCACCCACTGCAGACATCCGGGCAGCGATAAAGGTGGCTTGGAGCAGAGTGGCAGTGGTACCAGAGGAAGGAAATGCAGCCAGGTAGAAAAGTGTTCTGAAGGTGAACACTGCTGGCAGGATTTGTTAATGTTTTGGACATAGGACTGGCAGAATGGGAAGTCTGGAGGATCTGCTGGGGGTTGGTGCTTTCATTACCGGGGATGGGACTAAGGAAACATGGTTTGGGGAGGAAAATCAAGAGTTTCCTTCTGGAGATGCTCAGGCTCAGATGCTTGGGTGGTATCCAAATGGAGACATAAAGTAGATTTGGAGATACAAGGCTGGAGCTGGAGATGTGAAATGGGGAGTTGTCAGCAGGTAAATACTCAGCAATGCCTTGGGACTGGATGGGCTTAATCATGCAGCAGTGCAGTGCAGTGCAGTGCAGAACTTTCTTGGAATCTTTGGGGTGCTTGTTGAACATGCAAATTTCTGGGCCCCCAGGCTCCCCAGAAGAGATGTCTAGAGACAGAGCTAAGGAGTCCATATGTTTGACAATCACCCCAGAGTGTTTGGATGCTATCTGACATGTGTAGAACACTGGTCTAAGAAAAGATTAGAGGAGGGCAGGGGCCCCATCACTGAGAAATCTGCACATTTGCAGATCAGTGAGGAAAAACCAGCAAAGGAGAAAGAAAGGAAATAGGCAGAGATGTAAGACAGAAATCAGGAGAGGGTGGTACCTCAGAGGCCAACAGAGTAGGGGCACATCAGGACCAGGTGATCAACAGAGTCTGTCTGTTAAGCATGACGAGCGCAGGAGCCATGAGATGCAGCCATGTGCACGCTTCCAGGGGAATGCTGGGGTGAGTCAGAGAGGAGTAAGGCAGGACTGAGTGCGACAGAGGAGGATACTCTGGCGACAAAGTCGGGGAGGGATTGGGGATTTCAGAATGGACAGAAGCAAGGACGTCATCCCAAATCAGTGGAAAACTTGGGAACAGACCCTCAAACGTATTTCACATGTGATTTTATTCTGTCTTTTACCAGCTCCCAGAGTTCTCGGGCGGGCCAAGGCGAGCAGGAATGCTGGCAATCCGCATCCCTCTGCACACACCAGGAGGGCTTCCTTTTCCTGCCTTCCTACCTCCCAGCTCAGCATCCTCAGGTGACCCTCTCCTCCAGAGAGATCTCACTGCTGTGGTCTTCCCAATGCCCCATTTTCCTCCCCAGGCATGCCCCAGCCTGTGCCTCTCTCCTCCTCTGCCAGAGCAGTTTGCAGGCTGTGGCCAATGTGTATTACCTGTGCATTCAAGCCTTCCCTCCAAAAAGGGAATTGCTGAGGGTGCAATTTTTTGCACACAGCAGGTTAGAGAGGCAAGGTTATCCTGCCCACCCTGTAAGCAGCTGCCTGGGGGCCACGAAGAGCCCTGATTCTCACTGTGGGTAAGGAGATGAGTTGAGCACATTTTAAAAGACACATTCAACTTTATCCTAGACTTTCATATTCATAAAAGGGAAACCAAAAACCTATTGCTTTCATAATACAAACCTCAAAAAGCAAGCCTGACAACATCTTCTTGTTGGTGGGGCTATCAGAAACAAACAGGGATTTCCAACCAAGGACAACCCCCCAGAGCGTCTTTCAGAATCAAAGTTGATAGATGTTGATGTTTTTCAAAAGGTTAAATAAGATCGAGACACAGTAACAGAAGGAAATACCACCCTTGCTTCGCCTAGACTGGAATCTGATTCTGTTACAAGTGTGCTTCCCCACTCCCAATGCCCCTCGAGGGGCCACGGACACCTTGAAAGACCTGAGGAGCCCCTGCCATCCATCCAGAGCCAAATTCCTGGCAAAGAGCAGCCCAGAGAGATTTCACAGACATCCCCGAACCTCTCAAGAAGAGTCTGTGGCAGCAGAGGGATTTTCCCCAGGAGAGATAGCGCCTGTTTGTTTTCGAGGCAGGAAGGAGCCGGGAACATCTGCTCCGAGAAGCCACTTGAAAGATAATCAGGCAATGATGTTGGCAAAACAGCTGTGTGGCAGGCGGAGAAGGGGGCGGCCGGGAGCTGGGAGGGTAGGAGGGTGGGAGGAGGGAAGCTCAGCTCTGTGCTATGAGCAGCACCCAAGAACAGTGCCTGGAAAGCCCCCGGAGCCCTGGCCCACGCCCACTAGAGCAGGGAGGAAGCTTCTCTCCAGGTGAGAGCAGCTCCCACGGGGATCTCGTCCTCATGGAGAAATGCTGGGTCTAGTTTATTTCCTGCAGGGTGCAACTCAACTCCCAGGATGGGACTGACAATGTTGAATTTTATCTGAGCTCTGTGATTCTGGAAAATAATGATGGTTAAAGAAATCCTTCCACCCCTTTGTGTTCCAGGAAAAGGCTTACTGCAATGAAGCATCCTTTCTATATGACTTGGATAGGACTCTCAGAGGACTCTCAGATGCCCCCTTGCTTACCCATGACAAGACCAGACCCAGACCCTTTAAATTCCCCTTCTTTGT
The DNA here is from genome assembly GCF_009828535.3 of Hylobates moloch. Lineage (NCBI taxonomy): Eukaryota > Metazoa > Chordata > Mammalia > Primates > Hylobatidae > Hylobates > Hylobates moloch. Next base: position 59,023,170 of record NW_026652289.1, read on the forward strand.
CTCATAAATCGTTAACTATTTTGCTCCCACTAATTAATTGGAACAAAAGGCACGTTAACAAAACCTGGGTTAAGTTTCTCTCCTTCACCTAGGCCCCTGAATTTTAACCTACCCTCAGCATGAGCCAGCAGGCCACCTATCCTAATGCCCTTCCAGAGACAGGCTGGCCTCAGGGTAAAACATTCGCCCATCTACTGTCCCAGGGTCACCCCCTCTCACCTCCCTTCCCCATGCCTGTTCTTTCTAGCCTGGTTTACTCCCTTTTTATACAAGAAAATCCTCTTTCTATCTTACCTGTGATGCCTGCAGATCTCACAGTCAGAACACTTTCTCTATTGCAACAGTTCCTTCCTAAATCTCTCCCTAACAAAGTCTGTTTGTTTTTTTATTGATCAGACATCAAGATTCTCTGAAGTCGCCTCTTGTGGGACAGCTTGCTCTCAAAGCCTGAGATTCCACCACAAGAGCCACTCTTTGGGATTAAGAACAGAGAGGAAATCTCAGAAGACTCAGGAATCTGCCTGCTCCTCACCTACAGGACAAAAGAGCAAAGGCTGAATCAACAAGCTGACCTGGGGAGGAGCTCTGCGGAGTGCGGTGGGACAATCTCCAGGACCAGGCAAGGTTGGGGTCCCTCATTTTCCTGCTTCAGCCTCAGAGCAGGGCAGTGGGGATTCCTGATTGCAGGGTGTGCCTGTGAGCCCACCAACAACAAAGAAAAACCTCAGCAGGGAGCCAGGGGTCAAGATCCAAGACAGAAAAGCAGCCCGCAGCACTGGAAAACTTTTCTTCAATCACAGCTTTGAGAACAGGTACTTTCAGAGTAAACCAAAACAAAAGACAACAAAAACACGAAAGCCCCCTTGGCAAAGATCCCCGAACCGAGATTTCACTGTCTGTTCTAGCCAGCGTGATCTCAGAGGCAGGCTGTGGGGGTGGGAGGACACTGCTCTGCACAGCAGGCCTGGGTCCCAGAGCGCTGCCGGCGCCGGTAGCAACACAGTTGGGTCTGAAATGATGACAAGAAATGCACTCAGAGGATGGTGCCATGGAGACAGATTGGTCTTATTTGTCATTTCCAAGTCAGCTCACCACCAACATTCTCACACACAGCACTGATTACGTTGATTAAATCTGTATGCTTCTAAGTTTGGCTCCCCCCAGAAGTAGACCCTGAGACAAGGATTTGAGGGAAAGTAGTTCGTTTGAGAGGTAACCGCGGGACGCGCCAGTCAGGGAGCGTGGACGTGAGAAAGGGAAGAGAAGGAAGCCAATTCAGGGCATGCTAAAGAGCAGATGAGGCCGGGCGCGCCGTGGCTCACGCCTGTAATCCCAGCACTTTGGGAGGAGGCCGAGGCGGATGGATCACTTGAAGTCAGGCGTTCAAGACCAGTGTGGCCAACAAGGCAAAACCCCGTCTCTACTAAAAATACAAAAATTAGCCGGGCATAATGGTGCACACCTGTAATCCCAGCTACTTGGGAGGCTGAGGCAGGAGAATCGCTTGAACCTGGGAGGCAGAGGTTGCAGTGAGCCCAGATCACACCACTGCACTCCAGCCTGAGTGACAGAGTGAGACTCTGTCTCTAAATAAATAAATAAAAGAGTAGATGACTCCTGTGGGCAAAAAAGGTCCACTTGGGAAGTAGCCAGGCAGTTCCTGCTGGCCCAAATTTACCCCTATGCCCAAGTCCTCATTCAGTCTCTTTTCGTGGCTGTGTCCCACATTGTAGGAAAAGAAAATGTCATTTAACACTCTGGTTTTCAACCTGCATTCTCCATGGAACCCCAAGACTTCTGGGAAGTACTTCAAAGGGCCACTGGGGGTAGAAGACTAGTGGTCAGGGTTGCAGTCCACACTACCACTTCAACTGGAACAACATTTTTCTACCTAAAATTTTGGGCTTCCACTTACAAGATTTGTTGAATGGCTCAGCAGATTAAAAGTAAAGGCCAGATCTACTTCTGCTTCCATCAAGATGGAGTAGATGTACTTTTCCCTATTCCTGCTGCTATGTACAACTAAAAGCCCTTGATATTACATACAAAATGAACATAAGGTAGATAGAAAGCAGGTAGGCTAGGGACCTTAAGACTCAAGGAACTGCACAATGATGAAGTCCTTGGATTTTCTTTGTGCATGGCACATCCTAGACTTAGTGTTAAAGAAGCCAACAACCTAGAAACTGCAACTGGTGCAGATAAGAAAAGTTCCAAATAAAGCCTACTCTCTCTAGCCAAAGGACAAGTAAAGGGACAGCCTAGTGAGACAGAAAACATTCAAGTGATAACTGCTTCACTCTAGAAAAACATCATGGCCCCACCATCTCCCATGCCAGCAAAGGTCAAGTGGGGAGCCTAACTTCTATCCCGCTTGGCAGGAAGGAGGCATTCCATCCCACTGAGGTGGTGTTAGGGGAGGCCTAGTGGAGAGCCAGGGCTTTTACCATTGCTCAGCAGTAACAAGGTCACCCACACCTCATTATCAGTGGGCTGCTGGAGCTCCCATCCCTACCCAGCAGTAATGACAGACCCCTTCTCACATATCAATGAGGACTGTGTGGAGAACCTGGACTCCTACCTCCACCTTGCAGGGACAAAGCAGTAGTCTCCCCACTGTTCAATCCCCACTCAGCTAAAGCAATGTCAAAAAAAAAAAAAAAAAAAAAAGCCAGCTAAACCAGATGGTTTAAGATAAGACTCAGAGTCTCATAATATAATGAAAAATATCCAGATATAAATTTAAAAATCACTCATCATACCAAGAAGGAAGATCTCAAACTGAATGAAAAAAGACAATAGATTTCAACACTGAAATGACAGAGATTGAAAGTTATCTCACAAAGAATTTAAAGCAGTCATCATAAAAATGCTTCAATAGCAATTATGAACATGCTTGAAACAAATGACAAAAGAGAAAGCCTCAGTCAATAAATAAAAGATGTAAACATGAAACAAATAGAAATTGAAGAATTAAAAAATACAATAACCAAAATTAAAAACTCAGCGATTGAGCTCAACAGCAGAATGGAGGGAAGAGAGGAAGGGATCCATGAACTGGAAGATAGAATAATAGAAATTACCCAATCTGAAAATCAAAGAGAAAATAAACACACACACACACACACACACACACACACACACACACACACACATTTTCAGAGATCTGTGAGACTATAGCAAAATATATTTGATTTCCTGTCATCAGAGTCCCAGAAGAAGTGAGAGCAGGACTGACAAAGTACTAGAAGAAATAATGGCTGAAAATTTCCTAAATTTTAGCGAACCTCAAACAGGATAAAGCCAATGAAATCTATGACAAGGCTTCTGGAAACGAAAGACAAGGAAAAAATCTTGAAAGTAGCCAGAGAAAAATGACACCTTACCTACAGAAGAAAAACTAAATGACAGTGGATCTCTCATCAGAAACCATAAAAGCCAGAAGAAACAGCACAATATTTTTCCAGTGCTCGGGGAAAAGAAGTGTCAATCCAGAATCCTACACTCAGCAAAACTGTCCTTTGAAAATGAAGGATATTCACAGAAATCAAGATATTCACAGATAAAGGAAAACTGAGAGAATTTGTTTACAACACACCTACCTTAAAAGAATAACTAAAGAAATTTCTCTGAACAGAAAGGAAACTATTGAAGAAGAAACCCTGGAATATCAGGATGAAATAAAGAACATATTAAGCACAAATATGAGTTAAAACAATAGACTTTCCTTTTGTTATTTAGTTTTATAACTTATGTTTGATGGTTGAAGCAACAGGTATTCAAAATGTGGTTTTGAATGGATAAGAGATATAAAGGGATATGAAGTTTTCCACACTTCATCTGGATGGTAAGCTGATCATACCAGTAGTCTGTAAAAAGTTATGAATATATAATATAATACCTAGAACAACCACTAAAATCCTATACAAATAGATATACTTAAGAACACTGTAGAAAAATCAAAGTAAAATCCTCAAAAATGTCCAAGTAACTCATAGGAAGGCAAAATAACAAACAGAAGCAGAAAACAAACAAGAAACAAATAATAAAATATTAACTTAAACTCTGACATATCAATAGTCAAATTAAATAGTTTAAATACACCAATTAGAAGATAGAGACTGGCAGAATAGATACAAAGTATTACCCAACTAAATACTGCTACAACACACTCACTTCAAATATAATGACTGATATAGTTCAGATCTGTGTCCCTACCCAAATTTCATGTTCGATTTTAATCCCCGTTATTGGAGGTGGGGCCTGGTGGGAAGTGATTGGCTCATGAGGGTGGATTCTTCATGAATGGTTTAGCACCATCCCTTTGGTGCTCTTCTCATGACAGAGCTCTCACAAGATCTGGTTGTTTAAAAGTGTGTAGCACCTCCCTTGCCCCACCTTGGTCCTGCTCCTGCCATGTAAGATGCCTGCTCCCACTTTGCCTTCTACCATGAGTAAAAGCTCCCTGAGGCCTCCCTAGAAGCAGATGCTGCCATGCTTCCTGTAGAGCCTGTGGAACCATGGGCCAATTAAACCTCTTTTCTTTATGAATTACCCAGTCTCAGGTATTTCTTTATAGCAGTAGGAGAACAAACTAATACAATGACAAAAGCAAGTTGACAGTTTTTTAACAAATGAAATATATATATATATATATATATATATATATATATATTCAAAAGAAAGCAAGAGTGGCTATATCAATAATCAGATAAAGTAGACTTTGGAGTAAATAAAATCACCAGAGAGAGAGAAAGACATTATTTAACGATAAAAGTGTTGGCCAGACGCAATGGTTCACACCTGTAATCCCAACACTTTGGGAGGCCGAGACAGTGTATCACCTGAGGTCAGGAGTTTGAGACCAGCCTGGCCAACGTGGCAAAACCCCGTCTCTACTAAAAATACAAAAATTAGCTGGGCATGGTGGTGCGTGCCTGTAATCCTAGATACTTGGGAGGCTGAGGCAGGAGAATCACTTGAACCCAAGAGGCAGAGGTTGCAGTGAGCCGAGATTGCACCACCGCACTCCAGCCTGGGCTACAGAGCAAGACTCTACCTCAAAAAAAAAAAAAAAAAAAAAAAAGAATAGTGGAGATGGCTAGCATTCAAAACATCCAAAAAACCAGGCTTGCACACAGAACTGTTGTGTCAAAGCATTAATTGCAGCCGGGCATGGTGGCTCATGCCTGTAATCCCAGCACTTTGGGAGGCCAAGGTGGGCGGATCACGAGGTCAGCAGTTCAAGACCAGCCTGATCAACATGGTGAAACCCCATCTCTAGTAAAAATACAAAAATTAGCCAGGCATGGTGGCGGGTGCCTGTAATCCCAGCTACTCAGGAGGCTGAGGCAGGAGAATCGCTTGAACCCGGGAGGCAGAGGTTGCAGTGAGCCAAGATCGTGCCACTGCACTCCAGCCTGGGCAACAGAGCAAGATTTCTTCTCAAAAAAAAAAAAGAGTCAACCTACCAAGAACACCTAACAATACTAAATGTGAATTCACCAAATAAAAAGATGCAAAATATGTGAAACAGAACAAATATAACTAAAAGAAGAAATTATCAATAAAATTTGAGACTTAACTATCCCTCTGTCAACAATTTACAGAATGACCAGACAGAAAACCAGCAAGGATATAGAAGAAGTCATCACCATTAACAATGGATTCTCATCAACATTTATAGAGCACCTCACCCAATAACAGCAGAATACACATTGTTTTCAAGTGCCCACAGAACATAAACCAAGATAGACTATATCCTAGGCCATAAAACAACTCTCAAAGTTATAACAATAGTAATCACACAGAGTATTTTCACCAACCAAAATGGAATCAAACTAGAAATCACTAACAGAAAGATAACAGAAAAATTTCCAAACACTTGGAAACTAAAAAACATGCTTTCAAATAATCCACAGATCATAGAGGAAGTCTCAAAGGAAGCTTTAAAAAGACATAGAGCTGAATTAAAATGAAAATAGAACATATAAAAATTTGTGGGACACAGCTAAAATGCTGAGGAGAAAATTTATAACACTAAGTACATACGTTAGAGAAAAAGGAAAAGTCTGAAGTTAGTAATCTAAGCTCCCACCTAAGAGTCTCAAAAAGGATGAGTAAAATAAAATCAAAGCAAGTAGAAGAGAGATAATAATAAAAATAAGAGCAAAACTGATGACACTGAAAACAGAAAAACAATCGTGAAATCAACAAAACAAACATTTGGTTCTTTGAAAAAATCAATACAATTAGCTAATTTCTAGAAAAAAGCTCACAAAGAGAGAAACCACAAATTATCAATATCAGAAATAAAGCAGGTGATATAATTACAGACCCTGCAGACATCCAAAAACCTGATAAGAGAATACCACAACAAATCTACACACATAAATTTGACAACTTAGATGAAATGGACTAAATCCTTAAAAAACACAAACTGCCACAATTCACCTAATGAAAATAGATCATTAAAATAGTCCTATATCTATAACTACAACCTACAATTATTCAAGGAAAGTGAATGACTTTTCTTCACAAAAACAACTCTCCAGGCCTGAATGGTTTCACAGGTGAATTCTACCAGATAGTTAAAGAAGAATTGACACCAATTCTACGTAATCTATTCCAGAAACTAGAAGAGAAAGGAACACTCCCAATTCTTTTATAAAGCTAGTATTACCCTGATACCAAAACCAGACAAAGATACAGTTCATTATCTCTCATGAATATAGATGCAAAAATCCTTAACAAAATATTAGCAATATATAAAAAGAATAATATACCATGACCAAATGGAGTTTATTCCAGAGATGGCCACTGGTTCAATATTTGAAACGTAATTAATGTAATCAACCATATTAACAGGTGAAATATGAAAAATCATACGATCATATCAATTGATGCAAAAAAAAAGCATTTGATCAAATTCAGCAACAATTCACAATAAAAATTCTCAGAAAGAGAATAGGAATAGAGGAATAGCTTTCTCAACTTGATAAAAAGCATCTACCAAATACCTTCAGGTAACATTATACTTAACAGTAAACAACTGAATGCTTTCCATCTAAGACTAAAAACAGGCAAGGATGTCCATTCTCACCACTCTTATTTAACACAGTGCTAGACGTGTTAGCCAATGTAATAAGGCAAGAAAGAGAACTAAAAAGCATACAAATCAGAAAAGAAAAACTGTCTCTGTGCAGATATAGCATGATTGTCTACAAAGAAAATTTCAAGGATGCTACAAAAATACAAAATACAAGCAAACAACCTCCTAGAACTAACCAGTGATGTTCTATCACAAGGTAAAAGACAAATACATAAAAGTCAGTTGTATTTCTATATACTAGCAAGGAATACATGGACACCAACATAAAAAATACAATATCATTTATAATTGTCCAAAAAAAGAAAAACTTTGGACATAAATCCAATAACATATATATATAGGAGTTGTATACTGAAGACCATACAATAGCTGATGAAAGAAATCAAAGATCTAAATAAATGGAGAGACATATTGGGTTTTTGGATAGGAAAACTCAACAAAGTAAAAATGTCATTTTTTCCAAAATAATATACAGGTTTAGCAGAATTGTTATCAAAATCCCAGCAAGATTTTTTGTATATACAAACAAGAGTATTCTAAAATTTAAATGGAAAGGCAAAGAACTAAAATAGCTAAAAACAATTTCAAAAAGGAGGTATAAAGTGGGAGAAATCAGTCTACCAGATTTCAAGACTTATATAGCCACTCTAATAAGGACTGTGTAGTAATGGCAGAGTAATCAACACATAAATCAATAGAATAGAAAAGAGAAACCAGGAATAGACCCACATAAATATGCCCAATCAATTTTTGACAAAAGTACAAAAACAATTCAGTGGAGTATAGATAGCTTTTCCAACAAATGGTGCTGGAGCAGTTGCACAGCATTCAGAGCCAAAAAAAAAAAAAGAACCTTGACCTAAGTCTCATGCTTGATAATTATATAAAAATTAATTCAAAATGGAAAATGCAAAACCAAAGCTTTTAGAAAAAAATAAAAGAAAATGTTTGGGATCTAAGACTAGGCAAAAAGTTCTTAGACTCAACACCCAAAGCATAATCCATGAAAAGAAAATTGATAAATTGAACTTTATCAAAACTAAATTTGTTTTCTTTTCCAAAGAAAAAAAAATCTTCCCTGTTAGAAGAACAAAAAGACAAGTTACAAAATGGGAGAAAATATTTGCTAACCACATATTCAACAAAGGATTAGTATCTAAAACATATAAAGAACTCTCACAAGTCAGCAATAAAAGACAAATAATGCAAGTTAAAAATGAACAAAATGAATAAAGAAGCATTTCACCAAAGAGCATATATAGATCACAAATAAGCACATGAAAAGATGTTCAACACCATTAGCCATCAGGGAAATGAAAATTAAAATCATAATGAAATATCACTAAACACCTATCAGAATGGCTAAAATAAAGAGTAATGACAACGATAAATGCTGGTGAGGCTGCAGAGGAACTGGATAACTCATACATTGCTGGTGAGAGTGTAAAATGGTAGAGCCACCATGGAAAACACTTTGGCAGTTTCTTTAAAAAGGAAATATGCATCTACCACATGCTCCAGCAATTGCACTCCTGGGCATTTATCCCAAAGAAATGAAGACATGTTCACACAAAAGCCTGTGCACAAATGTTTACAGTAGCTCTGTTTGTATTCACCAAAACTAGAAACAGCCCAGAGGTCCATCAGTGGTGAATGGTTAAACAAACAATCGTACATCCATACCATGAAATACTACGTAGCAATAAAAAGGAATGAAGTATTGATGCATGCAACAACCTGAATGAATCCCCAGAGAATTATGCTGAGTGAAAGAAGGCAATCACAGAGGTTCTATACTGTGTGATTCCATTTATATAGCATTCTTGAAGTGGCAAAATACTTCAAGTGGAGAATAGATTCATGGTTTCTAGGGGTCAGGGATGAGGGTGGAGGGTGAGGGGAACATAGAGATGTTGATAATAGGGCAAGATTAGTGATCTTCATGGTGATGGACTCATTTTGTATCTTGACTGTATTTTTTTGTGTGTGTGTGTGAGATGGAGTCTCACTCTGTCACCCAGGCTGGAGTGCGGTAGAGTGATCTCAGTTCACTGCAACCTCCACCTCCTGGGTTCAAGCAATTCTCCTGCCTCAGTCTCCCTAGTAGCTGGGACCACAGGTGTGCGCCACCATGCTTGGCTAATTTTTGTATTTTTTAGTGGAGATGGGGGTTTCACCATGTTGGCCAGGCTGGTCTCAAACTCCTGACCTCAAGTGATCTGCCACCTTGGCCTCCCAAAGTGCTGGGATTACAGGCATGACCTACCACCATGCCTGGCCTGTATCTTGACTGTATTAATATCAATATCGTAGTTGTTATACTGTAGTTCTGCAAGATGATACCATTGGAGAAAAAATAGGTGAAGGGTACATGGGATCTCTCTCTATTATTTCCTACACTTGCATGTGAATCTGTAATTATCCGGAACTAACATGCTTAAGGGTTTTTTTTTTTTTCCTTTTTAAGTGCAGGTCATAGATCTCATCAATCTTTTCAATCCACATATGAGGAAACTCAGGCCTGGAGCGATAAAGAGGAGTTTGCTCAGGAGCCAGGCCAGGGCCACTGTGCCTCATCACGAGGCCTCATCTTGGTCCCTCTTTCCTTTCAGGACTCACACTACTGCTAGTTTACATTTGTTCATTCGGAAGGGCTTTATTCTAGCCCTACTGTGAGGGTTACAGAGAAATAGAATACACGACCCCTGCCCTCAGAGAGCTTAGGGTCTCGCTGGGGAGATGCAACACACTGTGGCCAAGTCAGTGAGAGACATAATCAGCATAACAAGAGGAGAGAAGGCTCCACAGAGGAGAAACTTAAGTGAAGCCTTGAAATGGGGTAGAATGTAGACAGGAAGCAATGGGGGGACAGAGCACCCTAATAAAGGCTAAGCACTAGAGAGAGGCAGGCAGGGGAAGCTGGCTGCAGTAAATGGGGTATCAGTAAAGGGGGAGCAATGAGAGATAGGACAGGAATGGAACATATAGGCCAGGCTGTCAGGGGCCCTGAATGCCAAGGCAAGGAGTTCAGCCTTGACCTTGCAAGGGCCTGAGAGCCCTTTTAGCAGCAGCAGCAGCCAACCCAGAGCATGTGCCAGGCTCTACATAGAAGCGGCGCCCCTGTTCACACCTCCATTCAGTCTCATTCTTGAGCCAATTGCCCAGTCCCCACTTTTCTTCTGAAACTGTCTCTTTTGAACTTTCTTGACTACTCGGTTTGCTACCTATTTTCTTGTCAGACCTTCACCTTGATTCCCAGTTGTAGTACTCATGGGCCAGGGGCGAAAGTGATTCACATGTAATAGGAAATAAAATCACTAGTGTATAATCCATCCTCAGCTTCTAAGAAGAAATGGTTCTTGCTTGGTGAGTCAGTTTCCAGACTCTGCTTTTAAAGGGTCTAGATAATGGGTGAGGCAAACAGAAGTTGATAAGAAGCCCAAAGAGGCTAAGTTGCTCTACGAATCTGATAGATCTAAATGTGGAGAGAATAACGAGACAAGATGCCCCTGTGGACCAGGGCATTAGAGACTGGCAACACCTTTCATTGCAATGGGGAAGCCAGAAGGGAGACCAGGGGTAGAGTGAATGACCACAGTTAGAGGTTTCTGAGCTTGTGGTGCTGTTGGGCAGTCTGAGCAAAGATGTTCAGAGCTCAGGTGGACATGGTGGGTGAGGGGATGAAGACGCAGTTTTGAGACTCTTCCCACCCAGGTGACCTCTGCAACAATGGAGGCAGAATGAGAAAGGTTGTGGCTGACCACAAAAACCTCTTTGCTGTCTGTGGAGGGAGAAAGAATTTTCATATCCCATTCCCTTCGGGCAACCCCACCTACTCCCACAGCCCTTCTAGCCTCCAGGAGAGCCAGGCCTCCACCAAGGCTAAATAAAAGGACCCGAATCTCCAACAACACCTGCGCTTCACTCCAGAGCTGGGTGCTTCCCTACTCTCTCCTGCTGCTCTCTGTTTACACCACAACTTTGCCTTGATTCTTCTGGTTCCTTCTCTTCTTCTCCCTTGAATCTTCTCTTCCTCCTGTTTTTCACTCTTTCTTCTCTGCCATCTTTATCTCCCCCCCTCGCCCACGTCTTTTCTCTTATTTTCTCTTCCCATTCATTTCCTCTCCAATCTTTCTTGCTCTCTTCCCTTTCTTTTCCCATCTCTTCCTTTTCTTTTCCTTCTCGTCTTTCTGTCTCTCTATTCTCCTCTTTTCTTCATCTTTCAGTCTCTGTTCCTGCCTCCTTCTCTTATGCTCTCTCCCAAGGCACACACAAACTCACATGAATTTTTAAGAGGCCAAGAACTCAGGGAGACTCACAGAAAGGGCTCCAGCCGACTAGCATCAGCAGGCCTCCTTGATCACCATCAGTGGGTGATGTATTACGGAAATACATTAAGGGGCTGTCCCACTGACAGCAAGCTACGGTAATATGTCAAGGTACCAGCCCTGAGATGATGAACATCCCTATAGATCAGGACACCATCACTCTGATTACATTCCAGCGCTGCATGTCACAGTGCTGCGGGGGCGTGATGGACGGTGGGGATCCGTCACCATGCTGATGGCCCATTCCCAGCACAGCACTCACATTGAGGCTATGATTTAGGGGCAGAGCCCGTACTCCTCCCAAGATGCACACACAGCAAAAGTGGGGTCTTTCTTTTCAACAAAAGGGAGAAGTTTAAGGAGAGCAACACTTGTAGAGTGTAACTTCAAGGTCAATGGCTTGCAAATCAGAAACACCTGGGATCAAATCCCAACTCCTCTACTAAAAAGCTGTGTGACCTTGGGGCAAATTTTCCTCCCTTCCTGAGGCCATTGTTTTATATGTAAATGAGGATAATAATACTACCCTCCTTGGATTAAGTGAGCTCCAAATAATATAATGCATGTAAAACATGTAGCACAGGATGAGGCTCAGGCTCCCGGGACCATGACTTTTGATTTGTTCAGCACGCACACAGTGAGAGATGCAAACTCCAGCCTCCACCAGGCTGTCCAAGGAAGACAAAGATGATTCAGGAGGTCTCTCTCCTCCTGCATCACCTTTACCTTCACCTCTCTCCTTCCCTCCTTAATGGCTCCAAGGCCAGTCAAGGAGGTCCTGAGGACACTATCTCAAGTCAGCCACACAGCCTGTCTTGCAGGCAGTCTATCCATCAGTCCATCTTTCCATTCATTCTTCATTCAGTCAGTGAGTGCTGAGTATTCATCAGAAGCCAGACCCAGCTCTGGGCACTGGCGACACATAAGTGGACAAAACAGAAGAAGACCCCTGCTGCCATGTATGAGCATAATTACTCCATCCTTCCACTGGTCAATCCATCTGTCCATGGGCAGTAGCCCAGCCTGAGAGCCCTGCGAGGCCATCCCTGACCCAGACAAACTATGAGATGTCTGTGACTTTTAACTGTGAGGTTAAAAGAGAATCACATCCTGTTAGCTCTTGAAGGGAGCATAGCCATTTTCTCATCTGATCCCAAGGAGCTGGAGCCCATGGGCAGATGGTGAGTTGCCTAAAGTCACGCAAGAAGCATGAGATAGTGTCAAGGCTGCAACTCAACATGGTCCCAGAACTTTAAAGCTTAACTTTAGATCCTAATGAACACCCAGTACAACACTTTCTCTCACAGGTCAAGGAGTCACACAGTTCCTGCCCTTAGGAAAAGCCAACTTCCTTGAATAGGGAAGACACAGATGCATGAAAGATTAGACCTACATCCTGTTCATATAAGCGGTCTCATTTCATTCTCACACAGCCCTGAGAGTCGAGCATTATGATCCCATTTCACAGGTGAGGAGACTGAGAGCATGGAGGTAAATAACAGATCATATTAACTCTGGCTCTCCTCACTACCTACAGAAGAGTAGAAAATTGAGATTCAGCACACATACATATGAACACAGAAACACACACACACACACACACACAGAGAGCTTTGATTATGTTTTTTTAAAAGTTTAACAATCCATTGCAAGCACATTCCCATGTTATTAAGTATTTTTTGAATATATGCTTTAAAAATGTTTTCTACAACATAAATATACTCTATTTTATCAATCCTCATTTGTTACATATATAACAATTATTTCCAATATTTAAGTCTGATAAATAATGCTCTCATGAACATCCTGATCTCATTGCTAGTGTTTTCTTAGTATGGGTTCCTAGAAGTAGGAACATGGAGTCCAAAAATATGAAAACTGTTTAAATTCTTCCAGACAGGTTGTGCCAATTTATGTTCCAATATCATCACCTAGTTGCTAACACATATCATCATCATCATCATCACCAATCTTAACAACTGGACAAGTGAAAATGGGATTTTATTATTGTTCTATTTTGCATTTCTTTGGCTAATGGTAAAATTAAACATTTTCTCATATGTTAGCCATCTGTATGTCTTATTTTGTGAATGTTCTCTGCCAGTTTTTTTTGCTAGGATGTTAGTCTTTTTTTTCTTCAGACTTTGTTAGAATTCTTTGTATTCTTAAGGCTATTAGCCTTTTGCCATACCTGTTGCAAACATTTTTCCCAGTTTGTCATTTACCTTTTTATTTTTGTAGTTTCTTTTTTAAAAATTTACATTTAGAGCTTTGTGTAGGCAATTCTACTGACAATTTCCTTCATGATTTCTCCAATTGTTCTTAAGTTAGATAGGTATTACCCACTTTAAGGTCATTTAAATACTCACTTAAACTTTCATATTTTGCTATGCGGTTTTTAAATACTTAATGCTATAATTTGCTTGGAATTTGCTTAAGAAGAAGATTAAGATCTAAAAAGATTGGCTTCCAAGTAGTCAATTTTATCAACAGCATTTGTTAATCCAACCCTTTCTCATGGGTTTGCAATGCTTCTTTTTATTTCATTTTGCTTTTGTATCCATAGTAAGGTTGGTTTCAGAGATCAGTTATGTGGCACTGATGCTGACTTGTTCTTGAGCCAGTACCTTGCTGGACAGTTGCTGTAGCTTTAAAATATATTCTAATCTATGTTAAAGGAAATCCTGTCTTCGTGTTCTTTCAAAAATGTCTTAGCTATTTTTAACTTGTCATTCTTCCAGATTCATTGTAAAGTTGTTCTGATGAATTATGAAAAGTTTCCTTTGGGGTTTTGCTAGACTTATGTATTAATTCAGGAAAAACTATCATCTTTTGTTGTTCCTTTTCCCCAACCAAGAACCTGTCATATTTCTCCACTTATTCAGGTCTTCTCTTACACAAAACTCATAAAATTTGTCACTTTCTTTATGAAAGCTTTACACATTTCTCACTGATAATTGTTCAGAGGTAGATTATGTTTTTGTTTGCTTCTCTTTTCACACTAGTTATTGTGGGTCCATAAGAAAGTTATTGATTTTTGTGTATTTATCTTGTGTATCAGAGAGGAGAATATATTCACTAGCAATGTTCCCAGTGATAATTCACAAGAAAATTGGTCAAAGAGAGGCTGGGTGCAGTGGCTCATACCTGTAATTCCAGCACTTTGGGAAGCTGAGGCTGGTGGATCACCTGAGGTCAGGAGTTCGAGACCAGCCTGGCCAACATGTTGAAACCCCATATCTACAAAAAAAAAACAAAAATTAGCCAGGCGTGGTGGAGGGCACCTGTAATCCCAGCTACTTGGGAGGCTGAGGCAGGAGAATTGCTTGAACCCAGGAGGTGGAGGTTGTAGTGAGCCAAAATCGTTTCATTGCACTCCAGCCTGGGCGACAAGAGCGAAAGTCTGTCTTCAAAACAAAACAAAACACAAACAAAAAAAAAATTGGTCAAAGAGAGACAGAAAGAGAAAGAAAAGCTACGGTCCCCAAGGGTTCAGTCCTTTCCTCAGTGTGGGTGGGGAGCCAATCAGAAGGTCACAAGGATGTCTGATTGGATTCAGGACAGTAGGATCCACCAGCGAAGGAGAAAATGTAGGTGGGAGGGGAGATGGCGGCAATGGAAGAACTACCTGAACAGAGAAGTGACCACATACTAGCCTCTGCCCTGAGTGTGTAGCTTTGGAGAGAGAAAAGAATATCTAGAGAGAATTTCTGGAAAACTTTCTGTGTCCTGGGATATGTAAAACCTCTGGGCATGACAAGCCTCTTTAAGAAAGCCTGCCCTAAAAGTCCACGTGACCCTTCCAGGTTTCTGGAGTCCAACTTGGGTTTCCTTTTAGTACAACTCTGTGCTGAGACTAAACCATATGGGACCCTGAGATTTTTAGGGTTACCATTTATTTAGTCATGATATCAAGCTCTATTATAAATTCTAAGGGTTTTTCTAGTGATTCATCTTGTTTTCTGCATATGTGATTATATAACCTAAAACCAATAATAGTTTTCTCTTATTTTCAGTAGTTAAGGTCCTTTTTTCCCCTGACTTGATGAAATTTTGCATTGGCTAGAATTTTCAGGAAAATGTTTAAAAAGAGATTGTTGGTAGAAGATATCTTTGTCTTATTCCTATTTTAAAATAGGTTTTCTTTATCAGGTTAGACAAATACCTTCTATCTCAAGTTTTTTGAGAGGTGTGTGTGTGTGTGTGTGTGTGTGATGTTGTTTTCTTAAGAATGGTCATGTCAGTGGGAAGACAGAGAGAGGCATTTCTATGACAACTGCTGCCATCACCACCTATGACACTGCTGCTAGGGAGAGAGCCTGTGAGAGGTTCTGATCCACATGGAGATGGTGCACATGGCAACGCACAGCCACAGGAGGCTGAGGAGAGAGGGGACCCCAGGCAGCCACTCCTTTTCCTCCCTGCAGTTGCGGAAACAGCCATCTGGAAAGGCAGTTTATTGTGTAATTAACCCTGTAAAGTTGGTCCTCCAGGACATTCGGGTTCTGAGGAATCCAGGTATTTATCCCAAGTATTTTTGGAAAAAAAAAAAAAAATAAGCCAAAGCTCTAGAGAGAATTGAGACACTGCCATTGGCCTTTCTTATTCTTTCTATTCATCTGTTTTCTCTTCTAGTCCCCTTTTTTCTCTTCCCTCTCTTCCTTTTGCTCTTTCCTCTCTCTTTTTCTTCCCCTCTTCTCTCCCCTCCAGCCTCTCTTTAACTCCATCTCTTCTCTAACCATTTCCTTTTCTTTCTTTTTTAACTTTTATCTTTCTTTATCATTCCTTACCATTCTACCACCTTTTTCCTCCTTTCTCTCACCTCTCTCTTTCTCTTCTCTCTACCTTTTCCTTCCTTCTCTTTTTCCACTCACGGTTCATTGTTTTCTCCCTCTCACTTCCCTATAAGAAAAATCAGTTAAAAAGGAGAGAGAGAAAAAGATTATTTTCTTATGCTTGTATGGCCAAAAGCTGAAAGAGGCAAAGGCCGTCTTATCACCCACACAACGAGCAAAGCCCATATTTCTTGTTAAAGCTAGAGGGAAATTTGCTGAGAGCAGCTGCCCCTTCACACATCAGATGCAACTGACACAAAGCCAAATAGTCATAGGCAAAAGGACCAGAGGCAGGTGCTTCCACAGCCTCCTGCACATAAACCTCTCCCTCCTCAGCCCACAACCCTCCTCTTTGCCCTGCTCCCATGCTCACCTCCCCCCACCACACACACGCATGCATACACACACACATGCATGCACACACAGGCATGCACACATGCACACACATGCACATAAATGAACATGCATACATGCACACATGCATGCACATGCATGCATTCACACACATGCATGCACACATGCAGTCATGCATGCACACATGCAGTCATGCATACACACATGCACGCACACATGTGTGCATGCACACACAGACCCGGCCTGGCTGCCTATCCAGAGCTGCTGAACATGCACGGGCCTTCACTCCTGCCCCTCCTGCCATCCTGGGCCTCTGCTCCTCTCCTCTTTCTGTTCACAAATCCCCCACAACCTCCCAAGCTGAGTTCAACTCCCACCTCTTCCATGAACCCTTCCCTGCCCACCTCAACTATCAGTACCCTCCTTTCTCTATGCTCCTAAAGAGCCATGGAATTCCAGCACTGCAGGCACCTAAAACTCACCTAGCCCAGCATTTTCCCAACCAGAACATATCTGGGACTCTGGAAAGCCATACAATAAGCAATATCTATTAGCATTCAATGGTAAGAACAAATAAAACTGGATCCTCTGTGACTGAGCAACCATGCAGGACACCCCTTTCCATTGTTCCTTAACAAGAGTGTGACAAGCTTCTCAAAGTCAGGAATCTTGACTCAGCATTCTTTGTGTTGCCTGATGCCCACCATCAGCTGAGCACATAGTAGCCATTCAACAAGGACTTGAATGAATGAATAAATGAGTGAACAAATGGCTACATGTGTGGGGTGAGCAACTAAATAAATGAGGTAAGTGTATAAACAAGTGATTCAGAGAGTGAGTGGATAAATGAATGACCACAGGAACAAAGCCTTAAACTGTCATTTTAATAACTGAAGCTGGGTAAGAAATGCCAAGGAAACATCTTTAGTAATGCTTCCCTTCTTAATGATGGAGAAGTAAAAAATGAAGCCAAGGACAGAGGCTGAGTTGGGAGGTGCCATAGTGGAGAGCAAAGAGTGCTGGCCTTAGAGCCCAATGTTTCCACCCCACATGTGCATCTCACATGGCATCACAGTGTCCCCTGCTGTGCCTCCCTCTCAGATTTGTGTGAGGCCAAATGAGATCGTGGTTAGGAGAGTGTTGGGCGTACTCTGAAGTGCTGCACATACACATTGTATTTAATCTTTGAATGAGGTCAAAGGAAGTCAATAGCAGGCCAGACTTGCATCTGCACATGTGTAGGGACCAGGGCCATCTTGGCCGGCAGAGCAGCCCTCTCTTAACACTGGGGCCACCACGCAAGCCTTGGCTGCTTCAAATCTCAGACGCTCAGGACAAAGAGACACTTAAGAGCCCCAGAGCACATAAGCTGACGAAGGAGTGGACCCTCAGAAGGGCTGCAGGTGGGACAGGGTGTTCACCCTCAGGGTACCACCCACAGTGGAAATGCCCGGTGCCCACCTGGGCCCAGCCCTCTGCTCTCTCCCACACCCTCTTTGGACGCGTGGAACTTTCAGCACCTGCATTTTGCTGAAGCACACACTTACACGCTCTTCTGAAAGAGCAATGGGCAGAGGAAATGGAAAATCTGGGGCCTGATTCACACTTACCAATACTCAGAAAGTCCCCAAACAGCCTCCACAATGGGGACCCGCCCGCCCGCCTGCCCGCCCAGCTGTCCCCAGTGCCTCGTGATGGATGTTCCCACTTGCTCATAAGTGGCGCCACGTGGAAGGCGCAGCTGTGTGGAGTCTTGCAGGGACAGCCTGCTTTGCCTCAGCCATGAGGCTCCTAGGTCACTAGAGCTGTGGACCCCAAATGTCAGCTAGACCAGAGGTTTTTAAGTACTTTGTAAGCAATAGAAATCTTAATTTGATTGGAAGCTCTTATGAACCCCCGTCATTAGAACAGATGTAAGGAGAGCTGTCTCTGACTGTAGTAGGGGCTGAATCCCTACTCCCCCAGCCCCACACACAGGCTTGGATCATGTGCACCACCCCTTGAAGGCTCCTGAAACAGTTCTGCAAGTTGCTAGGACAATGTCAAAAACAGGCCTCTTTTTAACAGTGGGTAAACTGAGCCCCAAAGAGAAGACAATTCATAGCCAAGATCGAGCTGCATGTTGATGGTAAAAGTAGAGCTGGAATCCCGGCTGGCTGTTGCCCCAAGACCTGTGCAGAGGCAGAAGGACTATGCTTATGAGAATTAACTTCTGAGTCAGGGTGAGGTGATGAAGAAATGCCAACAGGTGTCATTGGATAGCCCAAGTGGACAATATGGTCTTGCCCCAAAGCCTTGCTACATATGTAAGAGGGCTTTGGTAGCCTGAGTTACTCCTGGAATCAATTAATCAAGAGGAGCCCTAGCATGACAGCCAGGGACCTATGTTCTAGCTTCCACTCTGCCTCGCACCTGCCAGAGACTGGGCCTGTGACTGTTTCAGTGGAGTTTGACTTACGATCTCCGGGATCCCTTCCAGCTTCAACACTCCACATCCAGGTAATGAGGTGAAGCGTTCTCACCTACGGATAGTACAAGGATTCCTCTAGGGAGGAAATGGTCTCTATCTGGAGAGAGATCTTCATGAGGAGATGGAGAGGCATGGAGGCATGTGATGCGTGCTGCAGCCAAGGCCGTGGGGCAAAGGCCAGCCTCCTCTGCAGGGAACAAGGAAAGAAACGGGAGAGAGAATTAGAGAAGGCAGGGACTGAGGAGCAGCAAGATGGTGCAAAGCTGTAGCTGCCTAGAGCAAAAGGCCAGAGAGAGGCACCCAGCAGTGGAGTGGCCAGAAGGGCATTTTAAGAATGGGAACATCTCATGTTCAACTTGAAGTTGTTTGCATTGCAATGATGTAAATCCTTCCTTCATCCCCACCCCCGCCCCACCCCGTATCTTCAAATAAATCTGCCTCACCCACGAATGCTTTGCGCCAGCAGATTGTTATGTGGAAAATGAGAAGCGGCTGAGCTTCCCATCTGGGTCCGTGAGGTGTGGGATGAAGATAGTAAGTGTGAAAGCAAGAGTCTGAGGCAGCCAGAGCCAATTGAATGTGTAGCTTCTGGAGAGGCTCAGAAATCTTGGGGTCCTTGGATCTCCATGGAGGAGGAATTTGGGGATCTGAGCCAATCTTACCTGAATCTCAAGGGACAGGGAAGACCCCCTGTGACTTATAAGCTGAAATATTTATGTTGTCCAGTCTTGAGCTGTGGTATATGAAAACTCAGAGAAACAGGAGGCAGTGGTCGTGAAATTTTAGTGCGTCTAAGCAGGACCTTGGAAGCTTGTTAAAGGTGAAGGTTCCTAGGTCCCATGCCATAGATTCTGATGCAATGGGACTTGGACAAACACTGGGATGAGGTGGTGACATGCACCCAGCCTTTGAAGAGCCTGAAATGCCGCTGGCTGCTTTAGTAACAGGATTCACCTGCAGGCCTCTGGCCACTGCCCATTCCTATTGGTCAAGAGCACGCAGGCCCAGCGTGGAGCAACCAATTCTTGCTGTGAGCCGCCATCTTTGCCTTAGGATCTGCGTTCCTGACAGCCATGGTCATTGGCTCAGCAGTCCTTTTCTGCCAATGCTAGCCCTTAGGGAACACTGCACCTTCTGGGTGGAAAATATCTCTGACTTGAGCTCTAAAGCCTGTGGTATGTGCCTGAGAGCACGTTCCCTGCCCCCTATCCAAGCACATCTCCAGGACCTGACTTTTTTCCTCCCTGGACCCATGATTTTGCCTGTCTCCACCCCAGGTGGCCCCCCTGGACATGACCTGGGCCAGCGTGCCATATATCCCCTCATGTAGGACTTCCCTTGGACATAGTTTAGATGGGAGAAAATAAGGCAAATAGTGTCAGAAGACAGAGAGAAAGATTTCCTCAAGATAGCCAATCATAGCCTGGGATGCTGGGCCAGATGATGACCAAAGAGTCAAGAGGCACCCAATGAGCAGGTCGGCCCAATGAGCAGAAGAGAGCGCCACAGGCTGTGGGGTTTCTGAGAAGGGCCCAAAAACCTGGAGGGGCTGGGGGGAGAAATCAGAGTTTCATTCATTCATTTATTCATTCATGGTACAGACATGTGCTGAACCCTTCTACATAGGGATATGTGCATAAATGAGCCCAACCCTTTTTCTTAAGAAGTGCACCCTCTAGGAGGGGGTGAAATTGGTCCTTGAAAGGTGACAAGATTCTAAGCAGTAAAAAGGAGGTGGAAAGGTGTTTTAGGTAGAGGGAACAACCCTAACTAAAGTGCAGAGGCAAAACGTAGGCTCAAGAGCCGAGGAGTTGACCAACCTGAGTGAAATATAAATATATGGAAATACATGGTAATTTGACAGACCTTTCCTGTGCTCTGTGCTGGACCTGGGCTAGGTGCTGGGGATATGAAGGTGAATAAGGAAATCTCTGCCCTCAATCACTGAAGCCTTTATTGTCATTCCAGAAGGTGTGCAAGAGCCAAAGGGCAGGCAACTCCTCTCACAAAGCATTGCAGGCAGTAAGTGTGAGTATAGATAGAGCTGACCCAGCCAGCCTCATTTCCAAGCAGAGGGACAGGAGGCAAGGTCTGAACTATTATTAAGACAGCTGCGGGGGTTGGCTCCAGCTGCCTGACATGAGATGAAATTTAGTTTGGGGAGATAACCTTTGGGTGCCGTAATTAAGTCCCTGGGAGGCCACAGCCTTAATGAAAACAGCCTGAGAAAAACAAATAGCATGGTTGGTGCTCTTGAAGACATTCTAGTGTAAACGTGCAGACATACAGCACCTACAAACACACAGGGTGGGGTACAATCCCCAAACATGCCACTTTCCCTTGCAAAATGACCCTGGTCAGAGCAGGCTGTGGGGAAACCTCACCACTGATTTGTGCAATGAAGGTGTTTTGGGTCAGGGCTGGGGAACGGTGGAGCGTTTTATTACTTTTTGTTCTTGTTGCTTTTTTTTCCTTTCATGCTTTTTTGTTGTTATTGTTCTCGATGACGTCTGAAAAGTCAAGGCAGCTCTTGGTGGTGATGTTTGGAGCTGTGAAGGTGCCTGGGGTCACTGAAGAATAACTCGTGGTTGGGTGAGGAGCCCTTGAGGAAAGTGCCCCGGCCTGGGAGTCAGAGGAGGTCT
The DNA here is from genome assembly GCF_009828535.3 of Hylobates moloch. Taxonomy (NCBI): domain Eukaryota; kingdom Metazoa; phylum Chordata; class Mammalia; order Primates; family Hylobatidae; genus Hylobates; species Hylobates moloch. The sequence goes on from NW_026652289.1 coordinate 59,044,910, forward strand.
GTCCAGCTCTGCTGAAAGCTCTGTGACCTTGGGTGAATGAATTTCTTCCTCTCTCTGGGCCTGCTTTTCAGTCAGCCTCTGGGCCCTCCACACTGGGCCAGAGCCCATATCTCTAAGAATAAGAAATTATTACATTAACAACATAGAGACCAAGGGAGAGGGGCAAGAGCTGAGGCCTTAGATGAAGCAGGAGCTTTCAGAAGTAGATTCTGGCCTTTGGCCAACATAACTGGAGGTTGTTGGAAAATAGGGTGCTGATAAAAGAAAATTTTAGGCCAGAAATGGTGACTCACTCCTGTAATCTCAGCACTGTAGGAGGTCAAGGCAGGAGGATTGCTTGAAGTCAGGAGTTTGAGACGAGCCTGGGCAACACAGTGAGAGCCAGCCTCTATCAAAAAAAAAGAAAGAAGAAAGGAAGAAGGAAGGGAGGGATGGAGGGAGAGAGAGGAAGGAAGGAAGGAAGAAAGGAAGGAAGGAGAAAGAAAGAAGAAAGAAAGAAAGAAAGAAAGAAAGAGAAAGAAAGGGAAAGAAAGAAGGCATAAAGGTTTTTCTTTGGAAACAAACCATATGATGGTGACGTGGGGTGTGTATTTCATTCTGCTTTGGGTAGGACTTGGTTTCTAGTTTCCATCAGCATGACCTGAGGCTGGAATAACACCCTCTGTGTGTGCTGGCCACTCAGCTTAGTACCTCCTAAGGACCCAGGAGACAGTATTGGAAACTAGAGCAGGACAAATGGCCCAGCTTTTCCTCAATTCAGGAAGAGAGGAGAGACAGGGAAATCCCAGAACTTTCTCTCCTCCCATGTGCTGGTAGATGGTTAAAAACACTCGTTTTCATGTTCCCACAGTCATTTCAGAGCTGGAAGAACAGAGTCTCCTACCAGGCTCACTCTCTGGTATTTACTGAGCTCCTCAACCTGCCTTTGCAGCCCCCCTCCCCAAGCCCCCTCTGTGAATCAGATTTTTCTCAAGACAAAATGTTTCCAAAGTCTGGACAAGGGACAAGAATACTTGCTTTTTAGGTCCCTGTTTTGTTCCTCTCCATTGCTTTGTTTCATGCCCTTGATGGAGCCCGAAGCATTGATCTCCTGGTCCAAGGGGATCTGGGTGGTGGCCAAGCCTGGTGGTGACCCACTGTCCACCTGGGTCCAGAGTTAGGCCACTCCTTCAGGAGTGGCTTATCACAAGGTCTCTTCCCATGGTGAATGTAGGGCTGTGGTCCAGGGCTCCAGAATCAGGTGGGTGGGAACCCAACTGGCCACAAGGGCAGCATCTGATTCTGCGGAAGAAGGGAGCTCCTCTGTGAGAACTGCTTCTCTTCCCTTGGGAGAACAGAGTTGGTCTGGACCCAAGGAGCATGTCCCAGATGGAGGCTGGAAAGCACTTCAAGTAGGTGTCTTTGAACTCAAAAATATATTAAAAGATGATCATGTAGGTGAAACTAGCAGGCACTTAAAACATGTTTGGAAGAAAGAGTGGGAATGATCAAGAATGAGAGAAGAGGGAGGGAAGATGGCAGAAAGGTAGGAAGGCAGGCAGGCAGGAAGGGAGGGAGGGAGAGAGGGAGGGAGGAAGAAAAGCAGGAAGGGAGGAAGGAAGGAGGGAGGGAAGGAAGGAAAGAAGGAAGGAAGGAAGGAAGGAAGGAAAGAAGGAAGGAAAGAAAGAAGGAAAGAAGGAGGGAGGGAAAGAAGGAAGAAATTACTTCACTTCTTGAAGGCTCAGTTTTTCATCATCTGTGAGATAGGAATAACATCCCTTACATTGGGCTGGTTGTGAGAATTAGAAGACATAACTCCTGTGAAAACCCCAATACAAAGCTGCTGTTCCAAAAATATCACAGAGGTGAAGTAACTGCCCAGTGAGGCACAGCTTCCACGTGATTGAGCTAAGGCTGGAACCCAGGGGAATCTGACTCTAAAATTAGTAATTTCCATACCACACCCCAACCTTCTTGGACATGAGGTCACTGAGTCTAACACTTAGTCACATGGTGTCCTCAGACAACATGGTGACTCCTACCCAGGGGTGCTCAGAATCCCCCCCTCCACCAAGCCCCAAATAACAACCCAAGGAGAGACTAGCTCATGCTGGAATTCACCAGAGGAAACAACAGAAATGTCTCCCCATGGAAATGGACAACAACCTGCTGAGAAATTGACATAGGGGGTGGCTGGGAAAGGGTGGTGAGCCCCAGTTTCTTTTCAGATTGATGCCACCTAATAACCTCAGGTTGCAGAACTACCATGAGTCACTGCCTTTGGTGCCTCTCAGCCCTATCACCTCTCCCACATCCCAATATTACACAGGTTCTCACATGTTTTTTTATTTAAACCATCTCAGTTCCAGCCCAGGAATCCCCTAGGCCCCCCTCATATCTTCATCCAGGACCTGGTAAGCAGACCTGATGGGCACTAGGGCCACCCATGTCAGGCAGGGAGGTAGGGATCCCAGAGCCCAGTGCTGGGGGAGGCTAGAAGGTGACTTCAGCATCTCCCCATCCCTCTGCAGTTCTAGTTAATCTATGTGCTGTATACCAATCAAGGTAAAAATTAACATAATCAGCATAATTTCCTGGACACACAGTTTTAGTTTCTTTAAATATGTGTGGTTCAGACAATAAGAGATCCTTCCCTTTCACCAGAGAGATCAGAATGACCTGGAAGCTTTCTGGGGTGGGGACAAGAGTATGTTTGCTGAGAGCATCTGTGATCCAGGAACTGGGTCAAGTTTTATAGAGCCATTCGGTCTTTAAGACCATCCCCAGGAGAAGTAGGACATTGTCTCTTTCAGGTAAATAAACTGAAATTCCAAGAGTATAAATAACTTAACCAAAGGCACACTAGATTCCAACTTAAGGCTGCTTACAGTCAAAGCCAGGCAGTGTTCCATTATTTCTTTCTGTTTCTAGAGTCCCCCAAACAGGAACCAGCCTTTTCCTTCTACACCTAAGAGCATGGTGGTTCTAAAATCTCCAGGATCTAAAGTCTTCTGCAAGCAATGCACCAAATTAAAGATGGAAATTGAACACTCTTGGATTAGTTGTCAAGACCCTCATTGGTGAGTATGCACTTAAATATTAAAGTCAATAATCAGCACTGAAGAAAGTTTAAATATTTTGTGGAGCCAAGATGGCCAAATAGGAACAGCTCCAGTCTACAGCTCTGAGCGTGAGCGACACAGAAGACAAATGATTTCTGCATTTCCAACCAAGATACCAGGTTCATCTCACTGGGGATTGTCAGACAGTGGGTGCAGGATAGTGGGTGCAGCACACCAAGGGTGAGCTGAAGCAGGGTGAGGCATCGCCTCACCCGGGAAGTACAAGGGGTCAGGGAATTCCCTTTCCTAGCCAAAGAAAGGGGTGACAGATGGCACCTGGAAAATCGGGTCACTCCCACCCTAATACTGCACTTTTCTGGCAATCTTAGCAAACGGCACACCAGGAGATTGTATCCCGCGCCTGGCTCAGAGTGTCCTATGCCCATGGAGCCTCACTCATTGCTAGCACAGCAGTCTGAGATCAAACTGCAAGGCAGCAGCGAGGCTGGGGGAGGGGCATCCACCATTGCTGAGGCTTGAGTAGGTAAACAAAGTGGTGGGAAGCTCAAACTGGGTGGAGCCCACTGCAGCTCAAGGAGGCCTGCCTGCCTCTGTAGACTCCACCTCTGGGGGCAGGGCATAGCTGAACAAAAGGCAGCAGAAACCTCTGCTGACTTAAATGTCCCTGTCTGACAGCTTTGAAGAGAGTAGTGGTTCTCCCAGCACAGAGTTTGAGATCTGAGAACAGACAGACTGCCTCCTCAAGTGGGTCCCTGACCTCCGAGTAGCCTAACTGGGAGGCACCCCCCAGTAGGGGCAAACTGACACCTCACATGGCTGGGCACTCCTCCGAGACAAAACTTCCAGAGGAATGATCAGGCAGCAACATTTGCTGTTCACCAATATCCGCTGTTCTGCAGCCTCTGCTGCTAATACCCAGGCAAAAAGGGTCTGGAGTGGACCTCCAGCAAACTCCAACAGACCTGCAGCTGAGGGTCCTGACTATTAGAAGGAAAACTAACAAACAGAAAAGACATCCACACCAAAACCCCATCTGTATGTCACCATCATCAAAGACCAAAGGTAGATAAAACCACAAAGATGGGGAAAAAACAAAGCAGAAAAACTGAAACTTCTAAAAATCAGAGTGTCTCTCCTCCTCCAAAGGAACACAGCTCCTCACCAGCAATGGAACAAAGCTGGATGGGGAATGACTTTGATGAGTTGAGAGAAGAAGGCTTTAGACAATCAAACTACTCTGAGCTAAAGGAGGAAGTTCGAACCCATGGCAAAGAAGTTAAAAACCTTGAAGAAAGATTAGACGAATGGCTAACTAGAATAACCAATGCAGAGAAGTCCTTAAAGGACCTGATGGAGCTGAAAAACATGGCATGAGAACTACGTGACGAACGCACAAGCCTCAGTAGCTGATTCGATCAACTGGAGGAAAGGGTATCAGTGATGGAAGATCAAATGAATGAAATGAAGTGAGAAGAGAAGTTTAGAGAAAAAAGAATAAAGAGAAATGAACAAAGCCTCCAAGAAATATGATACTATGTGAAAAGACCAAATCTATGTCTGATTGGTGTACCTGAAAGTGATGGGGAGAATGGAACCAAGTTGGAAACACTCTGCAGGATATTATCCAGGAGAACTTCCCCAATCTAGCAAGTCAGGCCAACATTCAGATTCAGGAAATACAGAGAATGCCACAAAACTACTCCTTGAGAAGAGCAGCTCCAAGACACATAATTGTCAGATTCACCAAAGTTGAAATGAAGGAAAAAATGTTAAGGGCAGCCAGAGAGAAAGGTCGTGTTACCCACAAAGGGAAGCCCATCAGACTAACAGCTGATCTCTCGGCAGAAACTCTACAAGCCAGAAAACAGTGGGGGCCAATATTCAACATTCTTAAAGAAAAGAATTTTCAACCCAGAATTTCATATCCAGCCAAACTAAGCTTCATAAGTAAAGGAGAAATAAAATACTTTACAGACAAGCAAACGCTGAGAGATTTTGTCACCATGAGGCCTTCCCCTAAAAGAGCTCCTGAAGGAAGCACTAAACATGGAAAGGAACAACCGGTACCAGCCACTGCAAAAACATGCCAAATTGTAAAGACCATCGAGGCTAGGAAGAAACTGCATCAACTAACGAGCAAAATAACCAGCTAACATCATAATGACAGGATCAAATTCACACATAACAATATTAACCTTAAATGTAAATGGGCTAAATGCTCCAATTAAAAGACACAGACTGGCAAGTTGGATAAAGAGTCAAGACCCATCAATGTGCTGTATTCAGGAAACCCATTTCACTTGCAGAGACACACATAGGCTCAAAATAAAGCGATGGAGGAAGATCTACCAAGCAAATGGAAAACAAAAAAGGCAGGGGTTGCAATCCTAGTCTCTGATAAAACAGACTTTAAATCAATAAAGATCAAAAGAGACAAAGAAGGCCATTACATAATGGTAAAGGGATCAATTCAACAAGAAGAGCTAACTATCCTAAATATATATGCGCCCAATACAGGAGCACCCAGATTCATAAAGCAAGTCCTTAGAGACCTACAAAGAGACTTAGACTCCCACACAATAATAATGGGAGACTTTAACACCCCACTGTCAACATTAGACAGATCAATGAGACAGAAAGTTAACAAGGATATCCAGGAATTGAACTCAGCTCTGCACCAAGTGGACCTAATAGACATCTACAGAACTCTCCACCCCAAATCAACAGAATATACATTCTTCTCAGCACCACATCGCACTTATCCCAAAATTGACCACATAGTGGGAAGTAAAGCTCTCCTCAGCAAACGTAAAAGAACAGAAATTATAACAAACTGTCTCTCAGACCACAGTGCAATCAAACTAGAACTCAGGATTAAGAAACTCACTCAAAACCGCTCAACTACATGGAAACTGAACAACCTGCTCCTGAGTGACTACTGGGTACATAACAAAATGAAGGCAGCAATAAAGATGTTCTTTGAAGCCAATGAGAACAAAGACACAACATACCAGAATCTCTGGGACACATTTAAAGCAGTGTGTAGAGGGAAATTTATAGCACTAAATGCCCACAAGAGAAAGCAGGAAAGATCTAAAATTGACACCCTAACATCACAATTAAAAGAACTAGAGAAGCAAGAGCAAACATTCAAAAGCTGGCAGAAGGCAAGAAATAACTAAGATCAGAGCAGAACTGAAGGAGATAGAGACACATAAAACCCTTCAAAAAATCAATGAATCCAGGAGCTGTTTTTTTTTAAAGGATCAACAAAATTGATAGACCTCTAGCAAGACTAATAAAGAAGAAAAGAGAGAAGAATCAAATAGATGCAATAAAAAATGATAAAGGGGATATCACCACCAATCCCACAGAAATACAAACTACCATCAGAGAATACTATAAACACCTCTATGCAAATATACTAGAAAATCTAGAAGAAATGGATAAATTCCTCGACACATACACCCTCCCAAGACTAAACCAGGAAGAAGTTGAATCTCTGAATAGACCAATAACAGACTCTGAAATTGAGGCAATAATTAATAGCTTACCAACCAAAAAAAGTCCAGGACCAGATGGATTCACAGCCAAATTCTACCAGAGGTACAAGGAGGAGCTGGTACCATTCCTTCTGAAACTATTCCAATGAATAGAAAAAGAGAGAATCCTCCCTAACTCATTTATTGAGGCCAGCATCATCCTGATACCAAAGCCTGGCAGAGACACAACAAAAAAAGAGAATTTTAGACCAATATCCTTGATGAACATTGATGCAAAAATCCTCAATAAATTACTGGCAAACCGAATCCAGCAGCACATCAAAAAGCTTATCCACGATGATCAAGTGGGCTTCATCCCTGGGATGCAAGGCTGGTTCAACATACACAAATCAATAAACGTAATCCAGCATATAAACAGAACCAAAGACAAAAACCACATGATTATCTCAATAGATGCAGAAAAGGCCTTTGACAAAATTCAACAACCCTTCATGCTAAAAACTCTCAATAAATTAGGTATTGATGGGACGTATCTCAAAATAATAAAAGCTATCTATGACAAACCCACAGCAAATATCATACTAAATGGGCAAAAAGTGGAAGCATTGCCTTTGAAAACTGGCAGAAGACAGGGATGCCCTCTCTCACCACTCCTATTCAACATAGTGTTGGAAGTTCTGGCCAGGGCAATCAGGCAGGAGAGGGAAATAAAGGGTATTCAATTAGGAAAAGAGGAAGTCAAATTGTCCCTGTTTGCAGATGACATGATTGTATATCTAGAAAACCCCATCGTCTCAGCCCCAAATCTCCTTAAGCTGATAAGCAACTTCAGCAAAGTCTCAGGATACAAAATCAATGTGCAAAAATCACAAGCATTCTTACACACCAATAACAGACAAATAGAGAGCCAAATCATGAGTGAACTCCCATTCACAATTGCTTCAAAGAGAATAAAATACCTAGGAATCCAACTTACAAGAGATTTGAAGGACCTCTTCAAGGAGAACTACAAACCACTGCTCAATGAAATAAAAGAGGATACAAACAAATGGAAGAACATTCCATGCTCATAGGTTGGAAGAATCAATATCGTGAAAATGGCCATACTGCCCAAGGTAATTTAGAGATTCAATGCCATCCCCATCAAGCTACCAATGACTTTCTTCACAGAATTGGAAAAAACTACTTTAAAGTTCATATGGAACCAAAAAAGAGCCGGCATTGCCAAGTCAATCCTAAGCCAAAAGAACAAAGCCAGAGGCATCATGCTACCTGACTTCAAACTACACTACAAGGCTACAGTAACCAAAACAGCATGGTACTGATACCAAAACAGAGATATAGACCAATGGAACAGAACAGAGCCCTCAGAAATGATGCCGCATAGCTACAACTATCTGATCTTTGACAAACCTGACAAAAACAAGAAATGGGGAAACAACTCCCTATTTAATAAGTGGTGCTGGGAAAACTGGCTAACTATCTGCAGAAAGCTGAAAGTGGATCCCTTCCTTACACCTTATATAAAAATTAATTCAAGATGGATTAAAGACTTAAATGTTAGACCTAAAACCATAAAAACCCTAGAAGAAAACCTAGGCAATATGATTCAGGCCATAGGCATGGACAAGGACTTCATGTCTAAAACACCAAAAGCAATGGCAACAAAAGCCAAAATTGACAAATAGGATCTAATTAAACTAAAGAGCTTCTGCAGGGAAAAAGAAACTACCATCAGAGTGAACAGGCAATGTACAAAATGGGAGAACATTTTTGCAATCTACTCATCTGACAAAGGGATAATATCCAGAATCTACAATGAACTCAAACAAATTTACAAGAAAAAAACAAACAACACCATCAACAAGTGGGCAAAGGATACGAACAGACACTTCTCAAAAGAAGACATTTATATAGCCAAAAGACACATGAAAAAAATGCTCATCATCACTGGCTGTCAGAGAAATGCAAATCAAAACCACAATGAGATACCATCTCACACCAGTTAGAATGGCGATCATTAAAAAATCAGGAAACAACAGGTGCTGGAGAGGATGTGGAGAAATAGGAACACTTTTACACTGTTGGTGGGACTGTAAACTAGTTCAACCATTGTGGAAGTCAGTGTGGCGATTCCTCAGGGATCTAGAACTAGAAATATCATTTGACCCAGCCATCCCATTACTGGGTATATACCCAAAGGACTATAAATCATGCTGCTATAAAGACACATGCACACGTATGTTTATTGTGGCACTATTCACAATAGCAAAGACTTGGAACCAACCCAAATGTCCAACAATGTTAGACTGGATTAAGAAAATGTGGCACATATACACCATGGAATACTATGCAGCCATAAAAAATGATAAGTTCATGTCCTTTGTAGGGACATGGATGAAGCTGGAAACCATCATTCTCAGCAAACTATCGCAAGGACAAAAAAACAAACACTGCATGTTCTCACTCATAGGTGGGAACTGAACAATGAGAACACATGGACACAGGAAGGGGAAAATCACACACCAGGGACTGTTGTGGGGTTGGGGAGGGGGAGGGATAGCATTAGGAGATATACCTAATGTTAAATGACGAGTTAATGGGTGCAGCACACCAACGTGGCACATGCATACATATGAAACAAACCTGCACGTTGTGCACATGTACCCTAAAACTTAAAGTATAATTAAAAAATAAAAGAGAGAAAGTTTAAATATTTTGTTAAAATTTATCAAAACTGATGTGCCAATTAGCAACTGAGCATCAGTCCAGTCCTGTGCCAGGCATATTGCAAGGTTCAAATGAAGCCTAAGATGTTCTTAATGGTCTAAATGGGAAGACAAGATATTACAGGAAACAGCAGAGAACAATGTTTGACAGTTTTTAATCAAATATAAAGAAACTTGGCTCCACCACTATGTGACATTGAGCAACAGTTTTAATCTTATTGCAGCTTCATTGCCTTATCTGCAAAATGGGAACAGTGATACTATCTCCCTACAGAATTACTATGAGAATTGCATAAGACAATCACTGTTCAGCTCAGTGCCAGCTGAACAAGCTCTCAGTAAGTGCTGGTTCGTATCCTTGTTGTGGTCGTCAGGAGGTTGGGAACTAATATTTGAGAGCTCCTCCTTTGTATCTATGGCCATTAAAGACAACTTCAAATCCTCAATTCAATTAGTCCTTTGTCATCCGCCTCATTTTCTAGAAGACAAAGCTGAGGTTTGGGGACTCATCACACAATTATTCACCAGCAAAGTGAAAGCTAGGTCTATTTGATATTGAGACAGATAAGACCAGGTCAAATCAAACAAACAGGTATGTTTTTAGCATTGTTAGGACCCTAAGATCTCTAGGATGTTCTGAACCAGGCTGTACAGTAGGAGGTTCTGCATTGGTGGAAATGCCTGCATCCACATTTGCCAACACAGTAGAGCACTTGAAATGTGGCTAGTGTGCCTGAGAAACTGAATTTTTCATTTTACGTAATTTTAGTTAATTTAAATTTAAATAGCCACACGTAGCTAGTGGATGACATATTGGACAGTACAGGGCTAGACTACGGTTGGCACCCTGTTTAACTTTGCATCCGAGCCCCTCCCCATCAGTTCCAATGTCTCATTAGTGTTAACTCACTTGCCCGGGTCCCCTGGCCCTGTACTCCCAACTGACATCCCATGTCAGTCTCTGTCTCCCTCCTCTTTTGCTTTGGTGACACTTTCTGCCCACCTCACCCAGCTCCTCCTGGGTCTGGCCCTCGGCTTCCCTCTGTTTGACCCTGTGCTCTGGCTTCCTATTGCATCTGCTGAAAACTCCCCAAACCAGGGCCAGACCTCCTGGCTTCTTCACCCTTATCTCAATACCCACCCTCCTACCAAGAATAATCTACCAGGCACAGGTCCTGATGCCCCAGAAGTGTGTGTTTGGGTTGGGGGTGGGGTGGAGTGGCAGCAAAGGAACAATATGTTCCAAACTGACACAAGCAAGACATTCCAGGGTATTTACGTGTTTCCATATGAGAAATACAAAGAGAATAAGTGAAGACCCCTGCTTCAAGGAGCTTCCATAGTCAGTGGGGAGCATGAGGCAAACTGAAAATGCAAGAGAGCAATGACCTTGCAGCACAGCATGAAGACACATCACAGCTACTCAGGCCAAGTGCGCATTCAAACCAGAAGTGCTCTGGGCTTCAGAGGAGAGAGGTCTCTCTGGGCTGGATTCATCAGGGTGCTCCTGGGAGAAGGCAGAGGGGTCCCCTCCCAATCCAGGCTCTGTCTCTCTCCACCCTGCTGTGGCTGGGAAGCTGACCTATAAGGGCCACGCAAGGGTCTTCTTGTCCTCCCTCTCTGAGTTGGGTTTGGCCAAAGTTGATGGGCAGCAGGGGATGCACAACAAGAGGAAAGAGTAGCGTTTGCACTCCTCTGGCTTCCTCTCTGCCACGCTGAGGGTTAGCAATGACCAGTTTCCTCCAGCGAAGGCCATGACTTCCACCAGGCAGTCGTCACTTACGGCTGTGGGCCTTCTGTGGTTTCCCTCCCTCACCTCACCTCTTCCAGCCTAGGGACAGTAGCAGCTCCCCACTGTAGTCGTCCCAGAGTTCTACAACATCTCATGTTGCTCTTGCTGTGCCCTGGCCATTCCCTTATAAAGCATCCCTCCTTAACTCTCTTCAAACGCCTTTCTGATGCATCAGCTGTTTCTTGCAAGGACCCTGATTGATACAGGGTCTACGCTGGGTCTTAAAGGATGAGCAGGATTGATACAGGCAGAGGAGCAGAGAAAACCTGAAAAGCAGGCACAAGGCTGCAGGAGCAGTGGCAGAAGACAGACGCCTTGCTCAGGAGGGCCAGCACAGTGGGGCTGGGGAGGGGCTTTGTTAGGTGGGGATCTGGGCTGAAGCTGGGGTCAGGCTGTGGAGGCCTTGATCACCCGGTTGATCATTGTGAAAGTGGGAAACTAAGGAATCCATGTCAAGCTGGGATGGTGCACTGTTTCAGGGCCATGGGTTACTAGGAGCCCTTGAGAGTTTAAAGCTTCTATGGTACTAGCTGTGGTTATCATGTAGGCAACTGATTTTCAAATCTACATGACACCATTGGAGTACAAATAAAAACTGCACTTGAATAGAATTCCACTCTGGCTTCCATGACAATCAAATGAGAATATCATTAATATTCAAGTACATCTCTTCTGTAGCCAATGGCCTATGGAGAACTATTAATAAATACATACTCTGTCTGTTAGACAGGAACTTTCAAATCCCACCTCTTAGTACCCTATTAGCTAAGCAAATACAAGGACATACTACATATACTTAAGTGTAGACACACTGTACTTGTCAGTTTTCCCCCTGCATAATTCAGATCTTCTCAATTTTGGGAAGAAGCAGTTTCTAATACATATTTTACACCAGATGCCATTTGAACAGAGTATGGCATGCCTGAAATGTGATATGCAATGAGATTGGGATTATTCCTTGGCAATACTTGATGACTCCTAGGAAAGCATATTGACCTCTACTGCCTTTATAGCCAAGAGAATGTGGGCGCTTGGCTGGCATTCGCAAAGTCAGAGCTGTCAGAGCGGCTGTTGCTCCCTTAGCTGAAGCAATGCAGAATTCTTTAATAGAATTATGCATTTATACATATAGAACTATGCTAATATCTTAAAAGATAGGTGAAAAAATCTGACTATATTTTCCAAATTAAAAAAAAAGAGACTGCTTTGGCTAAAATTTTGCCAAGATACCACAATAATGAAAAGATTTTTGCATCATCTACATCATCTGCCTCCACCTGTTGATTTGCTGAGTATCAGTACGGCAGTACTTTGAGCTCCAGCAGATTTTTTTTTTAAAGAAGGATTTTATATATTGCTTACCTTTTTTCATGGATAATTGATAACGTTGATTACCTAAATAGGCCTAAGATTTCAGGGTTAAATACAACTGCTGATTTGATTGCATTTCTTTCCACCATCCTAATTAATTCATGTGGATGAAAAGTCCGCTGTGAAGAATGCACAGGAGGTGAAAACGAAAGATTCCAGGGATCCACTACCAATTAACTTACTCCTCTGTGAAAATCATTAACATGTGAAACTGACAAAATTAAAAGCATCCATACATTTGCCAAGGGAGTATACAATGACACAGCATGTCTCCAAGTTTTTCCGTAGAACGTTATCTGTTAATTTTATTTTTGACAATTCCTGCCCCTGTATCTTCAGCAGAACGCTTTTTCTCCAAATTAAACCAATTAAAAACTATTTAAGGAACACTCTGTGACAACAACGTTTAACAGAATTAACACCACTCGCTGCAGAAACAAGGCAGCAGAAGTTGCGAAACTTATCGGTGATTTTGCTAATGCCAAATCACAACGGAGACATTTTAAGTTTGCTTCTAATTTTCAAATTTGTCTGTGTTGCCTGCATAGTTTTTGGTGCTGACATGTTTTAGAGTATAAGTTTTGAAGTTTGTTTAAATCGTTTTTTGTGTGTTATATCATGAAAGAATGATATTTGGTAATGAATACGGTTTTCTATTTTATTGTGTACGGGAAGGCACTACATAAAGGTTGAACCCATTATTGTGGAGTACACCACTGTACCAAGAAGAATCTAAGATAGTTACACTGTATTTGTGCAGTGAATAGCAACACTAAGGAATTACAGTTCTTCTGAAGGGCAAAGGGGAGAAACGGAATGTTCCATCTTTGCTATGCACTGTGCCATGCATTTTACTACATTGTTTATCTTCATCTTCCCAACAACTCTGAAAGGCAAGAATGTGCCTTTTTTTTTTTTTTTTTTTTTTTTAATGGAGTCTCCCTCTGTCGCCAAGGCTGGAGTGCAATGGTGCGATCTTAGCTCACTGCAACCTCCGCCTCCTGGCTTCAAGCAATTCTCCTGCCTCAGCCACCCGAGTAGCTGGGATTACAGGTGTGCACCACTATGCCCGGCTAATTTTTGTATTTTTAGTAGTAGAGACGGGGTTTCACCATGTTGGTCAGGCTGGTCTAAAACTCCTGACCATATGATCTGCCTGCCTCAGCCTCCCAAAGTGCTGGGATTACAGGTGTGAGCCACTGCGCCCAGCCAAGAATGTGCCTTTTTACAGGTGAAGGGACTTTAATTTGGGAGATTAAGTAACTTGCTCAAGGTCAAATGACATAGAAAGATTCTGATCCAGGTCTATCTGGCTCTAAAACCCTCATAAGAACAAAGAAGGCTCCCATGAACCCAGGACTGTAAGATGTCTACCTGCCTTAATGACTGGCTGGAATGGTGGAGCTGGGGGTCACAAGGCAAGCTTAGGCTTCTGACGTGATCTGAAGGCATATTTAACATCAGTACAATCCCTTGGCACTGCTCCAAGAGCTGCCCCATTTGAGCTGAGGGCACTCACAACATTACCTCTATAATTAGGCCTGCTAGTTAGGTGCTCAAAGGGCCACCTGGGGAAGGGCAAAGACTTAAATGTGAGTCCCAGCTCTGCCATTTATAGCCCTTGGGCTAGCCACTTAAACCTGCTGCACCTGAAAAGCACCTTTAGGAAAAAAAGTGGGTGATGGGGATGGGAAATAATCTATCAAACATTAAAAGGCTGTCTGGAGGAATCACTTAAATGACCTGCGGAAAAAAATCTTTGGAAAGTAGCATATATACAGGTTCTTCTGCAGGCTATGAGCCTGCAATGAAGGGGCACTGGCCCAGGTTCAGGAAGCTGCCTTAGGTCTTTGTTGCTCAAAGTGTGGCCCACAGACCAGCAGCATCGATATCACCTGGGAACTCATTAGAAATTGAGGCTATTGGGACTTAGCCCAGACCTCTGATTCAGAATCTGCATTTTGACAAGATTCAAGTGTACACATTCAGTTGGAAAAGCACTGCCATAGGCCTCTCAGTCTGGCTTTCCAGGTCTCAACCTCCAGGGCATTTAAATAAGAAGATTAGCTTCATTCACTTCTCAATTATTCTTATTACAAAAATAGAATTGAAAAGGCTCTTGAAGACATCCAATCCAGGAATGGTGAATACCTGCAAGGGTGCAGCCATCCTTCCCAGAGACCAGAGCAGACATTGCTAATCAATCAGGAAACTCTTCCATGGTGCTCAAGAGCAGCTGCACCATCCCCTCCACAATGCAGTCCAGAAAGCCTGATCGCTCTTTCGTAATTACCATGGGTATGAAAACTACTTACCACCCCTGACCCCCGCTATGTGGCCTAATCCCTTCTTTATTCATAGGTCGACCTTATCTCCAGTTTAAGCCCATTTTCCCAACATGTTATCCAATTTAATATTCACCCCTTCAAAAGTGTTCAACAAATTATATGGTTACACTGCTTAAACAGAAACTGAGTGTTTCCAAAATTAAATGACGTCCCCAAAGATGGAGAATCCTATTCCTCTGGCTCAACTCTCATCTTCATGTCACCTGTCTGTTCCACCACCCACTTCAATATTTTAGACCAAGGGAGGGAAGACTTTAAACCTCACAAAGAAGTTTAGAACATTACCCTGGTGCTCCCAAAATCCAAGGTAGAAAGACAACAGAGGTTTTTTAAAATGCTCTGAGACCTCGAACCCCACTCCCATGTCCCCTGGCCACCCAGCCTTGTCACCTGCTTGGAGCTGGAGCTGGCATCTTCACGACCAGGAAAGGGTAGCATGCTGAACCTGCCTCCCCCAGGCTCTTCATTCAGTGTCCCAGCTGCCTACCTCAAGTGCTACGTGCAAAGCGCTCTGAAATAGGATGATATTCTCAATTTAATTTTTGTTCACATGTAATAGGAGATCGATACCCTCATTAAGCTGTTGTGCCAATCAGCCAGTGGGAAGCAGCCTATGTTTTTGGAAGGCAAATCGTTAAGAACTAGAATACGGTGGAGGCATGTATACCGGCTGCATCCAATTTCAAGTGAAAATTAATGGCAAATTCTTGTAACCACATTAAGAGCCATTGTCGTTCATTTGAAATCAGTTAAACATGAAAACAATATGAAAACCATCTTGAGTTCATGGAACATAAATATTTGTCTATTTTTTGCCAGTGCCCCAGAGAGACTAGGAGATGTTGGCAGATCGGTGTTCTAAAAACATGCTCACGAAGGGGGAAAAATAAGGAACCTGACTCTTGTTGGGTTGAACTATTTGTCAGCTTTTCCATTTCCTCAGTCAAAAGATAATTAAACAGTAAGCAGATGTCAGAATCTAATTGATGCAAGGAAAGATTGCTCAATGTCTTATGGTGCTTTGTCATTGTTATGTACTGTCTGCAAATAGCCCCTTGGCTGGTACAAGTAGCAGAAAGTCAACCAGTTAGCTTCTCTTCCCATGGAGGCAGAGGCTCTCCCAACAAATATACCTGTGTTCAGTCACTCTGGGTGTCAAGAAGCACCTAAGAAAGTTCCTGGGACAATGTCTTAGGCATATTAGAACAGAGAGAAGCTGTGGCTTTTCAGAAGAGTGGGGAGAGGGGAAAAGGAGAAAGAGAGAAATAGAGAGGATGGGGGAGATGGAGGTGAAGAAGAGAAGGGTTGAGAGATGAGAGAGAAAAAGAATAGGAAAAGAATCAGAAAAAGGAACTGTTGGCAGAAGGAGAGAGTCCCAATATGGTAAAATCAAAACGGCATGGTCTTCAGAGTCAAGCCTACTGCTTGGTCGTCCCTTTCCAGCTGTGGGAACTTAGACCATGAATTTGACTTCCCTGAGTGCATTCCTTCCACTGACCATTGGATATCATATTCCCTGCCCGGGCCTTCCCACAGCTTGATCTGAGATGCAAGGAGTCATAAGTATCAGTGTCTGAACATTGCAAAAAACTGCACAACTGCTTCAATTTTTTTAAAAAAGAGTAGAAGGAAATCGGGTGAAAGAGAATTAAAACAAAGAGGGGTGCCAGGCATGGTGGCTCACACCTGTAATCCCAACACTTTGGGAGACTGAGGTGGGCGGATCACCGGAGGTCAGGAGTTGAAGACCAGCCTGGCCAACATGGTGAAACCCTGTCTTTACTAAAATACAAAAATTAGCCGGGCGTGGTTGTGGGCGCCTGTAATCCCAGCTACTCAGGAGGCTGAGGCAGGAGAACCACTTGAACCCAGGAGGTAGAGGTTGCAGTGAGCCGAGATTGCACCACTGCACTCCAGCCCAAGCGACAGAGTGAGACTCCATCTCAAATAATAATAATAATAATAAATACAGTGGGGTGTGGGAGAGCTGTCTCTGTTATGCTCCCTTATGGGGAACCCACAGCAGTGCTGCTTGGAATTCAGTGTGACTCAGAGATGGGTGAAAGAGCTCTTTCAGATTCTACTGTAGATTCCTCCCCTTAAAACACACACACACACACACATGCACACACACACACATACACACGCTCTGCTCTCTGTGGGAGAGCATTCAAATGGTGTCCAGAACCCAGGTGGACAACAGACTTGAAAAACAACTGCCAGCTGGGCACAGTGGCTCACGCCTGTAATCCCAGCACTTTGGGAGGCTGAGCGGGTGGATCACCTGAGGTCAGAAGTTTGAGACCAGCCCTGGAACACAGCGAGACTTCGTCTCTACAAAAAAATTTTTTAAAAACATATTAGCCAGGTATGATGGTACGTGCCTGTAGTCCCAGCCGCTTGGGAGGTTAAAGTGGTAGGATTGCTTGAGCCCAGGAGGTCGAGGCTGCAGTGAACTGTGATTGCACCACTGCATTCCAGCTTAGGAAATAGAGCGAGACCCTGTCTCAAAAACACAAACAAACAAACAAACAACTGCTGTGATATGTCCATAATGTCAGTCCACAGACCACTGGGTAAAATCATCATCCATGGCTTCCCCCTTCAGGATGCACCTCTTCCATGGAGGGCTGTTAGCCACCACTTGCAAAAAGACTCCCATCAGGCCATCTCACCAGTTACCAAACACAGCCAGCATGGCCAGCAAGACTAAAACTCAGATTCTTATTGTGTAACTTATTAGATGCTCTGTTCCAAAGAAAACAATTGACTAATGAACTGGGGGGTTCACACTTCCTCCTGTCTCATCTCTGATATTACCTTACTGTGTGGTCTCAGATCAGCATGAACACCCTCTGGGCTTCCACTTTCCTATGTGGGAAATGAGGTTGAACAGCTTGAGCCTAAGAATCTTTCTACTTGTGACATTCAAAGTCTTCGCAATTTACCCATCTGACATCTAAGGTAAAAGCAAGAATCCTCTTCCTCTTTATGTCCCTCCAGATTCCTCTCCACACTCCTTCACTCCTCTGCCCACACAGGCAGGCTGACCTGCAGAGACTTTTTTTTTTTTTTTTTTTTTTTGAGATGGAGTCTCGCTTTGTCACCCAGGCTGGAGTACAATGGTGTGATCTTGGCTCACTGCAACCTCTGCCTCTCAGGTTCAAGCAATTCTCCTGCCTCAGCCTCCCGCGTAGCTGGGACTACAGGCGCCTGCCACCACGCCTGGCTAATTTTTGTATTTTTAGTAGAGACGGGGTTTCACCATACTGGCCAGGCTGGTCTCAAACTCCTGACCAGGCTGGTCTCAAACTCCTGACCATGAGCCACCACGCCCGGCCCCTGCAGAGACTTTCTAAGGGGCTCCCTTGTGCTCTGGCTTCCAACTGGTCTCAGTCAAGGGGTGCTCATTCTCCTGACTCACCAGAGAGCTCTCCACAAGCTGACTACATCTCTGTGGAAGGTCACAGCCCTGTGGTCTTCTCTGCAGGCCTTCCTCCTTCCAGGTTTTGTTAACAGTTTCCTCCCCTCACTTCTTCAGGCCTAGAAGTGGTAATAGCTCTCCTGCTACTGGGAGTACCTGTTGGTGGTAACAGCCCTGGGTACTGTCCCTTGTGGTTCTCCCACTCCCTGCCCACACCTAGGTAAGTAGTCACAAGAGGGCCTCTGTGTGATCACATGGAATCAGGGGGCAAATGAAAGGAGGGATCAAGGAAGACATCCAAGGAGAGGAGGCCTTGGCAAAGTTGGCCTCAAATCTGTTTGGAAGAACAGGAAGAAGTTTATACAGACAACAAAGGGGGACAGCATTTTAACGAAGAGAATGGTGTGGATGCAGCCAGGAGGCCAGGCATTCTGGGAAAGGAGAGTAGACCTGACTGTCTGGAGGGAAGACCTTGGGTAGAGAAGGAATTAGGGGCATGGTTGGAAAAGCAAATGAAGGCCAGATGGTAGCAACCTCGAATGTGAGACGAAAGCCTGGGACTTCATTCTACGGGCAATGGAAGACTCTGGATGGTTCTTGAGCAACGGAATGGCCCAATCACACTGAGCTATTTTAGGAATGTTAAGCTGGCGGTGGAGAGCAGATTGTAGTGTTACCAACTGGGTAGCCCTACGCAAAGGGAACAAAGGAGGATGCCAAAAGTGACTCACTCACCCGCCATTGCTCCTGAGCAGTGGGGCAGAGGCAGTACAGACGTTCCCCCCCCCAAGCAACTCTCATGCTTATGCCAGCCTCAAAAGAGCAGAGCGGGAAGTGCATGGCATCCTGAAGATGTAAGGGAAAACACATTCTTGGAAGAGATCTCCTCTCAAAGCCATCCACCCACAGCCCCCAGAATAAGGGGTAGGCAATCTGTTTCTCCTGGCATCTGATTCAAAATGCTCCCGAGGCCAAGAGGACCTAAAAGAATTCCTCTGCTCGTGTGTGTGAGAACAGCCCAACAGGGGACCATCTGTCTCAGAACAAGCCCCCCAGTGTGGAGGCAGAAACAGTAGCCCCCAAAGGGGTGCTATTTCAGATTTCAGGAAAGCATTCTGCAAATGTTCCCAGCCATTAACTGGAGATCTCTCTATAGCACTCTGTTAGTTCTCTGCTAAATAGAAACCAAGTGGCAGCCACTGTCCCTGACATCTCAGTGTGGACATGTTTAGGGTGGGAAGATTCTGAGGGCTCTGATCATCTGAGATAGTAGAGACCCAGCAAGCAACAGAAAGCTGAAAGGGATGCAGATTCAGGAGGCAGAGACTTCACAAACTACCTGCGAAAAATTCTGCTCGGGATTGACCCTATATCTCCTCCTTGAAGAGAGTGCTGTTAGTTCCAGATGGGCCCAGGAAGGGACCCTTCTTCCCCAGGGGGTGCTCCATGGCCCACTCTAAGGTCCACTTCCCTGACCGTGCCCTAGTGATGTGGAGTTTCTATAGTATTTCAAGGGAGGCACGATGGTTGTTTGGACTAGGGAGGAAGCAGCTAGAGAGCCTGTTTGAAGAAAGTTCTGCAAGACTCAAATATTTAGGGATCTAGTAGATTAGACAGAGCTAGCAAAGGAGGGTGGGGATCGGTGAGCTGGAAGGGAATCCAGACAGCGACTGTCACAAAGCCAAGAGGAGGAAGTGGTCAGAGGCACTGAATGTTCTTGGAGGCTGAGTATAACGACAACAATTATAGAGGTCATTGATGATTTTGAAAAGAGCAGTTTTGGTGGAGTGGAGGAAATGGGAGACCTACTTCAGCACCTCTCCTAACCTCTGGGGTAGACATACTTATCCTCATTTCACAGATAAGGAAGCTGAAGCTGAGAGAGATGATCTGATATGTCCTGCTGCCTGTAATCACAGGACCATTGATAGTGAAGCTGACGGTGATGTTGGTGATGGTGACGATGATGTTGACAGTGACAGTGATGGTGGTGATGGTGATCGTGATGGTGATGGTGACAGTGACGGTAATGGTGATGGTGACCGTGATAGTGATTGTGATGTTAATGGTGATGGTGATGTTGGTAATGTTGATGGTGAGGTTGAGGATGATAGCGACATTGGCAGCTGTTCAGATAAATTTTCTGTTCCATCGGAAATTGATCATGATTATAAAGTAAAAATTACCTGGTCTGTAAAATCAGACAGATCCAAAGCTATATCCAAGCCAGTCAGCAACACATAAGCTTTACAACCTTTGAGCCTCAGTTTCTCTAAATGCGAAATAGAGATGCTATTGCCTGCTTCAGAGGACAGTTGGGAGAATGACATGGTTGGGGAAGCACTGGGTTCCTAGTAGGCCCTCAATAAATGTTTGTGTAGTGCATTTGTCTCCAGGCAAAGTTAGGGAGTGCAGTGAGCATCAGTGGATGAGTCTTATCTTCCCTAACTGTTCTAGCCCTCCCCACCCTAACTCTACTCCCCAACCTGAGTGAACTCCAAACGTAAGAGAAGTCATGGGCATCTTGGTGACTGCCTGCTCCCCAGGATCCCTACTTTATGCCCACACATTGCTCTGGCAACGGTGCCCTGCTGGGATCCCCACCCCCCACCCTCTTGTCTGTCTCCCCGGTTGATGCATGCCCAAGATACTCTAAAAGGAAGAGGGATGGGATAAGCACTAATACTTACCAAGTACTAC
Source organism: Hylobates moloch (assembly GCF_009828535.3). Taxonomy (NCBI): domain Eukaryota; kingdom Metazoa; phylum Chordata; class Mammalia; order Primates; family Hylobatidae; genus Hylobates; species Hylobates moloch. The sequence continues at coordinate 59,065,839 of NW_026652289.1, forward strand.
CATGTGTCCAGCTTTCTGCTGGTATTCAACTGGGAGAGAGGTGGTGTAGGCTTAAGAGCATGGGCTTTGGAATCAGACATTTCTGGAATTAAGTACTTTCCCTCCTTAAGTTGTTATCCAAATATCACCTTCTTCAAGAGGCCTACCCTGACCATCCTAATTATACTGCACCCTCACCCATGAACAACACCTTCCCAATCACACTAAACCTGTTCCACTTTTTTTTTTAAGAGACGGAGTCTCACTCTGTCACCCAGGCTGGAGTGCAATGGCGTGATCTTAGCTCACTGCAACCTCCGGCTCCTGGGTTCAAGAGATTCTTGTGCCTCAGCCTCCGGAGTAGCTAGGATTACAGGCACCTGCCACCACACCCGGCTAATTTTTATATTTTTAGTAGAGACAGGATTTCACCATGTTGGCCAGGCTGGTCTTGAACTCTTGACTTCAGGCGATCCACCCGCTTAGGCCTCCCAAAGTGCTGGAATTACAGGTGTGAACCACTGCACCCGGCCCTCTTCCACTTTTTTTGATCCCTGTCTAACTTGCTACATGTTTTTCTTATGTCTTATGTTTGCCTGGCTTTTTTCCACTGGATTGTAAACTCCAAAGGGTAGAAATTATTACTTGTTTTGTTCACCGGTGCATCACAACACTTAAAATAGGGATGACACCTGGGAAGTGCTCACTAAACATTCACAGAATGAATGAAGCAACAGCTCTATCCTTAGCAACACACACATAAAAAGTAGTTCACCTATAATTGAATTTGAACCAGATCTGTCTGGCTTCAAAAATCAGGGCCATTTTTACCCCAATAAATTTCAAGTTTCTCCCTGGTCATAGCCCCCTACTTATTCCCACCCCTAATCTCTAGAATATTTTCATCTTGAAGTCTCACTCTTAGATCAATCCATTCAAGTATTACAGGACTCGGTTGCTATTTGAGGAAGACTGAATATTTCCTGGACTCAAGAGAAGCTCACTTCCAGTTCAGGCACCGTGCATGATAAGAGGAATCCGGGCTCTGTGATAAACCAAAGAGAACAGCTCCATCCACCCAGCTTGGCTTATGGGAAGCAATTTCCGTTTTAAATGCTCCCCAGTCAAGTCAACTCCAGGTCCAAGGGGCAGGAAGCCCAAGGTCTAGTCCGTGTTTGCTCCAAGGGGTCCACCTGCTGGGAAAATGCAGGTAAGTCAAACAAACCTGTTTGTCTTCCCAGTACAGCAAACAGGAAACAGGGCTTATTCTTCTGCAAGGCCTCCCTGCTGGACCCATGAGGCATGATTAAAATAATGGGAAGGCAAATATTTTCCTGGAGAAAATGATAAAACTGGAGGCAGGGAAAGCAAACAGTGGCTTTCAAAAGGGCAGCTGGCATGGAGCTGCCCCAGGAGGAGTTAGGGAAGATTCCGGAAGGGGAAGCATGTGGTCATGAGCTCCTGGCTTGGAGGAATGTGAGGGCTTTGCTCAAAGCCACAAGCACTTCAGGCTCAGGGGGAAGCTATGTTATTCACTCTTCTTACCATTAGAATTATAGTTGTTGTTTTTGAGGTGGAGAGAATTCAGGCAACAAGGTATAGGACAGGACAGAGCTCAAGCTAAAAGCCAGGTGTGCTTGGGCTTGAATTCCATTACTCACTCATTGATTCATTCATTCATTCATTCATGCAGTCAGCCAGCCCCTTCGGACATATATATTGAGCACCTACTGTGCAAGCCTGTGGCTGGTGCTATGTGGTCTTGAGCAAGTCCTTTATCCATTCTGAGCCTCAATGCTCTCATCTGTAAAATGGGGCTGCTACAGGATTGTTGGGAAGATAAAAAGTAATGTTCAAAACAACACTTAGCACAGCGTCTGGCCCATAACTGACTTTCAGGTACAGTCACCTTGGGAACCTCCTTCAGCTGACCAGTCCCTCCCTCCTCTTTCTCCACACTCCAGCCAGGTGTCCTCATTGTCCCACTACCTATGGTCCATCATTCAGTCTGGCCTCTTGGCCTTTTCGTGCTGTTCCTTCCACTTCAGATGCCCTTCCCACTAAGCAATTTCCACTCAGGGATCCCACAAGGACTCTAAATCAAGATCAGCCTCTTTACCCTCTTGTCCCTCCAAACCTAGTCCTCCTGTGCATCCCCCACTCCTGCCTTTCCAGAGACCTGGGAGGCCTCCAAGGAGACCCCTTCCCACTCAGCCAGTGCAGCACCCATCAGCAAGGGTCATGCAGCCTCAGCTCAGTCATTCTGCAGTGCCCGGCATGGCTTACTCGCTCAGGGCTCTAGTTGAACACAAACTTTTCTTTCCCTTCTTGACGTGCTATCCCCCACTGAGACCTTAAAGCTCTATTTAAGCACTTGTTCCACCAGGAAGCCCCCCCTGACTCCCTCAGTCTGGATTATCTGTGTTCCTTGTGTGGTTTTCCCCAGAGCACCTGAGCTTAACTTGGCTAACACATACTCCATGCTATTCTGAAGAGCTCCTCCAGGCCTAGGAACATGGTTCATTTATCTCTGCATCCTCGTGGTCTGGTCAAGTCTTCTTGGCACCTGGAGGACTCAAGAAAACTTGTACTGCTGGCTCAAGTCTAGGTCCTAGAGGTGGGGGCTTTGATGACATGAGACTCACTCTGTCGTCTGGGGTAAGGATGGAGGAAAAGGGGTGTTCAAAAGACAGCTTCCAGGAAAAGGAAATGCACAGGCTTGGAAGGGGAAGACAAAGTCAGCAGAGAGAGAGGGCGGAGAGGGTCCCGGGCTGAGGGAAAGGCACATACAAAGGCCTGCCAGAGGCTTTGGGGGCCCTGAGAGGGACTGGGTGACTGGCGGAGAGACCTCTGAAGGTCTCTTAGCACCTTTTCCTACAGATGGAAAGGCTCTGAGGGTCCTGGGCTGGGGCGAGGCATGAGCACATTGTATTTTGGGAAGACCCACAGAGTGCTGTGTGGATGGACAATCGAGAGAGGTCACACACTCAGTTAGATCGCCAATGCCAGGCTCAACAGGAGAGCTGCTGGTGGCCTGGAGAGAAGCAGATAGAAGGATGCCAGGGCAGGTGGGGTGGGATCAACACCACGTGGTGACAGATCATGTGTGAGAGACAAGGGAGAGAGGGGTCAGGATGGCCCTGTGAACTAAGGAATTCTTTCCTCAAAGGCCCGCGGGCCCCCAGGCGACCCCTGCATGATGACTCCTCCCTCCTCCAGACCAAGACAGGGGTTCCGCCACCAACAGCTGACCAGCCAGGCTCTGCTCTCCTCTTCCAAGAACAGAGGGCTCTCTCTGAGGACTCAAAACTGTCAGGAAGTTGCTCCCTTGACCGTATTGAAAGTGAATCTCCTCTACTTCTACCTTTCTGTCCTAGCTCTGCTCTGAGGCGAGGGAAAAATTAAAGGTGGAGAGGCAGCTGGGGAGAGAGATAGCACTGGTAACAGGCACTTTATCAGCAAGTTGCCATTCTCTTGTGCAATAATCTATGAGGTGACATATTTATTATGCCCAGTGGCTAAGGGTGGAGCAGACAGCATGGGTTCAAATGCCAGCTCTGCACTCTTTACTTTTGTGACCTTGAGCAAACTAACTATTCTGAATTTCAGATTTTTTCATCTAAAAAATGGAAATATTTATTATCCCTAATTCACTGGGTTGAGATTATGGGCAAAAAGCATGGAGCACATTTTACAGTACGGATTCAATACATTAACCTGTTTTCATTGTCTCTATTTTACAAATGAGGGAACAGCACACGGTCACATGCGAGAGCTGATTCAGACCCAGGTCTCTCAGCTCCATGGCCAGTGCTCTTTCCTTCACTCCGCCATCTTGCCTGCCACCAATACTGTAAGAAGCCACTCCACGGGAGCATTCCAGATGGGGGTGCTCCATATAGTACAGTCAGGGAGAGTGGTGCTGACAAGAGCTGAAGCTGAGGCTGAGGAGGGCAGGATTAGGGGATTGAGAGTCTTTTTCCTCAGTCAGGCAATAGCAATGCTTGTGGAATACCTACTGTTTGCAGACCCTTGTGCCAGACCCTGTAGGCAATGCGGAGGAGGGAAAGCATACCCTCTGCCCTCAAGGAACTGAAAATCTACTTGGAAATATGAGGCACACAAATGTTAATTCACTGATGGCCAATCAATGGTCATATAGAGAAATCAACACCTATTGCATTTCTTTTTGTTGTAGTGTTAGCCCAAACTATGAAAACCACAGTCCTAACAAATGTCAAGGCCTGCATTTGGGATCAAAATGATTAACTGCCCCAGGAGCATCCTGGCTTGGCAACAGGCCACGTGAAAAAGACTCGGGGGTTTTAGGTAACCCCAAAGCTTCATATGAGCCCACGTAAGGACTGTGGCTGTTTCAAAAGCTAATGCGATCCTGGGATAGGAGGTGGAGGTGTAATGTTCAGGTCATCGGAGGTAACTGGCACAGAGCTCTTTTGGAAAGCTACCAGCCCTGGGTGCTATATTTCACTGGGAAGGCAGACCAAGAATGTCACCCAAGAGGTAAGAGTTCAGGAGCCATGCCCCTTGAAGTGTCATCTAAAGAAAATGTGATCACAGGCCTGGACAGGGAAAGGGCTTGGTTGAGTGTGGGTGTCATCCTCAAATACCTGTCACGTGTAGGCAGCCTGGCAAGGCAACAGACCAGCGCCTAAGCTCCACCACTTACTGCGTGGGGTGACCTTGGCAGGTGACTTAACTCCCTTGAGCCCCAGAGTCCTCATTGGAAAGATGGGAAAAATCACTCTCTGTGGTGTTGTGAGGATTAAATGAGACAGCAGAGTTGTATACAAAGCAGTGCTCAGGAAAACTTCATCTCCTTCCTTCTCTAAGATATCGAAGGCCTATTTTGAAATGGAAGAACATCATCAACTGCAAAGGAGGAGACAGGGGATAGATACATGCCCTCATTAGCATGGCTGAAGAAGGCAGAGTCCCAGTGAAATGGCCCACCAGGGTCCAGAGATCCTAGAAGGAGGTTCTGCAGAGGGGCCTCAGGGAACCAGGGTCATGAGATAAGCACTGGGGAATGCAGGCTGCCAAGGAGGAGAGGTGCACCCAGAACAGGCTGGGGTTCACTGAAGACAGCCTTTCCCTGCCTCACGGCTCCTTCCAGAGATCATTGCCCCCCTCCCACCCCTCTGCCTGCTGCCCTCAGCTCATCCCCATGACTCCATGGGAACAGACATCTCCAAGGTCCTGGTTTTGGTTCTCCCAGAAGCAGACCCTAAGACAAGGTCCTGGGTGCATGTAGTATAATTGAAAAGTGATTCCAGAGAATGAGAATTGGAGGGACAGGGACAGAGTGAGACAGGGAAAGGAGAGAAGCTAACCAAGTGTAATTAATAAGCAGGACACCACTGTGGGCAACGAAGGCTCAAGCCCTCTGAGCCCTCTCTGAGAAATTGAGTGGACTGAGCTCTTGGAGCTGGGAGGCTGGACCAGCAGTCCACCAGCTTGCATGACCCACTGGTGAGGGTTGTCCTGGGTCATTCACACTCCTGAATTTTCAGGTCGTGCCTGCCTGCAGCCAAGCTGTGCTGGGGAAAGCCCTCAGGCAGAGAGGCAGACAGGCAGAGAGATACAGGCACCATCACCGTGTCCTGGGTACCGCCCAGACTGGAGGAGAACTCCAATGAACAAGAATGCTGTGGGGTCTCCACAAATCTGCCACAGTCGCCACTGACTCCACATTTTAACTTATGGCCTCTTACAGCTTCTTGCTGCACTGATGCTCATCCTCAAAACACCTGCATGAGGCCACCAGGGCTGGTTTTCCTCTTGCTGCTCTATCCGGTCCTTCTCAGGCCGGTGTGCTGGCTTCTTCCTTCCCTTGCCCTTCAGTGCTGAGGTTCCTGGGGTCTCCTCCCAAGCCCTCTTCCTTCCTCACTCTCCTTCAGTGTCTCACAGGTCTAACTGCCTGAGAGTCTCCCAAGGAGCGTGTTAAAATACAGATTCCAAAGCCTCTCCGCAGACCAACAGAACCAGAATCCCTGGGAACGCAGCCCACAAAGGTGCCTTGCTTTTAACATGCTCCCAAGGTAGAGACACCAGGCAAAATGCAGGATGCCCGGTTAAATCTGAATTTCAGATAAACAAGGAGAGGCAGGGCAAGCGAGGTGCGCGCCATATGTGAGACATACTAAAAACGTATTTGTTGTTTATCTGAAATTCAAATTGTACAGGGTCTCCTGTACTTTCACTTGCTAAACCTGCCAACTCTATGCCAAGGCTATTCTGATGTACCATAAAGTTCAAAAACTTCTTTTCTGTATGCTCCCTGAGTTACCATTACCCACACCCCAGTTTCGATTACCAACTGAACATGGCTGACTCAGATTTCTTTCTCACCCAGACCTCTTCCCTGAATTCCACGTATCTGATGACCTACTGGACATCTCAAATTCACCATGTTCAAAACTGAGCACATTATTCCACACCTCCCCGTATACCTGCTTTCCAACTCTGCTCTTCCTCCTTCTTTCTTTTAGTTGGTAGCGCCACCATTCACTTGCTGCCCAAACCAGTATCCACAGGGGTTTTCTCTCCCATTATCACCTCCATTCTCCCTAGTCAGTTACCAAATTGTATTGGTTACAGTTCCCAAAGTCTTTTGCATCCAGTTGCTGGCTAAATAATGGCCTTCCAAATATATCCATGTCCTAACCCCTAGGACCTGTGAATGTTAACTCGCATGGCAAAGAGAAATTTGCCAATGTGATTAAGAACCTTGAGATGAGGAGATTTTCCAGCTGGGCCCTGAATATCCACAACAGTCCTTAGAAGAGGGATGCAGGAAAGTCAGAATCAGATAGACGGTGATGTGATGATGGTAGCTGACACTGGAAGAATGCGGATTGAGGATGACAGAAGGGGCCATGAGCCAAGACATGCAGGTGGCCTCTAGAAGCTGGAAAAGGCAATCTGGGAATAGCGTCTACCCTAGAGCCTCCAAAAGGAACCAGCCAGACTGACACCTTGGCTTTAGCCCAGTAGATTGATTTTGAACTTCTGGTCTCCAGAACTGTAAGAAAATTAAGTTGTGTTGCTTTACGTTTAAAATTTGTTGCAGCAGCAAAAAGGAAACTGATACAATCCATCCACTTTCTCCCTTCTCATTAGCCCTACCTGGCTTCTATCCCCATCCACTACAACTTCCTCATAAGGGGGGTCCTGATTCCAGCCTTGCCTTCTCTGGTGCATCTGCCACTGGTCCACCAAAGTGGTCTTTCTCCTGCTTCACACCTTTGATGGCTCCTGATCATGGAGGAAAAGTCCAGACCTATCCTCAGCTCAGATTTCAGGACCTGCTCCCTGCCCACCCCTCTCTCTTCATCTCCCTCCACTTTACACCTTCAGACTGCTGGATTTCTGAACTCACCTCATGTATTAACAAGACTATGTTCTTCTTCATTCTGACAAGAATGCCTTTCTCCAACTTTTTTTCCTGCCAAGCTCCTACTCATACAACAAAACCCAACTCAGATATAACTTCCTCCAGAAAGCTTTCTCTGGCTCTTTTACCCCCCACAATGAGTTAGTGACAGCCTGCCCTAATCTCATACCACCTTTATTCCTTGATCAAATTCCTATTGTTGACCCTACCAAACTCTGAGCTCCTTGAGGACTGGAACAGTTTCTTGCATGCTTTTGAATTTCCAGAACCAAGAAGTTACTTAATACATATTTGTTGAATTAAAGCAAACAAAGGTTTCAGCTTCAACATTCTGTGATTTTATGCTACTGTTTCTTAAGGTTTTCTCCAAATCAGCTATTCTCTATGAATGAGTAGAATGACAATTATTTTTTTCCCATTGCTGGTCCCTATTAATTCACTCAAGATAAATAAAAATTAATAAGCACTCATTTGTCATGTGGACTTAATAATCCAAAATTACATTTGTCTTGGCCCAGAGTACTAACACATCTCACAATATTTGCAGTTTACTGAGAATTTAGAATCCAGTGTCTCTCTCACTTCAATGAATTATACACACACACACACACACATGCACACGCACACGCACACAAATACTGGCCTGGGGTCTGCAGAACTAGGGAAGCAAGACAAAGCAAAACTATGAACTCCAAGGACCCTAAGGAAGGCCCCATCCAGCCTAGGATGCTGCTCGTAACAGAGTCCCCCCAGCATCCCCTGCTAAAGCCACTCTGGGAAAAGATGGTGAGACCCATGGAAAACTGCAGCCAAAGGGACACAGATTTCTGTTTAGTTCCATTCCCAGATGTTAATCCTGAAGGCCCTATTTCTTCCCAAAAAGTCTGGTCATTGAACCATAAAAGCCACATTCGAGAGTGGCAGGAAGTAGAGAAAGGCCTCCTCTTTGATGCTCCACTCCCACAATTCTCTAACTTGCCAATGTTTTCCGGGCTGAGAGGAAGCTCCTTTTCCTCCTCTGTCTAGTGTCCTCCAGAACCTGATGTCCCCCAATCCTGCCCAGGGCAGACAGAAGAGGGGCGCTCAGCATGGAGGCTAGTGACCTTCGGTACCCACTGCGTACGGTGGGGTTCTGTGTAACATTTGAACAAAGAATTCTGCTTTTAAAAGAGCTTCAAAATCACAGGTTGGAGACCAATATCTTGAGTGTTTGATCCTAGATCAAACAAGAAGTATTATTTGAGAAGAAGGAAAGTTCATGAAGGTTTAGTCCACAGTGAGTGGCCTATTGTCTTCCAAATTCGTTGATGGTTGAAGGAATTTCAGACAATTCTACAGAGCAGTGAGGCAAAAACAAAGTCCTTTAAGAGAAAGTTCAATGGGGGTCAGTGTGGCTTGGGAAATGGAGTGGAGGCTTGGAGCCTGCAGATCTGGGTTCTGACCCAGCTTTGCCCAGTGGCACTCGTGCTGGACTGTCTGTCATCACTTTGAATCCTTACCGTCCTCATCCACTGTCTCCTCCAGGACCTGGAGTTCCCAGATTCCCCTTCTCTACAGGGCCCCAGGCTGGATCCTGCCAGGGAGACACTCACATGATATTTGGAAGGTGAAAGAGAGGAGAGGCCATTCTTCTCCTAAGGCAGTTGGGGCAGACATGAGGTTTGCAGCCTCTTCTGGGCCTGTGCCTGCCATCTCCCACCCATAGCTGTGGCTCATAGTCAGCACGAGCTTCCTGGAGGTTCCATACAGCTTCCAGGCCAGCCCTGGAGAGATATCCACTTTGAAGCCTGCACACTGACCTTCCACGATGCCTTCCTGACCTCTGCTCCCCAAGCCCTTCCGGAGGCTGGGGCAGCCTCTAATCCCCTGAATGAACACCCTGTGCATATAGAACACTTGGAATGGGTTGTTTTTAACTGACTGGCTGACACAGCAGTTCTGCAGCCTTAAATGGCTGCACCTCCCAAAGCCAAAACAGGATGATCACACCCGTTCAATGAAGTTGTGAGGATTAAACAAGAGAACGTGTGGAAGGCGCCCAGCCCATTCCCCTTCTCACCCCCCTGCCATGCCTCATATTTCTCTGCCTTTTTAAATCCCTCCCTCTATGGCCATCTGATGGCTGGTTCTTCGTGAATAGTGTTGTCACTGGGACTTACCTGCATTAATTTCAGCAAACAGTTAATATTATCACTAATAAGGCAGGAGAGATTGAGCTGAAAGGGATGAAGCAATAGATATGAAGAGATTGAACCTTTCAGGAGGTGTCTAATCTGTGAAGTTCCTGGCAGGGGAAAGGGGGATCACAAGTATAGAGGAGGGGGATGACCACATAAAGCAGAAAGATCTCCCTTCCAGCAAGAATGAGGGAAGGAGAGCAGGTGGCTGCGGTGCCCCAGATGTGCAGATGGAGCAGGGGCTGGCTACTGAAGGTGCTTCCCACCTGTGGGGATCACTTTCCCTGTGACCTTGCCCTTATCTTTCTGCATGATCAAGAGCACTGATCATTATTGCTGGTCCTTTTTCCACATTGGACTGTAAGCTCCATGAGGACGGGGCCCATGTCTAACTTGCTCAGCTCTGAATCTCTTGCTGGGCACGTAGTAGGTGCACAAGGTGGTGGGTGCTGGGATAGAAGACTGAAGAAAGCAGTGGAAACTTGGAATGGTTGTGGAGGGGATTGGGAGACGGAGCTGACAACTCAGGAGAGGATTGCCAGGTATCCCAAAGAATCCGAGTGAGTGTAGGCTCCTCGCGTTTGCATGCAGCGATCCCAGGGATATCAGAAACAAACTGGGGGCAGGAGTGCAGAAGGCTGACCTCTGGTTTTATCAGACAGGTAAAGCAGGGACTAGGGAAGAGGGTATGTGTTGCTCACCTAGTCTAGGCTACGGGGGAGGAGGGCACAGACAAACACAGGAGGAAGCTGATGGACAGGAAAAAAAAAATAGACAGTCAAAAGCCTGGATGGCTTGACGAGGGGAAAACAAGGCACAGGCAGTGATAGGTCTGGGGGTAATTGATTGTGGTGGTGGGCTACTGTCAGGTTGAATTCCAGAGAACCATAATAGAGGATGACAAGATCCAGTGGTTGCTGATGTGGCTGATCATCAGAAGGTCAGATCCAGTTTCTGGATCCATTTCTGGAGTTTCTGATTGAATAGGTCTGAGACCTGGAAATCTATATTTTAAAGCTCCCCAAATGGTGCTGATGAGTGGCCATCCTTTGGGAAATGCTAAATCCCCAGCATTTAGGGTGGAACTGAGGGTGTGAGTGAAAGCTTGGAGTGGCAGTGATGCCAACGTGCCTGAAAAGGTTTAGGAAGCATGTGGGGCATGGATGGCGGATGGGTTATTCACAAGGATGCCAAAGTCCCCTGGGATGGTAGCAAGTCTTTGCAAGGTGGGGAAGATCATGATTCAGGTGGTGCCAAAGTCCTACCGAATGGAGGGGCGTATTCACCATCACAGGGATGACGGTGAGAGGGTATACTTGCAGCCTGGATCTCAGGTCATGACAGAGCAACTGCATCTGTGTGAAAGGATGAAGCTGAGAAAAGAGGCAAAGCTCATTCTCTGGAGCTACCTCCATTCCTACAGAGCTACAAACCAATCCAAAAGCACTCACCAGGTTTATACTCTGTGCCCACCCCTTTGCAAGATGCCACGGGACTCTAGGATGAGAGAAACACATCTGCCACCATCAAGAACTCAGTATCTTGTGAGGAAGAGATGGTGTTTGTGTCCTGCCCAGCTCTCAGACTGTGTTTTAGCCCCATTAAAGAGGAGCTCTTAGCATGAGACACCTTGCAATGCTTTGTGTAGTTTTGGTGTCCAGTGGCAAAAGTGACACCAAGCTGCAGAGAGCTGCAGCCCATATTCTACATCAGACCTATCCCCATCTGATACCCATATCATGGTAACTTTCAGAAGCCTCCAGAGGAAGTGCCCTCAATATGGACAAGAGTGCTCTAGGTTGGGTATGGCCGACAGCTGCCAAGGGAGGCCCCCTGAAGCAGCCTTAGGTGCACAGCGCATGGACAGGTGGGAGATAGGGCAGGAGAGAGAGAACTGGACAGGCCCATGTGGTGACTGCAGCATGAGGCGGCATTTTGGGGGAATCTCAGAGGCAATCGAGAAGACTTTCCTGGTGGTCTTGCTTGAGCTGCTGGAGAGACAGATAGGGTGTGTTTGTGCTATGTGGGGGCCTCCCCTGCAGACACGGTCTGGAGAGCACCCAGGACACTGGGATCACACACTGTATATTTTTTCTTGGTGGGCTGCCTGCATCCCAGCCACCTGCTGGCTAATTTAAAAAGCAGATTCCTGGGCTCCACCCCAGACCAACTGCATCAGAAGCTCCGAGTAGTGAATATAAGCAACCCGCACTTTAAACAAATCCCAAAGGGGGCTTCAAAACTAGACCCACATTTCTGAAGCACTGCCTTCTCCTGACTTACTGGCACCTCGGAGGAAAGTATCATCAGGCCCATTATACAGATGAGGAAACCAAAGTTCAGAGAGGTTAAGTCACTGGCCTGATGCCTTACAGCTACTAAGTTGCTGAGTCAGCATTTAAAGCCAGGTCTTTTGAGTCTACCACAGGTGTTCTTTCTATCACTCTCCTCTCAAAGAGGGCAGAGATCACTGGGGGGCTTGAGAAGCAAGGTCCCAAGGGACCACCTGGCGGCGCCTCAACCCGGGCTGGCCTGGGAAGCTGAGCAGGATCTAGAGGGGAAGGCAAAGGAATCAGGGGCTTCCATTTCCCAAGTGTCTATGGCATTGAGCATGGCACTGCCACCACACACACATGCGGTCTCATTTTATCTTTGCTTCAGCCCTAGAGGCTGAATGTTACTGTTCCCATCTTGCGGGTGGGACAACCGACACTCAGAAGCGCGACATCCCCTTCTGTGAATGTGTCCGGTAAGTGAAAGAACAGGGGTGGGAACTCAGTTACCCCTGGCTTGAAAGTCACATTGTTTTCTACTATAGCTGCAACTTTTCTTTTTTTAAGAGCAGAAGCCACTCTTCAAATGAAGTCTGACACAGGATCCCAGGATGCCAGAGAGGTGAGACCGAAGCCAGCTGATGGACCTCCCCGTCCCCACTGCTAACACCAAGGCTTCTTTCTCCACAACCATGGCCCACATCACCCATCTTCCAAATAGAAAGGAAAATACACCTGCAGGGAGCTGGGAAGCGGGCCACCAGGATAAGGAAACAGCAGGGGGGCTCCAGCTGGGGTGGGCCAGACCCTGAGGCCCTCCCCGACACTCCAAATGCAGAATCAGCTTGGAGAGAGCGAACCCTGTTTCCCCAGGTGGCCCCAAAATCAGGATGACTGCTTCAGGAATGCTTCCATCTTTGGGGCTTGAGTCTAATCATGCCAACCTGCCCCCTGCCAAGTCTGTAAAGAAATCAGGCAATGGTTCTGACAAGTTTTGAAAGTCTTCCATTGCTCTGTGAAACATTCTTGTGCAAGTACCTTTAGGAAGGAGTCACATGTGGTAGGTTTCTCAAATGTCTTTTCCTCCTCTGTCAAAGGAAGGAGGGAAGGAGAGAGGCCAAATAGAGTGGTGCATAAAGTGTGTGCTAACTTTGAAAAAAAGGAAAAAAAAATCACAGCTTTCCACCTTCCTGCAGCTGCTTCACACCGAGGCTGTCCAGTTCTCTTCTGCCTGCCTGTTCTTTCCTTCTCAACATCCGGAGCTCCACGAGTTTTCCTTCCTCCCTAGATGCCACTTTCTGAAGCCAAGGCCAATGGTATGGCAATCATGACCCCCACATCATCACAGCTGCCTAAGTACAGGCTCCCCTTCTGCTCCCACCACAACCAAAAGGATCAACATTCAAAAAGAAGCAGTGTCTAATGCTCATTTATTGCTAGTGTCATTCTTTTCATTCCTAATCCACCCCAACCTGGGAGCTGTGGCAGCCTGGCCTGGAGGAGAAGTTTCCAGGTGTCAAGATGTGGCCAGAGCCCCTCAGCACAGCCTCTCTGGGCGTCTTTCTGCTCCAGCTATGGCCCAGCAATGAGGACTGGTGACTATGGCACAGACAGCCCCTGAGACAGCCCTGGCCTTCACCAGGCTATAAACACTCTCTCTATCGCCCTCCCAGTAGCGGACCAAAGGTGAACCTGAATGTGACCCTGCAGAGCTTGAGGGAGAACCGAGCTGGTGCAGTCTGTCCCCATGGAGGCCCTCTGGCCAGCGTGCCTGGCTCCCCTCCCTGCCCCATGCCCTCCCACAGGCCCAGCCTTGGCCACTTGCAGCACTCAAGAATGCATGAGCCAATCCCTTGTGGCAAAGGGGAGGAAGTAGAGCCAGGGACAGATTGTTATAAATAGGCATGTCTGACTGAGAAGGTCACTGGCCAGGGCAAAACATGCCAGAAATTCTACAAGAGAGAGACAGACATAAATTATCTGAGCATCTCACAACCTCTCTCTTTCTCAGGGTGGAGAACAGGAGTGAGTTCCAAGACAGGGCAAGGGTAAGGAGGTGGCCACGGACATCCAGCCAGCAGCTGAAAAGGCTCTTCTATCGAAGAGGCACTCGTATATTGCATCTAGTTCTTAAAGAGGCTGGCTTTTCTTGGCACTCATGAGAGACTGGAGAGAGCCCCAGCTGGAGAGCAGGAGGGTCAAAGAGGCATAGTGGGCCCCTCCTAGCCCTTCTCTCTTTTCTAGCCCATCTGCTCCTCAGCCTTGTCCTGCACCTAGCCTAGTGTGTCTCAGCTGGGGGGGGGGTTTGCCCTCTGTCCTTTCCCAGGGAACATTTTGCAATGTCAAGAGACATTTTGGTTTCTCTGGACAATCAGGAGTGGGTGCTACTGGCATTACAGGGCAGAGGCCAGATCTGCTGCTAAACATCCTACCATGCAGAGGATATTCCCCCACAACAAAGAACTATCTGGCCCCAATTGTTAACAATGCCAAGGTGAGAAACCCTGGTCTAGCCCCTCTCAGGAACCCACTCCACCTCCAGACACCCTCCTCCTTCCCCTTCATTTCCAAGGGCCCTGTCGAGGCAGCCGGAGCACACAAGTACTCATAGCTACGCAAATAGCAACTCCTTATTTGCTGTGTTTGCTCAGCCAATATTGACTTTGCAGCCTAACACTGGTGCTATTGAGCCGGGGTTATTCTCAATATTGTTTGAGCAGCATTAGAACAGCCTGTGATAACCGGCAGCAGAACAGGAAGCTGCGCCTCCCTCCTCAGTTCCCCCTGCCCCCCACCGCACCCCCTCCGTGGGACGCTCCTGTAAAGACAGAGGAACCTGTGTGCTCATGGAGTCAAGCGAACCTAATGCCCGCTCCTCCGCTGAGCAAACACGCCGAGGTTAGAGAGGGAGCGTGCTCTCTGGCTAAGTCAACACTCCAGGGAAGTTGGAGCAACTGAAAAAGGTTACTTGGGGAGGCTGTCCTTTGGGGTGGGGCCGGTGAAAAGTGATGGTGAGGCAGTTCCAGGCTATCAGCCAAACCCCGCGGTTGGGCTCTGCAGGGAAAGGCCTGCAGGGACTGGAGCTCAGGGGCTCCAGGTGCCCAAGCAGAGAGATGGTGACTCCATCTATCAATCAAGTACCCAGTAGGTGGGGGTCTAGTAGGGGCCAGTCGCTTACTGATTGGGACCAGAAGCTTAGAGTAGGAGGGCCCTGTGGATAAGCTAATGCAGCCACCACGTGTTCACGAGGAAGACCTAGAAAACTAGCCTCTGCCTTGGAGCTTGTCTTACCAGCGCTGGGTGTGAGTTCACAAATGAGCACAACCCGCTCTGCAGGAAAGCACTCTCCCTGCCCACTGGGCTGAGGTCCCTTTAACAGATGACAACATTGACTCTGCCACCGTGAAATACAGTGGGCCCTAAAGTGTAGCCCAGGAGAGGGACTGCAGTGACCTCCATTCACATCCGGTGTGAGGATGGGTGGCAGGGTCTTTCTGAGTGTCTTCTCGGAGGGACAGAGGGAACAGGGGAGAGAAACGAGTGGCCAGGCCTGCACAAGCCCCTTGGACAAGCAATAGAAGAGGAATTCGCATCTCTTGCATCCCAGAGCTCACAGTCCAGAGGGAGAACCTGGAGGCACAGAAATGAAACCGTGCAACCAGCGTGGAATCAAGGCTCCCGTGTGAGTCTAAGGGGAGTCATGAGCACAGTTGTGCACAACCTGCCCAACCACACCCCGCAGTTCTGCAGTGAGACCAGACAAGCCACAGAGTATTCAGAGACGAGAAATCCACATGGAGTAATCGGGGCGGCTTTTCCTTGCCCACAAGTACAGCAAATGTAGGCTTAGCAGTACATTTGGATCTGGGCCCATGCCGTGTCTCCAGGTCAATATTAAACAAGTTGCCAGGATCATCAAGGGGGCATTCTAAAAATTAGCTCTAGCCAGCCCTAGTGGCCTGGGAGTACCAAAATGGTCATTTGCTAAAATTGGCCATTAACATTTTCTACTAACTGCTCTCTCCAAAGACTTAGAAAACGGGTTGGAAACTCCTTGGAAATCAAGTATTATGTAGATCCTTATGGCAACCTGGACTCCAACCTTCAGAAGCTATTCATTTTTAAAAATACATGGTGGGAATTTTCTACATGTGGTTGAGTGTTTTATCCAAAAGCCAAGTCATTCCAGTTTTCCCCACAGCAGACATGTTAGCCAATGTGCTGCCTGCTCAGTCAGTGCCTCCTTTTCTGACCACCCACAGGCATGGTCCCTGCTGCCATGTTTATCCACATTCATGTACCTCTCCCTGGCTGCGGCTGTTGGAACAGCGATGGACTCCTGACTGAGGGGAGGCACCCCACTGGCTAGCCATTGACCAATCAGATTCTGTCTCCTGGGTCTCTGGACTTAGATTCTTGGTACTGGGCCCATAACCTGAGAGATCATGTCCAGGTTTAAGTGAACAAGTTAAAACCTAGAAAAGGCAGAACAGCCGGGTGTGGTGGCTCATGCCTGCAATCCCAGCACTTTGGGAGGCCCAGGCGGGTGGATCACCTGAGGTTGGGAGTTCGAGACCAGCCTTACCAGCATGGAGAAACCCCATCTCTACTAAAAATACAAAATTAGCCGGGAATGGTGGCGCATGCCTGTAATCCCAGCTACTCGGGAGGCTGAGGCAGGAGAATCGCTTGGAACCCACGAGGCAGAGGTTATGCTGAGCCAAGATTGCACCATTGCACTCCAGCCTGGGCAACAAAAGCAAAACTCTGTCAAAAAAAAAAAAAGAAAGAGAGAGAGACAGAGAGAAGGAAGGAAGGAAGGAAGGAGGGAGGGAGGGAGGGAGGGAGGAAGGAAGGAAGGAAAGGAAGGAAGGAGAAAAAGAAAAGGCAGAACAGAGAAAGCCAGTCTGCAGAGAAAAGAATGAAACAAAGCTACTGAGATAGGCTGAGATGGGAAAAAAAAAAAAAAAAAAAACACCACCACCACCCAGAGAAACAAAGGCAAGAAGCTAGGAGAGTCTCTGATAACTTTCCAGTAGTTCCACCTTGAGCCTCTCACGGGTCTGTTTGTCATCCCTGCCCTTGAATTCGGTGAGATTCCTCATAGCCTTCCAACAAAATCATTGTTATTACTGAGAGTTAAATTTATAATACTTCTATTTCTTGCAACCAAACAATTATTGACCAAGACCCCTATTAAGACATCACCTATGTGCTGCACTGTACTTGTTCAATACTGAGGATCTCACCTCTTCTTCTTCTTCTTGCCCACCTTTAGGTCTAACTGGACCTCCTTTCTCTCCTGGTATTCCTGTGTCTTCGTTTTTTTAGTGCTACCTTTCAGGGTCTCAGGTAATAATAACCAGCAGCGTGCCCCAGTGATCAGCAGATGAGTGAGCTGTGTAACCTAGACACCATGTTCCACTTAATGGTTTGTTTGCTCAGCCTACTTCAAAGGAGGCTGTTAGCCTATAAGTCAATAATTAGTCATTCAACAAATATCCATCAAGCTATGGCCCAACCCCAGCAAAGATATGTTGAAAAAAAAAAAAAAAAAACTTTTGAAGAGCAAATATAAGCCTTTATATACGGTTGACTTAGCCGTTTCTATTTTCCTTTCACAACAGAGAGGCAATGTTGATGTGCTACCAGTCCTAATGCAGCTAGAAGTTATCTGTTACACCAATGACCCCATCAAAAAGAGAACTGTTAACACAGGCCCAGCTTTTACTTTGCTTGCAGTGGTGGGGTATTAGCTAATTATTGCCCATTAAGAGAAACAAATAATCCCCAATGAGTCCCAAAAAGAAGTGGAAGTGGAGCTGAACCACCTGTAAGATCAGGGCTTCTCTTAGCTGCTCACAGCTGCCTAACCCAGTCACAGAAGAAGACATAGAGGGGATTCATTCCATTTTACTTTTATTGGGTTTTCTTTTACTATGTGAAATGAATCTCAAGAAAACATCTCTCCTCCCCCCAAACTCTATCATTGTTCTACTCCTCAATTTTAGTATTACTACTGTAATGATAATATTATAGCTACTACATAATAAGATTAAACATTTAAACCATCTAACAAATCACCCATAAGCTTACCCACATCATGCAATCAACAGTCTTCTCTCTTTACTCTCTTTTTGTTTTTTTTTGTTTGTTTGTTTGTTTGCACATTACCTCCCAAAGGTAGAATTTTCACAGACATGACCCTAGCATGCATGTCAGGTTGCAATTTGCTGTTTGATCTTGCCTGCCATTTTTTCATGTGTAAGCAATATTTTCTAGGCTCACGTTTCCCACTCATGACCTTCAACCCCTTCCAAAGCTCTACCCAATTATGACTCAAGGAATTCCCATTTTTCCCTCCTCTATTCTCCAGCTCTCCTTTGGAGTGCCACTTGCAGAGCTGCCTGGGGGGTGCCTCACTGCTGTCCACAGGGCCCACTGACAAACCAGGCAGTCGCCTTTCCCCAGGCATGGCCACCCCTGTGGCCACCCCTGTGGCACCCTGCCACTTCTGTGTGAGTGTTCCGCCCATGCCCATCACCCATCACACACTCTGCTGGGCACCACACACTGCCTCCCCAGGTACTGACGTTTCCTCAGAGTGCTCTTGGCCTTTCCAAGGACCACAGCTCTCATTTACCTCCTTGAACACCCAGCACATAACACGGAACATAACACATAGCAGATGCTAAAAAATATTGGATGAACAAATGAGTGAATAAATAAACTAATGCTTTGTGGATGGACAAAGGAGCCATAAGTTCCCCTGGCCTCCTCTTTCTGCACATGCTTCTTCCCCCACAGCGCTCTGCCACCCTTGCCAGTGTATATGCTTTGAGGACTCATTCCCTAAACATCCACCTCAGGGCCTACCACCTGCACACACAAGAAGGGCCAGGCTGTAGGGACTGGGAGTTGGTTCAGTTTATGTTGTCTTGAATCAGAGAAAGGAGCATCCCAGGACTTTTCCCACCGTCAGCTGTTCCCTCCCACTCTTTCCTGTCTGAGCTCTGGCTCTCCTCCCCATCTTGCCATGAATTCTTCCCATCACATCAGGGCATCTCCCTTCTCTTGCTCACTTAAAATAAGTAGTGAGCACCTGCTGTGTCTCAGATGCAGACACATCAGAGGAATCACTGTCCTCAAGGAGCTCACAGTCTGGCAGGTCACTGAGATGAAAATAAATGCAGTAATATGATCTTATGGAGGAGAAGGCTGAGGAGCCTCGCCACAGAGCATAAATGGCATCTCCAGCTGTGCACATGAGTAGTTTACATGCCATGTGGGCTGAGGTCCCTCAGTGGCCTGCAGTGGGGTCTGATGTTCTAGTTTCAAGGTGTCCCTTTGGGTTAAGCATTGCCCTCTTCTTGCTACTGCTTTCAAAGGTGAATCCCCACCTTCACATCCCTCAGACTCTGGGATATGAAGCTTTCCACCCTCTCCGGAAGGGTTAGGGTTGCACTAGAGCATAAGCTTGCTGGCAGCTGGGGAAGGAGTATTATTGTGAGGCAGACATAGGAAGACAGCTTGGAGGCTCCAATGACCCACTTCCCCATGGTGAAGGTCAGCTTTTCAGAGGGTGAACCAGAGGCAATGGCTGACAAACTCAGGTCGCCTTATGACTTTATGCCCTGAAAGATGTCAGAAGCCTCATTCCTGAACCATCAGCAGAACTTTGAACCTGTAAGGGAACCTAGAGCTCTCTCTGTTTGGACCTGCTCACTTTTACAGCTAGGGAAACTGAGCCCAAAGAAAAGAAAAAATGAGGGTCTCTCCCTTAAGATTCCCTTAATCGTGCATTGACTCCTGTTTTGCAAAATGACACTGGAACATGTATACCTCCCTTGATCAAATCATTCCACTTTGAGAATCTATCTAAGGAAATAATTCTGAGCACAGAAAAAGCTTTGGGCACCAAGAGAGGTTCATGATAGCATCATTCAAACAAAAAGCGCAAAATGAAGAGGGAACGGGCCAAGTAATTCTCCTCGATGGGAAACAAGTTGCAGTCTCTCCACTAAAAATTATAACTCAGTCCAGCTTTTTAATAAGTGGGAAAATTCTAGTATGATATTAGAGTGGGGGTTGATGCAAATTTTTAGGTGAGCCTATGTGAAAAAAGCAACTGCATAGAACCGAGAGTGAAAAGAAAAAAGTTGGTTTTCCTGTGTGTTCTACTTGTTCTTTGTGTATTTTTAAGCAGTTATTATAGGTAGGGAGGTTATAAAAGAATATCCTGAAAGAGACTTTCATATTGGAAAAAACTAAAATTCTGTTTTTCATTTTTATTTTATTTTTTGTGTGTGACAGGGTCTCTCTCTCTCTCTCTGTTGCCCAGATTGGAGGGCAGTGGCACAATCACAGCTCACAATAGCTTCCAACTCCTGGGTTCAAGCAATCCTACCACCTCAGCCTCCCAAGTAGCTGGGACTACAGACACATGCCACCATGCCCAGCTAATTTTTTTTTTAATAAGATACAAGGTCTCACTATGTTGCCCAGGCTGGTCTCAAACTCCTGGCCTCAAGTGATCCTTTGACCTCAGCTTCCCAAAGTGTTGAGATTATAGGCATGAGCCACAACACTCCGTCAAAAATTTGATTTTTAAATGATGATATTGAGGAGCCAACTCACCAGGAAAGGAAAGGTAGTTGCTAGCAGCTGGGGCAGCCTGTCACAATTAGTACAAAGGCCACTATCAGAGCCACTCTTTCCTCAAATGATCCCTTAGGACTTCTGCTAGACCACCAAGTATTCCCTGGGATATAATCACCCCAAAAGATTTACCAAGCATTTACTGGCACTAACAGTGGTAGGCACTGTTTTGGTTGCTGGGGATACAGAAGTAAACAAGGCAGATGGGGTCCCTGCTGTCACGGAGCACACCGTTTAGTGAGGGAGGCATTAAATGATTCTGACCATAATTATTATGAACTATGACAGAATTACAAGGAGTCCCCTATCAACTGGGATTGGGTTTGGTTGCCAGTAACAGAAATCCACTATAGTGATGAAAACAAATGAAGGCTTTATCTCTTTCATAAAACAAGTCTAGAAAAGGGCAGCCCAGGGTGGGAACGATGGCTCCCACAAAGTCCTCAGGGTTTCCTGTCTTTCTGCATTCATATGCTTAGCGCACAAGCCCAAAATAGGTGCTGTAGCTCCAGCCATCACATTTGTGTTCTGGGTAAAATGAAGGAAAGGTCTAAAGAACAAAATGCAAAGAGAAAAAAAGGAGTTGACTCCTTCTCAATTTCCTGGAAGGCTTACTCAGCAACTTCCTAGCTGCCAGGAAGGCTGTGAAATGTGGTCTTTTAACTGTACATGTTTCTTCCTCGTTAAATCAGGAGTTGTTATGAAAGAAGAAGGTAATCATGGATGTCAGGAAGGAACCAGAAATCTCTGCCCCAGATGATGTAAGAATGAAGCACAGGGGGATTGATTCAACCAAGTCAAGGTTGGGAGTCATGGCTGTGAGAGCTCAGCTGAGGCCCGAAGGCTACATGAGATCCAGACAAGCAGAGGGGTTGGGAAGAATTCTAGGCAGAAGACAACTCTGATGTGAGCTCAACAGGGCAGCAGAGAGAGCCATGGAGTGGGTCAGGAGACCTGGCTATAAGTCCGGGCTCTGCAGGAACATCATGTTCCTTTCAGAGCTTCTCCAGCTGTAAAGTGAGAACTCTGCACTCAGATCCTGTGAAATATTTATTAGGACCTCTGCTAGGCTATGCTGGGGCAGGGAGAGGGCACAGCACTTTATGCCACAGCCCCATTCTCTTAGGGCTTACAGACAAGATGGAGAGAGGAAACTCATACTGTTTGGAAGCTGTAAGGAGAGAACTGGATCAGGCACAGAAACCAAGCCCCCATGGAGGGTTCAGAGTTCATATCTGGACACCATCAGGGTCAGACATGGCCTTGTATCCACCTAGGATGTTCCACTGCTGGGCCAGCATTCTCCCTGCGGGCACAGAGGAAATGGTTGCACACATCCCTGAAGGCCTCTTCTTGGATGTGATTCTTGATGAAGCCGCATTGTGGGGCTGCAATGGTGGTGGGGGAATGGGGGGAACCATCACTTACCAAGCACGCTCTGCATGTTCATTTTCACAACTGCTCCGTCAGATAGGCAGTCATTATTCCCATTTCACAAATGAGGAAGCCGAGGCTCAGGGAGCTAAAGCGACTTGTCCGCATGATGATTCTGAGTGACTGTGAAATATTTATTAGGACCTCTGCTAGGCTATGCTGGGGCAGGGAGAGGGCACGGCACTTTATGCCACAGCCTCATTCTCTTAGGGCTTACAGACAAGATGGAGAGAGGAAACTCATACTGTTTGGAAGCTGCATGGAGTCCTCGGAAAGCCCCAAAGCCTGTGACTACGGAACTTCAGCCAAGCATCCCCTTGGGGCTGTTTCCTCACTGTAAAATGAAGTCACCTTATCTGTGCTAATGACAGTTGTCACAGCTCCCATGCATCCAGCACCTACCACGTGCAGGTGCCTTCCCCTCCGCATTGTTTCATCTCCACGACAACCCGGTACAGTCAGTCCCAAGTTTACAGACAAGGATTGGACCCAAGTCCCTCTGTGGCTCTGACCACCACCAGGGCCTGCCTCTTGAAGATTCAGAGAAGACCATTCCCTGTGCCAGGGTGGACATCGCCCCCACTTCCCCTTGTCCTGGCCGGGCATCCAGAGCAGGGCGGGCATGCAGACGTGCCCCTGGCTAGTGGACCAGCCGCGGGAAGTCACCAAAGGAAGCCTGTCACATTATTACTATTCAGGTCAAAACACCTCCCTGTGTTTAGACAAATTACAATCCGTAATTAGTTGCCATCACAGTGGAACAAGCCCACTGTGGTTTCAAAATCACAGTGACTGCTTTATTTAGCTACAGCGGTTGCAGCCAGGGACCACTGGGTTCTGCATCAAAGAAAATGTCTGGGCTTTGGCTTTCTAAACTTCTCTTAGCGAGTCCCCTCCCAGCTCCACATGCACACCCCTGGCCTCCACTCTATGCCACAGTCTTAAGCCAGGGTCCCCACACCCATCCTTAAACTCTGAGTTCTAGAGTTTGTCCTTCCCTCTCTGTGCTTCCAAACCTATCCATCCTTTAAAGCCTAGCCTGGGGTCTCCTCCTCCAGGAAGGCCTCCCTGACTATCCCAGACCCACCAGCCTCTCTCACTTCTCCACCCACTTTGCTTTTCCATGCATTGGCTCACTAGCTCTCATATGGGGGCTGGAAAGAGAGAAGGAAGGGAAGGTAGACTGTGGAATAGGAGAGAGAAAGATGTGCCACAACGCCAGCCTTGGCGCTGCATTCCCGTGCTCTAGGGAAGAGGGAACCGGGGGAAGGGGAGGGAGGGCTGATAGAGCCAGGCCAGAGGATGCTGCCGGCTCTGGTGTGGGAGGGTCTTGGCAGAGCTGGAGCTCTACATTCCGGATGATTGTGGAGGAGAGGCTGGAGGTGTGGCATTGGGCAAAACCAGGTTCTTTCATGCGAATCTGAGCTAAGAGTGATTGGCTATCAAAGACCCCTGATTGGCTTTGCAAAGCCAGGACTTCCAGAACACGGAGGGGCAAGGACACAGGGTTCACAAGGTGCTAGGACACACTCAGCAGCTCCCTCACCAAACATTAGAAGAAATGTTGGATTTTTCTTAAGAAAGCACAACTCCATGTATTTCCACTCAACAGACATTTTAAACAGGAATCTAGTGATGACATTGAATATGCAGAGCTTAGGATCCTTGCTACTCTGAGAGATGGGTCCACAGTCAGCCTGGCCCACAGAGGCTAGGGACAGGCAGCCCAGAGCGGAGCGTCCCAAGAGAAGCTGATGCTTCCAAGAGATGTTTCCTTCTCTCCCCGTTGCCTAGAGAGTGGCCTCTCCCACACTGCCGTCTCTCAGGCTTTCAGGCCCAGGACTCCCAGCCCAGGCTCCAGGACAGACACCCCTAGAATGATGGGGTGATTTCGGAAATCAGGCATTCTGTTTTAGTCTGCTGGGGCTGCCATAACAAAATACTGCAGAATACTGGGCAGCTGAAACAACAGAAATTTGTTTTTTCCCAATTCTGAAAGCTGGAAGTCCAAAATCAAGGTTCCAGTGGATTCCATTTCTGGGGAGGTGCCTTTTCCTGGCCTGTATACAGCTGCCTCCTCCCTGTGTTCTCACACGGCCTCTCCTTGCCATGAGCACACATGGATAGAGGGAGAGATTGCTACTTACAAAGGCACCAGTTCCATCAGGTCAGGGCCTGACCCTTATGGCTTTATTTAATGTTAATTATTCCCTTAAAGGCCCCATCTCCAATTACAGTCACACTGAGGGTTAGGGCTTCAACATATGAATTTTGAGGGGACATAAACATTCAACCCATAACATTCCAACCTCTATCTTATCATAAACCCCTTCACAACCTTCCTGGTAGAGTAGCAGTCCAGGGACAAGATTATTATCCCATGCAACAGATGAGAAAACTGAGACACCCGAGGAATGGGCCACTTTGCACCCACTTTGCAGATGAAGACATTGAGTCTCAGTTAAATTAGTTAACTTGCCAGAGGTCATCTGCAGAGTTTTCTGTTCAAGAGACCATGGTGGTCTGATGAAAAAGTTAATAAGAAAAATAATTAACATTTACTAGGTACAACTATATGAATAGGTGCAGATGTAAGTGAAGACTACTAAGAGGGAAAATCTAGAAATTAAAAAAAGTACCACACATTCCAAAGCATATGAAAACATTTGGCATCAGTCTGCTTTTCTGAATTGCCTGTTCATGGATAGGTATAGGCGTAAGGTTAGGTAGATAGACATAGAGATAGAAATAAATAAGAAATGTAGGGAAATCAAGGGTTAAAATAACTCAAGATCTTAAACTACTGGTTTGGAGTGACTACACATTTTATCCACCTATGTGCCGGCTATAAGATGCTTCTAAACTAAGCTTCAGAGTCTAAAATCTAATAAACAAATAAATAGATCTCTTCACCTAGAAATGCTATTTCAATGTCTATTACAACTTAAATTAAAATGATAAATAATAACAATAAGTAGATATAAGTCCTAGATCACAAACTCAGGTTTGCAAGAAATGTCCCTTTCTTTCATTCCACTAATCACCCCAGTGCATGGTCTTGAACCCCCTTAGGACTAAGTTCTGGGCCTCCACTCCATCAAAAATCTACTATCATTGCTGATGTCTGTTCATAAGAAAACACAGGGCCAGGTTTGAAAAAAACAAATTTTGAGAAGATAGAAACTGCATCTGAAAGCCTTACTTAAAAAGTAGAGAAGAGGCAGATTCAGGGGCAGAGGCTGAGAGATGGGGCAAGTCTATCCTTTCTATATAAAATACTGAGTGCTGGAGTTGGGCTCAGCATCTGAACTTTGACACTCATGCAAAACTCTATAACCAGAACTTCTGTGCAAAGCCACAGGGAAACCGAAATTTAGAAAACAAATCCTTAGTCTTATGGCAAATTAGTCATTCAGTGAATTGATCGTTTGGCAAATTGGCTGTTAGCAAATTGATTTTGGGTGTTTAGGCCTGCTCCCGGAAGGCTATCCACTAGCCAGTGAAGTGTGAGGAGCCTGATGGGTGGAAACACTTCCCAGAGCAGGCCTCTCTCCGTTGCCAGTCAGGAGGGGGGCCTCCAGGCTCAGTGGAGCCTCAGGAGGGTTCATAGGAAGCACCCTTTGCCCACAGTCAGTTGTCAGGAAGTCCTACAGAGTGTGACTTCCACAGCTGTGCAGAAGCAGAGCTAACACATGCTCTATTCCAGGGGCTACGTTAGGATCTTTACATTTAAGAATTTGTACCAAAAACTGAAGCTCAGAAGCAAAAGACAGCTCCCCTCTGATCCATACAAGTAGAGGGTAGCAGGCCATAATCTGCCTGACTGCAGAGGTCATGAAACGTCCCCCCATCATGTTGCCTCGAGCACACACCAATAGCTGCTGTTTCTATTAGGCTCTATGGTTGGCTATGCCCAGGAGGTGTCCCTTTGGGGTTTAACAAACATCCTGAATATGAGATTATAAAGCCAACTGTACAAGTGAGGAAACGGAGCTCAGGGAGTTGATGCGCAGATTCTGCAGGTAGCCCTCATCAACAGATTCCTGTGTATCTTCCCAGAATAAAAAAATGGAGCCTCTCCTGAGATAAATGTGCATAAGCTTTTAAAAGAAATTCATAAATGGATTTGGATTCATACTAACACATTCTTCTCTGCACCTTGCTTTTTTCGTTTATTAAACCATCACTTAAATTTTTTTAACAACTGTAATACATTCTATAGTATGAAAGTACCATAATATATTTAGTACATATCGGTAATATGCTTAATTGCTATTAATATAAACATTATGTATTGATCCTATTGTATAACCACTTTTACTGAGGAATATTTCAGTTGTTTCTAGATTTTTGCTATTGTGTTAGGTTTTCTATAACGTTTCCAAAGAATATATCCCAAAGATTTTGTGAATCTCTAAATTTACTAATACCAGCATGGTGTAGTTTGAAAGTCCCTCCAGAACTCTCATTGAAATTTAAATGCCATCATGACAGTATTAAAAGGTGGGATAATTAAGAGGTGATTAATTCAGGAGGCCTTCACCCTCATGAGTGGATTAATGTTATTATCGTGAGAAAGGGTTCATTGCTGCAAGCGTGGGTTGTTATAAAAGTGAGTTCAGCTCTCTTTTGCTCTCCTGGGCTTTTGTGCCCTTCTGCCTTCTACCACGAGACGACACAGCAAGAAGGCCCTTGCAAGATGCCAACCCCTCAACCTTGGCCTTCCCAGACTCCTGAACTGTAATGAATAAATTTATTTTCTTTATAAATTACCCAGTCTGTGGTATTCTGTCATAGCAGCAGCAAATGGACTAAGACATAGTATCACACATAACTTATCTCATATGGTAACATATATATATTTTATTTCAGATATATATATATACCTGAAAATTATGACCAGGCATAGTGGCTCACACCTGTAATCCCAGCACCTTGGGAGGCCAAGGCAGGTAGATCACCTGAGTTCAGGAGTTCAAGACCAGCCTGGCCAACATGGTGAAACCCCATCTCTACTAAAAATACAAAAATTAGTCAGGGTTGTGTTGTGCACCTGTAATCCCAGCTACTCAGGAAGCTGAGGCAGGAGAAGTTGCTTGAACCTGGGAGATGGAGGCTGCAGTGAGCTGAGGCTGCCCCACTACACTCCAGCCTGGATGACAGAGTGAGACTCCACCTCAAAAAAAAAAAAAAAGAAAAAGAAAAAGAAAAGAAAAAGAAAAGTTTAAGTTACTTCAAGTTTCTATTTTCTGGCTTAAAATCTTCACTTTTTTATTCTCCATGGCCTCCTCCTCCATACTGCTACCCAAACCCCAGCAGTTGGCTTTCTTGGTTATTATTTCATGAGTTTGAACATTTGAGGGCAAATTGGGATGAGATAATGGTCAATGGACAAGATCCTTCCCAGGCCAAATCTCATTCCCTTTTATGAGCCTCAAACACCAACAATTCACATTCCACTTCAGCCAGTTTACAAATGGTGGTATGCAATAGACCTTGAAGTCATTTATGGGTAGTTAAACCTCAAAGCTTAATCTGAAAAATCCAACCATCGCCTGCACCCCAAAATCTTCTGCCAGGCTGCCTAAATCTGAACATCTGCAGATGCCTGCTGACAGATGGCGTGCACCTGTACAGGAACTTGCACTAGAACCATGCCCACCTTAGCGCTCCATGTTGGCTGTGGCCCAGAAGGCTAGTGGGATCACTGACAAAGACACTCATGTTTGAGGAGGGACCATCCCATTTTTTATCCACTTATTTTTTTTCAGACAGACCACATACTCTCCAAGGCTTCCTCCTATACTGATGCTTTGTGGTCCTGAAACTCAGAGTCGTTTGGGCTACAACCTTTATGAGGTGTAATAGAATAGAGTTAAGACAAGAAATTGGCAAATTCTTACCGGGATAAACCACTCAGCAGGCCGTTCAATGGAAGGAAGGATAAGCTAGGAATGCACTTTGATGGCTATCCCTCTGAGTGTACCTGTCACACCCCAGAAGCATGCTTTAGAAGAAGGAGAGAGTAGGACAGAGCCCAGCAAGGTGAGCACCATCTGAGTAACTGCATGGACCCCAGAAACACCCCCACTGTGAGCCAATGACCCAGGCAACTACTACTCACACCTGAGGCCAAACTTCTCCATCCCCTTCTTGGAAACA
This sequence comes from Hylobates moloch, assembly GCF_009828535.3. Classification (NCBI taxonomy): domain Eukaryota; kingdom Metazoa; phylum Chordata; class Mammalia; order Primates; family Hylobatidae; genus Hylobates; species Hylobates moloch. Next base: position 59,093,936 of record NW_026652289.1, read on the forward strand.
TATGATAGCTCTGAGGACACAGGAAGGAAGAAAACACCTTTCTTCTTCCCTTCAAGGAGCCCACAGTTCAGAGACAGGCAAAGACAAAGTAGAGATCCAGACAATGCTGGGATAGAGGGGCTAGTGTTGGGGTGGGCAAAGGGGATGGAGTGAGTGGTTGATTGGTCTGGAAGTCCCCTGAAACTGCAAGTGTGATGATAGAGCAGATCAAAGCTGCTAGCTCCTGTCCTCTTCATCCAGCCTGGCACAGAAAGAATAAGTCCAGTAGGGCCTCTATGTGTGAGGGCCTGCGGCATCAGGGATTTGTAGATTTCTGGAAACTTTGCCTTTCTCTGTGCTTACTGTTTTGTTGCCTGGTGTGTTCACCTTCTCTGATTAGTCATAAGGCCCCCATTATGCAAACGGCCGGAATGCTTGTCTTTGGGAACAGTGAGGGGGGTGGTGGCATGCTGAGAGGCTTCTTTCCATCCCCCAGCCAGGCTCAGGGACAGAACCCCACCATGAGCACCATGATGGGTGAAAGGGTTAATGAGGAAGTTGCAACAGGCTGAATCCCCAGAACCTTTAGGGAGGGAAGAAGAGCAGTCGGGGACTCCCGCCTGGACATGGGGTTTAAGCAGACTCCTGGGCTTCTCCCCAACTCTCCTCCAGACCAGAGCTGTCTTATTTTATTAACAACTTAGAAACAGTGGCTACAACAGACACTCTTCACATCACCAGAAGCCTGGTACCTAATAACTGAGGGGCGTATGAATGGCACAGAAGTCACGGTACCTGCTAGATCTGATACACCTGAGTCAGATAACTGCCCGATGAGGTCAGTGATCATGAATTGACGTCAATGGAAGAAGAGGAAGAGGACATTCTCTCATGACTCTCACTTTATCTTCACCAAGCATAAAGGGTAGGTATTAAGAGTCCCCTATTACAGATAGGGAAGTTGAGTCTCGGTAAGGTTAAGCACCTTGTCCAAGTTCACCCACTCGAGTTGAATCCAAATCTTTTATACTCAGAAGGCAGCTGCATCCACTGAGCTGTCTCTGATGATGGTCTGCTAAAGCTGCCCCATGATTCTGTTGCACTCACATCTCAGGACAGTGACCTTTGTCCATGTCAATGGCCAGTGTGCCGTTGCTGCCAGACAACAGATGAGGCAGCCTCTGGAATCAACACTACAAAGCAGAAAACAACCCTTGACCCTACTCATTGTAAACTCTTCCCTACCAGAACAAAGAGGGTAGAAAATTCCTCCCATCACAGAATCCCACGCACAGAGTCTACTGATTGCAGTGCAAAATCAGGGCTAGTGATGACCCCCAGCCTAGGGCACAGATGCCCACTGACCCATCAGCTCTACCCTTCTCTTTCTTCTGCAGACAGTGGGGGCAGGGATAAAATAGTCAAAAGCAGGCTTTTGTTATGAAGTCTGTCCACTTGCTCTGCCCTGACACTTAGCATTTTGCAATTATAGCATCTAATGGATGCTTCATCATTTTTTGCTAAATTAGTACATGCGTGAATGAGAGTGAATGAAGATAACTGGCACATGTAAAGCACTTCCTACTTTTCACATCACCTCTGCATCTATTATCTCATCTTATCCTTCAGATACTCCTGTGAATGTAGTGTTGGAATTCTTGCTTTGCAGATGGAAACACTGAAGCTCAGAGAGATGATTGTTTCACACATGATAATGGCAGAGCTTGGACTAGGATCCTAGCCCAGCACTCCTACTCTGGTCCTTCTTCCCTGCGATGGCTGCTGACTTGAGAAAGCTCTCCAGCCGCCCAGTCTTGCAAAAACAGCAGCTTAGCACCAAAAGGCACGGCTTCCCTAAATGCCCAGCTCACCATCTGGAGGTGACCGGTGAGGCTGGGGCTACTGGAAAGGCCCCAGAGAAAAGGAGCTCTCTCGCCCCCAGGGAGCACTCATGTCTTTCTAAACAGACCTCAACATTTTTCCTGGGTTTGATCAGAATTTCCAGATCTGGATAAGAACTGGAAACTTCCTATCCATTACCTTTCTGATTCTGACTCACTTTGGGGGCTGGGAGGTGGGAGAGGTGAGATGCTCAAGTCCCACCTATCTTAAAAACAAAAAAGTCGCTTCAGCCCCCAAAGTGGGTCATTCTAGAAATGTTTACTGCACATGTGTTATCCCGAGCATTGAACACCCAGCACCGAGCTCAAAACCGTGCCGTCGGGAGTGGATGCAGCAGCCTGCCTCTCCTGCGTCAGTTTCACAGCCTACACCCTCTTCTGCCACTCTGCCATTGAACTCGGGCCAAGGGCACCAACGGCCTTCCTGCCAGTGGTCAGACCAAGTCCTGTCTGACTCAGTCTGTGCAGCACTCAAGCATGTTACCTGCTCCTTCTCCACAGTGCTCCTCTCAGCCTCCATCATACCCTGCCCTCCTAGCCCCTCCTATGCCAGTACCAAGGTCTTGCATAGTCCTTCTTCCTGTCTCTACGCACTGCCCTTTAATCACGTTATCTACATCACAGAGGTCCAAATGCTGCCTAATGCCGATGGTGCCCAAGTCAATTCTCCAGAAGAGATCTCTTTGCCAAACTTGACACCAAATGCTTGTTGGACGTCCTTTCCTGAGCAGCCTCGGGCATCCAAACCTTAGCATCACCAAAAGTGGATTCACATCTGCACCCTACACCATATCTGCTCCTCCTCTGCTCACAGGATTGGTGAGCAGCGAGTGGCCCCGAGCCATCAGCCACCTGAGTAGGAGACCTGGAGTCGGCCTCGCCTCCCCACTCCTCCTCTCCTCCCCCCCCTCGCCTCCTCCTCATCTCCCCCTCCTCCTCACCTCCCCCTCCTCCTCGCCTCCCCCTCCTCCTCGCCTCCCCCTCCTCCTCGCCTCCCCCCCCTCGCCTCCTCATCTCCCCCTCCTCCTCGTCTCCCCCTCCTCCTCGCCTCCCCCTCCTCCTCACCTCCCCCTCCTCCTCACCTCCCCTTCCTCCTCACCTCCCCCTCCTCCTCGCCTTGCCCTCATGGCCATCGAGTTGGGTGTCTTCCACCTGCCCGAGGTCCCTCAGAGGGCTGCCTTTACTTCTGTCACCCACCTCCTCTTCTCTTCCTGAACTAGTGCAACAGCCTCCTCTCTGGTCTCCACACCACCTACAGGATAAAGACTCCAAGGACCTCCATGACCAAAGTCTTGCCTTCTCCCCAGCCTTGTCTCCAGTCTCCTGCACTCACTCCAGTGGCCCCAAACAGTCCTGATCCCAGAAAGGACTCTGTCCTCTCACCTGCCAGCCTGCATGTGGGTGTTTCCTCAAACTGATGTGCCCTTTCCAGAAAGTCCTCTCCCAGCCCTCCACCCCCATCTAGGGAACACTTACTGTTTTTCCCCCAACTCAGCTCAAACATCGCCTCCTCTGAGAAGCGGCCCCATGCACCTCCCACAATGTTCCCATACGAGCCAGTGCAACCATCATCACGGCACTTGCCACCGTGAATTGGCAGGCCTCGGGCGCATCTCACACCTACAAAACCCAGAGCCCTGCAAGGACCATGTTCTGTGCTCACACCCCTCTGTGTGTCTAGGCCCTGGTGATCTTATGGCCAATGGTGAGCCTCAGTGAATGACTAAGTGAATGGGTAGTACAGGTAGTGGGCTTGCTGGAATAAAAAGACGTCCATCCACCAGGGACTGGAGGTGACAGCATCAACAAGTCAGGGGGAAGGAAAACAACAAAACCCATCCATCAGGCCCAGAGGTTTACAGGCAGCTAGAGAGAGACGAGTCTCTCAAGACCAATAAGCCAGGGCAGCTTGCAATGAGCTCCGCAGCGCCCTGGTGACCTCCAGAGCTCAGAGGAACAGGGTCACTGGGGCGGGGGGCGGGGGGCGGGAGGCTTAGGAAGTGGCCTCCTCCCATGCTACAACCCGACCTTCCATGAACTGAGCAGAATGGAGGTTGAAGGACTGAAGGAGATGCTTTGCTTATCCAACCAAACCCCACCCAGAAGGTGCCTCCAGAGCTCCTGGGGTTCTTGCTGGGAAGAACCTGGTGCCGCCTTTTAACCATGGAGCCCGAGTGCTGGCAGTGGTGAGGGAAAAGGGTAACAAAGGCAGCAGAAAGAGGCATCCCCACCCAGCGAACAGTCAGGTGCCAGGCAAGCGTTCCCCTCCCCACCCTAAGGTGGCTGCCTGCAGTGTCTACGTGCTTGTCTTTCTGGAAGACAGGCCCTACTAGGGCTTCAGAGTCAGGCCTGACCTCCTGCCCCCACAGGAAGGGGCCAGAGCCAAGAGCACCTAGAGAAGGCAGGAAGGGCAGAGATGCAGGTGCACAGGCAAGCTCTTCTGTTTGACTTTGGGCCAACTAGGGTTAGGAGTAATAACTTAACCTGACCTTGGTCTTCTATGATCCAGAGAAATGTAAATACTGAAACACAGGCCAAAAGTAAAGCAGCAGGTGCAGGGAATCCAGCCACTCCTGGAAAAGTGTCATGGTCCAGCTAGGGACTCCCAGTGACCCAAGCTTCCCCCACCTGTCTCCTTTACCTTACAGGTAGCGCCCTCCTCCTCCTTCCTATCCCTACCCCAGGGCCAGGCTGTCTCTGTCTTCCTGACCAGCAAAACCTGAATCTTAGGTTACAAACTCTGGAAGGGGCTCAGAGCTCGGCTGCCCCAAAACCTACTTTTGCAGAGGAGGAAACTGAGGCCCAAGGAAGCAAAAGACCTACTGCAGATCATCTGGCTTCCAGGCTCCTAGCACAAAGCTCTTTGTACTGACGAAGCTCTCAAATCCTGAAAACATCTGCTGTTAGTCCCGCCCTCTCCAGCCTCCATCCTTTCCCTTTCCCCCAAAAAACAGGGGCTGCATTTTCACAGAGTTGAAAGAGGGTGCTAAATGGGCAAAAGTATAGTGGTGGGATTTGAGGCATGGAAGAGGAAAAGCCACAGGGGATGGCCTGAAAACACTGCTGTGTGCTGAGTCAGGCTGCCTGTGCCTGTTCTCCTGTATTTTGGCTCCTAGCTTTCCTCCCCACCCCTAGGCCTGACAGATGACAATTGAAGGCGGGGCCAGCCCAAGAGAGAAAGGGCCAGAGGAAATTGTGGTGGGTGCCACGACCCTGGTCCCTAGATATGGTCTGAAGCCTACTGAGGGGTGAGTCTGCATCTTACAAACACTTGCCCACAACCACAGTGACACATAAGAGGAGCGGGCCCAGAGATCTCTGCTGTAGGTCCAAATGCTACCCTCCTACAATACCAGCAATACTGATGCCACCAACCCCCATGATGGCACCAGGATGGGGAAGGCAGAGACAGGCCTCTGGTGCCCTCTGCTGTTCAGCACTCCCATGCCACAGCCTGAAGGTTGGCACTGCGGCTGGCAGGGGGACCCAGGGAATGTCTCCAGCCCCTGTGGTTGCCCCAGCTTGTAGCAGCCCTCCATCTACTTCCCAGAAGGATCCAGGAAATGTGTGGTGCTGAAGTCCTGGCTAAGGCAATGCACCGGCCAGATCACCCAGGGTGTGGTGTAGTAACAAACAATCCCCAGCGCGAAATGGCTCCAAACAAGGCAGGTTTATTTAGCTGGACAAGCTCTGTGTCCATTATCTAAGATCCAGGTTGAGGCAGCAGCCACCACCATCTGGACTGATGCTGGCTACAGTGACTGAGAGCAAGAGACTGAGGGCCTCACACAGACAGTGAAAAACTTCCACTCACAGTTCACTGGTGGGATCTATCACACAGCCCTACCCAAGCAAAAGAGGCAGAAAGTGCAATCCCACCAGGTGCCCAGAAGTCAGGAGCTAGGGACACTGAGAGGGCACATTCCTCACTACTGATGGCTTCTGGCTCATTCTCCCTCCTGCAAGCAAAGTACCTCATCCCTCCCCAGGGAACGCAGCCCTAGATCCCCCCCAGGGGCAGCATCGTCCTCAGGTGCAGGGTCTCGGGGTGGTATGTTGGCATCCCATATCAGCAGTGAGGGGCAGTAATCCCTGCTTCACACATAGATGTGGTGCCTCTCGATCCAGTAACCTGCAACCTAAGAATCCCAGTTTTCTGCTTCCTGCTAAAATTCAGTCCTCAGTAGTACAGCCAGGGCTAGAGAGTGGCAAAAAACACACCCAGTAGGAAAGCAGGAAAATGAGAGCCACATCTCAGGGGATACTGCTCCATGGCAGCCCTGCCATCCCTGGCCAGACTTTAAGGGTCTCTGCCCTGGAGGTGGACATCGTCCTTGATTAGGCAGCTCTGGCCGCTCCCCTGGGTATCTCTCCTCATTGGTTCTTTCTGTGCCCTGCCCCCTTCCCCGTCTGCCTGGCTGCCTCAGTTTCTCCTGACTTAACACCTTGTGCTGTGTGTGGCTCTGTAATGGCCACCTCACTCTTGAGTCTCCCAGACTTCTGAGTGGCCCCAACTTAGAGTCTCAGTTCAAATTCCAGACACACAGATAGACTCCCATTTCACTGGCCTAATTGATTATTCAGAGCCAGGCACACAAGTCACAGTTATGTCCAGTTTCTGAACGGGCCGCCTGAACAGGGGACGCTGGAAAGACCCCACGCTGCCTGCACATCTGGTGGTGTGGGAGGAGAGCGTGGGCACAGCCATGAAGGATTGTTTTCTCTGAAACAGAGAGCGTGGAGTTGCCCTTGAACATACTCTGAAGACACGATTTGGGAGGAGGAAGTGAGGTTTGGCTTTCCCCAACCTCAGACTGCTCACTGCTTTCTTTACTCCTCTGAGTCTCTGTTTCCTCATCCATACAGTGGGAACAGTAATCACTGTCCTCATCTTTCTCCCTCGCTCACTCCTGTGGGCCCTCATGCCCCTGATGGAACCAGTCCTGGGTCCTGGCTGCCTGAGCTGGGTTGACAGTCTGGGCTGACCTGTGGCCTGCCTCTCCAGAAACATTTGCGTTTGTATAGAGAACTGTTGGAGACTGACAAGCCAAAAGGATCAACCTGCAATGGCAAAATATAAGGCAGAGAGATGCCAAAAGAGAGAATACTTTGGTAGGAGGGAGGGAAGCACTCAAGATCTGCCTGGATAAGAATTCTAATCTCTGCTGCTGACTGTTCAGTTCCTCCTTCATGGGAGAAATGAGTCAGGCCTATCTTGAATGACAACTCGTTACCAGAATCGTTGGGTCATTTCTAGGGTAACTCTCCTTTAAGGGATGTGTGTGGAGGCAGTGGTTCGTAGGTACACACACCCTGCCTCCCTGCCCTACGTGCTCTACATTCTCCCCAGAGCTGACTCGGGCACAGTTCTGATGATACGGAAATTAGTGCAGCCCACATTTCTCAATCTCGGGGACGGATGTGCTGCCTTGTTGTACTTTTGTTCTTTGAAAACCTCTGCTTTTTCTTCTACTCATCCACCTCTTTAGCTGCTAATCGGGTAGTCTGAAGACCCACGTCGTGTGTTTATTTTGTCATGTTTCCAAAGCTGCAGTCATATCTCAGCAGGAAGCTGCACCATCCACATGCCTTTGAATTCAGAAACCCTCACGTGGGTTTTGGTAACCAGGGCCAGCATATCCCCACTTGACAGCACTGTGTCCTTAGCCCACTGCCCACCTGGCTCCCCCTACCTCGCTGCCCCTGCCCTAGTACCCTCCTGCAGGGTTCCTCCAGGGTCTCATCATGGTCCAGTCTCTGGGCACTAGCACAGTCCCCCTCATTCCCTACCCACCCTCACTGCCCAACGCAAACCCTGCCTCCTGCCCTCTGTGACTTAGAGCTGACTGCTTAAACTCTCTGGACTATGGCCTCACCATAACAAGAAAGGATTTGAGAAAGCAGAATTTCCCAGCTCTGGATCCTTTCTTTCCCCCATCTCCTTTAAAGCATATCAAGAAAGAATGGCAGTGAATGTTGGTCGAGTGCTTTAGTCTACAGAAAATGAGCACATTCATGACTTTGTGTGAAGTCACTGATAGCCCCTGGGGGTAGTTATTCTTACTATTTCTGTTTTACAGATGCAGAGGCACAAACTGAGACTCAGAGGGGTTCAGTAACGTATCTAAGGTCACACAGCTAGTTTAAAGAAGAAAAAAAGGAATGGCCAGGTGTGGTGGCTCACACCTGTAATCCCAGCACTTTGGGACGCTGGGGCAGGCAGATCACCTGAGGTCAGGAGTTCAAGACCAGCCTGGCCAACATGGTGAAACCCTGTGCCTGCTAAAAATACAAAATAGCTGGGCATGGTGGTGTATGCCTGTAATCCCAGCTACTTGGGAGGCTGAGGCAGGAGAATCACTTGAACCCGGGAGACAGAGATTGCAGTGAGCCAAGATTCTGCCACTGCACTCCAGCCTGGGCCACACAGCAAGACTCCATCTAAAAAAAAAAAAAAAAAAAAAAAAAAAAAAGGATTGGGATTAAAATTCAGGTATTCAGACCACACGCCCTTCCTAATTTAGCAGATGATGTCTCTCCCACCCACTCCGGCTAATGGCTGCAACTGCAATCCTTATCGCCCACAGTAAGAAGAGACTTAGGGTGCAGCTCTTCCCCACATCCCTGGGATAGGGAGCCAGAGGGTCACAGAGCATCACTACCAAACAGGTTGTCTTGGACCTCAGGGAACTGTCAGAGGGAAGAATTATGACTTTAAAGCTTGCCCACATGTGGACCCCTCACTGGCCTGGGTGTCTTTGGAGCAGCAGAGCTGGTTCTAATTGGCAAGGCCAGCCTAGGTGGTGCCCTGTCCTCTCGCAGTGACAAAGCAGGGCTTTCCTGGGGCCAATGCCTGTGGCAACTCCTCCTGACACACCTTTCCCAGTTTGCCAGGGTGTAGCCTAGGATCAGAAGCTAGTTCCACCCTCCTCTGCACCTTGGTTTCTCTTTCTATAAAATGTGGAATAATCTCCACTTTTCTGTCCCTACTATCCAGTAGGAGTCGGGGAGGACAAGAGGGCATGAGCTGGTGTTTCTCACGGGACTTTGACGCCTTAATAGAGGTGATATTTGGATGAAAATATAAGAGCAAGCATGGACTCCGGTGCTTCCTAAGAAAACGACTCTAGAGGAGAAACTAACTCTCAGGCACATTCTGGGGAATTAAATTTTCTAGATTTCTAGAAGCCCCTTTGATATCAGCTCTTATGGCTACAAACCCTTCTACCATTCCAGAGAGAGGTTCTCTGAGACCACACCTGGAAATGACTTTGCCAATCTGCAGGAACAATCTGCCTGGGGGCTAGGGCTGGACGAGGGTGATTGCAGGGGGCAATGTGAGGTGGACCTGGAGCCCCCATAGCTCAGGAGTGGCATTTGCAGATCCGTCCCCAAGAGTTGTTTGGTTTAGCTCCTTTGGTTCTTTCTCAAAAGAGTCAAGTTTGGTAAAAATCCTGGAATTCATTTAACATGATCACAGGAAAGTGCATTAGAATAAAATGTATATGAACAGCTGCTATTACTCCTTTGGGTACATATTCCTGCTTACCATGATCCAGTACCTCTGTCACTTTAATAGAAAGCTCTCAGAGACTTGGTTTCCCAATCTGTAAAATGTAAGAGTTGCATTTCATTGTTGGGAGGTGAGGTCCCTTCTAGGCTAATACTTGCTTGGAGTAATACAACAAACAACAGATCCTTCAGGACATAGGGGCTTGCATCCGTTGAAGTACAGAAATAAGATATTTTTAAAAGACTAAAGGGAAAAGAGACTCTCCAGGTTTAGTGTGGGTAGGTGGTGGGGCCTGGCTGAACCTACTTCATGTCTGTTTCCCTTGCTCTTGACTTTCCCTTGGCAGTCTCTAACTTGTTGCCCTCTGTCACCACTACTCACAAGGACATTGGCCACCGTATTACCCTAGTCCCCTTTCTGTAATTGTTGACTTCTGTACTGATTGTTCCCCAGTAATTGCAAGCTTTCTGAAGAGAATACATCTTCAGCTGTATTAGGCAGAGTTCTACAGAGAAACAGAACCAATAAGCAATATGAGATTAGATATAAATATATAGATGCATACATATATATGTATATATGCATACATGTGTGTATACAGACAGAGAGAAACAGACAGAGACAGAGAGATTTATTTTAAGGAATTGTGTGGCTGGCAAGTCCGAAATCCACAGGGCAGGCTGGCAGGCTGAAAAGTTAAGTGAGGGTTAATGCCATAGACTGGAGTCCTGAGTTCGAATTCCACAGGGCAGCAGGCTGGAAACTCAGATAGGGTTTCTATGTTGTAGTCTCAAGGAGAATTCCATCTTCTTTAGGAAACCTCAATCTTTGCTCTTAATGCCTTCAACTGATCGGACAAGGCCCACCTGTAGTATGGTGGGTAACCTGCTTTACTGATTTAAGCGTCAATTTCATCTAAAAAAATACCTTTACCACCATGACCAGACTAGTGTTTGACCAAACAATGAGTCGGCATACTCCACGCAAGGTGACATGCAAAATGAACCATCACAGCACTTCTTGTGTCTTCATGTGCCCACCTGGTATATGGGGGTACGACTGTCTGGCCCAAAGGGGTGGTCAATCCTGAGTGGATAAATAATAGGAATTTAGTCCTATGATGTGTCTTGATTTTTCTTTTCTTACCTTCCTGTTTTTATTAACCCGGGTCTTCTGTGCCCAAAGACTCAGCGTCATTCAGGACCATATCATGTTCATACCTCGGCTGCGTCCAAGGAGTGCTGACGAAAAAGTGGGGCCTTGGAGGGGTAGGGGCCAAGGGAGAGTTTCCCCTCTGCCCTTTGAAGTTCACTGAAAATGAATTTACAATAGGCAGATTAATAAGAGGAAAAGGCATACAAATTTATTTAATGTGCATAAGCACACAGGAATTGCAAGAACATGATGACCTAAACCCAATGAGGTCCGGATGCTCATACGCCCTTCTTCATCAGGGAAGAGGAGATGGAGGAGACAGTGGCTGTTTTGAGGGGTAGAAAATAATTTTTTTTTTTTTTTTGAGATGGAATCTCACTCTTTCGCCAGGCTGGAGTGCAGTGGCATGATCTCGGCTCACTGCAACCTCCACCTCCCAGGTTCAAGCAATTCTCCTGCTTCAGCCTTCCAAATAGCTGGGACTACAGGCATGTGCCATTACACCCAGCTAATTTTTGTATTTTTAGTAGAGACAGGGTTTCACCATGTTGGCCAGGATGGTCTTGATCTCCTGACCTCATGATCCTCCCGCTTCGGCCTCCCAGTGCTGGGATTACAGGCGTAAGCCACCGCTCCTGGCCCAGCAAATGATTTTTTTTTTTTTCTTGAGATGGAGTCTCGCTGTCGCCCAGGCTGGAGTGCAGTGGCGCGATCTTGGCTCACTGCAGGCTCTGCCCCCCGGGTTCACGCCATTCTCCTGCCTCAGCCTCCCGAGTAGCTGGGACTATAGGCACCCACCACCTCATCCGGCTAATTTTTTGTATTTCTAGTAGAGACGGGGTTTCACTGTGTTAGCCAGGATGGTCTTGATCTCCTGACCTGGTGATCCGCCCGCCTCGGCCTCCCAAAGTGCTGGGATTACAGGTGTGAGCCACCGCGCCCGGCCCCAGCAAATGATTTTTAAGAGGAATGAATGGGCCCAATGCTCCAGACAATGGTTAGTAAAATAATTATCTTTGGAAATGGAATGGGACCTAAAAACAGACAATTTGGGTCAATGCTCCGAAGTATGGGTTGTGGATGTGGTGTTTAATTTTCAATCTCTTCCTCTGTGATATGGGTTTTAATCCTCTAGATAATGAAATTTTAGGGAGGGGATGGAAGGCAATTGTGTTCCTCTTTGGCCATCTGGTTTCTAGGTGGATGAGGGAACTTCAGAGAACAGCCTTGTCCTGTGTTTTGGGAGAGACAAGGGATTGAGAAACAGGAAGGTAGGAGGGGTAGGGAAGGTCAAGAGACCTTGAGGCTTCTTCTTTAGTCCAGCATGTCAAAGCACCATATTGGGGAGTTACATTTTCTGAGCCCCAACAGAGGTTGACAGGCCTGGGCTTAAGTCCCAGCTCCCCCGTTCATTAGCAAGGAGTTGAATCCCTCAGAACGTGAGTTCTGTCTGTGCAGTGAAGGCATGGGGCACCCACATGGCGAGTGTAGTGAGGCTGAGTGAGATAAGGCCCAGCACAGTGCCTGCCGTGAAGGAGGCACCCCATCATTTTCATAATGATGATTTTATTGCTCTTTTACACGCAATTAAAACTCACTAATTCAGACCTATCAGAGAGGGCAGTCAATGGCTGGAAAGTCCACATTAAAAAATAATTTAAAAATAATGTAGTTTTATTGCTTTAAAATATATTACTCGGTCCAGGCTAATAAAGTGTTGCATAGTGAGCCCTTGGGGGACTTGCGTTAATGAACAAATAAGAACAATTTGAGGTTAGTCCATCCATTATTAGCATGGAACAGGGTGTCTCGGAAAGTATTTGCAAATGCCTCAAAACAAGGTATTATCTTCCATAGATTAAGTGTTTCCCCTGCAATCATCATGATGCATTTTCTTCATTCACCAGTTTCTCTCTACCCGGAAAGTGCTCCAGGCAAGTTCAGCACAGGACTGACCAGATTTTAACAGATTATCACTTAGGCGTGATTGAGCATAAGACATTTCATTGAGTTAGGTCAAGGCCCTTATTTTATGTTCTTTCATTTCAGAGAAACCTGTTTCAGGGTGCACATCTTGGCCTGCACCTCCCAGAGCTGGAACTGTTTCCATCAAACAGCAAAGAGGCTGTGCTTAGGAGCTTGGGCTGTTAATGCAGACAGAACTGGGTTCAAATCCCAGTCATCCCTAAGATAACTTCCCTCACAGGGTTGCTATAGGATTAAATTAGGTATACAGCTCAAGTGCCTGAGAGACACGAAAGTCATGAATGGCAGTGAAAGAGCAAAAGCTCTCCTGCAGCACAGGGACCACCATATCTAGAGGTGAGTCAGAAAGGCACATACACGGACCTAGTGAACCTCTGAGGCATAAGGAATGCTGAAATTATTATTCCTGGTGCTGGGCCAGTCCTTGGGTGATGATGAAATTTGCCTCCAGATAGGCTATGATTCCAAGGCAGAAGCCTAGGAATTACTGTCATTACTTTTATTAAAAACAAAAATGACAGTTTATATTTTATAAGAGCTATCCAGCTTCTCTCAAAAACTCCACTGAGACAGTGTATATTTAAGGAAGGTTGTACGAGGGCCACGGTATTTGTTCCTCTGGGAATTCCAAACGTGGACTGGGTTCACTCATCAGAGAACCACATCTCCAGAATTAGCTCAGCACCTGCAGAAAGGCCTTTTCTGAGTGAAGGTCTGAGTTAAGCCCCTGATTCTACTCTGTGTCAGGGCAGAGAACCACCAGCGAAGGGGAAGTTCCTGGGAGACCCTGAGAACCTGCCATCAGTCACCGTTTATTAAGCACTTAACTCTGGATGGGGACTGGCGCTCTGTGATTGCCTGACTTTATCCTCACTACGTTCAGCCCATAATGTCAATGTCAGACCATTGGCCCTCCCACCCCGCTTCGTCAGAGGAGGGAGCTGTGTCCCAGAAGGCAGGGGGGACTTGCTGAAAGTCACAGAGCTGGTATAAATAAACACAGCATGCCGGTCTTCATTTTTTTTTTTTTTTTGAGACAGGATCTTGCTCTGTTGCCCAGGCTGGAGTGCAGTGGCGTGATCTCAGCTCACTGCAGCCTCCACCTCCCGGGTTCAAATTATTCTGCTGCCTCAGCCTCCCAAGTAGCTGGGACTACAGGTGTGTGCCACCATGCCCGGCTGAATTCTGTATTTTTAGTAGAGTTGGGGTTTCCCTACATTGGCCAGGCTGGTATCGAACTCCTGGCCTCAAGTCATCCACCTGCCTCGGACTCCCAAAGTGCTGGGATTAAAAATGTGAGCCACTGTGCCCAGCCAAGCATGCCATTCTTTAGAAGATGTTCTCTCCTGGCACATCTCAGTTTCTACAAAGGCCCCCAGCCCTTCCTGGAGACCCCTGGGGCGAAGTTCTCTCACCCTTCTTCACATGCCCATAACAACTCACCTGCCTCTCTCTTAGAGCCCTCCTCCCACCCTTTCTTGAATTCTGGCCATGCTCATGTGTGCCATAGCTCCCCCAGGAAGACAGCCTTTGAGTCTGGTCTGACATTGTCTGTCCTTAAAGAAGGCACTTAACACATATTTGTCAATTGAATTAATAAGAATTTCCCACAGGGCCTTGGAAGAAACTTTGTGCCTGTTTGCCTCTGCTGGATGACGCACTCTGAACACAGCTACCTAAAAGTGGAAAGAAGGAGGCCGGGCGGGGTGGCTCACGCCCGTAATCCCAACACCTTGGGAGACTGAGTCAGGTGGATCACTTGAGCTCCGGAGTTCGAGACCAGCCCAGGCAACATGGCGAAATTCTGTCTCTACAAAAAAAATTTAAAACTTAGCCAGGCATCGTGGCACATGCCTGTAGTCCCAGCTACTCAGGAGTCTGAGGTGGGAGGATTGCTTGAGCCTAGGAGGTGGAGGTTGCAGTGAGCTGAGATCACATCACTGCACTCCAGCCTGAGCAACAGAGCAAGATCCAATCTCAAAAAAAAAAAAAAATAGCTGAAAGGAAGGACTGTTTTGAGCTGAGGCAACCCCAAGGACTGGTGACATTCCCTGGGTCTCCCCTGCCAGCCTCATGTCATAACCCAAGAGAGGCTGGGACACGTCTGTGAAACAGGATGCTGAACAGCTGAACACAGTTGACTTGAGCCAGCCTAAGTGGGTTTCTGCTCCTTGCAACAAGAGGCCTGAATAGAAGCCCCTTCTTCAAGGGAGTGGGCATCAGCTCAGAAAGAGGATCCCATGGGAACTGACTTTGCTGGTGACCAAGGCCCTACCACCAGGGCGCCCTGCCCATGTATCCCAAGCAGCGGGGGCAGAAGCAGCGGTGTAACTGCTGTGCTTGACAGCCAGCGCAGGTCTTTTTTTTAACTCACCAATCTTCCATGCAACAAAATTGTTTTCTGTGAAAAGCAGGAAATGAATAACAATAGTATAGGTGCATTGGCTATGTCTGGTGGCATTTCTTCAGAATTTTCATTAATGACACCTGATTTTGGAGGCATTGTATATTTTTAAATACATCTAGATGTTGTTTCAGTTGCTTCCTCTTTGGTTCTTTTTGCTTTTCGTTGTTGAGCTTCACTGAAATTTGTGTCATTTCACATTGGTACAGGTACTCCACTTCAAATTTCCCAAGAAATTCAGAAGAATTGTGAACAAGCTGTTGGTTTCACAATACTGCAAGACGCTGCAAGTTATTCCAAGTTCCTACAGGACAACAAGGCACAATTATTTACTTAATTATGTTTAAATATACCTAACAGTTTGAACTTTGATCCTTTGGTGACATTCTAATATAATAATTTATGTAAATAATTATTCGGAGACCAATGAGAGGATTTTAATAAGTGCAAAATGTTAGCAAATGGTAAAACATTGATAAATCTATGGTCTGGATTTTGTTCTGCCATTTTAAAATAATTAAAAAGTAAGTTTCAATTTTAAAAACATTATTGAAATTCAGCAAAATATTTCAAGCATGAACTAAAATATACACTTACTAAACACAAATATTATACCTCACATTTCACACTGTTTCATTGTTTTAAATTTTAAACAGAAATAAGTCCACTGGCCACCTAGAATGATCAAGTCAGGCAACTCAAGTTACTTTGTTTCATCTTCACAATCACTGTGCTATCATTGTTCATTTTGAATCTACTTTTTAAATGCAAGAATATTTGATACCAGATACCAGACACAAATTATACCTGAAAAGGATGTCATTTTAGGTTTTGTGTTCCACCTAAAGGATACAATTCTGTACTCTGACAACGTTATTCTAGAAATAAATGCCTATGAGTGAGTCTGTTTCAGGAGCCAACTCTATAACTAGGAGTTCCCCCAAAGTAACTTCCATGTGCAATAAAGTGTTTATTAAAGGATAAGTATTAAAATTGTCCTAAGCAGAAAATCAAACACCGCATGTTCTCACTCATAGGTGGGAATTGAACAATGAGAACACTTGGACACAGGGTGGGGAACATCACATACCAGGTGGGCCTGTCGTGGGCTGGGGGAGGTCTGAGGGATAGCATTAGGAAATATACCTAATGTAAATGACGAGTTAATGGGTGCAGCACACCAACATGGCACATGAATACGTATGTAACAAACCTGCACATTGTGCACATGTACCCTAGAACTTAAAGTATAATAAATAAATAAATAAATAAATATTTTTTAAAATCTAAAAAAAAAATTAAATTAAATTGGATAAATAAAATTGTCCTAAGGCCAGGAACGGTAGCTTACACCTGTAATCCCAGGACTTCCGGAGGCAGTGAATTGCTTGAGCCCAGGAGTTTGAGACCAGCCTGGGCAACATGGTGAAACCCTGCCTCTATAAAAAAATACAAAAATTAGCCAAGTATGGCGGCACGCACCTGTAGTCCCAGCTACTCGGTAGACTGAGGTAAGAGGATTGCTTAAGCCTGGGAGGTCAAGGCTGCCGTGAGCCATGATGGTGCCACTGCACTCCAGCTTGGGTGACAGAGTGAGACTCTGTCTCAAAAAAACAAAAACAAAAACTGTCCTAACGTGAAGCTTATATACTTATCATCATCATCAATATCATCAGCATTATGAAACTCCACAGTACCTCAGCAAGTGTTTACACATTGGCCCAAGGACAGATTTTTCCTGGAGGAGGATTTTACCGCTGCCACCATCTTGAAATTCTTCATCGTTTTGGAACACATGGCCATAGATTTTCATTTCTGCACTCAGCTCTGCTCTGACCCCGGGGCCATAGGGGTTCTTGGAGAGACAGGGCAGATGGAAGAAGCGGAAGGCATTCGCACACTGTAGAGTGCCCTGCAATCATAGAGGGTGATTACTCCTGTCCCTACCTCCCTGGCCCAGCTTCCCACCAGCCAGAACCCTGGCAAAACAGGGAGACCTTTGGCAGTCTCTTAGCCCTCTTCCTTACTAATCCCTGTTCCCTCCTCTCTCCCTATGCCAAATACAACTAGAGGCCACCTCACAGCCAGGCGCCCCTCCCAAAGACACCAACTTCCTTTACCCTGCACCAACCAACCCTCACCCCATTCTCAAAAGGGTCTCTGGCCAGAGGTCTGATCGAGCCCCTTGAGGGTACTCACTTTAAGCCACCCCCATTGCCTGAGCTGTTTTCCTTTTTTTCAAATGAAGCTTGTTCTTTTCTGGGTCTCTCCAAGGTGGAGTGTGGGAGGGCAGTGTTTTCTGTAGCCTCTGGCTCGTGCCGCGCTCTCAGATTCTTCAGTTCTCCTCACCCACACGAGCCCAATGAGGTAGGCCTTTTTATTCCATCTTGCAGATGAAGAAATGATTACTCAGGGTTGATAAAGCACCACCCAAGATCTCATGGGAGGAAGGAACAGAGATGAGAATAAAATGCAAAGCTGTGTAAGTCCAACAAATATGTCACATCCATGTCACCTCTGGGGTCTGATCCAACCTCTCAACAACCACCATCACCCCTCAACAGGCAGGTGACAGTGGCAAGACGGCCCAGCCCAGCACCAGGCTCCCCCATTGCAGTGCCATTGCTATGCAGAGGACACAAACCCCAGACCTTGACTCCTCCTCACAGACCCCGAACAGCCAGAATCTTCTGGCTTCACTGATACTTCCAGCTGCCTGAGCTTTGGCCCGGACAGTAGCCACAGCAACCACAGGTAGGTCTCTGCAGCTGCAGCTGAATGAGCCAGCAAATATTTATCAAGCACTGTGCTAGGAACGTAGGAGATGGAGTGACTTTACTCAGTGGTCCAGTTTTAAAACACTTTTAGTAATAAATACCCTAAAAAAAAGAAGGCGGGAGAACATATTTTAAAACCCTATTGCTTTCTTTCCCATCCTGAAAGCCGTGAGGTAGACAAAATAGTATTGCTTTACAAGCACAGACTTTGGAGCCAGAGACTTTTGGGTTTGAATTCTGGCACTGCTGCCACTAGCTACGTGACATTGTGCAAGCCACACTCCTCTCAAAGACTTAGTTTCCCCTTTACAACACGAGAATGCTTACCCTTGCCCACCTCAGAGGGTTCTTTAAAAATGAAATGAGCTAATGTATAACAAAGAGCTTTGTTGACTGTGCAAATGTTAGGTTGTTCTTTCAATAAACATTTATTAAGCATTTACTCTGAGCCAAACCCTGAGTTAGGCATTAGAGCTTCTGAAATGTAAACGACCCGGGTTCATTGGGATTCACCCTTTTTATTTTTTTTCGATGAAATTCACACAACATAAAATTAACCATTTTAAAGTGAACGATTCTTTGGCATTTAGTCCATTCATGATGTTGCACAACCAACACCTCTCACAAGTTCTAAAACATTTTTTTCCTCATCCCAAAAGAAAAGCCCGTACCCACTGAACATCAGCCTCTTTTGAAGGTACCTTTTCTCTCGCTCTGCTGTGTCCTTCTCGGGAGTTGAGTTCACGGGCTTGATAATATCCTAATGTCCCTCTCATCGCCTATGACTCCAAGCCAATTCCCACATCCAACCTCAAGCTTCACAAGTCGAAACCCAGGTTTCTCTGCCAGCGCTGGGGGAAACAGAGCCCCTAGCCTGCCATTTTTAATTACATCGGGGCTGGATGAGCAGGTAATCGCTGTGCATTTCAGTAAATTACCTCTCATAAAGGGGCCATCATGTTTGCTCATGTGCCCTTCTTTCCTGGAACCAGCTCCCTGCTTGCCAACATTGTATCTTCCCAGCAGCCCGTGCGCCTGGTGATCGTCCTTTTAGTCAAGCTGGGGGACAGTCAGGTGCAGGGGGAGGAGGCAGAGTTTGGGCAAATATTGGACTTGGCCACACTTGCTGTTCGTATCAGGAACCCAATTGGTGTTATTGATTGACAGATTCGGGGACCAACTGTTTAGAAAGCTGAGCCCCCTCGGATTGGGCTAGGTGTTTCAACAAACAGCCCTAATGCTGGGCAAACAGGGCTGTTGGAAGAAGTGCCCAGCGTGTTAGCAGAGCAAACCAAGCACTGAACAAACAGCTTAAAAGAATGTGGCCACCTCCACGTAACCTCAACCGAGGTATTGATCCCACCGGAGGAAAGAGAGGGGCCGAGTGGGGAACAGAGAGATACAAACCCCGGCAGAATGTAAATGTTATCTTTAAGCTGCGGCTGTCAGGGCCCTAATGGGCATCTGTTTGGAATTTGTCTTCTTGCAAATCTTTAAATCCAGGTCAGGGCCAGGCACAGAATTTAATAACAACTTTTCAGAGAGATCGGGGCTTGGGACTGATTTCATTCCCCATAAGCCCAACTGGGACTCTTCTGTTCTTCTTAAAGGCAGCTGCCTTGCATGGAAACTTGCTGGGTGCAAGTCCCAAGCTAGAAAGAGATAAATCTTCTGAACACTGGTCATAAGGCTACAGGAGAAAAGAAGGAAATTCAGAAATAAAGGTGCTTTCTCTGACCCCTGAGCTGTCCATACATGAGAGCCGGTGGAGTGGAAAGAATCCTGGACTCAGAGCCAAGAAATCTGGGTCCTGCTGCAGCTGCTGGCTCTGACTGGCTGCCCCTTCTGTCTTCACCTCCCTGACCTTCAATCTCTGTATCTATGAACTGGGGGATGCAGTCCCTGCTGGGCATATTCAGGGTCAGGCCAGACAAGCCCATTCCAAGGTGGGAGCACACTCTGCAGACAGAAAACACTGTCCCAATTTAAGGAATCAGGATATTTGCTGAGAGGCCCTGGGGGATGCACCTCCTGAGCCTGAGACCTTCTGACATCACCAAGTCGCAATGGAATGGACCATGGCTGTGGTTATCTATTTTTCTAGGTAGATGACTGTTGGAATTTGGGTGTCCTTTCCCAAAAGCTAGATGGGCGAAGGGAATACATGTTGTTTGCAAATTCCTTGAAAAGTCAAAAAACCATGATTGCTTACTTGTTGTTATTTTTGAGACAGGGTCTCACTCTGTTACCCAGTCTAATGGAATCTTGCTCTGTCCCCCAGGCTGGAGTGCAGTGGCACGATCATAACTCACTGCAGCTTCAAGCTCCTGGGTTCAAGCAATCCTTCTGCCTCAGTCTCTCAAGTAGCTGGGACTACAGGTGTGTGCTACCACATTCCACTATTTTTTTTTTTTTTTTTTTTGTAGAGACGGAATCTCACCATGTTGTCCAGGCTGATCTCGAATTCCTGGCCTCAAGTGGTCCTCCCACCTCGGCCTCCCATAAACAATGGGATTACAGCATGAGCCACCATGTCCAGTTGCTTGCCTTTTAATATTTTTGTAAAATAATAGGGTTAAAAAAATACTTGCCCTCTGTGTCCCAAATGAGGCCAGAGGACCGTGATTAGATATCACCCCTGGTCCACAATTTCTTGCCAAGAAAAAAACCACAGCACTCCTATCTTCAACTAGAGGCCATAGCAGTGTGAGTAACCCCAGGGTATTACTTGGCACTGCATCTTACAAGAGAACAGAGGGAACTTAAAACCTTTTGGCCATCTCTGCCTCTCGGTATCTGCTCTCATGATGATAAGAAGAATCAGAGAAGGCTGCGACTCAGAGAAGGAGGCATCTATTTTGATAGATCTTTAAACAGGGGCTTAACAGGGAACAGCCTCAGCTTAAAGATTACATTTATGGAAGGATACAGGCAAAGTGGTCAAGAGCTCGGGCTTCAGAGCTCAGTGCCTGGGGTAGAATCCCAGCTCTGCCACTCGCAGTGCTGTGAGGCCTTAGGCAGGTTACCTAACTTCTCTGAACTTCAACAACACTTCTCCCTGTGAAATGGAAATAATACCCCTGGAGGGACTGCCCCTCAGTGCAGCACCTCACCCACGATAAGCCCTCAGTAAATAATAGGGACTTTTATGGTTATTTTTGTGATGTGGGCAGGACAGACCCTAGTGAGAATGAGTTGTCATTGCCAATATGTGACTGCAGAGGATGCCTTGCTCCCAGTGAGGAAACCCACCAGCCTTCCCTAGAAAACCTACCATCAGAGCCTTGGGTCAGCACCAAGATTTTACCGTGCAAGTGGAGACACGCACTCGGTTTCAAGTGTGTGGCCTATGAGAGCCGCTCGGATAGGCTTCCTCATCAGAGGGACCTCTCCAAGGCCTCCTCCTCCTGCATCGACCAGTAGCCCTGCCCTCAGCTCAAAGAGAAGGCTGTGGGTTTGAAGACAAAGTTCTCCGGCATAGAGATGGACCAGTCTACTACCTTCTGCTTATAGATGGGGCAGTGGACGCCCAGTGTAAGGAAAGGACTTGCCCAAGGTCACAGAGGAGGTCAGCGGCTGCACACGTTTTTTTGTGGCAATAAGAAAATGGGCTGATAAGGCTGGGTCTTTAAAGGCAAAACCACTGACAGGTTATCAGGGAGAAGTTTAAGCTTGCCTTAGAAGTGGAGCAGACGGGGGCCCAATTCACCTCCAGCAAATAGTTATGAATTAGGGTTTATCTACAGCAATTAAAAACAAATAAGTAAATTGTACCTGCGTTGGCATGCTTCCTCTCAACCTACTGATATACCTACCCTCACTGGAAACGTCAACCTCAACTAAGGTTGTTTCAGAACCTTTGTTTTGGGAACACGGGCACACAAACACTGGGGTAATTTATGATGGTAATTTATGACGTGTTAAGTAGAGATAACTATATTTCTCCAATCTGCATGGCCTAACATCTGGTTAAGTAAGGAAAATGGGCCTGGAAGATGTGATATTGCTATCCCCCTATAAGGAGAGGTCTTAGCCAAGGTTATGTGCATTTGGTGAGTGTTGAGCCACAGCCAACCTGCTTCCTGGCCCAGGGCACTCCCATCTCTGCCCCAACATGGTCCTACAGAGCTCAGGCAGAGGCCACAAGGTTCCCAGCCCCCATCAGACCCCAGCTTTCCCCCGCTCCTGATCTCCTCCTGGCTCCATGGGACAGTAGCATGCAGACTATGAACCAGGAAAAAGTTAAAAGCAAAAAGGAGAAAACTTGTTAAAACCACTGCTGTTTTTAAGGGTCAAGGAAGGATTCCTTCACCTGCCCTGGAGGCAAGAAAACAGGTCACATGCACACCACACCCCTTTCTCCAATCGGCCTAGGGTTACAGACTCACTTCTGTTAGACAAAGACCTCCTTTCCAGAAGAGAATATGCTAGGCCACTCTGCAGATCTGGAGGAGTTTGCAGTAAGAGTGGGTGCCCCAGACATGGGACCAAGCATACCACAGGTAGAAGGCTTGGAAGCTAGAAGCCCAGTGAGCATGCACCTGGTTAGAGGGATCAGGGAGCCTCAGCTCTGGAGTGGATTAAGATGCAGGTAGAAACAGCTCAGAGTGGGTCTCTAATCCCATCTAATCCACTCCGGGCTTAAGGATCCCAGAAATCCCTTACCAAGCACTTTCTTTGTCTCACCCGCAGTGACCACCTCCCTCCCTTTCCCTTGGAAAGCCCAAGTTATCAGGCAGTGAAAGAACTGGCCCCTGACTCTGCTGCTATAACATCTCCCATGCCACACTGCTGCTTTTCAACATGCAGGCCCTTGAAAGAGGAAAAGCAGTACCCACTTTCTCACTCCATAGCTCCACTCACAATTACCAACTGTTTACAGGAAAGACAATGAGAGTGAGTCCCCTGAGAGAGGGGGTTAATTATTACAAGTCAGGAAAACAGAGAGTTATAGTATGCTGACCCCCTCTACCTGGATACACAGTAACTAGTGCTGTTTTTGAAAACACCCAGGTTAGAGCCAGGTTTACATTTGACAAGCATCAGCTAATTACAACAATAATATGAACCACACAACAGCATCAGCACGGCTGATGAATCACTGAAAAGGCTGAGTGACTCTTAGAATGCCCAATTAATGATTCACCCTGTAAAAATGCATCTCCACGCTGGTGCCCAGATCTGGCTCATTATGTTAAAATCTCTTACGCCACTGGGCCTTCCATACAGACTCTAAATATCTTCAGAACTTTGAACTTTGAAATAAGTAAACACGAATATGCACTAACCAGGACTGGCTTCATGGGCACGCAACCTATGCAGCTAGTTATTCAGGGCCTGAGCTCTGAAGGGCACCACCCCCCACTTGGTTGAATGCTCTCTTGAAATTCTGAATAATTCTAGAACAGGGAGCCCCAGCATTTCCATTTTGCACCGGGACCTGAAAATGATGTTTCCAGGCTTGGGCTAAACTCTTAAAGAAGAAAGCAACAGAAAGTGAGACACAGGAATCCATACATCAAGCCACTTTTGCCCTCATCTGAAGCAAAATGCCCCCAATTCTTTTAAAATTCTGAACAAGAGAAAGGTGTGGAATTTTTTTTTTTTTTTTTTTTTTTTTTGGAGGAAGTGTTTCACTACATTAGAAATCCTTTATGAGTAGGTCTGGCCCTGTCCTCTAAGCTAACCCCTCTCCTCCCTGACCACCCTCTGCAGAAAAACTCCTCTCTGACCTGCCGTGTCTGCAACCTGAGGCTGAGGTTGAGGGATAATTTCAGCTCTTTTCTGAGATAACAGAGAAGTCAGAGTCCTTGCTCTTTCCTTCTTCATAAAATGAAAGAGCATTGCAGGGGCAGGGGAAGGCAGAAGGGACTAAGTCAACCTTTCCCAGCCCTTTCTGAGATGTTCAAAAATGTTCACCCAGAGAGGATCTCTATAGCAAAAAAAAAAAAAGAAAAAAAGAAAGAAAGAAAAAAGAAAAAAAAAAAGTTTTGAAAACTCTGGGTCAAATAAAGTTAACTTTCTGAACTGGAGGACTTTCTCAGAACCTTTAAAGAGTTAACAGGAACTGTGTGACTCTCCAAGCCTGGGGTGACAGCACTTTCCAAGCTCATTCTACTATAATTGATGTAACAACCCATCCACCCTGGGGAGTATTTACCATCAGGCTGAGGAATCTTGGACTTCAGAGCCTCTCACCTGCAATGGTCACTGCAGAGCTCTGGAAGTACCCATACTGAGTGTTCACCTGGTCATATGCTTGGCTAAAATTTGCGAAAGTAAGATATTGCTGTATCCATTTTCTTTTCCTTTCTTTTTTGAGAGGGAGTCTCACTCTGTTGCTCAGACTGGAGTGCAGTGGCACAATTTCAGCTCACTGCAACCTCCGCCTCCCGGGTTCAAGTGCTGTATCCATTTTCTTAAAGAAAGGTCCTAAAATTGTGTGAGCTTTGGGCCCCACAAAACATGCATGCTCCTCTGAATCCATTTTCACATCTGGAGGCACCACCCTTACATCATGCCTAACATCTTAACATGCGCCCACATCCCCCATTTAATCTAATTTATAAATAACTGTAGGAGTTGAGTTGGAGCTGGCATAATGTCATTTGCTTAGTAGACTCGTAATTAAACATTCTTTCATATTGGTTTTGCTCAGTTGCAAGGAATGTTAATTTTGGAGGCAACACTTTTTAAATTTCCATGTCACGATCATTTTCTTAGGTCCTGGGAAAGCATGTGGGCCCTGAGGACTAGGCCCACAGTGCGGGATTGATAAAATAGGGCTGCACTCAGCCAGCCTCTACAGTTCGAGAAATGCCATACTTATAGTGCAATACTGATTATTTTCATGGTCGTTTCCAATTCAGTGAAAATGTCGATTTAATATCTAATTCAGACTAAAGAGAGATTGGAGTGGTTGGGGGAGTCGAGTTTGGACTGCAGAAATTGAGCTTTTATTATTTTCGAGAAACAGCAGGTTTCCTTGAACTAGGTTAACAAGGTGTTATCTAACAAGACCTTAGGGGGCTGATTTAACGGTTAGGACAAGATTGTTGTGTAATTAGCTTATCAACTCTGTATATGTAAATGAAGGCTTTTAAAGTCTTAGGAAAACTGGCTCTTGCTCTTAAGTAATTTAACTGTTTCCCCTTGTTGCTCTTCATTCTCTCCAGCTTGGACACTTCTTTCCTTAATTAAGCATTTATGGAAGTCCGTCTTGTGCGCAGCACTGTGCCTAGGGATTGAAATATGAGTGAGACCCAGTCCCTGCTCTCCACCAGCCCATGGTCTAATCAGAGGTCAGCGAACCTTTTCTGTAAAGGACCAGATGGTAAATACTTCAGTTTTGCTGACCATCTCTGTTGCAATAATAACGTGATTCGGCCCTTCAAGCACAAACGCAGCCACGGACAACGTATCAACAAATGAGTGTGGCCATGTTCCAATAAAACTTTATTTACAAAAGCTACTTGGGCCATGGTTTGCAGACCCCCTGGTCTAATGAGAGAGACAAAAATATAAATAATTTACTGTGCAAAGATAGAAACTTAATTGTGTGCAATAATGGAAGCGCTAGCCAAGTGCTGTGGATTCACAGGGAAGAAAGAAGTAATTGATTTCCAGGAGAGGCCAGAAGCTTCCTGGAAGAGGCAGCGAAGCATAAGAAGCCATTGCCTCTTGGTTCAGACCTTTATGGTCCCCCAGTTGCTTTGTTCTTATCCATTTTTCCTCCCCATTGAGGCCAAGGGCTTCTGCGACCTGGCATCATTTTGTATCATTCCTGGGGCCTAGCTAAGCTGTAAGCACATGTCCTGCCTGCAAAATCACAGCTTCTGAGTCAGCATCCAGTCAAATAAGGTTGATGCTGTTAGAGCAAAACTCCGATTGGGCTCTCACCCAGGCTTCAGATAAACATTTCTTGTTTGGAAAACCATGGTGCCTTTGAGGGGAATTAGACAATGTAATCTCCTCCTGCACACAACCTCTGCTCTAACTCCTTTATTGTTCTTCCAGACACTTTCTCTTTGCATTTTCAATATCCAAATGCCATTTAGTTTATTGAGGCTTGTTTGCTCAGGGCTGGGCAAATAAAAGAACAAAGGAGGCTGTGAGCATCACCCCAGCCTTTGCTATCATGGGCTCTCAAGGTGAGCTTAGC
This sequence comes from Hylobates moloch, assembly GCF_009828535.3. Classification (NCBI taxonomy): domain Eukaryota; kingdom Metazoa; phylum Chordata; class Mammalia; order Primates; family Hylobatidae; genus Hylobates; species Hylobates moloch. The sequence continues at coordinate 59,119,812 of NW_026652289.1, forward strand.
AGCCTTCAGCACCAATCCCCTTAACAGGCTGTGGGCCAAGGTTGCTGGAGATGTGAGATGCAGGGCTATAACGATGGGATAGGAGACAAGGCACTTTCTGAAAGGACTCCCGATAGCATATCTCCAACTCCACCAGGAACTAGGAAAAGGATGACACCCTGGCAATAACAGCAGGTAAATGAATTACTCACCCAGTAAAACTGAGGGAGCTGATAACAGCAAGACCCAGAGATTGCTGGGTCAGAGGTTGCATCAGGAGACGGCTTCGGAGATTTAGGCTGTCGATCACCTTCATCAGCCTTTCTCCAAGACCTCTCCAAGTCAGTATCCAATCTACCTAGGAGTACAGTGTGCTCACTGTGCCACCCAGGCAGGGGCCACCCCTAAGCCCCTTCTCTAGAAACACTCTGCAGCCCCCACTGCCCACTTGTTCCTGGTGTTCACCAGTGGGGGACAATGCTTGCGAATCCCCCAATATTTGTATGACTCTTGGGGAAGCTAGAGGAGAACAAATCAGAGAATGCTGGATCCAAAATATAACTTTTCTCAGGATATCAAATCCAGTTAGCACCAGCAAGCACCCTGCCCCTCCCCTTTGAACTCCCCAGGCTGCTTTCTGACCTGTAGGACGAACCTACCACTCTGCCTATCTGCCACTCATAGCTCCTAGGAGTACAACTTCCAGCCACTGCTTCTCACGTGAAAGCTCTCAGCTCAAGCACAGGAGGCAGAGTCCACTACACAGGGGAGCTAGGAGCCGGGGTCACTGACCTATATGAACTGCCACCAATAAAGATCCTTTCTCTTAACATAAGGAAGATAAGGAAGAAGAAGAGGCAGGGTGAAGGCAGAATCGATTCATTTCCAGCCCCTGGGACTCTTTTGAGTCAATGGTCCCAGAACTGTAAAGTCTGTCTGTAAAGTCTGTATGTAAACAAGCAAACAAACAAAACCTTCTATAGGTGTTGGGTGAAAAATCCCTCAGGTTTTTTCACCTTGGTGGGAAGGTCCAGGTGGTCAGATGACCTGGGGCACACAATAATAAGAGGATAGAGGGGCCCTGTCTGGGGCTCTCCCAGGTGAAGTCAGTTCCTCATCACTGGCTTTTCATCAAGGATGGTGTAAAAGCCAACAGCAGCTCTACTTCATCTCCTCAAACAGACCCTTCCAAACCCAGGACTAAAGCTAGAGAAAGAAGGAGGGAAGGGAGGAGGCTTTGCTCCTGGCTCAGCTTCCATTGGCTGAGCTTCTACTGTGTGCCAGGTGTGCATTATCTCCGTTAGTCCTCTCGCACTCCTAAGTGATGGGTGATAATCTTGTTTTATAGATAAGGACACTGACAACACTTTCCCTAGGTCCTCCTGCAAGAAAGTGGCCAGGCTTGAAGTCAGCACAGGCCTGGCCTCAAACCCACGCTCTTGCCACCAACATACTTCCGCAGAAAGAGAAGGAAGGTGTGTTTGATGTAAGTGTTAAATGTGTGACAGGAAATGGATGAGCCTGTAGGGGCTAAATTGACTTGCTGGGGTTAGGAGAATGGCATCCTGACTTGTTTCATGCAGTGCCTCCTTTCTGATTCCCACTTCCCCACGCATATTCTTGGTTGGGCCAGGGGATGCTAGCCTCAGCCCTTGGGATCCACGCCCACTTCATGAGAAACCAAAACCAAATGTGGGGTCCTGCCTTGGCAAAGGTGAGTGACAGGCAGAGCTGGGATGCTCTGCGCCCAGGGGCCCTCAATGCCCTGCACCTCCTCTCCACCACCTGGGCCCTTTGGCTCATTTCTACCCCACACCCCTCAAAGGCACCTTCTTGGATTAAGTCACTGTGCCTGCTGGCCTCTCCAGTCTCATCCTCTCTCCTGGGGCATCTGAGACTCTGGGTCCTAAGCTGGAGGCTTTTCATAGTCCCACAAGGCTCACAGCCAGGCCAGCCCACAGTTCTGCCTCAGCTAGGGTGGGATGTGTGTGCTGTGGCTGGAGAAGACATCTGACTCTGCAAATGCTCCTCAGTCCTATTGTTTGACTACCAAGCCTCTTTTCCCAAAAGAACAGCAAGTGTGTCTCCAGCCCTCTTCCTGAGACAGAACAGTGGGACGAGAGGGTTTATGGTTAGGCACTTGGAACCATAAACCTTTCCCCCTCAGGAAAGGTGGGGGGAAATGGGAGGGAGCTCATTTGTGGATGGAGATCATAACTGGATGTGGTCGGAGGGACCCCAAGAACCCAGTCTGTTCGCATGGCTGCATGGCCATTCTCCTTCGTAGCCTCTCTGCATATTGTCCCTGATCTCTCTCCACCAGTGCCTCCCCACTTGCCTTCTCTTCTCAAGGCCTGAGAGCCACTTCCTGCTTCTTTATGATTTCTGTGGTCTCCCAGCTTTAGCCTGCAAAAGGCCAACTGCAGCCTTGCCTCTACCCATAGATATCATTTCAGAATCTGTCTCTGATTCTACCTGCCTTATTCTCCCTGGGTTTCTTAATTCCAATTCCCAAGAGCCTAAATCTGCTTGGCCCATCTTCTCATACCAAGCCACACACTAAGTTACTGGTCACTCTGTAGATTGATGCTGATGGGTCAGGTTCCCTGCTCTGCTGGGGTCAGTCGGGTCTGAGGCAGATACAGTCACAAGGCTGCAATGGCCCAATGGCTTTTTCTTGCCCATGGCACAAAATACAGCCAATTTACTGAGACAGTGTTATTGCAATAGAGAAAGAATTTAATAAACACAGGGCCAGCTAAACAGGAGACTGGAGTTTTATTACTTTGATCAGCCTCCTTGAAAATTCAGAAACTAGGGTTATTTAAGGATGATCTGGGGGACAGGGAGCCAGGAAGTATGGAACAATGACTGGTTGGGTCGGAATAAAATCAGAGGGGGTTGAAGCAAGTTCTTCCCACTGCCTTCAGTTCTTGAGTGGGATCACAGAACTAGTTGAGCCAGTTTACCGACCTGGGTGGTACCAGCTGGTTCATTAAAATGCAGGGTTTGAAAAACAGAACACCAATCTCAGGTTTTACAGTAGTGATGTTATCCATAGGAGCAAGTGGGGAGGTTAGGAGTGGCCTCTGGCTGCATGACTACTGAGTTGTAATTTCTAATCTTGTGGCTCATTTGTTAGTTTTACACAGGCGATCTGGTTCCCAGGCAAGGAGGAGGTTTATTTCAGGAAGAGGCTGTTATTATATTTGTTTCAAAGTTAAAACTACAATCTAAATTCCTTCTATACTTTACCCAGCCTATGCCCAGAAATGAACGAGGGCAGCTTGGAGGTTAAAAGCAAGATGGTGTTGGTTAAGTCAGATTTCTTTCACTGTCATAATTTTCCCATGTCAGATTTTTCTCATTGTTGTAATGTTTGCAAAGGTGGTTTCAAGGCTGACTGGGGACAGGGGCTGAGAGTTGGCCTTTCCCCTTGCAAGGGTCTAACAAACTTTCTGAGTTGCTGCTCACCTGATGGTAAACCTTCACTCCATCCCCTCTTAGGTGTGGGGCCTTGGACAAGTCACTAAAACTCCCTTAGCTGCAGTTTTCTCATCTGCAAATGAGGAACTGTCTATAAGCAGCTCTCCAGGTTTGAATCCAGAGTTGTGAGATGCAAATAAGCGCCCAGCACAGCACCTGACTGAAGAGGAGTCCCTCTCTCTCTCATCCAACTGCAGCCAGGGTGGGCGGCATTCTTCAGAGAAATCTCCCTGCCGACTGCCCTCCTACTTCCTCTCCACCTTCCCAGAGGTTATCCGCCCACCCTTTATGCTCTGACTCCAGGATACCTCTTCCAGGAAGCCCACCCCAGTCACCCTTGCTGTCCGCAACCCCCTCTCAGAACCCTATGCTACTTTCAGGCAGCATCACACAATGTCGAGTTTAATAATACCCTGTCCAATCCCACAGGCTCATTTCTCCACATGTGTTCATTATCTCTCCAGAGTGTGAGCTCCCTGGCTGGAAACCATGCTTTTGCTTTTAATCCCCTAAGGGCATCACACAAGGCTATACAAACAGCGAGTGCCCAAAAAATACTTGCTGATATACATTCCAAGGACATAAAAAGGGCCTAAGCCCAGCTTTCTTCTCTTTTAAAAGAGGGCAGGACAATGATAATAACCACTACCTGTAAGGCAGTGTATATTTGGTAAAGACTTGCTACATTCATTGTCTTGATTAATCAGCAACCCAAAGAGGTGGGTGGAATTCATCCCACAATGCAAGTGCGAATACTGAGGACCAGTGAGAGTCCGTGATGTGCCTGAGAGCACAGCTAGTAAGTGGCAGAGTCGTGATTTGAACCCAAGTCTTGCGACACCAAACCCATTATTTTTTTTTTTTTTTCTGTCATATGGGGCTGTGAGCTTTAAAAGCCAAGAGACAGGGTTCAAGGGGTGGCCAGTAGTTTTGCTATAGAGAAAACTGCAGTCATTGGGAAACAGGCAAATTGTTTATACTTAGATGCAGAGAGCACAGAGAAGGCAAATTGCCACTGGCTTCAAAGACGCAATGGAACTTGGACACGTGGAAAGAAGGAGAGGCACTGGAGGAAGCAGAAGCCATCTGTGGGTGCAAGCGTACGGCCAGAGCTAGCTCAAGGGGAGTGCTGAGTAGAACGCAGAGCCCGAAGGGAGCAATATAGTGGCAAGCTACAAGGGAGCCCGGGACCCCAAGCTGGGGACGGTGACGATAGTGTTCTCAGGAGGAGAGAGACAGTGAGAGATGCTTGTGAGTGATCACTCCACAGGATGCAGTGAGGGGCTGGCTGGGTCTGGAGCAAGTAAGAAGCAGCCAAGGTCATTCCAAGCCCACAGCCAGAGCCATTGCTAAAATGTAGTTCTCATTAACCAATATGGGGGTGGCAAAAATTGCCACTGACTTTGGGAAGGAAACAGGCAGTATCACACGATGTCAAATTTAATAAGTTCCTGTCACCATGCCCTATCTCATTACTCTGCACATGTTCATTATCTCCCCAGATCGGTGTTAGCTGGCTTTTGGAAATGATGTTTTTTCTTTTATCCTCCACAGCTCCTTATGCAGGGCTGAGCACATAGAAGGAGCCCAGCAAATAGCAGTGGATATAAATTTCAAGAGCATAAAATGGTCCTAAACCCCAGGGTCAGTGAAGGAACGTTTCAGAGAGATTAGATATCAACTCAATCTTTTCCTAAAAGCACTTTGCAGTAGCAGCCAGCAGCATCCAACAACACCCAACAATGAAACTGTGCCCCTCGAGGTAGAGAGTACCCCATCACTCGAGGTATCCAAGCAGAAACTAGACAACCATCAGAGGCTCTGTGGAAGGAATCCCTGCATCGGGAGGGAGACCAGACCGAACAGCTCCTACAGCCCCCTCCATCTCTCAGATGCTATGGTTCAAAAATGCAGTGGATTTGGTCTCCAGCTTCATTGGCATGCCCCATTCAGAAATAGCCAGACTGACTTAAAAAAAGAAATCTCGGTGCCTCGTTCTATTTCTTTCAAACCCTTTAAATGTCAAGTTCCAGACCACTGCTTTGCCTTGCCGGGTGGTTGGATACCAAGCCCATGAGCGCTGGATTTAGAATAGCACGCCTGGTGTGGCCGGAGGAGGAGTCTGACTTCATGCATTCCTAATGCACGTCTATTTTTACAGCCATGAGACATGTCGCCTTCCCTCGCTGTTCACATCAATATCACACAGGGACGCTGACACAGGGCCATCTGTCCCCGCAGACGCGTTCTTTTGGGAGGGGAGGCAGAGGGAACGGGAGGGGGATAGATATGCATTTTTGTTCTAAGTCTGAAAATTGATTTGGGATGTGATAGATCCCAGGCTTGAGCTGGCCAGAAACGCCTTTTGCCAAACCCTGTTGGGGATAGTGTCTTATTTTTTCATCTCCTTCTGAAGTTTAGCACTGTCGGCCATCCACCCAAGCAATCATTCACTCACTCACTCACACACGCACTTGCCTGTGGCGTGCCAGCTCTGGGCCACACTTCCTTTCGCCATGCTTGACTTTTCCGGAGGCCATGCCCGCCATGCAACAGGGTGTAGAGGTAGGAAGGGGCATGAGCTGGAGGGTAAACAGATGAGGCAAGTCTTTGCTGAGCACCTGTAGTACGTCCAGGGCTGTGCCCAACCTACAAGTCCAACCAGGGGCTTTTCCTTAAAACAACTGTCTGTGTGTAAGACAAGAGATGAGTCCAGACTTGAGAGCGAGAGAAGAAAGCGCTTCTTGAGTGCTGGAACAAAAATAAAGTGGTCTCAAGAGAAATGAGAGCTCTGGGTTAGTGTGTCTCTGGACCCCAGAACCTGGCCCAAGCTGGCTGTTCTGGGAGAGCCCCACACTCTGGGAAAGGAGCCCTCAGAATGCATCTACACAAAAGATCCCCACTGGGAGCTCAGCTCTTGGGTGCTTGTTATAGATTCAGGTTCCCAAAGTCTTTGGGGCCCACCAAAGACTCCCTCCTCTGGTAATGCAACCACTTTTCCTTTGACACAGCTCCCCCATTCCTGGTGGTCCTGAGGGACCTGTCAATCATGCAACCCCACCTTGCCTTGGTAAAGATCCAGTGCCAGGTCCAACCAATCAGAGAACTCTCTGAAGGAAACTACAATGATTAATTCAGGGAGGCATGGGTGATCCTGGTGAGGCAGTAAGAGGCGGCCCTGGGACTTTTCTGCCAGAGGTAACAGGGAAAATGACCTCAATTGTTATTGCTAAATTGAGAGAATATGAGTCTGAAACCACCAGTCACCATCTTCCTTCCTCCATGGAAAAGACCCGTATGAAGGATAAAGCCAACTGGAGACCACAAAAGCCAAGAGGAGAAAGATAGAATCTGATGACTTCACTTGACCCCTGGTTCCACCATGTGGAAACGAGCCCCTGAATTAGCTACTGGTGAGAGCCAAAAAATCCTTTTCCCCCTCTCTTTTGAACAAATTTGCCTTGAACAGTTTACCCACCAATTGGTACTTAGAAATACTTGGCCCAGGTGGGGCATTAAGAGTGGGATCTTGGGCCGGGCACAGTGGCTCACGCCTGTAATCCCAGCACTTTGGGAGGCTGAGGCAGGCGGATCATGAGGTCAGGAGATCAAGACTGTCCTGGCTAACATGGTGAAACCCCGTCTCTACTAAAAATACAAAAATAAATAAATAAATAAATAAATCAGCTGGGTGTGGTGGTGGGTGCCTGTAGTCCCAGCTATTTGGGAGGCTGAGGCAGGAGAATGGTGTAAACCCGGGAGGCGGAGTTTGCAGTGAGCCGAGATGGCGCCATCGCACTCCAGCCTGGGCGACAGAGCAAGAATCCGTCTCAAAAAAAAAAAAAGAGTAGGACCTCGGCATTACTTGTGTTCACCCTCTGAGGATCTCCAAATCCTGCACTGGAATGTGTACTGGTGCAGGGGGCAGCCACAGGGTACCTGGTCCACCCATTCCAGACCTGATCAGAGATGTCACCCTCCAGGGCCAGCAGCTGCAGGTGATGGGGCATCTTTGTGAGCAACCACCCTAGACTCCAGCTGTCCCTGACTTGGCAGGTCCCATTGGTGCTGCAGCTTCCAAACTAGTGAAGCATCCTCTGGCCTCAGGCAGCTGCCACTTTCTTTCAGCTCTGGGAACAGACTAAACTGACCCTGTGTGAAGCTGGGAAATGCCTGGACATTTGGGAGACGGGGGTCTGAGAGAGAGACGAGGCTCCTAGGAAATCTGAGGATGTAGGGGCTTAAACCCTGCTCTTTCGACCATTGCTACAAGAGGCATTATTTACACTCAGTCCACGAAGCTGGTTGTCCCAGGTCGGCTGAACCACAAGGAAGAAATCCAGTTGCCAGGGTAATAGGGGGACAGAGCAGACACCCAGTGAACCACTCCCCACCCTAATATAAGGCAAATCTAGGGGAGGAGATTCACTTGAAAGCCACCAGGACTCACACAGATGAATACAAGATGGTCTTGCTCTGGAGAAGCCCATAGCCCCAGTTAGAAGACTCTTATCTGAAAAGAAAGCCATAACACAGTGTGGTCTGAAGCCCATCTTTTAATTAAATTTCTTTTATTGTGGCAAAATATACATAATATAAAATTTGCCACTCTAACCATTTTAAGTGTACTATTCGTTGGCAGTAAGTACATTCACAGTGTTGTGCAACCATCACCACTATCTATTTCCAGAATGTTTCCGTCATCTCGTGCTGAAACTCTGTACCTATGAAGTAATCATCCCCATTCCCTCCCAACCCACCAGCCCCTAGTAGCCTGGTTCCACTTTTTGTCTCTATGAGTTTTTCATTCTGGGCCCTTCATATAAGTGGAATCATTCAATATTTCTCCTTTTATGCCCAGCTTATATCACTTAGCGTAATATTTTCAAGGTTCATCCATGCTGCAGCATGTCAGGATTGCATTTATTTTATTTTTTATTTTTGTAGGTACAGAGTAGGTGTATATATTTATGGGGTATATGAGATATTTTGACACAGGCATACAATGGATAATAATCACATCGGCTGGGCACAGTGGCTCACGCCTGTAATCCCAGCACTTTGGGAGGCCGAGGCGGGCGGATCATGAGGTCACGAGATCGAGCTCAGCCTGGCCAATATGGTGAAACCCCGTCTCTACTAAAAATACAAAAATTAGCTGGGCATAGTGGTGCATGCCTGTAGTCCCAGCTACTTGGGAGGCTGAGGCAGAAGAATCGCTTGAACCTAGGAGGCAGAGGTTGCAGTGAGCCGAGATCGTGCCACTGCACTCCAGCCTGGGCAACAGAGTGAGACTCTGTCTCAAAAAAAAAAAAAAAGAAGACTATAGATAATAATCACATCAGGGTAAATGGGGTATCCATTACCTCAAGCAGTTCTCCTTTCTTTGTGTTAAAAACAATCCAATTATATTCTTTTTGTTATTTTTTCTTTTTTCTTTTTTGATATTTTCTTTTCTCAGCATTTGAAAGGAATCCTTTATTTTTAAATGTTCAATTAATTATAGTTAACTGTAGTCACCCTGTTGTGCTACCAAACACTATTTATCTTATTCATTCCTTTTTGTGATTGAATAATATTCCCTTGTATGGATAGACCATATTTTGTTTACCCACCCATCCACCGACGGACACTCGGGCTGTTTCCACCTTTGGCTATTGTGAATGAAGGTGCTATGCACATTAACGTAAAGTATTTGTTTGAGGGGTCACAGGATGATTCTATGTTCAATGAGGAAGTGCTGAGGAACATGAGGCACATGGATGGAAGGATGGGTGGAGGGCACAGGAGGACGGGAGAAAGAACAGAAACTTGAGGTTCAGAGGGACCAGTCAGAGTCCCCACCTGGTCCCTTACTGTGGCTTTGGATCTGCGACTTGACCTTCTGTGTCTGTCTGTTCATGAACAGAGTGGAGATAATCCCTCCATCTCCTAGGGGTGAGGTGAGGATGACACATGTGACAAGGTGGAGGAAGGTCAGCGCCTTCACAGCTGGCACAGAACCCCTCTTAGGGGAAGATCTGCCTTGGTTTCAGGTGATGTCTGAGCAAATGCTTCTAATAGAAGCAGGCGTGTCACATATAGTTGTGTGGGTTACTTTCTGGACTGGACAAGGACACCAGTTCAAGAGGGAAACTAGGGGCTGAAACCTAGCCTGCTCTACACTCACCCAGCCATGTGACTTGGCACAGGGCTGAGCCATCCCTCACCAACTCCCACATAGCAGTGAATGTCGAGTTTCTGAGTTCAAATCTGACCCCCTGGCTCCCCAGTATTCTATGGCTCTCCATTGCCCTAGGATAAAGTTCGAACTTTTCTGTGTGCCTTACAAGGCCTGCAGATCCAATCCCTCCCTGCCTCTATAGCTACCACTCAAGCCACCTACTCCTTGAACCCACTTCTCCCACTCTCCTGAATTTCTTGAAATCGTCTTTCTCGCTTCAGTTTTCAGATGTGGAAACTGAAGTTCTACCAAGGTAAATGCCTTGCTCAAGGTCACACTGCTGGCAAAAAGCACAGCCAGGTTAGAACCCAGATTCAGTAAGCCCAAAGTCCACACTCTTGGTTACAGGGTTAGAGTGCAGAGAGCACTGCGGGTCAGGCGCCCAGGGGTGTCATACCAGCTCTGCACTTGCTAGCGGGCTGACCTTGGGCAAGTCACTTCCGTAAGATTCTTGGCCCTGCCACATACTAGCTTTGTTATCACAAAGCACTATACAATCCGAGGAGCATTAGGGGGTGTTGCAATGGGAGGATGTTACTGCTATTATATGGGAGTTGGCTATTCTTGTCTCTTCTGCCTTCAGTGGGAACTCTGTTGTGCCTTGTGAATAAAACCTGTAGAGGAAGCACAACTTGAAATGGAAAAATCTCTGGCCAGACCAGCTCAATTTCCAATGGCCTGGGACATTAAAGTAGCCAGGTACTGGAGACTGCTAAAGCACTCTGAACAGACATCCAACTCCAGCACTTCATTTCCTTAACAAAGATTGGAACGAACAGAGAAATGACACTGCAGGAATCTATTTTACAGACAAAGATTGGAAAAATAAGAGAAAATAATTTCCGTCACTTCTATCTGCAGATTGAAGCTCTTCAATTGCCTGGCCAAATGTCACTACACTTATGTCAGCATATCATGTTACCAGGTCCAGAGGACAGAAATCAGCTCACACCAGAGGGCCCCAGGCTCTTGGTGGCCCCAGCAAGGACTAGGGTGCTTTGACTCACAATGGACAGCTCCCTGGGATCTGGGGTGTGGGACAATCCTTTGGGAATTCTCTGGAAATGCTGTCTACTGGCCCAGACAATCTTTTCCCAATAGCATTTAATGGAGTCTGACACCCTTCTAGGACTTTATGCAGAGGTGAACCCATCACCTCCTTCCCACCACGCAGATGCAGAAGTGGCCAAATAAATAAGCAACTTTACTACAGATTTCCATATTGATTCTCCAAACCACACACATGATCAAAACTTGTACAGGCACACCCTACGGCCCAGCAACTTTCCTCCCTTGTAATATTAGTTATCTCTTACTGCATAACAAACTGTCTCAAAATTTAGTGGATTAAAACAACAAACATCTATTATCTCCATTTCCATGGGTCAGGAATTTGGGGGCAGTTTTGCCCTTTGCTTCTGGCTCTCAGCTGGGCGCAGTAGCTCATGCCTGTAATCCCAGCACTTTGGGAGGCTGAGGCAGGCGGATCACAAGGTCAAGAGATCGAGACCATCCTGGCCAACATGGTGAAACTCTGTCTCTACTAAAAATACAAAAAAATTAGCTGGGCATGGAGGTCCCAGCTACTCAGGAGGCTGAGGTAGGAGAATGGCTTGAACCCAGGAGGCGGAGGTTGCAGTGTGCTGAGATCGCGCCACTACACTCCAGCCTGGCAACAGAGCGAGATTCCATCTTAAATAAATAAATAAAAATAAAAAACATGGTGCTGTGCGAAAAAGATAAAATACAGAATGAGCTCTATAGCACCAGTCCATTGATATAAATTAAAGATACACACAGGTAAAACAACAAAACACATTTTGTAGGAACACTTACAAACAAAATACATGTTAGAACAGTGATCTATGGGGGTGGAGTAGGAATGGGAGAGGGCAATGGGGAATAAAGCAATAAGTAAACAAACATACAGGGCCTTATAGGAACCAGTAATTATGGGGTGTCAGGACCTGAGAAATAACTCAACACTCTGCACCTGAGACCCAAAAGAACCCTTGCATAAGGAAACAGACCACTTCCCTACATCTGGATCAGCTGGGGTGATGCCACCTACTACACAGCTCTCTTCAGGATGGTTGATTTGTTGTTGTTGATGATGATGTTGTTTGTTTGGTTGGTTGGCTGGTTTTGTTCTGCATCCAAACCCCTATCTCCAACCCACTCTCAAGAATTCCAGACTGCATTTGCACCTGGGTATTGCACAAACTGAATTCATTACCTTCCTTCTAAATCGGCTCTTCTTCCGTAGGCTCTCTCAGGGAAGGGCTCCACCATCCACCCAGCCATCCCATCAGAAACTGCATTATCATCCATCCTTCTGCCCTCTCGCTCTGCCCAGATCTGATAAGACACCCTGTAGATGCCAGTTCAAGCTCTTATCATCCCCTCTTTCTAGATAGGGCCTTCTTGTCTGCAGGTGGGAGTACAAAAGGTACTTGCCTTCATATCACTAAGACACTAAGGTGCGAGGAACAAATAGTTCACACTTGTTCGAGCAAAAACTAGCACACGTGTCGCCAGGCCCTGCTTTCCATCCCCAGGCCCAGCTCTACTGTCTGCCCTGGGCAGGTGTCCCCTACCCACAGCTCGCAGACAGGTTCTCCTCCGGAGGGCATAAGCTGGAGGCAGAAACTCCTGGTCCTACATCTTTTCAGCTTCACGTCCTTCAGGAGAAAGTAAGACCTTCTTCCCAAGCATCACTGGCTCTCTTTGGGTCACGTGGCCATCCTTGAATCAACCACAATGGCCAAGGAAATGCTCTGATGGGCCAGGCCTGAGCTCATGTCACACCTCTGCACTGCGGTAGAGTCACCTCTCAGATGCACAAGGAATGGCAGTGGGGCAGGATGGAGTCCCCTCTATGGGAATCAGGACACAGTGACCAGATGAAGGGCCAATGGCATGTGGGCAGCTCCATGGTCAACGGCTACCACTATCTCACAGGGTGTCATGAGGATGCATTGAGATTACATGCTGGGCATATAAAATATTCTCAATAAAAGTCACTATTTACTATCACATTTAGGATTAAAAAAGAAAAGAAAAAAAGGCACTATTACCAGCACTTGCATCAACATCAGCGTCATTAACTTGCAGGTAAATATTTTAGCATATTGATATTTTTTTAAATTAGAGGCTAGGCACGATGGCTCACACCTGTAATCCCAGCACTTGCAGAGGTCGAGGCAGGTGGATCATTTGAGGTCAGGAATTCAAGACCAGCCTGGCCAACATGGTGAAACCCTGTCTCTACTGAAAATACAAAAAATTGCCGGGCGTGGTGGCGCATGCCTGTAATCCCAGCTACTTGGAAGGCTGAGGTAAGAGAATTGCTGGAACCTGGGAGGCGATGGCTGCAGTGAGCCAAGATCGTGCCATTGCACTCCAGCCTAGATGACAGAGCGAGACTCTGTCTCTAAATAAATACATAAAAACTAGAAATCCAAACATTAGCAACACAAGCAAACGCAAGCCCTTATAATCCTTAAGCACTGTTAGCAATAGTAGATAATGGCCAGTGAGTGCCACTCATGATTTTATTCTGCTTCCATAAATTAAAAAGCTTTTACATGCCACAATTTTCTAATGAGTACATACATTATTTGTTGACAGACAGCATCTCAGTTTTAAATTTAAAACACTCTATTAGAGTTAATCAAAATCTTTAGGAGAAAAGACATATTCCAGTTTATCAGAATTCCTGCAGTTCTTCCGGTGGGTTCCACACACACAACTTGGGCCCAGGTTTTTACCCAGGGTCCTTGGCTCAGTCTTCAAGTCTTTTCTACCTCAAAGCGTTCTCATCTCCACTAAAACGCGAACTCCCAGAGGGCTGAGAGCCTGTCCACACTTCCCCGAGTCCCCCAAAGCTGCCTGTAAGGGTGAAGTCTTCCAAGTTGGTTGTGTGGCTGTCTAGGGGTCTGGCTAGCCACTGTCTGGCCGTCCATCTGACTGACAGCACGGCCTGGATCCCAGTCATTGGCAGAATTCCCATCCGTCTACACAGCCCACATCCTCCCAGCCCCGCTGCCAGCCAGGGCTTAGGTCCCATCCATTAGAAGCTCCATTTGTGCCATTAACGGGAGCCCCGGCAACAGCTGCCGGCAGCAGGTGCAAGGCCAAACAGAGCCCGGCTCTGGAAAGAAATCTTTTGCTTGTTGGAACCAGCTGTAGGGACCATGAAGCGAAGTGGGAGGGGGCAGTTCTTTCTGAAAGCCAGCACAGAACAGGGAAAGTTTGGTCCTGGCCATTTTCGTCTTTGAGTCCGTCAGTCTGACGGGCCAGCTGGTTGTCCACCCAGCCACACCAGTGCTGAATGCCCCTCCTCACAGGGACTAGACGGCCCACCTGCTCCTCACACTTCTAAGGAGCCCCTGCCCCATCTCCAAGTCCAAACTTGCCTCCTTCCCAGGGAGGGGAGGGGATGAATGAGGAGAAAACGGACCACCAAGTAGAGCCTCCATCTGTGGAATAAATGCAGATTCTCAGGCCCTACTCCAGACCCCTGAATCAGAATCTGCAGTTTAACAGTCTCCAGGTGCACACTGAAGTCTGAGAAGCCCTGGTTTGGAGCATTCAGTTCATCATGCAACCATCTTTCCTGAGCCTTCACCACATGCCTGGCAGTGTTGTAGGCACCAGAGTCCTTCAGTGACAAAGGGGAGAAAATATTCCACTTCTTGTGGAGCTTACTGCCCGGTAGCCAGAAACAGACAATAAATAAGATAAATGCATAAAATAGTATGCTAGTGGATGATAACTGCTAAGGAGAAAAATTAAGCAGGGCAGAGGAGTAGAGAATGTCAGGGTGAGCAAGAGGCAGCGGTGAATAGAAGTCCCCCCGAGAGGCAGGAAAGGACCTGAAGGAACTGAGGCTGAGCAGAGGCACAGAGCGGGGGACAGCAACAGTGTGTCTGGGACTGAGGGAATTCCCGGGATATGAGACTTCCAGTTTTAAAACCAAGACACTCCCCAGGCAAACACGGACAGCTGGTCACCCTACCACGAGGGTGAGGGTGGTAGATAAGGTCAGAAGTGGAGGACGGTGAACATCCTGCAGGGTCTCACCACTCAGGGCGTGCCCCCACCCCCCGCAACCCCGCAGCACCCGGAGGCTTGTTAGAAATGCACATTCTCAGGCCCACCCCAGAGCTTCTGAACGGGAATCTGCATTTTTCAAGGTCCCCAGGAGATCTGGCTGTTCACTAGCTCCTTGTAGACCTTGGCGAGGACTTTGGCATTTGCTCTGAGTGAGATGAAGGCCATCGCAGATGATGCACTCTCACGTTTAACAGGCTGCTGGTTGGAAATAGACTGCGAGGAGGGAAGCACTAAGGAGAGGCCACCAGTTGTCCAGGTCAGCAGTAACAGCGGCTGCTGGCCCAGGCCGGTCACCATAGAGCTGGTGGAAGGGGTCAAGTTCCAGATAGATTTTTGAAGGGGAGACATCGCTGAGGGCTTAAGTAAGCCAAATACTGTCTACGAAAGCTTTCTGCTAAACTTACCTCCCTTGGGTTAATCATGTGCATTAATCCCCTTCCTTCCAACAACACTTTTGGGAGACCTGATTGTAGAAGTCCCTATACTAGAGGAATGAGATTGGATCACGGGAGGCAGCACCAAGCCAGCCGCTGCAGGACTGTATGATGCTCTGTGATGAAGGGAACCCAAGGGGCTCTGAGAGGAAGAGTCTGAGGCAGGAGTTGGAATCCAGGGAAAGGTTCCCGTGAAAGACTTGTCCTCACATCAAAGCTAAATCTGAAGGATCCCTAAATCCAAGGAGCTCCTATAAGTACCAGAGGGCATGAGGGAGGGCAGCAGTCCCAAATGCAGGACCATGGGGGCCACTCTGGACATGGGTACAGTCACCTGCTGAGACCTGCCCCTCAAGGCTTCTCATTGCCCATAGGAACAAGTCCAATCTCATAGCCTAAAGTCCAATTTCTCCTTCATTTAAGCCCAAACGTATTTTTCAGTTTTATTTCCCAGCCCTCTTCTTGGTGACACCTCCTGGGCCATGCTCACTCAGGCAAGCGGGCTCCCGCTCTGGACCCAGTCTATAAACAGCCCCATTCTGACCCTCCCTCTAGCTGTGCCCCTCACCTTGCAACAAGCATCTGTAGGGATAAGCCCAAAGTCTACTGACCCCCTCACCCGAAGACCATGCTCCAGTATCTGGGATTCACTGCTCAGCTGGACCCAGCCCCCTTCCAGAGCCCTCATCAACCTCCTCCCGGCTGGCCCTGCTGAGGGTGAACAGCAGGTTCGTATGCACACCCTGGCCAGCTGTTTACTGGAACTGTGTTCAGTGCTTGGATGTGTGGGCTGACGTGTCCACAGTGTGGATGCAGTCAGGGGTGGGAAAAGAAGGGATGCGCTACAGCCTCTCCCTGCTCCATCTCACGCCGGTGCAAAATTCCAAGGATTCTGAAAATTCTAAATTGGAACCCACCTTCCAGGTCATTATGAAGGCACAGATAAGCAGATAAACCTATGCTATTTAACAGATTGTTGGTGTGAGTTATGGCTTTTTAATATTGAGGCATATGGTCTGTGGCCTCCATTTGTACTCTTACCCTGGGCCCCACAAATGTTCTGACCAGGCCTAAGGCACAACTTTGACCCTGTAGATCTTGGAATGCTCCTCCCCTCCCCTACTTGTTCTATCTGACCTGAAATATATTCAAGGGCCATATGGAGAGCATCTGTCATTTTTGCCTGCCATCAATCCTGTTCCCTTTCAGCTGGTGCTTGAGGCCTTCTTTTCTAGAAGAAACCTATTCCTTGTGGTTTGGATGGGGCTGAGCTCCTAGGGGCTAGTCCACTGGAACTATTAAATAAGACTATCCCCTTACAATGGAATGATAGGCAAGCACAGAGAGAAGAAGGCAGAACCAGGGGAGACAGCTCAAGGAATCCTTTGTGAGCCCCTGGATCCAGCCATGCCTGAACTTAGAATTACCTCTGGGCTTCACAATTACCTAAACCAATAAATGCCACTTTTAAAATTAAGCTGGTTGCAACTGGATTTCTGTCACTGGCAACTGAAGAACCTTAATGCAAATTCTAATTCATAAAATCATAGGTGTCAGAGCCTGGAAAGGCCTTAGAAACCTTCTGATGAAGCTTCCAGTGTTCTACATGTGAAGAACCTGAGACTCAGAAAGGTGAAATGGTTTGTCCCAATTCACACCGTAAATTAGGGCGAGAGCTGAGACTGGAATGCCGATCCTCACTCCTAAGCTGTGGCCCCACGCTCCCTCTCCAAGTCACCTTCCCACGCCCACCCACACCAGAGCTGTACCCCTCCCTCCATCAGCAGCAGTGTGAGGTCCCTGTTGCACACATCCTTGTTTCTTGTCCTGCATTTGCATTATCAGTTCATTGGTTCCAGGAGATGTTGCACCCCAATTCGAGCAGCAAATCCCTTGAGGGAACAATGCCAGCCACCGTCCCTCATCCTGGAGTCCCACTGGGCCTGGCTCCACACCTGGCTAATCACAGGGGCTGAAAGGTACTTGCTAATTTACCAGTCAAAGGCCTTGATGCCTGATTGGCTAAATCCAGCCTCCCTTCTATCAAGTGCGCCATCTCTGAGCTAATGTTTCTCCTAGGCAAGCCTTTTTTATCCAACAAGCTATTTCCCAGGCCATTAGGAGGAACTACAACCAGAGGCAGAAATGCTATGTTGCTTTTTTTCTCCATTTCCTTTTGTTTTCAATTTTATGCTTGTGGAGCTGGTTCTTTTTTTTTTTCCTCCCTTCCTTAACAGCCCAAGTTGCTAAATTGCACATCACCAGCAACTCCTGTGAGTTTAGTCCTTAAGTGTTACATTTCTGTAACAGATACTCCATAAGCAGCACTTATCTTCAGGAGGGGCTGGTAAGGCACGCTAAAATTACATTTCCATTTCTGTTCCTATGTTTTTAAGCTGTTATTTTAGCATTTCTGACTAGTTCACAGTTGACACCTACTGATGGAAAATTAAATGAAACTTGGCCAAGAACGAGCCTTCCCTCTCTTCCCCAGGCTGGGAACTATATCCTTTTTATAAGGACACACAGCTGTAGAGAGGCAGAAAGACTCCCAGATTTGGAAGCACAAAATCTGCAGCACAACCCCAGCTCTGCCTCTAAGTAGCTTTTGGACTTGGGGCAAATCACCTAAAAACCTCTGAACCTCATTTCTCTCATCTATAAGTAGAAATCATACCTGCACAATGGGGTTATTGTGAGGTTTTATATTATGTAAAAATATCTGACAATACATTGACAACATGAACACTACCCTATGAAAATTCTTGGCACACAATAGGCACTCAATAAATGTTAGTGGTTTCTAGACTTTAGTCCTTTTTTTCTTAACCATTTGATTTGATATCCTTTGACTTGGTTTATGCTCCAAATTGGTTAATTGATTAAATATGGGAATTACAGGGTTCTTCTTCTTCCCAGTTAAACTGGCAGATCGTACCCCAAATATATGCTACACTAAGGCTATGGTGTCAGGCTCAGTTAAAACCCTTCAGCAGCGCCCTGTTGTTCTGGGGATCAAGTCCATGAACCGGCCCCTACCTTCCTCCTCCTCTCCTGCCATGACCGCACCTGGAATTCTTAGTCACACATTTCCAGCTGCTTGGTATGGCCCAAAGGGGCCTTTGCCTGCCTGTCAACCTGGCCAACTTGTCTTCAGACTGTCAGACCGAGCTTTGCTGCATCCTGTCCTTGGGCTCCCACAGCGCTGTGTGCCTCCTCCCTCAGGACCATTGTCAATGGTCTTGTCCATCTCCCCCTAGATGTGAGCACCAGGTGGCATGGATTGTGTCTTTTATCCTTGGTGCTAGAAAAATGCTTGGTGTACAGTAGGAGCTCAGAAAAATTTTTCTGGGCAGTATAAGAGGATTAATTAACATATAAAAACAAATAAGATGAAGATTTGCTATGTAAAGACAAAGTCTCCAATTAATATAGAAATTCAATGTAATTCCCACCCATATCCTAATGAGATTTTATGAAACTTGAAAAACTAGTTCTAAAGTTTGTCTGAAGAGTAAATTCATAAGGATAAACAACATAAGCTTGAAACATGCTCTGCTAAATATGAAAATATGTCATAAAGCTTCATCAATTAGTATTAAAGTAGAATAGGTAAATGGTAGATGGAATAAAGAGTTCAGATATATATTCCTGTGTATTTATGAGAACTGGGGACATGATAAACATGGCATTTTATATCAGCAGGGAAAGATGGGCTGCTTAAAAAAAGGAAAGTCAATAACCAGCCATCTATATGGGAAAAAGCAAAAGTTAGGTCCCTTCTGGTATCAGCCAAGATAAGCTACGCTATGCTGTGGTAAAACATCCCTCCAGTCTCAGTGACTCACCGCAGTGAAAGCTGATTTCTGGCTCAGGATACATGTTCATTGAGATTGGTCATTGAAATCACACAGGAGCCAGGCTGATGGAGGAGCCACCATCTCAAATGCTGCCAGAGAAGGTCTAGACACAGACCAGAAAGTCCTGAATCCACAATCAAGTGCCCGTTCTTGAAAAGCCCCATCACTTCTGCTCACAACTCTGGCTAGAACTAGTCTCACGGCCCCACCCAACCACAAGGAGCACAAGATGTGAATCCTACCACATGCTACAAAGTGAAGAAAACCAGAAATATCTGGTGAAGAGGACACTAACCACACAGTACTTTCACCATCTCATCCCCCTCCCCACAAAAAAAAAAAAAAAAAGTATTTTCAATGATTTTTTTTTAAGCTGAAGAAAAGTATGAGGAAAGATTTTTTTATATATAATCTTGGAGAGGAATATGCCTTCTATTCAAGGCATTAAACCCAGAAGCCATAAGAGAAAAGAATTACAGATTTAATTGCATAAAAGTGTAAAATTTTTGCATGGCAAAATAATCTATAAATGAAGATAAAGTGACAGAACAGAGAAAATAGTTGTACCATCATATATAACAGATGAAAAGTTAATATCCGTAATATACAAAGAGTACCTGGAAATTAATAAGAAGATTCAACATGCAGAAAAATGGGTACCTGGTAGATAGCCTTGGGTAGAGGATTTGGGGAAATAAATATCCTCAAAACTGTTGTTAGAAATGTAAACCAGTTTTTCCTTTTTTTGTTTTTAGAGTAATCAACATGCTAAATGCACATAAATTTAATGCACCAATTCTTCTAATTTCTACAAATACTATAAAATATATATACATAATGCTATCACATAAAATGTTATTTGCGGCAATATTTTCAATTATCTTATTGCATATGTACCATGTTGATCATTACAAAACTGTTGGTACAAAATTTTTTTAAATGCAGAAAAATACATATATTGCTTTAAAATATCAGATATATCCATGTCATGAAATGCTGTGCTGTCATTAGAAAACGTGAGGCAGTGTTGTAAGTATGGTCATGGAAAGATATTCATGATGGCTCACGCCTGTAATCCCAGCACTTTGGGAGGCCGAGGCAGGCAGATTACTTGAGGTCAGGAGTTCGAGACAAGCCTGACCAACATGGTGAAACCCCATCTCCACGAAAAAAATAAATAAATAAATTAGCCAGGCATGGTGGTGGACGCCTGTAATCCCAGCTACTCCGGAGACTGAAGCAGGAGAATCACTTGAACCCGGGAGGCGGAGCTTGCAGTGAGCCGAGATCACACCATTGCACTCCAGCCTGGGTGACAGAGCAAGACTCCAACTCAAAAAAAAAAAAAAAGAAGAAAAGAAGAAAGGAGAGATGTTCATGATACATTGGTTGCGTGAGGTTTCTAATAGAGTTATAATTCTCCTTTCTAACAGAGTTATAATGAATCCTAAGAGCCAAGTAAGACCAGGATATACCAGCCTTATTGGTAATGAGAGGGCTCAGTGGAGTGCCCAACCTCATTCCATGAACCCAGACCTGACTTCACAAATTAGAAATCAATTTCAGTGTTTAAAAAAGTCCTAATATTACAATACGAATTCTTCTGGAATACTTAAGCATGGAAAGAAAAGGGCTCTAGTGTCACTTAACCTTGGTATGAAATGACACAATTAACTGGCCTAGGGCCACCCACCAAATGTGTTATAGAGCAGGGATTGAAACTCGGATCTGACAATAGAACAAGCACTTTCCACTTCAAGCCTTTCCTCGGTTCTGCAGATTATGTCCTTACGTTAAGTCAGATCACCAGGAAGTTGCGTTCTGGGGATCAAGCCTTTGGTGTCCTTCCTCTAAACCGAAATGTTTCCCCCAATCTCCGACCTTAACACTATGGTTTGCCCTTCACCAATATAATCTCTGCTCTTTCTCTAAAAACTGGGGCCAATGATGTGTACCTTACACTATTCATCATGCCTCCTAGGGAAACGGCACCTTAAAGACCTCTCCTGGGAGCAGTCCCACTGCACAGGCAGGCTGTTCCCTACAGTCAGGGAGAATACAATGAGCCTGCTCCCTGATCCATGCCCCCACCCCACCCCCCCCCGCCCACCACCACCAATTGCCTCCTCTGTTAGGACGCTCAGAATCATATTTTGCCTTCAACAACCAAAACGTCCCTCAGTTGGTCACTGGATACAATTTTCTACTCCAAGCTACCTCCCTGGATTTTCATCTTTCTTCTGCATGTTGAGGTTCCATCCCACTGTGCCGTTTGTCTCATTGTACTTCCATGTGGCCCAGGAAGCCTAGGCAGGACGCCTCACTCCACAAGACCAGGGAAAGTTAAATTCTTTATGCCTCAGTTTTCCAGTCTGTACAATGAGAGGTGGTCACAGTATCTCCCTCATAGGTTTTCCCTGTCGATTAAATGAGATAATGCATATACTGCACCTAACACAAAAAGCATTCCATAGAGGCTACAATCACCATTTTATTCCAAAATGGCTGAATATGGGCAGTTTCATGTGGTTCGGTGTAATAAGTTTTTTGACAGAAGTAGATAGGCTATAAATATGACACACTTTCTCAACCTATCAGGCACAGGTGACATTTGGACAGTTTCCTATTTGGAAGGAAAGGTACAGGAGTCCTGGCAGGTCTGGCCATGGCCTGAAAAGCTATTAGGCAGGAGAAGCCAGGGGACAGCTAAGAACCTGGCCACAGGATAGATGAGTCTCGGGAGGGAGATGAGAAAGTGGCAAAGAAAAATTAGGCTCAGATATTGTCAAACACACCCCAAACCCTACACCTTCCTCTGTTCAAGGTGTCCCCCAAAGCCTGCCCAAATCCCACTCATTCTTCAAAAGGCAGCTGCCCTGGCCCCAGTCAGCCTTCCCCCACCCAGCTGATGTGTGCCCTCCCCACACCACCACAGCATGCCTTTGGAAGGAACCCAGGGCTCAGGCCTAAGCAGCAGCGTGCCTTCTATCAGCAGTAGTGACAAACGCGCCCGCCTCCCATAGGTGGTGAGCTTGGGCAGGCAGGTGCCTGGTCTTACTGTCTCTGCAGCCCCATAAGGCTTAGCCTAGGCCCTGAACAGAGCAGGCACTTAGAAAATGTTTGCTGAAAAGAAACTTCACTAAGCTCATAGTTTTCCCTGGGGGCCAGTCCTAGTGTTCCATCAAGAAGGGGGATATTAATCTTATAAAGCTTTTGCATTTGGGAGGAAGTGGGGTAAGAGGAAATTAAAGAAGCCCAGTAGGACAGGGACCAGTGGTAGCTGAGGAATCTCTACCCAGAAGGGCTGAGGGGCATTCTTGGTTGGGAGTGGAGCTGAGGACTTGTCTTGAAGCTGCACCGATGTAGCAAGCTCGCTCCTTAAACTTAGATGGCATGTTATTTGGGGAGGCTTAGAGGTTAGCTGATAGAAAGGCAGTGGGTGGGGCTAGAGATGCCAACCCTTCCCCCAACCACCCAGGCTAACCAAGCTGGAATGCATCCCTTCCCTGCTAAATGTAAACGCAGTCCTTTCCCTGGCAGGGGCCCTCGCCTGACTTCGGATAACAAGCATCAGTCTGCCATGGCAAACTGGGCTTCATCTTGGTCCTATCCATGCAGGGTGACCTTGGCAACCCACTTAACCCCCCGGGGCTTCCATTTCCCCAGCTGTAAATCGAGCTCAACCTCTGTGCCACCATTCCCGGCATTTTGAGCAAAGCCTCAGAATCCTCCAGCCCACCCTTGGAGGCAGCGGCATAAAAGGGAGCGATTTAGAACTGGAGCCCTGGTCTATGGTATCAGGGAGCCCGGACTGGGCTCTGTTCCCGTGAGCTGTGCAGGCTGCAGCTGGGGATTACAGGGACGCCTCTGGAGGCCGCCGCCGGTGGCACCCCCTGCCCGAGAGGCCCCACTCTTGTCAGAATATTAACACCCTGGATGCATTTGTGTGTTACTCATGATTGCGACCATGGTTCCAAAAGGATTATGCAGCATGCATATTTATGAGACAAGCCCAGACAAAGACTACCACATTTTAAAAGATGCAATTATCTCTAAAAAGTTCAGCTTTATTTTCATGCTAATGAATACAATATTTTTAAGCAAACCTAATTGGTTTGCCTGGGCTCCCATAAAAGCTCTCAACTCATTAGAGCTCTGAGGTCCCCTTCAAAAGGGGCTTTAGAGGGAGGTGGGGGACCGAGGAGGGGGCCAGTGCTTAGGAGGCGCATTTTAGAACTTTCCAGTCTATGTGTGCTGCTGTCTCCGAGCCCCCTCCCCTGCCCAAGCCCACTGGCTGGGTGACTGGTGAAGCCTTTCAGGAAGGGCCACCCTGGCAGTATGAGTCTTGGGAATGTGAAAGCATCAGGGTAAACTGAGGGAAATGGGGCATGTCCTCCCTTCTCTCTGCAGAGGAAGCAAGGCCAGTGTTCCCGCCACCCCCACAACACTCAACACACCACTGTCACCAAAGCTCTGGCTTCTTGGGTAGATGTTGGAATTCCACCCAGAAATGGGGTCTTCTCCTCCCAGGCCATCAGCCAGGGCTTCGGGCTGGAACAGAGGGGAGGGGCTCCTTGAAGTTCCCCATTCCCAGATACCCTGCACTCTGACAACCAGTCATTGCTTTAACATCATCCCCAGCTTTCAGATTTCACTTTCTACTTTTGAAGCACATTGACATTTATTTTCTCGTTACATGCATTTATGAAGTACAGGTTGTTTTCAGCATTTTACAAATGAGAAAACTGAGGCCTGAAGACCCAACTGTTCTTCATGACAAGCCAGATGGATCCAGGGGTTTCTATGACAAGGGGCTGTCCTCTGCCACCTGAGTGTCTGCCCCACTTCCTTCTGTGTCTCAGCCACCTCCCTGCAGTTTAAGCTGGATTCTTTTCCTACATGCCTGCCTAGGTCTTTCCTGATCCTCAGCCCCAGGGCACAGCGTACAGCTGTGCAGGCTGTACACTGTGCAATGCCAGGAGGTGTTGCAGTCTGTGAATGGCGTCCCTTGGAGTTATACAGCACTACGCCCTACTCAGCATTCTTTCCTTCCACTGGCTTCCTTCAGGGCCATCTGGGAATTGGGACCACAAGTTGTGCAGCAAAGATTTATGGATCTAACCTGAGCTTTTCTGCTTGAATAACTCCCCTTAACCACCTCCTTGGGGCTGAAATTCAGGCATCTGGTAAAAACAGAGTGTTGTTCAGGAAATGACCAACAGGCTCAGGAAGGGCCAACGGGGGTTGCAGCAAAGCAGAAATCAATGGAAAACACAGGCCGGGGGTAAGCTCCAGCCTACATGTGAGGAGATGGGAGACCCAGACCTGGCACTGCCACTCAGTGGCTTTGTGACTCCATTTCTCCATCTGTAAATTAGGAGGTTGGGCCTGCTAATCTCTGAGATTCCATCCAGCGCAGGCACAAGCATCTTTTGATTCTAGAGCAGATTTTCACAGAGAGTTGTTTAAAGAAACAATGACATAAAACTAGAATCCAACTGTAAAAGCAGAAAGAGAGTCCTGGAAGTTAACCATGTAGGGTGTGATTCCATACACTCCTCCCCACCCCTGTCTGGGGACACATTCTCAGGGGCAAGCTCAGGGGACTGACAGGGAGAAGGCTCCGAGCCTGAAGAGCAGTCGGGGAGGCTGACAGGAGAGGAGGGTATTGATTGGACCTTCAAAACCAAGCCAAGGCCAAGCACAGTGGCTCACACCTGTAATCCCAGCTCTTCGGGAGGCCAAGGCAGGAGGATGGCTTGAGGCCAGGAGTTTGAGACCAGCCTGGACAACACAGAGAGATCCAGTCTCTACATTTTTAAATTAGCTGGGCATGGTGATATGCACCTGTATCCCTAACTTCTTGGGAGGCTCAGGTGGGAGGATCGCTTAAGCCTGGGAGGTCGAGGCTGCAATGAGCTATGGTCATGCCACTGCACTCCAGCCTTGGCAACAGAGACCCTGTCTCAAACAACAACAAGAAGCCAACTAATCAGAAAGGAGCAGGACAGATGTTCCAGAAAGGGCGGTGTGGTCCCAGCAAGAAGGTGGACGCAGAGTCAATTCCGAGTCACTGTAGGCTGAGTGGCCAGGCTGAGAATGCAGACGGCTGCTGAGGAGGCGGAGAGAGCGGGAAGTGGGGCCTGGGTGGGGGTCTGCAGTTTATAAAGCACCAAAGCCATGATCTCCTGAGTGCCCCACTACTGCCTAGGAAGGAAAATATTATGCTTCCCATTTTACAGATAAGTAAAAGGGAGCCTAAAAAGGTAAGGCTGCTTGTCTGAGAACATCCAGCATGAGCTGGGGCCAGAGTTGGGTCTAAGACCTCAGTCTCCTGATCCCCAATTTGGTTATCATTTTCGCTAAATTACCATGAGGCCAGATTTGCAGGGCCTTGAATAATAAGATCAAGATTTGCAATCATAGCTTACAGGCAATCAGGAGCCGTTGAAAGTCTACAAGCAGAGAAATGACTTGGAAGCCCCAGAGTTAAGGAAGAAATGTGACAAGCTGGCAGGGTGGCAAGAGCACGCAGGGCCTCGGTAGGAGGAACACTATTTTGAGTTTAGCAAAAGGGACCATCCCAGGCTGTCTGTAGTTTTGCCTCAGAGAGGCTGAGTTACGTGTTCTCCACTGGGCCTTCAAGTGGTCCACAGAGGGATGACCCAAGGACTTTGGCAATTGAATTCCCAACCTGGGAATGTCATTTTAGGGACCCAATCAAAGCTAAGAGCCAAACCCCACACACCCCAGTCTTTACACCACCTAATTGGCTTAGATCTATCAAAGTAATGGGGTTTAAGGGGGAATTGTATATGAAGGTAATTACGCTCAGCTAAACTAATTTTATTAAATGCTGCCTTAATGACAAACAAATCTGTTATTAATATGTAACTGAGCAGCTATTTCATTCAATTTGCAGCATCGGTAATGAGCCCTGTGGTCACAAGAGCCCAGAAGCACCCCTTTCCGAGGTAGGCAGCATGGCCCAGCGGCCAGAACCCGGGACCTGGCCCAGCCCTGCCATGGACGTGTATGATTCAGAATGGCCCTTCTCTCACTGGGCGGTTTCTCTCTATAAAATAAAGGGCTTGAACTGGAAGTATCCCAAGGGAATGCCCACTCAGCAGCTTTAGGGGCTGAGAGTCTGGATGGACTTTCAGTGTTTACTGTGTGCCTCAGTTTCCTCATCTGTAAAGTGGGGATAATAATAGTGCCTATCTCATAGGGTAATTGTGAGCATTCATTGAGTTTGTGGATGTAAAGTGCTTAAGGCATTGTGCAGGTACATACGAAGTGTTATATAAATGCTTCTCATTTTCTATTTATATTCCCAGAACCAAGAATATGGGCTAGGGGACAGCAGGGAGCTGACAGCCATGAATGGAATGAGTGAGAGCTCCTGCTTCCCCCAATTACGAACCCTCCTTGATCCTGGGTTTCCTGGAGTCCCTTCTCTCCTGCCCCCTTCTAGGAGGGTGAGAAACATCACTACAGACAGTGAAAAGAGGCAGGTAATCAGATTCCAGCCCCAACCCTGCCCTCGGGTGCCGGCAGGACTGTGCCTCCGCTTCCTTAGTTCCCCATGTGGGTCATTCTCACTGCCCTGCCTACAGTGACAGCTGTCCTAGGGGACAGACAGGATCATTGAGTGGCTCTCAAATATGCAAAGTGGGTCAGGATAACCTGGAGAGTGTATAGGAAAATGCTGACCCCAGACCCTGCCCCCAGAGGCTTGATGTCACAGATCCCTGCCTAGATCTGTGTGCTTGGGATACCCTCTTGAGAACCCTTGAACCTCTGGCAGTTCTGCCAGGAACTCCACACTGCTGCCTTTGTGGTGTGACTGTGCCTATGCTGCAGGTGAGGAAAGAGCAGTTTCAAGAAGAAAATTAGGCTGGGTTGCAGTGGCTCATGCCTGTAATCCCAACACTTTGGGACACCAAGGCAGGTGGATCAGATGAGGCCAAGAGCTCAAGACCAGCCTGGCCAACATGGCGAAACCCCGTGTCTACTAAAAATACAAAAATTAGCCGGGTATGGTGGCGCACATCTGTTATCCCAGCTACTCGGGAGGCCGAGGCAGGAGAATCGCTTGAACCCAGGAGGCAGAGGTTACAGTCAGCCAAGATCGCACCACTGCTCTCCAGTCTGGGCGACAGAGCGAGACTGTGTCACAAAGAAAAAATAAAAAAATAAAAAGAAGAAAACTAACTTGTAGAGTTAGTGGGGAAGGGTAATCTCCACCACAGACCCATTGGTTCCTCCTCCTTTGGAATTCACCTGGGTTGGGGGGCATCGGGGAGGGCGGGACAGTCTGAGCAGCTTTCGGTTACTTTGGGGCCATGCTGATAGGATGCCGTTTGCGAACCACCTGCTGCAGAGACCCGCTGTCTTGGCTGCTGAGAAACATGAACCCCTTGAGATTGAGCCTTTCATCGAGAAGCTATTAACATACCATCACTTCAACTGTCACACAGACAATCGCCTACCCAGGGTCACAAGAGCCCCCAGGCCCATCACAGTGCCCGACTTTCTGCAATTAGGCCCTCCCTGGGAGGAGGCATTGTGTCTCCAGAAGGCCTCTATTAAATCTCAACATGCAAATGTACGTGCAGCATTCAAGCCCCTTAGCAGGGCCCTCTCTCCCTCCTCTCCATCCCAATGCGACTGTGGGTGGAGACCATGTGACCTCTGCTGGCCATGAAATGTGATTGGAAGGATCACATATCTCCCCAAGGCTGAGGCAGTAAAAAGCTGGTTACAAATAATGGAACCCCAGACTAACAATGAATTAAGGGTTCTTATCAGCTCATGTAACAAAAAGTCACAAAATAGGCAACCCAGGGTTGGCTGGGCAGCTCACTAGCTCATATCACCAGGAATCCAGATTCCATCTCTCCGCCAGTTTCACCACAGTGGCTTCTGCCCTCAGTCTTGCCCCTCCTGGTTCCAAGACAGCTGCATGACAGCATATTAATCTTCTACTGCTGAGTAACAAATGACCCCAAAACTCAGTGGCTTAAAAAGGCAATAAATAGTTATGATCTCACACGGCTGCTGCAGATGAGGAATTCTGGCACCACGTGGCTGTTGGTTCTGGCTTGAGGTCCCTCATGAGGCGGCAGTCAAGATGCTAGCAGGGCTGCAGCCATCTGAGGGCTGGACTGGGACGGGAGGATGCACTTCCAAAGAAGCTCGCTCACTCACACAGCTGGCGGGCTAGGGCTGCTTGCTGGCAGGAGGCCTCAGCTCCTCCCTACGTGGGCCTCTCCGTAGGCTGTTTGGGTGTCCTCATGACGTGGTGGCTGGCTTCCCCCAGAGTCAGACAGCCGCGAGAGCAAAGCTGAAGCACCAATGTCTTTTAAGGCCTTTCCTCGACTGTCACACACTTTCACCACTGTTACATTCTCGTCATTCAAAGCCAGTCGCTAAGTGTGGCCCACCCTCGGCAGGAGGGGAAATAGGCTCCACCTTTGGAAGCAAGGTCAAAGAATTGGGGGACTTTTTAACTATAACAAATAGTGCCCACACTGGAAGAGAGAAACTCAAGCAAAAGCTTCCTCCCTGCTCTGCCGCCATCGGAGAGAAAGTTTTTCCCATAAGTCACCGGCAGCCTTTCCCTTAGGTGTAATTGGCCAGAAATGAGTCACATGCTTGCCTCTAGACCAATCACTGACAAGGGAAACAGACTCCTATGACTGGCTTAGACCAATCATGAGTCTTCCTCTGAGATTGGGCACATTTCTGCCTTAACAAAATTAGGTTCCGGTAGCAAGGGAGTAGGGGGAAATGGCCGTTGGGTGGGCGGGCAAGAGTGTCAGCCACGTTGTTCTACTGAGTGAGTGACTGGGAAAAATTAGATGCTGAGGTGGTGATAATCCACAAATAGGAAACCTGGTCATTTATTAACTGCTTTCCATACTATCAGCTAGAAATGAATCCGTTCCAGGATCTGCTCTGTAAAAAGGGTCTGCTCACTGTGGTCGGCGTTTTATCCCTTCGGGCCGTCTGGTTTTAGACTCAGAGGACCCGGCTTACAGTCCGCGTCTACTATGTGTTGCCTGTGCAGCCCCTAGAAGTACCTTCTCTGAGCTTCAGTTTCCAGCTGCATACACAGGGGATGATCATCGCTACTTCATAAGGCTCCTAGGACTACTGGAATATGCGTTGTAATTCATCCGGGGTTAGGGCCATGTGCATTCTGATCATTGCTGTTTGCCCTGGGTTTGGGGTGAGAGGCCAAATACCACCAGAGGGTTTTTTGTCCCCTCTTTCTTTCCATCTCTAATTTCCAATACACAGTGCCAAAAAAAGAGGAGAACTCAGCACAGAGGCCAAATCCCCAGCATAAAAACAGTGGTGCCATTGTAAACGCCTCCAGCGATGGCGCCCCACCCAGCTGAGGAAGCCCCATTCCCAGCCCCACTTAACAACGTGCGGCCTGATTTAATATGAGCAGCTGATCTCATTGCTTCCCTAGCAAGTTTAATTTGCTGGGAAAGCGAGTTGGTGAGGTTCTAATAATGCAGAGCCGCAAATAATACCAAAGAGAGTTTGCATTATGATAACTTTCCAATTAAAATGGATTAATGCAGGAGAAACAGCAGCAGTAGTGTCTAGACAACATATTACTGAACCCTTGGAGAGGGAGATGGAAAGGAGTTGGGGGAACAAGGGGCAGCAAGATAAACAGGTGAACTTTATAAGTTGGAGGCACACTTATGTGGGTGTGACGGGAAGTACCAGGGAGGGCTCCTTACCCCTGGTGCCCCATCAGTTACAATACCTGGACTTTGCACCATTTGAGAAAACCAGTCTTTTAGGACCCAGAGGCCTTTGGTCTCTTGGATTCCTTATTAAAATGCAAATAGCACCTTCCGTTTCCTCGGCTGACCTTACAGCTGGGATTAGCCTGCAGCTACTGGAGAGCAGACTGTGCAACTGTGCGACAGAACAGAGGCCCTGGCTGAGCCTTGGAAGACCCACATCGACCAGGTGTTGACACCTGTGGTGTTCCTGTCAGGGCTTCACTACAGGACTCAAAACAAATCCTCCATAACTATGCTAGTAACCCCCTGACCTCTGATCACTGCTGAGTGATCCAAGGGGGTCCATCTAGAACCTCTGTCCTGGCAACCTGAATTTTAGACCTGAGAGATACAGGGTCTGGGCTGGACTGGGGCTGGTGCTCATTCCTGAGAGCAGTTTCAGGACAGAAAGAGCCACAGACTGTTGCTGCCGATCTTGAGCTACCCCAGGCGCCACCCATGGAGGCCAAATTAGTTGATTTTCTTGCCATTCTGTGAAATCCCCCTGGGATCCATGTTCCTCTCCTTTGCTTAAACTGACTAGTCATTTCTGATGCCTGCATCAGAAGAGCTTTAATCTATCACTTCTCACTTGTGGGACCTAGTGAAAGTCATTTAACCTCACTGCGCCTCTGTTTTCTCTCCTGTAAGATGGGAGATACACACATCCCCACCTTGCAAGGTTGGCTGCCTCCTGTATTGGTAACATGATGTGTTAGGGTTAGATCATCATTTAAGTCCCTCTCAGCCCTGAAGTTAGGAAATTGTAGAAGTGATCCTTGAGGGATAGGGGAAGAAGCTGGCTGGACCACAGAGGCCAGGAGACCAAGAAGCCCAAGGACCTAATTCCACCAGCATCAGTATCTTGCAGGGCATAATAAATATCTCAACACCAGAACTGAGGCTCCCTGCAGAAATCCCCAAGGCTCCCCTATGCCTGGGAAGGCTCTGATTTCTTGCAAAGCCAGGAGTCCATGAGCCAGTCCCTCATGAGTGAAGTACTGGCCATGTGCTGCCCCCTGCAGGCCTGTCTTTCTCATCACCTTTCTCATCAAACAGGCAAAGAAAAAGCCCACGTAATTGAATAAAACCACAAAGGCAATATTTAGCAGCATTCATCCCCCATTTTATGTCATTCTGCTATGTCCTTCCCTGTCTATAGATGAATATGAAACTACCACTGAAAGCAAATCATTCCAGGAATAAGGAAAATATGAGGCACGAAACTCCTAGGGAAAGTTCACCACCTACACACACACACACACACACACACACACACACACACACACACACACACACACGAGTCAGAACTGAGTCCCGGGCCAGTCTTGAGGGGAAAAGAGAGAAGAGTTGCATTCATTGCACACCTGCTATGAGCTGTGCATTAGATCCTTCATTATCTCATTACCCTCATGATCTCTCAGGACAAGTATCACCAACACCCATTTTACAGATGATGAAACTGAGGCCCCAAGTAGTTAACTTGCTCACAAACAATCCATAAGTATATGGTCTGTTTGAGTCTAAAGGCTTCCCTCTTCACAGATGATTTTCTATCTTTTTTATTTTAAGTAGAAATTGCATTCTCAAATGAAATCTCGGGTCCCGTGTATAAGAGAAACAATAAAAGCACAGCTCTCTGCTGGAATTGGTTGGTGATTGTATGGCAAGGGACAAGGAGTGTGGGAGCTCTGGCCCTGCCCACCAGCCTCTCTCAGGCCTCCTCTTTCCTGGAGCAGTGCCTTGGTCACAGAGCCGAGGGTGAGAACCACTGCCTCCTTCCCAGATGGGGCTTGTTAGAGGTCCTAGATCAAACCCACTGTTTTCCAATTAACCAAAAAAGAAAGCACTACAGCTTTGGAAAACCAGGTTGAAATTTTCGTTCTGCCATTTATTAGCTATGCAAGTTTCCCAACTGATCTGAACCTAAGATTTCCCGGGACGCTCTAGTCCAACATAATCCAAGAGAAACATAATGTGAGCCACACATGTAATTTTAAGTTTTCTAATAGCTGCCTATTTATTTATTGAGATAAGGTCTCACTCCCTTCACCCAGCCTAGAGTGCAGTGGAGCAATCATGACTCACTGCAGCCTGGACTTCCTGGGCTCAGGTGATTCTCCCACCTCAGCCTCCTGAATACCTGGGACTACAGGAACATAACACCACACCTGGCTAATTTTTTGTATTTTTAGTAGAGATGGAGTTTCGCCATGTTTCCCAGGCAGGTCTCAAACCTCTGGGCTCAAGTGATCTGCCCACCTCAGCCTCCCAAAGTGCTGGGGTTACAAGCATGTGCCACTGCACCCAGCCTAGTTGCCTTTAAAAAAAATTTAGTGGGTGAAATCAATATTAACAATCGTTTGCTTAATCCAATATATTCAAAACATGATCATGTCAATATGTCATCAATATAAAAACTTATCGAGATATTTTGCACTCTTTTTCAAACTGAGTCTTCCAAATTTGATGTATATTTGACACCTTCAGCACATCTCAATTCAGACATTACATTCTCACTGGAAATACTTGATCTGTATTTGGACCAAGAGGATACTTCTTGATGAGGGAGTAAACTCACCTAGACAAATTGTTTCAAACGTGTTTAAAAGTTTTCCAGTAACTGGGCTATTAGTTTTTAAACATATATTAAAGCTAGATAAAGTTTAAAATTGAGTTCCTCAGTCTCACTAGCCATATTCCATGTGCTCAGCAGCCACATGTGGCTAGTGCCTGCTGTACAGGAAAACACAGCTGTGGTCCCTGTCTTCCTGTCTTGGTAAGGAATAATCCAGAGATGTGTGTCCACTCCCCGACCACTTCCAAATTTACAAGGCCTGCAGCTACCTCCCTTAAATTCACTCAAGACCTAACCCCATAGGATAGGACAGAAGAAAGATCCAGAAATCTCTATGGGCTCACAGGAGTTGGGATGGTCTCCAAAACCCTCTGAATTCTCTCTCTCTCTCTCCCCCACCCCCCGCACCCACCGCTCTCTCTCTCTGTCACACACACACACACACACACACACACACACACACACACACACACACAGTCTCCTACCCTCCCACCCTGATTCCTCTCACTACTCAGCTCTTCTGGTCTGCATGCTGTGGGTGGCAAGAAACCGAGACCCTCTCAACATATCTTCCTACAATCCTCTGAGGGTAGGAAGGCTCCAAAAAGCTTGTAGTGGGGGCACAAGAATAGGAATTACAGTCCAGCCAAGCCTTAGAGAACTCTGCTGAGAGGTTAGAGTTGGGGCCAGGGAGGCCCAGCAGAGCCTACATCTCCCTGGGATTGCCAGGGGAGGTAACACCTTCTCAAAAGCCTGTGATCCCTTCTGCAGGAGCCTCCAGACTCACTTTCCCCAGCAAGCACTACTGTCATAGCCAAACTTCATGTCCATAAGCTCCTGAAGAATATTGTAGAGAGGACGCCAGGATCCAAGAATGGACTCCTCCCTTGCTTGTTTCTTTCTTTTATCATTTTTTAAATTGTGGTAAAATATGCATAACATAAAATTTATTATTTAACCATTTTTAAGTGTAAAGTTCAGTGGAATTAAGTATATTCACATTGTTGTGCAACCATCATCACCAGCCATCTGCAGAACTCTTTTCATCTTGTAGAACAGAAACTCTCTACCCATTAAGCAATAATTCCCCATTACCCCTACCTCCATCACTTGGCAACCACCATCCTACTTTCTGCTGCTGTGAATTTGACTGTTCTAAGTACATCACATAGGCGGAATCAATGATATTTGTCCTTTTGTAACTGGCTTACTTCACTTAATATAATGTCTTCAAGATTCATCCATGTTGTAGCATGTGTCAGGATTTTCCTCTATTTTAAAGCTGAATAATATTCCATTGTATGGATACACCATATTTTGTTTACTCATCCAGTGGACAGTTGGGTTGCTTCCATATTTTGGTTGTAGAACTAAATGGTTCAGCTGAGGCAGGCAGATCACAAGGTCAGGAGTTCAAGACCAGCCTGACTGACATGGTGAAACCCCGTCTCTACTAGAAATACAAAAATTAGCCGAGTGTGGTGGCACGCACTTGTAATCCCAGCTACTCAAGAGGCTGAGGCAGGAGAATCGCTTGAACCCGGGAGGCGGAGGTTGCAGTGAGCCAAGATCGCGCCACTGCCCTCCAGCCTGGGCGACAAAGCGAGACTCCATCTCAAAAAACAAAAAAAAAAATAACAAAAAACAAACAAACAAAAACAAAAAAATAAAAAAACAAATGGTTCATAGGAGCATTGTAAATAATGCTCCTGTGAACATAGATGTACAAATATCTGTTTGAGATCATGCTTTTACTTCTTTTGGTTTTACACTCAAAGTAGGATTGCAGGAACATATGATAATTCTATGTTTCATTTCTTGAAGAATCATCATACTGTTTCCCACAGCAGCTGCTCCATTATATATTCTTGCCAGCAATACATGAGGATTCAAACTTCTCCATATCCTCATCCTCACCAACACTTGTTATTTTCCGGGGTTTTTTATAGTAGCCATCCAAATTGGGTATGACAAGTTATCTCATTGTAGTTTTGATTTCCATTTCCCTAATGATTAGTAATATTGAGCATCTTGTCACGTGTTTATTGGCCAGTTGTATACCTTTTTTAGAGATTTATCTACTCAAGTCTTTGTCTTACTTTTTAATTGGGCTGTTTTGTTGCTGTTATTGTTGGGTTGCAGGAGTTCTTTATGCATTCTAGATATCAGTTCCTTCTCAGATGTATAATTGGCAGATATGAAATGTGATTTGCAAACCCATTCCATGGGTTGCCTTTTCACTCTGTTGATGGTGTCCTTTGATGCAGAAAAGTTTTTAAGTTTGATGAAGTTCACATTATCATTTTTTTTCTTTTGTTACCTGTGCTTTTGGTGTCATATCCAAGAAATCTGCCAAATCCAATGTCTTGAAGCTTTTCCCTATGTTTTCTTCCAAGAGTTTTATATTGGCTCTTACGTTTATGTCTTTGATCCATTTTGAATTAATTTTTGTATATGATGTAAGGCAAGGGTCCAATGTCATCTTTTTTTGCAGGTGGATATCCAGTTTTCCCAGTGCCATTTGTTGAAAAGACTGTTCTTCCCCTATTGAATGGTTTTGGAACTCTTGCCAAAAGTCATTTGACTGTATATGTGAAGCTTTGTTTCTGGGCCCACTCTTCTATTCCAATAGTCTATATATTTGTCTTTTCGCCAGCGCCACACTGACTTACTTACTATAGCTTTGTATTAAGTTTTTACATCAGGAAATGTGAGAATTCCACCTTTGTTCTTCTTCTTTTTTTTAATTTAATTACATATTTAACATCTTCTTGGATAGCAATGTTCTTTTTTAAGATTGCTTTGGCTATCAGGAGTCTTCTGAAATTTCATATGAATTTTAGGATGGACTTTTCTATTTCTGCAAAAAATGTCATTGGAATTTTGGTAGGGATTACATTGAATCTGTAGATCACTTTTGGTGGTGTTGACATCTTAACAACATTAAGTCTTCCAGTCCATGAACACATGACATCTTTCCATTTCTTTACGTCTTCTTTAAATTTCTTTCTGCAACATCTTGGAGTTTTTAGTGTATAAGTCTTCCACTTCCTTGGTTAAGTTTACTCCTAAGTACAGACATACATCTCTTAATGATGGGGCTATGTTCTGAGAAATGTGTCATTAGGCAATTTTGTCATTATGCAAACACCATTGAGTGTACTTACACAAACCTAGATGGTATGGTCTACTATATAGTATAGTAGGCTATACAGTATAGCCTGTTGCTACTAGGCTACAAACCTGTACAAAATGTTACTGTACTAAATACTATAGTCAACGGTAACACTAGTAAGTATTTGTGTACCTAAACATAACTACACATAGAAAAGACACAGTAAAAATACAGTGTTATCATCTTATGGGACCACCTTCACATATGCAATCCATCGTTGACCAAAACGTCATTATGTGGCTCATCACTGTATTTTTATGCTATCATAATTTCTTAATTTTTTTAAGATTGTTTATTATTAGTGTATAGAAATGCAACTAATTTTTGTGTACTGATTTTGTATACTGCAACTTTACTGAGTTCATTTTTTCCTGTTTGTTTCTTAAGCTTGGTTGTAGGTACATGCCTGGAATATTTTATTAAAAAAAAAATAACTGGCTGGGTGCAGTGGCTCACACCCATAATCCCAGCACTTTGGGAGGCTGAGGCATGTGGATCACTTGAGGCCAGGAGCTCGAGATCAGCCTGGCCAATATGGCAAAACCACATCTCTACTAAAAATACAAAAATTAGTCAGGCGTGATGATGCATGCCTGTAATCCCAGCTACTCGGGTGGCTGAGGCATGAGAATCTCTTGAACCCATTAGGCAGAGGTTGCAAAGAGCCAAGATCATGCCATTGGATTCCAGCCTAGGCAACAGAGTGAAACGCTGTCTCCAAGAAAAAAGAACGTATACCCTAGGCCCCAAACATGCTCCCACTAAAGTAACTCCCCTCCAGCTATAATTGGAGTTTGGCAGGGGGTGGGTAGCCTTTGGGCTGTTACTGAGCTCACTGGGCCCACAGTGACCCCATCTCTTTTCTGCACCCTGGGAGATACCAGCTCCCCAGGAAGGTGACGCTGCCTAAGAATAAACAATGCAGGCACAGCGTGTCTGAAGAGGAAGAAGGGTGCCCTGAGCTGGGAGTCAGGCCTCTGGATAGGAAGATGGGCTTCATCACTGATGCTTGTGGGACCCTGGACAATCCTTAGTTTCCTCCCCTGTAAAATACACAGGTAGAACTTGATAATCTCGAAAGCCCTTTGAGCATAAAGGAAGTCAGAGGTTGCGCAGGCACAGAGTCCCTAGGGCCTGAATGGGGTGAGGGTCTCAGCTTCAGGTCATATCCACATCACTGCTCTGCAGCATTATAGATCACTGAAGTAAAAGTCCCTGTGATTTCCTGCAGCTCTGAGTTCTCCACCCCATGCCTTTAAAACAATAATGAATTACTTGTAATATAATTATTATAAAAATAAAAAATATAAAAATAACTCCTTGTGCTGCAGTTTGCAAAATACTTTCACATTCATTCCTCATTTTGCAAATGAGAAAACTGAATCCCAGAAAGTTGGTGTTACTTGCGCCTAGCTAAGCTAGTAAATAGTATACCTGGTCTGGATTAAAATGAATTCCAGTTCAGCTGCCCAAAATGCTATGTGGTCACCAAGGAATAATGAGTTAGTTAAGGGAGAGGGAAAACAGAGGGAATGAATAAAAAAAAAAACCTCAAAAAAATTTGAGTCATGTATTAATTTAATACAGTTAATTTTCCACAAGGTCTAATGGAAATGGAAAATCAAGATGTGGACTCCAAGTGTAATGAAATATTGCTCAAATATTTACAATAGCCTCGATCTGGTGTTAAAAGGAAAGATCAGTCCTACTTTTACTCCCATGCCAGCCCTGAGCCCCCTCTGCCACTCTGTGTCAAAGCACTTGGCTGGCAACTGATGCCAGCCTCACTCCTTCCATAGCATCCCTCCTTTGACTGAGTACTTCCCCAGGCTTCCCCCAAATTCCATCATTTCCCTTCCCTGTGGAATGCTACAATCACAAGACAACAGGTAAGGAATGTGGATGTAAGTGTAAGTCTGCAAAAAGTGAGAAAGACGGAGACAGGGAAGTTGAATGAGACAAAGATGACAGAATTTTCAATAAGGGTGCCAAGACCATTCAATGGGGAAAGAATGTCTCTAACGCAAGAAGAAAGAATCTCTTCAACAAATGGTGCTGAAACAACTGGATAACCACACTCAAAACAGTGAAGTTGAACCCTTACCTCACTCCGTACTCAAAATTTAACTCAAATAGATCAATGACTTAAATGAAAGAGTTTAGGCCGGGCACGGTGGCTCACGCTTGTAATCCCAGCACTTTGGGAGGCCGAGGCGGGCAGATCACGAGGTCAGGAGATCGAGACCACGGTGAAACCCCGTCTCTACTAAAAATACAAAAAAAATTAGCTGGGCGTAGTGGCGGGCGCCTGTAGTCCCAGCTACTCGGAGAGGCTGAGGCAGGAGAATGGCGTGAACCTGGGAGGCGGAGCTTGCAGTGAGCCGAGAGCGCGCCACTGCACTCCAGCCTGGGCGACAGAGCAAGACTCCGTCTCAAAAAAAAAATAAATAAAAATAAAAATAAAAATAAAATAAAATAAAATAAAATAAAATAAAATATGCACATTTAAATGAAAGAGTTAAAGCTTTATAAAACTATTACGGGAAACATAGGGGTAAATCTTTATGACCTGGGATGTGGCAATGGAATCTTAGATTTTATACCCAACACATGAACAACAAAATAAAAATTGGTAAATTTGACTTCATAAAAGTTAAATTTTTTTGTGCACCGAAAGACAGTAACAAGAATGTGAAAAGGCAATATACAAAATGGGAGAAAATAGTTGCAAATAGTATATCTGACAAAGATCTAGTATTCAGAATATACAAAGAACCCTTACAACAATGAAAAGACAACCCAATTTTTAAAAAGCAAATGATTCAAATAGACATTTCTCCAAAAAAGATACATGAGTGACCAAAAAGCGCTTGAAAAAAATTCTTGGCCGGGCATGGTGGCTCACACCTGTAATCCCAGCACTTTGGGAAGCCAAGGTGGGCAGATCACTTGAGGTCAGGAGTTCAAGACCAGCCTGGCCAGCATGATGAAACCCCCATCTCTACTAAAAATACAAAAATTAGCCAGGTATTGTGGCACCATCTGTAATTCCAGCCTCTTGGGAGGCTGAGGCACAAGAATCACTTAAACTTGGGAGGCAGAGGTTGCAATGAGCCAAGATTGCACCACTGCACTCCAGCTTAGGTAACAGAGCAAGACTCTGTCTCCAAAAAAAAAAAAAGGAAGAAAAAAATTTCAACATCATTGGTTATTATAGAAATGCAAATCAAAACCATGATGAAATGCCAGTTAACACCCAGCAGAATGGCTACGATTTTTTTTTTTTTTTAATAGTGTCTCACTCTGTCACCCAGGCTGGAATGAAGTGGTGCAATCATGGCTTACTGCAGTCTCGACCTCTCGGGCTCAAGCAATCCTCCCAACTCCTCCTCTCTGGTAGTTGGGACTACAGGTGCACGCCACCACGCCCAGCCAATTTTTCTATTTTTTGTAGAG
Source organism: Hylobates moloch (assembly GCF_009828535.3). Taxonomy (NCBI): domain Eukaryota; kingdom Metazoa; phylum Chordata; class Mammalia; order Primates; family Hylobatidae; genus Hylobates; species Hylobates moloch. Next base: position 59,158,932 of record NW_026652289.1, read on the forward strand.
ACAGGGTTTTGCCATGTTCCCTAGGCTGGTCTCAAACTCCTGGGCTCAAGTAATCTGCCCACCTCAGCCTCCCAAAGTGTTGGAATTATAAGCGTGAGCCACCACACCCAGCCAACAAGTTTTTAAAATGGAAAATAACAAGTGTTGGTGAAGGTTTGGAGAAATAGGAACCCTCATAACATTGCTTGTGGGAATGTAAAATGGTGCAGCAGCTGTGGAAAACAGTATGGTGGTTCCTCAAAGTGCTAAAAATAGAATTACCACATGACCCAGCAATTCCTCTTCTAGGGTACATACCCAAGAGAAATGAAAACATGTCCACATAGGAACTGGTACACGAATGTTCATAGCAGCATAATTCATAATAGCCAAAAGGTGGAAACAATTCAAGGATCCATCAGCTGATGAGTGGATAATCAAATATTGGTATATCCATACAATGGAATATTACTCAGCCATAAGAAGGAATTAAGTACTGATACATGCTACAACATGGATGAACACCCAAAACATTATGCTACATGAAATGTGCCAGACACAAAAGATCACATATTGTATGATTTCTTTTTTTTTTTTTTTTTGATTGAGACAGAGTCCTGCTCTGAAGTGCAGTGGTGCAATCCCAGCTCACTTCAACCTCTGCCTCCCAGGTTCAAGCAATTCTCACACCTCAGCCTCCCAGGTAGCTGGGATTACAGGCACCTACCACCACACCGGGCTAATTTTTTGTATTTTTAGTAGAGATGGAGTTTCACCATGTTGGCCAAGCTGGTCTTGAACTCCTGGCCTCAGGTTATCCACCTGCCTCAGCCTCCCAAAGTGCTGGGATTACAGGTGTGAGCCACCGTGCCCTGCTGTTTTCTTTTATATGAAATATCTTGAATAGGCAAATCTGTAGAGACAGAAAACAGATTAGTGATTGCCAGAGGATGGGAGGAGGAGAAATTGGGGAGTGGTTGCTTAATGGGTATGGAGTGTTCTGCTGGGGTGATGAAAAAGTTTTGAACCTAGGAAGAGGTAGTGGTTACACAACATTGTAAATGCACTAAATGTCACTGAATTGTACATATTAAAATGGTTAATTGTATGTTGTGTAAGTTTCACTTCAATTTCCTAAAAAGGTAACAGAGATAGCTAGGCCAGGACAAGTTTCACTTCAATTTCCTAAAAAGGTAACAGAGATAGCTAGGCCAGGACAAGTTTCACTTCAATTTCCAAAAGGAAGGAACAGAGATAGCCAGGCCAGGACAGCAACAGGGACATAGAGAGGGACTGAGAGGGAAGAGATGGAGCAATCAGGAAAAGCTGCAGCCCATTACCAGAAATTTATTAGTGCTGTTCAGTCAGCGGGTTGCCAGCTAAATTTAATATGGATCTAGATACAAAGAAAATGCCTCGTTCTACATAATGAATATTTAATCATGCATGGGTCGCACAATTTCACAGAAGTAATTAAAAGCAGTCTTTTGTTTATTGCTCAAAAATGATAGCAACCTGCTGACCAGAGCTGCAGACACAGTGACATATTGAAAACGTTACCTACTGACATATGTTATTAAAGAGGAATTAAGGGTCACTCTTTTCCCTCCCCTTAGAAACTAATCGCTCCTAAGCCCTCCTGCCTGCTCACTCCAGAGCACAGCTCTGAGGGGAAGCCACCTCCCAGCTGAGGCTGGAGAGGCAGGCCAGCACTCCTCCGTCTAGAACAGCAGTCTCCAACCTTTTTAGCACCAGGGACTGGTGTCATGGAAGACAATTTTTCCACGGACGAGCGTTGGTAGGGGATGGTTTCAGGATGAAACTGGTCCACTTCAGATCATCAGGCATAAGGAGCACACAACCTAGATCCCTTGCATGTGCAGTTCATGATAGGGTTCGCGCTCCTGTGAGAATCTAATGCTACTGCTGATCTGACAGGAGGTGGAGCACAGGTGGTAATGCTCACTGGCCTGCCACTCACCTCCTGCTGTGCAGCCTCATTCCTAACAGGCCACAGATCTGTGCCGGTCCGTGGCCCAGGGGTTGGGGACCCCGGCCTATAACCTCCCTCAAATCCATAGTTAAAACAGACGAGCCGGTTATTCAGAAGACCAGAGAGGAAACACGCCATGATGTGTATTCTCTGTAAAAAGTTCTCCCTGCTGTCTTGCCACATCCAGCCCATTGCAAAATCCTGTCAATCCTGAGCCCTTATCTCAGTGCCATTTCCTCCTTTGTCACTGTGACTGCCCTGGTTCAGCTTGCCTGCCACCCCCCACAGTCTTGTTCCTCCCCATTTCATTCTACAGTGACTCTTCCTGGATCTGTGGATCAAGGCTCTGCTTCACTCATGCACCTCCCATGGCTCCCCATTGTCTGCCATCCTCCTCATGCCAACATTAAAGTCTCTCATCATCTGACCCCAGCTGACCATCCTGCATCAGGGTTCTTGGTTGCCAACAACAGAAAGTGACCATGGCTAACTTAAGCCAGAAATAATCTACTAGGAGGACATTGGGGAGCTCATAGAATCAGTAGGAAGGCCAGGGAGGCTGACCAGCAAAGGGCAGAGATTAAAGTCATGCATGTCCAGACACTGTCCAGCCAGAATACCACCGCTGGTGCCTCCACCACTGGCCACTCTCCACGATTCAGCAGCCCCACAGCCTCCATGAATAATATATAAATGTCCCCACACTCTCACATCAGTCTCCTCACCCCACCATCCCACGTGGGAGTGGCCAACCAACCAAGCATGGCCTCTTTCTGCAGCCCCATCACTGTGGTCCAGGTAGAGGGGAGTCTGGCTCTCTTTGCTTCCACAGGGAGAGACAGAGAAAGTGTACCCAATTTCCTTGACTCATGCTTGTTTTAATATTCTGCTGACACCATCGTGAAATTCATGATTTCACTGTGAAACATGCAAGAGTCCTGCATGTTTATAGTGCAGTGGGCCCTGCAAATTATGTAGCCAGCCCTGGGTGGACAGCTTCTGATACACTCACTCATACCTCCAAGTGGGGTTTCAGCATCTTGCCACTCCTTTCATGAAGAGAAGGCAGGGAAAAGGCAGGGCTTTACCCACCTGGCTTCAGACTCCAGTATGCAAAGGAATTTGGAATGGGTTGACTTCTAGTCACCACAAAATCATAGCACATGGGTGACCACCCAAGACTAGGGCTGGACCTAAATGCAAGGCTCTTCAAGACAGAGCAATGTAAATTGCCTCCACTCACTAGGATCAAATTCATGACCCCACCAGCATCTCTCCTGGCTTCCTTAACAGCCTGTTCTAAGTCAATGAATTATGTCACCCAAGATTTGTGTTGAAATCCTGACAACAACAATACATCAGCCTATGTAGAGGAATGTTGCATTTGATAATGAGTTTTTTATAGACATGTGTTTTTACTGAGGTATAATTTACATGCAATAAAATGCATAGATTTTACATGTACAATTTGATGAATTTTGACATATGTACACACTCATGTAACCACCACCCCAGTGAAGACATGGAATATTCTAATACCCCCGAAAGTTTCTTCTTGTGCCTTTGAAAGTCACACCTTACCCCTACTGCTGCTCTCAGAAACCACTGTCTGATTTCTATCACTATAGGTTAATTATGTCTTTTCCAGTACTGCATAAAATGAAAGCATTCAGTATATTTGTGTCTAGCTTTTTTCATTCATCAAAACTTCTATGAGATTCATACATGTTACATATATCAGTATACATCAGTTTATTCCTTTTTGTTTCTGAGTAATATTCCATTGCATGGATGTATCACAATTTGTTAATGCATCCTCTGGTTAATGGCAATTTGTGTTGTTCTCAGTTTTAGCTATCATGAATACATCTGTACAAGTCTTTTTGTAAATATATGTTTCTTTTCTCTTGGGTAAATAATACCTAGCTGTACAATTGCTGAGTCATGGGTGTATTTGTAAGGGTTCTCCAGAATATAGATGTACAAGAGGAGATGGCTCATGCAGTTATGGAGGCTGAGATGTGCCATGATATGCCTCTGCAAACTGGAGAACCAGAAAAGCGAATGGTGTAACTCCCAGTCCAAGACTGAATTCCTGGAAAGGGGGAGTGGGTGGGGAGAGGTGCCCATAGGTATGAGTCCCAGATTTCAAAGGCTTAGAACCAGGAGCTTCAATACTTGAGGGTCACTGGATGTCCCTACTCAAGGAGAAAGAGAGAATTCACTCTTCCCCCATCTTTTTGTTCCATCCAGGCCCTCAGCCAACTACATGGTGCTCACCCACAATGAGGAGGGTGATATTCTTTACCCAGTCCACTGACTCAAATGCTAATCTCTTCCAGAAACACCCTCACAGATGCACCCAGAAATAGTTTTATCAGCTATCTGGGCATCCCTGATCCCAGTCAAGTTGCCACAAAATATTAACCATCACAGTGAGGTTGGTGAATATTTCTAACAAAATGCTCAACTGTTTCCAAAAATGGTCGTACCATTTTACTCTCATGCCAGCAAAGTATTCAGTTGCTGCACATCCTCTGCAACACTTGTTGTTGTTGGGTACATTAATTTTAACTATTCCAGTGGGTTTTAATTTGCATTTCTCTGATTAGCGATGATGTTGCACACTTTTTCATATGCTTCATGGCCATTCATATATCTTCCTTTGTGAAGTATCTGTTAGGACTTTTGCCCATTTTTTAATAAGATTGTTGGCCTTATTATTGAGTTCTTGTTGTTCTTTATAGACTCTAAATATGGATTATTTGTCAGATATATGTAAATAAATATTCCTTCCCCACCTGTAGCTTGCCTTTTCATTTTCTCAGGAATGTCATTTGGAGAGCAGAATCTTTGATTTTGATGTAGTCCAACGTGTCCATATTTTTTTTTATTTTATAGTTAGCACATTTTTGTCTTGTCTAAGTAGTCTTTACCTATCCCAAAGTTGTGAAGATATTTTTTTCCCATGCTCCCTTCTAGAAGCATTATCATTTTAGCTTTTACATTCCACCTTCATTTTTGATCCATCTTCAAATGATCCATCTTCATTTTTGTGTGTGGTGTGAGGTAGGGGGTCAAGGTTTATTTTTTCCCCTATACATATCCAATTGTTCCAGCATCTTTCACTGAAAAGGCTATCACTGGTTATCTTGGTACTTTTACAAATCAATTAACAAGATAAGTATGAGTCTGTTTCTGGACCTTCTGTTCTGTTTGATGGATCAGTTTGTGGATCCATACACCAATGTTACATTGTTTTGATTCCTCTGACTTTACTTACTGATGACTTTTGAGTCCAGGTCTCTCTCCCACCTTTTGCTCTTCTTCTCTCCTTCTCACTAGCTCATCATTCCCCAGGGCTGCGGGGTAAGGGATCTGGGCTTTAGCCTTAGCTCTGCTGCTAAGTCACTGCAGTTACCACTTTCGCTTTCTTGGCCTCCTTTCCCTATCCATAAAATGGAGATAAGTTGAAACAAGATCCCTTCCCCCTAAAAAGACTTGATTTTTAGGGTGATTTCCATGTTTCTAGGAGGGAAAACAAGAGTAGAGGACAGCTCTCTGGAAAATGCTTTCCTGACATTCTAGAGCCCAAAATCAAAGCCAAATGCAGGAGGGAAAAGCAGTAACCTGACCCCAGCCTGGGAAAATAACTTTTTTTTTCTTGCTTATTCTTTATCATGCTCACTTTTGAAGACAGACCACTGCACATTAAGTCCAGCCCAGTCCATACACTGTCCAGGAAGCACAGAGTGTTAGCTCTTTCTCACTGTGCCTCCATCTGCCCTGTCATTCTGTCGGCTCTGACTCTCCCCAACATCTCCCCACCTGCTCCACAGTGGCCTAGTGGTTAAGTTCCTGAGTCAGCTTGCCTGTGTTCAAATCTCAGCTTAGCTGTTCAACAAAAGAGTGGGTTTGGGCAAGGTGCTTTACGCCTTTGGGCTTTGGTTTCTTTAGTGCAATAAAGGAAATAAGAACAGTACCCACTTCATGGGTTGTTGTGAGACATCATTAAGACAATGCATATAAAATGTTTAGCATAATATCAGCCATTATTGTAAATGTTCAAAAAATATTAGCCACTATGGTGGTTTTTTTTGACACTGCTCCTTTCAAAAGATATAGCCTAATTCCTCTTCCCTCAAATGTGGGACAGACTTAGTGCCTCACTTCTAACAAATGGAGTGTGCAGGAAGTGTTGGTGTGTGACCCCTGACACCAGGTCATAAGGGACATTGCCACAGGAGCCTGTGGAGAGACCTATGTGGGAAGGAACTAAGGCCTCCTGCCAATGACTGTCGCCAATTTGCGAGCTGTGTGAACAATCCATCTTGTAAGAGGATGCCCCAGTCCAAGCTGAACCTTGTGAGACAGCAGCCCTGGCTGACATCCTCACTACAACCTCATGAGACACCCTGAGCCAGACCACACAGCTCAGCCACGCCTGAGCTCTGAATTCCCAACCCACAGAAACTCTATGAGATAATAAATGTTCACTGCTGTTTTAAACTGCTACATTTTGGGGTAATTTTTTATGCAGACCCAGATAAATAATTCAGCCACCATTAGTAGTGGTAGTAGTGGTAACTGAATCCTATTATCCTTCAACCCCCAGTTCATGTTCTACTGCCTCCAAAAAGCCTTTGTCAAGGAAAGAGAAGGTGGTGAGGAAATATCCAATTCCCCCGGTTTCTAAAGTAACCGCACCCCATGTTTTAGCTGGGCCACCTGGGTTAGAGATTGTATTTTCCAGCCTCCCTTGCTTGTCTTCCTCTTTCATAGATACCCACATGTGCACACATAGCTTTGTTCCATCACCCTACTGTGTCCTTTAAGAAACATCTGCAATGAGCCCAAGATATTCTGGATGCTAACAGAAAGCTGATTTAAGAAACAGTCAGAAGATTTGGATCTAAATGGCTTGAGGGGAGTGGGGGAGAGGTGGGTGTGAGGACCCTGGGATTAGACTAGGGTTCAAATCTCAGCTCCTCAATCAAGCTGTGGGGACAAGAGCTAGCCTGTCCTGACCTCAATCCTTCACTTTAAAAGGAAGAAAATGGGGTTGCTGTGAAGAGGTAATGGGCTAGAAGAGGCCCTATGATAGAAGTAGTATGTGCGACTTCTAGAATGTGTCCTTAACAGGAAAAGGTATAACTTTCTCCTTTCTACCAATTGCAATGCACAGATGCTGGGGCTGCCACCTTGGATTATAACATAATCTTGGAAATGGAGACCATGAACACAGAACAGAAACCAGAGGGAGCTGGAGTTTCTAACTCCACAGAGCACTAGTCCTGCACCACATACCTGCAGTCTTTCACATGAGAGACAAATACATTTCTGTCTATCTTGCTTAAGCCACTGATATTTTGGGGTTTGTTACTCACAGCAAAGCCTGATCATAACTGATAAAGGGAAGGATGGGAAAGAAACTGTTTATTAAGTTTATTAAGCTTGTGTGTACCAAATGATGTCACATTCATTATTTCACTTAAATTCATATTACAACCCCAAGAGGCAGACATGACTATAGATGAAATAGAAATAGATGTGAAAACTAACACTCAGAGGCCGGGCATGGTGGCTCATGCCTGTAATCCCAGCACTTTGAGAGGGAGAGCGAGGCGGGTGGATCACTTGAGGTCAGGAGCCTGTCCAACATGGTGAAACCCCATCTCTACTAAAAATACAAAAATTAGCCAGGCATGGTGGTGCATGCCTATAATCCCAGCTACTTGGGAGGCTGAGGCATGAGAATTGCTTGAACCCAGAAGGTGGAGGTTGCAGTGAGCCAAGATTGCACCACTGTACTCCAGGCTGGGAAGACAGAGAAAGACCCTGTCTCAAATTAAAAACAAAACAAAATGCTCAGAGAGGTTGAGGTTCAGTGATTTATTCATGGTCTCACAGGTAACAAGAAATAGAGTTGGAATTCAAAACTAAAATTGAATAGATCAAAATACAAGCTCATTCTATGAGCCCCCTCTCATGTACTCAAGACCCTGGGCTAAGCCTTTTTTCATCTGTCACAGCCAGGCTGCTCCCTCACCACCCAAACTCCTCCACCCCACTTAGCATTTAACCTGATTGTCAATTGTTCTGCACCTTGTTTCCTCAAGGACCCAGAATGTCAGCTCCTTGAGGCCAGGACCCATTTCAGGAGGCTTAGTTTCCCAGGCTTTAGCCACTAAGCATTTAATAAACACTTGTTGAATGATTGGTAGACTTGAACACTTGTGCTAAAGACCAGAAAAGATGAGAAGAGGCCGGGCACAGTGTCTCACTCCTGTAATCTCAGCACTTTGGTAGGCCGAAGCAGGCAGATCACCTGAGGTCAAGAGTTTGAGACTAGGCTGGCCAACATAATGAAACTCTGTCTCTACTAAAAATACAAATATTACCCTGGTGTGGTGACGTGCGCCTAATCGGGAGGTTGAGGTGGGAGGATAGCTTGAGCCCAGGAGGCAGAGGCTGCAGTGAACCGAGCACTGCACTCCAGCCTGGGTGACAGAGCAAGCCCCCATCTCAAAAAAAAAAAAAAAAATAGAGAAGAAGGCTGGGGGCTGGGGCTGGGGCAAGCCTGTAACATACCTGCCCCAGGCACCCTGACAAAGCTTTCATCTCACTGGTCATGATGCTTTCTCTTTTTAATATATATTTTATTACATCAAGAAACAAAAGAGAAACACACAATTTATGTTGGCCTTTTATCAGCCAACATAAATGAGTACAGATTCCTAACTTCATTTCAGAGGTCTCCATGGCAATCAATATTGCCTGCTGACCAATTAAATCTAACAAGATGCCTTGGAGCCAGAGCAGGTCAGGCAAGGGTGAAAAACCAGGAGTCTGAGGACAGAGTTCTTTCAAAAGCGGTGGAAAGGAGACATACCCTGCCTGGGTCTCCACGTTTTAAGTATAAATAGGAGGACTGCAATGGTGCCCAGGCTCCTACTGGAGGCTGAAACTGACACGTCTCAGCCAGAGACCAAGATCACCACGGCAATCAGGGGCATCCGTCTGGCATTCCAGGATGGCTTCTAGGTCACATGGGGCTTAGCAACCGGGGTTTGTGCAGGGAAAAGCAAGATCTATGACTAACATTGACCATCTCGAGTTCAGGCTAGGACCAACAGCCTCCACACTCTGCCCATTCAGTTGAACTATGGTGGTTGGGATAGGATTCCTCTGTGACTCAATTTCCTCATGGTAAAATCACTATCAAACAAAAAAAACCAGGTATAATATTATTCAAAAAGCACATATTTGGTGCTGTGTGCTAGACCACATAACTAGCCTTGAGAAAATTGCTTCACATCGCCATGCCTGAGTTTCTTTCACTGTGAAATGGGGATGATAACGCCCACTTGCAGGAGTATTTCAAGGAGCAAAGAGATTATGGGCATAAACGCAGCTTCTGGCCGGGCTCAGTGGCTCATGCCTGTAATCCCAGCACTTCAGGAGGCCAAGGCGAGTGGATCACCTGAGGTCAGGAGTTCAAGACCAGCCTGACCAACGTGGTGAAACCCCGTCTCTACTAAAAATACAAAAATTAGCTGGGCATGGTGGTGGGCGCCTGTAATCCCAGCTACTTGGGAGGCTGAGGCAGGAGAATCACTTGAATCCGAGAGGCAGAGGTTGCACTGAGCTGAGATTGTGCCACTGCACTCCAGCCTGGGCAACAAGAGTGAAACTCCGTCTCCAAAAAAATAATAATAACAATAATAATAATAAAAGCAGCTTCATTCTCTGGGCTTTTGGCCTTGCCAGTTCTCACCATAAGCTCCCATTTTCTGCAGAAAGTTTCAGGGCCCTGTGTCCTTTATCACCAAAAAGACTGAATAATTAAGCACTGTACAAATCCAACAGCTCGTCTCTCGCTGTAGAAAGCAGATCTTCCATTTAGTTGTAACATTTACCACCACACAAACTTCAAGTCTGGGAGGTCAGGCAGGGCATTTCAGGAGCTAGTAGAGGGCCAGGAGCATGTTTCAAGGAGCCTGCCACATCACAGGAGCTCATGTCCTGGGCACTGGGGAGGCCCTCACTCTGCAGCACCAGGTTCCAAGCATGCATCCAGCTGCCCTCCACGACCTGCCATCTGTACCCTGTGTTTTTTAGGAGATGATGACACCAACTGCACCAGGCATTCCTGAGGGATACCCAGTTTTACACAGTGGCGGGTGATGTTTTCTACATTCTTTCCATTTTCCTTCCAATGATACTCAACAGCTCACTGGCCTTTGGGGCCCACCAGCACATTGGCAGTGTACACAGCACCCTGTGATGAACAAGGCATGTGGTCATCTGTGACCTCATCCAAACCTCACCAAACACTCTGTGCAGGGACAATGAAACAGATTGTTCAGAGGTATGAAATTAAGGCCCAGGAAAGATAAATGGCTTATCCAAAGCTGAACAGCTAGAAACCAACAGAATTGTCTTCTTCTTCCCCCCCACCCCCAAATGGCTTTTGAATTTATTTTCTTGATCAATGATGGTCCTGGCAAAAATTACTTAACCAATGCTGAGTCATCTGTAATGAAATAGTAATTTTAAAATTGTCTTCCTCTTTCACAGACACTCACACAAGCACACATAGCCTTGTCCCGTCACCCGGCTGTGTCCTCTAAGAAACATGTACAACGAGCCCAAGATGCTAACAGAACATTAATTTAAGAAACAGTCAGGAGATTTGGATCTAAATGGTTTGGAGGAGTGGGGAAAGGGAGTGGTGAGGACTAGGACCCTGGGGTTAGACTGGGGTTCAAATCTCAGCTCCTCAATCAAGCTGTGGGGACAAGAGCTTAGCCTGCCATGACTTCAATCCTTCGTCTATAAAAGGGAGATACTGGGGTTGCTGTGAAAATTAATTGAAACCACTTGTTAATGGCATACAGCAAGTGCCCGATAGATGTTATTCCTCTCCTCCACCCCCATTCCACACTGAAACAACTTGCCTCTGATCTATGCCATCTCATTAAGTCCCAGGATCCAACTCAAGAGCACCTTCCTTCCCTGACCATCCCAGTCCATCTTGATCCCTTCCTGTCTAGAATTTCTACAGCATTCCTGGTCTTCAACACATGATTTAGGGGCTGTTTATTTGCCAAGTGTGTTTTGGACTAACTAAACTTGAGGGGTGATGTCTTTTCCTAGATATTTGCTCAGTCAATGGCATGAGGCTGAGCATCGCAGGTGCCTGATAAACACAAGAGTCATCCTTCCCTCTTTCTTGTCCTTACTGCATTTTTTGAGTTTCCTGGAGTATGTCACTATTGATCTGATATTGAATCAAATCAAACCTAGAAGAGCTTAAAGGCAACCACAACCCTAAAGATTTTGTGTGTGTGTGTACATTTTCTAGCTTGTGGCAGAGAATGCCAGCTGTCCACCAAAATCCTTTTCGTTCCTCTAGAGTAATAATATTGTAGTTGGCACACAGCTACCTAGCTGTGGACTACATTTCCCAGACACTTTTGTACTTGAGTGTGACCACGTTCTTGCCAGTGGAAAGTGAGAGAATTGCAAGCCCAACACCCTTTCTACATCACCCCAAAGGCTACCCATTTTTAATTACTTTAATCCCTTCACGGGGGCTGATGTGGGAGAATTGCTTGAGCCCTGGAGGACAAGGCTGCAGTGAGCTGTGATCACACCACTGCACTCCAGCCTGAGTAATAGAGTCTCAAAAAAAAAAAAAAATCCTTCCACATAACCACTTTATAAAGAAAAACTCACATATAAAACCCAAATGAGCCTATAAAATAGGAAGCTACATGATATGAAGCAAGCCACTTTGCGTTTTCTGGGCCTTAGTTTGTCCACATGGAAGTGAGACTCTTCCAACTCTAACATCGAATGAGTCTAAGCTGGACTTTCATTCTTTACCTCTCTCCTCTCACCTGCCTCCTACTAGCTGCTAGGCAGGCTGGGAAACAGCAGCCCACCTGAATTCCCTTCTAATACATCCAAGTCTCGGTTCTTCTTGACTTACAAAGAGCTTCCTGCCTCCCTTCATCATGTTTGCAATACAGTTCTGTTCTGTTAATTTCCTGGAAAAAAAATTTTTTTTCCTCAGAGATTCTGCTGCAGACCTACCTCCCCCTAGTATAAAAAACCCATAGGCCCATCCCAGGTGGCCTCCATCTCCATCAGCTGCCACGGTGGCTGAAGCCACCACACCCGGCCCACACAGCGCCGCTGGCCTACCTTCAGCTGAGAACAAGCCAGCATGGGAAGCACGGAGAAGCTGCCCTTACAGGGGGTGCCTTGGTTGAGTGCAGGGCGCTTTCATCATAGCACCCAGCGTGGAGGTGCAGCTACCATGCATATGTCAGTACAGCCACATCCAGCATTAAAATCTTAAAATGCTTCCACACCAGGTAGTAAATAGCCACTGCCCCTAAGGGTCCCCTCCAAATCCCCCCAGAACCCCAATCACCTTTCCCAGTAGACGGACTTGCAGGGGGCAGCAGCAGCTCCAGCACATTCACTTTATGCCTAAGTCTGTGTTCATAACTATGTATTTTTTTCTTTTGTTCTTTTCCTTTTTTTTTCTTTTTTACATTTGCCAGTTTATTATAGAGGATATTACAAAGGATACAGGATGAAGAGACACATAGGCTGGATGCGGTGGCTCACGCCTGCAATCCCAACACTTTGGGAGGACAAGGTGGGCAGATTATGAGGTCGGGAGTTCAAGACCAGCCTGGGCAACATGGTTAAATGCCATCTCTACTAAAAATACAAGTTACAGGCGCTCACCTGTAATCCCAGCTACTCAGGAGGTTGAGCAGGAGAATCGCTTGAACTTCGGAGGTGGAGGTTGCAGTGAGCCAAGATGGCGCCATTGTACTCCAGCCTGAGTGACAGAGTCAGACTCTGTCTTAAAAAATAAAAAACAGGCCAGGCACAGCGGCTCACGCCTGTAACCCCAGCACTTTGGGAGGCTGAGGTGGGCGGATCACGAGGTCAGGTGTTCAAGACCAGCCTGGGCAACACGGTGAAACCCCATCTCTACTAAAATACAAAAAATTAGCCGGGCGTGGTGGCGGGCGCCTGTAGTCCCAGCTACTCAGGAAGCTGAGGCAGGAGAATTGCCTGAACCTGGGAGGCGGAGGTTGCAGTGAGCCGAGATCGTGCCACTGCATTCCAGCCTGGGTGCCAGAGCGAGACTCCATCTCCAAAAAAAAATAAAATAAAATAAAAAATAAAAAAGACACACATAGGGCAAGCTATGGGGACACAGAGCTGCCATGCCCTCCCTGGGGCACCACCTTCAGGAACCTCCATGTAGAATGCCACATGCTGTCTGGAAGCTCTCCAAACCCAGGTCTCGTGGGTTTTTATGGAAACTTCATGACATCTCCATTCCTTCCCACACGGCACAGGGCAGGACCCTTGAAGGGGAGAGTCTTATGACCCATAATAGGAGAGACAGGGGAAGATTAGAGTCCTGCCTTGGGGTTGCCGAAGGGAGGGCAGGAGAAGGTTGGAGGGATTCTGCTTCCTGAGTCCTGCTCCTGAGGCCTGATGCACCCAATGTTAAGCCTATAACAAGTGCTTTGGGAGTGGCAAGCCAGGAACCATGGACAAAAACCAATATACATACATATCACAACACCACAGGTCACCCCTTGGTTTTTGAACGTGGACCCTTTACATCAACAGAATATACATGATCATTAGTAATTAGCCTAGTCCATCATATTGTATAAATGTCTCCCAGGCTGAAGCCACTCAGGTATACAGGCTTCCTTTCAATCCTATCCAAGTTCCAAAAGCAGGAGTGGTCTCAGCAAACATATAGATAACTTCAGCCTTTCAGGCATCTGAGATCATTGAGACAGTGGCATCTCTTGCTCTGAGACTATTTGTTTATTTATTTATTTTTAGACAGGGCCTCACCCTGTTGCCCAGGCTTCAATACAGTGGCACGATCTCAGCTCACTGCAACCTCCACCTCCCAGAGTTCAAGCGATTCCCCTACCTCAGCCACCCGAGTAGCTGAGATTACAGGTGCACACCACCATGCCCAGCTAATTTTTGTATTTTCAGTAGAGATAGGGTTTTTCCATGTTGGCCAGGCTGGTCTAGAACTCCTGGCCTCAAGAGATCTGCCTGTCTCAGCCTCCCAAAGTGCTGGGATTACAGGCGTGAGCCACCGCGCCCAGCCTGTATTCTTTTTCTTAAAGAAAGTCCCTAAGCTGCCTGTGCCTGAAGCCCCACAAACCCTGGATGCCCCTGTCCTTTGGTAGGTTTTGGCCACGGGAATGTGGATAACAGGGGGGTTCATACACCCTGGGGGTGGAACATCCACCCACGCTCTTACCATCCACTCAGTGGGAATCTGCTTGTTACAGGTTGAATTGTGTCCTCCAAAAAGATATGTTGAAGACCTAAACCCCAGTACCGCAGAATGTGATCTTATTTGGAAGTAGGGCCTTCGTACATGCCATTAGTTAAGTTAAGGTCATGCTGGAGCAGAGTGGGTCCTTAATCCAATATGACTGGTGTCCTTGTAAAAGGAGACTTGAAAGACACAGACCCCTAGCAGAAGATGGCCATGTGAGGACAGAGGCTGAGATGGAAGTGCTGTGGCCTCAAGCCAAGGAGCAGTACAGATGACCAGCAAACCCCAGAAGCTACGAGAATGAATGCAACTGATTCTTCCCTAGATTCCTCCAGGACAGCATGGCCCTGCCCACACCTCCATCTCCGGCTTCCAGCCTTCAGAACTGTGAGAGAATACATTTCTGTTGTTTTAACCCATCCCAGCTAGTGGTACTTAGTTACAACAGCCCCAGGAAATTAATGCACTGCTATAGGAAGCTGCTACCTCGATGATATTTGCTGAGACCTCATCTCTCCAGCTCCCGGAGAAACAGTGCCAGCACCGATGACAAAGCAGGCAGAACAAAAGGAAGATGACAGGCAGAACTAGGGCAGTGGGTTTTGGGAAGCAACAGGGGCTCAACAAGCTGCTTAGGCCGCCAGCTCAGAGCATCGGATGCAAACGGTCAGACAGCGTGTTTGATTGCATCAGGAGAGGCAGGCCCTAAAAATAGCCCATTGTGCTCCAGTGAGCTCAGTGGGGCACTGAGCTCTCACTCCAGACCAGGCTCCACTCTGAAGGGTTCTGGGTCAAGCCCCCCAAAAACAAGCTGCTCCCCTTGGCAACGGGAGCCGCCTTTGTCCTAGAGGTTGAGTCATCTAAGCGATGAGAGCACAGTGACCTGGGCACCTGGAGCCCAGGTGGAATTCCATGACTCAGCTCATTCTGAGCCCAGGAGCCTGGGAAGCTTTCCGATGGAGCAGCAGGGCCATCAAGTCAGCATAGACGGGGCGCCATGTGACTGACCTTTCTGCTCACAGCGCTCCCCGCTGTCAGGCTAAAAGTAATTGAGGTCCGTGAACAAAGGAAGATGCCAGCTACATGAGACGGGAAAGGACTTTAGCAAGTAACACCCAGAGTGCAGGGGCAAGGAAGAGCTTCTCACCTCTCACCAGCAGGACTGGCCCTCAGCCCACCTGTCTTCATGGTGAAAATGAAAGAGATCAACTCAATTATCTCCAAGGCCTTTTCTGCCTCAATTTTCTCTAACTCCGGGGACCCCACACCCTGCCGGGGGCCTTGCACTCTCATGCTGCCTCCTGATTTCCCAGCCCTTCTTCACGCATGCGCTCCAGACCTCTCATCCCTGACTGGGTCCTTAGAACTTGCTATTGCCCCTGCCTATTCCACCCACCCCCCTGTCCCAGGCTCTGCTCTACTGAGCAGCAGCCAGAAATCTGGAAAACTAATCAGGTCATAATGAGGGTGCCGGTAACCCTCTCTTTAGGCTTTGCAATTAAAAAGGAGGAAGGCTGCTTGAGAACGGGGGCCATGGCATTTACTCAGCACCAGCTACAGGTTTGACACATTGCAGGGCTCAGGAAGTACTTGTTGAATGAATTAACAACGGTCTCAGTCACTGCAACGGGATGTGCAAGGTGGGATGGAAGGATCAGAGGACTTCTTAGGATACTTTGATACAAATTTTTAAACACAGGGTCTGCTCTGTCCCCAGACCTTGACGTGAGCGGTGCACCTGTTAATTCTGAGGCCTCACTCTCTGATATCCCAAGGGGTCCCATTGCCTCAACAGCAGGATGCTGACCCAGTGCCCAAAATGAACCCCAAACAAGCGATGAGACCTGCATGGTTGCACGCATTGCATATTTTCTCAACTGTCTGGGACTAAATATAAAACCGTAAAAAAATGAAAAGAGGTAGAGAAGGGCAGAAAGGACATATGAGGAGACTTACGGAAAGAAGGAATCAAAGGGGAGCCGGCCAGCAGCTTATGTTTGGCAATAAGCAGGATAATCACAAAGGAAATTAAAAGTGAGTTTCCTTGAAGGAGGAGAAGAAGGGAAAAAAAACTATAATTGGTTCCCTCTGCTCCAATGTCCCGGCACCTGGCCTCCATCTGCACCCAGAGAATTTGTCAGAGGTCAAGGGACTGATCCACCAAAACTCTTCCAGGCAGTCTGGCAATGCAAACGCGCACACACACACACACACATGCATATGCACACACATGTCCACATGCACACACATGCGTGCACACACACGCACACACACGTCCATACGCACACACACACCCATGCACACACACGCGCA
The DNA here is from genome assembly GCF_009828535.3 of Hylobates moloch. NCBI lineage: Eukaryota > Metazoa > Chordata > Mammalia > Primates > Hylobatidae > Hylobates > Hylobates moloch. Next base: position 59,175,572 of record NW_026652289.1, read on the forward strand.
CACACACGCACATGCACACACGCGTGCACACATACACACGGCCCATCCATGTGTGATTTAAAATATACAACGCTTCAATATGTATAGGCCAGAGCTGGGACCCAACCTCCCATCCTTCAGTCATACTGAACCTTCAGACGCATGGAAGGAAAATTCACAGGTGAGGTGTGGTGTGTAGTGATCAGTTGTGAAGTGTGAAGCAAATAATTCGCTACTGACGATAAGATGTCAAAGTCTGGGAGTGGCTTGTTGAATTGTAGAAATCCGAACGGATTCAAGGTTAGACCTGTAATTACATCATCTTAATCTCATGTGCTCCCCCCTCTTTCTCACAGGAAAGGCAGGGGTGGGGTTAGCAGGCAGGGCACAGAGAATTGCCCGTTACCCACAAGAGTAAGCAGCCCTCCTTGATGGCCTCAGCCTCAGGTTTGCAGTACAAACATGTCGATTGTCTCTGGTCTAGAATGTGGACTCCAGAAGGCAGAAAAAATGTAGAGACATTTCTCTGAGATGGGATCTGCCCCCAGCAACCAGCAACATTTATTCAAGCTGCACCTGGGGCCTCATGCTGATGGGGTCAGATGGTCCAAATGTGAGAGAGGGAAAGTCTGAGTCAGAGGAAGACAGAGAGACAGAAACAGAGATGCAGAGACAGAGTCACAGAGAGAGGCTGCCTGGGTTCACTTGGCTCTGGGCCTTGTGAAATCCCTGTGTGCTGTAACCCATCCCTTTATTTTTCCAATAAACTCCCCTTTTTTGCTGAAGCCAGTTTGAGTAGAATCCTGTTGCATATAGGTGAAAATGCCTTGGTCAAGGTCCATATCTCGGTTAACCATCTGCAGGGGAAAGGACAAGAGGGCTTGGGGTCCTCCTAGTAAGGCCATGAGGAGGTAGGGAGACGGCATGGGGGCAGCAGGGTTGCTGTGGTGGCCCTCCAACTATGCTCCGTGGAGCTGTAAGCATTTTCTGGAGAGGACTCCAGGGGTAAATCTGCTTTCTATTCCAGCTAGAGTTTGGTTTGAACAAAGGTGCTCATGGCTTTACTTCTTTTGAAATCCACCAGGCAACAGCACAAGGCATAGGCAGGAAGTAGAGATCGGATGGTTTCTAGTTATTCACACTCTCTCATTTATTCTACTATAAGAAACAGGGACATTCCAATTGCATATTATTTCAAGCTGAGTAAGGGGACCAGGATGAGACACCCAAACTAAAGGTCCATAAGAGGGCTGCTGTGTCACACAACTCCTGTGGTGCCATTTGGTGCTACAGTCTGTGTGGAAGGTGCCCCAGAGCTCCACAGTGCTGGGGTGCAGCCCAGGGGGCTGATTCTGCCTTGTCTCCTCACCAGGATGCCTGCTGAGGACCCTTCTGTAGCCCCTGCTCCAATGAGACTAGGCCCCCTTTCCCCTGGGGAATGGGATAGGGGAGAAGCAAATGCTGGCTCTTTCGTGTCCCACTGGAGGGAATATGCCATAGTAGACCCTTATAAGGGGAAGAAATTAGGAGACTTTGCATGTGGAATCCCGGGGTGCAACAGAAGACAGCATCATTGACATTGGAAATCATGCCTGTAATCCTAGCACTTTTGGAGGCCAAGGCCAGAGGGTCACTTGAGGCCAGGAGATCAAGATCAGCCTACGTACCATAACGAGACCCAGTCTCTACTAAAAATTAAAAAAAATTAGCCAGAGGCCGGGCGCGGTGGCTCACGCCTGTAATCCCAGCACTTTGGGAGGCCGAGGCGGGCGGATCACGAGGTCAGGAGATCGAGACCATCCTGGCTAACACGGTGAAACCCTGTCTCTACTAAAAATACAAAAATTAGCCGGGCGAGGTGGCAGGCGCCTGTAGTCCCAGCTACGTGGGAGGCTGAGGCAGGAGAATGGCGTGAACCCCGGGGGGCGAAGCCTGCAGTGAGCCGAGATCGCGCCACTGCACCCCAGCCTGGGTGAAAGAGCGAGACTCTGTCTCAAAAAAAAAAAAAAAAAAAAAAATTAGCCAGGCATGGTGGTACACACTTGTAGTCCCAGATGCTCGGGAGGCTGAGGCAGGAGGATTGTTTAAGCCCAGGAGTTTGCCTGGGCAACAGAGCAAGACTCTGTCTCAAAAAAAGAAGAAAGAAGGAAGGGAGGGAGGGAGGGAGGAAGGGAGGGAGGGAGGGAGGAAGGGAGGGAGGGAGAAAGAATGAAGGAAGGAAGGAAGGAAGGAAGGAAGGAAGGAAGGAAGGAAGGAAGAGAGAGAGAAAGAAAGAAAGAGGAAAATATAAATAAATATTTTCAACATTGATGAGAAAAATATTTCTTAAACAAGACATCTAAATACATTATTTAAAAATATTGAGAATTATGTTAAACTTAAGAACTTTTATTTATCAAAATACACTTTGAAAAATAAAAAATACAAGTTACAGACTGGAGAAATCTATTTGTGATACATAAAAATGCCAAAAGATTAGAATGAGCAACACAAAAAGAACTCACAACTTGTTAGGAAAAGCACAAACAATGCAAGAGAAAAAAATGGACAAAGACATTAAAAAGTAAGTTGCAGAAGAAAAAACATACAAAGCCAATAAACATATGAAAAGATGTTTAACATCCCTAGGAATCAGAGAAATTCAAGTCAAGGCCACTAAGAGATGCCATTCTACATGCATTTGGCAGGAGTTCAAGCAGTCACAGCCAAGTGTTGGTGAGGATGTGGATTCATGGTGTCCCTTTCACACTGCAGGTGGGAGTGTCAATTGGTACAACCACTTTGTAAAACCATGTGACTTTATCTCCTAAAGCTGAACATTTAGATACCTAAAACTCAACAATGAACACATGTTCAGCAGTAGACATTACCAGAATAATCACAGCAGCACAGTTCACAATAGCGAAACCCTGGAAACACCAATTATTGTTCATCAGCAGGAGAATAAATAAACTGTGGTGTGTTCTCACTATGTACGACAGTCAAAACACATTGATTGGAGTTTCTGTTTGAGAAGATGAAATAAGTTCTGAAATGGATGGTGGTGATGGTAGCACAAGAATGTGAATGTACTTAATGCCACATAAGTATACACTTAAAAATGGTCAGAATGGCAAATTTTATGTTATGCATATTTTACTACAATAAAAAGTTAATTATAGTAAACTTGACAATATGGATATATCTTTGATAATATTAAGAAAAAAGAAATTTCCAAAGATGACATACAGCATATCTTTTTAATAAAGTTTAAAAAACTAAAATTTAAAAAATGCTTTTTGTGGCTGGATCCAGTGGCTCACACTTGTAATCCATCCCAGCACGTTGGGAGGCCGAGGCAGGTGGATCACCTAAGGTCAGGGGTTTGAGACCAGCCTGACCAATATGGTGAAACCCCATCTCTACTAAAAATACAAAATTACCTGGGTGTGGTGGTGCATGCCTTTAATCCCAGCTACTCGGGAGGCTGAGACAGGAGAATTGCTTGAACCTGGGAGGCAGAGGTTGCAGTGAGCTGAGATTGCACCACTGCACTCCAGCCTGGGTGACAGAACAACTCTGCTTCAAAAAAAAAAAAAAAAGCTTTTTGAGAAAATATATCATAGGATTCAGGATGATAGTTACGCAGATTGAGAAAGTCATCTTATAGTTTAATATATGCTGTTATGAAGGGACTGGCTTTTGTTAGATGCCAGCTTCACAGGTATTTATCACATTAAAAGAAGGAATATGAAAGGGAACAAAAATGGATAGAAGAAAGAAGGGAAGGGAGGAGAGAGAAGGGGGTCCGTTTATAGGTCAAATATGAGATTATGCCATGAAGTAAGGATTTTGATTAACTGCACTTTGGTCACCTGGGACTCTTTTTAAAAAATGCTAAACTGGACTATTGTTTACCAATACATACACAAGTGAGACATGTTTCTAAAAAGTAAAGTACGGCTAACACAACAGACAGGACAGTGGCTGCACTGGGGTGAGAAGGGCGATGCATTTGAGGCTTCCAACATCCTGGCTCTCAATTTCTTAAACTCAGCCGTGGACACATGCTTGTTCATTTTATTATTATTTGTAATGCACACACATACTTTTCATGCCCTCTTTTGTATGTATGATTTATTTGGCAGAGAGTAAAAAAGAAGAAAGAAAATTTAATTAATTAGAATACAAAGAAACAAAAGAGAATTTTTAATGTTCTCTGAAAACACTAACAATAAAAGCCCTGGCAAGTTTGATCAAAAAAGAAATAGAAAGGGCCCATATAGCTGGGCGCAGTGGGTTACGCCTGTAATCCCAGCATTTTGGGAGGCCAAGGCGGGCAGATCATGAGGTCAGGAGTTCGAGACCAGCCTGGCCAACATAGCGAAGCCCTGTCTCTATTAAAAATACAAACATTAGCCAGGCATGGTGGCGCATGCCTGTAATTCCAGCTACTTGGGAGGCTGAGGCAGGAGAATCGCTTGAACCCAGGAGGCGGAGGTTGTGGTGCGCCGAGATCACGCCACTGCACTCCAGCCTGGGCAACAGAGTGAGACTCCGTCTCAAAAAAAAAAAAAGAAAAAGAAAAAAAGAAAAGGCACATCTATTCAGAATGATAAAAACAATGTAACTGCAGATATGGTAGAACTCCCACGAGAATACTATGCACAACTGTATGCCAATAAATTAGAAAACAGACAAAATAAGTAATGGTCTAGAAAAATGTGTAACAGGATACTAAAATGGGACTATCTCCATCTCAGCTTTAGCTGAGACTCTAGAGACCAAGAAAAAGCTACCAAAAGTTTCCCATTCCTAAACAAGATGCCAGACCGCCTTGCCTCCACGGGACAAGCTAAGGCTTTGAAAACTAGTTCTGCCAGCACTGACCATCCCCAGGCCCAGCTGCTGAAAGGACACAAATTGGAGAGGCCTGGAAGAAGGAAAGGTACCTTTGAAGATGGGAGTGTAGGCAGGTGCTCAAACCAAGTGAGAGGGGCTTGAAGAGGCCCACTTAGGGAGCTTGATGACTCCTCAGAATTGGGAAGTCTTTATGGCATACCTGAAAAATCTAAAGGTAAATCACAGTGATGGGACCTGCCTCATCGTAGAGTGGACAGGAGGGAGAAAGTGCTGTCTTACTGACAGTGGAAAAGGACAAATGAGCTTATCAAAGGGCAAGAGGGAAGAGGATTAGGAGTCTGCCCTCTGAGGAATGGGAGCAAACAGACAGGGTCTGGCAGAGAAGGCCAGATGACTAGCTGGAGTCATGACATCCCCATGCCAGAGGCGTTGCACCTGGGAGCTCCCCATGGGGTGGGCAGGACTCGAGAAATCCCTGAAATGCCAAGCAGAGAAAGCCAGGGCTAGATATCCATTGAGTTTAGAGAGCACCAGCCCCCTTAGAAATGCACCTGTCTTTTAAAACGGTGCCCTTTCCCTTACAACTCCCCTCTCTGAGACAGAGGCCTACAGATTGAACATGGTAATATATTTATGATTCTATTTATCTATCTATCATCTATCTAGCTATCTACCTCTCTATCACGTATCTAGCTATCTATCTACCTATCACCTATCTAGCTATCTACCTATCACCTGTCTAGCTATCTGTCTACCTATTATCTATCTGTCTATCCAAGTAACACCTCAGAAAAGCAAGGAGAGTTTAACTTCAGAAAAATGACTAACAATTTATCAAATTAACAAATAAAAAATCTATACAAATATTTTGATAAAATTTACATCTATATTTTAATTCAAAGCTTCATGTTAAAAACAAAACCAAAAAAAGAAAAAAGAGAATTCTCACAGAGAATTTGGGAAAGCGGGACCTTCCTTAACCTGATTAAGGACATCCTTGAAAAATATGCAGAAAATATTGTACTCAGTGGTAAAACATTAGACATATTTTCTTTAAAATGAGAAATCATGTTTTCTAGAATTAAATCTAACAAAAAACTCTCAAGAGCTTTATAGCAAGAAAAATGTAAAACTATATTGAAGGGTATTGAAGAAGACTTAAATAATAGAGTGGTATACCATGCCTACAGATGGAAAGACTCCATATCTTAAAAACAGTAATTTCCGCCAAATTATGGCTACAAATTTAATGTAATTCCCACTTAAATCCCAAAGGATTTTTTTCACAGGACTTGATTAAATGATCTTAAAATTAATGTGGAAATAAAGAGGGCTAAGAACAGCCAAGGCAACTTTGAAATAAAAGAACCAAAATTGAGAGACTTATCTTGCCAGATAAAACAAATTATTATAAAGCTATTGCAATTAAAACAGTGTGATGTTGCTCTAAGAATAGACAAATACACCATGGAATAAAACATAGAGCCCAGAAATAAACCCATAAACATAGGCAATATATAACAGATGTGGAATTACAAATCAGTATAATGAATTTTTCTGTAAGTAATGAATGAAGAAATGAATTATTCTATAAATAGTAATGGGAAAACTGGCTAACCACTTAAGAAAAAGGTAAAATTAGGCCTTTTCATCGCATGGCACACACACACACAATGCAAGGAGATTAAAGATACAAATGTGAAAAATCAAAGCTTTTAAATTTTTAGAGAAAAAATAAATAGAAGAAATACAGAGGAATATTTCAGCATAGAAAAAACCATTTAATCAAAATACATTAACTACAAACTATAAAGGAAATTTTTGAAATTTTAGAATATATTAAAATTTAAAATTTCTGCCTAACAAAGACTTTTATAAATGAAATGGAAAAGTCACTGATTGAAAAAAGGTATTTTACCAACAAAGGATTAGTATTTAGAATATATAAAGAACTTCAACAAATCAGTAAGAAAAAAACAAACAATCCAACAGAGAATTGTGCAAAACATATGAACAGGCAATTTACAGAAGAAAATAGTGACATGTATTAAAATAGGCTTAATCTCACCAATAGTCAGGGAAACAAACTGAAACAATAGAAAGATTCCATTTCACACCAATCAGATTGGCAAAATCTTGCAAGTCTGATAACAAACTTGAAAGAAACAGGGAAAGGGAGTGCCTCTACTTGATGGGAAGGTGTATTGGTACAACCACTTTAAGGAGGAATTTGAGAATATCCTGTAGATTTAAAGATGTGCAAACCTCTCAACTTAGAAAAAACAATTATAAATAACCACCCTAAAGACAGTTTCTCACATGTGCACAGTACGAAGGTGTTCATCCAAGTCCTGTTTGTAACAGTGAGGAAGTGGAAATAACTATCACTAGGAGAATGAAAATCTAAAATGTGATTCATTCACCCAGTAGAATATTATGCAGCAGCTAAAATGAACCAGATGTATAATACTACTTCTCACATTTATCCACTACACTTTATAAATTCTACCTCCCTGATGTCGCTATTTCCTCCTTTCCATTCCCTCTATGCCAAGGCCCTGTCATAATTTTTGCTTAGATGATGCAACAGAGGCATAACTGGGCTCCTAGCTCCACATTGGCCCCTGGAAGTCACCCAGCAGCCAAAGGCATCTTTCCAAGGCATGCATCTGACAATGTCACTTGCCTACTTAGAACTCTCTCATGACTCTCTGAGACCTACAAGACAAAGCCCAAACGTCTCAGCAGAGCTTACAAAAGCCTCATCTTTCACCCAACAACCTTTCCAATCCAGCCTCACAGGACTGTCTGTGGTTCACCAGACATGCCAGCTGTTCAGCCTCCAGGCCTTGATTGTGTGACTTGCTCTCTTGGCCTGGAGTGAGCTTTTCTCTCCGCAGCCCCGTCCCACCCAGACTTATTCGCCTATCAAAGTGGATCAGCCTGGCAAGTGTCCACATTCATCTTTCACGGCTCAGCTCACAAATCTCTGTGAAGAAATTTGCACACACCCATACCCCACTCCCCACTCCCTTATTCTTTTGTTTTCTCCGGCAATCCTCCAGCCACATCTCGAGGCACAAGACCAGGTTTTCTTCGGTGTGGGAACCAAGGCAAGTCACTTCCTACTCAGAGCCAAAGTCCACCCCTGTGCAACAGCACAGACCATTCTTTCCAGCTCTTCACGTAAACTACCACACACTGGAGAGTTCTGGACATGGGTATGAGGCTGCTTCTCTCTCCCAGGTGCCACTGCCCCTTCCCAGCCTTGTCAAACTGCATCAGTTTCTGTGGCTGCTTCTTGACTTCCATCCTCTGCATCCCTCATCAAGTTCATGCTCTGGAACCAGCTCTAAAGACTCACCAGTTGAGCCTAAAGATTCATTGTGTGAGAGCATCAGGAAGAGTGAACCGCGCCCAGCTCTGGCCCCCAGAAGAAGTCAATTGCACGGATGCTCAAAGCCAAACTCCTGAGTTCTCTTTCACTCCCACACAGGCAGCCCAGAGGTCCAAAGAGGAGGAGGCAGAGAAGGCACCATTGCAGAGGAAAGGAGAGAACCAGGAGAGCAAGCGCAGGCAGCCGCCAGGGAGGAAAGAGTCTTGTTGAATGCTGCAGGATGTTCTCATATCGTAAGGCCAGATCTTTCAGACAATAAACCAGAAGTAGTATCATCACCCCTGAACCCTACCCAAATGGTTTTAGGGCTATATTCTTGTGTAACTCTTTTTTTTTTTAATTTGTATGATAACAAGTCCTTTCTGTGGAAGGCTGATCCTATTAAGTGGAAATCTTTTTGCCTGGTGAGCACCTTGACAGGTTCGAGTGTGTGCATTTGCAGGTTGGAGCAATGCCGAACTGCTCTGCAAAACAGAAGGAAATGTATTTGTACATCCAAGGGAGAGAAGGAGAGGGCATCCAAAAACAAAAGGAGGAAAGAAGGAAACCAGGAAGGTAGGGAAAGGTTAGGCGGTGTGGAGGGCAAAGAGCGGGGTCAACATTTCAAAACAAGGAAGGCTGCTGCATGATTCTAAATTACATGTGGGGCGATGCTCATTTTGGCTTGCTCCCAAAGGGAAGTCTGTCATGCTCCCAGGTCTTCATGTATGTGAGTCTCTTGGGGATGGAGCAGCAATGGACTTATTTCACTTCTGGGCCATGTGAAATGAAGAGAGAGAGAGGGTTACTGTATTTGCACCTCGAAAACATAGGGTCCCTCAGGGACTCATAGCAATCTTTGCAGGAGTGAAGGTGGCTTTGGAATGGGGATTCAAGCCATTCTGGTAGATCTTAAGTGCCCCTAGTTGACATCTGGCTCACGCTTGTTAAGTGCAGAGCATCTAATAAACTCAGAGAAAACTGTTGACCTATCTAAAGTGTATCAAAGCCCTCTAGCATATCATTTCCTGAAGAATAAATGAACAAGTACACACATCTACCATGTCTTGCATGGTGTTTAACACTCATTCCTTGCACTTGGCCACAGACCACAGGCACCCAGAGTTGGAAGAAGCCACAGAGAAGGCCCAGGTGAAAACCCATTTACAGATGAGGCAATGGAGGCTTAGAAAGGGAAAGCAACTTTCTCAAGACCACACAGCTAATGGGTACAGAGCTGAGGCTCAAAGCCACATTTTCTGCCCCCCTGGTTTCTGCTTTTTCCCCAGAGTACTGCGGTTGCTGTGAGTTAGGCTGAAGCCAATTTGGGTTTGAGGGCATTTCATTAAAATGTGTCCTGGGAGTCAGAATAGGAGACAACGAGGCCTTGTTTTCTAAGTGAATCTCCAAGGGTTACGAGTTCCAAGCAAACACATTCCTGAATCTTTGCCACCACATTTAAAACCAGACTAGGAAAGTTATAAATGGGCTTTTTCTCTCTACAGATAAGAGAATTACAGAATGTTAGGTCTTCAAGAGACAGACTAGTGGGGTGTTTCCCTGGCCAGATTCCCTCTAGCCAAAGAATCTGAATTCTCCACCATGCACCTTTAAAGTTACTGTAGAGAGATAACAGATGTGTGTCTATATTAGCTTCTCCAACAAACATTGTAAATATTTTTAAATCTTTTCTAGTTCTTTAATCAGAGAAAAACAACAATAGGCATTATACGAATTACATTCAATGTTTTGCAAAATATCTACTTATTTAACTAATCAAGATTCCACCTCTTCAAGAATGGTATAATGTGGATAACTAATGAAGCCAGGATCTGGGTACATAAGGCTTCATGGTCTTATTCTATTTTTTATATATATATAATATATATATTATATTCCACAAGAATTTTAAATATATGTATATATTTTAAAGAATTTTAAATATGTCTATATATATATAGACATATATTTAAAATTCCATAGTAAAAAGTTGAAACCATATGTATATTTTTAAGTCTGCTTCTCAAATTAATGTGTCAGAAATAAGGACTTCCATTATAAACATTTTGCCTATGGATTTTAAAAAATGCCAAATTGCCATCAACAAGTTCCAGTCTGTAGACCTATGCTTGTGTCAAAACTTTCATTTTAAAGATGTGAAAATTGAGATTCGGGATGGAGGAAGATGGCGGGGGGCACTGCACAACCACCATAAGTTGAGGTAGCAACGATGTCTCATTAATCTTTATCACCATCACTTTACACTTGCATGCACACACATATGCACGCAAAGCACTGAGAGGGTATTGATAAATCCCATTTGGATGGCTCACATTCTAGACTCCCTGCCTCCCCGACAGATGCAGATGCCCCATAGCACCACATCCCTCCTGCTAATCTGCACTTGCCCCATTCCTCTGGAACTCCTTAATACTCATCTGTCTCCCTGCTACTCTCTGAGCTCCCTGAAGGCAACAATGAGGCTGTCCTCTCCCTCGGTCCTGGGCTGGGAAGGACCCTGCCCCACACAGAGTGGGAGTTCAATAAATAAATATTCCATTGCATAAAAGTCAAGCCATGTAGCACTCTGGGCTTGGAGTAGGCAGTGGAGAGGAACACAGGAGAGGAGGCAAGTGGCTTAGAAAATGGAGCAAGAGCTTTCCTCCTCACCCTAGCTGCACTGCTTACTACCTGTCGGGCCTCATTCTCTTCAGCAACAAAATGGGAGTGATAAAGTTTAGTTTGCAGAGCTGGGGTGAAGAAGAGAGGACGAGTGTCCAGTGCCTGGTACCTAGTAGGTGCTAAATAAAAGGTTGTTGTGACTAAGATGATGATGCTGGGATGAAAATGACACCTGAAGCAGAACTTGAGGCAAAGGTGAGTGTTCCAAGCAGAGGCAGCAAAGGGCTAGCAGGATAACTTTAGCCAAAAATCTACAGTTCAAGGACTTTTAATAAAAGTGGGGGAGGAAAGAGAATTCACAGATATTTAGTACTTTTAATGTGCATGACCTTAATTAATCCTCATGTCAACCTGGGAGGTGGGTGGTTTTGTGCCCATGTCTACAAGAGAAAACATTAACACAAACAAGTTAAGTTGTTCACACAGGTTCTCAGGGGTGTTATAACTGCAGGAACTTCTGGCACCTCATGCAGGAAAGGTTTCTGGGCTCCCAGGTACTCTTCTTATTCTCTAAATCAAATCAAGTCCTGGAAGCTGCTCAAAGCTCACCCTCTTTGGAAGCCAGGCCCTTGTGCCTTTGTTTAACAATGAACATGATTTCATTCCAGGCTGGCCTAGTTCAAGTTGACCTGAGCAGGGATGTTGTTAGGGAGGTGGGTGACGGAGTGCAGAGCCTTCCTTTTCCCTCTCTGGTGCCCATCAGAAAACATGATGCAATGACTCTTCTCCATGCCTGTAACCCCAACTTCCCTGGCATTCAGCTCTGAGTACCCTCTTAGACCTCTGCCATCCCCTCAGGGACCATGAAGTCAGGAGCTTCAAGGGCCATGCCAGGGCAAGAGAAAGGGAGAACCTGGGTGCAAACTTGCCGGTGATGTGACACTTGGTTGAGTGACTTCACTTCCCTGAGCCTCTGTTTCCTGCAAAATGGGAATAGAGATGTTCACCTCACAGGTTGCTGCGAGAGTCTTCAAGATGACCGTGGATAGAAAATGTACAGTCCATAGCATGCACTCACCAAATGCCAGCTTCCTAGGCTGTCATCTGCAGCCCCCACGCTTCCTTCACTGTGACCTTGGCCATTTCTGTGCCTCACCACCATGCACCATGAGCTTAATATTTTTCTATAACTTGACTCACTTTAAAAACTCAAACTCACTTCCACAAGTAGAAAACTAGTAGTACTCGAAAGGCATTTATTCATGTGTTTAATCAATAATTATCCAGCACTCACCATGTACCAGGTACTATTCTGGGGGCCACGGGTATAGCAGTGAACCAATGACCCCTCACCCTCATAGAGCATGCTCTCCAGACAGACAGCAAATAGAATATGACATCAGTAGCTGTGCATGCTGTAAAAACGAAGACACCAAGGAACAGGGCTAAACTAGAGGGATTGAGGAGCAGGAACTCATGTAGTGAGGTCAGCAGAAGTGAATTTACCCCGAGGTAACAAAGCTAAGCTTTAGGGCCCCTTGCTCACTTGGGCTCCTTCTTGTTCCCATGATAAATGCTTCCTGACCAAATTTTGTATTCACAATTGTGTATTCTTTTTCTTAAAAACCACTCTCAAAAATCACATAAACATCAGGCTCCACAAAGCCTGGCTCTGCTCCCAGAGGTCAGGAAAGGCCTCTCTGAAAAGGTGACGTTTGAGCATGGACCTGAATAATTAGAAAGGAACCATTAAAATGAGCAAAGTAAGATTCTTGGCCCTGAGACAGGGAGCCAAGAGATTCTGAAAAGGTCCCAAGCTATCTGCTTTGTAGAGTTAAAAGGCTACATTTAAACTTATATCTCAGGTCAGATCTCAAATAAAGGTGACCCGAAAGTTTCTGCATCTCCCCAGAGTCCCCAACCATGCTAAGGCCTCAGCCAGGCCTGAGAAGCAGGCATGGGAGACAGCAGGAGAGCTTAAGAGGATAAGAAGCACTAGTAGGCCTGGGGTCACAGGGAATGGCTGTGGATAGAGACAGGAGGAGGAAGAAATCAGGACAGACAGTACCAAGTGCTGACGAGGATGTGGAGCAACTGGAATGCTCATATACTGCTAGTGGAAATGCAAAGTGGTATAGCCACTCTGGAAAACAGTTCAGCAATTTCTTATAAAATGAAATACATATTCAACCTATGGCTCAGTCATTGCTCTCCTTGGTTTTACCCTAGAGAAATGAAAACGTACTTTCACACAGAAATCTGTACATGGCAGTTTCTAGGAGCTTTACTCATAATAGCCAAAAACTGGAAAAAGCCAAAAATAGCTCAGGTGTCCAACAACAGGTGAATGGATGAACAAATTCTGGTCTATCCATACCATGGATTAGTCCTCAGCATGACAAAGGCACAAACAACTGATCTACCCAACAACACAGATGAGGCTCACAGACATCATGCCGAGTGCAAGAGCCAGACACAAAATAATCTATCTATATGGTTCCTCATCCAACACCAGCTATCCCAACCAAAAGCAGGTGGAGGGCAGGTACAAAGGGACATGAGAGAACTTTAATCAAAGAGAAGATTGAAATGTTCTATCCTTTGATTGTGGTATATTATGCCTTGGTTACAGATGCATACACTGAGGCCTAAGGTCACATAGCCAGTTACACAGTGACCTACCCTGCCTGGGCAACGTGGGAAGCCCAGGTCCTCTGATCTGGAAGCCCAATTCTTTCCCTTCCCTCTTCTCCATACATCCTCCTCCATGCAGAGGGGACATAAGCTGGGAGACCCTTCACTGAACCCCAATGGCCCAGAGCCTAGCACCAGGCTGGCAGAGCCAAAGAGAGAGAGAGCTAGAGGGAGCTCTGAGAACTTGTGAGCTTGTAATTGTGGGGCTGTGGCTAGGTGCCATTGTAAGGAAGCACTTCTTCCTGGGCAGGGCACACCCAGTGGTGGGAGGGAGTGGACTGGGAGGTAGCCCTGGCTTTACCCAGAAAGATCCTGTTTCCCCTGGCACTTTTTCCAGCGTGGTCTGCCAGAAGAGATTAAGATCTCAAAGAGCAACACGATGCCGCTGGAGAAGGAGATTAGTGGATTCTGGGGTGCTTGTCTCCCTGAGAAAGGCGGTTTGTTTGAGATCTGACTCCAATCCCAGGATGAAGCTATGCCAGGTCCCACTGGAGCTGATATAAAGAGAGAGAAGGCCCCTGAGGCAGGCAGGCCTCTGGCCTAACCTAACAGGATGGAGCTTCCAGAATCCTGAGGGAACCATGGAGGAGGCTCTGGGGTCCCATGGGAGCCGTAGCTCCAGCACTCCTGCTGACGGTGAACTCTGCTACAGACCAGACCCCTGTGTTGACTGAGAACACAGGTGGCGTTGGTCCTGCAGAGCTGGTCCAGAATGGAAAGAACCTGGCTGGTTTGCTCCAGAGTGCGACGGCCTGGACCCACAGGGGTTGGGGGAAGTTTGTCTCTCAAAAGGGAGGGGAAGGAATAGCCAGTTGACATGGAGGCTGGCAGAACTTTTTAAAGTAAAATGTAAAATGTGGAAGGTTTTTGATGTTATCGCTGTTTGGAGCACAATGAGACACCTCCTGGTGACCCAAGAATCTTCTGTCACTTTTCTACTACCTGCGGTGGCTTTAGAATGGGAAGATTAAGGAGAAAGTTTCAGGCCCTACGATTGGGTCTACTGCAGGGAAGAGATAAAGAAACAGCTGAAACTCACAGTGAGGCAGCAGTCTGAAGCCAATGTGGATGGGGACAGTTTGCAGGAATTTGCATCTTACAGGGCCTTCCGTTCCCTCGGGCATGAAATGAGGACTTCAGTCACGCTCTTTCAGATTTTCAGGGGCTGGGGCCACTGGCTGCCATCTGAGATACATGTTCACAGGGGATGGGAGCAGATGGAAAAGCAAACATGGTGTGTCTCCTACTCTCAAAGAGCATCCAGTGTAGTTCAGCAGGTGAGCCAGGCTCCCAGCAAGCTTAGGAGAGTAGAAAGGGGCACTGCGGAAGGAACAGAGAGAATGATGGAAGGAGATGGAGGGAGAGGGAGAGAAAAAAGAGTGGGGAGAGGAACCATATAACACTCTTGCTATCAGAATCGAAAGCAGATGGAAGGCAGGTAAAACAGGACACAGAGAACTTTCTGGGGAGATTGAAATCTTCTGTCTTTTGATTGTGATATATTATACCTCTCCCTTTGCACTGCGCACAGGGCAAGAAACACATTGCACGTGTTCTGGAATTTGGACTCCCACCAACTGCTAATCTGCTCCTAGTTTCATCTCCCCCAGCCACTTGTACCAATGCCCTCTTGACACCACTGCAGACCCCCTTGACCTTCTTTCTTATCCCTCTCAGCCCCGAAGCTACCAGCTCCAAGCAGCTTTGCTTGTTTTGTGAAGGTGCAAGCTGTCCCAGTCTCACCTCTGACTCCTCCCTGTCCTCTTTCATCTGCCCCAGGCTTTCCTGCCGAAGCGGCCCCGAACTCACCTGGTGCTCACCCAAATGCAATGTAGCATAAACACTTCATGGGTTACCCGGATCAAAGAGGGGATGAATAAATGGCACCCCTTCTTTCCCAGGCAGGCAGTTCTGGGACTCATTTTCAGGAGGCTTCTTATAAGGCCCCACCACATTGAGCAGAAGCAAGCCGTCATGCCTCCTTGGACCAGTTGCCCCCTTCCCAGCTTCCTAGGAATGTACTCAAAGAACTCATCCCACAAAAGCCTCTGATTTGGGCCCTGCTTGGGGGAAACCAGGCTAGGACACCCTCATCAGGATGCATCTGCAGTGCCCTCTGGGAAGAAGCACCTTGGGACTGTGGGGTTGGCTTTCTTGGAAGCCAGGACTGCCCTGAACTCTGAATCCCCAGCAGCAGGTGCACAGACAGGCTTTGCAGACCACTGGGCCCCACTTTCCAGCCTCTCTGCTTGGCTCCCACATCCTGACTTGACTGTGTTGAAAGGCCCAGTCTGGTCCCCGGATTGAGTTCTTTAAATAGCCAGTAGGTGTGTTTACCAAGAGTGTACTAACCTTCCACTAGCAGGGGCAACACAATACATTAGTTACTTGATGTTTGGAGGTTGCTTTGCTCAAGGCAAAGTGACTGATCCACCAAACCTGTCTGGTGGCCTATATTCCAATTTGCCAGCCTGAGATCCTGGTATAAAGCCCAGAGCTGCTGCCCATCTCGATGCTAGGTGCCTGGGTTCCCAACTCAGTTCTATCATGGGCACTGTATGACCCTGGAGAAATCTCCAGGCCTCTTTGTCCTTTCCCTGTGAACTGAAAAAGAATGAGACATTCTCCAAAGTCCTTCAAGCTGCAACAGGACTAGAGAATCATACTACCTCCTGTGCTCGGAGAAACAAAGCTCAGGTCTACCCTCAGAACTCCACCCCAGTTAACATTCTCCCTGCACAACCACTCCTTAACAGAACATACGTATCTTCACTCCAGGGCTTGTTGGCTGGTATTTACATGGGGAAAAATGTGTGCATATGTCTCCAAAATTCAATATAACTTTTTTTAAAGAAATAATGTACAGTAAGAGAATTAAGGTGCATTCTAAATACAATTAGTAGACTGTCTGAATTAAGTTACATTTTGAAAAACATGAAAGTGGTGGCTAGGTGTGGTGGCTTGTGCTTGTAATTCTAGCACTTTGGGAGGTCAAGGTGGGCAGATTACTTCGGGCCAGGAGTTTGGGACCAGCCTGGCCAGCATGGTGAAATTTTGTCTCTACCAAAAATACAAAAATAAGCTGGGCATGGTGGCACACACCTGTAATCCCAGCTACTCAGGAGGCTAAGGCATGAGAATCAGTTGAACCCGGGAGGCAGAGGTTGCAGCAAGCTGAGATTGAGCCACTGCAATCCAGCCTGGGTGACAGAGTGAGACTCCATCTCAAAAAAAAAAAAAAAAAAGAAAGAAAGAAAAAGAAAAACATGACAGTGACAATAAAGTGGGTGGTTGCCTCTTGGCTGTTGCTGGCACTAAGAGAGGCCAGGTTCCTGTTTACAGAGCAACTGCTTGTTAATGTCTATATTAATTATGTGGTGACCAAGAAGCAAAGCTTTAAGCATCTTACAACCTAGTATGACTGTTTGTTACAAATATAAGCATTTTACTGTATTTTAGTTAGATTTTAGGAAATTGGTTAAGGGACTGGGTTAACCAGTAACAATATAACTTTTATCCCTTTAAGAATAATGGAAAGACAATAAACAAAAAGACATGAAAGGAAAGGAAATATGTTCCCAGAAGCATTTTCACACAGAACATCTCATTTTGGGGGATAGATTACTGACATTAAACAGGAGATGTCATGCAGTCTTCCCAACTGACAGAGCAGCTATATTCTTGGAAAATTTGGTATACGTTAAAGCCTTGCAAATATGCTTGATGTTTATTATGTAAAGCAAAGTTGAGTTTTTAGATTAGATAATCATCTAATCTACATCAGTGTCCTGAGAGACATTTGAAAGTTACGTGGAATGCAAGACAGTCCCTTATTGTGAGACGACCCACGCATTGCAGAGTGTCTTGTACCCTTGGTTTCTCACAGGCCACCCAATCATGCCAGCAGTGGCCTCCTAACATCGTGACCACCAGAAATACCCTACACACACATTTTTAAAGGGCCACCCGGAGTGTTCCCATCTGCATGGAAAATTTGCCCTAAAGAAGAGTCATCACATACACTAGGGTAGCTGTGGGTTGGGTGTGGGGATGGGGCATTTATTATTTATTGACGGTTTCAAGAACTTCCCCATTCTTTCCATGAGCTTTGTTAGTTTTTTTTTTTTTTTGGTGAGACATGGGTACAGTTTGAGACAAGGTCTCACTCTGTCACCCAGGCTGGAGTGCAGTGGCATGACTCACTGCAGCCTCAACCTCCCAGGCTCAAGCAATCCTCTCACCTCAGTCTTCTGAGTAGCTGGCACACACCACCACACCCAGCTATTTTTTTTTTAATTTTTAGCAGAGACAAGGTCTTGCTATGTTGCCCAGGCTGGTCTTGAACTCCTGAACTCAAGCAATCCTCCCACCTCGGCCTCCCAAAGTGTTGAGATTACAGGCGAGAGTCACCACACCCAGCTTCTGTGAGCCTTTAAAAAAAAAAAAAAGGAAAAGTGCAATGGCATTCTAATATCATAAACATTCACTCTTTACAGTGTACAATTCAATGGTTTTTAGTACATTCACAAAGTTGTACAACTATCACCACTATTTAATTCTAGAACATCTTCATTGCCCTAAAAAGAAACCCTATACCTGTTAGTTGTCATGCCCCATCCCCCTCTCCTTCAAGCTCCAGCAACCACTAATCTACTTCTGTCTCTATGGATTTGTCTATTCTGGACATCACATAAATGGAATCATATAGTATGTGGTCTTTTGTGTCTCTGGGTTTTTCACGTAGCATAATATTTCCAAGGTTCATCTATGTTGTAGCCTATATAAGTACAACATTCCTTTTTTTTTTTTTTTTTTTTTTTTTTTTTTTTTTTTTTTTTTTTTTTTGAGACGGAGTCTCGCTCTGTCGCCCAGGCTGGAGTGCAGTGGCACAATCTCGGCTCACTGCAAGCTCCGCCTCCCAGGTTCAAGCCATTCTCCTGCCTCAGCCTCTCCGAGTAGCTAGGACTACAGACGCCCGCCACCACGCCCGGCTAATTTTTTGTATTTTTTAGTAGAGACGGGGTTTCACCGTGGTCTCGATCTCCTGACCTCATGATCCGCCCGCCTCGGCCTCCCAAAGTGCTGGGATTACAAGCGTGAGCCACCGCGCCCGGCCCAACATTCCTTTTTAATGGCTGAATTCACTTATTCAAATCATTGTATGGATATATACTAATTTATCAATTCATCATTTGATGGACAGTATTTCCTCTTGTTAGCTATTATGAGTAATGCTGCTATGAATATTCACATAGGAGGTTTTGTGTAGATCTGTTTTTGATTCTCTGGAGTATACACCTAGGAGTGAATTGCTGGGTCATATGGTAACTCTGTTTAACTCTTTGAGTAACTGCCAAACTGTTTTTCCAAAGTGGCTGCAGTCCCACTCACTACGTATGAGGGCTCCGAGTTCCCCACATCCTCGTCAACACCTATTGTTATCCATCTTTCTAATAATTGCCATCCTAGTGAGTATGAAGTGGTATCTCATTGTGGTTTTGATTTGCATTTCCCTAATGACTAATGACACCAAGCTCTTTTCATGTGCTTGTTGGCTATTTGTATATCTCCCTTGGAGAAATGTCTTTTCAAGTCCATTGCCCATTTTTAAATTGGGCATTTGTCTTTTTGTTGTTGAGTTGTAAGAGTTATTTATATATTCTGGATACAAGCTTATTGTCAGATACATAACTTGCAAATATTCTCTTCTATTCTGTGGGATAATCTTTCACTTTCTTGACTGTGTCCTTTGAAGCACAAAAGTTTGTGATTTTGATGACGTCCAGTGTCTTCATTCTTCTTCGTTCTGTGTGACACAGGTTTTTGAACCAGTTGCCCTGGCAGCCACACCTGCCCGAGGAAAGCCAGGGAATGAGGCTGCTGTGACTTGAATGGAGGTGACATTCTTCCAGTTTCAAAGTCCCTTGCTGGCATTCCATAAATAGAGTCTATTTTCTCTGGATAAAAAGCTGTATTCCTGCCCAAGTTCAAATCTCCTCAGAATGGGTAGCTCCAGCCCTACCAGTCATTCGTGCCTTAGGGAAAACTACTCTCTCAGACCCTTCCTTACAGCAGACTGTGCTGGGTGCTGTGGAGAGAGGATAGGGACCCTGATCCTGGGGACAGTGTAATCCAGGAGGGACACAGGAAAGGCATGTTGGACAGTGTGGAAGGCCCATGCCACCTCTTTAACCTCTTTACTGAGAAAAGTTGTCCACAAGCTGTCTCGTCCATGGGCCTTAGCTAGAAGCCTATGTGTTCTTTACCTCAAACCACACTTTCACGTTTAGCCAGCAAAGGACCCCGTTAAAATGCACATACGTTTCCTGGATGGAGACACACTCATAGGATGCTGAGACTGGACTGAGAAGGATCCCAACACTTATCTCTTGCAGCTCCTCTAGATCTAAATGAAGAAATCGAGGCCCAGAGAGGGCAAGGGACTTATTCCAGGCAACACAGGCCTCAGCAAGTTCATAGCAGATCAGGGACCACACTACCCTCCCTCCTCCCCATTGACCTCCAGCAAACCTGTTGGCCCAAATGGGATTCTTAGGCATCTGGAGACAAGCAGGGCTGTCAGGGCATGGGCAGTTTGCTTGTCAGAAAGAGACCCAGATAGTCCAGTGTCCCAGAAAGTGAGCCCCACTGAAGAACCAAAGCAGGTGTCCACAGCAGCATAGGGGCTCTAGACACTGAAGGGCAGGGGCCTCGCCTCTTTGGGACTACCCTGAAAATCACATGACCTTTAATAGCAACACTGGCTGCCCTTCACTGAGTGCTCATAGATGCCAGACACTATGCTAAGAAATTTACACGCATCATTGCCTTGATCCTCCTGAGCGCTCCATGAAACAGGTGTTAATTTTTATTCAGTGAGGCCACTGAGGCTCCAAGAGGTTAAGTACCTGCCCGGGGTCACATAACTAGAAAGTGCTGAGCGGATTTTCAACTACAAATCCACAAACTCCAAAGCCAGTGCTTGCAGTTACCATACTGATCTTGATTTCGGGAGGCCCCTCTAGCTCTCAGCTCTCAGGTTCAAGTTTCCTGAGTGGGTGAGTGGGCTGGGGTGCTGCTGCCTGTCTATTTCAGGCTGAGCTTTGCTCCTAAGCACTCAAAGCCCAGGGTCTGTTTCCCCAGGGAAGCTGCGTCTCTCCGCCGAGGTCGTAGCGCCCCCTGCTGCTCACTCCCACGCTCTTCTGCAAGAGCCTTTAATGCTGCAGGGCCACTTGTTACAAGAGACCCTAGGGGGTCCTCGAATGAGACCCCCACTTTCCCACTAACACCTTTATCCTCTTGAAAGCCCTCTTGGGTTTTCAGGCAAAACAGAGAGGAAAATAAATGTTTATTTCTGGCCTTCTAGGTCTATGCCTAGGGGACCCCAAAAAACTCACATCTTTTTATCCTTCCATCACAAAACAGGCAAAGAGGAACTCTGGACTTTGTATCAGATACTAACTGTCAGATCCTTCATATCAGGAACAACTCCTGTTCTCCGTGGTCCTGCAGACTTGTGCAACTGAGTCTCTCATGTGCAAAATGGAGACAAAAGTGCCTACCTTTCTTCTGGGAAGAAAAAATGAGATAGTGTACGTTTAGGGCCCTGCATTTGGTAGGTACTTAATAATCAAGCTCTTCTCCTTCCTGAGCCGCAGTGTTCTCTTCTGCTGATTTTTTTTTTTTTTTTTTTTAGATGGAGTCTCGCTCTGTCGCCCAGGCTGGAGTGCAGTGGCACAATCTTGGCTCACTGAAACCTCTGCCTCCCGAGTTCAAGTGATTCTCCTGCCTCAGCTTCCCAAGTAGCTGGGACTACAGGCATGTGCCACCACGCCTGGCTACTTTTTTTGTATTTTTAGTAGAGACAGGGTTTCACCATATTGGGCAGGCTGGTCTAGAACTCCTGACCTCAAGTAATCCATGTGCCTCGGCCTCCCAAAGTGCTCAGATTACAGGTATGAGCCACCACGCCTGGCCTGATTTTTATTTATTTTTTTAATTTTATTATTATTATTATTATTATTATTATTATTATTATTATTATTATTTTTGAGACAGAGCCTCACTCTACCACCCAGGCTGGAGTGTAGTGGTGCGATCTGGACTCACTGCAATCTCTGCCTCCCAGGTTCAAGCAATTCTTGTGCTTCAGCCTCCCAAGTAGCTGGGATTATAGGTGCCCATCACCACACCCAGCTACTTTTTGTATTTTTAGTACAGATGGGGTTTCACCATGTTGGGCAGGCTGGTCTCAAACACCTGACCTCAAGTGATCTCCAGCCTCCCAAAGTGCTGGGATTATTGGGCACTTGCTCAGTGCAGGTACCTGGCCTTCACCTGCATTACTTCACTCATATCACAGTAATACGCAAGATAGAACAGGGAAACTGAGGGCTGGGTGCCCAGAGGAGTCAAGCAACTTGCCCAAAGCCATACAGCTGGCCAGATGTGGAGCCAGGATTCCAACCCAGGCAGCCTGGCTCCTGGTGCCAGGCTTGCAACCCTAACAGTGTCTTCTGGCAGCAACATGGCTAGGACAATGGCTTGTACATTATGGAACGTGCAGAGTCTCTGCAGGGCTGGGGTGACATGCAGGAGGAAAATCAGGAATTAGTTAGGAATTAATCATTGAAAAACGAGACTACAGTGAGGAGGCTCTTAGGACTTGCATTCATCTTGGCAGACTTCCTGGAGGAGGTGAGGACTGAGCCAAATCTCACTATGTCAAAGGGTCCAACAGTCAGAGTGACTGGTGGAACTGGCTTCCCTCAGGAAAAGTGCCTATCAGAGAAGAGTGACATTTCTCAACCTCACAGGAGCTGAGAGAAAGCAAGACAGGGTGAGACTGTCAACAATAATGAACACATTGCTTAGGCAGGTGTCTGTACAGGCCAGGCACAGTACTAAGTGCTCTGTAAGAATTATCTGCTGCCAGGCGCAGTGGCTCACACCTGTAATCCCACCACTTTGGGAGGCCGAGGCGGGCAGATCACCTGAGGTCAGGACTTTGAGACCAGCCTGACCAAAATGGTGAAACCCCGTCTCCTCTAAAAATACAAAAAAAGTAGCCAGGCATGGTGGCACACACCTGTAATCCCAGCTACTTGGGAAGCTGAGGAGGGATAATCACTTGAACCTGAGAAGCGGAGGTTGCAGTGAGCCAAAAATGCACCATTGCACTCCAGCCTGGGCAACAAGAGTGAAACTCCATCTCAAAAAAAAAAATTCTCCTTTAATCCCCCAATACCCCTGTAGGGCAGCTACCATTAACACGCCCCCTTTACACTTGAGGAAGCTGGGCTTTGGAGCGACTGACTTTCCTACATCTCACAGCAACTAGAGAAGGAGTCAGGATTCGAACCCAGAAAGCCTGACTCAGGCCTCTGCTATACACTCAAGCCATGTAGCTACACCTCCTGGGAGGAGAGCCCCTGGCAGGGGTCATTTTGTGTCATCTCCATGTAGACAGCCTCCCTGGACACTCTCCCTGGTGGCTTTGCCCTGGACTGAGGCAAAACAGGAAGAAGGAGAAAGCTCTCTTTCTCCCTGTGTCCCCAGCATCCAGAAGGTGCCAAATGGAGGATGCTTGGAGAATGAAGGAGCCGGTCCAGCAGGGAAAGATGGATTACCCGTGTATCTGCTGCCCCCTCCTGCCCCAAAGGAGAACTGCAAGGCTCACCTCCCTTTCACCCCACTGGAGAGAGGGTCGAGGCAGGACTTCCCAAGCCCTCTCTGAAGAAGGACCAGGTTGCCACTGGTTTTTTGTTCCTGTTTATAATTTTTTATTATTAATTGCATACATTTGTAGGGTCTGATGTGATGTTTGATATATGTATACAGTGTGGAATGATAAAGTCAAGCTAATTTTAACAAATCCATCATCTCGCTTACCATTTTAGTGGTAAGAACATCTGAAATTTACACTCTTAGCAATTTTGAAATTTACAATACATTATTATTAAGGATAGTCACCATACTGTGCAATAGACCTCAAAAAAGGTATTCCTTCTGTCTAACTGAAACTTTTACCCTTTGACCAAAGTCTCCCCATTTCCCCATCCAGGGGATCCTCCCACCTAAGCCTCCTGAGTAGTGTGTACCATCACGCCTGGCTATTTTTTGTAGAGATAGGATTCCGCCATGTTGCCCAGGCTGGTCTCATACTCCTGGCTTCAAGTGATCCTTTCCTCTCGGCCTGCCAAACTGCTGGGATCACAGGCTTGAGCCACTGCACCCTGCCAAAAGTTTCTATATGCTTACTCTTACATTCTCAGCAGGTACTTACTGTACCTGTCTCCATATAGACAAGTAACAATATTTTGGGAACCAATGCAGTCCACAGACTATGCTGTGAGAGGCACGGGTCCAAAGAGGACAAATGACAGGCCAGAGGCCACCCGGCCAGTACGAGGAATCCATTTCCTCGTGTGCTACCTCAGCAGACAGCCAGGACTCCTCTGCCGTTTTGAGACTCAGGTCCCACTGCTGACTCAGGGTGCAGCTCTAGATCTGCAGCTGGAGCTGAGGGGTAGCTCAGGACAAGGACAGAGCCCCAGGGACAGTGGCTCAAAGTCAGCCCCTGAGCTCAGCCCTCCCCATCTGTGAGAGACAGGCAGAGAGCAGAAAGGCGGATGCTGTCTCAGTCAAGGAGTCAAGACAGGAAATGCAGGCTGGGAGGGAGGGATGGGATCTGAACCTGACATAGGGCTGCGGATGGTGGCACTCTGGGTGGCTTTTTGTTTTGTTTTATTTATAGACAGGGTCTTGCTCTGTCACCCAGGCTAGAGTGCAGTGGTACAATCACAGCTCACTGCAGTCTTGACCTCCTGGGCTCAAGCATTCCTCCTGCCTTGATCTTCTGAATTGCTGGGACTACAGGTGTGCGCCACTGCGCCCAGTCAAGCACCCTGAGTTTCAGAGCAAAATTGTCTATGATGACTTCCCTAAATTTATATCCTTGCCTTAGGGCTCAAGACAATTCTGGGGCTCTCCTGAGGAGTGGGGATTCCTGCTGATGTCACATCTTTTCAGGGGGCTGAATCACAACTTCCTTGGGAGACAGTCATTAAAAAACAATCTTCCTTCATACCTGAGCTTTCCTCTCTATCTCACGCCTAGGTCGGTGCTTCCTGCACTGCCTCCACGGGCCTCCGCGCCTCCCTCCCTCAGGCACTTTTCCACTTTTCCACTTTTCCAGGAGCTGGAGGGTATTTCTTCAACAAAAACCTACTGTGTCACTCCCTCCTTGAGGCTTGAGGATAAAGAACATTCTAGAGAGGCCAGGCATGGTGGCTCACACCTGTAATTTCAGCACTTTGGGAGACTGAGGTGGGCAGATCACTTGACGTCAGGAGTTCGAGACTAGTCTGGTCAACATGGCGAAACCCCATCTCTATTAAAAATACAAAAATTAGCCAGACGTGGGGGCATGAGCCTATAATATCAGTGACTTGGGAGGCTGAGGCACAAGAATCACTTGAACCCAGGAGGCAGAGGCAGAGGCTGCAGTGAGCCAAGATCATGCCACTGTACTCCAGCCTGGGTGAAAGAATGAGACTTTGTCTCAAAAAAAAAAAAAAAAGAATGTTCTAGAAGAATGTCCCATCACTGCGGTAGCTACTAGTCCATGTAGCCATTGAGCACTTGAAATGTGGCTACTGCCACATGTTGAAATGACAATATTTTGGATATATTGAGTTAAATAAAATATATTATTAAAATTGAGCCAGGTAGGTTAGGCACAATGACTCAAGGCCAGGTGCGGTGGCTCACGCCTGTAATCCCAGCACTTTGGGAGGCCAAAGGTGGGCGGATCACAAGGTCAGGAGTTTGAGACCAGCCTAGCCTACATGGTGAAACCCTGTCTCTACTAAAAAAAATACAAAAATTAGCTGGGCGTGGTTAGTGGCGTATGCCTGCCTGTAATTCCAGCTACTTAGGAGGCTGAGGCAGGAGAATCGCTTGAACCCAGGAGGTGGAGGTTGCAGTGAGCTGAGGTAGCGCCACTGCACTCCAGGCTGGGTGACAGAGTGAGACTCCATCCTAAAAAAAAAAAAAAACAAAAAAAAAACTGAGCCAGGTGCCTGAAATCCCAGCACTCTGGGAGGCCAAGGTGGGTGGATCGCTTGAGGTCAGGAGTTTGAGATCAGCCTGACCAATGTGGTAAAGCCCTGTCTCTATTAAAAATACAAAAAGAAATTAGCTGGGCATGGCAGAGGGTGCCTGTAGTCCCAGCTACTTGGGAGGCTGAGGCAGAAGAATTGCTTGAACCCAGGAGGTGGAGGTTGCAGTGGGTCGAGATTGTGCCACTGCTCTTCAGCCTGGGCGACAAGAGTGAGACTCCGTATCAAAAAAAAATAAAATAAAATAAAAGTGATTTAGCTTGTGTCCTTTTCCATTTTTGAATGTGGCCCTAGGAAGTTTATAATCGCCTAGGTGGCTCGTCCTATTTCTATTGGGCAGGGCTACTCTGAGCTTGGCCCTCACCCAGTCATCTCTTCCACTGCCACTCTCCTTACACTCAGTTCCACCCACACCACATCCCTGCAGTTCTATGGATGTTTATCTAGCTACTCCGTGTTATTTAAGAGCAGCTTTCTCTGCAGCCAAAACATCTCCTCCAGGAAGCCTCCCTAACACCTTCCCACACAAGCCCACCCCTTTGCCCCGCCCTTGCCTCCTGACAGCTGCTGCTCCTTACCACAGACCTCCTAAACACAGTATAACCCTTGAAGGGTCTTTATTCCACCAGATAAGAGACTTTTAAGAGTTAGGACTTGATCTAACTAATCTCTGCATCTCTGACATTGAAAGCAGTGTTTGCCTAATGATAATTCGTGGATACATGCTGAATAATTCAATGAGTGAATGAGTTAGTAGACAAATGCGTCCAGTCCATCGAAAGAAAGGAGAATTAAAACAAACTCCTGCACCTGGGAAGGAGCAGACTGTCAGGCAAATCATCAAGACTGGATTCTGGGAACAAAACCAAGCCCAACAGGGGTACTGAGAGCTGGGTGGCAGGTGGCAGGCTAGGCCCACTCACCCGCTTGTCAGCAATTCACTCCATTCTACCAACCTTGTGGCATGCTCCCTTCAAAACCAGGCCACAGGAAAATCACATGTTGCTACAGGGACCTCCAGGGCACCTAAACCACATCTACCAAATCCAGGACTACCAGGGACATGTAGTGATGCGGTTGGACCATCCTCAAGGCCCCTCACCTGAAAAGTGTCACACTATCTCCTCCAGGGATTGCAAACTCAAATGGCCAGGCACGAGTGCAGTTGTGGCAGAGTAATGACTACAGGAGGTGGGGGCAGAGACGAGTTGAAGAGGCGGCACAGCCCAACCCAAAAGGACAGCAGCAGCGGTGCTGACTGCACCATCAGACACATACCATCCAGCTCCTCCAATGTTTAACAAGAAACCAGAAATCCACAATTTGGGTAATGTTTCTAAATTTATTTTTTTCGAGACAGTCTTGCTCTGTCACCCAGACTGGAGGGCAGTGGCGTAACCATGGCTCACTGCAGCCTCAACCTCCTGGGCTCAGGGGATCCTCTCGCCCCAGCCTCCCAAGTAGCTGGGACTACAGATGTGTACGACCACACCCGGCTAACTTTTTTATTTTTTTGTAGAGATGGGGGTCTCACTTTGTTGCCCAGGCTGGTCTCAAACTCCTGGGCTCAAGCACGCCTCCCATCTTGGCCTCCCAAAGTGCTGAGATTACAGGCCTCAGCCACCGTGCCTCACCTGCTTCCCAATTTTTTAAATTCTATACATCATGCTCCTTGGTATTCACCCAAAGGAGTTGAAAAAAAACTTATATCTACACAAAACCTGCACACAGGTGTTTATAGCAGCTTTATTCATAATTGCCAAAACTTAGAAGCAACCAAGATGTTCTTCAGTAAATGAATGGATAAACCGTGTCACAACCAGAGAGTGGAGTATTATTCAGTGCTAAAAAGAAATGAGCTACCAAGCCATGAAAAGACATGGAGGAACCTTAAATGCACATTACTAAGCGAGAGAAGCCAATCTGAAAAGGCTACAGACTGCACGATTCCAACTAGATGACATCATGGAAGCGGCAAAACTATGGAGACGGTAAAAAGATCAGTGGTTGCCAGGGTTGGGGGAGGAAGGGATGAACAGGTGGAGCTCAGGGGACTTTTAGGGGAGTGAGACTGCTCTGTGTGATGCCTCAATGATGGATGCATGTCATTCTACATTTTCCAGATCCACAGAATACACAGCACCAAGAGCAAACTCTCACGTAAACTATGGACTTTGGGAGATGACGATGTATCAGTGCAGGTTAATGGACTGTAACAAATGGACCACTCACTCCCTGCAGGTTTTTGATGGTGGGGGAGGCTGTGCATGTTGTAGGGGTAGGTGATATATGGGAAATATCTGTACCTTCTGCTCAATTTTGCTGTAAACCTAAAACTGTTCTAAAAAATAAGGTTTATTTTAAAAAGAAGTATGTAAAAACCTCTGTACCTGCTGGTGGTATACCTGGGGTGGGGGTGAGGGGCAGAAGGGTCCATCCCCCAGGGTCAGGCAATGAGTCTGTAGAGAATGTAACAATAATGATAAAACTGAGTAGAAGCCAGTCTGGGCCGGGCGTGGTGGCTTGCGCCTATAATCCCAGCACTTTGGAAGGCCGAGGTGGGTGGATCACCTGAGGTCAGGAGTTCGAAACCGGCCTGGTCAACATGGTGAAACCCCATCTCTACTAAAAATACAAAAATTAGCCAGGCATGGTGGCAGGCGCCTGTAATCCCAGCTACTCGGGAGGCTGAGGCAGGAGAATTGCTTGAATCCGGGAGGCGGAGGTTGCGGTGAGCCGAGATCTCGCCACTACACTCCAGCCTGGGTGACAGAGCAAGACTCTGTCTCAAGAAAAAAAAAAAAAAAAGAAGAAAAAGAAGCTAGTCTGCTTCTCATCCTGACCACGCACTGGGAATTCTAAATGACATTAGTGATAAAGCACCCTTCCCAGCCCCAGCCCCAGTCCACCATTGATGCAAAGCAAGCAAAACACGTCCAGAGCCCTCCAGTTGGCTGCTCCTCAGCCAGCCTGAAACCCAGGGACTAACGAACTCAAGAAATGCCTGAGTACAAGAATCAGCGAAGAACAAGAGGCTTAAAGTTATGATCCCCTGAAGCTGACTCAGAGACATCCAGGCAGGCCTGGGGCCCTGGGACCAAGTGTAAGATCCTTTCCTGGAGCAAGGCAGGTCTAAAGTAGGGCCAGCCAGGAGTGATAGCTCAGGGAATCTCAGAGAGCCCTTATCTACCCTGTTGCAAGCAAGGGCTTCCCTAAGGGGGGGGGCAAGGCGGAGGCTACGGGGTGATCTACAGATCTTACCTGGGGCCAAGAAGGCTGCTGGAGTGGGACCAGGAGGCCTGAGGCTGTGACCTCCTACCCTGGGCAGTTCTGCTCTCCCGTGGCTGTGGGGCCCACATGCTGTCCCCGCTCTGGGGAGCAAGGCATGCAGGCACCAAACGTGGAGTCAGGAAAGGAGAGGACTTGGCCAAGCCTACACATCAGGCCACACTTGCAAAGCCTGTTCTTCACTATTCTCTCAACACCACCTTTTGAAAGCTTCTCTCGCATAAGCTCCGCCACCTCCATCCCTGATGAGTGGCCAAGTCACCATGCTCCCCACGGAAAGACCCCAGGCCTCTGTCCACTCTTGCTCAGTCTCTGTCCCCTTTTGCTGAGTGTTTTATATGTTCCTGGGATGAGGGCCATCTCATGACTTTCATATTCCACCAAGGACAGTGAGTACCAAACTGACGAACTTCATTCCACTGGACTGGGAGTCAAGAAGCCATACTCTGTTACCACTTAGCTATGTGGCCACAGCCACGTCACCTGCCCTCTGAGCTTCCTCTTCCACAAATGTAAAACCAAGAGGGCTGGATGCTCTCTGAGGTCCCTTCTAAATCTAGCATGCTGAGCTCCTCTGGGTATATCTATTGCCCATCCCCTCAGGTAGGGGATGCCAGCCCAGTGCACAGTCCAGAGGAGACACCATACAGAGCAGAACACAGAGGAAATGGTATTAGCTGTGTATCTCAGGTTGTCCCCAGGGCTGGAGAGACTCAAGAAGGCTTCTGGGTAGGCTGAGCAGAGAGAACACTGCAGAGGGGAGAGGTGACACGGGTCAGCTGGGCGAAGGCATTTGCTGGAACTGAGGGAGCGCTCAAGGGAAGTAAGGAGGGTCCTCTCCCCGAGAGCCTCCCCCACAGGCACTCACCCTGTCCCTCTGCTCTGGGCCCCACCCCCACCTCTAAGTCAAGCAAACCCAACTTCTTGAAAGCAAGCAAACAGCCACGGAGCAAGACGCACACACTTCTCACCCATTCCCAGCCAAGGGGAACAGGCTATAGTTTGTTGACAGTGAGAAAAGTAATCAATTTTTCATTACCCAGTGAAGGCAACAGAATGTCTCAGGATGTCAACAGTTTCCAGGCAACAAAGACAAACCAAATACACAGGCCCCTCACCTGAAAGCTGTTTCCTTTACAAGCATCAGCTTGGATGAGAGGAGAGAATGAGAGAGGCAGAGGCAGGTGAAACCACTTGGCAGCCGCAGTGTATGAGTCAGACACTGGGGCTCTGTGGTTGTCTGCAGTGACCCCATTAGTAGATCTCATCAGACTACGACTCAAAGCAGAGCCTGCATTGGGGGAGGATTCAGGCGCAAAATGTCGGAGCAAGACTGGAGAGAGTGGCTAATGTGGCTTATTCATTCATTTATCCAGCAAACATTTTTTTAGGGCTCTTAGGCCCTGGGCTCAGGCCTGAGGCCCCAGTCTAGCTGGGGAGATGAGCATGGAGACAGCGTCCCCTTACCTTACGGATGAGAAGACTGACAACCAGAGAGAGGAAGTGACTGTCCCAAGATCACAGAGCCACACAGGGGCACTTGGCAGCTGTGCCGCGGGTCTCCAGCATGCAGCAGGCCTATGCACATGGAAGGAGGCTCAGGAAGTGGCTGGCCCGGACACAGTCTCATCCAGAATTAACACAGGGAGCTTTCCAGAGACCTTCAGCCAAAGTGTTCAGATACTGAACCTAAAAAGTAAAAGGAGATCATTAGAATCTCTTATGGTGCCTATATTATTGTTATTTTTAACTCTCAAGGTGATTCTAACCAAAACAGAAAGGATGGCCCTTTCTGGAGCTCCTTCCCCAGCACAATGTCAGGCCTCAGAGCTCCCAGGATGTCTCCTTGTGTTTACGTTAACGTTTCTCAGTGAATGTCAATGGAGACTCGAGAATAAGTCAACACAGGTCCTCACAATAAATGCCAAGGCTTGTTAGCAGAGTAAACCGTGTGCTTAGCCTGTCTTAAAAGAATCTTTGCTGAGTAAACACAAGAAAGGCTTTACCTGAGAGTCAACAGAGCAAGGAGCTGAAGCACCCCGCTGGGCTGGAAG
Organism: Hylobates moloch; assembly: GCF_009828535.3. Classification (NCBI taxonomy): domain Eukaryota; kingdom Metazoa; phylum Chordata; class Mammalia; order Primates; family Hylobatidae; genus Hylobates; species Hylobates moloch. Next base: position 59,206,549 of record NW_026652289.1, read on the forward strand.
GTGACTCCACTGGCACCGGCCACAAGGCCCATCAGGGGCCCTGGGAGGGGAGTCGGGATTGGCCATGTGGGACCTGGAGCATCCTCAAAAGCCCTTCATGGCAATGTGAGGACACCAGGGGCCACAGAGGTCAGGGGGCTTGTCGAAGGCCACACAGCTTGTTGAAACAGAACTAAGTCTCCCTTACCCAGCAGCCTCTGCTCGTCCAGGGAGCCCAGTCTCTTGGTGAGGAGGCAAAAACCCAGTCCGCAGAAACGAGGACCTGGGAATCAATCCCATTTGCTCTGAAGTATGAAGAAACTGGTGTCTTAACCTTCCCACGGCAGTTTTGGTATTTAAAGAAGACTACAGGGAAATGAAGCCCTAATGGCGGCATGTCTGAAATGACAGCAGAGGGAAAATATTTTGGGTCCAAATAGGGCTTCTAGCTTTTTTGGTCTCTGAATGTTCACACTGATTCAATATTATCCTTGGTGATAGTGGATAAAAAACAAGCCTTGTGGTGAAACCCCGTCTCTACTAAAACTACAAAAATTAGCCGGGTGTGGTGGTGCGCGCCTGTAGTCCCAGCTACTCGGGAGGCAAAGGCAGGAGAATCGCTTGAACTCAGGAGGCGGAGGTTGTAGTGAGACGAGATCATGCCACTGCACTCCAGCCTGGGTGACAGAGAGACTCCGTCTCCGAAACAAACAAACAAACAAAAAACAAGCCTGAACTGCTTTCTATCTTTTCACCACACCCCACAACTTCTTTGATGGCCTGATATGCATGAGGTTCTCATTTTCCCAAGTAAAGAAAAATTATGACCTGAAATCTTGGACCTATAAGCTTGTTAGTCTCAAAACCCAAGTACAACCACTAACTTAATATCTCATTTAACGTGCCACCAGAAAAAAAACCTTCCAATATTCAATTTTTCATTTAATTTGTGAATTCCTTTCCTCTTTCTCAAAAGAATTTGAGTATAGATCAAAGTACAACTATGCAGTAAAGTCAATAAAAGAGCTGCCAAAATTTTTATTTTAAAAATCAGTACCAAGAAAAGGAGGAGGAGGTAAATACCTTACCCATTTGGGTTAATTTAATTACTGAGATTGGGCACCTGGTCTGGTACTGAATTTCTCAGCAGCTGAAGCAGAGAAGAGAGAGTGTGAAGTCACAGAGCTCTCGTTATCATACAGGAGGATGCGGACTAATGCCCCAGAGGACACAAACTTTCTCCTGCCCCTAAATTTTACAAGAATTTTTCACATGAGACCTTATTTAGGAGACCATAACAACATAACAGCCTGCTCAAGTTTTCTGGCAAAAGTAGAAATGGTTTTCATGTGGCCTTTTCTTCCAACAACCTTTGAGGAAAACCAAGGGTGCACCAGATTGCAGTGATTCAGTGACATCTTTCTTTGTTTTTAAACAAGAAATGAACTTGAGCGTTTGCAGAGGCGAAGTCAAGCGTGCTAAGTAAACTACAAGGGAGGGAAGACCATATTAAAGTTCTCTTGGTTTCCTCTTGGCTGGGTCATGGGAGGGCACACAAACATGCTTTCCTTACTAAGGTGTGGACTGACTCACTCATCCTTCGGCCAAGCAGCCAGACAGCCCTGACTGTGGAATTCACACCCTAGCCTAGAAAGCACTCTAGCGTGAAGGGGTCAATCCCGGTAGCCCTTCCCAGGATTGGCCACTATGGGGCAACACTGAGCCAGCATCTGGTAAACAAAAATTCCTTTTGTCAGCAAAGCCATCCAGCATATATGAAATTCTACCAACCCAATAATTCCTTTAATTCTGAAAATCCAATATTTGACCTTCCCCATAAAGGGTGTAAAAATAAAACAGTCTTTCTAATTGTAGAAACTGTTTCTTTGATTTCCTTTTTATTTTTTATTTATTTTTTATTTTTTGAGACAGAGTCTCTCTGTCACCCAGGATAGAGTGCAGTGGCACGATCTTGGTTCATTGCAACCTCCAGCTCCAGGGTTCAAATGATTCTCATGCCTCAGCCTCCTGAATAGCTGAGATTACAGGCACATGCCACCACACCCGGCTTATTTTTGTATTTTTAGTAGAGATGGGTTTTTGCCATGTTGGCCAAGCTGGTCTCCAACTCCTGGCCTCAAGTGATTCACCTTCCTTGGCCTCCCAAAGGAGTGAGTCACTGCGCCCAGCCACTTTTTAACTTTTTAGCCACCAATTCATATGAGATAGCAAAGAAACACTCAACAGTTTTTGAACAGGAACTATGCTAAGAGTTTTATATGTGCCATCTCATTTAATTCTACAAGAACTTTATGAGGTAGGTGTCAACATGATCCCCACTATGCATATGATGGAACTGAGGCACAGAGAGGTTAAATAACTCACTCAAAGTCACACAGCCCTATTTAGCAGCAATGGGATTTGAGCCAACCCAGGTAGTCTGATATCAGAGCATTTAACCCTGTGTCCCAGAAGACTTACATGATCTCATAGCTGGAGGAAGCATCTAGTTCACTTCCTCCTGAAGCAACACTGTCTTCCATATCCCAGCCTCAGCCTAACACCTAGCAAAGCTTTTCCTTATTTTTCTTATTTTGACCTAAAACTGTCTCAAAATTGGTCAGAGTCCTTCCTTCTAGAACTACTTGGAAGTTGAGTCTCTCTTCCACATGAAACCCTCTCCAATTTTAAAAAAATCAAAACTAGTGTTTTTAATTTAGGAAAGTAATGCATGTTCATGGTCTTTAAAAGTTCAAGCAATATAGAAAGGATAAACTGGAAAGTAAAAATATTTCTTCCACCCCATCCAATCCCTGTCCTCAGAAGTAACCACTGTAATTACTTTTGAATCCTCCCAGAAGTTTTTTAATACTATAAACATATGCACATAATTTTGGTTCAGTGGGCTTTGGAGGGGCCCGGCAAGCTGTTTAGTTGTTTGTTTCATTCATTTTTGTGTTTTTGTTTACCAGCTTCCCACGTGATTTAGCTATTTGATAAGGAGCCAAAGGTAGAGCAAATCTTCCCTCTCCTTTCTCTGGGTAAAATCGCCTTCTGGAAATGAAGGCGCTGGGAACGGCTAGAACCTACTTCTGCGAAGTGAAGGAACACGGATCTGGTGCTCGAGACCTCTCCTGGTAACGCCGAAATCTACTGCTGCTCCCGAGTCCTCCAAGCAACAGCCCGGGCTCAGGATTCCCAACTACAAATGCGCCCCACCCCATTCCTGCTGGGTAATGAAAGCGTTGGCCTCTCTAGACACGGAGGCTTCAAAACAGATCAGCTGCCTTCATCCACTAATCAGCTCCTGGCTTAAGACATTCCTCCGGGGGACGGAGGGTCAAGAGCATGCGCAGAAGCCGGCGGTCCCGAAGGCGCCCCCAGCGGTTAACAGGCCTCAGCGAAACTGGAAAGTTCGGCTTCCCTCGGCCACACTCGGCCTCCAGCCCCGCTTCTCCGCCCGCCTTTTCCTCCCGGCGCCGCGTAGGTGGGCGCGCCGCGGGCTCTAAGAGCTCGACTGTCGGCCGGGCGCACGCCTGTAATCCCAGCACTTTGGGAGGGCAAGGTGGGTGGATCAAAGTTCGCGACCAGCCTGACTAACATGGTGAAACCCCGTCTCTACTAAATTAGCCGCGGATAGTGGCGCATGCCTATAATCAGAGCTACTTGGGAGGCTGAGACAGGAGACTCGCTTGTACCAGGGAGGCGGAGGTTGCGGTGAGCCAAGATTGCTCCATTGCACTCCAGTCTCGGCAACAAGAGCGAAACTCCGTCTCAAAAAAAAAAAAAAAAAAAAGCTCAACTGTGGGCCTGCGACCTTCACGCGCCAGCGTAGGAGAGGTGCCAGGATCCCTGGGGCCGAGACCGGGGCAGAGTACGACACTTCGTCTGGCCGCCTAGCCTCGGCCTCTAAGCTTCCTGCATCTTCTCCTTCATCGTAGGTGATGTTGGACGTGACAGAGGAGGTGACAGGTCACCCTGAGTACGGGACTCCGTGTCCAGAAGGAAGTGGGCCTCCAGATGCCACGCCTTTGCTTCTGCTGTGGCATCTGATAAGTTCCCTGTTCATCTCTCCAGGCATTCCCAGGGCAGTCAGCCCTGATGCCCAGGGGCTAGGCTTGCAAGACCGCGCGTTAGGTTCGCAGAGCCGGAGTGCAAGGCCAGACCTGGTACCAACAGCATCTCCGCCTTCGTCCTCATCTGGTTCCCGCCTCAAACCTCTACGTGTGCGGGGGAGCCTGGAAGGTGCGTGCTGTGAAAGTAAATGAATGAATGAGGCTCCTGGGAGATGGCGGGCGCGTGTTTGCCCCTAAAGGGCTGCGACAATGGAAAGAGCATTTGCTAGTCTGGATTCATGGGTTCTAGTTCTGGTTCCGTTCATCATTGCTGCTTAATAAGTTCCTCCTCCCATCTGGGTCCTAACTTCTTGTTTCTTTTGTTTGTTTTTTGTTTTTGTTTTTTGAGACGAAGTTTCACTTTTGTTGCCCAGGCTGGAGTGCAATGGCACGTTCTCAGCTCACCGCAACCTCCGCCTCCCTGGCTCAACCGATTCTCCTGCCTCAGCCTCCCGAGTAGCTGGGACTACAGGCATGCGCCACTACGCCCGGCTAATTTTGTATTTTTAGTAGAGACAGGGTTTCTCCCTGTTGGCCAGGCTGGCCTCTAACTCCCGACCTCAGGTGATCTGCCCGCCTCAGCCTCCCAAAGTGCTGGGATTACAGGCGTAAGCCACTGTGCCTAGCCGGTTCTAACTTTTAACATGTAAAAGGAGAGTTTAACTCTGATAAATATATATTGAAGGCCAACAAGGAGCCCAGCATTAAGTATTGGGGATACAGGTGAGCAAAACGGACAGCCCTGATCCCCAGAACATATGGTGTGGAGTAGGAGGCAGATCGTCAACAGTCACGTGGACGTAATTACACGTGTACTTTTTTTTTTTTTTTTTTTGAGACAGAGTCTAGCTCTGTCGCCAGACTGGAGTGCAGTGGCGCAATCTCGGCTCACTGCAACATCTGCCTCTCGGGTTCAAGTGATTCTCCTGCCTCAGCCTCCCAAGTAGCTGGGACTACAGGCATGCGCCACCACTCCCCGCTAATTTTTGTATTTAGTAGAGATGGGGTTTCACCATGTTGGCCAGGCTGGTCTGGAACTCCTGACCTCAAGTGACCTGCCCACCTTGGCCTCCCAAAGTGGTCTCACTGTTGCCCAGGCTGGAGTGCAATAGCATGGTCATAGCAAGTGCAAAAGTCTGGGGCATGAAACACACATATTTCTTGAATTGGACATTATAAACACTCTCAAAAGCATACAAGTCAGAGGTGTGGAAGCTTCAGCAAGTTAAATTGAGAAGGCCTTGGAGAATTCTTTGAAACCCCATAAGTATTTGAGCAATCCTGTAAACATATGTGAAGACCTCTGACTCTGTTTTCTGATGGAAATGTCCAAATTATTGATCTGACCAGAACAGTCCAGGTTCCATGATGCATGCAGTGGTGTCTGTGATCTGACTTTGAGAGACATCTGGCTCTGTTTCAGAAGAACTAAAACTATAGTTCCAGCTACTTCGGAGGCTAAGATAGGAAGATGGCTTGAATCCAGGAGGTCGAGACTGCAGTGAGCTGTAATCAATCTCACCACTGCACTGATCTCACCACTGCACTCCAGCCTGAGCAACAAAGCAAAACCCTGTCTCAAAAATATAAAGTAAAATGAAAGAAATCAAAATAATTATGAAGCAAAATGTTTACTATATTTCTATAGATTCAAATAAAACATGCCAAATCCTTTCTCCCCCCATAATTTCAATGAGCATATACAGAAAATTCTTAGGGAACAATGTGAGCCACATAATTGTTGATCTGGTTGAGTAGCACTTTAGAGATAACTTTCATGCGTTCTCCCATTCAGGGCTTTACCATGTCAGGAGAACTCAATTAGCCCTCTTAATATAAAGAAACTGGCCAGGCATGGTGGCTCACATTGGCCCAACAAAACCTTTGGGAGGCTGAAACAGGCAGATAACTTGAGCCCAGGAGTTCAAGATCGGCCTGGGCAACCTGGCGAAACCTCATCTCTACAAAAAATACAAAAAAATTAGCCGGGCATGGTGGCATGCACCTGTAATCTAAACTACTTGGGAGGCTGAGGTGGGAGGATTGCTTGAGCCTGGGAGATGGAGGTTGCAGTGAGCCGAAATTGTGCCACTGCACTCCAGCCTGGGTGACAGAGCAAGAGTCTGTCTCAAAACAATTTTAAACAAAACAACGAACTTGCTCAGAGAGGTCGAGTACCTTCATAAGTTCAGGTACTATGGCAGCTATGTGGTAAAAGTTAGGCCTGGCACTTCAGTTGTCTGAACCCAGCTTTTCTTCTGCCATGTCACGGAGTCCCCACCACACACATATTTTTGTAAGATACAGCGACCAGCAAGCACTTAATGTTTTTCTCTGTCATTTTACAAGCCACTTCTCTCTCATCTTTGTAAGCAAGCCTGGATAATTCAGCTTGAGATAAACATGGGCTGCTTTAAAGCTTTACAGCACTTGTATTTTTAGTAATTCTGAAACAGAGCCAGATGTCTCTCAAAGTCAGATCACAGACACCACTGCATGCATCATGGAACCTGGACTGTTCTGGTCAGATCAATAATCTGGACATTATAATTTTTTCATTTTTTTTCTTGTAGAGATGGGGGTCTCACTTTGTTGCCCAGGCTGGTCTGGAACTCCTGGGCTCAAGTGATCTGCCTGCCTGGGCCTCCCAAAGTGCTGGGATTACAGGCTTGAGCCACTGCATCCAATTCTTTCATTTTAATTAGAGTGTTTATTGCTTCCAAAAGGTGGTTTTAAAATTTCACATGTGGTTCTCTCCTTATATTCAGTTGAGAAGAAGCAAAAAAAAAAAAAAAAAAAAAGAGTAAAACAATTGGCAGGAGCTTTGGATATTTTTACTTATCCCATTGTGCAACACATTCAGTGACAATACAGGTTTATGAAGTTGTTCAGATAGTTTGTCTCTGAGCATGTCTGTTCCTACAGTTCTCCAGAACATGAGAGCCCTTCATGCCTAATCTTGGCTTCCTGCTGATAGACTTTTAAAGGGGTGTGAGTTGGCCAGCCATGGACCTGGGTACGCTTCCAGTGGCCACAGGAGATGTGAACACAAGGCAGAGAGCAATGGAAATGTAAGCAAAGTAACATGTATGCTTGGTGAACAATCAGAAGTATGAAATATGAGAAACCAAACCTGCCTGATTCATAAGAATGGGGGGCCGGGTGCAGCGGCTCACGCTTGTAATCCCAGCACTTTGGGAGGCTGAGGCGGGCGGATCATGATGTCAGGAGTTCGAGACCAGCCTGACCAATATGGTGAAACCCTCTTTACTGAAAATACAAAAATTAGCCAGGTGTGGTGGCACACGCCTGTAATCCCAGCTACTCAGGAGGCTGAGGCAGGAAAATCACTTGGAGGCAGAGGAAAATCGCTTGGAGTAGATCGCGCCACTGCACTCAGGCCTGGGAGACAGAGTGCGACTCTATCTCAAACAAAACAAACCAAAACAAACAAAAAGAATGGGGAGTAGGGGGTTTGAGGAGCACAAGGCTTGGACCTACTAGACCTGGAGATCTGGGGAACTAGGGATGCCAGCCGTGTTCCTTGTACTGTATGCAAAAGGGAAGTAACAAGTATTGAATGTTCACTTACCTCTTTCATTCCCCAATATGAAGTAGATATTCCCATTTGCAAAAGGAGGCTCAAGAGAACTAGAAAGCAGATGGAACAAAGAGGACTTCATTCAGTATCAGATGAATTAAGTTAGTATTTCTATGTATGTATGTGGGTCTCCTAATTTGATTTTCAAATTGTTCTTTAGAAAGATTTTTAGCTATATTAAGATTTCTTAAAAAGCTGGGCCATGCCAGGCAGGGTGGTTCATGCCTACAGTCCCAGCCACTCAGGAGGCTGAGGTGGGAGGATCACTTAGCCCAAGAAAGGCTGCAGTGAGCTATGACCATGCCACTGCACTCCAGCCTGGGCAACAGTGAGACCCTGTCTCATATAAATTGAAAAAAAAAATACTGGACCAAGAGTATAATTTCAGGCATCAATTCTGTAGTTCCTTACTAGAGAAGTTTCTCTCAATGTGTACAACACTGGAAACCATGAGGAGGTGGCAGCACAGCATTCTCTGCTGAGCGTGAGGTTGGCTCTTGGTGTTGCTTTGCTGCAACTGTCATTTGCCATTGATGATGGTTCTTCTCTTCCTCCAAGGGAGAGGATGCAGTCTGAGGGGGGGAAAAAGCCTGGGCCACGCACTTACAGACTGTTAACATTGGAGTCTTGCTAGTGAACATTTTAGTTATGATTGGATTGTTTGGATAGCTGCGTTTGATATTTGCAATATCCCTAGCTTACCACTTAATGTCTGCTCTTCTAGATGCTGTGCTTTTCCCGTATCTTGTTAGTATTCTCTTTAACCCATTCTTCAGCTAAGTGAAGTGTTAGTATTCCCTCCTCTGACACTTGTTCACTCAGCACAAAGAATTCCTACTGTTACCTCTCCAGAACCCTAAGGTCGTTACAAATGAGGAGGCTGATGCAGGTGGGAGAAAGGACCAGAAGCATGGACCATGCTGTTAAGAGAACAGGGACAAAGTGTGTTTTAATCTGGTTCACCCATCCACTTACTAGTTTGTAACCTGAGAGCTTCCACTTCCCCATCCCCAACATGGGGTCATACTGTCATGGGACTGTTGTGAAGAATGGCATGCCACACAGACGAGCAGTCCTAGCTAATGTTAGCTGTTACTGGGCGAAGGAAAAGCAGGCACTTAACATGTGGATATAGGCTATCACTTATCTTTGTCTTGTGACACCATCCTCACTAGTTCACAACTGCCCTTTAGTACAGGCTGAGCATCCCTTATCCGAAATGCTTGGGATCATTTGTGTTTCAGATTTCTAATTTTTTTCAGACTTTGTAATATTTGTATATACTTAGGGTCTTTATGTATACTTTATGATCTTAGATAATTTTAGACGGGGTCCCACTCTGTCACCCAGTCTTGAGTGTAATGGTACAAACACGGCTCACTGAAGCCACAGGTGCATGCCACCACACTGCACTAATTTAAAAAAAAATTTCTTGTAGAGTCAGGGATGGGTTTAAGCGATCCTCCTGCCTCAGCCTCCCAAAGTGCAGGAATCACAGGCATGAACCACCATGCCTGGCCTATGGTTTTAATATACAGGTTGGGCATTCCTTACCTGAAAATCCAAAACGTTCCAATGAGCATTTCTTTTGAGTGTCATGTTTGTTTTGGATTTTGGGTAAGGGATGCTCAAGCCATGTATTAAAAACACAAAACTAGCCAGGCATGGTGGCTCATACTTGCAATCCCAGCACTTTGGGAGGTCAAGGCGTGCAGATCAGGAGATTAAAGTTTTTCTACAAAAAATTAGCCAGGAATGGTGGCATGCCTGTAGTCCCAGCTACTTGAGGGTGGCTGAGGTGGGATGATCTATTTGAGCCTGGGAGTTTGAAGCTGCAGTAAGCCATGACTACACCACTGCACTCCAGCCTGAGCAACAGCAAAAGAACCCCTCTCAAAAAACTTAAAACTCTAACACTGACACCTACATACTCCTACCCATTGTCAACTCTACCTTGCTCAAGGTCCTAAATTGTTCACTATCCCATCTTTGGTACTTATTACTCTTATCAGATGCATATATTTAAAGTCTTTTTTTGAACTTATGAAAAGCTCAGTGTTGTTTTGAACATTCCCAGGCATGTATCCTCATGTCCACATGTAGTTTCTCGAGTAATGCCTCAAAGTAGAACTGCCATTTTCCCCAAGTAGTTGTAGTAACTTACACAAATGATCTTTTTCACATTGAAATGAGGAGTCGCAGCTAGAAGTCATGCTTTTCATCACTGAATGTCTTCATCTTTTAAATGCTAATGGAGGTAAGGATAACACTCATTCATGTGCCTGGCATGTCATCAGCTGCTCTGAACACACAATACCCATGGGTTTATTACATAAATCCAAGCCTGAAAAGTTGAAATTTCCATTCATGTTTATTAATTGGCAAAAAAAAAAAGCTTAGTTTTTGGAACACAAGTTTGAATTTTTTTTCCACTTTGTCTAACTGGGGACCTTAATAAACTATTAAGTAAACTTTCTGCACTCCTTCAATGTTAACCATAAAACTCCCAAACATTTGGTGAGACATTACACAGCTAAGTCTTGTTTCTTTACAACCTTGGGATGTAGCAGTCAACATTCAGCATAGGTCAAAGTTCGTTCTTACGCAGGGTTGTATAGGGTAAATACCCAGGTGGCTTTCTAAAGCTGGTATTACCCTCCACCCCGTGTGGGGGACACACCTTATAATCATCAAGTTTACACAGGTAACCTGGACAAAGCATCTGCTCTGATCCTTCCTCCTGCCTCCCCAGTGCAGTTTTCAACACTGTACAACGAGACGCCTTCTTGTTAGCATCAGGATTGTCTAAATCTTACATCTGGCAATGGTGGCAGCGAAAATCCAGCCTGTGTCATGGCAGAATAGGCTGAAAGCCAACATTACAAAACAGACCATTTTTGCAGAGCACATTCCCAAACTATGGACAAGACCAACAGCAGTAAAGTTCAGCTTTTTATTGAACACGTTATAAAAGAGGTTTAGTCAAAAAGACCAAAGCCCATGTCATCATCAGACTCCTCGGATTCTTCTTTCTTTGCTTCCACTTTCTTCTCCTCAGCTAGAAAAAAAAAGTCAATCAGGTGTTAGGATTTCCATACTTCATCTCCTTGTGGAAAATTAACCGCAATTTTGCCTATAATACTATTTTTTTTTTTTTTTTAAATCTCTACACTCCTCCCAATACTAAAAACACCATGTTTCCTACCTGGAGCAGCAGCAGTGGAGGGGGCAGGACCTCCTGCTGGTGCAGCACCAGCTGCTGGAGCAGGTCCACCGGCCCCTACATTGCAGATGAGGCTCCCAATGTTGATGTTGGCCAGGGCCTGCAATACATATGCATGCATAGGTAAATGCCCAGTTCTGTCTTTGTTAAGCACTCACGCAGCCAAAAACGAAAAGTATCCCCCATTCCAGGTTACAGTGATCAACCCCTAACACTATGTACAGTGGGTTCCACATCCATGGATTCAACAGTGGAAAAATAAGCATGTGTACCAAACATGTAGACTTCTAAAGTATACAGGAGGATGTGCATAGGTTATATGCAAATACGTTTATATAAGAGATGGAACATCCTGGGATTTTGTTATTAGTGGAAGGTCCTAGAACCAATACCCCAGACACTGGCTTTTCTTTGCTAACAGCCAAGACTTAGGTTACAGAGCAACACACTACTGTTCAGCTTTGAATCTGACAATTACATTCCTATATGTTAGGAACCTCCTGAGGTAGCTGATTGGTTTAAAAAAAAAAAAAAATTCCAAACTTCCTGAAACACTCAAATGAATATTCTTTCCACAGTTCCATGTCTCCTCTTAACGGAATTCAAATTTTCAGTCTACTAAACAAAATGTAGGACTTCAAAAGGGGCTTGTTAATGACATAGGTACGATGTTTTCAATCTTTCAAAACTCTTCAGAGGACACAACCCTGGAGTTAGATGCTATTAGCTTCACTTGCCAGAGATTAAGTAACCTATAACAATGGAAAACAGCCAGTGCAAGCTCCATGACCAGGAACCTCTTTATTATTAGTCTTTTATATCCCAACACACAGTACCTACTGTGTCAATGAAGTCTGCTAAACCCAAATGTCCATCAAGCCATAGGTTTAATGCAAGAATTTACTTAATTTGCTTGCGGGCCGGGCGCGGTGGTTCACGCCTGTAATTCCAGCACTTTGGGAGGCAGAGGCGGACGGATCACGAGGTCAGGAGATCGAGACCATCCTGGCTAACATGGTGAAACCCCGTCCCTACTAAAAACACACATAAAAATTAGACAGGTATGGTGGCGCGCGCCTGTAGTCCCAGCTACTCGGGAGGCTGAGGCAGGATAATGGCGTGAACCTGGAAGGCGGAGCTTGCAGTGAGCTGAGATCGCGCCACTGCACTCCAGCCTGGCTGACAGCCTGGGTGACTGTCTCAAAAAAAAAAAAAAAAAAAAAAGAAAAAGAATTTGCTTGCAACTTAACATGGGTAGTACCTACCTCCCGAGTGACCCTTTTTGGGAATAAATGACCTGATTCACATTTTTTTTAAACCATGGTTTCAGAGCAAAAGGGAAACCAGAGTCTGATAAGGAAACATAAAACTTGACAAGCTGAAATCTTATTAGCTCCTAGAGATATACATGCAATGAAAAACACGTAGGAGATCCAGTGGCATGTGGGGCGTTATGGCACCGCTGGAGGTACTTTAGCATGTACACCTGCCCTCGTAAATCAGCAGGCCTGAACACATCACTTTGCCACCATCACCTTACCTTTGCAAACAAGCCAGGCCAAAAAGGTTCGACATTTACACCGGCTGCTTTAATGAGGGCATTGATCTTATCCTCCTACAACAAACAAAAACGTCAATCCATCAAAATGTAGCGTATGTAATTATCTCCAAAATGCTGCAAGTTAAAGGCAAGTCACTCAGTAAATGTACAGAACATGTTTAACCAGCTCAAATAGTCTATCACAAGCAAAAGAGATGTGTGCCAGGCGCCCTGCAATGAGGCGAGCCCATCACTGCTGTTTCACGGGCTGGGATTTGCCTGAGTCACGCGGCTATTTTTAAGTTACAAGACCTGGGAGGTGGAGCCGAGCTCGGGCGTTTTCCTCCACGACCGGGGGAATTCAAAGCAATTACACCGAAAGAGGTCCGAGTAAGTGTCCCTGAGAGACGAGGCGTGGGTCAGGGTGCCCAAGCGCTGCGGAAAAGCTTTTCTACACGAAGGCTCTTGGAGCTGGAGCGCCCAGCCCTCAAGCGCACCCCATGCCCGCTGGGCCCGCACGTGGTCCTGGGGGCCCAGGTCCTGCTTGGCGAGAGAGGCCCCAGCCCCGAGAAGCGCCCGCCCCATGCCGCCTGTGTTCGCCGCCTGGCCCCGGCCGGAAGTGCTCAGTCGAACGGCCTGGAGCCGGGAACCGCATGGAGAGCCGAGAGTCACCGCCCACAGGCAGCCCGGCCGCCGGCCCGCGCCCGCACTCACCGTGACTGTCACCTCATCGTCGTGCAGAATGAGGGCCGAGTAGATGCAGGCGAGCTCGGAGACGGACGCCATGGCGCGGGCGAGTGTAGGGCTGGCGCTGCCGGACGCGGTGCTAGTCGCCGGATGAAGTGAGGGCCTCACCCCAACGCGGCCTTAGCTTCCTCGGAAGGACCGAGCACCTTGGCGGCAGCTGAGGAAAAGGGTTCTCGCCCGTATGCGCAGCCTCTTATGTGTCCACGCGGACCAATCGGCGCCCGCGCCGGGGGGGGCGGAAGAGGCGGACCCAGGACCGACTGAAGGCGCCTGCGCGTTGCGCCTGATTCGTCCTTCCGGTTGAGAAGGTTTCTCGGCGCCTGCGAGTACGGTCCCACTTTATTTTGGTATATTATAGGATCTGAGAACGTTAAAAACACTTTTAGGATAGGGTTGCCTAGGTATTCGGACTTCGCCCCCGCTGGTTCCATGAGTTGCTTGACTTGGCAGGAGCTCCGCTGTGGCCCTGATGACATTGTTCGTAATCTGGTTAGGTCGCGGCCTTCCCAGCGGGCGCTGGCCCTTAGAGTAAGGGCTGCGTCCCACCTTGGAGGCCCCTGCTTAGCGCAGGACCTTGGGTGAGATAGGTAGATGGAGGAGGAAGAGAGAAACTAACAGCGTTATGATAGCAGAAGCCGTAGAGCGCTGACAATGTCCCCGGCACTGAGCCACATTCTACAAGGATTCACGGTAATCCTCACACAGCAGGAGTTGGATGTTATCTCCATCTTGCATATGGCAAAATTAAGTCTTAGAGCTGGTAACTAGCCCAAGATTGTGTAGTTACCGCGCAGTGGAGCGTGGATTTGGAATCTAGAAGCCTTAGACCCGGTAGCTAACCCAAGATTGCATAGTTCCGGGCGGTGGAGCGTGGAGTTGGAATCCAGAAGCCTAACTTAGACCTGGTAACTAACCCAAGATTGCATAGTTCCGCGCGGTGGAGCGTGGTGTTGGAATCCAGAAGCCTAACTTCGCTGCCTAGTGCTTGGGGGAAGGGGGGATTATGGGTAAATTGTCTACAACCCGTTATGTGCTGTCTAAACCCAATTTAAATTCCTACCTTCAAAAATGGTCATCTTTACATTCCTCGTGGAATTCGCTTCGTTTACCGGAAAGTTAATTCATATATATATATATTTCTTTTTTTTTTTGCGGGGGGAACCTTCTTTATTTAGTCCATCCCATTATTTAATAATCATCTCTGAAGAAATATTTCTGTTGGAATCCACCAATCTAGAGTCCCACTTGGGTCAATCTTAACTACAAACAAATATTTTCATATTCCGAATTTTTAAAAAAAGCTTTTATAAAGCTATCAAACTTTTAAAAAATAAAGCTGTTGAGTTTTCATCCAAATCTAAGCAGCCATTATAGTGGAATTTTGGTCAAGAAAGGTTAAAGCTATTAAAAAATCCAAACATTTCCAAAGCTACGATGAGTCAGTCCAAAATACTGTTTGTGCAGCAGTGTACATAAAAAACTAATCTGCCGGGTGCGGTGGCTCACGCCTGCAATCCCAACACTTTGGGAGGCTGAGGCGGGTGGATTGCCTGAGGTCAGGAGTTCGAGACCAGCCTGGCCAACATAGTGAAACCTCGTCACTACTAAAAATACAAAAAAATTAGCTGGGCGTGATGGTGAGCACCTGTAATCCCAGCTACTAGGGAGGCTGAAGCAGGAGAATCGCTTGAACCCGGGAGGCGGGGGTTGCACTGAGCTGAGATTGTGCCACTGCACTCCAGCTTGGGCAACAAGAGCAAAACTCCGTCTCAAAAAAACAAACAAAACTGATCTGGTTGGCAGGTGGCACTTTGTGGTCATTGAGGAAATAATCGTTTTCTCCACGTATACATTACAGATAATACGTTTACAGGGTATCAAACAGTAAGCACTAACCACAGCTATTCAAGAGTAGTTAAGCAAAACACCAATACTCATGCATTTCCTTTTTTGTTGATGAAGGACTTAGTGGATTCAAGTTACTTCAGACAAATTCCACTGCCCCATATTCTCCTATCACAGTAAAAATTTCCTATTAATATTTTGAAAATACTATGCAATAAGCCATTAAAAAAAAATTTTTTTTTTTCTGAGACGGAGTTTCACTCTTGTTCCCCAGGCTGGAGTGCAATGGCACGATCTCGGCTCACTGCAACCTCCGCCCCCCAGGTTCAAGCAATTCTCCTGCCACAGCCTCCAGAGTAGCTGGGATTATAGTCATGTGCCACAATGCCCGGCTAACTTTTTGTATTTTTAGTAGAAACGGGGTTTCATCATGTTGGCCAGGCTGGTCTCGAACTCCTAACCTCAGGTGATTCGCCCACCTTGGCCTCCCAAAGTGCTGGGATTACAGGGGTAAACCACTGCGCCCAGCTAATTTTTTTTAAGTGGGCTGGGGCAGGTCATGGTGGCTCATACCTGTAATCCAAGCACTTTTGGGAGGCCAAGGCGGGAGGATCCCTTGAGCCCAGGAGTTCAAGACCAGCCTGGGGCAACATAGTGAGACCCAGTCTCTATTAATTTTTTTTTTTTTTTGAGATAGGGTCTCACTCCATTGCCCAGGCTGGAGCACAGTGGTGCCATCACAACTCACTGCAACCTCTGCCTCCCAGGCTCAGGCAATCCCCCCACCTCAGCCTCCCTAGTAAGTGGGACTACAGGTGCATGCCACCACACCTGGCTAAGTTTTAAACTTTTTGTAGGGATGGGATTTCACCATGTTGCTCAGGCTGGTCTCGAACTCCTGACCTCAAGCCATCCTGTTTCAGCCTCTCAAAGTACCGGGATTACAGTTGTGAGCCACCATGCCCGGGCTGTCTCTATTATTTTAAATAATAATTTCAAAAGCAGGCTGGGTGCAGTGGCTCATGCCTGTAATTCTAGCACTTTGGGAGGCCAAGTCAGGAGGACTGCTGAGGCCAGGAGTTTGAGACCAAACAAGGCCACAGAGCAAGGCCCCATCTCTGCAAAAAATAAAAAAAATTAGCCAGGTGTGCTGGCATTTGCCTGTAGTTGTAGCTACTCAAGAGGCTGAGGTGAGAGGATTGCTTGAGCCTGGGAGGTTGAGACTACAGTGAGCTGTGATCATGTCACTGCACTCCATTTTGGGTGACAGAATGAGACCCCATCTCAAAACAGAAAGAAAGAAGCCAGCCTAGGCAACATAGCAAGACACCATCTCTACAAAAATAAAAAAAAAATTTAATTAGCTGGGCATGGTGGTGAGCACCTGTAGTCCCAGCTTCTTGGGAGGCTGAGGCAGGAGGATCACTTGAGTCCAGGAGTCTGAGGTTATAGTGAGCCATGATTGCACCACTGCATTTCAGCCTGGGCAACAGAGCAAGACCCTGTTTCTAAAAAAAAACTTAAAAATAAGAAGAAAATCAAGAAATAAATTCTGTATCTACTGCAATAGCAATTTAACCTTTGGTGTTCTGAAGCATTCTAAAAACACACATATAGGCCAGGTGCGGTGGCTCACGCCTGTAATCCCAGCACTTTGGGAAGCCGAGGAGGGCGGATCACCTGAGGTTGGGAGTTCAAGACCAGCCTGACCAACATGGAGAAACCCCGTCTCTACTAAAAATACGAAATTAGCTGGGCCTGGTGGCATATGCCTGTAATCCCAGCTACTGGAGAGGCTAAGGCAGAAGAATCGCCTGAACCCAGGAGATGGAGTTTGCAGTGAGCCAAAATCGTGCCATTGCACTCCAGCCTGGGCAACAAGAGTGAAACTCCATGTCAAAAAAAAAAAAAAAGCTCAGCCTCAAAAGAAATCCAAATTAAATCCAAGTAAAATGTGTGTTCACCCATGCAATGGGATATTTCACCATGGTTTCGACAGTATTTTTTCTAATTTATGTTGTCCCCAACTATGTTTTTTGTTTAAATGTCTAGAAGTCATACTTAATATGTAGATAATTATGGCTGTCACACAAAAAAAGGCATTGTCCGTTTAACATCTTATTATCTTGTATTTTTTCGAGCTTTCTTTTAATTCATCCCGCAAAAAATGAGTGCTAGGTAAATGCAGGGCACTGTGCCAGGTGCCGGGAGGACATGTTGAATGAACGGCCATCACACAACTATGTATTTCTTAGTGCTTTTGATTTTAATTCTTTTGGCATATCTAAATGTCTGAAAGTGAATATATACATACAGAATTCAAAACACCTTCCTAAAATGGTTACTATTGGCCAGTCATTTACATCTTTATTTTGAAAGTTTAAATTGTCAAATAGTTCTAAAGTGCATTCTTGCAGCTAATAAATAGCAGCATTTGTTTATAAAACCTTAAGAAATTCAGACCAGGGCTGGAAAAGTCACAATAAAAAATCAGGCATGATCTAGATATATTCTTCCTTAATCATCTAAGACAAACACTTGTGTGAATTAGTTTATAAGTATACATGAAATATATTTTAAAAAAGCATTATAAAAAATTCATACAGCAATGAAAAAAGGAGTCTTCCTCTGCTATTAATATTAAATATGGCAAAACATATACTATACAAGGTTTGTTGAATACTAGTTGTCTTTGGAACCATAGGGAAAGCTTTGCTCTGGGTCAGTGTATGATGTAGCTGAGGTCCGTGATTTTCAACAAAGCTGGAGTTCTACAAGATGACCTGGAAGACTGCTTCTGGCATGGCTTTTGAGAAATCATCCACACAAATGAAAATGTTCTTTCACTACTGGGACTGTCAGTTCATGGCTTTTTGCGCCTAAAACATAACAACCAGCACTTACTGAATTTTGCAATTAGTAACACATTCATAGCAAATCAGTCTTTAGGAGACCTTTGAGAACTGCTGTTTTATGATGAGAAAATTCAAGTCCCTCTGAGAAAGCAAACAACTTTTATAAAATATGCTTATCTTAGTATTAAATTTAGAAAAAAGGATTTCTCATCTTTATCCTGCTGCAACAATTTTCTAAATTGCTCACTAAGGTACATAAATGTTTAAAATGTTATATACACATATATACGTATGTATATATGTACATACGTATATATGTACATATATATACGTATGTATATATGTACATATATATACGTATGTATATATGTACATATGTATATATGTACATATATACATATGTATATAACTTTATATACATACATATATATGTATGTATTTGAAGAAGGGATTTTATTAAAATATGGAAAAAGACTAGGTCAGACTCCTGAGTATAAGTTTAACAGAAGAAGAAAAGGTATGATTCCTTCCCTACTATAAATTCTTCCGTTCAGTGTTATTTATTTTAGTGAACACCTATTGCTACACCAAGACCAAGAAGCAAGTCAGGAAACAATGATTTACACAAAGCTGTCTAGTCCCCAACTTAAGCTTTTAGCCTTCCCTCCTTAGAGGTACTCTCAGTTCACCCTCAGAAAGCTTTATGAGTGTTGGCAGAATATGAACAAGAGCCACCAATCTTCCACCACCGCCTGCCTTGCAGCTCTTATTGCTCTTATCTAGCCTTCTGAGGCTCTCAGCATTCCAGCCGCCTACTGCAGTCTGCCCGTGGAGGCCCAGATAGTCCAAGGGGAAAACCAAAACCATATATTTGTTCTGAAGAACAAGTGGATGGCGGTAGAAGGAGTGATAACGTAAAGACCAGAGGAGGAAAAAAGCACACAGCAAGACCCCAATTACAGTCAGTACTCACTTGGGTTGTGCGTGATGCTGATATCCAGGTCCCAGCTGGGATCCTGCTCTCATCTCCACAGCCACGGAACACTGAGAGGAAAATGACAAGAGGAAAAAGATCAGCTCCTCTCAATAGTCTATAAAACACAGTTATTTAGCAGGCTCTACACCTAGGTGAAATGCAATATTGCTTTCTAGTTCAGCAAAGACTCTTATGTTAAAACACCAGTCACTCGTAATTTATTTCTGGCACAGGCCACAAATGTTGAGCCAGAAAGATCTTTAGGTCATCTAGGTAACTTATCTCATTTTAGATAAGTCTGTGAAGAGAGTTGGTGGCTAAGGCCATAGCTTAGCCTCCTGACCCCTACCTTCCCATATTCTTTCCTCATTTTCTATTCCTGAGCTTCTCCTCAGGAATAACACTTGCAAGGGGGTTCCTGATGAAGTGGATTCTTGTTATTCTAGGAATAGGCCTACATGGTACACTGGCAATGTGAGATTATACCTCAGTATTTTCAAAGAGCATAAAAATCTAGAGCTGTGGGGTTTAAAACATGACAAACCTAATTTTAGTAGGCAGACAAATACTTAATTTTTCCCCTACCCTTGTTTCTACATCGGTCCATTCAGACTCTGCACCATCTGGTTGGGCAGGTGCTACTGTGGAAGATCTTCGTTTTCGACTACTGAAAAAGGGGAAACATGATGCAACAATTATTTTTCCATCTAAGAAGAGGAAAAATATTAGAAGTAGGGGAATACCATCTACATCCCTTTGGAGAATTAATGATACATTTCGCAGGCTATTCTCTTCCTCCAAAATGAACAGC
Organism: Hylobates moloch; assembly: GCF_009828535.3. Taxonomy (NCBI): domain Eukaryota; kingdom Metazoa; phylum Chordata; class Mammalia; order Primates; family Hylobatidae; genus Hylobates; species Hylobates moloch. The sequence goes on from NW_026652289.1 coordinate 59,226,241, forward strand.
TAAGAAAATGACCAACTTTTAAACAGAGATTTTTGATGGTTACTTACCCATTTGGTGATTCTTGCTTTAAAGTCTCAATATCAGTAAACTGAACAGATTGTCCACCACCCCTTGTTTTATAAATATCACCCTAAAGCCAAAAGAAAAGGTCACTGTTACACACTGATACACCCAAATGAAAAACACACATATATATTTCAAATTGTTCTCATGATTCTATTTTATAGAAATTCCCATCCACAAAATCAGATGGTACTTGGTACTTGCTGAGTATGTACTATCAAAATAATTTAGAAATTTGAGTACATATCTCTCACAAACAAAAGAAGTCCAATACAATGTAATCAGTAACATAAATAATTGTAGAAAAAAATATTCCTTTTGCTCTATATGTAATTTAAAAACTAAACTGCACTAAGGATCAAGAAACTTGCTGGAAGTTTCTACATGCTCTAAGGCATGGTACTTTCCTCTCTGAGTGCCCCCTGTTGCCCATATTCAAATGACAGTATAGTTTTATTTGTAGCTAATTATAACAAGAACAAAAACTCTAAATTGAACTTGAAATAAAAAGCTTTTTTTTTTTTTTGGTCTCATCTTTTACTTTCCTGATTATTCACTGACTCTATGATCAAAGGGGAATTCTTCTACAGGCAGGCAAGTCTCTTTCTGGAAAACGGCTTTAGGTAGCTCAATACTGAGTAATTTTGGTGGGTCAAATTTTAACACAGGTTTTGTTTTGTTTTATCTTGAACTGACAGAGAGCAATAGGAGTTCTTTGCTTAGATTTACTTTAAGTAGTGGTTAAAACTAAATATACAGTCATTAAAAAATTAAAGTACATCATGGATCTAGAATTCTAAGAAACCGAAGAATCTACACCTATTTAAAGCATACTTAGTCCCAGTCTGGCAGACTTAAAACCTAAGCAGTGACTAATTTTCTGCTAACAAAAAGGTTATATCAAATACCCATTGATGTTCCAGTTGACACTACCTGTGTGTCACCAAAGGAGTAGCAGGACAAATGGACTTTTGTTGAATTTTTTAATATATTTTTTTCTCCCGTGAAAATTAGTTTTTTACCTTAATTAGTTTAGTTTCAATCTCCCCATCGGAGGCTAGTTCCTGGTGGGTCAGCATGTACTTCTCACACTTAGCTAGTGCCTTTTCATTTGCAACAGATACTGTGATGGCATGAGGGACATGTGGCTGCATGACTGTTTCAGTTTGCATGTTAGAGGCAGGCTTATGATCTACCCATCTGTCTCCTGCAGAGCGTGATCGTCTGTGTCGGAGACGAATTGGTGGTGCGTTCTGATCAGGTTGAAAGAGTAACTGAGAAACAAGCATAACCCAGAATTAATTTAAGGGCATTATTAGAAGTGCAGCAGGTTTGGCTACATTAGTTGATGACAGTATCATAGCAAACCTTTCCAAAGCTAAATATTTTATTCAAGTACTTTAAACATGATCTTTGCATTTAAACACAAAACCAACAAACATCTTTAACATCAACTTGTATGTTACACATTCTATCTGGGAGTTTTCCTTTCAACAAAGGATAAAAGAAAAAATTCTGGTAATGCTGCAAGTCTTTCCTGCTTGGGGGTGGTTCAGGACAAACAACTCATTTCATATTCTTGATCAAAAACCAGTATTTATCCCTGCTATTGAGAGGTAATCTATTATGTCCACAACTCTGTTAAAATCTTCAGTAAGATCAATGAAAGCCCTATACATTTTCTAGACTTCTAAACAAAACAGAAAACAATCCAAAGAACATAGGTATAATAAGAACCATATGAATAAAATGATTAAAGAAATGTGAAATACTTCTGAGTGCTTTCAGTTAAGATTTTAAAATCTCATAATAGAACTTCATGAAAAGTTCAAATACAATAATGGCTACAATACACCAACTAACTTTTCCCCCAAACATTTCATACAGGTTCCAAGAAACGAATAAATAATACAGTGTCAAATGAGTCACTATCATACAATAAAAAACCAGTTGCTAGGCCAGGCATGGTGGCACATGCCTGTAATCTCAGCACTTTGGAAGGCCGAGGTGGAGGAATCACTTGAACTCAGAAGTTCAAGTCCAGCCTAGGCAACATGGTGAAACCCAGACACTACAAAAAAAAAAAAAAAAAAAATATATATATATATATATATATATATATATATAAAAGCTGGGCTTGGTGACACGTGCCTGTAGTCCCAACTACTCAGGAGGCTGAGGTGGGAGGATTGCTTGAGCCCAAGAGGTGGAAATTGCAGTGAGCCAAGATCGCACCACTGCACTCCAGCCTGGGCAACAGAATGAGACCCTGCCTCAAAAACAAACAAGTTGCTTCCAGTGAAATGTCATGTAAATCTGGGAATGCTAAATTAAGCACATTCAGCCTAAGAAAATAATATTTCACATATCTGCCATAGCTATAGTTTGAAGAAATGAATTATCTTTGGAATTTTATGAACATCTCCTGTTTGTAAAACTGAAAGCAGGGCTGGGTGCAGTGGCTCACACCTGTAATTCCAAGATTTGTGAGGCTGAGGTGGGAGAAGGACCACCCGAGACCAGCTTAGGCAACGTAAGAAGACCCCATCTCTACAAAAAATTTAAAAATTAGCCAGGTGTGATAGCACATGCCTGTGGTCCCAGCTACTCAGGAGGCTGAGGTAGAACGATCGCTTGAGCCTGGAAGGTCAAGGCTGCAATAAGCCTAGATGACGCCACTGCACTCCAGCCTAGGCAACAGATCAAGACCTCATCTCAAAAAAAAAAAAGAAAAAAAACCCAAAAAACAAAGCTGAACGCAAATTGAAAAAGTCTATCACAGGCCAAATACGTCAAAGCTAGTCAAATATGAAGACCTCAATTTCAAAATGCATATCTGAGAATCATTTTCGCTATATAGTTACAAGAAACAAATGCAGCACTAGTGACAGCTCTAAGACATGGGCAATACAGTTTGCCACTAAAGATGCTGAGCCTCAAGACAAACAGGAACTTTCTATTCCTACAATGATTTATTTGATGTTGAACACAAAAGAAAGTCTGGTCCTTATCATCTACCATTTAGCAAAAATGAAGGTTTCCTTCAAACATTTAACAAAAAGCATATGATGAAACAAGCTTCAGAAAGATGATAATCCATACAATCTACTAGCATTTATGAAACAAATATTTAATTTTTTTCCCTCACTGAAGTATGAATTCAGTCCACCTAACGTAATTTTTGACCAACAAACTTAGACGCACAGATACTAACCTTACAGTAACTTTTCTGCTGCACTTCTAAAGAGATTTTGATTTCACGTAAGAATTTCTAGTAAATTCCCTTAAATATCTCATAGCCAAATTAGATATCTCATTACTGTTTGCAAGGCATAAGCAAGCCTTGAATAGTTTTCAGCCTATAAACTTTCATAAAATGACTGACTATAGTTGATCAGAATGACCATTTACCTAATTTGCTGTCTAAAAATGTTTAAGGAAAAATCTGCAAAGTAAAGAACTTAAGAGACTTTAGAATCATCTGTTTCCCTGGTAAGTAACTTGGGATTCATCACCATCCCTTAATAATCAGGAATTCAGGCCACATAAATGAACATTCATCTATACCCTGACTTATATAAGAAAATCTAAAGTAAATGTTTACTGTAAGATTTAGAAGAAAAATTCTAAAAGAGCTTTGTTAAGATTTTACTAAATATAAAATTCACAAACATTAACTTGGTCCATTTATTCAGATTCAAAAGAAACTTTACCTTAATCTTTAAGAAGAAAAATATGAAAGTGAATTTATTTAAATACTCTTGAATGAGGCAAATGTAAATTGAGATAAATGCCTCAAGATTAAAAGCAATTTATTGGGCACGGAAATCAGTAGTTTTAAAATAACTAGCCTAGACTCTTCAATGAAAATAGTCAATGTCATAAAAATAAAAAAAGTAGGGGGACAGGGTGAGACTATTTTATATTGAGATGAAAGACATAATCATGATATGCAATGCATACGCTTTCACAGTATCATGGATTGAAAAAAAAGCTGGCTGGGTGCAATGGCTTGCCTGTAATCTCAGCACCTTTGGAGGCCAAGGCAGGAGGATTGCTGGAGTTCAAGAGTTTAACACCAGCCTGGGCAACATGGTGAGACCTTGTCTCTACTGAAAATAAAAAATTAGTGTGGTGGCCTGCCCGTAGTCTCAGCTACTCGGGAGGCTGAGGTGAGAGGATCACTTCAGCTCAGGAAGACTGAGGCTGCAGTGGGCCATAATCATGCCACTGTACTCCATCCTGGGTGACAGAGTGAGACTGTCTTTAAAAAAAAAAAAAAGAAAAGAAAAGAAAAGAAAAGCCAATTTTGGGACAACTGCATAATGTCCCAATAGAGGATAATTATTTAATTAATGTTGATTTTCTTGGATGTGATAAAGATTGTGGCTAGGTAGTACAATGTCCTTATTCTTAGAGATTGTCTCTAAGTCTGTGATTTCCTTTCACAAGGCTTAGGGGAAAAAGGTTTACATATCTATATCAAGTAACAATTGGTAAACTTAGGCAAGGAGGAAAAGACATTACCATACTATTCATTCTACTTTGCTTTGGGTCTGAAATTTTTCAAAATAAAAATTTGGGAAAACAATTTTTAAATCTAGGGCATGAAAGGAGGTACAAAAAACCTAATTTGGGGAAGGGGAACCAAAAGAAAAATATGGAAAGTATGCTTTAAAACACATTAACCAATTTTGTGCAAAGCTTACTAGCGTATGCAGCTGAAAAGCTCAGACTACTCTGGGATGCACCAAACTGACCTGTGTTCACTGAACACACTTCTGCTGCCAGATGTGTTTAGGCTTTTTCAGATGAAGAGCCAGGCCTCAATTTCAGTGAGTCAATCTTTCAAATTAACTGAGAAATTAGACCTTCTTTATACTATAGCCCAGCCATTTTTCCAATGAACTTTCAGACACAAGTTACGAAAAACAAAGAAGATAAAATCTATTGCTACAATGCGTTAAAATAATACTGGCACTAACCCTGCAGCAATGATCCTCTTCTATTTCTATCTCATTTCTGAATGTAGGAACCACCTCCCTGCCTTCAGTCCAGTACATCCCTCGCCTTCTGTCTGACACGATACAAGTTTTGCTTTGTCCTGGCTCCTGCTGCCTACGCCTTGCAATAGATGTGACTTTGAGAGGTGTGTTGTACGTAGGCATTTTCTGCTCCCATTCCGAAATACAGGAAGCTACAGAAATGCTGCTGCAAGAGTTAGAGCGCCTATGTAGCTGTGGCTGGCTCATGAGTTGCTGGCCGTTGGAAATCTGAGCAATATAGTTACTAGAAAGCTAGAAAAATTGGAGAAAAATTAATGAGCAAGACTGAAAAACTGAGAAATAATTCATTACTTTTCTATAATGCTAGCACATGAAGACTTAACATTACAAATAATTATTTGTTCTTTTTTTGTGCTAAATTCGTGTTTATTCTAAATTTTAAAATATTTTTAAAGAGAAATTTCAGAAATGTAATTATAAAATGTAAAAATTCTCATAGAAATAGTCATCTAATCTGAACAAAATTTCTCTAGTACAAAGTTACTACATAATTACAAATAACTTACAGGCACAGGTGGTGGAGAAACAGATCTTTGAGTAACTTTTTCTCTATCTCGCTCCCGAGAGGGTCTCTCTGGCTTCTCAGTTTTAGGTTCGGTAACAATAGCCTTCAGTTGTTTCAGCTTTTCATCTTTAACCCAGAGTTTATTCTGCATCTCCAGCTGTTTGGCTGCCACTCTACGCTCCTACAGATAATCAATGGCAACGTATATTATTATTCAATCACAGCAAACAAGTACACTAGATCACCCAATCACTTTATTTCCTAAAAATGACAGTTCTCCAATTCTTCCTGAGAGTTAACAACCACCACCAAAACCCTACCACAAATAGAGTAATTCAAAATATTGAACCTAACTACAATGTAAAATAAATCATCCAACTCTGAGACAAGCTCTACACAAATGATACTCACACATTCTTTCTCCCACTTCATTGTCGTTTCTGTCACCATGCCTTGCAACCTGGCTTCTAATCTGCGTTTGTCAGAAAACTGTCGCTGAAGTTTCTGGTTCTGAGTTTCAAGTTCCTGTTGCAAATTGCGTTTATCTTCCTCATAGATAGTAGTTGTTTTCTCTAAAATCTCAATCTAGGAAGGTAGACCACTATGTTCAATATTTGGTATATAAACATTTCATGTCGCTATAAAATAGTCTTCCTTAATTTGCTTATGCAAGCATATTTGTGGAAAGAAAAATCATGGAGAAAGCACTTTTTTCTCTAACATTTCATCTGAATTCCCACCCCCATTCTCAGAAATGAAAACATGTTAAACAAGCTCCTCACCCAAAGACATTTATAACTAACTTCATGTGAAAATTACTTTCTCCTAAAATTAAGGGCTAAAATTTGTTTTTAGGTTATTTTCAGAATTTAAAAAAACTATATTGGTTGAGACTAACTTGTCTTATGAATGTGTACCCCCACCAAACCTCTAAATGACCCTCTGTAAATGAAAGAACAAACATACATTACACAGTGCTGCAATGCTTCCCAACAAAACGGTATTTCCTTCTACCCCATTGTCAGAGATTAATCCTGAGTTTATACTTTTACAATCTGATTTGTAAACCAAATACAGATCCAATTAAGCTTTACTGAGTATCTGTTATGTCCAAGGTCCGATGCTGGCACTTTTATACCATTTCATTTAATCATTTATCTCATTAAAAAAAAAAAGCATACTAAGGAAGTATTTCTAATACATCGAAAAGCAAGCTACAACCAAAGCTAAGCTCTAGAAAGCTCCCTTGTTTGGGTCAGAGAACATCCTCTTCAACTGTTAAAACTCTCATAAAATTAAAGAACATATGATTCTTCATTTCACTCACAGTTCCTCCTTAGCATGGGATGAGGATTAGTAAATAACCAATTGAGAACTTTTTTTTTTTTTTGAGACAGGCTCTCGCTCTGTCACCTAGGCTGGAGTGCAGTCGTGCAATCCCAGCTCTCTGCAGCCTCAACCTCCCAGGCTCAAGCTATTCTCCCATCTCAGCCTTCCGAGTAGCTGGGACTACAGGCGTGCACCACCATGCCTGGCTAATTTTTTTTGTAGATATGGGGTTTTGCCACGTTGCCCGGTCTGGTCTGGAACTCCTGGGCTCAAGTGATCTCCCTGCCTTGGCCTCCCAATGTGCTGAGACTACAGGCATAAGCCCCCACACTCAGCCTGAGAACTCATTTTTTTTTTTTTTGAGACAGAGTCTCGCTCTTGTTGCCCAGGCTGAAGTGCAGTGGCTCAATCTCAGCTCACTGCAACCTCCACCTCCTGGGTTCAAGTGATTCTCCTGCCTCAACCTCCTGAGTAGCTGGGATCACAGGCACTTGCCACCACGCCCAGCTAATTTTTGTACTTTTTTAATAGAGACAGGCTTTTGCCATATTGGCCAAGCTCGTTCTTGAACTCCTGACCTCAGATGATCTGGCCACCTCAGCCTCCCAAAGTGCTGGGATTACCGGCATGAGCCACCACACTCGACCGAGAACTCTTAATAAGCAGCATTTACAGGCCATTGGAGCACAATATCTCCCTCAGAGACCAGTGCTAAAACACCAGCACATACATCTATCATAATAATGTCAAAACAAACCTTATATTCTAAAGTTTTGTTTTTCTTTTCCAGTCGTTCTATTTCCAATTTCTGTCCTGAGATCATCTTTTCCTTTTCATTTAGTTTCCCTTGCATGTGGTTTTCTTTACTTAAAACAGCATTGTCAAATTCTTGTAACAAAGCTTTAAAAGCATTAGCTGAAACAAAAACACACAGGTCAAGTTTTACACCAGTTCTAAAACAATGATATCAACTTCTGCTAGCAGACACTAGATAAAATGTAGTTATTCAGCACATCTCTGTGAGAATCAGTCTATAATGAGAAAACAAGTTTAGAGGGAAATCAAGAGCTTCATTCTCAAATTGACAAGATATTCACAGAAGCTTTCTGTTAAATGCTGAAAAAATACTCAAGTCTTTCATTGTGCACTACAGCATTCTCTTCCCAATCCTTACAGGTACTTTGCTTCACAGCAACAAATGCAAAAACAGAAACAACACTACATTTGGGATTAAACCTGAGCTGAAATCCGTGGTACATGACTTACTAGTTATGACTTAGGCAAATTAATTAATATTTCTGAACAAATTTCATTTCAGTATGGAAATTTAAATACCACTTTCTCTCACAACTTTTTGGTAAAGATTCAAATGAATAATGATAATAAAAATAGTAGAGCCAGGCATGGTGGCTCACGTCTGTAATCCCAGCACTTTGGGAGGCCAAGGTGGATGGATCACGATGTCAGGAGTTTGAGACCAGCCTGACCAACATGGTGAAAGCCCGTCTCTACTAAAAATACAAAAATTAGCCGGGCGTGGTGGTGTGCACCTATAATCCCAGCTACTCAGGAGGCTGAGGCAGGAAAATCACTTGAACCTGGGAGGAGGAGGTTGCAGTGAGCCAAGATTTCGCCGCTGCACTCCAACCTGGGCAACAGAGCGAGACTCAGTCTCAAAAAAAAAAAAAAGTAGATACATTCATTCACTGACATACATTCACTATGTACCAGAGTTTACTGTTCTACAGGATTTTCATACTTTATCTCATTTATCTTCACAACATATCCTGAGGTAGAAACAATTACAATCCCCACTATGTAGACAGGGGAAACTAAAAAATATTTCTTTGTGTCTCCATCACTGTTTGTAAAAAACAAAAGAAAGAACACACGCTCACTTTTTTCTTTTTGACTTCCTTAGAATACAAAAAAGAGCTGTGGAAAAATCCCTTGTCATACTAATCAAACAATGCCTTGAGTGCTTCTAAGTTATAAAGACACAATTTTCTTTAACTTCCTTAAAGATGCAATCTACCATATAACTCAGATTCATTGAAAATACTTTCAATTTCAGAAGTTACAATTATTGCAAATTGGCTGGGAGTGGTGGCTCACGTCTGTAATCCCAGCACTTTGGGAGGCCGAGGCAGGCAGATCACTTGAGGTCAGGAGATTGAGACCAGCCTGGCCAGCAAGGCGAAACCCCGTCTCTACTAACAGTACAAAAATTAGCCAGGCATGGTGGCATGTGCCTGTAGTCCCAGCTACTCGGGAGACTGAGGCAGGAGAATCGCTTGAACCCGGGAGGCAGCGGTTGCAGTGAACGGAGATTGTGCCACTGCACTCCAGCCTGGGGGGACAGAGTGAAACTGTGTCTCAAAAAAATAATAATAATAACTAAATAAAATTATTGCAAATAGTTTTGCCCTTACATTGTTTGTTAAACTCATCAATCATCATTTGTCGTAGGTGATGTCGTTTCTCTAAGGCTTCAATCAGCCTTGGAAGTGTCTGCTCATCGTTGATATCCAAAATTTCGCATGATGGCAAAGGTGGAAAACTCTGCAAAACCACGTCAGTAACCAATGGTTCTGTATTGAATTATAGAAAATTACAAAAAGTTACATAGAAGAGAAAGAGCTTATTTAAACAAGTTTAACACTGAATACAGCCCCAGTGCAACTAACCATTGCCATTTCTTGAGCTGACATAACTTTATTTGCCTAAGAATCATAGTATGCAAAATAAGCTCATTTAAATTTTGTTCAAATTATTATGTGCTTGGTTCTTCTGAAGGTATGTAAACATTTCTCTTATATGAAAGAATTTTTTTAAAAAAAGAGAGAAAGAGATAGACCAATGAGTGGACAAATGATACAACACCAAATCATACCATTTCCAACTGGACCTCGAGGCTGGTTTCTGTATCGCCTCCCAGGCGTTAAACCACATATTGCCTTGTCTACAGGTCTTGCTACTTCAACTTCTTGAGTCACTTCCGCAAATCTCATGACTTGCTAAAACACAAAACAAATTGAGTTTAAAAAAAAAATAAGGATATCCAAGCCCCAGAAATTACTAAATGAAGCAAAGATTGCTTATTTTTATTTATTTGAGACACAGTCTCACTGTCACCAGGCAGGAGTGCAGTGGCATGAACACGACTCACTGCAGCTTCAACGTCCCAGGTGGGCCCAACTGATCGTCCCACCTCAGCCTCCCAATGCGTTGGGATTATAAGCATGAGCCACCACACCAAGCCTAGTTTACTTCTACAATCAATGGTTCTCTATCCATTTATAAAATATTCAAAATGTCATTCTGCTCATCCAAATAACTGTTTTCCCGACAAAAACTCAAGACTTTATACGACAAATACATTAAAATTACCAAGTTTTCTTCATAATCTTCAGCCTTGGGGTTCACACACACGATCATCCGCACTTTTCCTTCCCCATCAAAGTAGTTCTTGAACAGATGGGTTAACTTTGAATCTCGATATGGAACCATCTACAAAGACATTCATATCCAAATGTGTTATGCAAAAAATGTACACAAATGAAACTATACAAAAGATCAGAGCAAAAAAAAAAAATGCACACAAATGAAACTATACAAAAGATCAGAGCAAAAAAAAAATGCACACAAATGAAACTATACAAAAGATCGGAGCAAAAAAAATACACACAAATGAAACTATTCAAAAGATCAGAGCAAAAAAAATGCACACAAATGAAACTATTCAAAAGATCAGAGCAAAAAATGCACACAAATGAAACTATACAAAAGGTCAGAGAAGGCTGCTGCCTACCTTGTTAGTTCCATACATTTGGTTCTCTCTTAGGACATCCATACACGTTCTTAGCGTCATTAGTGACTGATTAATATTACCTGACAGAAAAATATACATAGATGCTATTTCAGAACAACAGTATAGTAGCTACAGTGTGTTCTGTTTGCCTATAAAATCTCAACTTCAAACAACTAATAGAAATTATAAATAACAAGTTTTTGCGGCTCAATATAAAGAGCTGTCTATGCATGGTCCAGGCTCTCTTTCAATAGCAGTATTTCTGGGAAGGTTAAACAGCCATCCTTCAGGGATTCTATCAACAGGATTTTCCACAAAATGCAACATTACAGTTAATAACTATAAGGTTTCTTCCAAATCCTAAATTCTCTGAAAGAATATCTTAGATAGGGATGTTTAATATCCTCATATCAAAATATATTCTCTAGGCAATTGGCAGGAATCATGGCGACCCCCAGGCCACTGTCCCGCTTCTAGGGGTGGGGGAAGAATATCGTCTGTGTGGGGAGGAACTATGGGACCACACCAGGGAGATGCCAACGCGGTGCTGAGCGAGTCTGTGCTGTTCCTGAAGCTGTCCACGGCCTACACACCTGAGGGCTCGCCCATCCTCATGCCTGCATACAGCTGCAACCTGCACCACGAGCTGGAGCTGGGCGTGGTGATGGGCAAGCATGGCCGCGCAGCTATGGACTACGTGAGCAGCTATGCCCCGTGCCTGGACATGACTGCCAGGGACGTGCAGGACAAGAAGAGGGGGCTGCCTTGGACTCTGGCCAAGAGCCTTACGGCCTCCTGCCCAGTCAGTGCGTTTGTGCCCAAGGAGAAGATCCCTGATCCTCCCAATCTGAGGCTCTGGCTCAAGGTCAACGGCGAACTCAAGACAGGAGGGTGAGACATCCTCCATGATTTTTTCTATCCCCTATATCATCAACTATGTTTCTAAGATCATGACCTTGGAAGAAGGAGATATTATCTTGACCAGGACACCAAAGGCAGTTGGACCAGTTAAAGAAAACAATGAGATCCAGGCTGGCATACATGGTGTGGTCAGTATGAGATTGAAGGTGGAAAGGCCAGAATATTGAGTCATTTCTTAACAAGTTTCAGGGAGAAGGGAGGAAGACAAAGGCAAACAACAGCTATTAAATGTCACAATCCTTTAATAAGAAACCAATTATTTAAAAAAATGATTAGATTGCTATGGCTCAACTCAGAGAAGATGGATTCTTCAAGAAAACGTGAACTAGAACGGATGGGCCAGAAATTTTAAAAGCCAAAGTAGAGTACTTCTGATGCTTCGGAAACATTTTATCAAACTAAATGTTCTAAAGAGTTTTCTTTCGTAAAACTGGACTGGAGAAGACTTTTCAGTGAGTTATCTCTAGGATGATCAGTTGTTCAAGACTTAAAAACTGCAGGGAAAACTGAAAGTTATGTTCCAGATCCGTGTTTCCCAAATTTCCTTGGACTTGGTCATTATCAGGAAGCATTTGTAAAAATAAAAATTTCCAAATTACTGTTGCCCATCCCAGCGCCACTAAATCAATTTGATAGTATTAATCTCCAGTGAAGCTGTGTTTACAGAGCACTCCAAATGATTCTTATCAGGGAAATGTGGAAAAACACTGCTGTACATACTCAATTAATTTAAATTTTTACTTAATAAGTGAACAATTAATGAAGATTTCACCTGTTTACTTAGGGTATCTACCCTGACCCATCGATTCTGAGTTCAGGAGATGATTTTGAAATTATTGTTTTCCAAATAAGTGTGCTGCCTTTTATGTGGCTAAAAAATAAAAATAATAAAATAAGATAAAAATAAATAAAATATATTCTCTAAGGCAGCAGATCCCCAAACTTTCTGGCATCAGGGACCAGTTCCATGGAAGACAATTTTTACACAGATGAGTTGAGGCTTGGGGGGTGTGGTTTGGGATGAAATCATTCCAGCTCAGATAATCAGGCATTAGATTCTCATAAGAAGCATGCAAGAGTCTGAAGCTCTTGCTGCATCTAGAGGGGCTCTCCTGTTGTTTCTGACAGTCAAGTGTCTTTGGAATCAGCTAACTCTGTCCCCTCTACATCTCAGCAAGGATTTCTTAGGTGGCATACTTGTTACTTCTGACCACTCTTATTTGGATTTCTGAGCCAAGGCAAGCCTAACAGTCTAATCAAGCTTTCAAGAATGCACCTCTCATCTGATTAGACCCCATAAGAATGAGTTCATTTTGGAACCTTGATTGAGGTCAGCTAACTCGATTATGCTTTCACCCTTGGACTCCCAAGGATACAGAGGATCTTGGATACACCTCCAGAAATACAGAACTCATCTGTACCTCTGTAATATTCCATGATTCATGATTTATGTTCCTTGACCCAAACTCCTAATGTTCTTTCTTCTCCCACTGTGCTCTCAGGAACTCATGTTATTAACAGATGTCCCTGCATCTTCAAATCTCTCACAAAATAATCCATTGATAGCTTTCCCTAGTGGTGAGGGGTTCTTAACCTGAGGTCTGTATTGTCCGGGGGAACATTATGAGGTGTCTGCATACTTAGATGGAAAATAAATTACATAATTTATTTTTTACCAAACTAACTGGAAATCACTAGTTCCTTCAATTATGAATGCAGGCCAAAAACCACAGCATTAGTAGTACCTGTAATTGGTATCAATACAAATCACAGATATTTTTATAGCATGTTACAGTTTGTTGCTCATCAAGATATTCATGTTCATCATTACACTGCATTTATTTAATCAGACCTGCTGCTGTGTCTTTAAGGTATTAATAAAGAAGCACATAATTACTGTATGACAAACTTAAGAATACTTTTAAAACACATTTCAATGCAATTGGTTTCCACTGTAATCCTCTCTGTGTTATACCTTCAGAAATACTATACCAGGAAGGGTCCATAGGCTTCACCCTACATCCATGGCACACAGCCCTGCAACCTAACCATTTATCTCCTGCTGCAGCCCTGTAGCCTTTCAGTTAAAAAAAAAAAAAAAGCTACTTGTTTTCTAAAGGCTGACATTCTACAAGTATGGTAAACAGAGGGAGAGGCTAGCAACATTTTCCTAGTTCCTCCCTATTGCCTTGAAATATTCCTCCTATATGCCAGTCCCTGGTTTATTTTGGTATCCATGAGAACAACAATCATTCTCATATGCTGTAGTCACAGGGTCCCAATGTCCCAACTCCAGTAAATCTTTATCTCTATTCCATTACAGCTGACAGCCCAAACCCTATCCCTCAGAAGTGTACCACCTCTAAAAACCTGGAGTCTCTGCCATATGCCCCGACTACAATCTCCTTTTCTACTCTCACTCCCTAACTCTGTATTAACACTAACAGTCCTTTCTAGCTTTTCCCCAAAGCATCCAAAACTTCAAGTTTTTACTTTCTTCCCAACCCAGCTCTTGTCCCATCAAAGTTAATCCTTCCTCTTGGATCTAGATTCAGATTTTCCTGCCTCTTCTGGGATCTTGCTCCACCAATAATCACCACTTTATTATTAACACCTAGTAGGTAAGCGGCACTGGGTAGACAATGACAGACAGCACACACACAGTCCACTCTCATGAAATTCAAGTGATTCAGACAAATTGAGTCCTTTGGCCCAGGGTAGAGGCAGCTCTAAAGGCCCCATTTCTCGCCACTGGACTTAAACATCATCTCTTCAGCATATGAAGAAACTCAAGTCTTTACTATCTTCTAATGTACATATATAATGTGTGTGTGTATTTTTTCATCATTTCATAATCCCCCAAATCCCTTTTAGCTATCACCCTTCTCTGTCCGTCCCAAGCTAATAATCAAGGGCTTGTTGTTCCTCAAGCTTCTGGTCTCAGTTTGTTCCTCTCCATTCGCTATGAATTATCTTACCTCACCCAACTGCTTCAATCATTTCTCTACTGGCAAAGCCTAAACCTATAAATCTCAAATCAAAATCTCTCTGATTCCAAATCCATGTACCTCTGCATCCAATTACAAGGCACTTTCACTTGCATAAATCGAACATTTCAAACGCAACTCATTAACTGCCTATACCTGCTCCGAAAACCGCTTCTCCTCAATCAAACACCTCCTTATTCTCCACATCCAGCTGGACCTGCTTCCTAACTAGCTCTCCGTGTTGTCTGATCTTTGCCTCCAGGTCACACAATTGCATACCTGAATTGCTGCAAAAGGCTCCTAACTGCTCTTTCATATATTTAGGTTCACCCCTGGTAAATTATTTCTCTACACTGGCAAAACGATCTTTCTAAAAGACTAACCCTTCTTTAAGGGGAGGCTGTATGACATAGAATAAAGACACAAGCTGTGAGAGTCCAACCAACCTGGCTCCAGCCTTGAGAAAATTAACCTTCCCAAACCTATTTCCTCATCTGAAAAATGAGTGTGATACAATCCTACCTATCTAGTGTGTGGATACTATGATACACACTAGACCCTTAATAGTTGGCAGCTAACATTATTCCTTCAAGATAAAATTCAAACTTCTTGATATGACAGACAAGGGTCTTCATGACCTTGCCTTGCTCTCCTGCCTCAGTTCTCATAGTTCACCAACTTGTATCCTCTACTTCAGCTACTTTGACTCTGCCATATTATCTCAGGACCAAGCAACTGCCTCCTGGGATAGGAACGTTGCCTTTAATCCTATCCTTCTTCATACAGCTCACTCCTACTCAATTTTTCACCTTCCCACTCCCAGATTGGTTTAGGCAGCCCTACCCTGCACTCTCATCATACTCTACTCAAACAATCTAGTTTATCTCCTGATCTCCTCTATTAGGATGGGCTCTCTCCAGCAGGACTGTGTCCTTTGTATCTGTGTTTAATTCCTGGTACACAGTAGGTACTCAATACATGTTTATTAACATAAAACACAACATGCAAGGTGACAGAAAACCCAATTACTGATTTGATCACACTGTATACATCTATCAAAATATCACATATACCCAAAAAGTATGTACAACTATGATATATTAATTTTTAAAAAACTATAAAAAGGCAACAGGACATAACATGCATGGATTTTAAAAAACACATATACAGATTGGCTATATATATATATTTAAAGCCTTCAATTGGCTTGTGTTCAGAATTTTCCCATCTCTAGAAGCCAATTTTTACCACTAATAAATATTGAAATAACATTTCAAGGCCCCAATACTGACCTACAACACTAAAAATAGACTCCTTTTTTGTTGTTGTTGTTGTTTTTGAGACAGGTTCTCTGTTGCCCAGGCTTGAGTACAGTGGTGAGATCAGGGATCGCTGCAGTCTTGACCTCCAGGGCTCAAGCAATTCTCCCACCTCAGCCTCCAAGTAGCTTGGAACTATAGATGCACCACACCCAGCTAATTTTTTGTATAGATGGGATTTCATCATGTTGCCAAGGCTGGTCTTGAACTCCTGGGCTCAAGTGATCCACATGGCTTGGCTTCCCAAATTGCCAGGATTACAGGTGTGAGCCACCGCACCCAGACTAATTGAATACAACTTTCCTCATTCTTAAAGAAATCAATGTATTGTAATAGATTGATACCAAACCAGCCTAACTATAAACTTAGCCTCTAAATTATCTAATGGAGGACAATTGTGCTTAAACCACGATCAAGGCCAGTTACAGTGGCTCATTCCTGTAATCCCAAGACTTTGGGGCAGCCAAGGTGAGAGATTACTAGAGCCCAGGAATTTGAGACCAGCCTGGGCAACATAAGGAGACCCTATCTCTACAAAAAATTTTTAAAAATTAGACAGACATGGTGGTGCATACCTGTAGTCCCATCTACTCAGAAGGCTACAATGGGAGAATCAATTGAGCCCAGGAGTTTGAGGCTGCAATGAGCCATGATCACACCACTGCATTCCATCCTGGGTAACAGAGTAAGACCGTCTCAATAAAATAAAAATTAAAAAACAAAACAAAACAAAACAAAAAACAAAGAACCACCCATTGATAAGTAGATAATAAACTGGCATTGCAAGTTTCTGAAAGTTGTAGCAATAAATAAATACTATGCTTTACTCACCAGCTTCACGTAATCTGTTCCCTTCTGCTCTGGTCCGGTTAGTTCTTTCACTTCCAGCAAGATCTACCAAGGACAACTGACTTATAGTGATTTGTTCTTTTTCCTAAAAAGATCACAAAGCCAATAACTTAAAATGGGTTATAACTGGTTTACAATGTTCTTTAAATAGATTTATATCAAGAAGCTAAGTCTTAATGAACATTTGCACAGTACAAAATGCACAGGACAGGCAAAGGATACATATTTTAGGGGAGAGTTTGCTAAGAGTATGATAAATATACTCATGACATTAATGATTACTTGTCAATTGGCTGGTCTTCCTTCTGCATCAGACAGTAAGCTCCCTGAGAGCAGGGACTCTGTCTTTTACTACCTTATCACCAGCATGCTGCACAGTGCCTACCACTCAGTAGGAACTCAGCAGATATTTGCTGAATAAGAGTCCAGAACAGGATTATCCTAAATTCTTCTATAATCAGATATTTAATAATCTTATAATTTCATAATGCTATAAATAATAATTTTTTTTTTTTTTTGGGAGACAGAGCGAGACTCTTGTCTCCCGGCTGGATTGCAGTGGCGCCATCTCTGCTCACTACCACCTCCTCATCCTGGGTTCAAGCGGTTCTCTTGCCTCAGCCTTCCGAGTAACTGGGATTACAGGCATGTGCCACCATTCCCAGCTCATTTTTTTTGTATTTTTAGTAGAGACAGGGTTTCACCATGTGGACAGGCTGGTCTCCAACTCCTGACATCAGTTGATCCGCCCGCCTCAGCCTCCCAAAGTGCTTGGAATTACAGGGGCGAGCCACCACACCCAGCAGATAATTCTTATAAAAAGAAGTGAAAGTCAAGTGGTACCGAACTGATGCTGTAATATTAGATGTGATTCAATGAAAATCACGTGTATATGGAAGGCTGACTTATAACCATTTTTTATTTTTTTAAGACAGAGTCTTGCTCTGTCGCCAGGCTGGAATGCAGTGGCGCGATCTTGGCTCACTACAACCTCTGCCTCCCTGGTTCAAACAATTCTCCTGCCTCAGCCCCGAGTAGCTGGGACTACAGGCATGCGCCACCATGCCCTGCTAATTTTTGTATTTTTAGTAGAGACGGGGTTTCACCATGTTGGCCAGGATGGTCTCCATCTCCTGACCTCGTGATCCGCCCATCTCGGCCTCCCAAAGTGCTGGGATTACAGGCATGAGTCACCGCGCCTGGCCCTTATAACTATTTTCTAGCTAACAATTATTGAGTGCTGACTATAAGCTAAGCACTGGACTAAGAACTTCACACGCATTGCCTCCTTTAATTCTTACAACCTTATAATGAGGTTTTATTATAGCTAGTCAGTAAATAAGTAGAAATGAGCATTCAAACCCTGGAGGTCTTCAATACCACTCCTGTCACTTATAAACCTTCATAATGCCACAATTTCATGATACAGTTTGAATAAAATTACACTTTAATGGGTTACAGTTATTAGATTATGTATACTGAGACTCAAATGCTGTTACTAATTGACACAAGCCTTGTAGTGTGGCAGGCCAGGCAGTAAATAGTGATCTGCATATGGGGGACCCTACTGGCCTATCAACCAAGAGATGAACAACTTATAACACTGGCCACTTCCTAAACTATACCTACCCTGAAAAATGAATTACTGACATTTTAAAACCATTAACTGAATTTCCACTTACAGAATGAGTCGCCAGAGAGAAAAAAATCAGTCTTATTTTATCACTTCTACCAAAGAGATTTTTAAAGATTTGCAAACTTTTTTCACAGCAAAATTCAGGCTCTAAGATTCAATATCCAGCTTCCCAAAACTATAATAATGGGGGAAAAAAAGTTTTTAATGTCATCGCCTACATACAGAGTCATCCCTTGGTATCCTCAAGGGATTAGTTGTAGGATCTCCTACAGATACTAAATTTCACAGACACCAAATTCCATGGATGCTCAAGTCTTGTGTATAAAATGGTGTAGTATTTTCATATAACCTATGCAAATCCTCTCATACACCTTCTAAAATTCTATTTTTTTATTTTTTAGCCTTATTTTATTTTTTTGCAAAGACAAGAGACTTGTTTTGCTGTCCAGGCTGGTCTCAAACTCCTGGCCTCAAGTGATCCTTCTGCCTTGGCCTCCCAAAGTGCTGGGATTACAGGCATGAGCCACGCACGCACGCACACACCCAGCCCTCCTGTATACTTTTTTTTGTTGTTGTTTTTTTTGAGACAGAGTCTTGCTCTGTCGCCCAGGCTGGAGTGCAGTGGCGCGATCTCGGCTCACTGCAAGCTCCGCCTCCCGGGTTCACGCCATTCTCCTGCCTCAGCCTCTCCGAGTAGCTGGGACTACAGGCGCCCGCCACCACGCCCGGCTAATTTTTTGTATTTTTTTTTTAATAGAGACGGGGTTTCACCGTGGTCTCGATCTCCTGACCTCGTGATCCGCCCGCCTCGGCCTCCCAAAGTGCTGGGATTACAAGCGTGAGCCACCGCGCCCGGCCCTGTATACTTTAAATCATATTTAGAGTACTTATATCTAATACAATGTAAACACTATGTAACAAGTTGTTATACTGTATTGTTTAAGGAATAATGACCAAAAAAAGTCTGTACATGGTCAGCACAAAGGTGGCATTTTATTTTCGAATATTTTCAATCCACGGTTGAATCTATAGATGTAGAACTCACAGATACAGAGAACCAACTGTATGTTTATTCTAGAGCAATCTTCATTGCAATAAAACCTCTCTAATTTAACTTTTTTTTTCGAGACAGGGTCTCACTCTGTCACCCAGGCTGGAGTGCAGTGGCACGATCTCAGGTCACTGTACCTCTGCCTCGCAGGTTCAAGCGATCCTCCTGCCTCAGCCACACAAGTAGCTGGGATTACAGGAGTGGTGCATCACCATGCCTGGCTGATTTTTCCAATTTTACTAGAGACAGGTTTTTGCCATGTTGGCTGGATTACTCTAATTCCAAAAATTAAGGATAGAGTTAGAACCAGAAAAACTCCACATACTACAACTTTACCTGTAAGACATTGTCTCCATCTGCATCCAAGGGAGCCTGAACTAATTTAATGTTGAACACGCTATGGGAACGGCTGGACTCACGATTCAAATGGGTATTGGCAATACGTCTCTTTTTCTGGCCTAGGACAACAGAGAAATCATTGGTCAAACCTGAACTCAGTCATTTCATTACACATGCTTTCTAATAAGTCAGAAAAGATTGCCATCAAATTTAGTAGCAACTCTAGGTGATATTTATCATTCTGTATTTTTGAGACGGAGTCTCACTCTGTCACCCAGGCTGGAGTGCAGAGGCGCAATCTTGGCTCACTGCAAGCTCCGCCTCCCGGGTTCACGCCATTCTCCTGCCTCAGCCTCTCCAAGTAGCTGGGACTACAGGCGCCCGCCACCACGCCCGGCTAATTTTTAATTTTTTTTTTTTGTATTTTTAGTAGAGACGGGGTTTCACCGTGGTCTCGATCTCCTGACCTCGTGATCCGCCCGCCTCGGCCTCCCAAAGTGCTGGGATTACAAGCGTGAGCCACCGCGCCCGGCTGTATTTTTCTAGTTCTAGGTATTTCTAACCTCTCCAGAAAACTTCAAAAGCCTCCTCAGTAGATTTCACTTCAACTTCTGTACATCCTGCAACATACATGTTATGGTTCTTATCTTCACGAAGCAATTTAGATTGTGGAGGTCTATGGGAAAGAAAAAAAAGATTAGTCTCCTAAATTATGAGATGCCAGTATCTTCATTTAAGACTAGGACTAAAACGCCAAGTGACATGACATGTTATTCTTCTAATGAAAATTATATATATTTTATAATAAATAATGTATAATACTCCAGAGAAATATTAAACTTAGTTAAGATTGTAAAGCTAAATAGTCAAGATTAGTTACAAGATAACAGAAAACAATTTTGTTTTAAAAGCTTTGCTCTAATTTGCTCTAAGAAAGCACATGAAATAATACACTAAACAATTTAGAGACCAAAGTAGTATTACAGCAACATCACATGCACAGGTTAAGCATCAAAATCTAGTATTTTCCTAATTTGAAAAGACTCGCAGATAGAACCAGTTCTGACGACCTCAGCAACAGCAGAAAACAAATTCAGAAAGAGTTTGGTATATACCAGGAGTGGCAATCCTTTCGAAGTGGCTTATGAAGTTTTAGACTGTATGACAAGATGAAGGTTGGGTAAGAGAGCTACCTGTTTGGTCTTAAGTCTTGTGAATGGTGAGGGTAGAGACATTTACCAGCCACCATCACTGATAGTCAATAGCAGATTTTTCAGGAAGCAAGGAGGGCTTACAGACAGCAGTCAGCCCAGTGACAATGGAAAATAACCTACATGCAAACATGCCACAGAATGCCAACCATAGTATAACTGCACCCTTCTCCTTAAGAAAAGAGCCAACACCATCACATACACAAAATCTGTGTTCCTCATGGGTGTGCTGCAACTGTTCCACCTACCAAAGGAATAAGGTAGAAGTTACTGTTTCTACAGCAGCCATCTCACACCAACATGTTCAGTCCAGACTATGTGACAGTCACAATGAGTCATATCTTAAAAACCCTCCACTTGTAACAGTTTTTCATTGTATTAAAAACTACTAAAAGTTAACTAGCTTAAAAAAGCAGGTCTAACACCAACCTAACAAATTAAATCTGAATTCAGGGCCAAACAAGCGCCCTTGTATGTTCATTTAAGGAGTTACCCAGAAAGGTTACAAAGCACACAAGGTACTTTTGTCAATCTTCTTTTGTATAAGTAAATAAAGCCAAGATATGATCCTTTGAAAATAATCTCATTTAGAACAAACCAAACAAAAAGTTGGCACATGGGCATACAGGAAAATGGGTATACTCAAGATTAGAGTCAAGACAGTTGACACTTTAAAACAAATGGGAAAGTAATTAGCTTGATATAAAAAGTGATTGTCAGGCCGGGCATGGTGGCTCACACTTGTAATCCCAGCACTTTGGGAGGCCAAGGTGGGAGGATTGCTTGAGGCCAGGAGTTCGAGACCACCCTGGGCAACATAGTGAGATCCCTATCACTCCTATCTCTACAAGAAATTAGAAAATTAGCCAGGCATGGTGGCTTGTGCTTGTAGTTCCAGCTACTTAGGAGGCTAAGGCGGGAGGATCACCTGAACCCAGGAGGTTGGCTGCAGTGAGCTGACATGGCAGAGCAAGACCCTGTCTCAAAAAAAAAAAAATAAAAAGTAACTGTCTCACAAGGTTTTAACTCTTCCATGTATTGCTCCACAACCTAACCCAAGTATTTTTACTATTACCAACATTCCAAGGGTAAATAAAGATAGGTCACTCCAGAAATAAGTCCCTTTGTAAAGTTCTCACTTGAAGAAAGGTTAAATAGAGCAAAAGAGTCTTCCTTGGCATAAACTCTTAGTATTAAGAGTATTAATATTTTTACATTTAGCTTACTTAGCCATATTGTAATTGTTTTCCCAATCAATGTGATGAAAATTCAAGGACTCTGGTGAAGATAACTGTATCAAAATGTGACTCACTAAGAACCACAGAAATACTCGTATCAAGTATGGCCTCAACCAGAGTCCATAAATTTTTCATGTAATTAAAAGTGGATATACTGGTATGTATTCTCAGTCTAATGATTTTCTAAATCCAGCTGTTTCTCCAATAATGTTCCATTAGATATACAAAGTTAAATATAAGCCACAGGTCTTTGTATTATTTATGTCCTGAGAGGCCCTAATAAAGACAGCATTAAAGACAAGCCTTTAGCTTAAAAACAAAACCATCAACTCAGGAACAAGATACTAATATTAAACATAAGATCCCAGGGTCAACTCTGGCACAAACGCAGATTTACCATTTGTGGTGCCAAGTGGTAACCAGTCTTACGTCTCAGAAAGGCAAGACTCAAGAAAATCTAGGAAGTAGTATTTCAACTCTGGTGGAATTATAGTGCAGATACCACACCCTATTAATGAATGATAGAAGGTATGTAAGTATTACTTGTACAGATAACAGCTTTAGGCTCCAGCCTGTAGAAATCACCAAGACACAGGTGGTTAAAGAGGCTACAAAACTCTTTTTACTGTCTTAGGTTCTTGAAACGTTCTTAATTATATAATTAAGATCCTTCTCAAAACATAGCCCAGGGCCCAGAGTTTTCAAAAGTAATCTCCAAGATGAATATTTGGGTCCCTCTTCTCCTTAGATGCTTTAACCCACTAGTTCCTAATACAGGTACATATCTAATTAATAATAAACATACTCAAACACAAAACCACGTAATATACAAATTATATCATTTCATTCTGAAAACAAATGCAAGCATTATTCTCATTCATAACTGAAGAAACTAAAGCTCCTTGAGGCAAAGTAACTTCCCCAACATTAACAGCTAAGAAGGGGCTCTCTTCACTACTTACTTGGGTTTTATGGGATCAAACGGCACCTCTTCCAATAGATCATATATGTAATTATTATATATTTCAATATAAGAGACAAATACACCATAGACACTATCTTCATCAACCTCTTCTGCTTTGCAGAATTCGTGTACAGTTATCATATCTGCAAACTCTGGATCTACTTGTCGTCTAAAAAAAAAAAAAGTTCAATTGTATACGTTGTAAGTCCATTTTAAAAGTAAATGATCCCAGCCAGGCATGGTGGCTCACAGATATAATCCCAGCACTTTGGGAGGCCGAGGTGGACGGATCACCTGAGATCAGGAAC
This sequence comes from Hylobates moloch, assembly GCF_009828535.3. NCBI lineage: Eukaryota > Metazoa > Chordata > Mammalia > Primates > Hylobatidae > Hylobates > Hylobates moloch. The sequence goes on from NW_026652289.1 coordinate 59,249,838, forward strand.
TCGAGACCAGCCTGGCTAACATGGCGAAACCCCGTCTCTACTAAAAATACAAATTAGCCAGGCATGGTGGCATGTGCCTGTAATCCCAGCTACTGGGGGGCTGAGGCAGGAGGATCGCCTGAACCCGGAAGGCAGAGGTTGCAGCGAGCCAAGATCATGCCACTGCACTCCACCTGGGCAACAGAGTGAGACTCCGTCTCAAAAAAAAAAAGTAAATGATCCCAAGGGGAAACTAACAGATACAATAAATATCTGCAATTACAAGCAGAAATGCACAAAGCAGCTTTATTCATACTCATGGTTTGCCAACAGTATTCCCACGTCCTCCCGAACACACAACAAAGGCTTTTATACCCTCTCCCCACCCAGAGTGGCACCTTCTTAAAACAGTGATTGAAACAAAATGTGCTCAAAGCCAAAGAGAAAACATCTGAGCAAAGAACTTAAGAACATTCCTTAATCTCACAAAAGTCAACTTCTCTATTTAATGTTCACCATTCCTCATGTCTGGGCAAACCAAAGGAAAGAATCTTGTGCCCCTAGGCCAGTGCTGCAGACAAATATAATTACTTACTTGCTAGAAGGAGTCTTTGGATTGGGCATAGCTTCTCTTTTCTGACGTTCTAATAAGGCATCAACCTCACACTGTATATCCATACTATTCCTATCATTAGATTTGAAAACCTGAAGTGGGGGCAAAAAAAAAAAAAAAAAAAAAAATCACACCACATTTTTTAGAATTTAACTTAAATAGTAAGAAACATGTTTAAAAACTAAGGAACAGTTAAGGTTTCAAAATGAATCCAGTGCTTTGGTTCTTCTTTACTACTACTGTATCCATAGGTGTCTTAGTCCAGTAAGATAGTCACAACACAAAAGAATCATACTTACATATCGTTTAGCTTGAAATGACCCTATACTGTTAAAGATCATGTCCAAACAACGAGGAAGCAGCCCTCCTTCCCCTGGAGAACCAGTCATTGTGTGAGTTTTTCCACTTCCCGTCACGCCATATGTAAAAAGAAGACCTACAGTGTAGCAAGTCACAATGAGTTATATCTTAGAAGTTCTCCACTTACAATATTTCTTCACTGCGTTAGAAAACACTAACAATTAGCCAGCTCAAAAAAGGCAAGTTTAGCACCACCCTAACAAATTAAATATGGATTCAATGCCAAACATAAATCAAATATATAAATATCAAAAAAGTTTTATCAGAAGAGGAGAAAAAGGAAAATCCAACAAAACTCCAAGAGTCGTATCATACCATTTTTGCCATGAATAAGATCATCGACCAAGGGATTAGCCACAACATCAAAGAGTTCCTTCTGGGTGGTGTGAGTGCCAAATACCTGTTTAAATGAATACTGAGTCTGTGGAGAGAGAAAAAATGCACTAAATAGAATTCCACTATTATCTAGGCTAAAAATACATCTACTGAAACTTAAGGTGTTTATGACATTTAAGATCTAAGCATGCAAAGAAAAAATACAAATGGTCTTTACAGTTGGAACCCTTAGTTTTTCAGTTACTAAAAAGTCACAACATACCTATATTATACCAATTATAAACTGGTAAATGTTTTCAGTCACAACTACTAAAGAAAATGTAGAAAATTCTTTTTTTTTTTTTTGAGATGGAGTTTTGCTCTTGTTGCCCAGGCTGGAATGCAATGACACGATCTCAGCTCACTGCAACCTCCGCCTCCTGGGTTCAAGCGATTCCCCTGCCTCAGCCTACCGAGTAGCTGGGATTACAGGCGTGCAACACCATACCCAGCTAATTTTTATATATTTAGTAGAGACGGGTTTCACCATGTTAGTCAGGCTGGTGTTGAACTCCTGATCTTAGGTGATCCACCCGCCTCAGCCTTCCAAAGTGCTGGGATTACAGGCATGAGCCACCACACCCAGCCAAAAATGTAGAAAAGTCTTAAGTCCACTAATGCTTCTAATCTAAGGCTGATTTTGTTTTAATTAAGTGACAAAGATCAAAAGGTATTATAACAATTCATTGTCACAGATTTGTGGAAATCTACAAGCATTATGTCATACACAACTTTATTGTTTCCTAGTTTTTCTTTATAAAGGTGTCATTTAAAATAGCACAGTATGGGCATAGTGGCTCACACCTATAATCCCAGCACTCTGGAAGGCTGAGGCAGGAGGATCACTTGAGGCCAGGAGTTAACAGACCAGCCTGGGCAAGCTCACCTAATAAAAAATTTTAAAAGTAAAAACAACAACAACAAAACCCCACAAAAAAACAGTGAGCTGTGGTCACACCATTGCACACCAGCCTGGGCAACAGAGTGAGACCCTGTCTCAAAAAAGAAAAAGAAAAAAGACACATAAAGTAAAATGGCATAGCAGCATAATACCACGTTTTGATGTACTATATTTTAAAACCAGAAGTAAACTTGTAAATATTATCTCATCTCTGAGTTCTTACATGAAATACATTTTAAATAAATAGTGACCTTTAAGAAAGCAAGAATACTTCAATTATCAAGGCTCTCTAAATACAATTAATAAAATATCCTGTAAAAACAGCTTTAGAGTTCAAAAAGAACAAAGAATCTTGGAACTGAGAGGATACACATAGGCCAATACTGAGAAGATAGATGACCTCACAGTCCTCATGAATGACTTCCTCTTTTCAAGGTAAAGAAAACTGAGGCCCAAAGGTGAAACTTCTCTGAGCCCATGTAGTTAATTAGTATCAAAGCCATCATTAGTGCAATGTTTTTGTTTCTTTTTTTTTTTTTTGAAACAGAGTCTCACTCTGTCACCCAGGCTGGAGTGCAGTGGCGGGATCTCGGCTCACTGCAACCTCTGCCTCCTGGGTTCAAGCAATACTCCTGCCTCAGCCTCCCAAGTAGCTGGGATTACAGGCGCACGCCACCAGGCTGGGTAATTTTTGTATTTTTAGTAGTGATGGGGTTTCGCCATTTTGGCCAAGCTGGTCTTGAACTCCTGATCTCAAGTGATCCCTCTGCATCAGCCTCCCAAAGTGCTGGGATTACACGTGTAAGCCATCATGCCCGACAGCAATGTTCTTTTCGTTATACAACATTGCCTTCTGTCAGAAAGCAGTGATTATTTTTATTCCCCATCAAAGCTTTTTATACCTACTTGATACCTTTATTTATACATAGTTGAAATTTACTTAAAGAAGTAAAACTCAGTAAATCAGTGTTTAACTATATTATATCCTTAAAGACCTGCTCCTCCAGAAAACCCTCCCAGACCACTCATTCTTGCTGAAGCCACATTTACTATTTGATGAACAGAACATATAAGGTACATATTCCCCGGAAGTTTACATTATGGTAAAGACAATAAACAAGTAAATAAATAGATTGTGGTTAAGTAAAGGACGTACACAAAGTACAGAGCAGGGGAGAGGGGTCGTGGGGTGCTGTTTCTGATTGGGTAGTCTATACAACCTGAGGAGGTGATATTTAAGCTGAAACCCAATGATGACCCATGCTAAGACCCAGAAAAAGAGAAGTCCAGGTTAAGGCAACAGCTAACAGCCAGGATTCTGCCTTATCCAAGAAACTCAAAGGATTGGATGAATACTAAAAGATGAATGAAGGTGGAGAGACAGGAGGCAGATGAAGCAGGATTTTGTCTGTTTAAAGATTTTATTCTTTGAAAGGTTTTGAACAGGAAAATGAGATTTTATGTTTTAAAAGATCACTCTGTCTGCTCTGTAGAAATGGATTAAAGAAGATTCCAAGTGGAGGCAGTTGGGCTTTGGCAGTCTTGTCAATGATACCCAAAGCACACTCAGCAAACCAATGCCAGTCTGAGATCGGTTACCAGACTACTTAAATGTTTAGAAAGTTGTTTTTTGTTGGTTTGTTTTTTGAGATGGAATTTCACTCTTGTTGCCCAGGCTGGAGTGCAATGGCACGATCTCGGCTCACTGTAACCTCCGCCTCCCGGGTTCAAGTGATTCTCCTGTCTCAGGCTCCCGAGTAGCTGGGATTACAGGCACACGCCATCACACCCAGCTAATTTTTGTATTTTTATATTTTTAGTAGAGACAGGGTTTCATCATATTGGTCAGGCTGGTCTTGAACTCCTGACCTCAGGTGATCCGCCCACCTTGGCCTCCCAAAGTGCTGAGATTGCAGGCATGAGCCACCGCACCCCGCCAAATGTTTAGAAAGTTTTATAGGCATCTGGCACTGCTCAATTATCAGTATTTCAGCACGTAGTCAACAGGCTCATCTCTATGAAGAGATTATGAACTAGTTCCCTGTTGTCTAACTCACACGGGCAGTTCCATCTAGCACAAGTTGTACAAAAGTCCCAGCTGTGATGCATTAAAAATAAAAAAGCTACTCCTTCATTACAGTAGCACTGGTCTCAGTGATTAATAATGGGGCTCAGACTAGGGTGGTGGCAGTGGAGATGGAAATGAAAGGACAGTTTCAAGACACATGTTGGAATATAACTCATAGGAGCTACTAATGAACTAGTTATGAGGAGGAACAAGTAAAAGGTAGGTACCAGGTTTCTGGCTTGAGCAACTGGACAGATGACAGTGCCGTTCCTTGAGAAGAGAACAAGGGAGGAAGTATTTAGAGAGGGAATAAGAAAAATCAAGAACTCCTTTTTGGGCATGTAAAATTTGAGATGCACACGTGACATCCAAGCAGAGATATCAAGTAAGTGGTTGAATGTTTAGAGCCAGAGAAAAGGTTTCAGCTGAAGATACAAGGAGAGCTGGAGGAGGAGACAGGAGAGTGCTGCTGACAAACAGGTTATAATGAGGATGAAGAGGTATACATCAAATTTAGCAGCAAAGAGGCCACTGGTAGTCTTCTGAAGAGCAATTTCACAGGAATAGTAGGCACAGAAGATTGAGTGACAGCTAGAAGTAGAAATGGTAGCCTGAATTAATCCTACTGCCTTCTCACAGTCCCCTCATCTTTAGCACACCTAACTTTCTTATTTATATGAGAATTATTTGTTTACCATATATCTTAAGTTATAAACTTTCTAAAGGCAAGGAGTATGTCATGCTCATTTTTTTTAAATCTCCTTCCACCCTCCAGCTATTAGCTTAGCACATCTGCTAAACAATATTTTTGAGTTGACTCAAAATTTTGTTAAAAATAAAAACACTGCATTGATGCAAGTATACAACGCCTATTATTAAATGTTATTTTCATTTCCACACATGAAGTTGTATATATAAAACTGCCTAGCACAATCATGTATCATTCCACATTAAATCATCCCTAACACATGCTCTAAAAAACAATAATACTCAGTGTAAGAAATTATCTGCTAAAAGCAATCCTCTAATTCCAGCATACCAAAGGTATGTCTGTGCATCCCAGAAGTCAAAAACACTTTAGATACAGTGGTTATAATGAAGTAAATAAGTCTTTCGAAAATGTGGGCTCACAAATGAACTTTGTTACATTTAAAAATGTAGAAGTCATTCAGGAAACAACATATTGAGTAAAAACAACTTGGTCCAAATCAGAATTACCTCCTTATAGTCTCCATTTCGGTTGAGTCTGTAGCCCTCAGGAGTATGAAGCTGAACAGTTGTGTTATTGATCACTTCTATGCAACACTCTTGATCAGGAAAGCCCAGTGGGCGCACCCTACAGTATACCTGAAGAAACAGGAAGGTGGGAAGGTGCTGCAAGAACAAAGTTTGACCTTTTGCCTGATTTTTCACTTAAGTTTCTCATTCATTCATTCATTCAACAAACATTCGGTCTCTCAATTTACGAGCTCTGTATCTCCAAGGGCTATGAAAATTAAAATCTGCTACTTGAGATTGACAAATACAAACATGTATTAGATATAAGAATACTTTAAATACACACAAAATTAAAATAAATTTTGATAATAAAAATCAAATTGCAGTGTATTCACCATTATATTGTACATAAATAATAGTTATACTACTACTAATATCTCTAAAAGTCAACAACATGACACACAATGAGATTTTTTAAAACTGTTAGAATTTCTTGGAAATGGATGTCAATTTAAAAACTTGTCAGATTAACCCAACATTTAATATACAAAGACATCTTTATTTATGTATTCATTTAGAGACAGAGTTTCTCTCGTCACCCAGGCTGGAGTGCAATGGCCGGATCTCGGCTCACTGCAACCTCCTGGGTTCAAGCAATTCTCCTGCGTCAGCCTCCCGAGTAGCTGGGATTACAGGCGCCCACCACCACACCCAGCTAATTTTTGTATTTTTAGTAGAGACAGGGTTTTGCCATGTTGGCCAGGCTGGTCTCGAACTCCTGACCTCAGGTGATCCACCCGCCTCAGCCTCCCAAAGTGCTGGGATTACAGGCGTGAGCCACCACACCCAGCCTACAGAGACATTTTTGAAAGCAGGGGAGGGGGCTTGAGGAAAACTCATTCAGCTGTGTGCAAAGCACCTGGTTCCCTTAACTCAGAGCCAGGGACCCACTCCAGTGGCAGCGAGGGGTAGATTTAAAACACCTCAGAGCAAAAGATCCTTTTTGTTTGCCATTTGCTGTTTTGTTTTAAAATTCTTATTCTTTTTGCCTGCTTCATTTTTTCTTCATAATTTAACATTTGCTTTTAAAAGCAAGTTCCCAAGCCAGAAACTAGTGAAGTACTTGAAATATGAGTAGATATTAGACTGAATTAAACTTGGTCCCAAGAAGTTTGGAACTCTCCTCATGCCATCAGTTACTGTATGGCATGAACTGGGTTCATATGAACTCAGTTCATATTCTCTGGGATGAATATGAACCCAGTTGGAGATTTTTAATTATCTAACTCTCCAAATTATAATTACAGAAGGTATGCAGTTGACAACCAAAGACTTCATTTTACTGGACTAATTTAATTAATCTTATGGAGAAAATTTCACAGCTAGAACTAGTTTTACACAATGTAGTACATCCATTTAACTAAATGTTATTTGATTATACTTCCACATGTCTTTTTCCTTCCCTTCCAAGCATACACATAAGACAGAAAGGACTGAAGAGGTAAGTTTCTTAAACACACACATAAATTCACAGGGAGACCTTACCCCAACTGGATCTTTAAGGTTCGTTTGGGACCCCTTTTTCACGATAGGTTTCCGGGGTGTCTTAGCTCTCCTGGTCATAGATTAAAAAAAATAATAACTTTTTTCCAGTTCAACACGAATACAAAAGCCTCACCTAAAACTTATACAATCTTTCTAGGTTATCTGTAAATTATCCCTTAGCAGTTCCAAAACACCGCATCCCAAATAACATGAATAATAATCATAGTAGCAGAGTGTTTGTGGTATGCGTAATCCTAAAGTAATTAAAATTTGCTTTAGAATACATTTTTGGTACCAAATGTACCTACTTATATTCTCTGATTAGTGCTACACTTAAAATAGCTTGCATATTTTCTTGAGCAACAATTTAACAGAGGCACTACAAATTTGAAAAATCTACAAATAACTGCCCACACTTTACAGACTGACAAGCGATTAACTTCAATACACTATAAAAATGCACATGGAGGAAAACATTCTTTCGTCAAGATTTATGCCTGTACTTTCAAGAAACAACCAGTCATTGAATGCTCAAAACATTACTCTTTCTCTCCAAACAAAATCCGGTCCCACACTGCCAATTTCTTGGTTTCTTAAGTAGGGGCAATCAAAAAGTTTTTTTTGATGGATTTCACCGTTTCTCTAGCATCTCATCTTTTTCCCTTCACATTTATCTATAGGCTAGATATACATTTAACACATTAAAATTAAGTGAGATTATTGGCTTCGACTGTAGTTTGAAAATATTTTTCAAAACATATTCTCAGATGAAACACAAGCAAATTCGTGTTATTCAGTGCAAAATACTTTGTGGTGGGCTTAAGTTAAACTCAACGTATATTTCTTATATACAATTTTTTTCATCTAAAGATTTTGACTTCAGCCTTTTAATAAACAAGCTGCCTTTTGCAAACGACTCCTCTCCTTTGCACGACAAATATTTCTTTACCCAGGAATAATGCTGCGCCGAAAATATTGGCTTAGGAATGTGGGCGGAGGTTCTCCGCGGCCACAAAATACAGCAGAAGTAACTGGCCTGTGTAAGCGGATGGGCTCGGCCTCAAGGACAGGGTGCTCGGCTGAAAAAAAAAGCTTGCGGCGATCACCGGTGCCTGGGCTCTCCAGAAACGGAGCCCATCTAACCAATGCCCAGCACGCTCGCTCGGCTCCACACACGAGACCACCTCCGACCCGCAGTAAGTCGGCCAACTGCACTCTGGAGGCGGCGGCAGCCAGCGAAGGAGAAGGGGAACTTGAGAAGGGGAAGGCTGTCCCGGGGCCCCGAGGAGGACAGCCCCGCTACCGGGAACCGGGTGCGGCATAAAACACCCCCGGCTGCGGGCCGACCCTTCCTGGCCCCTGGAGGCCCAGGCGGGGCGGCGGGGGGCGACGCGGCAGGGGTCTCCGCGCCCAGGCTCCCGCGGAGCGGCCACACGTGGAGGTTCCCACTTTGGGGTCGCGGCCGCAGGAGCACCGGGCGGGATGCTGTCCGCGCTGCCCGCATCCGGCCGCGGCCTAAGTGGAGACGCCTGCCCCCAGCCCCGCGGCCTCGGCCCCCTTCCGCCCTCCTTCCCTGCTCGGCGACCTCGTACTCACGCTGACTTCATGGCAGCAGGATCCACGCCGCCCAAACGCGCGCGCGGGACGGCGGGCTGGCGAAGACTGCGGGACGTTAGGACCCGCAACAGGAACCGGGACTCCGCGACCCAGGCGCGGTGCTCTGCGAAGCCGGCGGAGACGCTAAGACCCCAGGTGAGCTCCCGCCTGGCGCATTTCAAACGGGCCAATCAGCGCCCGTCCGCAGGGAGAGGCAGGACCTCCGCGGAAGTGACTGCGCTGCCGGAAGTGGCGCTTGTCTCCTAGGCGACCGACGCTGAAAGGGCCGCGGAGTCGTGTGTCAGGACTGGAGGGAGATCTTGAGGTATGGTATTTAAACTCTTCCGCCTTGCGATGACGAAACTGAGGGTTTCTCTTCCTCCGTCACAAGAAGTTCAATGGAAGGGCCTTTCCAGGGTTGATTCAGAGGTCGGAATGTCGTTCTGGTGAAAAGTGTTGTATTCCTGTGCTGTGCCCTGCTCCGAGTCTCAGGCTCCCTCTCTCTGGCTCCCAAGTCACCACATTATCTTGGCTTCTTTTCTCTCTCTGATTCACCTTTACTGGGTTTCCCTCCAGCTCTGTCCTATATGTACATCATTTTATCAACTCTTTTTTTTTTTCCTTTTTTATTTTTTGAGGTGGAGTTGCTCTGTCGCCCAGGCTGGAGTGCAGTCTTCATCTCACTGCAACCTCCGCCTCCCAGGTTCAAGCAATTCTCTTGCCTCAGCCTCCCAAGTAGCTGGGATTACAGGCGCGCACCACCACGCCCAGCTAATTTTTGTATTTTTAGTGGAGATGAGGTTTCACCATATTGGCCAGGGTGGTCTAGGACTCCTGACTTAAGGTGATCTGCCTACCTTGGCCTCCCAAAGTGCTGGGATTACAGGCGTGAGCCACCGCGCCCGGCTTATTTTATCAAATCTTGATTGTGTTTGATCCTGGCCTTACGGAGATGAATAAAATTTGGTCCTTACCCTTGAGGGGCAACCTTTAGAACCTATTCTTGCCTTAGATGAGCTGATTCTATATCACTTCAGTCTTTGACCCTAAGCCGATGACTGTCAAATACACATCTACACCTGGGCTCTCATGGAACTCTAGCCCCTTCTCAACTTCCTGAAGGACCACAGCACTGGTAAGGATAGTCACAATATCCTTGGCCCATATTGTTGGTGCTCAGGAAACGACACCCCAAAGTATGGCTCTTTGGCACACCGAGTGCTTTGAACTAAAGAAGATTGAAAGGGCCTCAGAGAAGCCTTAAAAGCAAAGTCTGTCTCTGACTGTCTCCTGCCCTCTTGTCTCCCACCACTCTGTGTCTCCTAAAGCAAATAATAGAAACCAGAATTTCTGTTCCCCAAGGTGGGTCATGGAAACTAGAACCCCTTTTCTCCCAAGCAAGCCAGAAACATTATTCTAGAAAAACTTAGAAATATTAATCTAGCCTTCCCCCACCTTTTTGTGTAAGAGCTGGCCATAAAGACATTCTTTGATGTACCTTGTCGTAAGACCCTCGTTCCAAAAGGGTCTTGCCCTACACTCAGGAAGAAGGAAAGCTACACAGAGAGGCCAAGAAGAATCTGAACAGACAGGACTTGCTGGATTCCTCCTTCAGTCTGTTACTATTAGATCATACTCCTTTTGTCCAATCACATTTCTACACAGCTGTCCATTCTTCATCTCATCTAAGCATAAAAATGGACAGCTTTCCCTGGGTCTTTGGGTCTTCATTTCTGAAGGCACTTACGTCACATAAAACTACGATTCAATAAATTAGTTATCCATTTATCTTGCTAACCTGTCTTTTGTTATGGTAGTGTCAGCTGTGACCCTTAAGATGGGTAAAGAAAAGTATCACACCTTTTCCACCCCTACATTGCACAATTAGGATGGTTCCAATTTTTGCTATTACAGATACAGCTATAGTGAATGAACTTGGAAATTTATACAATGCAGGTAAATATGTAGGACACATTTCTAGAAACAGAATTGCTGAGTCAAAGAGTATATACATGTGTAACATTTCACAGATATTGCAAATCATTCTCCATAAAAGCTGTCCAAATGTACACTCCCACCAGCCTGTATGAGAGTGCCTATTTCTCCACAATTCTCAAAGTGTTATCAAACTTTTCAGTAGATATCAATCTATTGATATCTGTTATCAATTGGTGAGAAGAAACATGTAGTTAAAATTTTCATTTATTTTCAGATAAATAATGTTGTTTATTCATATATTTAAGAGCCCTTTTGATTCCTTCTCTGTCAACTGTGTTCATATTCTTTGCCTCTTTGTTCTATTGGTTGTTAGTTTTTCTTAATGATTTGTGAAAGTTCTTATATTAAAAAAAAAATTGGTCCTCATCCAAAATACGAGTTTAAATATTTTTATTGTTCACATTTTGGTTATTTTGATTTGTATATGTTTTGTGACAGCTTAGAAAAAATTTCAGGTAGACAGATTAATCCGTCTTTTCTTTCGTGGCTTCTGTTTTGTGTCATACTGGAAAAATACATCCATTCTGAGTTTTTTTATTTTATTTCCCATTTTTTGTTTCCTAGTGCTTTTATTGCTTTGCTTCTTATGTTGAAGTCTTTGAATCATTAGGACTTTGTTGTCAAGCTACGGTTTGGTATTTTATTTGTTTGTTTGTTTCGTTTTGTTTTTTGAGACGAAGTCTCTGTCACCCAGGCTGGAGTGCAGTGGCGCAATCTCAGCTCACTGCAACTTCCGCCTCCAGGGTTCAAGCGATTCTCCTGCCTCGGCCTCCCGAGTAGCTGGGACTACAGGGGTGTGCCACCATGCCTGGCTAATTTTTTGTGTTTTTAAGAGAGATGGGGTTTCACCATGCTGGCCAGGCTGGTCTTGAACTTCTGACCTCAAGTGCTCCACCTGCCTCGGCCTCCCAAAGTGCTAGGATTACAGGTGTGAGACACCGCACCCAGCCTAGAGTTTGGAATTTTATCATTTAGGAATTGGACTTGGTTGCTGACTACTTATATCCTAGTTGCTCTTCAGTTTAGCTTCTACCTCAGACTCTCCATTGGAACTCTTGTCACCAAAATTACCACTTCCTTGATGTTAAATCTATTTGACCTTTGTCTTACTTGACTTCTTAACAACACTAAAAAATGTTGCCCATTCCTTTCTTCCCATGCCTTTATTTTTTCTCCTAGCTGTCTAGCCCTTCTTTCTCAGTCTCCTTTGTGAGTTCTTTTTTCTCCCTTAAATGTTGGGGCTCAGGGTTTAGAGCTGGTCACTAGGTGTGCCTTTTCCCTAGGCACTCTCAAGCACTCATATGGCTTCACACACCATTCATGTTTGCTCTTCTGAGCTCCAGAGCCATATATCCAACTGTCTTCTGGATTCTCCACTTCGATATCCCACAAGCATCTCACACCTAACACATTCTAATCTCTTCTCCCAAACTTGCTCCCTCTCAGTGGATGGCATCTGCCAAGCCAGAGTCTAAGGCACCATTTTTGGCTTTTCTTTCTTCTTCTGTCTCAATATTCAATCACTAAATCTTAACAGTTCTACCTACTAAGTAGCCAAACCTCCAAACCGCTCCACTTTTCTCTGTCTCCTTGGCCACCATCATCTCTTGTCTGATAAAGACAGCAGTTTCCTAACAGGCCTCTCTGCTGCCACTTTCCAATCCAGTTTCCATTTTGCTCACCTGTAGATCACGGATCTGATTATGTCACACACCTATATGAAACTCTGCAGTGCTTCCCCATTGTTGAAGACCCACCACAGGGCCCTGACGCGCTTCCTCTGGGGCTCGTCACCCATCACTGCCGCCTGTCCCCTCCAGTCATGTTGAACTGCAGTACCCTGAACACACTGGGCTCACACGCCATTCTCTGTGCTGTCATGCTCTCCTCCCTCCTTTCCTCTGACAATGCCTTGCCTTCAGTTCTCCGCAGATCTGCCAGCTACCCTGCTGTGGATACTGGGCCCCATGGTACAGCCCCCACGCCCCCAGAACTGCCCTTTCCCACTCACTGCACCTGTTGACTTGTTTCAGCACTCACATTCCAATTGGCAGTCACTGTTCATTCCTGTCTCCTCTACTGGCTTATCCCCACAGCCTCACTAGATGGCATTGTTGCATGCCCAGTGCCTAGCAGTGCAGGTGCCCCATACATAGCTTGAAGGCATGAATGAATCCATCCCTTCAAAGAACACTCCAGTTGAGGACCCAGTTACATCACACCACCTCCAGCTTCTCTTCAGGACAGTTTCTTCTTCCTCCCTCACTTCTGTATTAAAGCTCTCTGGCTTATTAATTTCCTTAAAACTACCAAATAATTACATCATTTCGCTATTCAAAAATAGCAAAGGGCTACCTATAGCCATTAAAAGATTGGCATTTTACCATAGAATTAGAGATCCAGATCAGGAGTGAGCGCAGGAGGGTGGGGAGAGGAGAACTGAGGGGCTTTTTTCTTTCTAAAGTCAAGTATTTTAGGTATAATTTACATACAGTAAAATGGACCCTTTTTAGTTGTATTGTTCTATATATTTGACAAATATATAGTATGCTGTAACCACAATCAAACGTGTATTTCCATCACAGTCGAAAATTCTCTGTGCTGCCCCTACTCCCAGGCCTTGGCAACTACTTTTCTGGTTTTCTTCCCTATACTTTTGCCTTTTCCAGAATGTCTTTTCTTTCACTCAGCATAATGCTTTGATATTTTCATCAATGTGTTGCATGTACCAGTGATTTGTTCCCTTTTTGTTGCTGAGTCTATTCCACTGTATGAATGCAGGACAATTTATTCATTCACCAGTTGGACATTTAGGTTGTTTCTACTTTCTGGAGATTATGAAACTGGTATAATTATTTGTGTAAAAGTCTTTATGTAGGTGTGTTTTTATTTCTCTTGGGTGGGATTGTGGGTCTTATGGTAAGTTTAACTTTACTAGAAACTGTTAAATTGGACCAGGCAAGTCTTATCCAAATCATTGAAGAGGGGCTGACACTACACAAATTTGAAACCATGTGTTAATCCAAACACTCAGATAAGCAAGTCCAGCTGTGGGAACTCAGTAAACACCAATGACCAGAAACTGCTGAAGCCCAGAGTGTTTGAGGGGAGGCAGTAAAATGGAGACAGCACTGCCTTGGGAGCTTGGACATGCTCCGCACACTGTTCCCTCCCAGGCCCTGCTGGTCACTGAGTGGCCTTAGAAACATTGTCTCAGGTTCCCAGGCCATGAATCTCTCTAGCCAGGCCATTTGTAACATGAATGATTAGATGTTAATGTTTACATACACAAAACACAAATTAATAAAATCAACCCGGGTGTGTGTTGGGAGGTTGGGGGACTGTAAAATTTACACAAAAAGAAACAAATGACTTGTACTATATTTCAAATAAATAGCATACACAGAAAGGGGGAAATAACCCAGGTAACTGTGACTATTTAGAATCAAGCTTGCCCTCAGGGTCAAGACAAAAAAAACTTGAAACTTATTGAATTCTAATTAGTAGGCACAGACATTAGTTGGTAATTCTGAAACAACATTCTGTACATTCTAGGATTGAGCAAATAAAATGTATAATGGGCTGGGCGAGGTGGCTCATGCCTGTAATCCCAGCATGTTGGGAAGCTGAGGCAAGTCTATCACTTGAGGTCGGGAATTCGAGACCAGCCAACATGATGAAACCCTGTCTCTACTAAAAATGCAAAAATTAGCCAGGTATTGTGGCACACGCCTGTAATCCCAGCTACTTGGGAGGCTGAGGCAGAAGAATCGCTTGAACATGGGAGGCAGAGGTTGCAGTGAGCCAACATCGTGCCACTGCTCTCCAGCCTGGGCAACAGAGTGAGACTTCGTCTCAAAAAATAAAATAAAATAAAAAATATATATATAATGTATTGTGGCTAATGGGAGTCAGCTTTCTCACTGTTGGAAAAGGGAGGAAAGGAGAAAATGTGAAAAGTACCTGGGAATTCTTTGCACTATTTTGCAACATTTTTCTAAGTCTGAAATTGTGTTTAAAAATGGTGGGACTATATCAGTGCTTCTAAACTCCCTTATATTAAAAATTACCTACAGCTTTAGCTAAAAATTTGAAACTACAGGATCCCCTCCCCCACTGTGGGTAGTCTGTGTCAGTGTGTTTGGGCCTGAGAATCTGCATTATACATCATCGAACAAATTTTAAAAGGGCTGAATTAAATGATCTTTGAGGGCCTTTCCTTCTGTGTTCTGGAGGAGGCAAAAAAGTTCAGCCTGTTTCAGAAATCTGTTGCTTAGCCTGAAGAGAATGAGCGTGGCAACTGTCTGAAGTTAATTTCTTATGAGTTGACACATTCCATACAAGTACCAAGAGACATAGGAAAGCCCTATAGGCAATTTCTCAAGGGAAAAAAAAAATCAGGAAAATCTCAGAATTCTTCAAAAGTCAAGTCATCCAGATATCTTCTGGAGTTAACATCCTTCCAGTAGAACAAGTACCTGCCAGCCTTGGGACCCCTCTACTTAGCTCAACCTGCAATGCCTTCCCCCGACAAGCTGACAAGGCTGGCTCCTTTTTGCCCATCAAGTCTTCCTCAAATGTCAGCTTATCAGAGTGACCATCAATTCACATGTGCTCTACTAGGCTTAGTTTCTTTACAGCACTTATTATCTGGATTCATCTATATATCATGTCTGCCTACCCAACCAGAACACTAGCTTCCTTAGGGAGGGACATTGTAGGGTTTTTTCTCTTGTGTATCCCCAATTCCTAGGACAGTGGCCATTCTATACATCCTAAGCACTAACTATTCATTGAATGATTTACTGATATATATCTGTATAGGGATCTGTTTCTCATGGTGAATGAACACGCTTGCAGTGTGGTAGATAAAACATAACCAAATTAAGTGGCAAACAGGATTTTATGATAATAAATAAATTCTGTTTATTTTTTTCTCTAACATAGTTCAAGAAAACCAGACATTAGTGTAAGTTGGAGAACATCTGAGTTTGGAAACAGGTCTTTGCCTTAATGGATTGTTGACTAGAAAATCAGAGGCCGACATTCAAATAATATGTTTCAAAGTGTTGTTGTACAGTGTTAATAGGTGTTTCATATAAAAGGGTATCATGGACTGGGTGCAGTGTGGCTCATGCCTGTAATCCCAGCACTTTGGGAGGCTGAGGCAGACAAATCACTTGAGTTCAGGCATTCTAAACCAGCCTGGGCAGCATGGCAAAATCCCATCTCTACAAAAAATTAGCCAGGCTTGGTGGCATGCACCTGTAGTCCCAGCTACTCAGGAGGCTGAGGTGGGAAGATCACTAAAGCCTGTCAGGCAGAGGTTGCAGTGAGCCAAGATTGCAACACTACACTCCAACCTGGGCAACAGAACAAGACCCTGTCTCAAAAAATAATTTTTTAATTAAAAAAATTTAAAGGGTACCATAAGGTACAAAATAGTGTCAAATGAAGGGTTTCTTGAACATATCTGACAATGCCATTCTACTCCACCCCACCTTCCTCAGAACCTCTCATTTGAGCAAGGTTCTGCTGGGCGGGGCAGGGCGGGGAACAACACTTCAGCAGACCAAATATTTAAACTGCTTTATACACAGAAGGCCTCTGAAATTCCCACAACATCCTACCAACAATTACAAATTCTCTTTTTTTTTTTTTTTTGAGGCAGGGTCTTGCCCTGTTGCCCAGTCTGGAGTGCAATGGCGCAATGATAGCTCACTGCAGCATCCAACTCCCGGGTTCAAGCAATCCTCCCACATCACCCTCCACAGTAGCTGGGACCACAGGTGTGTACCACCACAACCAGCTAGTTTTAACATTTTTTTATAGAGACAGTGTCTGGCTCTATTGCCCAGGCTGGTCCCGAATTCTTGGGCCCAAGCAGTCCTCCCACTTCAGCTTCCCGAACTGCTGGGATTACAGGCATGAGCCGCTGCATCCAGCCACAGATTGATTCATTCATTCGTTCTTTATTTTAAGACTAGTCAAGTGCAGTAGTGAGAAGAGGGGAAGAGTAGAACAAGGAGCTTGATCTGTAACTGACTGTGAACAATCAATTGAGCTAACTCACTACCTTCAGACCAGCCACAAATTCATTTCTTTAGAAAAAAGATGAGAATTATTTTCTAAAAACTGAGCAATGGAAAAGGAACCCCTTCAATGGGTAAAGGGAGCTAAAGTTAACTGAATGGCCTTATTCATATACATTCAAGTTTTATCGCAGTTGTAAGGTCTGGTAAATTTTTGAGTAGTGCTTCTCAAGCAAGGGGAGCAGGGAGAGGTACATCCCATTAGGAATGTGCTACCCTCCCCACCATAGTCTTTTTTGAGACTATGCCATGGTGAGCAATTGTTACCAATGGGAATGTGTCACATGTCTTTTTAAAAATTGAGACCCACTCCAGTGAGGTCTTCAGCTGATCCCCTGCCAACCTTTTAGACTTTCTGAGATGGCTTGGATGAAATTATACTCACATTAGACATCTAATGCCTATTATTTAATACTTAATGATAATTAATATATTTGAACCCTTTCTCATTTTGCACAGGAAGCTTTCAAATCAGTGTGCTGCAAACTGTCGTAAAATTCTGATTTATAACACTGTCCCCAAAAGTATATAATGGGACTAAAGTTTACCAAACTTATAAAAATGTTATGAAACACTGAATCTTATTTTGTTGATTTAACATTTCATTTTCATCATTAAGCATGTGAAAAAGCAACATAAGCAAAGATTAAATAATCTAAAAATCCTTCAAATTGATCACTCATTATTTCAGTACTTACTGAGCTAAACATTATTTTGTTATGTGTAAAGGAGAGAATGTAAAACACTGTATGTCTTTGGCATTACTAGAAAGGGGTATTTAAACTTTGTACCTTTTTTTGCCATAAAATTGAAGTTATGGTAAGATGAAATGGAAGCCCACAGGTCCTGTTGGTGTAGAATTCCACTAATAATGTCAGATTGTTGCCAAAAAAAACAAATTTTGTCATACAGCTTGCAATTAATATACCAAAAATTTACCAGCCCGTGTAATTTTATCAGTCTGCCTTCCCCGGAGGAAGTAAACAGATAATAAAACTAATGAAATCCTATTTCTTGACCACTCTCATCCAATATAAATTGTTACTTGTCCTTAGAGGATTAGACAGTGAGCTGTTTACAAGGCCATTCAAATGCCTGGGCTAGTTAATGTTAGAGGCAGTAGTCTAAAATATGGAGTATTCCTGAGTCAGCAAAGAGGATCCTGCATTGTGAGGAAGCCCCCCTACGTCATTACCAAGTGCAGATCAGGGTTTGATGGGCCTCTGTCAAAAGTTGTTTTGCATCCGCATTTCTGTGTTCCCTGAAAACACCATGAAATACTGAACTTTAATCAGTAATGCAACAAATGAGAAAATGCTCAGTGTTTTAGAACTATTCAGAGTAGAAAACTCTGGAACATAAAATGGGGGTTATGCCTTAGTTGGTGAGTTGCTAAAACTTGAGATCAGGCGAAACAAAGCTGATAGGTCCAATGCCTTTTGGAACGTGTAACACCAGCAGTTCTTCAAGTTTGGCCTCTGGCCCTCCTGCATTAGAATCATCTGGGAGACTTGCTCCAGTGCAGATCTCCTCTACAAAACCTACCTTTAACCTAGTGAAGCAGAACCCCCTGGTTTTCCCCAGGAGTCTGCATTTGTCACAAGCTTACTAGATGTGTCTGATTCACAGTAAAGCTTGAGAACACTATATGTGACCACCCCGCTGGCAATGTAATTAACTTCTTACGCATATGGATACTAAATTTTGCAACATATTTGAAATGCTGAAGCAATATCAAATGTATGACATCCCCAAATATAGCAATTTCCATTGGTTTAAAAAGTGGCATATGAGCACAACCAACTGGGATTAACTCAGTCAGCTCTTATGGTTTAACACATTTTACCTGCACCGAAAAATACTTTGCAGATCAAACTGGCAACCAGAAAACAGAACATAACAGAACACATGACACCCCGCTGTGGACTTTTAAGAAAAAAACTGACAAACTCCAAATCCGTAATGACATGAGAACTTGTACTTTGAAGGCAGAATGGACTTGTGGGAAGAGAGGACTCCCCTTCTGTTCTCCCTTCACTAGGTGGAGAAGGGAAGAAGGTCTCTCCCCAAACAGCTCTCTTCATTCTGGAATGTTTCGCCAGTCCCCAAGGCGCTCAGTGACCAACTTTCTTTCACAGGTCCTCCCAGTGACTGACATGGCTCATTCTCCCAAAGTAGTTGAGAGGCCACTACGAGAGCTCTTGAGAGAAGCTTTGTGACATCAAATTCATCAAATGATGCAAGATTCATTTTTAAAGAATAATACAAAGCTCCAGGGTAATATGCTTAATCCAATTGTTTAAATAGAATTAAAAACCCCATTTTAAGTAAATTTAAAATTAATGAAATATCAATAGTTTGCCTTAACAAGGACTTGCTTGAACCATGTTCTCCTTTTAAAATCACACACACAGAATCAGTGTACATTTAGAGAAATTTCCCCAGCTGAATACGTTTTTGACATGAATTTATTCAACAGACACCAATCATCATGAATGTTTTAGGCCATGATAAGCTGTAACCACCTCCGGCTTATGGTGGTTAGGGTGTTGCAGCTTAATGTTGACATCTGGCATGAAAAGCTTATGGTCTGAGTCATGTTTCTTTTTTATGTAATTCTGGCTTGGGAATCCGATACAGAGCAGCTGAGAAATAAATTATGTTGCTGAGGCTGAAGATGATGCACAGAAGTATGGCTCCAGCTATCTGAGAGAAAGAGAAGGGCTTGGAGGTGGCCAGGAGCCATTCCTTCCTCAGAGTCTTGTCCAGAAGTATGGCTTCCATCTGCATGTGCGTGGCCAGGATCACACACACGTGAAACAGCTGGTGACTGTGACCTATGGCAAACACAAAAGGCCATCAAGATCAGCAATGTAAAGGAATGAGTACTGATACATGCTATGGCATGTATGCTAAAAATGATGCTAAGTGAAAGAAACCAGACAGGAGACCACATATTATATGAAATCTCCAGAATATGCAAATCCATAAAGAAAGAGAGTAGATTAGTGGCTGCCTCAAGCAGGGGGTGAGAATAGGGATTAACAGTGCATGGGTCTGATGGAGGGGATGAAAATGTTCTAAAACTGATGTATGGTGAATTTACTGAAAATATCATTAAATTGTATACTTGACAGAGAATTATTGAATATGTGAAATATACCTTAATAAATTTATTTTTAAGAAGCAATATGGGAAAAATAAAAGGCCCATCAGAGAAAACCAAATCCAAATTCTTTTTTATTATTTTATTTTATTTTATTTTTATTTATTTTTTTTTTTGAGACGGAGTCTCGCTCTGTCGCCCAGGCTGGAGTGCAGTGGCGCAGTCTCGGCTCACTGCAAGCTCCGCCTCCTGGGTTCACGCCATTCTCCTGCCTCAGCCTCTCCGAGTAGCTGGGACTACAGGCGCCCGCCACCACGCCCGGCTAATTTTTTGTATTTTTAGTAGAGACGGGGTTTCACCGTGGTCTCGATCTCCTGACCTCGTGATCCGCCCGCCTTGGCCTCCCAAAGTGCTGGGATTACAAGCGTGAGCCACCGCGCCCGGCCCCAAATTCTTTTTTAAAACAACTTATCCACCAGTCTCATTTTTCGGATGAAAAAATTGGCACCAAAGGTCATCTCTTGAGGGCCAGCACTGATCAGCTCAGAGTCTCACTTCAGTGCTGAGGGAGAAGCTGGCTGAATTTTCTGTTGGCCACTAACCAAGTGGACCTCTCCCTACTGCCAGTTAGTCACAGATATGACCAGGACTCTTCTTCCCCAATGCCATGCTGGACCCAGCTCACATGGTGCCCTTCACAGAGGCTGGGAGCCTAGTAGAGGGTGGTGGGAGTGACAGGGACAGGGACATGCTGGGTGGTTGGTGAGAAAACAAATCCAATGCCTAGGGTCAGGAGCAGCTTTAGGGGACAACCCTCAGACCCCAGAAGTAGGGAGGAGACCACATGTGTTATGGGCTGAATGATGTCCCTGAAAAATACATGTGCTGAAGTCTTAACCCCCAGAATGAGACCATATTTGCAGATAGGATCTTTAGAGAAATAAGTAAAAATGAAGTCTCTAAGATGGGCCTAATCCACTATGACTGGTGTCCTTATAAGGAAAGGAGGTTAGGCCAGGTGCGGTGGTTCACGCCTGTAATCCCAGCACTTTGGGAGGTCGAGGTGGGCGGATCACGAGGTCAGGAGATTGAGACCATTTTGGCTAACATGATGAAACCTCGTCTCTACTAAAAATACCAACATTAGCCGGGCGTGGTGGCACGTGCCTGTAATCTCAGCTACTTGGGAGGCTGAGGCAGGAGAATGGCATGAACCCGGGGCAGAGCTTGCAGTGAGCCGAGATCATGCCACTGCATTCCAGCCTAGGCGACAGAGCGAGACTCCATCTCAAAAAAAAAAAAAAAGAAAAGAAAAGAAAAGAAAAGGAGGTTAGGACACAGACATGCATATATAGAAAGAAAAAGATCATGTGAAGACAGATGGAAAGAACGGCCATCGACAAGCCAAAGAGAGAGGCCTCCAGAGAAGACTACTTTGCCAACACTTTGATCTCAGATTTCCAGCCTCCAAAATTGTGAGAAAATAAATTTCAGTTGTTTAGGCCACAACAGTCTGTGATACTTTGTTATGGCAGCCCTAGCAAACTAATGCAACATAAGAGTTAAATAAAGATTCTCTTTTGGTTTAAAAAAAATAAAAACGCTGGGCATGGTGGCTCACGCCTGTAATGCCAGCACTTTGGGAGGCCGAGACGGGCGGATCACAAGGTCAGGAGATCGAGACCATCCTGGCTAACACAGTGAAACCCCGTCTTTATTAAAAATACAAAAAATTAGCTGGGTGCAGTAGCGGGCGCCTGTAGTCCCAGCTACTCGGGAGGCTGAGGCAGGAGAATGGCGTGAAGCCGGGAGGCGGAGCTTGCAGGGAGCGGAGCTCGGGCCACTGCACTCCAGCCTGGGCGACAGAGTGAGACTCCGTCTCAAAAAAAAGAAAGAAAGAAACCTGAGTGATAGCAAAAGAAGGCCCAGGGCCATTTTTCCTGCAACCCCAAAACTTGCTACACAGCCACCTCTACTTCATCAAGCGGGGCTGGGGAGGTGGACATGGCAGTCAGGATGCTGGTGACTCCGATTCCCTGGCCTCTCCTTTTCCTCCTTTTTGGAAATCTGTTCTTTAAGCATTTTGCTAGTTACAACCCCTTCTGACACAACAAAAGAAGAAAAGGAGATAAAACTTTAATCAGATCAAACAAACTGCATCTGGCCACATCTCTTAGTGAGAGGAGATGGAAAATCAGCAACAAAATGGGCTTGGAGAGAAGCAAGCTTCCCGCCCTGGTGGGGACAATGACTGGCCCTTTGATTCCCACGTACTCACCTAAGGAACTGTCACCCTAAAGTCTTGTCAGCCTCACCAGAAGTGATGCAAGGGTGCCTCCTCCTAGCTAGTCCCAGAGCCAGAGCGGAGGAGGCACATTCTGCAGGGCCCCGCCCCTCCTTCCCTAAACAGAGCCGGGAAAGAACTCTGCCAGCAGGTGGAAACCCCCGTGACTCTGACACCTTCTCTCCACCGCATCACCTCAAACTCAAGTGAGCTCAGGTTCATCTGGAGGATGACTCGGCCTCTGTGTGAGTATTGGGTTTTACTCCTGGAGTTTCTGGTTCAGGAGGTCTGTGGTGGGGCCTGAGAATCTGCATGTTCTCAGATGATGCTGATGCTGCTGGCTGATGACCACCCCTTGAGAAGCCACTGCTCTACCCTGAACTCCTGGCCCCCTCCCGTCCACCATGCTCAAGACAAAGAAAGATACTTTCCCCTTTTCTGCACAGCCCCGTGTTGTCTGGTACCCTCAGAGCCATCTTCGTCCTGTCTTTCCTCTTTCTCTCCTCGGCTGCCCCCAGTGTCCTTTTTTTCTCTCTTCAGACAGGATCTCTCTCACCCAGGCTAGAGTGCAGTGCACGACCATGGCTCACCGCAGCCTCAACCTTCCAGGCTCAAACCAACGCCTCCCGACTAGCTGGGACCACAGGCGCACGCCACCACACCCAGCTAATTTTTGTAGAAATGGAGTTTCACTATGTTGCTCAGGACTGTCTTGAGCGCACGCTCAAATAATCTGCCCACCTTGGCCTCCCAAAGTGCTGGGATTACATGTGTAAGCCACCACGCCCAGCCCCAGTGTTCACTTAATCATGGGATTCCATGTTCTGGATGACAATAAGACACACTGGCTCCATACCCCATCAGAATGCTTTAGGCTCCTGCGCCCGCCTGCCCTCCATCCTGCCCATACTAGCTAACAATGCACCTGCTGTAGACATCCTGGCCTCTGTCAGCTTGCAATGTTACTCACCTTGGTCTCTCTCCCTGCCCTTGCCTGCCCTTTGCAGCTACGTGCACTGGAGTCAGGGACAGGACCCTCCCCAGTCAGGAGGGCAATGAGCAGAGCAGCAGGGCTGTTGCCCACTCACCGACATAGTCAAAGCGTCCAGGGGCTAGGCGTTCTGGCAGGTGTGCAGAGTACAAGAAAGAGGCCAGGAGGGTCATGATCATGTGCTTCTGGTGGTACGAGGTGGCTTCATTTTGTGCACTCTCCCCTGGGAACAGGAATAGCTGCAAGTGTTTAAAGAAACATCAGATCTTGAGAGGACAGGCCTGAGGCAGGCCCTCTTCCTTCTCAGCACCTGCAGCTGGGACTCTGGGGGCTCTGACACCCACACATGTTAGCACACACACACAAATTCCAGAGGCCAAGGCCCTGGCCTCCTCAGGTCTGTGACCTGGTAGAGGAAACTCAGGCACCATGTGAGCAGAACTCCTATCCTGAGTGTGGTCGACTGAGACTCGAGACTATTGTATTTCAGTCCCCCAAATACTCATGAGAGTCTTTTGGGTTATTTACTTACTGAAGCAGGGAGAAAAAGGAAAGAAGGAAGGAATGGGAAAGGAAAAGAAAGACAAAAATCCTATTAGATAATTGGTATTCTTTCTGGGGCAAAATGTAAGTACAGTTGACTCTTAACATACAGGCTGGGGCATTGGCCCCCCGCAATCAAAAGTCCGTGCACAACTTTTGACTCCCCCAAACTTAATTACTAATAGCCTCCTGTTGACTGGAAGCCTTACCTGTAACAAACTGCCAATTAACACATATTTTGTATATGTATTATATATTGTATTCTTACAATAAAGTAAGCTAGAGAAAAGCAAGTGTTATTGAGAAAATCCTGAGGACTAGGAAGAAGGGGTTGGTCTTGCTGTCTCATGAGTGGCGGAGGTGGAAGAAAATCCATGTATAAGTTCAAACCCGTGTTTAAGGGTCAACTGTATAGTGGATTCACACGGGAACTCACTTTTTATCAGCACATCCACTGAACTGGTGCTCCTAATTAAGGCTTTAAGGCCTAGAAATCCTGGAAGGCCTTCTGAGTCATCCAAAAGTATCAATCATGGCCACTATATTGTTTCAAAGCTAAGTATAGTTTTTGTATTATTGTTATAAACAGTCATAGTAGCCACCACTTACCGAGGGCAGCAGATCAGGCCTCTTACATGCCTCATTTCACTTGAGCCACAATTATCATAATTTTCCCCATTTTGCAGATGAGGAGAGTGGGCCAGAGAGTGACTTGCACATCACTTGGTAAGAAGTGAAGTCAGGATCTGAATCCAGGCAGGCTGATTCCAGCATCAACATCACCACTTAAAACTGGACCTCCCCTTCCCTCTGCCCTCCTCTGACTCAGCCACATGCCAGAAGCACACGACGCTTGTCACAACACAGGACTTGCACTGCCTGATTTGGAGGTACATAAGACAGAATTGCCCTGTCTGCTCTTGGTTTCCTGTGGGTGGTCTGCACCCTCGAGGAAGGAGTGAGGGGAACGGGCTGCAGCCCCATCTTTGGCACTCCCCCAGACCCACAGAGGCAGAGCACAGAGAACATGCTCAATGCCCCAGCTGCGGGTGGAGCTCAGCCCCTCCCCTTGTCCCTCAGCCCTGCCATCTGGGCTTTATTCTTCAAGCCCACAGGACACTGCCTCTAGGAGGGAACTTCACTCACCGGGTACTGGACAGACACTGCAGAGCCTATCAGATCCATTGTTTTCCCCCTACAAAGGAGGGCTAGTACCCTCATGTACAGATGAGGAAACTAATCTGAGGCTCGGAGAGTTGTGTGTCCTGCCTGAGGTCACATAGCCAGTGAGCAGTGGGACCAGAATTTGAACTCAAGCCCATATGGTTTGAAAGTGCATGGACTTTCCCCTTCTTGTCCTACTTGTCCCTCCTACACCCCCTTCCTTTATGCTCTCCATCTCTTTCCCTTTGCTCCTTTAAGATCCTCATTCATGCCTTTTCCTTCAGTACTAACAGTATGCCACTTGATGATGGAACAATGCATTCCCAAACTCTTGCTACCAGTCAGCACTTGACATGTTCCCCGTGTAATCCTCCCCACAGCCCATGAGGTGTTATCAGGCCCAGCTTACAGATGAGGGAAATCGAGGCATAGAGAACTGGCCCAGGGACTGACAGCAAGTATTGGAGACCTGCCTGCAGAGCTCGCTCTCCTGCTCACTCCACTCAGCCCCAGGCTGCCTGCTCTGCCTGGCTCTGTGACGTTCCCGAGCCCCCAGTCATATTGTCAGTCAGGGCCTCTGTGCTTATGCCATCTCCTAACCACTCCTCAAGTGCCACCAAGGCAGCACCTGGGTGTGGGGGAAAGAAAGATCAGACTGTTACTGTGTCTATGTAGAAAAAGGAAGACATAAGAAACTCCATTTTGATCTACTAAGAAAAATCTTATTTCTTTTCTCAGTCTCTCGTCCCACCTGATGAGAAATACCCACAGGTGTGGAGGGGCTGGCCCCCTTCACCTGGATCTCGACTCCTGTTTTGTTCTACGGTTCCTGTTGCAGTGCTGTGACCCCCCAGAAGCTCAGGAAAACAACCGACTTCCTGGTGTTGCCAACAGGCAGAGAGGAGATGCAGCCGGTCCTTACCCTGTAGAAGATGGGGAGGGAGTCCCAGGTGTACGGATAAGCAAAGGCGAGGACACGAATCACCTTACAGAGTCTGGGCTTCTGGATTTCAAGAAACCTAAATCAGGGGAGGAAAATGGGGAGGAAATGGAATGAAAAGAGTCTCAGCAAATTGCACACGCACATGCATGCACACCAAGGACCTGGTCATCAACAGAAGACAAACATTTTTGTACAAGCTCCTGTGGCCAGCAGCTTCTCCACCAGCCTCGTTCATTCCTCCCACCCCAATGGAAGTGACAAAACTTCAGATGCAAAAAGATCTCCATAG
Organism: Hylobates moloch; assembly: GCF_009828535.3. Lineage (NCBI taxonomy): Eukaryota > Metazoa > Chordata > Mammalia > Primates > Hylobatidae > Hylobates > Hylobates moloch. Next base: position 59,275,903 of record NW_026652289.1, read on the forward strand.
ACACCATCTCCTGACCATGGGAAGCAGTGGTGTCCAGACTAAGCCAGAAAGGAGGCGCTGGGCAGAAACCCTTCGAGGGCCAAGTTATGTAACTGCCAAAGAGCCTTTTAAAACTCTAGTTGCTACAGGGACAAGGAACGGGTAGGGGGAATCGGGGGATCCACTGCCACAGACTCTTGGGGGGCACACTCTGCAAAGGCTGAGATGCACCCATCTAGTTGGAGCCCAGGTATTATCAAGCAGGAGACCTGGGTTTGAGTAGGTGTTTGATCCTTGGAGAGCTTTCTGGAATATTTATACCACACACAGGGATACTTGGCTTGGGAAAACTAAATAAACGTGAAGTCTTTCCTTCTCTCCTTCATTGCCACCCTCACCCAACCTCCAATCCAAAGACAGCTGACAGCAACATTAAAACAAGCGATGCTGATTGTTGAGAAGAGAGGCAGGTCCCCCCAAATAGAACATGACAGGGCCTCAGCTGACTTGGGCCCAGCCTGCGGCAGCAGCTCAGAGTATGGGGAACTGGGTAGCACAGACAGCAGGCTGCACACTGGGAGGACATGGGGAGGGGTAAGGAGGGTCTCTGCACAAAATCACAGCCCTGAACTGAGGCCTGGGTAAGGAAGTGCTCATGGGCCCTGGCTGGGCCACCAAGGCCAGGTAGTAGGGACAGGTACAGTCCCCACATCAATGCTGAGGTGTACTGTGGAGGGCTGTGTCCTCCCTTGGGGCCCACAGGGCTGCAGGGTAAGGAACCCAGCACAGTGGATGCACAGCCACACGCTAAGGCTCTTGGGATGGCTGTTCTGATGCAGTCTGTAAAGGCAATGCATGCATTTGGGCCCTTTCAGCCTTTGCTGACAGTTCTGCCCCTTATCACACTGGAGGGATGGGGTCTGTGTCCTGCTGTGGCTCCCACCTCTGCTCCCAAGAACCTCGGTCCCAGTCCACAAGCCTGTTCTTTCTCCTTCAAATGCCATCTGCTGTTTCCTCTGAGCCCAGACCGATTTCACCTGGCCAGCCTGTTCATGTCTCATATGAGCCAGTAAAGCCACCTGACCATAAACCCGGCTGCTGCCTGTATCCCTCAGCATGGAGTATGCAGGGACTTCCACATCGGGCAGTTAGGGAACCCTCCTCAGGCAGCCACCAGATCTGGTCAGGCCTGGATCTCGGGGACCCAGCGCGGAAGCAGGTCTGAGGACGCGGACATTCTCCAGGCTATTGTGCTCCACTCAGTCCTCAGGGCAACCGAGCACAAATGGCCCACCCGGAGATTCCTGTTTCAGGGGAAAGGGACACCACTGTGTGCCCCGAGAAGCCCCCCAGCCTCCTAAGACAAGCCCCAACTTCACTCCAGCCCACTTTCGTGTTTCTTCTTTCCTGACCCTGCCTGTAAGTCATACATGACACATGGCATGTACCAGGTGAGAAGCTCAAGGAGAAGGGACTAGGATGCATCATCCCCCCCGAAAAAGAACCAAACTCCAGGAGAGGTGAGGCAGCACAGCACTGGGATTTTATGTGGAGAGCTTGATCGGGACACCCTGGGTTCAAATCCTGACTCTGCCCTTCACAACCACGTGACCTCGGCAGGTCACTAACCTTTGTGTACCTCCTGATCCTCATGTGTAACACAGGGACAATGACTGTGCCTCGTCACAGCCTTGTTGTATGGATTTGGTGAAACGATGCTCGCAAGGTGTTTAGAACTGTGCATAGCACAGTCGCACAGACTAAATAGCAGCTTTTAGAAAACATGCATCGTGACGCTCCATTCTCTTCCCATCCCCACCTTGTATCTATGCTGGTCCAGATAATAGGAACAGGAGGGAACAAACAAGTTCTGGGTGATTTGCCTGAAGTCAGATGAGCCAATAAGAAGCAGAGCTAGGATTTAAACCCTGGGCTTTCTGGCTCCCAAGTGTCACCCCCTCTGCCTCCGGCAGTAGGCTGCACAGCCTCAGACCCCGCCCAGCCTTCACCCTTCCCTGCCCGCTCCGCCCCTGGAGCAGAGGGCACACACTCCTGCTATCCCGAGAGCCAGGTACCTGCCTCACTGGCCTTCTCAGTCCTCTGGCAGACCCTGCCCCGCCGCGGTAGGCCGCCCCTTCCTGCCCTGTGCCCTGCCACCGCCTGCCGTCTCTGGGTTGAGAGGCTCGCTCTTAAAGGGCCCCTGTGGCCACTTACACTAGAAGAAATCTGGCTCTGGCTGGCGAAGGCCATCCCCCAAAGCATGGATTTTCTGTGACTTGAGACAACATTTCGCTCGGCCTGATAAAGTGTTTCCCCAGGGGCAAACGGACCAGCCTCTCCAGCTGCAAAGCCGAGTCTAGAGGGAAAAGAGAAGGAGAAAAAGCAGAAGAGAGACAGCAACAGAGAGAAAAAGGCAGAAGGGCCAGTAGCTTAGGAGAAGGGCCATCCGCTACCAAGTTGCAGTTCCGCATCAGGCCACGCGATGTCGCCACAGCCAGAGCAGAGCCACAGCCGCAGCATCCTCAGAGGCGCCCCACGCGCGGCCCCAGAGCCCAACCTGCTCGGGCTTAGGGCAGTCCCGCACCAGAGGGCTAAGGGGCTGCTATACAGGAAGTCAGGTCTCTGCTCAGAACGAGGTTGGCAGGACACGCTGGGTTGCGGGAGAAGCCTTCGTTAAGAGAGGGTCGATTCAACACAGTCTGTTCTAAACCCTGACAACAAAGCTGGAAGGATTGGCAATTGGAATTCCGGAACTAGGGCTCGAAACTAGCGGGCCTTTGGAAAAATCATTCTATTGCAGAGGCGCACGCACGAGTGCACGTGTGTGTGTACATGGGGGCGGTGGTTATGGTTGTTTTATTGTGTAGGAGTTGTCTTATATTGGAGAACTGCAGAAATGTAGACATTTCCCCATGCCCCTACCTGGCCATAGCAGCACTTTATACTCTGGCCAAGCTTCCGTCTGAGAACCATGTCTGCTGAGCCTTCTACCTCCAGCGCTGACCCCAAACCCCTTCCAGGTCAGCTCCACCCCTCTGAGCTGCCTCAGCAACTGCCAAGCTGTCCTTACAGCAGAGCTCATGGGTGAAAATTAATTTCTCGCCCTCACAGCTCTGACCAGGGGATTTTTCACTCAGCAGCTCTTTGGGAAAAAAAAAAAAAAAGCAGTCAATGGTTGGATGCGTTGGATGGAGATGGACAGTGATTTGTGACATACAGTACTTGCTGTGTAACTGACATTCCTGAAGGGAGTGGCAGCCCTTTCCTGTGCAGGCGTGAGTAGGCCAGGGCCTCGGCGCACCCCCACCTTGCTCCAAGAACCACAAAGAGGGCACACATTCTCTCATTTCCCCTCTCAAATGCTACAGAATGAGAAGGCAGTTTTCTGGAACATTTTCATTTGAACCAAAGTCCATGATAGTAAGAACCAAAAACCACTCAGGGGACGACAGAGCTCTCTATGTTGAGATTGGCCTTAATGGTCTGCCTTGTAATGGAACGAATGCCATTTCAACCCCGATTTTCGGGCAAGCATCAGATAACTATCAAGCTAATACTGAGGTTCCTGGTCTCCCCCTGTGCTCCCAGGAGGGGAAGGTGGTTCTCTCCCGTTCCTGCCCGACTGCAGCCGGATGGAGCAGGAGGGAGAGGCAGGGGTGGAGCCTGGGGGAGGAAGACAGCTGGGAGAGGAAGCTTAGAGAAGACACTATGGCATTGGCATTGCAGGATGCCCAAACCAGAGAGGACCCAGAGGATATTGTCTCAGATGCTCTCACTGAAGACGCAGACCCTGAGGCCCAGAGTGGACAGTGACTGCCCTGAGGCCATACAGCAAGTCTGGGGGAGCAGGGTTGAAATTCAGGCCTCCAGATGCCCACACCCTCCTCTCTACCCACTTCTCCTGAAATTACTCAGGACCAGCATCACTTCTGCACACGAGTCAGCTTTCTCACTCTCCAGACACCAAAGGCAGAGAGAGGGAATGAACAGAGGGGAGGACAGACTTTGTAAGAGCAGCAAAACCATGGGTCGGAGAACGTGGAGCGAGGACGAGGTACAAAGGGCACTGGAAGGGCAACAGCTGGAATGCCCACTCTACCTTTGGATGCAAGAATGTGGCATGTGCCCCCTTCCTCCTTTTTGATTCCAACATAGCCCTTCGTCTCCCTCACCCCTCAGCTCCCACTTCAGTTGCTGCTAACATGCCTGGAAACCCCTCAGGGCATGGAAGCTGAGTGCATAGGATTTTTTTTTCCCCTAGGAGATTCTTGTCCTTCATGAGCAAAGGGTCAGTCCTCATAGGACCCACAGGCCCCCAGCCCACCATCCAAGCCCCTCTGCAGCTGCTCTCCTCCATCCACTCTTGCAGGCTCTGGCAGCTCTAACACACCTTGCTGCTTCCCAACCCTGGCCCACCCTCTCTGTAGTCCTCATCCTTGTCCTGGCTGGTTGCTATGTCCTCCTCTTCAGCTAAAGTGTTCTACCTCCTTCAATATCCAGTCCTAATGCCACTTCTCAGAACCCTGTGTATCCCAGCAGGTGTCATTCTGCCTTATCATTATTTGTTTACATTACACTCCCTCCTGCTACACTCTAAAGGAAATCATGGCCTCATGGGCCTCTGGGGGCATCTGCAGTCTGTCTCTCCTATGGCACTGGGTGCTGTCTGAAGGCAAGGGCATCCTTCTGGCACCCCCAGCTCCTAACGTGGTACCTGGACTATGGCAGGCATTTAAGGAATGTTGCATGGGTGGGTGGGTGTGTAGATGGGTGGATGGATGGAATAGCCACAGATGTACTCCATAAATAAATAATCCATTTCATTGGCAAAGGGAGAAGCCCCCAAACTCAGGCACCCAGGAGATGTCTGGCAAAGCTGCCCTGCCAGATAAGTTCCTCCAAAGATACCAGGCATGCCACATCCAAAAGACCCCATCTGTTCTATCTGAACCATCAGGGAAGACTCCTGGCTAGAAGAAAGCAATCTAGGCCGGGCGCGGTGGCTCACATCTGTAATACCAGCACTTTGGGAGGCTGAGGAGAGTGGATCACCTGAGGTCAGGAGCTTGAGACCAGCCTGGCCAACATGGCGAAACCCTGTCTCTACTTAAAAAATAAAAATAAAAAAATTAAAACCAGCAAGTGTTCTAAGAATTTGAATTATGAGCTCATGGGGAAGCCACCTTGGATCATTCACTCTGGAGACAATCTTTTTTTTCTTTGCTCCATTGCCCAGACTGGAGTACAGTGGCATGCTCTCAGCTCACTGCAACCTCTGCCTCCTGGGTTCAAGTGATTCTCCTGCCTCAGCCTCTTGAGTAGCTGGGATTACAGGTACCCGCCACCACACCCAGCTAACTTTTGTATTTTTAGTAGAGACAGGTTTTCACCATGTTGGCCAGGCTGGTCTCGGACTCCTGACCTCCGGTGAGCCACCTACCTGGGACTCCCAAAATGCTGGGATTACAGGTGTGAGCCACTGCACACAGCCTCACTCTGGAGACTTTCTTCCACACTCACGAAGCCTTCTCTTCCTCCTCTGCCCCCTCAACCTATGGTGTTCTCCCAGTCTAATCCTAAGTTTCAAACACCAGAGCCACACAGCCCTAGGAGAGCCAACCAGATGGGGTAGTGACTGGTCCAAGGACCAGGTCCAAGAGTGTCCAGGTTCCTGGACCATGGCCGGTCCACAAGCCCATGCACCCAGGTCTCTGGGGCTTGCTTCATCTCTGCTGGAGTTGTTTCCGCAGGTTATTACTGTTCTATGTCTGTTATACCTCCTTTCATCCACGACAGGGACTCCCAGAAAAAGACTTTCACTCCCATGGAAGGCAGCTCCACACTTCCAACCCACCTTAGCGCAGGCAAATGGAAAGCGAATTGGAACAAGTATTCCCAATGCTGTTTCAGAATCTATCCTTCCTTCCATTTAAAAATAAAAAACAGAAACAAAAAAAACTGGTATGTCGTGTTTGTGAAACTTGCCTGCCCTCCCTTGTGAAACTTACCGGCCCCACACATCCCAAGTGTCACCCAAAGGAAGTTGGAGACAAAATCATTCTGGAGAAGTTACCAGATGGGGCATATCCCACCTGCCTGTTTTTTCCTGGGGAGACGGGGGGGGCGAATAGAGGCAGGGAGACTCCACTGGCTCGCTGGAGTTGCCGTTGTGGGGGTACAGAGAACTCAGATGTACCTGCCAGCCTACCTTTCCTGACCAGCACCAAAGGCCTCCAGCCCAAAAGTACCGGCCTTGGCACTATTCAGCCAGGGCTGTTACCCCAGCACAACCATTCGAGAGATTCCCTGAATATCTTACAGAAAAGGAAATTTCAGGCAGTTCGCTTCTACAAAGAGCTGAATAAATGGGTGTAGTTATCCCCATAACATCATTCTCTGCACTCACACCCCCATGAGTTTTCTTGAAAGAAAAAAAAAAAACAGTGGGAATTAAGGCCACTAAGCTGGGCCTGACTCACAGTGATGAGGGATGCATAGGGCATTTGAATAACACCATCATCCATCACATATGCCCAGAGGCAGGCACACCCAGTCACCATTAGTGACCGCACATTTATGGGACATCTCCTCTGTGCCAGGCTTGTGCTAAGTGTCCTGGGTACATTACCTGTAATCCTTCCATTTGTCTTAGGGGTATTTGTAATGGCCTCATTTTATAGATGAGCAAACTAAAGTTCAAGTTTGGATAAGCGACTTGTCCAGCAATTGAACCAGCTACACAATTTGTAAAGCCTGGTACCAAATCAAAGATCAGTGACCTCCTTGTTCAAAAATTATTACAAATTATTAAGAATGCAGCAGACGAGCCCAGGAAGGCGAGGCTGCAGTGAGCTGAGATCGCACCACTGCATTCCAGCCTGGGCCACAGAGAGAGACCCTGTCTCAAAAAAAAAAAAAAAGGCAGCAGAGTATTAAACCAAGTATGGACTCTGAGCATGGAGGCCTGGAGCTTGCGTGCCCAGGAAGCTGGTTTTGCCAGCAATAGGAAGTCCACCTGGAACAGAGTCCTAGGTTCCCAAGCACCTTTTCCATTGAGCCCACCTCTTTCCCAGCTCCCTCAAAGAGTGCAGGGAGCTGCATGCAAGACCCTCCCTCCCCTCCCATCTGAGGTCAGAGCGACCCAGTACCTGGAGTAGCAGGAGAGGCCTGTGCTGAGGATGGTGTTCAGAACAGCCAGGGCCACGTAGTAGTCATGGAAGGTGGTGCACATCAGCGCATCTGGGAATGTGTATGCAGAGTAGGCAATGGCTGAGCCTGGGGAAGAAAAGCCAGCCTAGGGAGAGGAGCCAGGCCTTGGCACCACGTGGGTCCCTTGCAAAGACTGTCCCCAGCATCTGGCTTGGCCCTCATCATTCCCACAGTCCTGGCTCTGTGCCCTTGCTGGTGCCATTTCCCCTTCCAGGATGTCCTCCTCTCTCTTCTCTGCCCACCCAAATCCCATCCTGAGAATTTACTGTGAGCCCAGCTTTGCTCCAAGGGCTTTACATATATGGCCTCACGTAATACTTTAACCATCTTCCTTCATAACTCTGCACTTATCCTCATTGTACAGATAGGAAGCAGAGGGACAGAGAGGTTTAATCACTCACCCAGGGTCCTGCAGCTAGAGAGTTAACAAAGATGAGCTTCAAACCCAGGCAGGTTAGTGACAGTCCCTGCTTTAGCCACATGCTGTGGTCCATGATGACAGACCCAGCAAGCTGAGCTCTACTCAGAGTGTGCACATCTCACCTGCCCAGGGACATGGGTGCCTGTGGTAGAAAGATCAATGTTGGAGGGAGGGCCCTTGCTGAGACGAGGATGTCATATCAGCAGCTGGGAGACAGGCCAGCTGAGAGGCTGGGTGTTGCGTTGTGTTTTAGGTTTTGGAGTTTGTGAAAGAAGGGTTGCTTAAGGACCTTCTAGAGACCTGTTTGCTGAAGCATTTATTTGGAAGAGCAGGGGAGATCACTGTCCTTTTCAAAGGGGCCAGGTGTGCTTCAGCTGGGGAGATGGGCCTGGACCTGCACCCTCACCTCCTGAGGTCTCCCCTAAGGGAGGCAGCCCAAGGCCTGATGGCCATGCCTAGGTCACCTGTCATTCCAAAGACATCAGGAATCGTGGAGTCCTAGCTCAGGGCTGAACAAGGCCTTGGGCCACACAGGTTGATCTCTGTCTTTTATCCCAGCGACAGGTGGATCTAGCGAAGCTGGCCACACAGGCAAAGAGGGTGAACACCAAAGCCTCCTGGTCCCATACTCCCAGCTCCAGCAGGCAGCCCGCGAGATTTCAGTGGGAAGCTGCCTCCAGAGGGAGAGGCAAGCCCTTTGTCTGGCCCCATACTGGGAGGGGGTTCCCTTCCAGACTGGGATGCATTCACTTAGCAGATGCCAACTAGGGCAAGCTGTGGGCCATGCAAGAGCCAGGGAGCCTCTGACCCTGCCCAGAACCACAGCCAGAAGCAAAAGATCAGAGCCTGAGGCAGGTTCCAGGGTGGGGCAGGCGCTCGGGATGGGTGGAGCGCAAGGCACAGGAGCTGATCTTGGAACAGAGCCTGGCAGGTCATCCAGGATTCTGACAGGAGCCTGAGGGCAGGGTGGCTTTCAGCTTTGGGTGCAGGCTAAGGAAAGGGAACTTCCTCTTTCAGGCACTAAGGGAGCCACTGAAGGATTTTGATGACCAAAACCTAGTGAAAGCACACAGGATGGCCTGAGGGAGGAACTCCTGGAAGCCTGGGAGGTGGCGGGAGGGCTGCTACACTGGTGGGATTGAGGGCTTTGACAGGGAGGGAGGAGGGAGGCAGGGGCAGAGGGTGGAGCAGGGAGTCCCAGATGGAATCAATGGCTCTCTTGGTGGACTAGATGTTCCTTCCATGTTTCCTGAACACTTCCCCACATCAAGCACTGGGCTATGGGCTAGAAAAACAGATTGGAGGCATCTTCTGTGCTCCGGAGTTGTTTCCAGCAAGGGAGGTGTGCCGGCATGGCTGGTAGGCTGGGGATCAGAAGAACCATGGTGGGGGTATATCCAGGTCTGGGGGTTGGAGGAAGGGCACAGGGCAGGGGCCCCTGAGGCTCCCGTGGTGCAGCCTGCAGAGAAGGGAAGAGGGAGCTCTGGGGGAATGGCCTATGGGAGGATACAGGAAAGGGAGACCATGGCAACAAGAGGAACTCTTACACAGACAGACAATGAGGCCCGTGATGGAGGAAGGCAGGGGACAGGTTGGTGGCGGACCACATGGGCTTCAGTCCTCACCCTGGCTCTGCCATGCACAGCTGTGTGACCTGTCACTTACCTCCACAGTGCCTCACTTTCCTCACCTAGGTATGGGTATGACACTAGGACCTACCTCAGGGACTGCTGCCAGGGTTAACGAGATCATCGTGGTAATGGCTGCCCTCAGATGCCGACTAAGGCCAGGCTCTGAGCCTCATTTAAAACACATTTAATCATCAGAATATACTCACAAAGAAGATATTACATCCATTTTGTGGATGAGAGATTTGAGGCTTGGCAGGGTTACAAAACTTGCACAGGAGCCTCTAATGTTTAAGGGTGGTGGAATCGGGTGCCAGTACCTGGACCATTAAACATGGTGTGGCCCCTCAGGGGTGTGTGTCAGGGGCCTGGACCAGGGCTTGCCCTGCAGAGATTACTCCAGAAATGCCCACACTTACCAAAATAAGTCCAGGGCGGGAAACCGAGGGCCAAGGAAGCCACCCCACTAAGGAGTGTGGACTGCTTCCGGCTGATGAGGGCCCTGACAGTGGGAGGGTGATGTGGTAGAAGGTGTGGTGGAAGCCTCCAGGGGCCGGGTGAGGTGGAGAAGCCTGTGATAACTGTGCAAGTGAGAGGCCGGGGCCTGAGTCAAGACGAAGGGGCAGTGCCGCTTAGAGCAGGTAGGAGAGAAGTCACCTGGCCTTAATAACCAATTGGCCAGAGGGTAGGCGTGGGCGGGGAATGAGAGGAAGGGGACCCCAAGGATTAGTCAGGCTCTGACTCGGGAGGAGTAGGGGTGTGACCATCAGTCAGGTTGGACATACAGAGGGGTAGCAGGTGTATGGGCAGGGGCGGGAGCAGGTACAGTTCTGGTCTCATGGCTCCGAGGTGGCGTGGACCTCAGGTAAGAGGTTTACAGTGGAGACAGGGTTTCTCTGGAGGTGGGAAGAGATGCAGTAGGCACGGAGGAGATCCCTGGGGAGCTGGATCATGTGAGAGGAGAGGTCAAAGGACCACTTCTGAGCCTCCCCGCCCGTGTGTGCCAGAAAGCAGAGGAGGGGAGCCAGCCCAGGGGAGGGGGGACGTGGAGGGTAAGAGGGGATCTGGAGGGTGGGAGGGGATCCGGAAGGGAGGGAGGGATGTGACAGGGACCAGAGAAAGAGAGGGGCATTGAGGAGGCCTGAAGGACCCCTGCGTCAATCTCGACAGTCAGGAGGCCGGGACCCTTGACAGGGGCACGCACATTCCCTGCTCTCTTCCGCGAACCCATCAAAGCCTGAGGGTAAGCCTGGCTCACACGGAAAGGGGCAAGATCTAGTGAATGCTGGGGACTGAGCAGCAGAGCACTGAGGAGTGAGCGGTGCCACAGGAAAATGTGTGTGTATGTGTGTGAGAGTGTGTGTGAGTGAGCACGTGTGTCTGTGAGTGTGTGTGTGGTGTGTGTGTATGTATGTGGTGTGTGTGATGTGCATGGGTGTGGTGTGTGTATGTGACATATGTGAGAGTGTGTGTGAATGTGTGTGTAGTGTCTGAGAGTATGTGCACGTATATAAGCATGTGAGTGTGTATGTGGTGTGAGTGTGTATGTGAGTGTATTGTGTGTATATGTCAGTATGTGTGGTGTGTATGTGTATGTGAGTGTATTGTGTGTATATGTCAGTATGTGTGGTGTGTATGTGGATGTGAGTGTGTGGAGGGTCTGAGAGTATGTGTGTGTGCATGTGAGTATATTGTGTGTATGTGTTGTGTATGTATGTGAGTGTAGTGTGTGTGTCAGTATGTGTGGTGTGTGTGTAGTGTCTGAGAGTGTGTGTGCATGTGAGTGTATTGTGTGTATGTGGTGTGAGTGTATGTGAGTGTATTGTGTGTGTGTCAATGTGTATGTGTGGCATGTGGTGTGTGTGTGGAGTGAGAGTGTGTGTGTGCACTTAAGTGTATTGTGTATATGTGGTGAGTGTGTGTATGTGTATGTGTGAGTGCATTGTGTGTGTGTCAGTGCATGAGTGTGTGTTTGTGTGAGTGTAAGAGTGTGTATTTGAAGAAAGAGGATGGAGGTAGGCTCCTCATGGACAACCTCTTGGGCAAGGAAGACAATAATTGGTTTTCTCACCTACCACGGGAGCCGGAGGAAGAATCTAGAACTCATATCCTTAGGGATAGATGCATGCCCACAAGGGGAGGAGAGAAGAAGAGACTGGAGGAGGGGGCATCATAGTCAATGAAAAACACAAGGAAGAGGGGGCAGTCAGCACCCAATTTCACCAGCTTAGGCTGCTGCTCTATTCCTGCACACTCTGAGCATCTCTCTGATTGTGCTAAGCCTCTGGACGTACGAGTCGCATGACCTCACCCTCCTCCTCTTGCCTGGCATGACAGAGACCAGCACTGATGTACTGGAGTCAGTTCATTCTGGCCTGTGAGAGAGCTGAGTGCTGAACACAGCCATCATTAAAAATTGAATCACATAAACTTGCAATTAAATAAATCATATTAACAAAAATACTGAGTACTCAATGACGACATCTACTGTATCTGCATAGTGGAATTTCTGTAATGGTGTGCTACGCATATCTCTTCCCACCCTTGTGTTCTGTGACGTCATGTTAGTAGGTTGAAGCTGGCCATGATGGGAAGATTTACACCACAGAAACTGGCAAACACTGCAGATTGGGGCTGTTGTCCCCACAGAGCCAGTGGCTAAATATTTAGCAGCATACTTATGGATAGTTTCTTATAAAACACCCATTAGGAACCTGGACAGGGGCACTGGCATTCCCTGGACTCTTCTGCAAACTCATCAAAGCCTTCTGGTGACCCTAGCTCACAGGAGAAGGGGCAAACAGCCCAGTTGCAGGGGAAGGAAAACAAGAACAAGGCCTCACATACCCAGGCTGAAGAGGTTGACGGCACCATAGTCCAGGAAGTAGCAAATGTGCCGGGCATTCTTGGACATAGAGCTGAAAGTGTGCGCACAGCTGGACACAAGCGGGTACACGCAGCTGGTGCACATGTACACAAGCATTGGCCAGGAGTAGCTGTCATTCTTGATGTCTGTCACATACAGTGCAGTCACAAACCTCCATGCAAAGAACCTGGAACACAGAGGGCCCACTCACCCTCCGCGATGACCACAGAGGCCCACTCACCCTCCACGATGAACACAGAGGCCCACTCACCCTCCACCATGGACACGGAGGGCCCGCTCACCCTCCACGATGAACACAGAGGATCCACTCACCCTCCACAGTGAACACAGAGGGCCACTCACCCTCCACGATGAACACAGAGGCCCACTCACCCTCCACGATGAACACAGAGGACCTGCTAACCCTCCACGATGAACACAGAGGACCTGCTAACCCTCCACGATGAACACAGAGGACCCGCTAACCCTCCACGATGAGCACAGAGGCCCACTCACCCTCCGCGATGACCACAGAGGCCCACTCACCCTCCACGATGAACACAGAGGCCCACTCACCCTCCACCATGGACACGGAGGGCCCGCTCACCCTCCACGATGAACACAGAGGATCCACTCACCCTCCACAGTGAACACAGAGGGCCACTCACCCTCCACGATGAACACAGAGGACCCGCTAACCCTCCACGATGAGCACAGAGGGCCACTCACCCTCCACGATGAACACAGAGGACCTGCTAACCCTCCACGATGAGCACAGAGGCCCACTCACCCTCCATGATGAACACAGAGGCCCACTCACCCTCCACGATGAACACAGAGGACCTGCTAACCCTCCACGATGAGCACAGAGGCCCACTCACCCTCCATGATGAACACAGAGGCCCACTCACCCTCCATGATGAACACAGAGGCCCACTCACCCTCCACGATGAACACAGAGGACCCGCTAACCCTCCACGATGAGCACAGAGGCCCACTCACCCTCCATGATGAACACAGAGGCCCACTCACCCTCCATGATGAACACAGAGGACCCGCTAACCCTCCACGATGAACACAGAGGGCCACTCACCCTCCATGATGAACACAGAGGCCCACTCACCCTCCATGATGAACACAGAGGATCAGCTCACCCTCCACAATGAACACAGAGGCCCGCTAACCCTCCACTATGGACACGGAGGCCCACTCACCCTCCACGATGAACACAGAGGGCCCACTCACCCTCCACCATGAACACGGAGGGCCACTTACCCTCCACCATGGACACAGAGGACCCACTCACCCTCCATGCTGGAAGCTCCTCTTAGATCCTCGCCTATCTACTGTCTCCATTCCCCGGCGATGACCAATTCCTTCGTGTTCTCACTTTGGGGAAAAACCATGTGCTAGGGAGGTGGGGGGTCCTTTTTTAATTGGGAGGCAGTACTTTGGGAATGGGCAGGTGAAGTAAGAAGAGAAGCTTTATGTATATCTAGTCCAATCCCCTAGTGATTCTGCAGCCTCAGCTTGCATGCTTCCAGGGATGGGGGGCTCATTACCTCCCAAAGCAGTTCCGAGGGCTGGAAAGTTCTCCTTCATTGGCTCAAATCTGTCCTCCTGGAATCTATCTCCATTTGATTGCCCTTAGTTCCCTCCACCAGGATCATAGAAAACAAGCTTAACATGTGTGTGTGTGTGTATATATATATGTATATGTATATATGTATGTATGTGTGTATATATGTATATGTGTGTGTATATGTGTGTGTGTCACACACACATATACACACATACATGCACACACACACATATATACACACACACATATACATATATATATATATATACACATACATACATACATATATACACTTTTTTTTTGAGATGGACTCTCACTCTGTCACCAGGCTGGAGTGCAGTGGCACGATCTTGGCTCACTGCAACCTCTGCCTCCTGGGTTCAAGCAATTCTCCTGCCTCAGCCTCCCAAGTAGCTGGGACTACAGGCACCCTCCACCACACCTGGCTAACTTTTGTATTTTTAGTAGAGACAGGGTTTCACCATGTTGGCCAGGATGGTCTCGATCTCCTGACCTTGTGATCTGCCTGCCTTGGCCTACCAAAGTACTGGGATTAACAGACACGAGCCACTGCGCCCGGCCGCCCATCAAATATTTTAAGGCAGTCTTTCTAACCCCCTCCCACCTCCTTGAACTTCACATTAAATACTCCCAGTTCCTTCAGCCATTCCTCACAGGATCTAAACTTGGCATTACCACCATCCCTGTGGTTTGTCCTTGCTCCATGTAGTTTGTCTATGTCCCTCTTGTAGGAAGGCTCCTCAAATAGAAGCAATGCCCCAGGTGGACCCTTGAAAGCCCAGAGGCCAAGAGGACTATTTTCTCCCTCCTCCTCCACACTGTTCCTCCACTAAGAGTACAATCACTTTTCTGAATAGCTAGTCCCACAGCTGACTCTCAGCGGAGCCTAGATCTCTATGCAGAGACACTCCACAATTCTTCACCAGATCTGCCTGACCTATAGTCCATGCATGAGGTTCCCGCCTGTGGAGCACCTCACTTCCACAAATCACTCCTAGAGAGCTGGCTCCCTTTCCCACTAACTCCTCCAAGGGAGGAGACTCTACCAAGATTTTCATATACAGGAGTTGAAGGAATATTGCTAAATCCTTCCAGCTACACTTGTGGACTTTTTATTTTTGTCCCAGCAGAAGTAAAGCTTAAGCTATTTGCTGTTTCTCAAAATGTATCCTTCAGTCATTTCAATTTTTCAGTGGTCCCATTTCCTTAGGGCATCTTGATCCAGACCTTCCCAAGTCCTTCCTGCTACTCTCTGTTGCTCAGTCAGGATCATCTCTGAGAGCCTGGCACAGTGTAGAGGTGCATAGGCAGTGCTGGGGGTGAGGGGGGTGCGGCTCACCCAGCTTGGCTCAGCTGTAAAATAGCAAAAATTCACCCTACAGGGATCCATGCATGCAGCGCAAGACCCACAAGCAGGGATGGACAGGCCGGTACCCTTTTAGCAGCTCAAGTCTCAAAACAGCCTAAATCAACCATGATTCATTCAGAAAATGGAACACCAGGCAGATGTTCCAAGGTCCAGGAGACATGCAGATTGCAGATGCTGACAGAGTGAGATTTCCAAGGGAGGTAAGTAAGAGGAGGGCAGCAGGGAAAGAGGCAGATGCTGGGGACACTCACAGCACAGATGCTCCTGGGTCCCCAGAAAAGCTCCAGGAGGACGCACAGGAAGCAGGTCCTCCTGGCCACTCCAGGGAGGAGAACTGGGGCCAGTGGCAGAGCCTGACTCTATTCCCTTCTGAAGGGTTATAATTTATAAGCATGTATACTTTTAAAAATGACAAATGGCCCCTGGAGCAGGGCTGTGCTGCCACCCCTGCCTGGTCCACAGGCCCAGGGCTGCCACGCTCCTTTACAGATCACCCTAGTCCACACCAGACTGAGCTCTCTCCCCTCTCCACTGAGCTGGCTGCTGGAACCAAACAGCCTGCTCCTGCATTTTGGCCCCAGGTCTGTCATTTGACTTCTACTCAGGCTGACTGCCCCTGTGCGGGGAGCCTGGGCCCATCTCCACTCATGGCACACTCCTCATCTCTTCTTAACATGACTGGAGGGAGTCCAGTGACCAGCCTGTGCCACAGCGCCCCTGCATGACATAAGGAAGCCACCCCTTCTCTCGGCTGTGTCTACATCGACCAATGGTGGTCTGAGTGGGACGGTGGCTTGAATGGCCTCTGAGTTCTCTCAGCTCAGATCCACTGTGATTTGGTGCTTTGACCCTGTCTCCATCCTCCATTCATTAAGCAAAGGTGTGCAGTGTGTGACATTGGCCTTCATCTCCCACCTTTCTCAGCAAGGCCCCTCTTCACTTCCCTGGCAACTCCCATTTCTGCTTACAGGCTTCCCAGAGCTTTGCTCTTAGCTAGCTCCATCTACAGGCTGCCTGACCAAGTGCCTCCCAGTTGCCGTGGTTCCCAGAATGATTACAGAACACTCACAACTCTGTGCCAGATGCCTCTACCAATGTGTTCTCCCCAAACTCTCATAGCAACCCTTGGGAAGGTGCAGACCATCACTCCTGCTTTGCAGGTAGGAAAATGTGAGGCTCAGAGAGGTTGACTTGCTCAAACTAGTGACATTTTAACCAGGGCTGCTAGAAGACCTAGAAAGTCTCCAAGACTGGAGATGAAGGTAAATACTATCATATCAGGCACCGGAGCAGGGAGCAGGGAAGGACTGAGGCACTTTCAGGATTTCCCCTCAAATCTTACCCCAGTCCATGCCTTAAAGGTCATCCCAGTGGCACACCCAATGTCTCTTCCCTCTGTCACACACTTCCTTCACCCGCGTATACCCACGGGGGATCCCCAAACCCCAGCACAGAATCACAGCCCTCTCAACACTAGCTGTGTTTTAAGACACCCGGGTCTCCAGGGCTCCTGAAGGAGACAGGCCGGTCGAGGGGGCCAGAAGGTACCAGAAGGGCAGCAAGTGAGTCCAAATGTTGAGAGTCTCGTTGGTCATTTGGAAAAGGCTGAGGATGCAGGCAGTGGCAGAACTCTGTGGATGGCGGTAGCCGAACAGGATGCCTTGCTCATGGAACACCTGCAGAGGCAAAGGAAAAGGACACTGGGGTGAGACCAGAGGGTGGCACGAAGGTCTCTGGAGAAACATCTTCCAGGCCATGCACTGTGTGCCTGGAACGCTTGACCCCAAGTCCTTGAACTGTTAAGCTGTTCCCCTCACTCTCTCCTTCCCTCGCAGTAGCTTCTAAAATCCCGTGTCCTCCAAGAAGCCTCCAGCCAGCTGGAGGAGGGAATTCAAGGGCCAGGCTCCCTTTGGGAATCCAGCCTGTCTTTGCATTCCCCGGCATACTTACTCTTCGCATGAATCTTGCCTAAGAATCCGTTTTCTCACCCCTCTGCCTGGAGCCTACAGCCCAGTTTTTGGACGCCTTTTCGGTGAGCTGACATAGATGCTGTCTGTCTGAGCCGGCAAGCCCTGCATGTCAGGGGCTGGTGGGAAGAACTCTGCAGAAGATGCCCCCGGTGCCAGGATATATTCACCAAGGTGCTTCATAAAGGGCTTTTGATGATGAGGACCATGATGCTGATGCCTGGGCTGCAGGAAGAGGAGGCGGCTGCCCACAGCAGGGCTGCTCAAGCCACCCCCACCCCCATGCAGCCCATTTGGCAAGTCCCCCCCCAA
This sequence comes from Hylobates moloch, assembly GCF_009828535.3. Classification (NCBI taxonomy): domain Eukaryota; kingdom Metazoa; phylum Chordata; class Mammalia; order Primates; family Hylobatidae; genus Hylobates; species Hylobates moloch. The sequence goes on from NW_026652289.1 coordinate 59,293,257, forward strand.
AAAACACCCCCACTGAGAAACCTGGACTGGTCAGGTGAAATATGGGGTATCAACCTGCCTGGAGTATTGTATTACATCCACTAAAAGTGGTAAGTGAGAAGATAATGAGGCCAGAGGGACAACAGCCCAGGATGCAATAATAAGTGAAGAAATGTGGAATTTAAACTGTATTCCTGCCATGGTTAGAAGAGCTTGGGAAATTGAAGTTTACACCATGGGGCAGAGGCTGGGAGGAACATAGAAAAGTGAAGTGTTTAATTTGTTGAGGTAGCAGGATTGCAGGAGACCTATTTTCCCCTTCTGTGTTGATTTAGACCCAGGGTTCTCAATGTTGACACTATTGACACTTTGGGCCAGGTCATTGTTTGTTGTGGGGGCCAACCTGTGCGTCCTTTCACAGCATCCATGGCCTCTATCCGCTAAATGCCACTAGCTCACACTGTTGGCACCCTACCCCCCAAGTTGTGACAGACAGAAATGTCTCCAGATATTGTCAGATGTCCCCTGGGGGCAAAAATCACCCCCAGGTAAGGACCACTGATATAGATAAATGTTGCCATATCCTTCGAAACATAAATTATAAATGAGTAGGGTAATTGAAGCAAATAAAAACAATGATAATATTAGTAATCATAATCTAAATCAGGTCACAACAAGTTGCAAACCCTCTCCTTTGAATTTCTAGGGCTGTGAGGGGAAGGCTAGAGGAACTTCAATCTAGCCACCCATTTCTCATTTGGGGTGTCAATTTCTTAGTGTATGAGAGGTTTTCTGTTAAAAAAATGTACAATATATACCAGAGTTTGTGCTATCTCTCTCTTTTTTTTTTTTTTTTGAGGCAGGGTCTTGCTCTGAAGCCCAGGCTGGAGTGCAGTGTGCAATCATGGCTTACTGCAGCCTCAAACTCCTGGGCTCAAATGATCCTTCCACCTTAGCCACCTGAGTAGCTGGAACTACAGGAGTGCCACCATGGTCAGCTAATTTTTTTTTTTTTTTGATATGGAGTCTCATTTTGTTGCCCAGGCTGGAGTGTAGTGGTGTTATCTTGGCTCACTGAAACCTCTGCCTCCTGGGTTCAAGCGATTCTCCTGCCTCAGCCCCTCGGGTAGCGGGGATTACAAGCACATGCCATGATGCCCAGCTAATTTTTTGTATTACTAGTAGAGACAGGGTTTCATCATGTTGCCCAGACTGGTCTCGAACTCCTGATCTTAAGTGATCCACCCACCTCAGCCTCCCAAAGTGCTGGGATTACAGGCGTGAGCTACCATGCCCAGCCTAATTTTTTATTTTTTTGCAGAGACAGGGTCTCACTATGATGCCCAGACTCATCTTGAACTCCTAGGCTCAAGTGATTCTCCCATCTTGGCCTCCTAAAGTGCTGGGATTAGAGGTGTGAGCCATTGTGCCCAGCCTTGTGCTACTTCTTGGGGTTCCAAGTCAAGCAGTCACATGGAACAGTGCAGAAGGTGAGGGGCTGCCAGAGTAATGAGTCAAATCTGGGCCCCCAAGGTGCCATGTGGCCTTGAGAAAAGTGAAGCGTTTAAGTGAAGCTGAAGCCCTGGGTCACAGCTCTCAGGGCCTCTGTGTAAAATGAGAGGGCTTGGCTAGCTGAATGGTAGGCACATTCCCTTCCAGCAGTAGCTCCAAGTTTTAGAGAACTCTTAGCTCAGTTCTGGGTTAAACTGCTCAACTAGAGGGAGGGGATATAATGAAGTTGGCTCCTGGTCCAGTGAAGAAATACTATGAATTAGGTTTGGGTCTTAGGTAATTAAAGCGATTTGTTCCAGTTTTTGATTCACCATTCAATTCTGCTGACGTCCCCGGTTTATGGTGGACAGCTTCCTATAACGGGCAGCAGGAATCTTGAGTTGCAGATTTCCACCCCACCAAGGCTGATGACAAGGAGGCAAATAGGCCAATGGCCTTCAGCCTTTGATCCTGTGGAGGAGAACGGCACGTGCTTGGCAGGACTCGGAAAGCTCTCTAGCAGAAATAACAGCTCCCAGGAGCTGCACACTGGGTCTATCCTTCCACCTTTCAAGCTTCTTTCTCTCTTCCTTTCAAGTTGTTGTTTTATAATTATTAATTAAAGCACTGGCCACTGGTTCCAATGCAGACTCCATTAATCATTATTTACTCCTTCATATGAATTAGACTAGCAGATCCTATAAACCAAGAGACTTTGTGACAAGGGGCCAGTGAGAGCAGAAACATTTCAGAGCACAGGGCATGTGGGGGCGGTGACCTGCAGGGAGGAGGCCGGGCAGGGCTGCAGGAGAGCACAGATCCTGTGACAGCCACAGTGGCAGTGGCTAGACAGAAGCTGGAGGAAAAGGCCACTCACAGTTTGTGACTACTTCCCTTCTCTCTGTGGATCCTGGCATTCTGGCAGGCGAAACTAGGGGGACTGGCATCATCAAAAGCCAGCAGGGAACAGAAGGGAAATTCATACATTGGACAACTCGACCTCATTTAGGAATCTGGCCCCAGACCTGGGGAGGATATTTTGCCACCAAAGCCACGGCTGGGCCCGGATTAAAAAAACCTGCCTCCATCTGACCTGCTATGCTGACCCCAGACAAGGATGGGAAGCCCAATATTGGCCATGTAATAGGGGCAGGATTTAAAGCAGCCTTCCCAAAAAAATAAATGGATGGATACAGGATAATAAAAGGAGTCCCTCTGTCCCAGGACAGTGATGTTCCAGCTTAGACTAAGAAGACTGACCTGCCCTGCCCTCCCCAACTTGAACCTCTGTCTATGGAACCCCATTACTAGGTCTTAGTTGCACTCCTGCCCCAAGCTCATGTGAGCACAGGAAAGGAAAAACATTCTCTCTGTCTTCCCACTCTAGCCTTAGCAAAGTGCTTTGCATAGAGCAGACCTTCATAGAACGCATGGTACATACACTGAAAGGACAAACTAAATATTCGAAAACAATTTTGTATTCCAAACCCAGTTTGACCCCAAAGGAAAACTGCAATCATTTCCTCAACACTTTGTAGCTTGGACTCATTTCTAAGCACCCCCAAGTAAGCAGGTGCCTGATTATTTGCACAGAATTTATTTGTAGGACTCCACCTTGCACCCCTAGTTGCAGGCTGAGCAATTTAGAGTGAAACAAAATCAAATCATATGCAGCCTATTATTTAGAAGTGAGAACCTCCAGGAACTAGGAGCGGAAGGGCACATCAGCAAGTTTTCCCTTTCAGTTCCTGCCTCAGGCTTAGCATCCAGGAAAGCCTTCTTGCATGGCCAAGACTTGCATGCACCTGCTAGCCGATGCCTACAATTCCACCACGACACTTTCAAGCCTTTAGTTTTTCTAGCTATTAAACTGCAAGCCACCTGGGGAAAATCACTGGGCATTTTTGGCCAGCAGTAAATAAGGGCAGATTTGGATAACAGGGAAAGAGAAGAGGCAGAGTGGGATCAGGGGGCCTCAGGCGCTATTCACATGAATTCTGCAATTCCTGCTCACGGAATCCTCACAACCAGCTTGTGAGGAAGAGCCTTTTATTGTCCCCATTTCACAGAAAAGGAAACTGAGGCCTGGAGAGGTTAGGGCATTTATTCAAGTTCTCAAAAGTAACGGAAGCAAAGCTGAAACCTCAATGCAGACAGCACACTCCATTTCCCGTCCTCTTGTGCACTGTCCTTCATTGCTCCCCCTGGGGAGGGCTCTGTTGAGAGATATAACCCTTATCACCTGGCCTGTACTATGATTTTGGACTGTGACATACTTCTCTGAGCCTTAGATTCTTCTTCATTAAAGTGCCATTATGAACTAAATCTGGGAGGGAACTGTGTCCCTCCCCAAATTCATCTGTTAAGTTAAAGTCCTAACTTACCCCAGGACCTCAGATGCAACTGCATTCAGAGATAAGGTCTTTCAAGAGGCCATTAGGGTGGGTCCTAATCCAATCTGCATGGTGTCCCTCACAAGAAGGGGAAATTTGAATTCACAGGGAGACACCAGGGATGAGCGTCCACAGAGTGGTGACTCTGTGCAGAGGCAGCAAAGAGAGTGGCCATCTGTAAGCCAAGGAGAGAGGCTTTGGAGGAAACTGTCCCTGTCCAAACCTTGATCTTGAACACCTTTCAGTCTCCGGAACCGCGAGAAAATAACTTTCTGTTGTTTAGACCACTCAGTCTGTGGTATTTTGTTATGGCAGTCGTAGCAAACTAATACAAGCGGTGAGGTTGTGCAAGCCAGTGCCTCTCAAACCTTCTTCTGCAAGTGTGTGCAGACCACCTGGGCACTTTACTGCAGTGTGGTGGCTGGGGCGAGAGTCTGCAGTTCTAACCAGCTCCCAAGGCCTGCTGATGCTGCAACTGCCTCTGGCTTCAAAGCCAGACTCCCACCCCAGCATCGTCCCTGCCCAGAATCCAGTTCCCTACAGAAGAGGAAGTTCCTTGTATGTAAGAGGGACACAGTGACAGGGAAAGCCAGGACAGGGAATAGTTAGAGGTTAGTGGGGAGTCTGATGAGGTGTTTGCTGGCAGAGGGCAGGGGAAGAATGGGAGGGAAAAGGAGGAGGCCATGAATTGATGCAGCAATTATCATTATTACTATTGAGACAGAGTCTCACTCTGTTGCCCAGGCTGGAGTGCAGTGGCGCGATCTCAGCTCCCTGCAAGCTCTGTCTCCTGGGTTCAAGTGATTCTCATGCCTCAGCCTCCTGAGTAGCTGGGATTACAGGCACCTGTCACCACATCCAGCTAAATTTTTGTATTTTTAGTAGAGAAAGGGTTTCAACATGTTGGTCAGGCTGGTCTCGAACCTCTGACCTCAGGTGATCCACCCGCCTTGGCCTCCCGAAGTGCTGGGATTACCAGCATGAGCCACTGTGCCTGGCCTTGCTGCAGCAATTATAACCTACCATTTGCTGGGTACCTGCGGTGCACCAGGCTCTAGGTTGGATAGTATATGCCACATCCCTCACAGGACCATGCTTAGTTCCCATAGGACAGAAATACTTAGGCTCTCAATTAAAAGAGCATAAAACAACAATTGCACACCACACACATGCAATTACTAGAACTTTAAATAGGCTGAATTAATAGCCAACCATTGTTGATATGAAACCATTACAAGAAAATGCCAGTTTACAACATTGCTGTGATGTTTTTTAAAAATACATGTCCAATATTCAGTCAAGCATAAGAATGCTTTTTGTATATGCAGTATAATATTTACAGAAGACAATGGTAAGTCTCTTCTGGCTGAACATGTAAGATGGATAAAAATTAATGAAATAAATGATCAATATCAGGGATGGAGGAACCAAAGAATATTAATAATTTAATGGACAATAAAGTAAAAAAAGATACACAAAATGTTTTTAAAAAGTAAATAGCACTGGGTACGGTGGCTCACACCTGTAATCTCAGCACTTTGGGAGACTGAGGTGGACAGATCACTTGAGGTCAGGAGTTCGAGACCAGCCTGGCCAACGTGGTGAAACCTCATCTCTACTAAAACTACAAAAATTAGTGGGACATGGTAGTGTGTGCCTGTAGTCCCAGCTACTCTGGAGGCTGAAGCAGAAGAATTACCTGAACCTGGGAGGCAGAGGTTGCAGTAAGCCGAGATCGTGCCATTGCACTCCAGCCTGGTCAACAAAGCGAGACTCTGTCTCAAAAAAAGAAAAGTAAATAGAACTCAGGTAGTGTGTACTAGAGAAGAAAAGTCCCATGGAATGACTAGCATTATAGACAGTATTGATCTACAGCAGAAGAAAGTAAGAAAGTTGAAATAACAGAGCAATTCCGCCAGTTTTACATTTGTTGTAAAAATGCAGTCTTTGATTTAAGAAGTAGAAAAACTATTTTCAGTTTTAGGCATTGATTTCAAAAGCTGCCATAGGCAAGGTTGTGATAATAGTATAACATGGTTGCTAAGTCTGCAGTAGGCAGAATAATGGCTCCCCAAAGATGTTCACATCCTAATTGCCAGAACCAGTGAATATGTTAGGTTACACAGCAAAGGGGCAGTAACGTCCCAGGTGAAATTAAAATTGCTAATCTACTGACCTTAAAATAGGGAGATTCTCTGGTTACTGAGGTGGGCCCAGTATAATCAAAAGGTCCTTAAAAATGGAAAATGGAGGCAGAAGAAGAGACTCAGGGGAAGAAGTGACTACGGAATAAGGTCAGAGAGATGCATCACTGCTGATGTGAAGATGGAGGGAGGGGCCAGGAGCCAAGGAGAGCAGGCAGCCTCTAGGAGCTGGAAAGGTAAGGAAACATTCTCCCCAACAGCATCCACCAAAGCCTAGATTTTACCCAGTGAGCCCCATGTCAGACTTGTAACCTAGAGGACTGTAAGATCATATATTTGTTTGTTTGTTTTTTCAGCCTCTAAGTTTGTGGTAATTTGTTACAGCAGCAACAGAAAACTAATGCAAGTTTAGAATTTGACCAAAAATCCAGAAGTATTCTTAGTGCTAAGTATGGTGGCACGTGGTTTGAATTGCTTACTAGGAAAATTGATTGGGCTCTCAATTAAAAGAACATAAAACATCACTTACACACAACACACATGCAATTACTAGAACTTTAAATAGGCTGAATTAATAGCCAGCCATTGCTGGTATGAAACAATTACAGGAAAATGCCAACTTACAACAGTGGTGTGATGGTTTTCAAAAAATAATGTGTTCAATATTCAGTCAAGCATAAGAATGCTTTTTGTTTTGTTTTTTGAGACAGAGTCTCACTCTGTCACCCAGGCTGGAATGCAGTGGCACAATCTTGGCTCACTGCAACCTCTGTCTCTTGAATTCAAGTGATTCTCCTGCCTCAGCCTCCTGAGTAGCTGGGATTACAGGCATGTGCCACCACGCCCAGCGAATTTTGTATTTTTAGTAGAGATGGGGTTTCACCATGTTGGCCAGGCTGGTCTCGAACTCCTGACCTCAAGTGATCCACCTGTGTTGGTTTCCCAAAGTGCTGGGATTACAGGCGTGAGCCACCGCACTTGGCCAAAGAGTGCTTTTTTTACATGCAGCACAATATTTACAGAAGACAATGGTAAATTTCTTCTGGCCGAACATGTAAGGTGGCTTGAAAGTATTCTTAGTGCTGGGTATGGTAGCACATGGTTTGAACTGCTTACTAAAATTGATTAGGCTCTCAATTAGATTTTCTATAGAATAGTTCAAAAATTATATATGACATTCTCTGAATCTTCTCTCAAATGGGACATCTTGCTGAAACACATACAAATTTGACCTTAACTACTCTCATTCACACAATGGGAATATCAAATCCGTGCTGTTAAACACTTAGATTTAATTTAGGTAAGATATAGGATGATGGGAAGAAATCAGTGTAACAGAAAATTCTATTTTTAGTGGGAAATAACATTAATTTTGAATTTGAGCTCTCAACTGATATTTGTTACGAGATAGTGTTAGCAAAAGCCTACAAAAAAATCTAGGTTTGGCTATTCCATTTTTAAAGGGATTAAAAATACATATTTATTATTTTAAATATGTATAGGACTTTTCTAAACCAAAGGAGTCACAAGTAAAATATATAATAAAGGTGACATTCTGATAAGATAAAATCCAAAAAGGGAAACAAAAATGTCTCTAGACTATGAAAGAGAAGATTCACGTACAAATCATCCTGAAATTAACTTCTGTAGGGATTATTTCTCTGGACATTGTAGACTGAGTAAAACCCTACTGTTTTCAGTTTTCTTTATACTATCTCTTTATAATATATTTTTCTTAATAAAATAGATGAATACTAATCTAGACATTACGTTGAGGGAGTAAAGATAGCACGATGAGATGGTAATCTATATGGAATTAAAATATTTAATAATTTTTCTGCTTAATATAATTATCTTATGCTGCAGCCTCATTACAATGTTTGAACTTCATATGAAAAATTTATAATTTTCTTGCTCAAACTGGCTTCAATTAAAAAAAGAAAAAAATTTATAATTCATTTCTGATTCAAAATGTGGCCTTAAGAACTTTTTTTTGGTAATTCCAGCTGTTCTACTTCAATAAAACTGAATGGAATCTCAGCAGAAGTTTCTCCCAAATGAAATTAATTGAAGAAACAAAACTAAGAACTACAACAACTCAGGAATAGTGGTTTAATTTAACATCATTGTCAATAGACCACAAATTATATGATAATGTTGATTACAACATTATAACTCAATTTTGCTGAAATGAAGAAATAAAATAAATTATATGGAATAAACACATGTAATAATTTATAAATTACGCATGCTTTTGTTTTATTACTCTTTCAAACATAAGTAATTCATCAATGTAACATTTAGACATGTGCAATAATAATTAAACTCAGTTCTTTTTCATATTTTGCTGACTTTAGCTACATAAAAATCAGAGTTTCACTTTTTCTGTCCTTATAAAGGGGCATTTGTCAGGCCTGGCACAGTGGTTCACACCTGTAATCCCAGCACTTTGGGAGGCCGAGGCTGGTGGATCACCTGAGGTCAGGAGATTGAGACCATCCTGGCTAACACGGTGAAACGCTGTCTCTACTAAAAATAAAAAAAATTAGCCAGGCGTGGTGGCAGGTGCCTGTAATCCCAGCTACTCGGGAGCCTGAGGCAGGAGAATCACTTGAACCTGGGAGGCGGATGTTGCAGTGAGCCAAGATCACGCCATTCCACTCCAGCCTGGGCAATAAGAGCGAAACTCTGTCTCAAAATAAATAAATAAATAAATAATAAAATAAAGGGGCATTTGTTAAGGTAGAATAGAACCACTTTACATAACTGTTTGTTGGCTTCATTTATAACTTTTAAGTATTTAGACATATAGCCTATGGCCTGCATTTGTCCTCCTTATTCAGACTTAGCATATGTTAAGGACAGATCTGGTTTCATTTGATCATCATGAGAGCATGGCAAGGTAGGGACTGTCGACCCATTTTACAAATAAGAAAACTGAAGCTCAGTGAGATGAAGTTCCCAAGGCCATAATAAATAGCAGAACCAAGACGCAAACCCTAGTCTTAAATTGCAAAACCCCTGTGTGCTTCACAGCACCCAGCTGGTGGAACTAAGGATTGCTACAAACATGCTTTATAGAAATGCTAAGTGTCATGGAAGAATGGCTGGGGGACTCCGGTTCTGGCCAAATGATGGTCGATTAGATGTTATGAAGGATCTTTCTGATTAATGCAATTAATATGCTGTCTGGAGTATGCATCATAAGCCAGTGTATCAGCAAAATGACACAAAAGTAAAGAAGTCACAAAGCCCCAAAACAGAGGGAAACCAGGAATCCTGTGAGGTAAGCTGCATTCACCATCAGAGTCTCTGCTGCCAGATTTTGTAAACGAGATGAAACCCAAGGCCCATCAAAGGCAGGGAATCTAATACGAGACTTTGCCAATAAAGCTAGGAGTCTAAAGATAAGTGAGTGTGAAATAAATTCAACCAGCCAGAAGAGGACGATAAGGAAAGTTGTTTCTCTGGAAAAAAAAACAAACTCCCAAAATTCATAACCATCAATTAGTCTTCATATAGGTTTGTGATCCATGCCCCTAATACTTTTGTGGTCCAGGAAATCTCAAGTGAAAAAATCAAAGTGATTACAAATAGAAAGAGGTTAAAATTTTGTAGTTCCCTCAGCTAAGTAACAAAAGCAAACACAAATCCTCTCTGAAGGATTTCTACTTTTTTTTTTTTTTTTTTTTAACTTGAGGTAGAGTCTTGCTGTGTCACCCAGGCTGGAGTGCAATGGTGTGATCTTGGCTTACTGCAACCTCCGCCTCCTGAGTTCAAGCTATTCTCCTGCCTCAGCCTTTTGAGTAGCTGGGATTACAGGCACGTGCCACCATGCCCCGCTAATTTTTGTACTTTTAGTAGAGACAGGGTTTCACCATGTTGGTCAGGCTGTTTTCGAACTCCTGACCTCAGGTGATCCACCTGCCTTGGCCTCCCAAAGTGTTGGGATTACAGGCGTGAGCCACCACACTCACCCAGATTTCTACTTTAACACAGGCATGCACACATAGGGAAAGAAAACACCATGAGTGAGAAACAGCAGAAACAGTAGATGGCAGAGATAGAGATCAAAGAACAAATATTAAAATATAAAATAACTGTGTTTAATATATTTAAAGAAAAAACGGTAAACAGGAAACAAGACAATTTGACAAGAACAGGCTGGTCATAGTAGCTCAACCCTGTAATGCCAACACCTTGGGGGCCATTGTGGGTGGATTGCTTGAGCCCAGGAGTTTGAGACCAGCATAGGCCACACAGTGAGACACCCTCATCTCTACAAAATTTTTTTTAAAAATTAGCTGGGTATGGTGGAGCACAGCTGTAGTTCCAGCTACTGGGGAGGCTGAGGCAGGAGCATCACTTGAGCCCAAGAGTTTAAGGCCACAGTGAGCCACGATTGCACCACGACATTCCAGCCTGGGTAACAGAGCAAGACTCTGTCTCAAAAAAAAAAAAAAGAGCCTAATATAACTTTTAGAAATTAAAAAATAATAATTGAAATTTAAAATACATCAAAGGAATAAATAATACACTAGACCTGTCTGAAGAGCAAATTAGTCAACTGAAAGATCCAAAGAAAGTACCCAGAATGCAGTCCAGAGACAGTAATAGATAGAAAATATGAAAAAGCTAATAAGAGACACAGAGGACATTTCTCCAGAAGGAGAAAATAAAAATGGTTTTGATGTGCTATTTGAAGAAATAACTGATACATTTCTAGAATTATTGAGTCGTCAGTCTTCAGATCCAAGAGGTTAAGTAGACAGTTGGTGTTCACCAAATATTACATGTGCTTTCCTACATCCCTCAGACTTTCTCAAAGTTAGGTTGGGGGCATGTGACTATTTCCGGTTAATGTTACTTCTAGGCCAGAACAGTTAAAAGCAGAGGTGCAGTGGCTCATGCCTGTAATCCCAGCACTTTGGGAGGCCGAGGCAGGCAGATCACCTGTGGTCAGGAGTTCGAGACCAGCCTGGCCAACATGGTGAAACCCCATTCTTTGCTAAAAATACAAAAATTAGCCTGGCGTGGTGGTGCATGCCTGTAATCCCAGCTATATGGGAGGCTGAGGCAGGAGAATTGCTTGAACCTGGGAGGCAGAGGTTGCAGTGAGCCAAGATAACGCCACTGCACTGCAGCCTTGGCTGCAGAGCAAGACTTGATCTAAAAAAAAAAAGCAGGAAGCCTTCTTGCAGATATCACTACACACTTCTGAAGGACCTTTCAGAGGGACTCTTCAGAACTGAGCCACTCATCATGCCACGGGAATTGTTTTTGGCCAATGGGCACTAGTTATACTTCTCCCCAGGGGCTGTGTACATCCACTGATGATGGATCAAGGTCCTAGCCTCCTTTTCCCATTTGGGACAGTTCTGAAAGGCCAACTAACGACCAGAGCTCCTGAGTGACTGGTGGAGCTTCTAATGCAGCTTCTTCTGCATAATCCTGCCTCCTTCACATCCTTGCAGGTGTTGTTCCTGAGAATACTCCCCCATAAACTTCCTGTGCCTGAATCTTTTTCTCAGAGTCTGTTTCTAGGGAAACTAACTTTCTCTTCTCCTTCTCCCATCCAAGCTCGAACCTGGCCCAGCCCTGCCTAGTTTCTGAGATCAGGCAAGATAGGAGTGTTCAGGGTGGTATGGCTGTAGACCCTCGCTTCCCCTTCTGGGATGACCTTGGAGGCTGCAGGTTCCAGAGGGGGCAGCCGGGAGATGGCTGCCTGGGTGTCTCAGTCCCTCACTGACCACTTAGCTATGTAGTGTGATGTGAAATAACCTTTGCTATGTTAAGTCACTAAGCTATATGGGGTAATTTTTAACTCAGCATAGCCTGACCCTGTCTAGTACAGCTATTCATGTTAAAATAGCTGAAGTGACCACTAAACTAATCCACACAGAGCATATTTCTAACACATTAATTATAAAACAGGTGGAAGGGAAAAATAGCATACGAAAAGAAAAAAAACGAGGAATGTAAAACTCAATCCAAAGAAAGTAAGAGAAACAAGGAACAAATAGAGAAAACAAGACAAAAGCATTTAAGACAATGAAAATAAATGTGGATATCAGTAATCATTATAAACATAAGTAGACTAAACTCTCAGCTAAAAAACAAATATTGTCAAACTAATAAAATCTCACCGTGTGCTGTTTACACAAGACACAGTTAAAATATAATCATGGGGAAGGATTGAAAGTCAAAGGAAGGAGATAAGCCAAAAAAATGATAACAAAAGCTAGAGTAGTTATATTAATATCGGATGCATTCCAAGGCAAAAAGCATTACTAGATATAAAGATAATCACTACAAAATCATACCTTTGCATCACCAGGAAGATAGAAAATACGACAATTATAAACTTGGATATACCTAGAAAACACAGGCTCAAAATACATACAGCAAAAATTAACTCACAAGAAGTAATTTACAAATTTACCACCGTAGTGGAAGATTTTTAACACATCTCAATTATGCATAGATCAAGTAGAACAAAATTAGTAAAAATATAAAGATAATTGATCTTATGAACAAATATGGAATACTTCCTCCAACAACTGGAGACTATACATTATTTATAGGCACACTTAGAAGATTTATGAAAATCATTCATGTGCTGGGCCATCGAGCTAGTCTAAACAAACATCAAGGATTGGAATAATACAGGGGACATTCTCAGACCAAGATCAATTAAGTTAAATCTGTAGTATAAAAACTCTATATACTTGGAAGCATAGAGTTACCATATGATCCAGCAACTCCACTCCTGGGTTGTACACCAAAGAGACTGACAACTTGTCCACCTAAATGACTTGTACACGAATGTTCACAGCGGCATATTTATCATAGCCGAAAAATAGAAACAACTCGCCTGTTCATCAACTAATGGATGGATAAACAAACTATGGTATATTCATTCAATAGACTATGATTTGGCCATGAAAACAAAGTACTGATAGATGTTACAGCGTAGAAGAACCTTGAAAACATCCTGCTAAGTGTAAGAAGGCAGTCAGAAAAGGCCACATATTTGCACAATTCCATTTGTTGAAGATATCCACAATTGGCAAATCCATACAGACAGAAAGCAGGTTAGGTGATTGCCAGGAACTGAGGGGATAGAAAATAGCTGCTAACGGGTGCAGTTCTTTCTGGGGTGATGAAAATGCTCTAAAAACTGGTGATCATGGTGATGGTTTTGTGCAACACACTCTGTGTTCAACATACTAAAACCCACGTACACTTTTACAGGGTGGATTTTATAATATGTGAATTGCATCTCAACAAGGCTGTTATAAAAAAATCTTTCCATCAAGAAAATTCAGCTGTGGGGCCAAGTTGTTCCCTGCACATCTCCAGAGGTTGCCATTCACGTAGACTAAAAGGGAAATGGTGCCCCCTTAGAGTTGGGCAATATGGTGGCTCCGCCCAGGTAATTTCACAGATAAATCCTACCACCCACTCAGGAATGTATAATTCGAATATTAGATATTTTTCCCCATAGAATAAATAGGCAGAAATCTCCAACTCACTTGTGGTTGGCGTAATCTGAATCCCAAGTCCAGGCAAGGACAGCACAAGAAGAAAACATTATAGGCCAACTCATTAAATAGACTTAAAGATCCTGAACAAAATATTAGCTAACTGATTCTAGCAATAGATTAAAGAGATATTGCATCATAATCAAGCTGTATTTAAACCAAAAACAAAAAATTGGTTTAACATTAGTAAATCAATCAATGTATCACCACATTAACAACTTAAATGAATCATATATGATCATCTCAAAAGATAGTGATAGGAAAAAAGAGTTCTGTAAAATTCATAAAGGAGGCTGGGTGCAGTGGCTCACGCCTGTAATCCCAGCACTTTGGGAGGCTGAGGCAGGTGGATCACCTGAGGTCAGGAGTTTGAGACCAGCCTGGCCAACATGATGAAACCCCATCTCTACTAAAAAATACAAAAATTAGCCGGGGATGGTGGCACTTGCCTGTAGTCCCAGCTACTTGGGAGGCTGAGCCATGAGAATCGCTTGAACCTGGAAGGCAGACGTTGCAGTGAGCCGAGATTGCGCCACTGCACTCCAGCCTGGGTGACAAAGCGAGACTCTAAGTAAATAAATAAAATAAAAATAAAATAAAATAAAATAAAATTCATAAGGGAAGGCCGGACGTGGTGGCTCACGCCTGTAATCCCAGCACTTTGGGAGGCCAAGGTGGGTGGATCATGAGGTCAGGGGTTCAAGACCAGCCTGGCCAACATAGTGAAACCCCATCTCTACTAAGAATACAAAAACTAGCTTGGTGTGGTGGCGGGCACCTGTGATCCCAGCTACTTGGGAGGCTGATGCAGAGAATTGCTTGAACCTGGGAGGCGGAGGTTGCAGTGAGCAGAGCTCTCGCCACTGGACTCCAGCCTGGGTGACAGAGCAAGACTCCATCTCCAAAAAAAAAAAAAAAAATTATGATGGAAAAAATCCTAGCAAACTAGAATATAAAATGATACCCTTAATCTGATAAAGATGAAAAGATTAATTTTATATATATATATATATATATATACACATACACACACACACACACACACACACAGCAAACATACTAAACGGTGAAATGTTAAAAGCATTTCTTTTCATTAAAACCAAAAACAATACAAAGATGCCTGCTATCAGAACTCCTAATATATATATATTTGTTTTGTTTTGTTTTTGGAGACAGAATGGTGATTGCCTTAAAATCACCCACTTCGGCATCCCAAAGTGCTAGGATTACAGGTGTGACCCACTGAGCCTTGCTCCTGTCATATTTTAATATCCTACCAGGTAATTCTGACATTGGTGATCTAAGCACTCTCTCTCTGAATAGCACTGGGCTGGAGAAACCGTTTACCTGTTGAGATTGCTCCTTATTCCCAGTGCCTGAGCCCACCTACCAAACACCTATGCCAGCCACTGATCTGGCTGTGCTTCCTTCATTCATAATAATCCCACTATTCTATTTCATTTTTATTGGATCTTCACAATTGCCCTGTGAGACTGACTTAACAGGAGTCACTTCCATTTTACAGATAAGAACACTGAGACTAAGGTTATGACTGTGTGGCAGAGCTGCAGTGCAAGTCTGGAAACGGCGTTGCTTTTCCTGTCTGTGTAGACCACTGCCTCAGGGAATCCTCCTGTCCAGGCCCCTAAACTAAGGCATCTGGGACTATGGGATGTGTTTATCTGTAGCCTGTGAGTCAAGGCTGTAGTTATTTAAAGCTTAGCAATTTGGCTGGGTGCAGTGGCTCACGCTTGTAATCCCAGAACTTTGGGAAGCTGAAGCAGGCGGATCACTTGAGGTCAGGAGTTTGAGACCCAGCCTGGCCAACATGGTGAAACCCTGTTGTTACTGAAAATACAAAAATTAGCCCGGTGTGGTGGCATGCACTTGTAGTCCCGCTACTTGGGAGGTTGAGGCAGGAGAAGGAGAATCGCTTGAACCTGGGAGGCGGAGGCTGCAGTGAGTCATGATAGTGGCACTGCACTCCAGTCTGGGTGACAGAACAAGACTCTGTCTCAAAAAAAAAAAAAACACAAAAAAAAACACAGTTTAGCAATTTGACACTCGATGTTCTTGTTTCCTGGCAAAGTGTCATGCTGTGTTGCATATGAACTTGTCTTTTTTCTAGGTCTCTCTGTTTTGTCTCTAAACGAGGTCTGTGTAAGAATCAACATCTAGATAATTATTCCATTCCTTGAGGTTTTGTTCACATCTTTAATGACCCTCTGATGTACCCAGGCTTAGTTTTGGACACAAGGGAGACTAAATATTATGAGGCATACACACAAGTTCTGCCTTCTGAGGGAAGAGAGAAACTGCCCTTTTCCATGAACAATCTAACAGCCAGGAATGCACCAAGAATGGGCCAGGATTACAACTCTGATGATGCAGAGAGGTGGGCACACCATTCCCTATAGATGGCTGAGGCCCAGACAGGGTAGTGCAGTGGCCCAGGTCACATAGCTGGCTGATATACAAAAGGAGAGGCAGCTGTACAGAGCAGCTTGTAGAGGTACAACCAACAGCTGAAGGAGCTCGGGGAAAGGAGCAGACACCTGCCACTCCACAAAAAAGGAAGCCAGAAAGGGGGAGCAAAGGTTGGGGAGAGGGAAGCCTTCTTCAAACAGAAATCAAGACAAGTGAAGGTTGCATCTGCTGGGGAGAAAAAAAAGAAGAGCGTCTGTGGATGGGACGTGGTGGAAGAAGTGGGGAGGGATCAGGCTGGTGAAGATGGTGAACAGCAGATGGGGGAGCCGGGGTTCGAGTCTGTGGATAGGGCCTCTGAAGTCTCCTGCCAGCATGCTCTCCCCCTCAAAGTGCCCTAAAGAGCCTAGGACAGAATGATAATAATGACAACCAACATTATTAACTGTTCACCACATGCCAGGCACTTCACTTGGGTTATCTCACTTAATTCTCACAACCCCAGGAGGCAGATACTATTGTCATTCCCATTTTACAGAAGCAAAAGCTGAGGTAGAGAGATTATCTTGCTTGAGGCCACTCTAAAAACCAAGCATTGGAACCCACAGAGCCCACCAAAGGTAAGCTTTAACAATTGTATGAAGTATCTTATTTTAAATACTCCTGTAAATTGTGCATTCCATTTTTAATACCCGTGCATTTTTTTTTTTTTTTTTTTTTTTTTGAGACGGAGTCTCGCTCTGTCACCCAGGCTGGAGTGCAGTGGCACAATCTCTGCTCACTGCAAGCTCCGCCTCCCGGGTTCACGCCATTCTCCTGCCTCAGCCTCCCGAATAGCTGGGACTACAGGCGCCCACCACCAGGCCCGGCTAATTTTTTGTATTTTTAGTAGAGACAGGGTTTCACCGTGGTCTCGATCTCCTGACCTCGTGATCCACCCGCCTTGGCCTCCCAAAGTGCTGGGATTACAGGCGTGAGCCACCACGCCCGGCCCCGTGCATATGTTTTAATACTAATAAATGTCTTTGCCCTCAAATCCTCAGGTAAAACTACCCTCCAGGCAGGCAGAGCCACTGTATTTTCTCTATGGCTTCATGAACCCTGGGCATGATGCCCCAAAACCCAGTAGTGGATGCTGGAGCCCAAGGAAGATTTTAAAGCAAACGGTGGATGCAAAGTGTGATGTTGGTCTTCTGCCTCTAGCCAGTGCCATTTCACTAAAAGATATTATCATCCTCTAACTTATGAAAAACTGGACAGAGGGGACATGTTCATCTTTCTCCCTTAGCCTCTGCTGGGGTTGTCCAGCCCTGACATTCAGAATCTCCATACATTCAGATTCCCAGCAGGTTACCCAAAGGACCTATTGATACCGCTCTGCCCCCTTCACTTCCTTCCTGCGGACATACTCTGAATCCAACCCTGACCAAAATGTCCAGAAAGACATCTAAGCAGACTCCCATAACCTCTACCCCCAAGAGGCTCCCCAGTCCCCCCACCATCACCACCTGCCCCATGATCTCCCATCTCCAGGACTTTGCTCACACTGCCCCTTCCACCTGGAATGCTCTCCCCACTTCCACAATCCTGTCCACCCCTCAAAATCTGTCTTACAGATCACCCCCTTCATGAAGCCTTCCCTGATCCCTTCCTCTCTGATATAATTTGGCTCTGTGTCCCCCTTCAAATCTCATCTCATATTGTAATCCCTATAATCCCCACATGTCGAGAGAGGAACCTGGTGCGAGGTGATTGGATCATGGGGGTGTTGTCCCCCAAACTGAGTGAGTTCTCTCGAGATCTGATGGTTTCATAAGTGTCTGATAGTTCCTCCTTCACATCATGCTCTCTTTCTCTCACCTGCTGCCATGTAAGACGTGCCTCTTCCCTCATGATTGTAAGTTACCTGAGGCCTCCCCAGCCATGAGGAACTGTGAGTCAATTAGACCTCTTTTCTTTATAAATTACCAAGTCTCAGGCAATTCTTTATAGCAGTGTGAGAATGGACTAATACACTCCTCTGTGATGGAAGTGACCAATCCCTTCTCTGAAACAATCACCCTGTCTTAGGATAGACCCTAACCCACTTTAGGGAAGAATTTATCATGCACATTTAAAAATCTTCCTGACCAACATATGAGCCACGCAAGGACAGGACTTGTATGTAATTATTCTCTGAATCCCTTGCACATAGTAGGCAGTCAATACAAATTTCATGAGTAAATAAATTCAAGAATCACACTGTGTTCCCACTAATCACAGCTGCTAATGCTCTATGGGTAGAACCAACCAGCGAAGTGCACCAAGAAGAGAAGGTGATTGCCCTGTAAGAACAGAGGCAGGCACTCTTTCCAGTGTCATGGGAGCCAGCCACACATGTAGCTTGCCTATTACTTGCCACATTTTTCAGCTCACCCCACCAGACAGCTCTGCATCACTTATGGTTTTCCCCCATGCCATCTTCCTGGAATCACCTGGCTTCACAGGCTTTTAGAGTTAGGGTTTGGCAGTTTCCCCCTCAATCTTCCATTGGTAATGTTGAGTTTATTTCGAAACTATTTTTCTGGGGCAAGTCATAAGTGCTTGGCAATCAGCCAAGTAGAACTCTCCTCCACTCTGTCACATCTTCCCAAAGAAACTTCCCACCATGAAATGACACCCACTTTTCTTAGTCAAAAAGGAAGGAAATTTGACATCAACAAAGGGGTGCAACACAATGATGTTTCCTTTGCAAGAGAAGGAGGAAGTGCACCAGTTCTCTGTAGCACACAACCAGGCTCACCTGTGGCTTATTAAAGCAGATCATCAGTGAGTCGCACATATTTCAGGATACCTGCCTGTGAGCTCCCAGGCCCATGAGTCCACTAAAGGGCAATGCTAAGGCCCATTCAACAACTCTCCCCATCGCCCCAGTGAAGGCCTGGCCTGGGCATCCTGCAAGTAACGGGCATGGGCAAATCCATGACCTGGTGTGCCTTTGCCCATAGCCTGCTTTCAAGCACCCATAGGAGGGGCCTAAAAAAATAAACCTCCTACCCAGCCAGCTGCTGCTGGCTTTATCTCTTCGGGTTGAATCTCAGTAATGACTTTGCTTCTGGATAAAACACAGATGCTGCAAGGAAGGGTTACAACTTAAACAACTTTGGGAATACTTCCATTTCAAGGTAGGTGGGGGAAGTAGGAGGCTGTAATATCCCCCAAGGAAGTGTGGGAGGGGGTCCTTGAAGGGAATGGGCCTGTACAGAACAGACTAGGTGAAGACAACAGTCCCCCGTTGCAGAGGCCAAGCCCTGGTCATGCTCTGGAAATGAACCATCATAATCAATAGAGCACATACCTGGGGTATCTGGTCTATGCTAAACAGCCTGGGGAGCTTCAGGCTCAGCATCTTGGAGCTGGATTGGCAAGGCCAGTAGGTGACAGCGCCTCCCTGTTACCAGGCCTCACTTAAAGCTCTGACATGGCCTGGGGCGTCTCTGCCTAGCTGGTGCTGTGCCGCTTCCCTGAAAGAGGACAGCATGAAGAAATCCAGTCAGTTTCAGCCTAACTCCAGCTGGGTCAGGACAGTCAGCTTGTTCAACTATTGAATATATACTTACTACACATGATGGCACAAAATCAAGCTTCCTTAAAAACAGCAAAACGATCAGACTGCTGAGTCATCCACTCCAAGAGTGCTGGAAGGAGGTAATTAATAATAAGGGAGGAGACCACCCCTCATATTGTCTTATGCCCAATTTCTGCCTCCAAAGAAAGAAACAGTAAAAACTAAAAGGCAGAAATGAAATCCACAAGCAGACAACCGGTGCCACACCCTGGGCCTGGTAGTTAAAGATCGACCCCTGACCTAATCAGTTATGTTATCTATAGATTACAGACATTGTATAGAAAAGCACTGTGAAAATCCCTATCCTGTTTTGTTCCTGTCTAATTACCAGTGCATGCAGCCCCCAGTCACGTACCCCCTGCTTGATCAATCAATCACGACCCTCTCACACACACCCCGTTAGAGTTGTGAGCCCTTAAAAGGGACAGGAATTGCTCACTCGGGGAGCTCGGCCCTTGAGACAGGAGTCTTGCGATGCCCCCAGCCGAATAAACCCCTACCTCCTTTAACTTGGTGTCTGAGGAGTTTTGTCTGCGGTTCATCCTGCGACAATAATATGGGCAATTACTATGGTCTGAATGTTTGTGTCTCCCCAAAATTCATGTGTCAAAACCTAATCTCCAATGTGGTGACAAGGAGCAGGGCTTTTGGGAAGTGACTAGGTCATGAAGGCTCTGCCCTTATGAGTGGGATTAGTGCTCATAGAAAAGAGGTCTGAGGGAGCTTGTTCGCCCCTTCCACCGTGTGAGGACACATAGAAGGAGACATCTATGAGGAATGGGCCCTCACCAGACAGGGAATCTGTTGGCACCGTGACCTTGGACTTCCCAGCCTCCAGAACTATTAGCAATAAATTTCTGTTGCTTATAAATTACCCAGTCTCAGGTATTTTGTGATAGCATGCCAAATGGACTAAGACAGTGATCATAAAATTGTAGAGCTAAGGCCAGATGTGGTGGCTCACGCCTGTAATCCCAGAAATTTGGGCGACTGAGATGGGAGGATCAGTTAAGCTCCAGAGTTCAAGACCAGCCTGGGCGATATAGTGAGACCTTGTTTCTACAAAGAAAAAATTAAAATTAGCTGGGTATGGTGTTGTACTCAAGGGTGGGCTAAAGTGAGATCACTTCAGCCCAGGAGGTCAAGGCTGCTGTGAGCCATGATCATGCCACTGCACTCCAGCCAGAGCAACACAGCAAGACTCTGTCTCAAAAAAAAAAAAAAAAAAAGCCACAGAGCTGAAAAGGGCCTTAGAGGTCACCCAGTCTTCTCATGTTACACATGAAGGCGGGAGGGGCAGAATAACTTTCCCAAGGCTGCACCGCAGCAGGGAGCTGGGCTGCTTACTCTCCACTCCACCAGAGGCTGCCCCTGGACAGACAGTGGGATCTTAAGTCTGTGTCCAGCCAGTGGGTGGAAGAGGGTCAGCAGCTGCCTCAGATCACAGAAAGAGAAGCAACTCAACTCTTCCAGAAAGCTGACCGGAGCTTGGTTGCCCTGAGACACACAAAAGAACCATGCCAAGCAAATAAATCCAAGGCACTTGTTGGAGACAGAGCAACTCAAGAGTAAGTAAGAAGATTGCTTAAATGAAGGATGAAGACCACTTAAGAGCTCTGAGTAATGTGCACCACAGAGACCCAGAACCCTTGGAACAGGTCCAAGAAACAGAAAAATACACCTTGGATTTAGCAAAGAAGAGCAGAGTTGGGAATTTACCATAGTAAATTTCCTCCTCTACCCCTATCATCACTGGGCCAAAGTCTACCACCTCCTGAGAGCCCTCCTCATAGTCCCCATCAACCAGAGGTGTGCTTTCCCTGCCTCTGAAGACCCAGAGACCTTGCTTGTATGTACCTGCAGCACCAACCACATCGTACCTACAGTCACAGCTAACTCCCTAAGCCTCGTCTGCCCCTTCAGAAGAAGCCTCCCATGGCTGGCTGGAAACTCGGGGTGTATGCCTGGTCCACCCTGGGCCCTCAGCAAATGCTTATTTAATGAAGCAATGATGCTCATAGTTTGAACTCGAAGCTGTTTTGTTTTTATTTTTGTGGTTCATTTACTTTTGCTTCTTCTTATATTTTTGTTCTAAGTGTTATCTGAAACTATGCAGCAAAATACAATTTGTTTATTTCACCATCGTAAATATGCTTCTTTCTTAAAAACAGTAATAGAAGCATTATTCACAATACTCAAAGGGTGGAAGCAACTGAAGTGTCCATTAAAGGATGAATGAACAAAATGTGGTGGTATCAGTCCATTCTTGCATTGCTATAAAGAAATACCTGAGGCCAAGTGTGGTAGCTCACACCTGTAATCCCAGCACTTTGGGAGGCCTAGGTGGGTGGATCACCTGAGGTCAGGAGTTTGAGACCAACCTGGGCAACATGGTGAAACCCCATCTCTACTAAAAATACAAAAATTAGCCAGGCATGGTGGTGCACGACTGTAGTCCCAGCTACCAGGGAGGCTGAGGCAGGAGAATTACTTGAACCTTGGAGGTGGAGGTTGCAGTGAGCCGAGATCATACCACTACATTCCAGCCTGGATGACACAGCAAGATTATGTCTCAAAAACAAACAAACAAACAAACACTCTGAGACTGGGTAATTTATAAAGAAAAGAGGTTTGATTGGCTCACAGTTCTGTAGACTGGACAGGAAACATGGTGCTGGCTTCTGCTCGGCTTCTAGGGAGGCCGCAGGAAGCTTACAATCATAGCGGAAGGCGAAGGAGTAGCTGGCAAGTCATATGGCGAAAGCAGGAGCGAGAGAGAAAGAGAGAGAGAGACGGTGGGGAGATGCCACACACTTTTAAACAACCAGATCTTGAGAGAAGTCACTATCTCGAAGATAGCACCAAGCCATGAGGGATCTGCCCCCATGATACAAACACCTCCCTCCAGGCCCCACCTTCAGCATTGAGGATTACATTTCAACATGAGATTTGCACAGGGACAAATATTCAAACTATATCAGTGAAATATACATACAATGGAATATTATTCATCCTTAAAAAGGAAGGAAATTCTGATATATGCTACAACCAGGACACACCTTTGAAACCTTAAGCTAAGTGAAGTGAGCCACTTACAAAAGAACGAATATTGTACAATTCCACATGTACAAGGCACCTGGAGTAGTCAAATTCCTAGAAACAGAAAGCGGAAAGCTGGATGGTGGTTACCAGGGGCTGGGCGTAGAGAATGGGGAGTTAGTGTTTAAAGGACACAGAGTTTCTGTTTGGGATGATAAAAATGTTCTGAAGATGGATGACGGCAATGGTTGCACAATAATACCAATGTACTTAATCCCACTGAGCTATACACTTAAAAATGGTTAAAATGCTAAATGTTATATATATTTTATACCAATGAAATAGTGACATACGATTTCAAATAGAATAATAAAGAAAATAACTTTTTAAAGCTCACCTACATTTTGCCCAGGCTAAAAAATAAAAGTTAATACTTTGGAAAAAATACAACACTGATGTAAATGAGCCATGGTACACTTAGTTTTTCATGGCCAAATCACCAAGCCTTGCACACTCACAGAAGCACCACTAATTCACCTAATGGCAGGACAAGAGGCAAAAGTCCAGTAATAGGGAAACTCAAACACACCAGAGAAGCCTCAGACAACAATAGAAATCAAGACTGGGTCTCCACAAACCTGCCTACCTAGGTCCTCTAGTTCTCTCTGGCTATGACTCAATATCATGGGAAGGAAAAGAAAGACACAGTCTCTACTCTCACACTATTTAGGTAGGATGACCATATTAGCCATGCAAAAATAAGGGGTAATACAATGTAGTGTAGGATTCATTAATTTCTTCATTCATTCACTGCTTACTGCGTTTTAATCAGGGATAAGTGAATAGCTTAAGAAAGAAAGGGTAAGGGATAAGTGAATAGCTGATTATTCTCTGTGGGCTGCCGCAGATTTAAGGAAAAGCTGAGAATTTAACTGATATAAAAATTGTTTAAGTTTGTGATACGCACAATAGAGGGGAGTAGTCATGCTTTATATCATTCTATTCCTTCATTGCACAGGGGAAAAAAGATGAATAAGACTATCCTTGTCTCCAAGAAATGTATAAAAAAGAAATAAAGAAATAGGACAGGCCAGGCACAGTGCCTCACACCTGTAATCCCAGCACTTTGGGAGGCTGAGGCAGGTGGATCACCTGAGGTCAGGAGTTTGAGACCAGCCTGACCAACATGGTGAAACCCTGTTTCTACTAAAAATACAAAAATTAGCTGGGCGTGGTGGTGAATGCCTGTAATCCCTGCTACTTGGGAGGCTGAGACAGGGGAATCTGTTGAACCCAGGAGACAGAGGTTGCAGTGAGCCGAGATCTCGCCACTACGCTCCAGCCTGGGCAACAGAGTGAGACTCTGTCTCAAGGAAAAAAAAAGAAAAAGAAAAAGAAAAAAAAGAAAGAAGGAAAAAAAGAGAGAGAAAGAGAGAAAGAGAGAAAAGAAAGAAAGAAGAAAGAAAGAAAGAAAGAAAGAAAGAAAGAAAGAAAGAAAGAAAGAAAGACAGACAAATATACTCCTGTATTAGAGTTCTCCAGAGAGGCAGAACCAAGTAGATAGGTAGATAGGTATGTAGATAGATGATAGATAGATAGATAGATAGATAGATAGATAGATAGATAGATAGATGATAGATAGATAGATAGATAGATAGATAGATAGATAGATAGATAGATAGATAGATAGATAGAGATGGGTGACAGGGGATTTATTAGGGGAATTGGCTCACGTGATAATGGAAGCCAAGAATTCCCACAACAGGCTCTCTAACAAGCTGGAGACACTGGGATGCCCACAGTGTGGCTCAGTCCAAGTCCTACAGCCTCAGAATAAGGGAAGCTGATGGTTTAACTCTCGGGCTGAGGCAGAAGGCTCTGAGAACTCTGCGGGGTGGAGGTGAAAGTCCTAGAGTCCAAGGGCCAGAAAGCCTGGAATTCTGATGCCCAAGGGAAGGAGAAGAAGGGTGCCCCAGCTCCAGGAGAAAAAGAGAGAGAATTTGAATTTCCTCTTTTTGTTCTCTCTGGGCCCTTGTTGATTGGATGGTGTCTGCCCCCACTGAGGGCGGATCCTCCCTACTTGGTCCATGGACTCACAACCCAGTCTCCTCTGGAAACATCCTCACAGACAAACCCAGAAATCACACTTAGCAGTTCTCTAGGTATTCCCTAATCCAGCCAAGTGGACACCTAAAATTAACCATCACAAGTCTACCCCCTGTCAACTTGGCACCCATCTGCATCTCCTAAATCATATTTAGTCTCCAAATAAAAACAACAACAATAAGATTGTTCTGCAAAACATGATACAATTATCCTGCATACAACCCAAAATGCACTCATCCCTTCCACAGAAGAGGAGGTAAAGTTCTTGGGTAATGTTTACTCTTCTCTTGATATCTCATAACTTAAATACTACGATATAACATTAATAATACTTAACTACTGATACAAGGTCAATAAATCTTATATTACGTGATGAAGAAATAAGAGAAGCACAAAAACAAAGATATTTGTTAATATATGTATATATACATGCAGACATATTCTTAACAAAACAGGGAGGAAATACTCATGACAATTACAGTCCTTGGTTCTGTAACTGATCATGTTTGTAGCTGGTATTGATAACTATCTTCTTCTACTACCCATTCTGCATTCTCTTTGCCTTCAGTAAGCACCTTAGTTGGTCATGGTTCTTTACTTAGTGGGTCGGCCTAAACCTTAATTCCTGAAGGGTCTGGGCCATTTGTTAGTACTGCCTAGATCAGGTTGTTATAGTTTCCCATTGACCTTAATCACAGAGCAGGATAATTCTAAGAGAGGCCCAAAGAGCTTTCCTGTATTCCAGACATACTCTTCCTCACTCCCATTGTCAGGTAGGAGTGCAATTTCCTCCTGGTCATCCACATCAATCATCCCAGCCCAAACCATCACTCCCTTCTTAGCCTGTTGATTCAGAGGCACAAGAAGCCCAAAGTGGCTGGGTGGCAGTCTTAACTTCCAGCTCAGTGGAATCATTGTTGTGTCTCTTGGTGGAAGCATTCTTCCCTCTGGAACTAAGACCTTTAGACCAACAGAGCATCAAGTCTTCTTGGAAACAGGAAGCAAAAATTTGTTTGTGGGTCGCTAGGGATAATGGTGAGTGATGCCCCCCACCCGCCTCCATTTCTACCCTTTGATTCCTGCACCTGTGAATCCTGGATGTGGGAGAAATAGTACCATATATTGAACGCTGATTCAGAGCATGTACAGCCTTCTGGACAACCTTGCCCCAGCCCTGCAAGGTATTGCCACCTAGCTGGCTCTGTAATTATGACTTCAAAAGGACATTCTACTGTTCTGTCAAGCTAGCTGCTTTGGAATAACGGGAACATGGTAAGACCAGTGAATTCCATGAGCATGGGCCCGCTGTCACACTCTTTGGCTGTAAAATGAGTTTCTTGGTCAAAAGCAATATTGTGTGAACACCATGGCAATGGATAAAGCATTCTATGAGTCCATGGATGGTAGTTTTGACAGAAGTATCACATTCAGGGGAGACAAATCCATATCCAGATTAATATGTATTCCAGTAAGGAAAAAACACTGCCTCTTCCATGATAGAAGGGGTCCAGTGTAAGCAACTTGCCACCAGGTAGCTGGCTGATCACCCCAGGGAATGGTGCCACATCAGGGACCCAGTGTTGGTCTCTGCTTCTGGCAGACTGGGCACTCAGCAGTGGCTGTAGCCAGGTTGGCCTCAGTGAGTGGAAGTCAATGTTGCTGAGCCAGTGCATAACCTCCATCCCTGCCACCATGGCCACTTTATTCATGAGACTCTGGGATGATGACAGGGATGGGCGGCGAAAGAGGCTGACTGGCATCTACAGAACAGGTCATTCTATCCACTTGATTATTAAAGTCCTCCTCTGACGAGGTCACTCTTTGGTGACTATTAACATGAGACACAAATATCTTCACCTCCTTTGCCCAATCAGAGAGGTCCATCCACATACCTCTTCCCCAAATTTCCTTGTCACAAATTTTCCAGTCATGTTTCTTCCATATTCCTGACCATCCAGCCAAACCACTGGCTATAGCCCATGAATCAGTATACTATATACGTCTGGCCATTTCTGCTTCCAAGCAAAGTGCATGACCAGGTGCCCTGCTCGAAGTTCTGCCAACTGAGAAGAGTTCCCTTCACTACTGTCCTTAAAGGATGCCTCATAGAAGGGCCATAGCGCTACAGCTGTTCATTTTCAGGTGGCCTGCATATCATGCAGATCCATCCGGACAGCAGGCCCTGGTTTTCTCTTCCTCTGTCAACTGATCATAGGGCACTTCCCATGAGGTCATAGGTGCAGGATGGAAAAGAGAAGGCAGAGTAGCAGGAGTAGAAACCATGGGCATTTGTGTCACTTCTTCATATAACTTACTTGTGTCTTCAGGATCTGTTCAGGCCTGATCATGTATAAACCACTTCCATTTGATGATGGAATGCTGCTGTACATGCCCAACTTTATGGCTTGGTGGGTCAGATAACACTCAGTTCATGATAGGCAGCTCAGGTCATATGGTAAATTGGTGGTCCATGGTCAAGCATTCAGTTTCTACTAAGGCCCAGTCCTACTAAGGCCAAGAGCTGCCTTGGGTATTTATCTGTGGTATTTATCTGTGGATAAATAAAGGAGGGTATTTATCTGTGGATGATGGCAAGGCCTTGCTCCAAAAGGCCCTCTAAGGGCCTCTGCTGCAGTTCACCTATAGGGGCCTGCCAAAGGCTCCAGACAGCATCCTTATCTGCCACTGACACATCAAGCACCAATGGATCTGCTGGGTCATATGACCCAAGTGGCAGAGCAGCTTGCATAGCAGCCTGGACCTGTTGCAGAGTCTTCTTCTGTTCTGGGCTCCACTCCCAGCTAGCAGCTTTTCAGGTCACTTGGTAGATGGGCTAGAGTAACACACCCAAATGAGGAATGTGTGTCCCTAAAATCCAAACAAGCCCAAGGTGTTCACACACTTCTTTCTTGGTTGTAGGAGGGGCTAAATGCAACAACTTATCCCTTGTCTTATAGAAGGGATATCTCAAGATACCCTACCCACACCACTGGATCCCTAGAGATTACACTGAGGTAGAAGGCCCCTGAATTTTGTCAGATTTCTCACCCTCTATGTAAGCAGATGTCTTACAAATAAGCCCAGAGTGGTTGCTACTTCACTAGGTCCAATCAGCATAAGACCATCAATGTAATGGGCCAGCATGATCTCCTGTGGAAAGATAAGGTGATCAAGTGCCCTGCAAACTAAATCGAGACAGAGGGCCGGACAGTTTATATACCCCTGAGGTAGGACGGTGAAGGTGTATTGTTGGCCTTGCCAGCTGAGAGCAAGTTGCTTCTGGTGGGCTTTATAGACAAGGTTAGAGAAAAATTTGCCTGATCAATGGCAGCATACCAGGTACTAGAAGATGTGTTATTTTGCTCAAGCAATGAAACCACATCTGGACAGCAGCTGCAATTAGAGTCACCACTTGGTTAAGCTTGTGATAATCCACTGTCTTCTGGATTCTTCAGAATCCATCTGTCTTTGGCACAGGCCAAATACGTAAGCCGAATAGGGATGTGGTAGGAATCTCCACCCCTGTGTCTTCAAGTCCTTGATAGTAACGCTAATCTCTGCAATCCCTTCAGGGATGCAATATTGTTTTTGATTTATTATGTTTCTAGGTAGAGACAGCTCTAATGGCTTTCATTTGGCCATTTCCACCATAATAGCCCTCACTTCACAGGTTAGGGAAGCAATGTGGGGATTCTGCCAGCCTCTAAGTATGTCTATTCCCTTGGATCCACTGTGAGTCAGACCCGAGCTAAAACTCCACCGATCAGCTCACCTCTATGAGCCTCGCCTCTGACTAAAGGGCCACAGTAACATTTCGGGCCTCCTGGAATCAGTGTCAGCACAGAGCCGGTGTCTAGCAGTCCATGAAACCTCTGATTACTTCCTTTTCCTAATGCACAGTTATCCTGGGTCACAGATCCCTTCGGCGAAGGCTGGGAGAAAGAGTAATAGTATAAATTTTCAGTAGTGTCCCCCTCCCTGAGGGAACTCAGCCTCCCCTATATTCAAGGGTTTTTGGGTCTATAAACTAGCTCATGTCTGGGAATTGATTGAGGGACTGTGAGTCTGTGTTCTTACACTCTGGTTTTTTTTGTTTGGGGTGTGTGTGTGTGTGTGTGTGTGTGTGTGATTTTTTTATTTTTTATTTTTTTGAGACAGGGTCTCACTCTGTTGCCCAGACTGGAGTGCAGTGGCTCGATCTCGGCTCACTGCAGCCTCTGCCTCCTGAGTTCAAGCGATTCTTGTGCCTCAGCCTCCCAAGTAGCTGGGACTACAGGCGTGCACCATCACACCTGGCTAAATTTTGTATTTTTAGCAGAGACAGGGTTTCACCATGTTGGCCAGGCTGATCTCGAACTCCTGACCTCAAGTTATCTGCCTGCATCGGCCTCCCAAAGTGCTGGGATTACAGGTGTGAGCCGCCATGTCCAGCCTGTTCTTACACTCTGAATTAGGCCTTTGTTGACTTGATCTGGAAGTTGTCTGCTTATACAGATCAAGTAAGATTGTAGTAGACTTTCTATTTCACTTCTAGACCAGCCAATGCCATAGATCTGCATGAGACAGACAATTCTGATTGGTTCTTTGCCTCTGCTGTCCACGACCATAACTATACCCGCTTTGCCATTGGAGCTGAGTGCCGCCACGTGGCCCCTGCTACCCTGGGGTCCAGTTATTCCCACTGCATTTAACTTTTCCAATTGAGCGACTGCTTTTCCCATTGTAAAGTCTAGCCTACAGAAATGAGCAGTCAGAGCTCTTTAGGATGAGTAAGTCTTAAGTGAAAAATCCACTCTAGCCTTCCAATCTCCCTAAGCCTGTGGATCCCTTCCTCTGCTTGAAACTAAGGGAAGGCCGAGTGCCGTGGCTCATGCCTGTAATCCCAGGACTTTGGGAGGCCAAGGCGGGCCGATCACTTGAGGTCAGGAGTTCAAGACCAGCCTGGCCAACATGGTGAAACCCCGTCTCTTCTAAAAACACAAAAATTAGCCAGGCGTGGTAGTGGGCACCTGTAATCCCAGCTACTTGGGAGGCTGAGGCAGGAGAATCGCCTGAACCCAGGAGGCAGAGGTTTCAGTGAGCTGAGACCACGCCATTGCACTCCAGCCTGGGCAACAAGAGTGAAACTCCGTCTCAAAAAATAAAAAATAAATAAATAAACTAAGGGAGATTGAACACCTCCAACTTGTTAATAGTGGCCCATGTTTTGATTCATGTTTCAGCCAACCAACCAAAGTGTTACTGCTTTTCCTAACTCCCCACGCTGGAACATTACATGCAGAATCTCTGTTTAGTGTGCCCACAGCAATAAATTCGGCCTGATCCAACTTGATGTTCCTTCCACATTATCCCACACCCTGATAGCCATCCCCACACATGTTCCCTGGATTTGGCTCTTGTGGAGGGTAGTGCAACTCCTCGTGGGTCACATTTTGGGCTTCACCTTCAGGGGCCTGCTGGGACTCACGTCTGGTTGCAGGTCTAGAAGCAAAGAGGAGTGATATGTGTGGGTCCTGAGGAGAATCAGAATTATCTTTCCTGGCAACTGCCTTGGAGAGGCCATTTCTGGTTCCTTGGGCGAGCAGAGTTTACCCGCAGACAGAGGTGGGAAGGCTATACCACTGTGGGTGGGGATGCCAACTGGATGGTGCCCACCCACATTACAGGCAAATTTTCCCCACGCAGTCCACCGACTCACAAGCCAATCTCCCCTGAAAACACCCATCCAGGTGTACCCCAAAATAATGCTTTACCAGTTCTCAAGGTAGAGTGCTCCCCACATCATCCAAGGTTTTGCCTTCCATGGTTTTAGTTACCTGAAGTCAATGGCAGTCTAAAAATATTAAATAGAAAATTCCAGAAAGAATTCATAAGTTTTAAATAGTGCATAGTTCAAGTGGCACGGTGAAATCTCACACCATCCCACTCCATCGGGCCTGGGCAGTGAATTCCTGTGAATCACCCTTTGTCTAGTGTATTCACTGAGTACAGCTACCTGCCCCTCTGGTCACCTAGTAGCTATCTTGGGTATCAGATCGGAAAAAACTACCATCTCTGGGGTCTAGTACTATATGCAGTTCAGGCCTTCACTTGGAATATCTTGGAACATGTCCCCTGCCAAGTTGACACCTAAAATTAACCCTCACAGTACCCAACTAACACATACAAACCCTGAGAAGCAGGGAAACTCTCCCCTACTCTGAACCAAACCTATGCTGGTCACCTCGCCTGCCTGCCCCATCTCATTCACCCTCACCACAGCCATCTGAGAAATCCCAGCAAAGTGGGTAAGGGCCCAAGTGCTAGGTTCAAACCACCTGCGTTCAAAGACTGCTTCGCCATTTTCTATGCAACCTTAGGTAACTTACTTAACACCTTGTGCCTCAGTTTCCCTATTTGTAAAATTAAAATCGCAGTACTTTCTTCATAGAGTCCTTCTTATACTTAAGAGACATAACCCATGTAAAGGGACTGCTGTAAGAGTTCAACAAACACTTGCTATGATTAATTTTCAGGCAGGAAAATTAATTTTATGTTTTATTGAGAGGAAAACAGAGGTGTCCCAAAGTTAGGGACCTTGCCCGAGATCACACAGCCAGTAGGCAGTCTTTGGTTTCTGGTTTGCCTGAAGGTCTGTGGAGGGAGTCAGGGACGGGAGGGATGTTGGTGGTGCATGGAGCCCTGCACTTTGAGCTGAGGACTGTTGGCTAAAGAGACTCAAGAGATTGGAAGCTTTGAAACTGTCCCCTGTGAGGCCCTTGGTTATGCTCCTGTGCTATAGGTTGAATGTTTGTGTCACCCTAAAAATTCATACGCTGAAGCTTAACTCCTGATGTTATGGTATTTAGAAGTGAGGTCTTTGGGAGGTAGTTAGGTCACGAGGGCAGAGTCTTCATGAAAGGGACTTACGCCCTGATAAAAGAGGCCCCAGAGAACTCACCTGCCCTTCAGCCATAGGAAGACACAGCAAAAAGACACAGTGTCTATGGACCAAAAGCACCAAATCTACTGAAGTTCCAGACTCCAGAACTGTGAGAAATTTCTGTTGTCTATGAGTCACTTGTCTATGATATTTTGTTACGGCCGCTCGAACAAACTAAGATACCCAGAGACCACTTTTGGAGGGGTGGGGATTGTAATGGCGACCAGGGAGAAAGAGAGGTCACTTCTGTCCCTATTTTAACCAGAAGATGCCCACTTTTTTCTGGATTATAGTGAAAACATAATATAAAGCCCTCCCTTTGAGAAAGAAAATATGAGGTGTAAGTTTCCTTTTAAGAAGAGAATTGACTTTAATTAAAGGGACTTAAACCCTAGCAGATACTAGGACTTAATTTCTCTTTCCGACTGAGAGAATATGGAAAATACAGAATGTTTTCAATCATGTTTATAACTTAGATGCTAAACAATGAATCTCTTTGCCAATTAATTAGCTTGAGACAAACTATCAGGTAAGACCCAACTTGACCCTCCTGTTTCAAAAGTGAGAGATTTCTTGTGTCATGTTTTCTTGCCATCTGGATAAATAAGAACTCTCTTGCTAATGCATGATTATTTTGCATTTAAAATGTAAATCTTTCAGTTTGTCAAAAATTGCAGCTGGAGGCCTGGCGTGGTGGCTCACACCTGTAATCCCAGAACTTTGGGAGGCCGAGGCAGGTGGATCACCTGAGGTCAGGAGTTTGAGACCAGCCTGGCCAACATGGTGAAACCTCATCTCTACTAAAAATACACACAAAAAATTAGCCTGGCATGGGTGAAACCTCATCTCTACTAAAAATATACACAAAAAATTAGCCTGGCGTGGTGGTGGGAGCCTGTAATCCCAGCTACTCGGGAGGCTGAAGCAGGAGAATTGCTTGAATCCAGGAGGCAGAGTTTGCAGTGAGTGGAGATTGCACCACTGCACTCCAGCCTGGGCGAATATATATATAAAAAAAAAAAAAAAAAACAAAAATTACCATTGTGGTGCTACTCAGGAGGCTGAGGCAGGAGAATTGCTTAAACCTGGGAGGCAGAGGTTGCAGTGAGCCAAGATCACACCACTGCACTTCAGCTTGGGTGACAGAGTGAAACTGTACTCCAAAAAAAAAAAAAAAAAAAATTGCACCCAGACGTGGTGGCTCATGCTTATAATTATATAAAAGGTGGCACTTTGGAAGGCCAAGGCGAGAGGATCACTTGAGCCCAAAAGTTTAAGACCAGCCTAGGTAACATAGTGATACCTCCTCCCTACAAAAAATATTAGCGGGGCGTGGTGGCACGTGCCTGTGGTCCCAGCTACTTGGGAGGCTAAGGTGGGAGATTGGCTTGGGCCCAGGAGGTGGAGGCTGCAGTGAGCTATGACTGTATCACTGCATTCCAGCCTGAGTGACAGAGTGAGACCCTGTCTCAAAAAAAAAAAAAAAAAAAATTACAAAACATCCATGGCCCATCACAGGAAGTCATCATGTGATTCCTACGTGGTTAATCATTTCAGTTATGATTGACCATAAAATGAACTCACTGGTCTTTTTAGCTTCTTTCCACCATAATCCAAGCTCTTAATTTCACCAATACTAAAAAATCCAGATTGTAATTTCTAGTATTTCAAATAGCAACTTGGCTTGTTATCTCTTTCTGCAGAGGTCTAGAAACATCTTGAATGAAACAAAAGGGCCTCTAAGAAGTCTGAAATCAAAACATAACTGTAAACCTCTGCCAATGTTTTAACAGTGTATTTGTGTTCCATATAAGATTTCATTTGTTTTATTTTGTTTTTAAAGAAAGGGTCTATGTTGCCCAGGCTTCAGTGCAGTGGCTATTCACAGGTGCGATCACAGCACACTGCAGCCTTGAACTCCTGGCATCAAGCATTTTCCCGCCTCAGCTTCCCAAGTACCTGGGACTACAGGCACTCCCAGCTATACAAGATTTCTTTTTTTGACCTAGGATACAGATCCTGAATGTAACATTTCATTTAAAAGAGAGTTCCAAAGCTTTAAAATAAGTTTTAAGTAGCTTCAAAAAAATCAAAACAAAAAGAGGGTGTGTGTTTAATACACTCTCCAGGACATGCTGAGTTCCCCTAAAATAGCCTTAAAAAAGAAAACAAAACAGGCAAATCAACAGCAAAACCACCATCAGGAGGTTTCAGGCTAAAACCTTTCCATTCAAGACCAAGCAAAATTACTAAAAGGTGAAATTTGCACTTGGCTATCTCATTCCTCTCAGGCTAAGGGCCCATCCATAAAGATCCCCCAACCGTGAACTTTGGCCTACACTCTGTGGATCCCAGGCTTTGAAGGACACAGTTGGCAACTCTCATAACCTATCAAATATGTTTACATAAAAGGTGGCCAAATTATAAGCCTATGGACTATTTTCCCAGTGAGAGGGTCCAGAAACTTAATAACTTCTAGTAATACAAATGAACTAATAAAGTCTCTTCACATCATTAATTTATTAATTTACTTAGGCATACTTATTCAGAACCCCTAAATATATTCAATATCTTAATTTTAAAATAGCTTTTCCACTCATATTTCCCTCCCTTCCTCCCTCCCTCCCTCCCTTTCTTTCTTTTTCTTTCTTTCTTTCTCTTTCTTTCTTTCTTTTTCTTTCTTTCTCTTTCTTTTTTTCTTTCTTTCTTTCTCTTTCCTTTCTTCTTTCTCTTTTTTCTTTTTCTTTTCTTTTGAGACAGAGTCTCACTCTGTACCCAGGCTGGAGGACAGTGGTGTGATCTCAGCTCACTGCAACCTCCGCCTCTTGGATTCAAGAGTTTCTCCCACCTCAGCCTCCCAAGTAGCTAGGACTATAGCACACCACCATGCCCAGCTAATTTTTGTATTTTTTCGTAGAAGCAAGGTTTCACCATGTTGACCAGACTGGTCTCTAACTCCTGAGCTCAAGTGATCCACCTGCCTCAAACTTCCAAAATGCAGGGATTACAGGCATGAGCCACCGTGCCCAGCCTCCATTCATATTTCACAGAAATAACTGTATTCAAAATCAAAAGAGCATCTTCACAACTACAGCCACTCTTCTGAGTCACCTCACACAGTTTACTTGAAAAATACTCTCACCGCCAACAAAGTTATTTGAAATCTATACTTTTTAAAGCTGTGTTTAATGCTAATTGCCGAAAAGTGTGTCTGAAGTCACAAGTACTCATTTGCTATTATCATGCTGTTTGCAATTTGCTTTCAAATACTTCACTCAGATAACATGATACGAAAATGTTAGTTTTAATCCATACCCCTGGTGGGGGTGGTTAGTTAGCATTTGAAAGACGAATCATAAACTTATACACACATTCCGGAGAGTACAGCTTTGATTCAGTTGAGGTTATTTTTAATCAACACCAGAGGGCTTGCTAATTAGCTGAGTGAATGCTGTTTCTTTGGAGAAATGAGTGGAATTAGAGATATGTGAATTAGTGAGAAGGTTTCCTCTCTCTGGCGTGACAGCTATGGTATACCCCAAAGAGGCCACTCCTCTGAATGAGCCCAGATAAACCCTTTAGGGAAGAGTCAATGGTTTGAATACAACTAGAAGTTCAGCTGAAGCATGCCACAAGACACCTGTCACATCAGCCATGCATGAACTTTCAAGCAAGGTGTGACTAAGACTTCCTAAAAGAGTAGCTTGCTGTAGCCGGGCACGGTGGCCCACGCCTATAATCTCAGCACTTTGGGAGGCCGAGGCAGGTGGATTGCTTGAGTCCAGGAGTTCGAAACCAGCCTGGGCAACATGGTGAAACCCCATCTCTACCAAAAATACAAAAATAAGCCAGGCATGGTGGCATGTGCCTGTGGTCCCAGCGACTCAGGAGGAAGAGCAGCTTGTTGGTGTTTGCTGGGTCATTATACTATTTCTCTGTCTGCTTGCTCAGCCTGAATCTTCCACTGTGCTGTGCCACCTGGTGCTGAGATTGTGGGGGTCCTTCTAGTTCTCAGGTACCTGCAGATACTGAATGAACCTAGGACTGTATTTCAATCAACTTCAGACACTATCTATCAGCTGGAAGTCATGCCGCTATTTTTGCCTACCACTAACACACACACACACAAATGCTGCCAATTTTATCATGAGGCACCACTGATGGGAAATGAATCCTGACTTCAGAGCTGTTAAAATGTCACAAAAAAAAGTGCATGTTGAAATTGATTGATGAAATACAGTCATTGTGAATAAGCAATTGGCTTAAGTTCATCTGCAATGATTACTTTCTCCAAACTCACTACTCTGCTCTTTAAAGGGGTCTTTAAAGTCTCTTTTACCACAAAACCAGGACTTGCAACTGGAAGACCATGTTCCTGGAAAAAAAATCTCAATCTGTGTTACATTTTTTTGCCTCTATTTCTTTCCCTCTCTCTTGTGTCAGGTGCCTTCTGAAAGGATCCCAAATAAGAATTCACTGGGAAAGTCCAGGGTTACCTGGCGTTCCCCAGAAAGCCTATTACCCTAATAAAGGAACACAGTGACCCTGAATATGAAAAGCTCTGGATAGACCCAGCTGTAATGCCACTTCCTTGTTCCTGAAAAATATATTGGAAAACAAAATACTCAACTCATAGTCGGGTAACGCATAGCAAAGGCAAAGAATACTGTTTGGTAGGAAATTTCTCCGTGCTTGCTTTAGAATGGAAACATGAGACCAGGAAGCTTCTGAGAAGCCATCCAGTCTAAATCACCACTGGATGTCTGGATTTTGTTGAAGGCATTTCAGACAAGTGGTCATACATTTGACCCAAAGAAGCAAGGTTAACAGAGGGGTTTCAGGTTCTGTGAGAAG
Organism: Hylobates moloch; assembly: GCF_009828535.3. Lineage (NCBI taxonomy): Eukaryota > Metazoa > Chordata > Mammalia > Primates > Hylobatidae > Hylobates > Hylobates moloch. The sequence goes on from NW_026652289.1 coordinate 59,329,760, forward strand.
GAAGCAAGGAGATGTCGGGAGAGGGAAGCCAGCATCACCTTTCTGCTTATCCTCAGAGTGGTCTGAATGCCTCCTGCGTGTGGTAGGAGGAGCTGGCTTCTTTAGCCAGTGCTGCAAGGTGCGGGGTCTGAGCATGGCTGGAGAAGAACAGAGAGTGAGAGGTGAAGGGGAGGTCCTGCGTTTAGGCAGGCTCTGGGTGGCTGAGCCACACTTCTGATCCTCTCCTTCCCCTGGGGCTCCTGTCTAATCTCCTTCATGTGGACAGAAAACAGCACAGAGCCCAGGAGGTGAATGAGGCCAAGTCTTGATCCCATCACTGTGCCAGAAGGCCCCGGCAGTCCTCACCACCTCCAAGGACTGCATAGCACCCTGGGGGAGGATGGAGGGAGACAGAGCCTAGGAGCAGGGGCCCCAGCTGCTTTCAGACCACCGTTTTACCTTGAGACATGTGATCAAAATTGAAAACCTGTATGCATCAAAGGACGCTATCAAGAGAGTGAAAGACAGACCACAGAATGGGAGATTTGCAAATCAGATGTCTATAAGAGACTAATATCCAGAATATATAAAGAATTCCCAGAACTTGACAAAAAAAATTCCAAACAAGCCAATTCAAAAATGGGCAAATGGCTTGAATAGATATTTTTCCCCAAATATACAAACAACTAATATAAAAGAAAAAATAACAATAATAAAAAAAGAACAAACAACCAATAGGCACATGAAAAGATTCTCAGCACCACTAGTCATTAGAGAAGCACAATTCAAAACCATAATGGGATACCGCTTCATAGCCATTAGGATGGCTGCTAGCAAAAAACCAAACAAAAAACACAGAAGGTAAGTATTGGCAAGGGTGTGGAGAAATAGAAACTAACGCATTTCTGGTGGTACTGTAATGTGGTGCAATAGCTGTGGAAAACAGTATGACAGTTTCTCAAAAAGTTAAGCAGAATTACCATATAATCCAGCAATTTCACTTCTACGTATATACCCAAAAGACATGAAAGGGGCTGAAACAGACTTTCTTTTTTTTTTTTTTGAGACAGGGTCTCACTCTATTGCCCACGCTGGAGTGCCTCACTGCAGCCTTGACCTCCTGGGATTAAGTGATCCTCCCACCTCAGCCTCCTAAGTAGCTGGGACCACAGACACATGCCACCATGGCATCTAATTTTTGTATTTTTTGTAGAGATGAGGCCTCCCTATATTGTCCAGGCTGGTCTCAAACTCCTGGGCTCAAGTGATCCACCCACCTTGGCCTCCCAAAGTACTGAGATTACAGGCATGAGCCACTGTACACGGCCTGAAGCAGGTATTTCTAAACCAATTTTCATAGCAGCATTATTCACAACAACCAAAATGCCCAAATGCTCATCAGCAGATGAATGGATAAACAAAATGTGGTATATCTATACTACAGGATATTACTCAGCCTTAAGGAAGAATAAAAGGCCCAATGTGGTGGTTCATGCCTGTAATCTCAGCTACTCTGGAGGCTGAGGTGGGAGGATTACTTGAGCTCGGGAGAACAAGGCCACAGTGAGCTGTGATCACACCACTGCACTCCAGCCTGGGCAACAGAGCAAGATGCTATTTCTTAAAAAAAAAAAAAAAAAAAAAGGAATAGAATTCTAATACATGTTTCAACATGGGTGAGGCTTGAAAACATTAAGTCAAATATGCCAGACACAAAGGGACAAATATTGTATGATTCCACTAAGATGACATGTCTGGAATAGGCAAACTTATAGAGACATTTATGTAAAGACAGTCTGGCAGGGGGGCCAGGGGGGCAGGTAGGGGGGATGGGGAATTAGTGTTTAAGGGATACGTAGTTTCTATTTGGGAAGATGAAAAAGCTGTGGAGATGGATGGTGGTCATAGTTGCACAACAATGTGAATGTACTCAATACCAATGAATTATACATTTTTAAGTGCTTAGCATGATAAATTTTCTGTTATGTATATTTTACCACAATAAAAATGTATCACAAAAAAGCATGTGCTTTTTGTAGTCTGCTCCATAATTTATAGTTGTTTTAATACAAAAATTTATTTTCTCCAAATCTTCCGGAAAAAAAATACATATTATACACATCCTGTTGCTGCAAACTGCCTCCCCCTCTACTGTGAGAAGCGCGGACTAGTTCAATCCACCCTTCTTCCTATTTTATATCTGAGAACCTCAGACATGAAATGACTTGTTTGAGGTCACTCAGTGAGGGCCTGGCAAAGTCAAAAATAAGGAAGATCTCTAACGAGCAGTGGGAACATGTGCGTGGGTCCTAGGGTTGGAAGGACCAGAAGCCCATGCTGCCATGCCAACGCCTGAATCCACCATGGGGAGAAAAGGGCCAAATCACAGGGCAGGGAGCTGGGGGAAAGCTGAGGTCACGCATCAGCTGAATGACACGTGCCTGAACTTTAGCCTCCTTGCAGCATGGGTCAAATGCCCACCTCAGCAAGATTATAAACAACTCCCAAGTAGTTTGCCATTCATTAAAGCCATGATTATGTCTCCTCACGCAGTGCTTTCCAAACTGCAGGTCACAACCTCTCAATGGATCGTGAAATCTATTTAGTGAATCATGATTAACATTTAAAGATAGAATTGTATGGAAAAGAACAGACAGAAAATATCAGTGTATTGCAGAGTAAAGGTAAGTACTGTTTCGTGATATTTGTTACATATGTTTATAGATATTGCTTGCTGTGTTATGTATGACTGCATGCGTGTACTAGATTATGACAAAAGGTATTGCTTACTAAAAGCCATAATCAAAAAAGCTTGAAAAGAAAAGGTGTCAATGTGAGGCCGGGCACAGTGGCTCATGTCTGTAATCCCAGCACTTTGGGAGGCCAAGGTGGGCAGATAACTTGAGGTCGGGAGTTTGAGACCAGCCTGACCAACATGGAGAAACCCCGTCTCTACTAAAAATACAAAATTAGCCGGGCGTGGTGGCTCATGCCTGTAATCCCAGCTACTCGGGAGGCTGAGGCAGAAGAATCGCTTGAACCCGGAAGGCAGAGGTTGCGGTGAGCCAAGATCGTGCCATTGCACTCCAGCCTGCGCAACAAGAGTGAAACTCCGTCTCAAAAAAGAAAAAAAAAAAGGTGTTAATGTCACAGGTCACCTGTATTGATTATGGAGAGCCATGGATTTTTTTCCACCTAGAGTCACACATGCTGTGGTACATTCTAAAGATTGTGGAGGGGCTGGGCTCAATGGCTCATGCCTGTAATCCCAGCACTTTGGGAGGCCCAGGTGAGTGGATCACTTGAGGTCAGGAGTTCAAGATCAGCCTGGACAACACGGTGAAATGCTGTCTCTAATAAAAAATACAAAAATTGCCAGGTGTGGTGGTGTGCACCTGTGGTCCCAGTCACTTGGGAAGCTGAGGCACGAGAATTGCTTGAACCTGGGAGGCAGACGCTGGAGGCTGCAGTGAGCTGAGATTGCACCACTGTACTCCAGCTTGGGTGACAGAGAAAGACTCTGTCTCAAAAAACAAACAAACAAACAAAAAAAAACAAAAAAACCCCCAGAAACAACAAAAAAATTGTTGTGTGGGGGGACTAAGGCCGCCAGGTACCCAGACAGATGCATGTCTGGACAAGAAGCCTCTCCTAATGTAACCGCCCAAGGGGTTCACCTTGTCCGCTGCCCAGACAGAGCCAATTCATCAAGACAGGGGAATTGTAATAGAGAAAGAGTAATTCACACAGAGCCGGCTGTGCAGGAGACTGGAGTTTTATTATTACTCAAATCAGTCTCCCTGAGCATTCGAGGAGCAGAGTTTTGAAGGATAACTTGGTGGGTGGGGGTCAGGGGTAGCCAGTGAGCCAGGAGTGGTGATTGGTCAGGCATGAAATCATAGGGAGTCGAACCTGTCTTCTTGCACTGACTCAGTTCCTGGGTGGGGCCCACAAGATCAGAGGAGACAGATTACTGATCTGAGTGGTGCCTGCTGATCCCTCAAATGCAGGGTCTGCAAAATAGCCCAAGCACTGATCTCAGGAGCAGTCTAGGGAGGGTCAGAATCTTGAGGCCTCCAACTGCAAGATTCCTAAATCATAATTTCCAATCCTTTGGCTAATGTTAGTCTAGTCCCCAGGCAAGAAGGAGGTCTGCTTTGGGAAAGGGCTGTTACCATTTTTGTTTAAACTATAAACTACAAACTAAGTTTCTCCCAGAGTTAGTTCAGCCTATGCCCAGAAATGAAAAAGACAGCTTGGAGGTTAAAAGCAAGATGGAGTTGGTGAAGTTCGATCTCTTTCACTGTCTCAGCCATAATTTTGCAAAGGCGGTTTCAATCACTCCCTTTGGATTTCGTAACACCTTAATCTTAAGGTGTAGGCTATGAAGATGGGAAAAGGTTGTCAATCACTCTGGCTTCTTCCTGCTGATAGGGGAGGTAGTGGGAATGGGAGTGAATCCCAAGGTGAGAAAAGTGGAACCGCTTTCTAACTGTCTGACTGTACTCATGCAGGCCTGGCTGGGCTTCCAAGGCTTGTGTGGGAAAAACATTAGTGTTCTCATCTATAGTTTTACTACAGGGTTTAAGTGAACAGCCTTACTATAAGGTAAATTACGAGTTCCACAATGAGGAGTACGATTCCCGACTTTAAAAGCAAAGATTTGAAAGTGTTAGCTTGGGGACTTCTCACCCACAAGGAATTTGGAATTTAGTCTAAACTGCAGGCAAAAACCTCAAGAACAGCTAACAACAGTACACTATAGTTTTCTTTTGGAGTATAATTTTGCCACTAGACAGTGGATAAGGTGAACCCCTTGGGCAGTTGGGGCTTCTTGTCCAGACATGCATCTGCCTGGGTACCTGGTAGCCTTAGTCCTCCCACAACAATCTTTTTGTTGTTGTTGTTGTTGTTTCTGATTTGTTTGTTTGTTGTTTTGAGACAGATACTTGCTCTGTCACCCAGGCTGGAGTGCAGTAGTGCAATCTCAGCTCACTGCAGCCTCTGCCTCCCGGGTTCAAGCAATGCTCGTGCCTCAGCTTCCCAAGTAACTGAGACCACAGGTGCACAACACTACGCCTGGCTAATTTTTGTATTTTTTTTTAATAGAGACAGGGTTTCACCATGTTGGCCAAGCTGGTCTTGAACTCCTGACCTCAAGCGATCCACCCACCTGGACCTCCCAAAGTGCTGGGATTTCAGTCCCCATTTTTTTAAAAGCAAATCATGATAGAACTGATTTACAGTTTACAAAATAAATTTTAGTCTTACTCTACTTGGCCTGATTATTTGCATAAAGTGCAGCAAGAATAATTATTTTTCACTTAGGCTTTTTAAGTTGGCTTTGATAGAACTCTGTTCCATGAAGAATCTCAGATAAAATTTTTTAAAAGCTGAGCCCAGCCATGGGTTTGTACCCTCAAATACCTATGAGTTGAGCAAAATCCTCTCCTCTTGAGGTCCCAAGATAACTTGGGGTTCCTGGGCCTCTTAGAAAGTGACATTCTTTACTTACCACAGGTCAGGAAACTTGTACAGGAACTCTGTGGACAAGGTATGAGGCCAGATTCCCCAAAGGGCTTTAATTGGCTGTATAAGTCAACTTTAATTCTTTAAAGGAAGCATGCCATTCCAGTCAAATCCTTGGTAAAATGACCAGTTTCTCCAATGGTGTCCTGTGACAAAAGAAAACAGATTCTTACTGCACTTATACAATTAACTATACTGCCATAAATTGAGAATACACACAAATGGTTTCCAAATTCTAGAGCAATCAGGTAGAGAGAAACAAATATGCTCCAAAATTTTCCACGGGAGTATATTTTACTCACTTGTTAAAAGTTGCAAATAGCTCTAAAGAAATAAGTAATCTTGACTCTGAAAACAAAAGGATTAGCAATGTTTAACACACTAGCTCTCCATGAGAGTCCTAGAAGTTTCCTTTTTTCCTCTATTCCAATAGCACAATTTTTAAAGTTATCTGAGACCTGCACTCAGAGTCTTATATCTGATTATAAATTGCCTTTTGTAAAGGACCAAAGCAAGACAAAATGTCCGTGGATGACAAAAGTCTATAGCCACTATTAAAGCTACAATTGACTAGGAATTTTGGTTCTTCCACTTCTGTGGCATACAAAAATTTTACATAACAATTATAATTATTAATAATGTACACTAAATCATATCAGAATTATAGAAGTTTCCCATAATTTTTGGAACACATACTAATAACATATTTATACAAATGCAGTCCAAAGAAAACCAAACACCATTCTCTCTTTCTTTTGAAAGTTTTCTGTCTTTTGTAATGTCACAATCTCCAGAGTTATTAATTAGAAATCTGCATTTAAGAGCACCTGTTAAACTTTACAGCTGATTATAAAACCAACTTTTAGGAGGACCAAAATGAGACAACAATTTTCTGTGGATGACAAAAACATTTTAGGGTAGCCACAGTTAAAGACACAATCGACGAGGAAATTTGTTACCTCTGTGGCACACAGCCATTTAACATAATTATAATTATTACTGATAACATATATGAAGTCATATTAAAATTTTAGGAGTTTTACATAATTTTGGAACCTATGCCAATAATACATTTACACAAATATAGCCCAAAGAAAGCCAAAGACCATTTCATACTTGACAAGGCTTCCTGTATGATTTTTATGTCAAATAAGCCAAATGTCATTTTTGGACTTTAGAGGACATCATATCTAAAATATTAGGTTAGAAAGAGACATAATTTATAATTTGATTTTGGAAAGTTTGTCAAATATCCAAGATTGAAAACACTGGATATCACAAAATAGAATCTCAGGTCACCATAAGTCATTCATTTAGCCAAAATGAAAACTCCAAAAAAATTTTTTGAAAAGAAAACCTTTACTCTGATAGAGGAGACTTAGCTTTCCAAACAAGGCTCAATGAAGATAGCAGGAAGCCAATTGAATCTGTCTCTTTTCTCTCTCCTCCTTTTTTTCCTGCCATTTACCCAAAGGAAAAAACCAAACCGCTTTCATTATCTTTTAACATTACGTAAAAATCGTCTTCAAAAGAGAAAACCAAATTTCAGGCTTGCATTAGTGCATCTTTAATGTTAAAGCTAGTTTTTTAAATAAAATTTTACATCTCTATCCAGCTGTAATTAGTTTGACCATAAGGTAAGATTTTCTTAAACTTTTTAGAACTATTTACAATTTTCCATCCAACAGCAGATCAGTTTTCTAAGAAAACCCTGTTATTTGGACACACAGGCCCAGATTCTGGCCCCACATCAGTATGATTTTAATGTTTTAACCTAAGGGTGGCATGCATCTGTAATCCCAGCTATTCGGGAGGCTGAGGTAAGGAGAATGGCTTGAACCTGGGAGGCAGAGGTTGCAGTGAGCCGAGATCGTGCCACTGCACTCCAGCCTGGGCGACAGAGTGAGACCCTGTCTCAAAAAAAAAAGAAGCTGGATGTGATGGCTCATACCTGTAATCCTAGCACTTTGGGAGGCCGAGGCAGGCGGATCATCTGAGGTGGGGAGTTCGAGACCAGCCTGACCAACACGGAGAAACCCCATCTCTACTAAAAACACAAAATTAGCCGGGTGTGGTGGTGCATGCCTGTAATCCCAGCTACTTGGGCAGCTGAGGAAGGAGAATCACTTGAACCCAGGAGGCAGAGGTTGCGGTGAGCCGAGATCGTGCCATTGCACTCCAGCCTGGGCAACAAGAGCAAAACTCCGTTTCCAAAAAAAAAAAAAGAGCTAAAATTTCTTTTAAATCTTTTTTTTTGGTTTGTTTGTTTGTTTGTTTTTTGAGACATGGTCTCACTCTGTTGCCCAGGCTTCAGCACAATCTCGGCTCACTACAACCTCCACCTCCCGGGTTCAAGTGATTCTCCTGCCTCAGCCTCCCGAGTAGCTGGGATTGCAGGCACCTGCCACCACGCCCAGCTAATTTTTGTATTTTTTCAGTAGAGTTGGGGTTTCACCATGTTGGCCAGGCTGGTCTTGAATTCCTGACCTCAAGGGATCCCCACTCCTTGGCCTCCCAAAGTGCTGGGATTACAGGCGTGAGCCACCGTGCCTAGCCAATTTCTTTTAAATCTTAGCCAACTTGTTTATACCCACAGAATTTTTTTATAAGATCAACCCTTTACAAACCCTTTTCCCTTTGCTTAAACCTTCAGTTTTGTTCCATTACTCTTTTAGGTTAAGACAATCTTTAAAACCCTCTGAAGTAGACAAAATTACATTCCCTTTAACAAAAGCCATGTTCCCACGCCTTCTTATCATCTTTTACCAAAAACACACTCCCTACACACCTACTATGTAAAACTCTTTCTCCAGTGGTCTCAACTACATATTACAATGTTAAATCTTAGCAACTTTTATTTTTAGTGAAAAACCTGGTACGTAAGCAATTTTAATTATGTACTGGGGTGGAGCCTAGGACATCAGTCAGAAATGAAGATAAGGTCTGACTCTTAGCATAGCTGGCGGGCCTGGCTCTCCATATGTCCCCAGGCCTTACCTATCATCTAATGCTCCAAAGTAGGGAAACTGAACAATTTTCAAAAGTCAAAGAAACAGTTTGACCTTAAAGCGTTTAGCAAATTTGATACCTGACCTTAATTTAGACCAAATGTCTACATTTTCAAGACATTTTATTTTACCAATAATCTTTAAAACTGTCTTTATTTCCAAGGTCGGGTGCAGTGGCTCATGCCTGTAATCCCAGCACTTTGGAAGGCCGAGGTGGGTGGATCACGAGGTCAAGAGCTGGAGACCATCCTGGCTAACACTGTCTCTACTAAACCCCGTCTCTACTAAAAATACAAAAAAATCAGCCAGGCGTGGTGTCGGGCGCCTGAAGTCCCAGCAATTTGGGAGGCTGAGGCAGGAGAATCACTTGAACCTGGGAGGCGGAGGTTGCAGTGAGCCGAGACTGCGCCACTGCCCTCCAGCCTGGTGAGAGAGCGAGACTCCGTCTCAAAGAAAAAACAAAAACACCGTCTTTATTTCCAAAAGACTACTAAAGTCATGTGAACAAAAAGGTATTACAGTTTCTATTTTTGTGATAAAATATTTGATTTAAATGTTTATATTTCTAAGCCAATTAACCAGAGCTCTTTTATACAAACATCTCACACACACACACACACACACACACACACACACACACACACACATATGAATACAGACGGACAGAAGATTCAGCACTTGTAAGATTTTTCATTTGCCAGTTTCTTAATTGGATGTCTGGCTTCAGGGTGGAGCCCTTGGAGGAACAGGGCCGGGAAAGCATGCACTTCTAGGGCCAAATAAGCAGCTGAAAGCAAAGACAGATCCCCAAAATTAAGGGTGCCATTTTATACTGGATCCTGGATCCCCAAAAGAAGGGAAAAACTGTGGGAGAGGACCATGCAGTGCTTCTACCCTGCATTCCATTCAAGGCAACCCAAAGCCAGTCAGCCCAGTTTGTAATCGGCCCATCTCTCACGGGAGTCTCATCTCCCAGTGGGAGGCGGGGATGCCTCCTTATCTTCCAGGTGGCCAAGAGCGTGCGTCTCTGATCCAGGTGTGCAGAGTCGAGTATCCCTCCATAACTACTATTAGCCACCCCCTAAAGTGTATTTCCTACCTAGTTATTACACACCAAAGCTCTCTCATAATGAGAAGTAATTTCTGATACCCTTAAAACTCAAAACTGTCAGGTAACACAATGAAAAACAGAACAGAGCCTTTGATTTTGAGAGGGATCTATCCGCTTTTAATTCCTGGGGCTCCATGAGGAAAACAGAGCTTTTTCCAAAACGGGGTCCATGGTGCCTCCTCTGTTTTTCCCAAGGAGTCCCAGCCTACCAGAAGTTATCTTAGGACCTCTCATGTGTGTATTAAGATTGGCAAGATGAAAAAAAATGGAAAAAAATAATTCAGTCAACTGAGAAGAAAAAACCTTTCTCCAGGAAAAAAACAAGATCCAAAAAGAGAAAAACATAAAGGCCTTTTAAATATACTTATTGCTTGTTTATCCACTTTTAATTAAGCTGACTTTTAACCATAGCGCTCTTTAAAAAATATCCTTTTAAACTTTTTATTACCCGACTTTAACCACACTAAGCGACCAGTATTTTTGGCTTTTAAGTTCTACCACAGTTAACTTCCCACATGAAATTAATAAGTTTTAGCTAAGGTTATAACTTAACCATGGACACATGCATGTCTCAAGGAGATGGTAAGCAGTTTCTTTTTTTTTTTTTACAAGATTTAGAATCTCCCCCAGGGTAGTTTAGAGAAAGGAAAATTCAAGACAGGGAATCAGAAGCTATCCATGGGTTGGCCGGGGTGGGGGTGAGGTGGGGAACCTCAATAAATGGCAAAGTATCATAAATAAAACCCAGAAAGGAATCATTCCGGAAGCCAAGACTAAAACCCAGGCTGCCATTGTCAAAAGGCAAAGCCTCAGCTACTGAGTTACAGCATTGAGCAGTTTCTATTGCTCTCCCCAGAAGGAGCCTAGAGAAGCCAATTTCAAGCTTGCACAGGCTTTTAACTGCTCAAGAAAAAAATTTTAGGCCTATGACATGAACCCCAAAATTCCTGTCCTCTGGATGGCAGAAACCAAGAGAAAGTATCCCCACATGGTCAAAAGCTCTTAAGGACACAAAGCAAGACAGAGAAATTTCATCCAGTATTGGTTTCAGGGAACTGTAGCAAGGTTTGGAACTGACCAGCCTGCCAAGCTGGCTTGAAAAGCGGGCTTATAGGGGTCCTAAACCCACATTCTATCCTGTGATACCCCTCTCTCCATTACAGAACACAGAAAGACAAATTCTTAGCACAAAGTACAGCAGATTTGCTACAGCCTAAGATTAGTCTCACAAATCCTTTTTTCTATTAATCAAACCCTTGCAGAGGAGACCAATAGTTCACTGTTTTACCCTGACAGAGAAAGAGAGACCAGAAACTTGGCTGGTAAGAATTTCTTACCCTTTTTGCTGGCATACGAGGCTTCTGGGTTCCATTTCTCTGCAGCTTCCAGAAGAACGGAGTGGCTTCTGATGACCCTGCTTGCTTGTGCTATAGCTGTGGGGTTCAAGCCACTTTACAAGAAAAAAAAAAGCCACTTTACTGTTTTATGGAACCATAGGCAAGATTCTTAATTTGCAAGATGCTAACCAACGGGTTGCATGGGGAACCAAATTAACATTTTCCATCCCAGCAAAATACACATAACAAAACAAACATTAGTCACCTCATTCAGCACCCAATATCAGTCTGGTAAAGCTCAAACTTTTTCCTGTTGCTCCCTGTTTCTGATCCACTCCAGGTGGGGAGGGACGACCTCCAAATGGTAATTCACAATGGGGTCTCTGGGCAAGGCAAAGACCAGATAGTCACCCCGAGAGACAGGTCCTGTTCAGGGCTCACCAAATGTAACCAGACAAATAAGGAGGGATCTCTGAGTTAGACCTGCTGGACTTCCATTAGCAACCCCTCCTGAGATCCCTTCCGCATATACAAACACACACAAAGATGAGATGGACAGAAGGCCTCCAAATCAGATCTCTAACCAAGAACTCCAAGAGTATCCCTTCCAAACTATCCTCCTATTCTCCATCTGAGAAACCTCCTCAAAATCTTCCTGATTGACAATAAGTCTCTCAAACCAAGACTCTTCTTACAAGTTAGAAAGAGCAAACCGAGACCCCACAGTGGCTGAACAGACACCCTGCAATGGGGCTAGAGACACAAGACACCCCATGGTGAAGCTACAGACACCACACCATAGGGCTACAGAACCAGTGGGGAGAAGGAAGGAGGTGTTGACAGCACCTGGGATACTCACCAATCCAGATACCCCACAATGGGGCTACAGTCACCCCATCATGGGCTATACAGACACCCTGTGATAGGACTACAGTTAAGGGATGTCACCCCAGGACTATTTCTCCATTGCAATTAGATCCATGCACACTGGGTTGGCAGTGCTCCACCAGTAGAGAGAGTACCAGAGTCAGCCCCCAGTCCAAGAGAACTAGGTGGCTTCTTGGGCTGGCTTCTGGATCCATCACTGGAGTGGGGCCACTGAACCATGGGCAGGTAGCCACAAGGGCAATCCTGGATGAGCCACCAAATTTGTAAGTGCCCAAGGGGTTCACCTTGCCCGCTGCCTAGACAGAGCCGATTCATCAAGACAGGGGAATTGCAATAGAGAAAGAGTAATTCATGCAGAGCCTGCTGTGTGGGAGACTGGAGTTTTATTATTACTCAAATCACTCTCCCCAAACATTCCTGGAGCAGAGTTTTTAGGGATAACTTGGTTAATGGTTGGGGGGTGGATAACCAATGAGCCAGGAGTGGTGGTCAGGGATGAAATCATAGGCAGTCGAAGCTGTCTTCTTGCACTGACTCAGTTCCTGGGAGGGGGCCACAAGATCAGAGGAACCAGTTCATTGATCTGGGTGGTGCCTGCTGATCCATCAAATGCAGGGTCTGCAAAATATCCCAAGCACTGATCTTAGGAGCAGTCTAGGGAGGGTCAGAATCTTGTGGCCTCCAACTGCATGACTCCTAAACCATAATTTCTAATCCTGTGGCTAATGTTAATCTAGTCCCCAGGCAAGAAGTAGGTCTCCTTTGGGAAAGAGCTGTTACCATTTTTGTTTAAACTATAAACTACAAACCAAGTTTCTCCCAGAGTAAGTTCAGCCTATGCCCAGGAATGAAAAAAGACAGCTTGGGGTTAGAAGCAAGATGGAATCAGTTAAGTTAGATCTCTTTCACTGTCTCAGCCATAATTTTGCAAAGGTAGTTTCACTAACATTCCCTGGTGTATTGTAACAAGTACCCTGGACTGCCTAAGCTTGGAGAATGTTCTGTGAAGATGGGGAGAGGCACATAGAGCTTGGGATTTTGGGTCACCAAGGTCAGGTCTCCTCCCTACCATCTCCTAGATATGAATTTGGCTGGGCTTGTTCCAAATGACTTTCATTCTTATCATCTGTGAAATAAAAATATTAATACCTACCTGGCCAGGGCTATGGGGGAGCTAAAATGAAATAATAATAGATGTGAACAAATTTTGTTAACTACAAAACACTGAATCAATGCCAGTGGTACTTACCACTATGGCTACTATTGTGGCTACTATTACTACAAAGAACACATTCAGGAGAGTGAGCCATCAGTGGCAAAAACTTTTAGGATGATTTAAAAACCAAAAATTGAGGCTGTTTGCAGTGGCTCATTCCTATAATCCTAGTACCTTGGGAGGCCGAGGTAGGCAGATTGCCTGAGCTCAGGAGTTCAAGACCAGCCTGGACAACATGATGAAACCCTGTCTCTACTAAAATACAAAATATTAGCCGGCTGTAGTGGCATACACCTGTAGTCCCAGCCACTCAGGAGACTGAGGCACAAGAATTCCTTGAACCTGGGAGGCAGAGGTTGCAGTGAGCTGAGACTGCACAACTGCACTGGTAACAATCACACAGAGCAAGGTGACAGAGCAAGGCTCTGTCTCCAAAAAAAAAAAAAGAAAGAAAGAAAAAAGAAATTTAGGTAAAATATACATATATAATTTACCATCTAGTTCAGGGATTGTAAATACATTTATATTCCTTTTTTTTTTCCCCTTCATTCCCCACCTCCTTCCCAGCCTCTGATAACCACCAATCTACTCTCTATATTCAAGGATGGGGGTTTTTAACCTGAGGTCCATGAAAATCCATGGATAGGCCTCAGGGAGTTTATCAAATTATAGGTTAAATTATGTGTGGGTGAGTGTATATGTGTGTGTGTGTCACTGGGGACAGGGGCCATGGCTTTCAACAAAGTTTCAACAGTTTCAGTGGCATCTGTGAGCCAGGAAAGGTTCAGAACCACCAGCCCCCTGCAGTGCCTGGTGAACAAGGGCAAAGCCACATTCCCAGAGTAACCTGGAGTCCAGACGGAATCCCCAGTCCAGGGCAGGATTTGTTGGCATGGCTCCAAGTGGTGGGACAAAGTCATGCTACCAGTCAGTGAATGAAGGGAGTGTCACTTCACAGAAACCTGTTTCTGCCTGACTGCCCCACCCTGGAAACTGGAAACTGGTCCGGTGGCTGGGAGAGACATTCCCTCAGCAGGCATGATCCAGGGAGAAGCGGCTCTGCAGGCTGCACTGGCCTTGCCCTCTGACTTGGGTAAAGTCCACACCCAAGGCAACCAGCCCACACCAGAGGCAATGGGCCTGGATCTCGTCTGCAGACCCAGGGGGATGGGTGACAGAGGGAAAGGCAACGGGAACCTGGCAGGGCCCTAAGGAGGGGTTGCCATCCATGTCACTGTGGGCCACTCAGGGTAAGCACAGGCTGGGATAATGGCCACCCCCTCCCCCATCCCGTGCAATTCCCTGTGAGTCTTTCCAGGCTGGCCAGGCTTCAGGCCTGCCCCCAAGCCTCGAATACCCTCTAGCTGGCCACTTCCTTGGCAGCCTTTCAGGCCCAGCCCACAGTTGGCCTCCTCCAGGAGGGACACGGGCTCCAGTGACTCCTCTCCTGCTGCTCTCCTCCTCCCTGAACGCTCTAGCTGTAGGGAAGTGGCTGAGACCAGACTTCAGGGTCACACTGATCTGGGTTTCAGACCTGGCTTCTCTATTCACTAACTGGTGCCCTTGAACATGTTGCTTAACTGTCTCAGCCTTGGTCTTAGCTTTCTCAGCCTCTCGGTCTTTAGCTTATAAACTGCATGAAGATTAAATGAAATAATGTATATAAGGTTCTTTGCATAGAGTGTGGCTGGCAGCAAACAGCTCAATCAAAGGTCATTATTATTATTAGCTTGATTTATATCATTCTCTGATTCTTTCAAGTGTTGTCATTTTGGTAGCCACAATTCAGATTCCTGAAAGACAGGACCTGGATCTATTTTCATTATAGAAGAAGAGACTTGGCTAGGCGCGGTGGCTCACACGTGTAATCCCAGCACTTTGGGAGGCTGAGGCTGGCAGATCACCTGAGGTCAGGAATTTGAGACCAGCCTGGCCAACATGGTGAAACCCTGTCTCTACTAAAAATACAAAAAATAGCCAGGTGTGGTGGCAAGAGCCTATAATCCCAACTACTTGGGAGGCTGAGGCAGGAGAATTGCTTGACTCTGGTAGGTGAGGGCCCTGGGAGTCTGAGATCCCAACTTGGGCATTCTATGGGGCAGCTCCCAAGGATTCAAGCATCCTCCCACCCAAAGCTGTTTGTCCCCTCACCTCTCCTCTCTCTCAAACTATTCTTGCTGGAAAACCTCCTCTCTCCTCCCTGCAGCCACTGCCACTGGAGATGTACCCAAGTCTTCATCCCTTGCCACATGCTCTCACTTTCTCTGTTGTCAACAGGACCTAAAGCATCTTCCTGGAAGCCTCAGAGCCAACACACCTGCAGGCACTTGCTCAATATGCCTGCAGGTGAATGTTAGTGAATCTCAAAAGCACCCTAGGCACTGGGGAGACTGAGACTTCTAAATTAAACCTCCAAATGCCTCCAGGAGCTTAGCGTTTGGTAGAAAGATGACACAAATGAAAAGCTGACCATGTGTAGGGACAGGAGGCTCTAAGGAGTGGAGAGAGGGGGAAAGAGCTGAATACTGTGGGGTAGATACAATGAGAAGGAGGGGCACACTAGGATGAAAGAGCGTAGAAAGCAGAGACTTCTGATGCCTAAAGTGTTTAAAAGATGCCTAAAGTGTTTAAAAGACCCACAGGTGGGCCCAGTGGCTCACACCTGTAAGCACTTTGGGAGGCTGAGGTGGGAAGATCACTTGAATCCAGGAGTTCAAGACCAGCCTGGGCAACATAGGGAGACTCCATCTCTAAAAAAATTAACAATAATAATAAAGAAATTAGCCAAGTGTGGTGGCACATGCCTGTAGCCCCAGCTACTAGGGAGGCTGAGGCAGGAGAATCACATGAGCCTGAGGTCGAGGTTGCAGTGAGCCATGTTACTGCCACTGCACTCAAGCCCAGGCAACAGAGCAACACCTTGTCAAAAAAAAAAAACCCAGCATGATACTGTAATGGTGGAAACATGACATTAAGCATTTGTCAAAGTCCATAGAATGCACAACATAAAGCATGAGCCCTAATGTAAAGGAGGGACAATAGTTAATAATAATGCATCCATGTTGGTTCATCATACACACTAATACAAGATGTTAATAACAGGGGGTGGGGAGGGAGAGAATGGAAACTACCTTCTGCACAATTTTTCTATAAACCTACATCTGCTCTAAAACATAAAGTCTATTAAGAAAACAAAACCCCAGGTGTGGTGGCTCACGCCTGTAATCCCAGCACTTTGGGAGGCCAAGGCAGGCAGATCACCTGAGGTCAGGAGTTTGAGACCAGCCTGGCCAACGTGGTGGCAAAACCCCATCTCCACTAAAAATACAAAAATTAGACGGATGTGGTGGCGGGCACCTGTAATCCCAGCTAATCAGGAGTCTGAGGCAGGGAGAATTGCTTGAACCTGGGAGGCAGAGGTTGCAGCGAGCCAAGATTATGCCATTGCACTCCAGACTGTGCAACAGAGTGAGAGTCTATCACAAAAAAAAAAAAAAAAAAAAAGACCAAGAGCTGTCAACATAAAAATCCTGCTCCCAGTTTCTTTTGATAAATCTGAAGATCTACAGCCCTGGGCTGAATTTGCACATGGAAAGAACGGGCTGCAGCCCAGGAGACACAGCTTCTTCACATAGGTACTCACCCTTGGGTTTGCTGAGGCCTCACTACTCTTGCCAGGCTTGGCTGGGAGCTTTGGGGAGTTTGGGGCCCTGGTCATAAAAGTCAGGTGTCTGATCACAGAGAAACAGACAGGCACATTTGGCTGGCATCTTTGGAGCGCCATTTCCCAGGCACTGGAAAATGATGACATCAACGGGAAATGATGAAGAAAGTGAGGAAAACCAGGACAGTTTTCAGACAAGTTGAGTTTGATTTGCACGTATTTGCAGTTAAAAAAAAATGTGACTGCATCTTGGAGGAGAAGTTGAGGCTGCAGACACATTTCAGAGGGAGAGAAAAGTGAGTTTCAAAGCCCCAGGGAATAATTGAGGTCCCACCAAGGAGAGGAACACAGACAGCGGAGCCCAAGGGATAAGAAAAAGCCAGGTTCATGGGGTGATGTGGTAGAGGTGATGATAAGGGTTCACCCAGAACCTTAGTTTCCCGGACAATGGCTGTGAGTAGAAACTGCGGTGGGTGGAGAGGTAGATGAGGCTTAAGGAGACAGGAGGGGTCAGGTGTTTGGGGAGTGGTCAGGAACCAGCCAGGTGAGAGGCATCGAACTTGATAGGCTGCTTGGTTTAATGTAGTTCCGAGTTTGTACCTGCCCTGGGGCTGGTAGCAGAAATGGAGAGTGGGCAGGAATATACTTGATCATTCATTCATTCATTCATTCATTCATTTATTCAGTACACATTTCCTGAATACCTACTATATGTCCAAAGCTATGGTAGGAAAGATATGGGGATGAAGAAGCAGACACAACAGTTCTAGCCCTTAGAGCTCACATTCTAGTGTAGATCTGCACTCACAATTGCCACACGGCCCATCTAATAGTAAAGCAGTGGTTATTGCAGACTCACTGTGCACCTGGCTGCAGGCCCAGGTGGGTGCTCGTTCCCTCTGCAAGAGAAACAAACATTCCAGGGTGCTGTGGCCGCCTGACCTATAAGGGTGATGCAGCTGCCTGGGGATAGACAGTGCTTAAAAAATAGTGGTTATGCCTCTAGGGGAACACAGAGGAGGGCATTATGCTAGGGAGTCAGGGGAGACTTCTTGAAGAAATGAAGCTTGGGGCCAGGCGCGGTGGCTCACGCCTGTAAGCCCAGCACACTGGGAGGCTGAGCTGGGTGGATCACCTGAGGTCAGGAGTCCGAGACCAGCCTGGCCAACATGGCAAAAACCTGTCTCTACTAAAAATACAAAAATTAGCCAGACATGGTGGTGGGCACCTGTAGTCCCAGCTACTTGGGAGGCTGAAGCAGGAGAATCACTTGAGCCTGGGAGGCAGAGATTGCAATGAGCCGAGATTGCCCCACTGCACTCCAGCCTGGGGAACAGAGCAAGACTCTACCTCAGAAAAAAAGAAATGAAGTTTGGGATAAGTCTTGAAGAGTCAACAGGAGTGCCACAGCTATGGGGGAGAGCTGAGGGTATAGCAGGACAGGGCCATGGAGGTAGGAAGAGGGCGTGCCGTTCGAGGACCCGTCTGTAGTTCAGCGCGGAAGTACGCAGGGTATGGAGAAGCAGGAGGCCAGAGTGGAGCCCAGAAAACAGAGGCCAGATGAAGAATTGGTGTGAGCTGCATATGAATGGGGTGGGAATGAATGCTCTAGTGGGACTGGGAAAAGAGGACCTGAGCCTCAGGGATGGTGATGAGACAGAGGCTGGCCACCCCAATTGTGGTGGCAAGGAGAATGCTGAAGAGTGAATGCAGACTAATTTCAAACCTTGGCTCCATCATTTACTGTGTGCCCTTGGACAGATTCCTTAATCTCTGAGTTTCTAATCACTTGAATGAGGATCATAAAAGTTTCAACGGCTCTGGTGAGGATGAATACCCATGGTATCTACCAGATGACAAGGACTCAATAAAAAGCTATTATCACCATTGCATTTTAAGCTGTCTCAGGTCTGCATTAATGCTCTCTCCTGTGCCTTCTGGCCTTGGTTTATAAAACTGCTTGAAAACAGACTGTTTCTCCTCCATCTCTGACCCGCCTACCTGGCTGAAGCCGTGGCAAATGGGCACTCCCTGTGTGAGGATGGCAGGGGGTTACCATGGTGACCTCCCAGCTTGGCTTAGGACTCTGAGTGTACTAAGCCTTTTTTCTTTTTTCTTTTTTTTCTTTCTTTTTTTTTTTTTTTTTTTTTGCCCTAGCTATCCCAGCTATTCTAAATATTTACTGCTAGGCGATTATTACATATCTGAAAAAGCTGAATGATATTTCCTAGCACATTGCAGAGAAAAATGGAAAACAATCCACATCTCTGGCCAACAGAGAACTGGCTGGGTAACTTACGGCACATCCATGCAAAACTGTACCGTGGGGCTATTAAAAATGGTACAGATCTGTGGTAACTGACAGGTAACAGTGTCATGGCAAGTTGTTAAATGAAAAAAAGCAGGTTATAGAACAGCCTAAATCTCATAATACTGTCTATATAAATGGTGCTACATTTAACTGCTTTGTATTTATGAACAGAAGAAGATTTAGAAGGTTGTTCATTGTAGCTCTCTCTAGATGGTGGTGGTAGATCAGCAAATCTAGGGATTTGCTTTACTCTTTCTCCTTTTCTGTAACAACAGGGTTTGCCCACAATGAGCATGTATATTCTTTTTTCTTTTTCTTTCTTTCTTTTAACCCAATGCTATTAGAAGAAAATAAATGAATGAGTCCTCTAACTCTTGGCCAGTCTTAAAGGGATTAATTGTGTCAGCCAGCCCATGGGTTGCAAATGCTGGCATTTGCTTGTACACCCACCTGAGAAGGTCACAGGTGAGCCTTACCCTATGTGCCCCCATCCTGCCTGCTGGCCCAGGAGCACCACTGGCCATTCAGGGGAGCTGGGGACCAAGTCCTAAAGCCTAACAGCTCATGCATTTGGAAAAGCCACCCCATTTCCCGGAGCCAAAGGCGTAAAGAGGAGGATCCCTCCCTCACCACCATAGGTGAAGGTGGAGGCCGGTGGGAGCACTCTCACTGGGAGCATGGCAGAGGCCATCTGTTAATAGACCTATATCAAGCACTCACTGTGAGCCAGCCTCTGTGTTATCCCTGGAGACTCATGGAGATCCAGGCAGACTCTTGGCCTAGTGGACAGAGGGCTCCAGGAAGGGCTTGGAAATCCAAATCCTCCTCATTGTTCCTGCAAGGTCTGTTCTCCTGCCCCATGGTCCACACTTTATGTTCAAACAAGAAAATAGTGCAGTCCCCAGCAGTAGGTCCTGGAAAACTCCACTCCTTAACATATCCCCAAGCCCTCGGCAGTCCCCCAGCCCCACCTCCCACCAGCCTTGCCATATGCCCGCCCACCTCTCATCTCGGTCCTTAGTGCACCAGGAACTTCCCACCCCCATGCGCTCTTTGTGCTTGCTCTTTGCACTAGATGAGACATCTCTTCCTCCATCTTCTCTTCTTGATGAAATAATTCCTCTTCTTCTTCTTCTTCTTCTTCTTCTTCTTCTTCTTCTTCTTCTTCTGCTTCTTCTTCTGCTTCTTCTTCTGTTTCTTCTTCTTCTTCCTCTTCCTTTTCCTCTTCCTCTTCTTCTTCTTCCTCTTCTCCTTCTTTTTTTTTTTTTTTGAGACAGGGTCTCACTCTGTCACCCAGCCTGGAGTGCAGTGGTGCAAACACAGCTCACTGCAGCCTCGACACCCCGGGCTGAAATGATCCTCTCACCACAGCCTCCCTCCTGAGTAGCTTTGACCACAGGCACACGCCACAATGCCTGGCTAGGCTTTTTTTGTTTTTTATTTTTGTTTTTTTTTTTGAGATGGAGTCTCCCTCTGTCACCCAGGCTGGAGTGCAGTGGTGCCATCTCAGCTCACTGCAGCCTCCGCCTCCTGGGTTCAAGCAATTCTCCTGTCTTAGCCTCCCGAGTAGCTGGGATTACAGGTGCCTGCCACCGTGCCCAGCTAATTTTTGTATTTGTAGTAGAGACGGGGTTTCACCATGTTAGTCAAGGTTGGCCAGGCTGGTCTCGAGCTCCTGACCTCAGGTGATCTGCCTGTCTTGGCCTCCCAAAGTGCTGGGATTACAGACATGAGCCATCGCACCCAGCCCTGACTAGTTTTTAATTTTTTTTTTTTTTTTGTAGAAATAGGGTCTTGCTATGTTGCCCAGGCTGGTCTTGGAACTCCTGGGCTCAAGTGACCCTCCCACCTTGGCCTCCAAAAGTGCTGGGATTACAGGCGTGAGCCACCAGTCTTCTTGACAAAATTCTTCCTTTCCTTATGACTAAACGCAAATGTCACTTGTTCTATAATGCTTTCTAGGGCAAAATCAGCTTCCACTCTCTTCTGGGTTCCACTACAAGGATATCTATCATTTCATTTGCAAACTTCAGTTAGATGCCAGTGTCCTGGTTTTCATCAGGTCAAGACAGACCGAGCATGTCTTGGTCATTGCTGTGCCCATGGTGCCCAGCCCAGGAACACTGTCCAGTGTTCCTGTTCAATGAATGACTGTTTGCTGAGCCACTGAATGACTTCTGCTGTCCACTGCACTCTGAGCCCTAGAGGCAGGGTCTGGCCCGGTTGTCTGGCATCTTCTACACAGTGGTTGCCACGCTGTGTTCACGAAAACTGCACTTCACTGCCAAAATTATACATCTGTTTGGTCCGAAGATATTTATTTCAAAAGCTTAAACATCAGAAATCTCAAACAAACTAATTGTAAAACAAAATGTAGGAGACAACTGGGAAAATGTGAACATTTGCTCTTTTATGATAATGAGGAATTATCCATTCTTAAGGTACAGTAATAGCACTGTGGTTATGTGTTTTATTGGGCCATTTTCCTTTGGAGATGTATACTGAAGTAATTGCAGATAAAATGATATGATATCTCAGATCGGCTGTAACAGAATCTGGTGGGGATCCAGGGGACTGGGTAAGAGTATAGATGAAAAACACTGGCCATGAGTTGATAATTGCTGGAGCCAGGCATGGAAGTTAATCTACTAATCTCTCAATCTTTGTATATGCTTTGAAAAAGAGAGAATAACAATGTCAGAAAAAACCCTGAAATATGTCTTTTGAGTCCTACTCAGACGTTGCATGCCTATAGACAAAGCAAAACTCCGCTGCAAGAATAATTATCACTCTATTCACAGACTTTCCTAACATGTGGGATATCAACATGACAGTTTTGAAACTGATACAGGAAGTGTGCATCAGAATCTCCATCTGAACAAGATAAAACCAAAGAACTTAAAGGCAAACGGAAATGCTTTAGAAACAAAAATCGTGGCTCCTTATAAATAAAAGACGGCAGTCTCTGAAAAAAAGCCAAAAGGCCTTGTCAGCAGAAAATATTCGAAGATATCACACAAATATATCTTCTCACTATTCCCCAACTAGTGTAGAGTCAGGAAAAGCTTTTTCTAGAAAATTTTACAGGGAAAAAAACATACTTGTGACATAATGATATTGCCAACATCCTTTGATTTTAAATTTCTGCTTTAAAAGGGATCAAATAGTATCCCTTCTTGAACTTTCCATGACTGAATTTTGAGCTTTTGAGGTGGATAGGTTTTAATGTTTTGAATATTTCATTTTTGTTTATTTTATCTGCTAACATAGACCAGAATGAGAATGTGTATTTTTCTAAGTCAACCTTTATTGGAATTCTAAAGCATTTTTATATTTAAAATTATTAAATATTTGGGTTTCCTGTTTTACATTTTTTAAATACCTTTTTGTAAAATGCAAGTACTGATTTCAGCATTATATGATATGCATATTGTTGGCCCTGGTGATCTTACTGCAGCATGTAATAACTATTTCCATGTATTGTCAGAGCTGGAAGGGGATGCTAGGCACCTCTCTGGATGGACATCAGAACCACCCAGTAAGTAAAAAAATACTAGTGCCCAGGCCCAATCCTAGCTCATTTAAATCCAGCTCACCAAGGGTCGGGGAGGGGAAGTGGGACCCACGTCGTGACTGTAAAGCTGGTCCCAGGTAAGAGGAGCAGAGCCCACCTGGAGCCAGTCTGCTGCTGAGCCCTGTAGATCTAGCACCAGGGTGCCGAACGCCAGCCTGGGCTCTTTCTGGCTCTATGCTACCCAGCTAGTTGGCCTCCAGGGTGGGTGCAGCAGGCGGGGTCCTCCCCCAAGGCCGGGAAAGGGCGAAGCCCCTGCCAGGCTGATGGAAGGTGACTCCAGGCCCTGACTGTTGGGTTCCCCTCACCCCAACAGGGAAGCCTCTGGCCGCTGGGGAAGGCGAGATCCTATCTCCACCCTGCTCTCAAGCTTCTAATCTGATCAGAAATTTGAAGTCTGAGATAGAGCTGCCAGCCTGTGGAAGCCAGCCCAGACCGCAGAGGAAGGAAAGGAAGGAGACCCAGAGAAGACCTGGGCCGAGGGTGAGTGCCTTCACACGTCCAGGGGCAGCAGGCTGGGAACCTGGAGGAGGCCATGCAACCCCTGAGAGCAGAACCAAGACCCCCAGACAAGAGCTTCTAGGAGACAGGCTTCATTCAGCTCAACCCACAGAGGCAAGGCACCGCTCCCACCCGCATGCTGCTCCATGGGCACTGAGCTCCCTGCTCCAAAAACGTCCAGATCGAGTCTAAGGTTCTAACCCTGGGAAGAGGTGAGGACTGGTTAAAGCTAGGGTAGAGACAGGAGCCTGGAAACCTCTCGGCAGCAAGTGCCAAGCCCAGCTGTGTTTCCAAATAACCTAGGGGCTTGTCAGAACCCAGAGCCACCAAGGTGGGCCTACCTCCAACCTTCTGAATGAGGGTCCCTTGGGGTGCTGCCTGGGGGTCACCCTGTTATCAAGCTCCAGTGGTGAGTCCCACGCTCAGCCCAGGGAGGGAACAACTGTTCTGAGCTGTGCTCGTTCGGGTCACATGGCCCAGAATCCGTTTGGGAGACAAGACACTCACTACCAAAAGCAAGCAGAAGTACAAGGAGCTGGGGACCCACAGAGCAGTCCCCCTTATCCATGGCTTCAGTTTTTGGGGTTTCAGTCACCTGCAGTCAACGGTGGTCCAAAAATAGGTATATAGTGCAATAGGATATTTTGAGAGCGTGAGAGGAGAGACCGCATTCATATATATATATACTTTTTTTTTTTTTTAATGGAGTCTCGCTCTGTCGCCCAGGCTGGAGTGCAGTGGCACGATCTCGGCTCACTGCAACCTCCGCCTCCCGGCTTCAAGCTTTTCTCATACCTCAGCCTCCCAGGTAGCTGGGATTAAAGGCGTCCCTCACCACACCAAGCTAACTTTTGTATTTTTATTAAAGACAGGGTTTCCCCATGTTGGGCAGGCTGGTCTGAAACTCCCGACCTTAGGTGGTGATCCACCTGCCTCGGCCTCCCAAAGTACTGGGATTACAGGTGTGAACCACCGCACCCAGCATCGAATAACTTTTATTATAATACATTATAATAATCGTTCTGTTTTATTATTATGGTTGTTAATCCTTACTAATTTATAACTTACTCTTTACCATAGGTATGTATATATAGGAAAAAACATAGTATATACCAGGTTTAGTACTATCTGTGGTTTCAGGCATCCACTGGGGTCTTGAACTATCTTCCTTGCAGATAAGGGGGACTACTGTACTAGCAGGACAAGATGAAAAGCAGATGCCCCAAGAAGAAGGAGGCAGAATGGATGATGGAGGTGAGTTTAAATTCAATCCCACATCTCTGCAGTGAGTGCATGCTCAGTGCTGGGGTCTGAGCTGGGCAGAGTGTCAGAAATGTTGGCTGCCCTCAAAGAGAACCCCATCTTTCTGAGGAGACAGACATACCCAGTGGACCACGAGCAGGTAACAGGAGAGAGGGAGACAGACATCTCTGAGGGATCACCTGCCTCCACCTGGCTGTTAAACAGGTGTCTCAAACATGACATGGCTGCAGTTGAGTCATTATCTGACACCAAATCCTGCCTTGTGCTTCGAACAAGGTACCCACTCTGCTTCGAGATGCATTCCTTGCCTGCCTAGACAATTCCACCACACCATCTGTCCCAGCCCGAGCCCCACTTCATCAGCCTCCAGTGCACCCCTCTTCTCTGAGCCTCTGCTGCAGCTCAGGCTGGCTGGGTGCTCCCAGGGCACACCAATGCCCCTCTGGATGGCAGGGCTCCTGCCTTGCTCACTGCTGGGTCCTCGCAATTAAACATTGCCCAATGTATGGGATAGCACTCAGAAAAGATCTGCCTGGTGGCTTGGAGAAGTTCAGAGAAGAAAGCCTGAGCAAGGATGCTGGTGCAGTCAGGGCAGGCTCCTGGTGGAGGCAGTGCTTTAGGTGGATACCAAAGAGGCTGAGGACTTGCTTTGGCAGAGGAGGGAACGATGTACCCAGGGACAGCAGAGGTGCAAGGCAGGGAGGCAGGTGGCAGACGGCAAGCAGGGAGGCCTGCTGGTGCTAAGCTCGGAGAGGCAAGAGGTGGGAGCACAGCATGGGGAGAAGGGGAAAGGAGGGTGGGCATGTGGAGAAGGCCAAGACATAGCACCCCGGGTGCATTTCAATGCCAGGCCAGTGAGGGACCGTCCAGGGAGCCACTGCACCTCCCTAAATGATTTGCATTTGTGGGAAGCTTTTCTAGCAATCATTAACTCTGAGCTTCACCCGCTGGGGCTAGGGTGATTGTAAATCTGTAAAGCTGTAGGTGAGCCATTTCACGTAATCATTACCCAAAGAGCACACCTCACAGGTGAGGGGAAAATGGTCAGGGCAGCCAAGCAGCCAGGGAGATGTGAACTGGCAGAGGGAAGAATGCTGCATGGACCTGGGTAGGGCGGTGGACCGGCATGGGCCCAGACCCTCAGCAGAGACTGGAGGGTACTAGAGGTCAGAGAAGGACTCAGGGCCCAGATTCCCATCTGGGCGTGTCTTGTAAGTGGCCCCACAGCCAGTGGGGAGCTTAGATGGGGTGGGGGAGCCTGGGCGGATGCCCCTGCCTGCATAATGTCCAACCAATCCCCCTGGTGTGTATGGCATTTGGGCTCCAGAGTCAGCTCACCCGGGCTTTGAGTCCCGAAGCCCCTCTGGGCCTCACTTTCCTCCCTTGTGAATGGAGATGATGATGTTTGATTTGAAACACCACTACTGAGCGCTCAATCTATTCTCAACCCCTTATGGGCTGGGCGCAGTGGCTCACGCCTGTAATCCCAGCACTTTGGGGGCTGAGGCGAGCGGATCACCTGAGGTCAAGAGCTCCAGACCAGCCTGGCCAACATGGTGAAACCCCGTCTCTACTAAAAATACAAAAATTAGCCAGGCCTAGTGGCGTGCGCCTGTAATCCCAGCTACTTGGGAGACTGAGGCAGGAGAATTGCTTGAACCCAGGAGGCGGGCATTGCAGTGAGCCAAAATCCCACCACTGCACCCAGCCTGGGCGACAGAGCAAGACTTCATCTCAAAATAAAGAAATAAATAAACCGCTTATGGGCATTTTACACCCCACTTAATTTTCACAGCATCTCTTTAGGTGGACACTTTTATAATCCCCAGAGCAACTACTTCTTTGGGGTGTTTCAAGCATTAGTAAGTGTAAGCCCCATGTGTAAGCCCTTGATGCATAGCCGGGACTCAAAAAGAGCAACTGTCATTCTAACTTATGACCAGGGACATGCCTTCTCTGGCCTGTCCCAGGCTACAAGATAAAACGGAAAATGTATTCTCCTTCCTTCTTGCTAGGACATTATTTTTCCTGCTAACCCAATATCATAAGTAACACATTTCACAACATTTGAATGCAGTGGTGGATTAAAAGCCCCAGTGGCTGAAATGTGACACAAGGCATGTGTCACATTTTTAATTCTAGCATTATTAAGCACAGGCTTTTTTTAAAAGGGTTGAGGCAAAATGCACTATTTAAAACCTTATGGCTGGGCGCGGTGGTTCATGCCTGTAATCCCAGAACCTTGGGAGACCGAGGCAGGCAGATCACCTGTGGTCAGGAACTCCAGATCAGCCTGGCCAACATGGCAAAACCCCGTCTCTACTGAAAATACAAAAACTAGCTGGGCGTGGTGGAGCACACCTATAATTCCAGCTATTCTGGAGACTGAGGCTTGAGAATCACTTGAACCCAGGAGGCAGAGATTGCAGAGAGCCAAGGTCACACCATTGCACTCCAACCTGGCAACAGACAGAGACTCTGTCTCAAAAAAATAAAAAAATTAAAAACCCTATGAATAATGAGAATAACAGTTCATCTAAATCAGCCCCCGAGAACATGCAGCCTGAGCTCAGAAGGTGTAAATAGTAAGCCCTCCGCCTTCCCTGAGCCTTCACTGCCCAGGACCACCTCTGAGGCTCCAGGCTGGCCTTGAGCTCCTGACCCAAGGACTGCCCCAAGCCCAAGGGGAAGGAAGCGGCATGGGACTGGCAAGTGCATGACAGTGGAGGGGCTGGAGGGCAAGACTCTTACTACAGCTGTCCCTCAACGCAGGTAGTCCCTGCCCCCAGAGCTCCAACTGCCATTGCTTGTCATGGGAAATGATTCACTTTGCCCAGGGAGAAAACGCAGGGCCTCTATATGAAAAGTGAGAAGAAAAGAAATCACTTCCATAGTTTAGACACCTCTCCCAAACATGTGTCCCTGGGTATGTGAGGTGGAAAGTGCCAGTCAAGGTGAAACACACTTGGAGATAGGTCCTTGTATTTCTTGGCACAGGAATGTCACTCAGGGCTGGCTGTGGTAAGAAAGTAAGGCTGGGTAAAAAGGTGGAAAAGCCGTCACCTCTGCAGTGTGAGTCAGGGGCCAGCCCCTATGCCCTGAGACTGGAGATTTCCCCATTCGAGACCCATTTCCTTGGGTCTTCAAGGATGCTGGAAAACATGAAGACGTGCTGATGCTTTGGGGAGAGGGGAGGTGTTGTGGGGATTCACTGAAATTATTAGAGCAAACTTTTCTTTTCTTTTATTATTCATACAAAGACCCAGATCTTCCTCCCTGAACAAAGCGAATTCATTTCCTCAATAATTGGCAACCATTGATGCTGCAGGGGACACATGAGAGCAGAAGGGGTGGAGTGGAAGGGCAGAGAAAGCAGTAGCAGTTGTGTGAAAGCCCATCGTAAACAGTCTGTGGGGAAAGGAGCTCTGGGCAAGGATTCCTAAGACGTGGTTCAAGTCTGACTTGAGCTGTCCCCTGGGAAGCCCAAGGGATTCTGCACAAGCTGCACACCCTTCAGTTTCCTCATCCCAGGCTGAGAAAATAGATATGACCACTCCTGCTCTGCTCTCCAGAGTGGTCCCTAAGATCACATTTAATAGAGCACCCGGCACCAGCAGGTGCCCAGACAGTGATGCTGAAGGCACAACCAGGCACAGCCCAGGCACATGAAACCCTTCGGCCCCCCCAAAGCAGGAGTTGTCTAACCCCCTAGAGACCCGGTGCAGCCTCTGTTCTTCTCATACCTGCAGGACACTGGAACAAAGCCATCTTTCATAGAACAAGACCCACCTTATCAGGAGAGCTGTTTTCCCTTTGAAAGTCAAATCTGAGGCCTTGAGACAATTCGGGGTGTTCCCAGCACACCAGGCCTGGTGGAGGAGGCCCAGCCAGAGGCTCCCTCTCCTCCCCAGCACACTGCCCAGCCAGCCTGCAAGAGCACGGCTGGAATTCACCTCCTCAGACTCCTCCTCTGTTCTTTTCAGGCCCTTAAGGTAATCCTGAGGGTGTGAAGCAAAGACTTTATCATCCATGGGAGGGAATGGTCCAGATACCTAAAGGCAAAAATGATGCATCCAGAAGAGAGGCCAGGTAGGAATCCAAGGCCCAGAGATGTTGGGTGGCTGCTCAGGACCACACAGCGCGCTGATCACGGGTCCAGAGGCCATGGTCTTGCTAAGCTACACCCAGAAGTAATGTTCCAGCAACTGGGCATCTGGAACTGCCTCTAGGACAAAGGGAAGATTAAACCAAACCAGACTAGGAGGGACAGGAGGGAGAAGGGCCACTGGGCCAGTCACTTTCCCTTCCTGCTTGGTTAAGCCCATGCTTAAGCCAAATTTTCATCCTCCTGCACAAAATTTCCTTTTGTTTTCCACTTACAATTTGTAAAAAATGATTAGTCAGGTTCTAGAAAGGATGTGTACCAAAAACACCGAAGAAATGAACTATTGACATCCTCTATTTCAGAAACGGAAGCCCTCCTCTCGGAACTCCCTGCTCCTTATCACTCCCTTTCAGCAAGCCAGGATTCCAGGCAGGAGGCATTGGTGAGCCCTGATCTGGGAGAACGGTTGTTCCCTACCATGGGGTGCTTGGGGAGGCGGCTGTGAAGGAACTTCAGTCCCTCACAGAAAAGCAAGGTCCCTGAGTCCACCCACTCCCCACCCTGCCCATCTAGTTTGCAGCCCCCTCCAGGACTCCCCAGCAGGCAGAGAGGGGGCGACATTCACAGACCCCCACCCTCGCTGTTGGCAGGAACTCCATTGCCTCCTGTCCCTTTCCTTCTTAGGCGGCTCACCTGCTCACCTGTCACCCCCCAACCCCGGGGTGACCAGTCGCCATCCACTGGCCACCCTGAAGGGCTGACACTCAACCTCCCCTCGGGGACACCTGGCTCTGTAGAGTGCCGGAAATGGGGCCTCCTTGGTGGACTTCCTTTTCTCTTCCTTCCCCTTTCCTACCTTTTCTAGACGTACTGTCTGCTCGAGCTCTTCCTTTTTTCAAGAAATCTTCTCTGCCAACCACAGCCCATCTAGGTTCCCTTTATTTATTTATTTATTTATTTGGTTGTTGTTGCTGCTGTTTTTGAGACAGAGTCTCACTCTGTTGCCCAGGCTGGAGTGCAGTGGTGCAATCACAGCTCACTGCAGCTTCAGCTCCCTGGGCCCAAGTGATCCTTCCACCTCAGCCCCCTTGAGTAGCTGGAATTACAGGCACACACCACCATGCCCAGCTAATTTTTAAAATTTTGTAAAAATGGGGGTCTCACTATGTTGCCCAGGCTGGTCTCAAACGCTTCAGCTCAAGGGATCCTCCCTCCTTGGCCTCTGAAAGTGTTTGAATTTTACAGGCTTGAGACACTGTGCCTGGCTGGGTTCCCTTATTCTCTGCATTGGCAATGGGGACTATAGGGCATATCAGGGAGTCATGACAGGGTCTTTACTGGGGAGGTAAAACACGTACAACAAAGGTTTAAGATCCATGCCACCTGGCCCAGTTCAGGGTTCGTGAGAACTAGGCAAGCACTTGCTGAATATGAGATGACTTCCGCACAAATTCCACTCTCAAAAAGGTAAATAACTGTGTAAGCAACAATACAAGAGAAATTCCAAGGTAGCACGAGGAATTGCCAAGTAGGTGCATGCGTTTGTGAACTTCCCATGGATTTACTGATTTATAGCACATAGGACTGTGACCTAGGCCAGCATTATTAGAACGGGCAAATCCCCACCCCCAAAAAAGAGTCTCTGTCATTTGAGGCAGTGTGGAACAAGGCCTCAGGCTTCAGTACAGCAATGCCACCACCCATCATCCGACCAGTGTTGCTCGAGTCTTCATGCTTTAAAGACTTTTTGGTCTTCCGGTTTCTTTTTTTTTTTCTCAAGTCAAATGCCCCTGGAAAGTCAGAAGCAGTCACCAGGTATGGGCAGCTGATCCTGGGGGAGGGCGGGGGACTGGGCGGGAGAAGGGGGGTTTTCATGGGGCGGAAGAAGGCACCAGGAGGCCTGAGGCTCACTTCAGATAGGAGGGAAGCTCCCCTGCTGCTGCAACAAGCAGAAGAGAGAGAAGAGGATGACTTTTGCCAGGGTTGAAGGGCAAAGTCAGATGATTGAGCTCAGCCAGGAATGGGGTTTTGTTAATGTGGTAACCAAAAGGTAGCAGGGTAAGGGGTTTACTGTATAGCAAGAGTCAAGTTGGACCTAATGCAAGGTTGGAACACACATCTAGGTCCTTCATCACAGGCATCTTCAAGCCCCACTCTGAGCCCCCAGAAGGAGTTACCACAAAATCAATCATTCTTGGAAAGAAAAATCCTGTTTTCAAAAAGCATCTGCAGGCTCCACCCTACCTCTTGGACCTTATCGCCCCTGCCTCCTCTATACACCATCAGATTAACCTCCTCATTGTAGATTTTCCTCCAGCCTCCTTCAGTTCTGATTGCTGTCCTCCCGGACACCCAAACACACCCACACACTCCCCTGCACCCCCCAGCTTGCTCCTGCCATTCCCACTACAAGGCATCTCCTCATCTCCATTCTTCAGAATCCATCTCCCCAGCCCACCTCCTCCAGGAAGTCTTCCTGGAGAGCTTGCTTATTTAACCACTCATGCTCTGATGGCTCTGGAGCCTCACTGGGCCTGCAGTTTACTGACCCTTACATTCTATTCCTGTTTGAGGGTCCTTTGTGGTCTCAATTGTACCTGCAGGATTTTAACTGATGGAGGCAACTGAGTGATAACAGAGAGAGGCAATGCTGCTGAAAGAAGAATGTATTACCTGCATTTCCCAAGAGGAAGGGCCACACCAAACCCAGTGTGTGGCTGCAGGGGAATCACCAGGCTTTGGTCAGTGAGCGGGAAGCCTCGGTCAGATCCTTTATTGGGTTTCAAGGGGAAAAGCACAGCAGGGCAGGTTGAGCAGGTTAGGAATGGCTAGTTTAAATAACCCCTGTGGGCACTGGGGCATAGAGGCTGTCCCAACTCATTTGGTACCTCGGCCTGGGTGACTAAGGGCAGGGAAAGATTGGCAGGGTGCAACAGAGTTAGATAAGAAAGTGATTCAGAGCATGGATTTTAAGTTGCAGGGGAGATGAAAACAACTTGGGCTGATTGTTTGGCCCTGTGACTAACAAATGCCATACAAACAAATACAAAATCTAAGCAAACGTCAGAACACCATCCACTCACTTCCCTCACCTAACTCAGGTTCCAGGCTTCATCAGTGCAATCACTCTCGCTACATCGGTGAACTCTCTCACCCCTCTAACTTTTGCTCTCTCGTGAACACAGCCCCTTCCCTAGATGAACTCACGATCTCCTTCACTCTTTCAATGTGTAGCCATCCAGTTCCTGGCACACAGCTCCCTCTTCCCTCCTTTCTACCTGTCATGACAGCGAGGTATCTCCCTTCCTGCCTAAGGACAAGCCCTGGTTCATTCTGGAACTCACCTAAATGCTTCCTCAGGGACCTCCGTATCAGAGATCCCCTCTCTAGTGAATCTCTTCCATCAATACTCATAATTCTTAAAAAAACAGCAGTAACAGCAAGAATAATAATAATAATAATAATAATAAATTGTTGACCAAATGGGTAAGGGAAAAATGTATAATGTATATTCCAGACAAGACTAGTTTCCCCAATACATCAAGATTCCCTCTGATTCCTCCGATAAGAAAAAGATCAACAACTTCAAATAAAATTGATAAAACATATAGACAGTTCACAGAAAAGGAAATTCAAATGACTTTTATATCTGTGATAATATATTTAACCTTATTCAAAAATGCAGGTTAAAACTATATCAAGAAATCATTTTTTGTCTTCCAGATTGGCAAATATTGGTGCGTTTGGTAACACTCTCTGTTGGAGGGTGTGGTAAATGAGTACCCTCATCCACTGCTGGTAGGCGGGTACATACTTACAAACTCTATGGAGAGCACATTGCCGATATCTTTCCAAATATAAACGCACATACCCTTGAACCACCAGTTCCACTTCTAGGACTTTATCCTACCTATAGCCACCTACATTTGCAAAATGACTGAAGTACAAGGGGATTCTGTGGGAAATCATTTGTGGTAGCAAAAGGCTCAAAACCACCTCCATGTCCAAAAAACAGATTAGTTAAATAAGTTCTGTGACATCCATAAGCAAGGAAGAAGCAGCTTTCCTTTGTTGTTGTTGTTTTTTTGTTTGTTTTTTTTTTAGACGGAGTCTCACTCTGTCACCCAGTCTGGAGTGCAGTGGAGCAATCTCAGCTCACTGTGACCTCCACCTCCCAGGTTCAAGTGATTCTCCCACCTCAGCCTCCCAAGTAGCTGGGATTACAGACACCTACCATCATGCCCGGCTAATTTTTGTATTTTTGTAGAGACGGCATTTCACCTTGTTGGCCAGGCTGGTCTCAAACTCCTGACCTCAGGTGATCAGCCGCCTCAGCCTCCCAAAGTGCTGGGATTACAGGTGTGAGCCATTGCACCTGGCCAAGAAGCAGCTTTCTATGTACTGATATGGAAAAACCTCACGGTAGGTAGCTAGGTGGAAAAATTAAGACTCAGGGGCAGAGTGCATGCATGTGCCACCATCCGGGGGAAATAATCTGTATACATCTTTTCTAACACATGCGTGGAACTGGTAACGTTGCCTCCGAGGAGGGAGGGAACAGGGAGATCGGAGGAGATAGGAGGATGAAAACTCTTCCCAGTGAGATCCTAAACCCACATCCCTTTCTGGCTTCTTCACTCTCTCCTCACATCTACTGACACATTTTTGGAAAAACTGTCTGCCAGCTGCCTCTTTTCCCACCTGCTGCCCATTCCTCAACCATCTCAGTCTGGTTCCTCCTCGTAGCACTTCAAAATCCCCAGCCACTTCTCAGTCCTCATCCACTTGCTCGTGCTCCACAGGCTTCACAGTGGCCCATGCCCTGCGCCTGGAGCACTCTTCCATGGGCCTCCACAGCACCATTCTCCATACGGTCTTCCACTATCTCTCTTGGAACTCGTTCTCCATCTCTAAATGTTGGAGCTCCTGCTGCTTCCTGCCAGGCCCTCCTCTCCATGCTCCACTTCTCAGTCTGCAGGCTCTCCCGGGGCTTCTCTCATCACCTGTATGCATGTAGCTTCCAACTGTGTAGCTCCAACCAGACCTCTCTTCTGAGCTCAGGACCCCACCTGCTGTCTCCCAGGTATCTCCAACCCAGCATGCTCCAAATGTAATTCACCAGCTTCTAATCGGTTTCATTCTCTGCACCTGGAGGATTTCCTTAGCACTCTCATGTCTCATCAGAACCTAGAGTGTTCCCTCCGGAAGATCCCCAGAATCTGACCCTTCTCTCCCACCTTCACCACTGCTTGCCTAATCAAAGCCTTCCCCATTCATTCAGTGAGGAAGCTACACCAGGTTCCTCTCTGCTGCCTCCATGCTCTCTCTCACCTCAGGGCCTTTGCACTTGCTGGAACCTGTGCCTTGAATACTCTCCTCCACTCTCCACCCCTGCTGTATCCTAATTAATTCTTATCTATCTTCTGGAATTCAGATTAATATAACTACCTCAAAGAAACCTTTTTTGACCCTTAGACCAATGGATCTCACTGGGGGGTGGTTTTGCTCCCCAGTGGACATTTGGCAATGTTTGGAGATATTTTTGGTTGTCACAAGCAGGGAGGGGTTGTGTGTGGCTACTGGCATCTGTTGCATAGAAGCCAGGGATGCTGCTAAACATCCTGCAGTGCACAGGACAGTCCCACACGACAAAGAATTATCTGGCCCAATATGTCAGCAGGGCCAAGGTGAGAAATCCTGCTCTAGCCTGTCATGTGCCCATGATACATTTCCATAAGACACTCCATTTCTCCTGCAGACATTCAGTCTTTAGCTGTGCAAAGGTATTGGCCAGATTCCATTCTCTGAGCTTTATGGGATGAATAAATAAATTAAAGTCACTAGGTCATGTTGATCTCTGGGTCTCTACCCACAGTGCCCAAACCAAGCATGCAGCCCCGAGCTTGGCAGTGAAAATGTGTGGATTGATATGACATGCCTAGGGCAGGGATTGAGCCACACTGAGCAGAGGCCACCCTGTGTCCTGGCTTTCAACTCTGCAGGGCCCTCCGGGTCATCTGATGGCAGTCCTTGCCCTGGCCCTCGACTGGCTTCTCACCGTGTACTCGGCAACTATCTCTGCAATGCCTTTTCACACTTGTCAATGCCTCGTCTCTAAGTTCATCTCCTGGTGGTTCTGTGGGCCCCTCAAAGCCACCAGGCCCAAGTTTATCCACTCCTCGTGTTGTCAAGCCGGCTGCTCCTCCAGTGAGCTTACCCAGGTGCCTGCACCACCATCAACCCAGCCAGCAAACCAGAATCCTGGGCACCCTTGTGTGGCACAGCACCCTTCAGACTTGCTCCCTCTACCTCCCCACCGACAGCCACAGGGTCCCCCAGTTTTCTCCCACTTGGTCTTCTTGCCTGAAGCCTCTTTCCCTCTCAGTCCACCTGGGACATCCCTCCCAACTATGTCCTTCTAAGATGACCATCGGCCTCACTTCCTGATGAAAACTCCTTCGACATTTCTCACTGTCCACAGGGCAAAGCCCAAGTTCCCCAGCCTGGCGGGGGATGAAGGGTGCAAGACCTTCCATACTCTCCCCAGCCCCTCCCACCCTCATGACTTCATCTCCAGCCCCAGGCACAAACACCTCGGCGCCACTTTCTTCATGCAGCCTGGGCTTTTTCCTTCCCTCCTCTTCCCTCCCCTTCCCTCTGAGCTGCCCAGAGATCCCACGCTCATCCTTAAAACCTAATTCAAACACCTCTTCCTTAATACTCTGATGATTCCTCGAGAACTTAAACATAGAACCACCATATGACCCAGAAACTCCACTTCTAGGCATGCATCCAAAGGAAGTGAGAGCAGGGACACAAACAGATATTTGCATTTCCATGTTCATAGCAACATTATTCACAGCAGACAAAAGGTGAAGCAACCGAAGTCAGTAACAAATGATAAACAAAATGTGGTATATACCGGGAGGTGGAGGGTGCAACGAGCCGAGATCATGCCACTGCACTCCAGCCTGGGTGACAGAGTGAGACTATCTCTCAAAAAAAAAAAAAAATGTGGTGTATACATAATGGAATATCATGCAGCCTTAAAAAGGAAGGAAATTCTGTCACATGCCACAACACGGATGAAACTTGAAGACACTATGCTAAGTGAAATTAGCCGGTCACAAAAAGACAAGTGCAGCATGATTTCACTTACAGGAGGTATCTAGAGTACTCAAGTTCATAAAAAGACAGAAAGGAGAATGGTGGTTGCCAGGGGCCGGGGGAGGGGGAATGGGAAATTACTGTTTATTGGGTACAGAGTTTCAATTGAGAGATGATAAAAAAGGTGTGGAGATGGATGGTAGTGATGGTTGCACAACAATGTGAATGTACTTAAGGACGATGAATTGCAGACTTAAAAAATGGTTAAATGGGCTGGGCATGGTGGCTCACGCCTGTAATTCCAGCACTTTGGGAGGCCGAGGTGGGCGGATCATGAGGTCAAGAGATTGAGACCATCATGGTCAACATGGTGAAACCCTGTCTCTACTAAAAATACAAAAATTAGCCGGGCGTGGTGGCGCGCGCCTGTAATCCCAGCTACTGGGGAGGTTGAGGCAGGAGAATTGCTTGAACCCTGGAGGCAGAGGTTGCGCTGAGCCGAGATGGTGCCATTGCACTCCAGCCTGGGCAACAGATCAAGATGCCGTATCAAAAAAAAAAAAAGGTTAAATGGTAAATGTTATGTTTTGTATGTTTTACCGCAATAACAAAAGGTAACAACAAAATAACACAACAAAAATTCCACCTCTTCCTCTCGGGAAGCTGCCTGAACATTCCCACCACCTCCCCAAGCACATGTGTTGCCCCAGCTGCCCACCCCCAATTCCTCACAACACAGCTGGGTGGAGCTGCCCACACCCCACTCCATGCATTCCATGTACATTCCCAGTACCCTGCAGGGACAGTCTGACAGCCATATCTGCCCTCCGAGACTGAGGGGTTCTGCAGGCAGGCACTATGTCTCATTCCCTTCTCCTGCCCCACATCTAGCCCACAGTCCAGAGCACAGTTTCTTCAATGAAGGAATGAATTCCCCAAACCAGTAGCTCTGGGTTAGTACTATCCCAAACCTCACAGCCTGTTATTCCCAGAACAGTGATTTACTTCTAATATTCATCAACAAACCCCTCCCCCTGCCAAAGATTGTCTGCCCTTCCATTAAGCAACAAGGTCAGAAGGAGGTTTCCGTGGACGAAGTTAATAAACAGCTAACTTGGAAGGAATAAACAAAATAAAACCCAGGGTAGGCTGGCGCAGGCGTGCCCTTGCATCTAACAACACCACACTCCACCCTCTCTCCCTCCTCTGCTTGGTGGGTGGGCTGATTCACTTCCTGTGTCCCCTCCCAGGGCAGCGTGAGAGGGGAAAGTGGGTGGAATGCTGAGTCCTCGGACATGTTTAGATGATTAGTCACCACGCTGCCCCGCGCTGGAAGGCCACTGACCTTAGTGTGCGGGCCCGAACCTCAGGCCTTTCTCCCCTTCACCCCGAACCTCGCCCCACCCACCCCGACTTATGTAACCCAAGGTCTGGAAGGCGAAGAGAACTGGCCTTGGCTCTCAGCATGAGGTCCAAGGGGCCCCTCCACCCATAAGTCCTTGCACACCCCACCTGTTGACTCTTCATTCACACCCAGTCCACATTCATGAAACAGGAGCTGGAAAGAGAAAACGGTCTCCCCTGTCCTGAGGATGACTGTTGGGAGGATCTTTATAGATCGTTGAACCCAGGGGTCTCAACCAGAGATTGGGCATCCCCAAGAGGACATTTGGCAACGTCTGGAGACAGTTTTGTTTGCCAGGAAGGGAAGGGGAGGTGATGGTGCAGTGTCTGGTGGGTAGAAGCCAGGGTTACTGCTAACCTCCCACAATGCACAGCACATCCCTCCTCTCCACCGCCCACCACAAACAAAGAATTATCCGGTCCCGAAAGTCAATAGTGCTGAGGTTGAGACACCATGATGAATCCAAGCTGTACAGAAGAGGAAACTGAGGCAGACGAAGTGACAGGATCAAAGTCACACTATGCATTAGATAATGTCTGAATTAGAATCCAGGGCTCTCTACCAACCACACTGGCCTTCAGCTCCCAGGAGTGCAGTGATCAACTCCAAGACAAGTGGCAAGCTAGTGAAGTGGCTGAATTTGGGACTCTGGGGTCTAGAAGCTATCATAGTTGGGCTCTGTGTCTCTGGCAGGCTCCAAATGAATCCCACCAAGGTGAACCTGACCATCTTGGTCACAGGGTTCCCAGATAATCAGAGGAAGACTGTCTGAAGGGGCTGTGGTGTGTCCAGGCAGAAAGACCCTCTCTGAGGCTTGGGCAAAACTCACCCCTTAAGTCCATAGCATGCTGGGGGTGGTCCTGGCTGAGGTCAAGGTCACAAGAGAGGATGACTATGTAAGGCAAAACCTGGATCGGAGGACAGGGCATGTGTCAGAATTAAACCTTGGATCACTGCTTTGGGGGCACTATCTTTTTTCCTAGATGCCAAAAATGATTGTATCTCTCACACCTGCTTGATCCTCACTGCCGTACTGTGTAATTTCAAACTGACGTCTAGAGTCACCCTTACCCTTTTCTCCAAGGAGCCAACACCATGTCTCCAACTATGGGCCAGACACCAGGGCATCAGAGCTGACGGTGCAATCCCATTATTTATGAACAACTGACTCACATCGTGTTGCAACAGGCGTACTTTTCCATCCACTGTGGCTGAAAGTCAGCAAACTTGTAGTAACAGTGGTAACAAAGAGAAGGCCAGGGCAGCAGTGCATGAAGCTCTGTCTTAGGTCAGGGACTCACCCTCTTCAGGAGCAGGGAGCCCATAGAGGGTGGTTGGGGACAAGGATGGTGGGGTAGGGAAGGGCCTACAATGGCCTCAGTCACAGAAAAAGGCCCCATTACAGATTCGTTTCTTCAGGCAAAGCATTATCACTGCTCCCTCACCTGCCTGTCCCCTTCCTCCCTAACTTTTCCAACAAGCTCGAAAACTCCTATATATCCTTCAAGGCCTAATTTCTGGAGTCCTTCCCCCAGCTCCAAGGTTCAGGTGCATTCCAACCCTGAATTTGGCAAACCACAATCACGATGGAAAAAGATGTTTGGGGTCAATAGCTGGGCTTGGGGAAGAAAGCCAAAACTCCCCATGGATGGAATGTAGAGGGCTGCACAAGATCTGCTCCTCTGTGGGGGGCATGCTGAGCACTGTGGCCTCTAGGCTGTCTTGCCAGATTCCCAAGTGAGGCCTCAGAACCCCAAGGCTTCCCTGGGCCTCTGGCTGCACTTCTCAGACTGGTCAGTTATCCCTAGCCCAAGTCCATGGGAATGCCACCCCTTTTTCCATGGCTGCCTGGAGCCTGGCTTTGGATTTCCTTAGTTCTCCAGTGCACTGGAGAATTAATTAATATATTAATTAATTTGCTTATTTATTTATTATTTTTATTTATTTATTTATTTATTTTATTGCACTGGGGAATTGTAAAAGGCTGCCTGCAGAGGGCACTATTTTCACCAAGAGAGAACTCACTAGCAGAGGAACTGGCTGCCTTGGGAGAGCAGCCCTGGGAGGTTTTCTTTGAGGATGGAGGTCTGATGGGGATAACTCCTTTCTGGAACTCTCCAGTCGCCTCATGTGGCAGCTGTCCGTTCAGTCTGGGAGCTGCCCCTTTGGGTAACTCTGGAGGCAGCTGGCCTGAAGGTTCTCGCCAAGGGCCTCTTAAGCACCCCTAGCAACCAAGGTAATTCAAAGTGGGGGACAGAGACCCAACTTTGAATTAACTTGAGTCTAATTAGGAAACGCTCCAGCTCTGCCTCCAAGACTCACTCCTCGCCTCTGGGTCTCAGTCTCCCCATCTGTATACTGAGAAATGGTGCATTGGATGTGTTCATCTACTCAGCACATGTTAACTGAGCACCTACTACACTCTGATCTCTGGGGAGAGACCATGGAATGAAACAGACAAAAGGCCTGGCCCTCACAGAGCTGCTATTCTAACAGGGAGGACAGATGGCAAACAAGATTAAGGAGTGAAATCTATAGACCATCAGAAGGGGATGCGAGCCATGGAAAATGAAGCAGAGAAGGAGCAGGGGGACATGGCTGCTAAGGATTAGTCCAGCTTAGAGACTCTGGGTCTAAAGCTCTTACTCTGCTGGATCCTTGTTAGGAGTCAAG
Organism: Hylobates moloch; assembly: GCF_009828535.3. Lineage (NCBI taxonomy): Eukaryota > Metazoa > Chordata > Mammalia > Primates > Hylobatidae > Hylobates > Hylobates moloch. The sequence continues at coordinate 59,369,428 of NW_026652289.1, forward strand.
AATGGTGGCAGAAAACTGGGCAGGGCCATGCGTGAGTACAGGGACAGTTCTCAGGGGTGGTGGGGATGGTGGGCTTGTTCACGGGCTTGAGCCCCAGTCAGTCTCTCAGCGGCTTTCTCCAGAAACAGAACTGATCAACTCCGGGTGTGCTGGCCTGTTCTCAGGTAAAGGCAGACACCTGGGTCTGCTGAGGAGTCCAGGGGTCACAGAGGGTTCCTGGCAGGGCCCCAAAAGTCCTGACTGAGGGGAGGATTTCTTCAAAGCAAGGTGGGCGGCATCCTCAGGGCACTGCCAGGGACTCTTCTACATCCCTCACTCTGCCCTGACCATTGATGAGCAAGACACTGGCCACCTCCAACTACAGGGCCTCTCAGACCCTTCCTTCCCTCCTACTGATCCTCCCCTGCATGGTGGGATGTCCCCTCCCCTTACATGGGGAGGGAGGGAGAGGAATTTGAAAGTCCCCATTTCTGGCTGGGCATGGTGGATCACACCTGTAATCCCAGCACTTTGGGAGGTAGAGGCAGACAGATCGCTTGAACTCAGGAGTTTGAGAGCAGCCTGGGCAACATAGTGAGACCCCACCTCTACAAAAAATACAAAAATTAGCCAGGCATGGTGGTGTATGCCTATAGTCCCAGCTACTAAGGAGGCTGAGGTGAGGAGGATAGCTTGAGACGGGGAGGTGGAGGTTGCAGTGAGCTGAGATCATGCTACTGCACTCCAGCCTGCTCTGTTGAGACAGAGCAACACCCTGTCTCAAATATATATATCTGACCAACCCGGAGTTGGTCAGTTTTGTTTCCTGGAGGAAGCCACTGAGAGACTGACTGGGGCTCAAGCCCATGCACAAACCTACCACCCCCACCACCCCTGAGAGCTGTCCCTGTACTCACACATGGCCCTGCCCAGTTTCCTGCCACCATTCTTGACTCCTAACACTGGACTAAAAAAATAAATAAATAAATAAAAATAAAAATAAAAAAATCTCCCCCCATTTCTTACGAATTCACAATTTTTCTCTTCCTGTAGGGATCATATTTGAAAATATGTCTCGCAAACCTTCTGTGTACTCAGGATGAGTGAGGGATACCAAGATGCTGAGAAAGGACTTACCGTCAACCAGGGAGGCCAGGCTAACACACAGGAGAAAATAACAATCTGCTCTTACAGTTTGCTTTGCAGCCCACAGAGTCCTTTGGAACAACTTATTATCTCCTAAAACCACACAGGGTCTGTTGTTCTCATTTTACAGATGAGGAAATTGAGGCCCAGAAAAGCACCTTCTCTTCGCCCAATACATAGCTGCCCCGTGGAGTGGTAAGGAGAGAGAGGAGACAATGAAGATTAAAGTTTCCAAATAATTCCAATTCCAATTCTTACCCCTGGAGGGATGCGTAAGAATTCTACGTAAAGAGACAAAGTTGCTCTGTCTCCAATCTAAGGTAGGGCCAAGCTGGGCATGGAACCCACCAGCCCCAGCCTCTCCTTGGCGGGACAAGGGTAAAGCGAAAGTCCCCTGTCTCTCTGGAAAAGCACATGGGGGCTGGGCGAGGTAGCTCACGCCTGTAATCCCAGCACTTTGGGAGGCCAACGCGGGTGGATCATCTGAGGTCAGGAGTTCGAGACCAACCTGGTCAACATGGTGAAACCCTGTCTCTACTAAAAATACAAAAATTAGCCAGGCGTGGTGGCAGGTGCCTGTAATCCCAGCTACTCGGGAGGCTGAGGCAAGAGAATTGCTTGAACCTGGGAGGCGGAGGTTGCCGTAAGCTGAGATCTCGCCCTTGCGCTCCAGCCTGGGTAATAGAGCGAGACAAAGAAAGAAAGAAAGAGAGAGAGAAAGAAAGAAAGAAAGAGAGAAAGAAAGAAAGAAGGAAAGGAAGGAAGGAAGAAGAGAAAGAAAGAGAAAGAGAGAAAGAAAGAAAAGAAAGAGAAAAAAGAAGGAAAGAAAAAGAAAAGAAAGAAAGAAAGAAAGAGAAAGAGAGAAAGAGAAAGAAGGGAAGGAAGGAAGGAAGGAAAGAGAAAGAGAAAGAGAGAAAGAAAGAAAGAAAAGAAAGAGAGAAAGAAAGAAAAAAGAAAAAGAAAAGAAAGAGAAAGAAAGAAAGAAACAAAGAAAGAAAGAAAGAAAGAAACAAAGAAAGAAAGAAAGAAAGAAAGAGAGAAAGGAAAGAAAGAAAAGCACACAAGATTAAGGATGTGCCCTTGGTGTAAGGGGAAAATGTTGCCCCACGTGGGTAAGGGTGCCAAAGGATCTCAGTGGTGGGGCTGGACACCTTTCTGATCCAACTTTTCAGAGTGCCCTTTCTGCTTACCAAGGGCAAAGATAAGGCAGTTGGAAAAGAAGCTTTGCTGTTGCAGGCTAATCATTCCATTCTCGCAGAGCACCTTCCGTGTGCCAGGTACTATGGCTACAGCAGGGAACAAAGCAGGTTCCTGCCCTCCTGCCGTTCTGGGAGCTTAGCAAGGCTCTGGCTGGCTCTCGGAGGACTTTCCTGACTGGAGTTTGTGTCTGCTTGGAGGTGCCCTCTCCCCTGAACCTCTTTCACAGGCAGAACCTAGGGGGGTGGGGAGTGGGGGCAAAGAAACAAACCTCTGCTGAGTCAAGGGCACTGCAAGAATGCAGAAGCAACCATCCGGCCCTGGAAGCATGTGGTGGGAAATCCGCCACTCAGTGGTGGAGAAAAGTCCACCAGTTTCTCCAGCAAATGGCTGAGCCTCCTTGGGCCTCCTTGTCTTCTCATCTGCTCATGTGCTAATATCTACTCGCCATTGGTTTGTTAGGTTCAAATGAAATCAGGGATGTGTCCCTGTTGGCTGCTAGCTCTTCTCAGATCCCCTGACCTCTCCGCATCTCTTCTCTATGGCTCTGCGTGGGAAGGGGCAGTTGTCACCCCCGACTCCCACTAAGCTGAGCCCTCCTCCCAACCTAAGCTGGAGGAAGCCGGTTCTGCTCATGGATAAGAGGTACCCGGTTCCTGAGTTCTCGCTCTCCCGGGCTGGGGTCCACCCCCTCTTCTGGGCTCATCCGACTGGGACTTGGGAAGTGCTAGGCGAGCCAAGAGATGCCCAGCTGGGGGCTGTGGCCAGGGGGGAGGCCAATGACAGAGCACGGGGAACTCCCTGTAGCTGGGCACCCACTTCAACAGGGCCTGGACCGACCCCCGCAGGCAGTGGGCCGCCCCTCACCCACACAGTCCTGCTCAGCCCAGGCTCACATCTGGGCTCAGGAGGCGGGAAGCACAGGTGTAAAGAAATCGCCAACTGTGCAGCCCCAATCCAAGGGTTTTATTAAAGTGGGGGTGGCGGGAGGGGGGCGGTGGAGGAAGGGTAAGCGGCGCAAACGCCCTGGAGAGTGAGAGAAAAGGTGCGAGAAGGCAACAGCTCCCCTCACCGCCCTCGACTGCAGCAGAGAGCCTTCTGCACGGCGGCGGCCGCCCCACCTTCACACTGGCTCCGCGTGCGGTGAAAGTGGCCGAGCCGCACCGCCCCGGCGCAAACTTTCCCAGACCCGCCCTCGGAGCGGCCACCCGGGCTCCACGGGCTCCACGGGCGCAGGGCTGCTGGGGCGGCCGCGGAGGGCGGGTGCGCGTGGACCGGGAGGTGGGGAGGCGGCGCGCGGCGGGGAGTCCCGCCCCGGGTTACCTGGGTTCCGAGGGTCTCGGGAGTCCAGTGGACAGGGCGCGGGGACAGCACAGGCAGGCCGGAGACCAGACACACTCCTCCCGGGCTGCGGCGACCCCGGAATCGCAGGCCCTGCACCTGGCCCTGCGGGTCGCCGCGCCTACCCATGCCGGTCCCCGCCCGTCCCCTCCCGCGCGGGGCGGGGCGGCCCCGGGGGAGGAGCCGAGGGCGGTGGGCACCACTCCCTGAGCCAGGCCTGCGCCTCATCACGTGCCACCGACCCTGGGCTCTGTGACTTCCAAAGACTCGCCACCCCATTCCACAGCCTGAGGTGCCACCAAAGCCATGAGCCCAGGGGAGTCTCTCACACCCCATTCTCCTAGGGCCCATGTACCCCACGCCCACCTCCACCCCAGGAGCCTAAGGCCAGCAGGGAGCCTGGAGAGACTCCTTGATGGGAGAACTGCGGAGCTTGCACCTCGGTAAAGTGCATGGGGTGGAGCACAGGGAAGGAGAAAAAAATACAAATGGGTACTCGCAACCCCACCGCGGTGTCCCCTTCGCCGGTGGGAGAGGCTCCTGGCAGCTCCGAATCCTTGAAGTGAGTTCCACCCCTGTCTCTTGGAGTGCTCAGGGTGGTGGGCCCTTTGCCAGCCCTCACCCTTTCCCCAGGGGTCCTGTCCCAGGTCACAGGCTCCTAGACTGGAAGGTGCTGGGCCTGGACCTCTGCCACTCAGTGGACACAGCTACAAGAGATGAAGGGACACAGAGGACAAAGAAGAAACATTTGGCTTCGGGGAACCAGACTCTGTGTCTCCTCCCAGGTGCTGAAGGAACAGGTTGCAGCTACCTGGTGCCCCCACCCGGACCCTGCCATAGAAAGTTTGGAACAACCACCCCTGTGGACTGAAGTGCCCCACCAGGCTCCTTCCTCCCACCCTTCAGCCCCAGGCTTTCTGAGCTCCTGCTCCTCCCTGCCTTGCCTTGTTTGCTGAGGGCGCAGACAGTGGAGAGAGCACAGGACTGGGAGTCCAGAGACCTGGGCTCTAGTCTACTCTGTGACTTGGGTGAAGTCTCTGGCCCTCTGTGGGCCTAAGTTGCCCCATTTGCAGTGAATAGGTTGCAAGTCAATTATCTCTGGCCATTTTTATGGATCCTGAACCGTGGTCTTGGGCATCTTGCTTCATTAGGTTTTTTGGTGGCTGTGCATCTTGTAAGGGTGTGTGTGTGCATGTGTGTGTGTGTGTGTGTGCACGCGCGCATGCACTTGTCCTCTCAGACCTAAGTTCTTAAAGGGAAAGAGACTGGGGCCTACACAGAGGCAGGCATGTATATTCCGCAGACCAGAGTTTGACAAGAATGACTGGACACAAGGAGAGTGGAGCCCAGTTCCAGCCCTATGCTGAATTCAGAGTAGCCTTGGACAAGTCCCTCACCATCTACAAAACGGAGATTAACAATCCCTGCTTTGCCTTTCCAAGGCTAGTCGGGGAACTCAATGAGATATTAGATATGAAGCTCTTTGAAGGGGAATAGCACAGGGATGTGTGATTTTGATGCCACCTTTTGATGCCTGGGCCAGTGATGGGTTTGGGGGAAGAATAGGGTGTGAAGCGTTCTCTGTGAGGCAAAGGCTGGCACTGGCCTGATTGCCCACCCTGCCGAAGCTGCAGCATGCACAGCACAGGCAGGCACCCCACCACCAGCAGCCAAGATGAGCAGAGATGCCTGGTGCCCCACCTAGACTCTTGCCTGCCGTAGGTATCTGTGTGTGCACCTTGAAGAAACTAAAGAGGGAAGATAAAGAGGCTCCCAACCTAAATGGAGGTGGTCAGTGGATTACTGATGAATCGATCTCCGCATCTTGGCCAAAAACACCCTCCTCTGCTCTTAGGGAGTTTAAAGTCTAACTGAATGATTGAACATGAACCCTTTGGAGAACGATGTGGAGCCAGGAGAGGGGATTGTGGATGGTGAGCACACAGGATAATCAGAGGAGGGGGAAGGGCAGGGAGGGGCCAGGGAGGGGGCTACTTAGACCACATGGAGATGCATTTAGAGAGTATTGTGTTCAACACTCCTATTTCATAGTGATGAAATGGAGGCCCAGAGAGGGAAAGTGACCTGTCCAAGGTCACACAGTCACAGGAAGTTAGTAGCAGAGCTAGAACTTGGACCCAGGACTTCAGGAATCTATGCTGGATTTGGGCCTCCTGTGCAGCCGAGGGAGACCTGAAGTGTGGGAAGGACTGGGATACGTACCAGTGGGCAGGAAGAAGGAGTGAGGCAAAGTGCAGAGGTGGGAATCTTGTACTGCAAGGGAAAGGAGCTGGAATCACAGGCGGGATCTGGAAGGAGGGAGCTGCCCAGACCTGGAAAGCCAGGCTGAGCACTGCAGACCACAGAGGGTTTCCAGCTGACACCATTTGGGAAGATACAGGCGTGGGAGAGGCACACGCCCAAATGACCCAGTGAGACAGCAGGTGACGTGACAGCAAGGCAGCAAGGAGACAGGGAAGCAGCTCCAGGAGTCAGGCAACCTCCAATCAAATGGCCTTGAGCAAGTTGTCTCTCTTCTCTGACCCTCAGTTTCTTTTTCCGTGGAGTGGGAGACAATCATCTCTTTTTTCCTTTCCGGGTTATTGTGGTGACCACAGAATGCATTTGGAAGTGCTCTGTAAACTGCAGAGTTCTGAGTAAATTTAATATTTGGAGTTGTGTTTTATTTTCCAAAGGGCTCAGTAAACATTTGTGGAACTGACTGATATTGGATTGGACACTGTCTCCTCATGGCAATGGGCGGAGGGACCACAAACAGAGGGGGCAGGGATTGGGGGCCATCAGAGGGGGTCCTGGCAAGGGTGTGAAAGAAGGAGAGCTCCAGTCTTCAATGTCAGTCTCCCTCTGTCATCTTTACAACAGAATTCAAAAAGTATTTTTGAGGGGAAACAGTCCTACCCCAATCCATGTGACTCAAAATGCCCCATCTCTTCCTTTGCCTGTGTGTTCAAGGGGCGCCATACCAGACATCACTATTCTATGTGTTCTTCACCCATCCCCACTGGCCATCTACTCCTCAGGCGCTCACCAGCTCCTCCTGGGTGGGCCCAGACGTTGTATTTGTTTACAAGGCCTTGTTGGATAGCAGAAACAGTACTATAGAAACCATCGCCCTCAGCTAATATGGCAAGACTCAGGTCCCTCACATGTGTTCTCAGCCCCCTGACACCCAACCCTACCCTGATCCATAAGGCCGCTCCCTCCTCCCCTCTCCTTGGCAATGGAGTCACCAGGGCAGGGCTTACTGCCTCACTCGGCAGATGAGAAAACGGAGGCTGGGAGAGAGGCGCTGCCTGGCAGCGCGAAACCTAGAACAGCCTCACCCACACCATCGGAGTCGCCCTGCTAATGAGGCCATTATCTCATCAGGGCTGGAAGTATTTGCCTCATTTGACAGAGGAGGAAACCGGCACTAAGGGCGAGGACATGCTTTACGGGAACTTCTTGCAGAGCTTTCTTTTCTGCCACTGCATCCAGATAAGGGGTCCATGTTGCCGGTGGTTTCCCAGTGCTGCCGTGACAAATTATCATGCACAGCACCTTCAAACGACACCCGTTTATTCTCCCACGGTCCTGGAGGCCAGAAGGCCCAAGTTGGGGCATTGCAGAGTTGTTTTCCCTCTGAAGCTTCCATGGCTCCCCCTGACCGCTGCCCACCCCTGCCCCCTACATTTATGGTCCCTCTGCCCATGGCTGTGAAGAGACACAGTGCCCAATCCAACACCGGTCAGTTCCACAAATGTTTACTGAGGCCTTTGGAAAATAAAACACAACTCCAAATATTGAATTTGCTTATCACTCTGCAGTTTACAAAGCCAATTCCAAGTGCATTCTGTGGTCACCACAATAACCCTGAGAGGGAGAATCCTTCCTTGTCTCTTCCAGCTTCTGGTTCCCAGCATCCCTGGGCTCGTGGCAGCATCACCCAACCTTGCCTGTCTTCACATGCCGTCTCTGTGTGTCTGTGTCCTCTCGTCTCTGTAGAACAGCAGTCACTGGAGTCAGGATGAGCTCATCTCAAGATCCTTAGCTTAAGTACATCTGCAAAGACCCTTTTTCCAAATAAGATCACAGTCACGGGTAGAGGAAGTTAGGATGTGGACATATATTCTGGGGACACTGTTCAATCCACATCAGTGTCTTTCCCCCACTGGCAGCACAAGGGGGTCCAGCAAGGTCAGTTTCTTCCTTTTGTCCTTCCCTCAACTTCTCACTGTGTCAGAGAGGGTCTCCTATAGCATCTTCTGTCTGGTCATGTTATGGAGGAGAAAGGAGGGTAAAGCCATATAGGGTCCTTGCTGGGGACATTGAGTTGGGGGACTTACCTCCCTCTAACTCCCTTTCCTACTACCTCACAGTCTGGCCATGGCTTTTTTTTTTTTTTTCTGTCACCCAGGCTGGATTGCAATGGCACCATCTTGGCTCACTGCAACCTCCGCCTCCCAGGTTCAAGCGGTTCTCCTGCCTCAGCCTCCTGAGTAGCTGGGACTCAGGTACCACCACGCCTGGCTAATTTTTGTATTTTTAGTAGAGATGGGGTTTCACCATGTTGGTCAGGCTAGTCTCAAACTTCTGACCTCAAGTGATCCACCCGCCTCAGCCTCCCATGTGCTGGGATTACAGGCGTGAGCTGCCGTGCCCGGCCTGGCCATGGCCTTTCAAAAGGACCCTTGATGCCCTTCCTCTAACATCTTCCCATCATGGGGTCCCTATGGAAAGATGCCCCTTCCGGTGAATAGGCTCAGAGAAAATGCCTGTTCTCCCTTCTCACCCCACCTGTGCCCCAGCCCTTCTTCTGATGCCCAGGTCCTGAGACCCCCTTTGCCAGGGATCCACAAAGCTTTGAATTCCATGTGGAAAGCACAGACTTTCAGGCAGAACCCCTTGGGGCAGGGGACACTGTGACTGGCATGGATCCCCAGGTGTGACCCTGTCTTGAGAGCAGGATTGAGGGAGGTGGAGCATGGGAAGGTGGCCTTTGGAGAGTGTGTGTCAGGGGAAAGATGCTGAGACAGGAGGAGGGTGACCTGCCTTGGCCAGAGAGAGAGATCACAAGGGCCTGTCATGTCTGGTACTTGAAGGAAGCCCCAGGCGTGCCCTGTGCCAGGTGGGCTCCTGAGGGCCAGTAGCCATCAAGGACCAGAACACTCAGCAAGGCCTTCAGGGCCATCTGACCTGCGGAGGAAAGCTGCTTGCAGGGAAGCAAAGATGCAGTGAGAGGACCAGCAGGCTTGTAGCATCCAGGTTGCCTCTGTCTCGGTGCCAGCTTCCCAGGCCCAGGCAATACCTTTACAGCAGCTGAGGGTCCACGGTGCCTCTTGGGCAGCCCCCTGCTTGCAGAGGGGGACCTGGGGGGCTAGGCTTGAAGCTACAATAGGATAGAAGCAGGCTGTTTCATTTAGGCAGAGGGTTTAATTGGGATGGCTTGGAGGAGGGTGATTATAGAGGCCTCTATGAAGGGAGGTTAGCCTACCCTCCCCCGCATGCATCCTGGTCACCCACAGTAATTTCTGTTTTATCCTATTAGCTTAAGAGGGTCTCTGTTCCTGCATCCATAATTGCCCTAATAAGAAAACATAACATCTGGTCGATTGGTTCTCAATCCTGGCAACAAGTTAGCATCCGACACTATTTAATTCGAATCTCTGGAGGTGAGGCCCACGTCGGTGTTCAGGCTCCCAGGGGATTCTGATGTGCAGCCAGGGTGGAGACCCCCAGGTAGTCCAACTACCTCGGCCTGCTTGATTCCTGGGGCATCTTGGAGGCGAGGCCACGGCTGCTTCCTTACCATCTCGCTCCTACAGTGCTCTGGGTCGGGCCCAGCACACAGCAAAGACATATAAATATGTATGTGTGGACACATACAGCCTTCTGCTGCTCCAGCAAATAGCCACGGTGGTGGATTCTTCCCAGCAGCAATTGCAATTGCCCTTACTGTCTGAATCACGGGCCATCAGTTACACAGTGCTTGCTGCTTCCCTGGGTTTCTCCATGTTGCCCTTGCCCCCTCTCCCAATGAGTGGATGCTACAGATGCTGAGGCTGTCCCCACTCAGGGAGGAACGGGAAGGAGGGAGCATCTTCTGGGCAGCTTCTGGGATCTGCTCTCAGCCTGAAGCCACTGCCTCTCCTTTAGGGCTAAAGTCCTTTAAGAATTGCTCCAGGCAAAACTTCCACTGCCCCGGCAAGCACAGAGACTCCTTCCCTGACCCCAGCTCCCCCTCAACCCTAAGGTACCAGCTGTCTGCAAGCCCCAGGTAAAACCTCTACTAGGCTGTCTCTTTCAAGAGCCACAAAAATAATCATCACTTTTCATCCAGCAATCACACACCTGAGAAGGTAGCCCATGGAAATAATCCTCAAAAAATGAAAAAGCTCTTTGAACAAAGTTTCAGCCTTATATCTAATAGCCAGAAACTTGAAGCAACCTAAATGCCCAGCTCCAGAGCGCTGGTAAGCAAAGCATGCTCATGTTAAAAGCTAATTGTGAAGACTGTGGCAACGTGGAGAAATGCTGATGATATGCGGTTCGGTGCAAATTGCACTGCGCTGGAGCCCAGCTATGAGAAAATTGTGTGTGTGTGAATGAGAGATGGAGGGGAATTACAAAAGTAAAAAGAAAACCAATGCCCATTTACTAGGTTTGGGGGATTGTAATTTCTTTTTTTTTTATTTGTGGTGGTGTTATAATATTGTTTGCGCAATAAATATTTTATATGAAGAAATAATAATGATAATAATTTGTTGTATATCCAGGGAAGCCTCTTGAATGCACCTATTCCAGCACAGGTGTACCTGAGCATGGATCCTCACATGGACTGTCTTTCTGGAATGTTTGCATTTGAAAGAAGCCTACATTGCAGCCAGGCTGACAGCTATTTTATTGTATTTATTTATTTATATTTGAGTCAGAATCTCTCTCTGTCACCCAGGCTGGAATGCAGTGGCATGATCTCCTGGCTCACTGCAACCTCTGCCTCCTGGGTTCAAGTGATTCCGGTGCCTCAGCCTCCCAAGTAGCCGAGACTACAGGCGCTCACGCCGAGGCCTGGCTGATTTATTTTTTTGTATTTTCAGTAGAGACAGGATTTCACCAGGTTGGCCAGGCTGGTCTCAAACTCCTGACCTCAAGTGATCCTCCCACCTTGGCCTCTGAAAGTGCTGGGATTACAGGCGTGAGCCATGATGCCCGGCTGGTGACAGCTATTTTATTATGGGCAGGGAAAGGCCCTGAGCTCACCACCTGTAGCCGACCCTTTCCCCACACAGCCACCCACAGGACCACCAGCCTTCCTAGCTCAGTGCACTCTCCTTTGTGCAATGCAGGAAGGGGCAGATGGTCATGCAGAGCTTACAGGCAACTCAGGCTCCGAGCCTCACTTTCTCTGGGTGGTATTTTACTCCATATTAAGAATATCTGGGCTGGTGCGGTGGCTCATGCCTGTAATCCCAGCATTTTGGGAGGCCAAGGTGGGTGGATCACCTGAGGCCAGGAGTTTGAAACTAGCCTGGCCAACATGGTGAAACCTTGTCTCTACCAAAAATACCAAAATTAGCTGGGTGTGGTGGTATGCACCTGTAATCCTAGCTACTTGGAGGCTGAGGTAGGAGAATCACTTGTATTGGGGAGGTGGAGGTCGCAGTGAGCCGAAATCATGCCATTGCACTCCAGCCTGGGTGACAGAGTGAGACTCTGTCTCAAAAAAAAAATAAGATTATCTGTAGGGTCAGATGGGGATACTTTGAAAGAGTAAGAAGGGGGCCGAGGGGCCACAGCTTGTGTAAGGCAGGGCTGAGAGCTGAACCCAGGTAGTCTCAGCCAAGGGCAAAGGCCTTCTACCCTCTGTTTCTGGGTCTTCCCCCCGATACGGGGTAGGGGAGAGGTGACCAGCCGCTATCCTGAGCCTCCTCTGCAGCAGGCTGGAGGGCTATGGAGTCTTCTAAGGCTGAGACAGGGTGCTGACTCCAGGCAGGAGGGGGCTGGCCCTGGGCCTGGGGCTTTCTTAACATCTGGGTGTGAACGTTTTGAAGCTGTGTTCTCAGGAAAGGCTGGAGGAAGCCTTGCTGTGTTCTCTGTTCCCACCCAGCTCAAAAGACGTAGAAAGTTCTCCCTGGCTGCTCTCCTGGGGCCTGGGCTGGACTTGCTGGCTGTGGGGCAGTTCAGGGCAGGCCGAAGAACCCTATGACATACCCAGCCTGCTTAGGGTGTGGAAGTCAGATTTACACAAAACATTCCATGGGAAGGGAAGGCTTCACTTTGATAAGAGGATTTAAAATGATAGTAACAGCCAATGTTTACCAAGCCTTTACTACAAGCTGGGTGCCAAGAGCTTTGCAGGATCAGTAGCTCATGTGGTACTCACCAAACTCCATGTCTATCACCATCCCATTTTATAGATTGGAAAGTTGAGGCTGTGATGTCTACAAGATCACACAGCTGGATCTCAAATCAGGACTGGCCCAAAGTTTGTGTTCTCAGTTGCTGTCTCCCACCCTGAGGCCCACTGGCCTCCAGCCATGGCAAGCCTGGGCGTGAATTACCCAGTAGGTTTCACACGGTTCTTAGTACCACTTCTCTTAGTAATCAGAGAATACATTTACATTTTCAAAAATTAAATATAGATATAATTCTTCCTTGAACATATATGCTCTGAATTCACCACCACATATATCCTATAGCTAATGTTCAAAACAGGACTCCTATTCACTTCAACCAGCCAATCTGGAGGCTTACAGGATCGTGCCTTTGAGGCAAAAATGGTGAATATTCAGATAATGTGAGGAGCAAGCATTTTGTCCACTGTTCTTTTGGGAAATATAGACTACTTCTAGTCCATTTCATACATTAAACCAGAAGGGACCACAGAAATCTATTAGCTATTCTAGGAACAGTAAGATCCTAAAAGGGCCAGTGACTTGCTTGTCACTTCATGAATTAAAGGCTGACTTTGCATTCGTTGCCACCTGTCCAGCTGGGGTTTCTTCCTCCTTTAACATTTTTGTGCAGTTATTTTGGAGGCAGTTTGTGACACTTGTATTAGAGAGTCCCTTTGGGTCCAGCTTGTCTCATACCTACCATACGCAGTTTATTTTGGTTCTGTTGTAAAAATCCAAGTGTAAAAGCTTCCATCTAACACCCCCATCTGATGAGCCATGTGGATTATCCTGGGCTCCAATGAGAGCCGCAGCCACTGGGAATCTACTAAAAGCAGTGTTCGCAAACTTCCTGGCTATTAAGTAACTTTCTGAACCATAGCTGGATTTCAGAACACTTCTGAAATCCCTGCTAAATATCTTAGCATGGGGAGGGAGTTGCAAAAGAGAGGAAGAAGATAATCGAGGGCTGTGTAAATATTTAATTTAGCCCCAAGCTGGTAGCCTTAATTACAGAACATTAACGTTTTTATCATAATATTCCCAGGTCTAACTAATGATAAACAACCCTTTCTCAGGCTCACTATCAAAACCCCCGATCAGAAGTCTCCAGCCAGAGCCTCTTTCTATTGGTCCCAGGTTCTGCTCCCTCCATCCTGCCAGGTCGCATACTCCTTCACCTCCTCGGCATGTCCTTGCAACGGGGGCGGAGAGGGAGGAGGGACAGATTGCAGATCCCTGCTTATAGACAGGGAAACCAAGGTTTAAAGGGTCAGGGAAGCTGGTAAGTGCCAGAGCCCAGGTTTCCTCATCCACATCCTGAGCACTTTCTGTCCCAGTTTGGGGTCTGCAGGGAGCCCCCCCAATGACTCCTCCCTTCTCTGAGCTCAGTTCTCCTGCAATGAATGACAAAAGAGAGTCAGCATATCACACAGAGAGGAAGAACCGTGTGAAAACTAGAAGGTAACTCATGCCCAGGCTCGTCATGGCTGGGGGCCAGTGGGCCTCAGGGCGGGAGATTGATCTCCAGGCAAGCCAGAATCAAAGCCAGCACCCAGCCCACTCAAGCGCAGGTCCGAATGCCAGCTCCCTATTTACCCTACTTCCAGCAGCAGCATCTCCACGCTCATTCACCACTCCAGGGCCAGGTACTTCGTGTCCTCTAATTCTCAGGACAACCTGGCAAGGCTGCTGTTACCATCCCATATGCAGGAGGAAGTAACCAAGGAGGCTCATAGTGGTTAAGTAGCTTGTTCCAGCTCACACACTAGGCAAGTGGCTGAGTCAGGACTTCAACCAAAAGCCCATGTTCTCTTGGTGCCCCCAGACACCATGCCTACCAGCTAGGACCCCAGAAGCCCCTTCACTGCTGACCTCCACAGCGCTGGCCTGGTTGCCCCACTGCCTGGTTGGTGCTGCCTGTGGAGCTCAGTCCTGAGGGCAAAGCCTCAACCCTGAGCCCCACCTTGAATTGAAGGACTCATGTGTTAGGGAGCACTGTGGGGCCTCATTGCCTTTGACCTGGAGCATTTGATGCCGGTCAGATGCTCACAGGTGGACCAGGGCTCAGGGGGAAAGAAGGGGAGGCTTCATCTGGCTCCTGATTTCTTTGTTTATTCATTCATTCATTCATTCATTCATTCATTCATTCATTCATTCATTCTTTCTTTCTTTCTCCAGATCCTGGCCAAGCATCTGCTGTGTACAGGCCATGTACTAAGTGCTGGAGAGATGGTGTGGGGTAGATAACGGCTTCCAAAGATGTTCACGTCCTGATCCACAGATCCTGTGAGTATGTTATCCTGCATGGCAAAAAGGATGTTGCAGATGTGATTAAGTTAAGAATCTTGAGATGGGAAGGTCATCATGGATTATCAGGGTAGGCCCAATGTAATCACAGGGTCCTTTTAAGAAGGAGGCAGGAGGATCAGAGTCAGAGAAAGAAGTGTGGCGACGGAAGTGGAGGTCAGAGCAATATGGCCATGAGCCAAGGGATGCCAGCAGCCTCTGGAAGTTGGAGAAGGCAAGGAAACGGACCATCCCCTAGAGCCTCCAAGAGGAACACAGCCTAGCCAGCACCTTGGTTTTAGTGCAGTGGAACTGCTTTCAGATTTCTGATCTCCAGAACTATAAGATAATACACTTGTGTTGCTTTAAGCCACTACTTTTGTGGTGATTTGTGATTGCTACAATTGGAAACTAACAAATAGCAAGATAAATGAGATGTGGTCCCTAGCCCTGAGTAGCCCTTTATGGGACTGTAGCAGAATCCTCTGAAGGGCCCTCCATCAGTTGCAGGACACAACTGATGTTGGGCCCCACCCACAGAGCTCCTGATTCAGTAGGTCTGGGTTGGAGCTGAGAGGCTGCACTTCTCAGAAGCTCCTAGGAGAGCCACTGCTTGGGAACTACATTTTAGAAACCACTGGTGTAGGGCAGTGGGCCTCCAACTTTAATGTGCCTTCACCTGTCCTGGGGAATCTTGCTAAAATGCAAGTTCTGAAGTGTGAATGGGCTTGTTGATTTGTGGATGTGTCTATTGCCTGACTCTTCTGTTAGAATGTACGGTCCCTGGAAGCAGGGCCTCTGCTGTGATTGCCCCTGCTGGGTCCCCAGACTCTGGAGCTGAGCCTGGCTATAGATACCCAATAAACATCTAAGGCATGGATGGACTTGGAGCCCATGAGAATGGTTTAGGCAAGACACAGTGATGTGGGTGTCTTGGGTGCCCTTGCTGATACCATAGAAGTAAATGAAATCCCACAGGGACAGAATGAGGGCTGTGAAGGAAAAGGGGAAGGAGGGGATCCCCAGGGACCTCCATCCCAGGAGAGGGACTCAGCAGAAGTGTCAGTGAAGGAGATGGCCAGGGGAGGAAGGCGCTCCCCTTGGAAGGAAAGGCAGCAGCACCAAGAGCTGAGAGCCAGAGGAGGCCTCTGGGAAAGGCTGTTGAGAGGGAAAACTGGGGTACGTGACTCCCACTGCTGGGGGTCTCCACAGCGGCATCGCTTACAAAAAGGGCTGAATGATGCATGGAGTGGGGGGCTCAGATATATGGCTATGTTTTTCTCTCGTCTTAAATAATTTATAAAAATAATATGTGTGTGTTGGAAAATATTTAGGAAAAGTCTGAGAAATAGAAAGAATAAAAATGAAATTTCTATAATTGCCACACCCAGAAATGAGGCCTGTTTATATTTTAATGTATTTCAGTGTTTGTTGAACACATGTATGTAACATATACACAATTTTCCTTCAAGTTTGGAGTAATATTCTGTATATCTTTAAATTCTCTTTCTTTTACTTGATACATTTTTCCATAACTATTTTTCATGTTAAAGTGCAAAACATAATTCTTAAGGGATGGATAATAACCTTTTGCACAAATACACCCTAATTTATTTAACTAATCACTTATTTTTGAGTATTTAGATCATTTTGTTGTGGTTTTAATTTATATTACCCTTAGACTATGATGTTCTGCATCTTTGCATGTGTGTGTGTGTGTGTGTGTGTGTGTGTGTGTGTGTGTGTGTTTGTCATTCTCATTTCTTCTTTGGTGAAGTATCTATTCAGTCTTCTGCCTATTTTTAATTGGCAAAATGTATTTATTTTCTCACTGTTGAGTCTTTTTATGTCCTTTGTCAAATATATGATTTGTAAATATCTTCTGCCAGTCTGTGGTTTGTGTTTTCATTTTCACTTTTTTTCAGAGCAAACATTTTTAATATTGATAAAATCTCATTTATCATTTTTTTCTTTATAGATTATTCCTCTAGTATCTGAAGGTCACGCGTATTTTCTCCTATATTTTCTAGAAGTTTCATAGGTTTATGTTTTACACTTAGGACTATAATCCATTTTGAGTTCATTTTTGTGTAAGGTGTGGGTATGTGAGATCCTTTCTTTTTTGTTTTGAATATAGATATGTGAGTGGAAAAAAGCCACAAATTGAAAATGTGTTTTATCTGCTCTCACATCACAACAATCAACACAGACTTCTGTGCCCACATATGTGAGGATTTCTCTCACCAGCAAACGAGCAATCAGTTCTGCAGTGGACACCAGCTGGGTGTCCTACGATTCAGTTCTGACACTCTCTACCTAAAGACCGCGTCCGATCCCAGAGGTTGAGGACTCAGTCTCACAAGACTGCCCCCCAACTTCCACTGCCAATCACAAGCCCCTGGTTGTTCTACCTGTGCTTCTGACCAAGCAGCTATAAATCAGGGTCCCCACTACCCTTCCCTTGGGTTTGATTAATTTGCTGGAGTGGTTCCACAGAACTCAGGGGAAACACTGCTTATGTTTACTGATTTATTATAAAGAATATTATAAAGGATGCAGATGAAGAGACACATAGGGTGAGGTATGGGGAAGGGGGACAGAATTTTCATGTCCTCCTCAGATGCAGCATTCTCCGTAAACCCCACGTGTTCAGCTACCGAGAAGCTCCTGCACCCCTTCCTCCTGGGCCTTTTTTTTTTTTTTTTTTTTTTTTGAGATGGAGTCTTGCTCTGTCTCCCAGGCTGGCATGCAGTGGCGCAATCTCAGCTCACTGCAAGCTCCGCCTCCTGGGTTCACGCCATTCTCCTGCCTCAGCCTCCCAAGTAGCTGGGACTACAGGTGCCCGCCACCACGCCCGGCGAATTTTTTTTTTTTTTGTATTTTTAGTAGAGACGAGGTTTCACAGTGTTAACCAGGATGGTCTTGATCACCTGACCTCGTGATCCACCTGCCCCAGCCTCCCAAAGTGCTGGGATTACAGGCGTGAGCCACCGCGCCGGGCCTGTTTTTTTTGTTTTGCTTTGTTTTGTTTTTTTAGACAGGGTCTCGCCCTGTGGCCCAGGCTGGAGCGCAGTGGTGCAGTCTTGGTTCATTGCAGCCTCAACCCCCCAGGCTCAAGCCATCCTCCTATCTCAGCCTCCCAAGTAGCTGAAACTACAGGCATGCCACTGCACCCAGCAAATTTTTACATTTTTTTGTAGAGACAAGGTCTTGTATGTTGCCCAGGCTGGTCTTGAAGTTTTGGGCTCAAGCGATCCTCTTGCCTCAGCCTCTTAAAGAGCTGGGATTACAGGCATGAGCCACTGCGCTCAGCCCCTAATTAATAACTTTTAAATAATATTTAGACATATGGTGGGCAGCCTCCATTTGTTCTCTTGTTCCAGGGCCCAGAGGCATCGGGAGCCAGCCCAAAGACCTCTGCCAATGGCAAAGTGTTGTACTGACCCTCACACCTCTTCTTTCGAGATGCTTCAAGGCATGATAGGACAATCACTGGGTTTGAAACAAGATGACCCACTTTAGCTTAATTTTCTTCCATCATCATAAGTCGAAAGCGATCCTGCCTGCCTCCCGGCACTGCTTAGAAATCCTGTGAAAGAGTGCACAGGTGGCCGGGCACAGTGGCTCTCACCTGTAATCCCGGCACTTTAGGAGGCCGAGGTAGATGGATCACTTGAGGTCAGGAATTCGAGACCAGCCTGGCCAACATGCTGAAACTCTGTCTCTACTAAAAATACAAAAATTAGCCGGGCGTGGTGGTACGCACCTGTAATCCCAGCCACTCCAGAGGCTGAGGCGGGAGAATCACTTGAACCCAGGAGGTGGAGGTTGCAGTGAGCTGAGATTGCACCACTGCCCTCCAGCCTCAGCAATAGAGGGAGACTCCGTCTCAAAAAAAAAAAAAAAAAAAAGAGTGCACAGGCACGGGCACGCACCTCCCATGAAGAGGACCGGACAGATGGAGACCATTCTTCTTGTGCCCCAAGACTGGGGCTCCTATGCCTTACCTGCTTTCTAAGGCACTCCTGTTGGATTTTGGTGGCAACTCTGGGTAGTCATTTTTCATTCCGCAGGACTCCTCCTTACTCACAGTTGAGCCAAGGACAGCCAAGTGACCTGTGACATAACATTGTTCGCAAAATGAGCTGGAACAGAAAACAGCGTCTTGATACTACCACTTGTTTCTCTCCTCCTCCCCAGGACATCATGACCTCCAGTGTGCATTCAACCTAGCAGAACTGCTAAACTCATTGCCTTTCTGCTCTGCCTCTCTTCTCTCCTGCAACAGCCTCTCTGTCTCATAAATATAGTCACCATTTTCTCATGGTTTAAGCCAAGAAACAGTTACAAACTCTAAAATCTTTTATCCAATGCATTAAAAAACTGAGATACTAAATTAGATAAGTTGTTATCTGGTAGAACTCACGAAAGAATCAAATGTTCTTGACAAAATTTAGAACAAAATTTGACCCTGGAAAATGGAGGTGATAGAAATGAAGTCCACAAAAGGAAACTTGCCACGGCAGCAGCTATCACTGGTGAAATTTGATATTGACAAAAATCGAGTTCTGATATAAAATTTAAGCGAAAAAGAATTGGTCCCAATGAAAATAATTTCAGTCCATTGGAAATGAAAAAGTGAAAAAATTGGAAATAGTTTAACTGAGCTTTTTACAAAATTGATCAAGGAATTAAATTGACTTAATGGAGTCCATCCTGGAAAACCCTTTCCTAAGAAAAATTTGTCAAAGTCAGAGAACTTCTGAGTTACATATTTGTATTAAAAATACCTCCATAGGCTGGGTGCAGTGGCTCACGCGTGTAATCCCAGCACTTTGGGAGGCTGAGGCAGGCAGATCACTTGAGGTCAGCAGTTCGAGACCAGCCTGGCCAACATGGTGAAACCCCGTCTTTACTAAAAATACAAAAATTAGCCTGGCCTGGTGGCAGACGCCTGTAATCTCAGCTATTTGGGAAGCAGGGGAATCGCTTGAACCCGGAAGGTGGAGGTTGCAGTGAGCCGAGATCATGCCACTGCACTCCAGCCTGGGTGAAAGAGCGAGACTCCGTGTCAACAGCAACAAAAACAATATCTCCATAGATATTTGGTAGTAAAAATGAAAAAAAGACAGAGAGAAAAATGTCTCCAGTGGATCCTCCATGAGATTTTCATGAAGAACCCAGGAGTGCTGGTCTGTGGTGGGAGCTTCACCTGGGAGGAGTAGAGAGGGCTGGGAGGGGGTGATGGCTGGTACCTTTGGGCCCCTCTCCATAAAAATGTAGAAAAAATTAGATTACGTGACTGCATAGGTATACAGATGAATGCAATCCAGGCTGGATTCCTTATTTTAGATTCATTGTTATTATGTTCTTTTATTCTTCTGATTTTAAAATAAATTAAAATTAAACATTTTTAAGGGCCCTTAAGAAGTATTGTGGGCCCTAGGCACTGTGGCTAACAGATAAATTGGCCCTGGTGGGGTCCCAGGGCAAAGAGAAGCAGAAATGTCTGGGTGAACCTGGGGTGGGTGGGGTGGAGAGAAGAGGTGGGGCTGTCTCTGTATCTCCTTAGTGGACAGTGCCCGTGTGACTGCCCCAGCCCAGCTTTCCCATGGATGGATGCTCTGCTCTTCCCAGGGCTGGGGCGTTCATTCAGGTGTCTCTTCGCAGTGGATCTTTCACCTCTTAAGAAGCCCTGAGTTCATTTCTGTATTGCAATAAAGAGTTCAGCTGAAACAAACATCCAGTCCTAATGTCCCCTCCTGAAAGTGGTGAAGCCCCTCCCAGAGCAAACTCATTTCATGGTTGTCCAGCCTTGGTTGCATCATCCACTGCAGAGGAGAGCCAGCTGGACATGTGTTTTCCTCTCTGATCTAGCTATGAGCTATTTGGGGATGAGATTGGGTCTTTCTCTTTTGACCTAGCCTGCTACCATTAAATCCCATCTACATGCTAGTGTTGAGTGCCTATTGCATGCCAGACCCTGTATCCTAGGCTCTGGGAGGACCACATTAAGCAAGACACAGCCCTGCCCTCAAGGGGTTTATCCAGGGCTCGCTGAGGATGGTTTTTCAGCTTCAGCATTGACATCTGGACTGGGTAACTCTTGGTTGTGGGGAGTTGTCCTGTGCTTAGTAGGATGTTTAGGAGCATCCCTGGCCTCTCCCAACAGATGACAGGGGCATTCCCTCCCTCCAATATGTGACCATCAGAAATGTCTCTGGACATTGCCGAATGTCCCTTAGGAAGCAAAATAGCTCCCGGGTAAGAACAACAGCTTGGGGAATGGGTGTCAACAATCAAGTCAGAGAGGACTCAGGGAGCACACTGCAGTGCCAACACATCCGTGGCTAGGAATGGAAGGGCGAGGGATGCGGGTCTGGCTGTGGGTGTGCGGCTATCAGGGATGCCTCACGGAAGAAGGGGCTGTTTAGCTTGGGCCTTGGAGCTGGGCAGACCTCTGGAAGAACTGACAGTAGTGTGGAGGAGGAGAATTGAGAGAACTCTTGCCAAGTAAAACTGAGGAGAAATAAGCTCATGTTCCTGCAGAAATGATTGGGCTTAGATACTAGGTAGATCTCATTCTCAAATGGAGGGTGCAGGCAGGTATAAATACCTAGAAAATTCTGAACAATACACGGGTTACCCATGAGCTAAATCTAGTCTGAAGATATATATTACTTGGTCTATCTGGTAATAATTTATGAAATGACTTTAAATGGTACCCACCATTCCTTATCATCCATGGACTCAATTATTCACTTACAAATTTTCACCTGCCTGGTTTCCGAAGTCTTGTGACAAGTCTTCCCCTGCCTGGTTTCTGAAGGCTTGTGAGTTTGTAGTTTGAATTTTTAAATATAAAAACTGTAGTGATTTTTCACTTGGGGTTTGTGGACCCTTTTCAGATCTTTGTATGAAATTCAGAGTATCTGGAGGCCCAAAAATTGTGGACAGGGACCTTAAATGTACCTAAATTCTCTGAGCATTATTCTGGTGAGAGAGTCCCTGGCTTTTGTAGAGTTCTGCAAAGGGTCACCCCTTAACCTCCTGAAAGAGGCCTAGCCGGGTGGACAGAGGTCTCTGCAGGGCCCTGGAGGAACTCTGTGCAATCAGCAAAGACGAGAGCCAGGGCTGACTTCCGTAACCTTTTCCTCTCGGTCTATTTTCATTCAGTTGGTGATTTTTAAAAAGTGAATACACTATGAGATCTGTTTCCAGTTACAGTAGGCACTATGACTGTCACCAGAGGGCTGGGCACGTTGATTTAAGGCAGCTGTGCAAAGTCACTAACTTTGTGAACCAGAGAGGAAGCCTTAGATTAGTGATTTCTTCCGCCCATTAAGAGGCAGCTCTGGAGGACAAGGAGCTAGAAAGGGAGACAAGAATTGCATCGTGGAGGTGGGAGTCAGGCCGGGAGAATGTGGGAGGCTGTTGGGAGCCCCACAAGGCATCTCTCCCCTGGCCAGGGCCCACTGGCTGTGCTGCCTCCCAGCAAACCATTCTCAATAGAGGATCTGGTTACTCCAGTTACATCGAGGTGTAGATGATGAAAACAACTTACAATTTAGTCTGCATTTTAACCACAATCATGGTTCAGCCCAAGTCTCTGATTTCAGGCATAGCTTGCTAGGGGTTGAGGGAAAGGTAGGGAAGACCTTTGTGGGGTGGCCTGCAAGGTGGGGTGGGGGAAGAGGCAGGAGGCCTGTTCTTGGACCCAAAAGCTTTTCCTCAAGTGGGAGCTGGAATTGTTCTTTGAGATCCAGCCCTGAGGTATTTCTTCTGTGTGGTTCCACCATGGGCAAAGCCTCCTTTGCATTGAAAACACGGCCGGGCGCGGCAGCTCAAGCCTGTAATCCCAGCACTTTGGGAGGCCGAGGTGGGCGGATCCCGAGGTCAGGAGATGGAGACCACGGTGAAACCCCGTCTCTACTAAAAATACAAAAAATTAGCCGGGCGCGGTGGCGGGCGCGGTGGCGGGCGCCTGTAGTCCCAGCTACTCAGGAGGCTGAGGCAGGAGAATGGCGTGAACCCGGGAGGCGGAGCTTGCAGTGAGCCAAGATTGCGCCACTGCACTCCAGCCTGGGCGACAGAGTGAGACTCCGTCTCAAAAAAAAAAAAAAGAAAAAAAAAACACGGCAATGGGGTGTGATTTTCCTGACTTCTCTTGGTTTTCTACCACTCCTACCTTCCTGCAGCTTCTGCCTGAGCGTCTGCTGGGCCCACCAGGCCTGGGCTAAGCTCTGGATTCCCCGAGACGGTAGTCAGGCTGCACTGTGTGTGTGTGGTGGAGGGGGGGGGCGGTTACGGGCACACACACATGGGTCTGGGTCTCACCTTGACCCCTGAGAGCTTCTTGAAGGGCCTAGAGCACCTTAGGAACCAGGAGAAAGGCACCTGATATAATTAATGAAGGTGAACAAGTACTTTGCAGACAGCCGAGCCCCAGCGACAGGGAAGAAATGTATATTTCCCTTTCTTCTCTTCACACTCTCCCAGTCTCTCTCCTGATCATTCCTTGAGCTTTGCTCTCTGCTTCCCAACAAAAAAGAATGCTAGACATCAGCTAGTTCTCAACCTTGGCCAAACATTAGTGTCAGCTGGGTAGTCAATGGAATCAGCTGATAGACTTTAATCAGTCCAAGAACTGATTAGCTCAGAATCCCTGGCAGGAGTGGCCCAGCCATCAGTGTTTTTAAAATTTTTTAAAGGCTTTAATTTTTAGAGTAGTTGTAGGTTCATAGCAAAATTGAGGAAGGCACAGAGATCTCCCACATATCCTCTGCCCCCACAGGTGCACAGCCTCCCTCATTATCAACGTCCCCCGCCTGCATCGGTGACTTTTAGAACTCCCCAGGTGATTCCAGTGTGCAGGCAAGTTTGAGAAACAGTGCTCTAGAAGAGCTTCTTCAACTTCACTGTGCACAGCAATTACCTGGGTTCCTGGTGATGTGTTAAATGCTGATTCCGATTCAGCAGGTTTGGGATGGAGCTGGAGATTCTTCATTCCAACAAGCTCCCGGGCCATGCTGATGCTGGAGAATGTAAAGAACATGGTCAAAGTGTTGTGAGGAGAACTCTAGCCCCCAGGCCCCTCTCCATTCTGTGGGATCTTTCATCCATCCATCCATCCATTCCCCCATCCATCCATCCATTCCCCCATCCATCCATCTACCCATCCATCCAGTTAACCAACCAATATCTATTGATGTGCCAGGGCCTGTGCTAAGATGCTGGGTATGAGATGGAGACCAAGGAGTCAAGCCCCTGTCTTCAAGAAGGTCACATTCCAGTGGGGGAAGAGAGGCAGTGTGCAGGTAAACCTGCACAGGTCCTTAGAGCAAGGTATTATGATAAGGAGCACCTGGGTGTCCGCCTTGGCTGGCTGGGCAGAGATGGCCACACCAAGCTGACATTGGAGCTGATGACTGAGTGAGGAGAAGCAGCCAGCCCCATGAAAACTAGAGAGCCAGGGTTCCAGGCAGGAGGAGCATGGCAGTCCATGAAGCCCTCGGAGGGAGCCCAGTGGTGGATTGAGGAGGCTGAGAATGAGGGAGGGTAGGGGCAGGGGACAGCTCACTGAAGGCCTTGCAGGCCTGCTGAGGAATTTCAATTCCATTTTCAGGCATTGGGAAGCTATTGGAGAGTTTTGAACAGCTGATGTTATTTTCCAAAACAATGACTCTGCTGGCTACATGGACACAGGCTTGCAGCGGGGGAGGCAGGGGCAGAAATCCCATTGGCAAACAAAGTGGCATCCGAAATGTCTCACACACACACACACACACACACACATACACACACCCCAAATCTTGTTTCCTCCACATACCTTAAAATGGAAGCAGTGCCCTTCGAAGAAGCACTGCTCTCAGGCTCAGGAGAAGACCCAGTCTTTCAAAGACTCCTTTGGGAATGTCCAGACTTCCCACTTCAGACAGTGGCCCTTCTGCCATCCACAGCTGGACATCCTTGATTCCCCATTACTCCTCACTCCGTACAGCCAGCACACCGGCTCTGCCATGTGTCCTAGTCAACCCACCTCTCTCCACCCCTCCTCAGCCCTGGCCCCCCTTCCCTCTCACCACAGCTCTGGCATCCATCTCCTTAGGACGCTTCCTGCTTCCACTCCTGCCCCTGCAATCCTGTGTCGACACAGCCACGGAGTCCCCAAGGTGTGAAGAGGCAAAGTCACTGGCTCCACACCCCACAGCTGGCCAGCAGGGGGCAGTCGATCCCCGACACGAGGCGGCTTTTCTCAGGGCTACTCGAACGCGAATCACAGGGAGGCACTCAGGAGTATTCCCCAGGAATAAAATATAACTATCTTAAAGTTTATGAAGTAATTGGCACCTTAAGATGGAATATTTTGGGTCAGGCATGGTGGCTCATGACTGTAATCTTAGCACTTTGGGAGGCTGACGTGGGTGGATCACTTGAGGTCAGGAGTTCCAGACCAGCCTGGCCAACATGGTGAAACCCCGTCTCTACTAAAAGTACAAAAATTAGCCAGGCATGGTGGCACATGCCTGTAGTCCCAGCTACTTAGGAAGCATCTGTTTGCTGGTTCTATTGTCAGATCTGATTTTCTATACTTTTTTTTTTTTTTTTTTTTTGAGACACAGTCTCACTCCATCACCCAGGCTGGAGTGCAGGGGCCCCATCTCCCAAGTTCAAGCAATTCTCCTGCCTCAGCCTCTCGAGCAGCTGGGATTACAGGCTGCGCCACCATACCTGGCTAATTTTTGTATTTTTAGTAGAGACGGGGTTTTGCCATGTTGGCCAGGCTGTTCTCGAACCCCTGACCTCAAGTGATTCGCCCGCCTTGGCCTCCCAAAGTGCTGGGATTACAGGCATGAGCCATCACACCCCACAGAAAATGTATTTTTAAAAATTAAAATACAGCTTTAAATAAGACAACCAGGCAACATGTAGACAGGCCTTTGGGTGGGTTCCTGTTGGTGAGAGCTCAGATGTAATGAGACAGAGAAGTGCTGACAGCCAAGGAGAAACAGAAACACAAGAGAACGGCCCCATTTCCCCTCTCCTTTCATGCCAAGCCTAGGGCCAAAGGAGACAAGACATGGCCCTGCCTAAGTGCACACCAGGAAGCTCTCTTTTCCAGATTCCCATAGATGTGAAGGCACCAAGATGAAGAGAATCCAACTGTGAGTCTACAGACCTAGGGTTTACTCCAGCTCCGTCACCAGGACGTTGACCCCAGACAGTCCTGACACACCCACACCACTGCTCTGCCACTGAGAGGAGGTGCCCACTCGGCCAGTCTCTTAGGGCCATTCTGAGGATAAAATATGTCATTATTTTCATGAAACGAGCCTAAAAAGTATAACGTAGGAAGGTTCTTTAGAATCTCATTAATTCAAACTCTAATTTGGAGTTTGAAAAATTTTAAACGGTTTCATTTTTCACAGCAAAGAATAAAATTATGTACGTCCCAAAGCTGTCACTTCACGGACTCGCAGAGGGCAGACTTCATCTCACTCATCACTGCATCCCTTGCAGCCAGCACAGTGCATGATAACTGTTTGCTGTGCATCTGTGTATTCACTTGTGTGTGTGTGCGTATTTGCATGTATTAAACACATGCTGTGTACATTTTAATTTGTAATAGAGGCAGCTTTTTGAAAGTCCACTAGGGAAGACAGCAAATAGCAGGAGAGGGCTAGAGAGAGGCTAGAGGGGTTTTTATGTTGGAGTATTCAAAAAATAACGTCAACGGAAGTTGAAGAAATGGGGGCACATGCTAAGAGACTCAATTGCTGAAAAAACTTCCTGTCTCTGCTTTTGGGCTTTTCTAATCATTTAGTGGAGCAAATACTGATTTCAGCAGATCTGATATAGAGTCCACAGACGAAATGGACTAATTTTCTCATCTGGCGAACGTGGGAGAGTCTGGGGCTGAGATCTACCTCCCTGGTTGAGCTCACTGTGTAGACGGTGGAGTCAGGAGATTGTGGATTGTAGTTATTGCCTGCCTGGGGATGATGGGTCAGAACATGGAATTTGGAGTCAGACATACCTGGGCTTGAGACCTTGTTTGTCAAATAACTAAATGGTTTCTGGCAAGTCGTTAACTTCTCTGAGTTTGTTTTTTCATCCATGAAGTTCACATACTTCCTCCCAAGGTTGTCAAAAGGATTAGAAAGAACACCCGTGGAGTCTTCTAGCAAGAGCCCGACCCCCTGTGGGAGCTTAAACACTCTGGCTCTTCGTGTTGGCCCCACTGCTCAGACTGTGATTTTGGAAAAGAAAGGCCATCCAAAGCTTACCCCAGGGAAGAGCACTCCAGGCCAGTCAGCTGTGGACTCGCTTCTTTATGTTGACTAGTTATGACTCATGACAGGGACAGGTCTCATCTTTGCTTTTGGCAGGTAGCACAATCAGTAGGAAGGTGTTCAATAAATACGTAGTGAAAAGAACTGCACGAGCTTCAGCAAGCTCCTTAACCCATTTATGCCAGGGGTTACAATTTTTTGAATTTTTGCGTGAATGAAAAATCAGACCTTGGCGATGACCTTGAGCAGTAGGATATAAATAACTCCCACATGCTTAGCGTTCCGATAATGGAACACTAGGCAGCAGTGTTTCTTTTTCTCACCTACCAGGAGTCGGGCTTCCAGAGTCATGGTGAGCAGTTAATGAGAGTTAGAGGAGCACCTGTAATGGTGCCTGTTTCCTCTTCCTATTCCTAAATGCTCGTTAGCAAGAAACACTAACCCAGGACCATGGTTTCCTGTACCCCAGACACTGAAACCTACTAATTCAAGCTCACAAGAAGTTGCCTAGGTAATTTCTTCTGATGGATATTTCCAGATGGAGAGAGTGCCTCTCTCTGTTGCCTGCAGTAGCTAAGAAGATAGACAGACACTTTCCCTAAGACTACCTTGCCATGCCATTGATAGGATTTGGGAATCTGTTTGGGGCCTCCCACTGTATTCAATTGAATTGCAGAGATTTAACTTCATTGGTGTTAAAAAGGAAAGATGACAGAATAACAGGCATTAAGATCATGCATCTTGCTATATGTTTGCTTAAAAACAAGACCTCTTCCTCACCCCACTTCAGAGATTTACTTCCTTCTCTAGTCCCCAGAGAGATGAACTCTCTTTACTAGATTTTCTGAACTGAAATGGAGTAGCCATTCTTATCTCAGTGATTTCACTAGGTGCTGACAGAACAGAGCAAAATCCCAGGGAGACACCACCTCTTCTGATGTTAAGCTTAGATGCAATAAGCTTTGTGTTGCTTAAGAACATCTTACCTAAACTGTGTATTTAATACTAGTTGTCCACTGCTCTATTTCTGGTCCTTCACAGGACTTTTTTTTCTGCCACTTCTGCTGTTCTCTTTGCTACTGCTCTTTGATGGCTTGCTTTGCAGTCCTGTCATTTTGTGAAATCCTCCTAGAAAAGGATTAGCAAAATTACACAGTGTTGCTGCTACTTAACATTCAGGAAATGCAGCATACGCATGCAACTTATCAGTCATTCTTACCAGATGGTAAATGTATCTCTTTTCACAAGAAATTGAGCAGCAAACATTCAAATTCATCACCAATACAACATTTACATTCACATCCATTTTCAGTTTGACATCCTTAATGAGCTGGTATAATGAAAATCAATATTTTATCCCTATATTGTTGACTATTTGTAAGTTACGATAATGCAGACTTGGGATTAAAAAATAATCATTAAACAAAATCTCACCACTACTTGCACTTTTATATACTCTGTATCTATACTTCCCCACCACCCCCGCAGTACCCCAGAGTTCTGCATTCCGAATGAGCTTATGAAAAAGGCATACAGGTAAGAAGAATAAAAACCTAGAAGTTGTTGTTGTTTTTACCACTGCTTAAATTTAGTGGTTACCTTTTGTTAGTTTACTACAAACTTTGAGAGCAGAGTTCTCTATTTATTGGATTGTACCATGAGGCAACTGAAGTCTATGGGGTGAAAGAGTAAATTCTTCTTTTATTGAGACGGAGTCTCACTCTGTCACCCAGGCTGGAGTGCAGTGGCATGATCTCAGCTCACTGCAACCTCTCCCTGTGGGGTTCAAGTGATTCTCCTGGCTCACCCTCCTGACTAGCTGGGATTATAGGCGCGCACCACCATGCCTGGCTAAGTTTTCTATTTTTAGTAGAGACAGGGTTTCACCTTGTTGCCCAGGCTGGTCTTGAATTCCTGACCTCAGGTGATCTGCCCACTTCGGCCTCCCAAAGTGCTGGGATTACAGGTGTGAGACACCACACCTGGCCTGAGTAAATTCTTGATGCTCTGATGGCTGAGCCAGGGAGCCCTGTATTCTGAGTACCAAGTCTAGATTTCTGCCCAACTAATGGTCCCTAGAGATTTGAGTTTTGTCCTTCAATGATTATCATCGAATTAAATGGCAACCCTTTGAGTGGTTGCTACTGGCTGAATTGTGTCCCCCTCACCACTCACACGTTAAGTCCTAACTCCCCAGCATCTCAGAATGTGACTGCATTTAGAGACAGGCCTTTAAAGAGGTTAATTATGGTAAAACGAGGTCACGTGAGTGGGCCCTAGAAACAGAGAACACAGTTGGAGAGACAACCTTGAGGATACAGCAAGAAGGCACCATCTGCAAGACATGGTGAGAGGTCTTGGAAGAAACCAACCCTACCAACATCTTAATCTTGGACTTCAAGCCTCCAGAATTGTGAGAATAATAAATTTCTTGTGTAAGCCACCCGGTCTGTGGTATTCGTTAGAGCAGCTCTAGCAAGCTAATACAACAGGGTCCAGATTGGAGGAAAATGCAGAATTTACACTGTATTTTCCTCTATAATGGAGATACATTATTAATTAGGGCTCATCTGTTGCAAGTAACAGCAACTAAATCCAGCCAACTTCAGCAAACATAAGAATTTATCCTAAGGATACAGTGGTATCTCACGGAACTTGAGAGGAATACAGCTGGCCTCACAAGGGCATTGGATCCAGGGCCTGGAGCATTGTCAAGACTCTTGTTTTTTCATCTCTGCTTTTCACTGTGTTTCTGCTTTAGTTTTTTAATCCATCCCATTTTGAATTCCTGGGGAAAAGACTGATTGGCCGGCCAGCTTGAGTGAAGGGGACTCACTCCTCGTCTAAGTCACGGCCAGAGGAGGCAGGGTCACAAGGCACACAGTGGCCGCCAGAGCCTGTGGCTATGAAGGGAAGGAGCACTCATCAGACTACCAAGTAAGTTCTCGGGAGTATGGAGGGCCCACCCCCTCTCAAGGGCAATGGGGAGATGAATAAGAGATGCTCAGTGCGCTAAGGCAGAACAGCCAACGTATTAACAGTTTGGCTACAAGCAGCAAAATCAAAGCAAGAGCAGCTGGAGAGCTCGTTCAGCCCAAGACTTCTTGCAACCTTATGGCCATTTCCCAACTGAAGACAGTGGGGAAGGAAAAGCTGCCAAGAATGTTGATTAGTAGCCTGTCAAAATCTGTGCACCCATCAGCTGGAAAAAGTTGACTGGTGATCAACTGTAATTGCATTATACAAATGGTGCAGAATGTTTATAATCCAAAAAATACTGTGCAATGAAACATAACATGAAGCCAGACTCTGGTCTCTGGTTTTATCTGTTTGGGAGGTTAAATCATTATTCTTTGAGAAGGGGGTAAACATTAAATAATGCTGATTGTTCTGAAGAGGCAAGTAGAGAAAATATATGAGGGACAAACTCTCAAATAAATCTAAATAAAAAATGGTTACCCAGTCTGAATGAGCATGAGAAAGGCCATCCTCTCACCTGGCATGGACACCTGTTTTTGCTCAGGTTACTCCCTCCACTTCTTCCACCTGGACTCCACCCCTGGAACACCAGCTTAGGCTCTGTCTCTTCCCTAACATCTTCCCTGAGTACAAAATTTAGCATTTTATTTTTCTTCAAGTGTTTAGTACACATTGTGCTCCCCCTTGTAGACTAAGGCGCCTTAGGATTAAAGCCCATGCATACTCTTTGTTCCCACACATTGTCTGACAGGGCTTGGTATGCCTTTGATGACTTTGATGAACAACATTTGTTGCCTGACTTCTGGTCACGGGTTGAACAGGAAATGGTCAGAAATCTGCTTGCTGGGTTCAAATAACCTTAGAATAATTTGAGAAGAAAGAGAAATATCCAGGTATATTCTTTTTAAGAAAAAAACTTTATTTTACAGTTTTATAAAGCAGCTTTACATTAAGCACAAACAATCCATTTACTTTGTATAGAAACAAAATACCTTTCCATCTGCAAAAAATCAAGTTTTGCTGTATATAAAACTAACATGTGCACATTGTGCTTAAACTGCAAAGTCTGTACAGCTTTACAAAGGACTACCCTTCAGAAAGGCATCCTGTAAACACTTTATTGCATATTTAACATATGGTATATAACCCACATGTACAATGGAAGAGAAACAAGAAAAGCAACCACAAGGAGGATGAAAATAGCAGCTTTCAGTGAGAGTCTGCACTGAGAAAGGAGAAGGAGCCACGTCTGGAGAGTTGTGCTTGTGTCATTTTTGCATTTGCTTCTGTGCGCCGGATGGTTCTTGGATGAAGCCTTTATGTACAATAACTCCTAAAAGGTCAAACTTGACCTTCATCCAGAAACTTTTGGCTGGTTTTACAACTGAAGTAGCAATAGATTTAACATCAAAGTGAACTCAAGATAAGTGGAAAAACAAAAACAAACCTAACACCTATAATCTTAAAGCAAAGAAAAATTTAAAGAAACAAAACAATAAAATTTAAAAATACCCTCCCCATTCTCTCTAAGCTCAGAATAAGTAAACATTTTACATAATTTAAAACCCTAGAAAATTCTGTAGTTGTTTAGAGGCAAAAATGCAATGGATAGTCTAGGGCAGTGTTCCTCCCTGTATGCTCCC
Organism: Hylobates moloch; assembly: GCF_009828535.3. Lineage (NCBI taxonomy): Eukaryota > Metazoa > Chordata > Mammalia > Primates > Hylobatidae > Hylobates > Hylobates moloch. The sequence continues at coordinate 59,400,688 of NW_026652289.1, forward strand.
AGCTCACCTGCATCAGAATCACTTGAATGCTCATTACAAATGCAGACTATCATACTTCACAGGCAGATTTACTTACTCTGGGATCTGCATTTCAATAAGCTCCCAAGTGATGCTGAGGCATTTTAAAGTTTGAGAACCCCTGGTCTGTACTGACAATGCTGCTATAGGTTCAACTCATCCTCTTAGAAATTCTGGGATCACAAGACAAATTGAGTTGCTGTTGCAATGTGAAGGCAGTGTAAAACCAACAGCAAAGAAATCACAACGCTATTTCTAGATCAAAAAGTCTTTCCTTCATTAGTGGAAAAGGACAGCCACATTGTTAAGGCACGATATTTGTCACAGAAGCAGTACCATACTGTTATCATCGAGTCTCATAATCTGAAGACCAGTATGCAAACAAAGCAGACGTTATGAACCATTCTAAATAACAAACATGGGAAAGTAAAAAAGGTTCCCAGATTGGAGAAAGTTTATTTTGAACATCGGCACTGGGAATAAAAATTAGGGGAGACCAGATATTCTTGCTGAGACATCTAACATATGTGAAATGCAAAGGTCAAAAGCTAGGGGTAAGCCTAATAACTCAAAAGTGTTTTTATTGTGAGCAAAATTAAGAAGAGTGTGATCACATCAATTGGGAGTTCAAGCTTACTTTTCTATGGCCAGTTTAATGTCTTCAGTGCAGATCTGTATCTTCTTTGCTTCTGCCCCCTTTGATGCTAACATATATATGTTTTCCAGTTTCTAAGTAGTGCTTGGTAGTTTGAATTCAATTAAAATACAGTGTGTAAGCAGGTAACTACCTGGCTCCTAAATGTGTACTTGATATAGGTCACAGATAAATGCATTGTGTTTGTCAGACTCGGTCCCCTGAAAGTGTAGGGTATCATATTTTCAAACTGTATAAGATATAGTATTGATTTAGTGTACTGTCACAGCAAAATCAACAACCCTCGGTTTTATTTAATGCCTGAAGCCCTATAGCAGACACTGCCCATTGTATGGGGGCTCTGAAATCTATTTATGTGTGGTATAGGGGGATATGTGTACCTAAATAAAGATCTGATTACATATAAATGCAGTAACATCCCTTCTATCTAATAGCTGGAATAATTTAAAATTAAATTTAAAAAAAAAACCCAATGATGCACAGAGTCACTAGTTTGGGAAGCTGATGATCAAGAATGATCTTGGTAGGAAAAAAAAAACTTTGCTATGATTCTTGTATATAGTATTTGATCTAATATTTTTATTTAAAGGGGGAAAAGTCCTAAAAAAGTAAAACATGGTGGTGGCCTTAAAGCTACTAGCTCCTTTCCAAATTTAGATTTGTAATAAGTTTCCAAAATAATGTCCCAAAAATATCTCTCTCAAAATATACAAAACTCCAAGGTATAGTCTGAAATAAAATACAAAATTCTAGATAGTGACAAAAAGAAACTGTCACAATGGGGGTTGGGGAGGGATATACTGATTATCAAACTTTTACTGATTGTAGATAAAGTTTCAAAACAGAAACATTTTTGTAATTTCTTGTGCAGTCAAGTTTCATTTCAGTTGTGCTTACATTATATAACTGTGAAGCCTGAACACTGATTGTGTTTTTAATTTACACATTTCAAGAAAACCATAATTAAATATTCACCATATACAACAAATTGAACAAATGCAACAAATACTCATTTGCTCCCAAGAAATTAATCTATAGAAAGGAAACATCTTTTTAAAAAGTTGAACACAGTCTGCTATCCAGGCTACAAGTACATATTTACTGTATTACAGCACATTATTTTTTTTTAAAGTCTGCTTTCAACATAAATATAAATAATCACATTTTAAAAGAGCTCCATACTAAGTTCTCAGGTAAGTGCTAGACAGTTGGCCAGTAGCATCTACTTACCATTATCTTTCTCACATAGAGTGACTAGACTATCTGCAAAACTGTATAGGGTGATGGGCAAGGCAAAGTGAAGCATCTTTGTTCAGCCCATTGATTAAACATTGTGTTCTAAATGCCACCTACATTTCTAAATACACAACCCATGGAATGCAATTATTTTAGAAGGCTGGTTTTAAGGATCACTTATCACTTTGATAGAATCCACAAAAACCTAGTACATAACCTTTTAAAATGTGCCTATGCTCTCCTGAGACAGAGCTTGTAGTTTCTGTGTACAGCAGAGGCTGAAGTATAATTTTGGTTGTGAGCTCTAGTTGTGCTTTGCCCTGCTGCCTTTAAGGTAGCTTTTCCACCTCTTGACAAATTCTTTGAAGATTGGGGACTCATCAATGGTACTGAGTAGCTGCAACTGATTGATGTGGGTGGTATGATAGTCCCAGCGAGCCAGGTTAGGAGCAATGCCAAGCATGAAGTGACGGAGGTCATAGATGGTTCCTGAGCCAGTGTCATACAAGGGCAGCATGGCTTTAAGAGATTCCATGCCATGCTCATACAAGGACCTTGCTTCTTTTCCGAGTTTTTCCCCTGCAGTTTCTTTTAAGTCATACAGCCCAATTAAAGAATACATAAAGCCATTTAAAACAAAAGAGCTAGGTGTGGTTGGATATTCTTCATACCAGTCATGTTTATTCATAAACACAGCTTTAACTCCATGCTGCTCAGATAGAAACTTATAAGGGGCTGTTGCCCTTAAAGCTGAATTGAGGAATATATGGTCTTTTGTTAACAGATAGGCCCTGACTAATGTAGAAATGGCTTGCCCTTGGGCCATGGCAGAATACCAACCTGGCTCTAAAGACTTGAACCCTTCCCCTAACTTACGGGTCACCATAATTGGCCAGCCACCTTTCTCATCCTGATTCCTTACTAGCCAATCACTAGCAGCAAAAAATGCAGCCATGTGGGCTGTGGTAGAGATGGTAATGTTGTCGAGGAATCCCTTACCTTTTGCAATTAACCTAACCACCTTCTTGGGCATTATTTTGGTTGGCTTGACAGCTTTTGTGTTTGAAAGACCCACTCCTTTCCTGAGGTCAGTGACCAGGTCCCTGGTAACTGTGCTCCATGAAGTTCTGGGCCCAATGCCATAGTATATATCTCTTTCTTTAAAAGCAATTAGCTGAGCATTTGAGACATAATGTATAGTGAAGAGCTGATTCTTTTCTGTGGTCTCTAGGACCACGGACACACTTCCATTTGTCAAGAACTTGAGGTCGAATGAAATAATAAAATCTTTTGTGTTTCCCAGTTGCAAGGATACACCTTCACTGGTTTCTGCAGGGGAGAATATACCAACAGACTGGTTAGAATAAAAGCACTTTTGTATTTGAAATTGAATTGCAATTCATCCTTGAAAACCCTGACCACACAAAATTAACACTTAAATATTTTTAGTATCAGATCATTTGTAATTGTATTTTTTACTAAATTAACCAAAAACAAATGACAGAATTGGTGAGTTCATGATGGCTTGTGAGCATCAGGACAAAGCTCTTCCCTTTTGCCCTGTCTAGTTTCTAGTAGAAACTAGATTTGATTGAGAGCAAATGGCTAAGGTATCATTGATCAAAACTGCCTTTCCTAAATCTAGTACTAGCTGATCAGTAATCAGGGTATACTATCCTAGTATATCCATTCTGCAAACAGAAAAAAAAAAAAAAAAGCCAAAAGCTGGCTCAGCACATAATATTGCAAGAAAGAGGCTAGAAAAAAATGGTTTTACATGAATTTTAAATTATTTAACATTTAATATGTACTTACTATGTTCTAAGGGCTTTACGCCTACTTACCCATTTAATCCCCTGAACAATTACAAGGGTAGGTGCTATTACGATTCCTACTTTATGGATGAGGAACTGAGACCCAAGGAAGTAACTTGCCCAAGGTACAAGACTTGAACCCAGGTTGCCTGGTCTCGCTTCACAACACATTATTAATTTGATTTTGAAAATGATAGATTTGCTTTCACATACTTGCTAGAAGTGCTAATAAAATTTCTGGAAATTAGGCAATGGGCTCATGTATACAACAAAAAGTGAGAGAATGGTGGAGTGGGCAGGCTTTGGAGTTTAAAAACCTCAGATTTGAATTTTTGTTCAACCACTAGCTTTGAGAAGTCTGGCAAGATGCACCTCTTTGAGCCTCAGTTTCTTCACATGTTAAATAGAGATAATATTACTTTGCAGGGTAATTGTGAGGATTTTAAAAAAGACAGTGGAGTGGAATATAGTAATAAATGATGGTTATTATTCCGAAGCCACTGGCTTCAGAGGCTAAAAAAGCAGTTAAAGCTGTTTTATCTGACAAATTATTAAAGAGGAAATTTCTCTTGAATATTTATAGTATTAATGATGGCTAATTCCCAGAAAGATGACTTTTTGAATACTGCTCATCTAGATCTACCAAGAAACTGAGCATATTAAAATAGCAGCAGCAAGAATAAGAACAACAAAAATATACGTAGTACAAATTTAAAAATATTAAAGGGAAATCTTAATATCTTGATTTTTTCACAGCTTAAATGTCCAAAACGCATTCACATGTATTATCTCATGTGATACTTAATCTTCTGAAGCTGGTAGGGCAGGAATTATTATATTACATCTCCATTTTAGAGGTGAAGATATGTAGGCTTTGCAAGGTTAAATGGTTTGCCCAATGCCAAAAGCTAATTAGTGGTAGAGCAGGGACCAGAATCCACATTTCCCGGACTCAGGTTCAGACTGTGAAAAAGACAAATGATATTGGAAATGGTATTCTTATGAGAATATTCAATAGAAAGGTTCTCTTAGACACAGCCATAGAAGCAGATCTCTGCTTTGCAGAATCCTTGAAAAAATCTTTAGTGTGTCACCAGGAGCAAAGATCAGAAATGTGAACTGGGCCGGGCACAACTGGTCACACTCAGCAGTTTGGGAGGCCAAGGCAGGAGGACTGCTTGAAGCGAGGAGCTGGAGACCAGTCTGGGCAAGAAAGCGAGACCCTAACTCTACAAAAAATACAATACAATAGCCAAGTGCAGTGGCATGTGTTGTCCTAGGTACTTGGGAGGCTAAGGTGGGAGGATTGCTTGAGCCCAGGAGTTTGAGGCTGAAGTGAGCTATGATCACACCACTCTTGTTCTGGGTGACAGAATGAGACTCTGTCTCTTAAAAAAAAAAAGGGAAAAAGAAATGTGAAACTGATGATAGTGTATACTTGGAGGGTGTCACTATGTTATCATTTAACTCTTGCAACACTGGACTCTAGCAGTCTGGTTATATTTGTCCAAGGCTCTTAATTACTTCATTGGATGGAACAGACAATTCTGAAAGTTGTATCAAGAATGAGAACATCCTCATAGACTTATGCATCAAACAATGCTCTGAGTAACTTAATAGAAAAACTGATTTCAGAAGTAAACTTCTAATACAGTAAAAAATCCATTTTATCTGGCAAAATGTCAACATGTACTCTCTCTCTTAACTAGTATTTTTCTGCATCTATAGTAAAATGGGATCTGAAGTTCAGGACAACATCCCTGAAACATTGCAGGATTCTGAATTGACTTATGAACCACTCAAGATTAAATTATACTCAGTGGAGCAGACTGTCTTGAGTGCTACTTATTTTTTCATTCTCATCAGACGGGATTATTAACTATGACATCTATTCTGGCCAAACTGGATAACAATGACCCATCTTTAGAAGTCCAAGTGTGAGGAAGCTGGAAAAGTACCTATTTCCTCCCAGAATTTCGGAAGCTGGAAGAGTACCCATTTCCTCCCAGAATTTCAATTTTATTTACACAAATTTAATGAAATGACATGGTTTAATCAGTCTCCTTATGTCTTCATATGACAAACCAGTCCAAAGAACTCAGTAATGAACGATGTCAAGGGATGTAACCTTTTAAAAAGCCAATGTATTAATTTCCCTACGACCTTAACACCAGCAGAGGGGGTTACTGAGTCATCTAGGAGAAGTGACAGAAGTCACAATCCTCAATTTAAATTAACCAAAATCTTACAAATCTTTTAATTCTCATTTTATAGACATACAGAGGAGGTTAAATAACCTCCCGGCATCATTCAGGAGGATCTGAATGGGAGCAAATGGGATGGTGGCAACCAGTTTGGCCATGTGCCAGGTAAGGTTCTGAGCTCTACTGGAAGTACTAGACTATCTGAAGATTCCTCCTTCAAATCTAATAGAAAGTTTTGTTTTTTTTATTGTTTGAAACCCATGACCCATCCTCTCCTGACCAGTTATTCCCAGGAGTTATTATAACTGTTTATTTTTGGCATATGTGACACATATATATGCACTTTAGGCAATAAAGGATGATCAACATTTAAGAATACTTTTGACATTGGTCTTAGCAATCAATGATTGTTTAGATTTGACATCAAATGTACAAGCAAAAGGGGCAGAGACAAACAAGTGGGACTACATCAAACTAAAAAGCTTTTGTACAGCAAGGGAAACAATCAACAAAATGAAAAGCAACCTATAGAATAGGAGAGAATATGTACAAACATATCTGATAAGAGGTTAATATCCAAAATCTACCAGGAACTTATACAAATAGCAAAAAAAAATCTGATTAAAAAATAAGCAAATGATCTGAATAGACACTTAACATCCAAAATCCATCAGGAACTTACACAAATAGCAAAAAAATAATCTGATTAAAAAATAAGCAAATGATCTGAATAGACACTTTTTCAAAGAAGATATATGAGTGGCCAAAAGGTATATAAAAAGGTGCTCAACATCATTAATCACTAGGGAAATAAATGCAAAGCAAAACCACAATGATGTATCATTACCTTACACCTGTTGGGATGACTATCATAAAAAAGGGAAGAGATAAGAAGTACTGGTGAGGATATGGAGAAAGGGGAACCCTTGTGCACTTTGGCTGGGAATGTAAATTGGCACAGTCATTAGGAAACAGCATGGAGGTTCCTCAAAAAATTAAAAATAGAACTACCATATGATCCAGCAATCCTACTTCCTGGTATACAACCCAAGGAAATGAAATCAATGATCTCAAAAAGATACCTGCACTCCCATGTTCTTTGCAGCGCTATTCACAATAGCCAAGGCACGGGAACAACCTAAGTGTCTAGTATAGATAAAGAAAATATGGTGTATATATATGTGTGTGTGTGTGTGTGTGTGTGTGTGTGCGCGTGTGTATACATACACACATACATATAGAATAGAATATTAGCCATAACAAAGACTATGTTGCCATTTGTGACAACATAGACTAACCTTGAAGGCATTACGCTACGTGTGACAAGTCAGAGAAAGATACTGTATGATCTCACTTATATGTAGACCCCCAAACAACTGAACTCACAGAAACAGAATGGTGGTTGTCAGGCTGGGGGGTGGGAAAAATGGGGAGATACTGATCAAAGGGTACAAACTTCAGATATAAGATGAATAAGTTCTAGGGGTCTGATGTACAGCACGGTGACTACAGCTTATAATACTGTATTGTATGCCTGAAATGTGCTAAAATATCTCTTAAATGTTCTCACCACCACCACCACCATACTACGAAAGGAAACTATGAGGTGATGGATGTGTTAACCAATTTAATTATGGCAATCATTTCACAACATATATGTATATCAAAGCATCACATTGTATACGTTTGCCAGTTATACCTCAATAAAGCTGGGAAAAAAAGAAGAGCCTTTAAATCAATGCTTCACATCCAACAAAAACTGTTATCAATCCATTCATTCAATCAACAGATTTACTGTGTAGCATGAGAAGAGGCCCTACTCAAAATCTTGAGAAACACCAAGAGAAAGAAGAATCAGGCAGAAGAAGAGAAGCTCCCAAGAAGTATGAGCAAGAATGGCTACAGAAATAGGAGAAAGTGAGGTCGTGGAAATCAAATGAAAAGAGTGCTTGGGGAAAGGGAAAGCTAATTTAATTTAACAGAGTAGGACAGGCCTAAAGTTTCGATTCATTCAATTTTAAAATTAGAAAAAGGAATAAAACACTATCCAACAAATAAAACAACAAAAATATGCTGCAGAACCGTATTATATGACTCTTTACTCATATTTGATTTTATCCCCTTTCAGAAAAAAAATTCAAGGCCAAGAAATTAAAAAAAAAAAAAAAAAAAAAGGCCAACAGCATTCAGTTTGTGGTCCTCCAGGGTCCCACCTCACTTGGGCCTATGCTTTTATGTACAAGTTCCAATTTCCTCTTAATGGTGATTCTCTGAATTTATCTCCCATGAGGTCTATATCCTCTAAAAAGCCTCATTTCTCATACCTATGCTTCAATAAAACAGTCTCACCTCTTTGATTCCCTTCTGCTCTGTTCTGAGCAATAACTCCCATGTAACTCCAACTCACCTTCTCTCATACTCTTTTTTTTTTTTTTTTTTGGAGACAGAGTCTCGCTCTGTCGCCCAGGCTGGAGTGCAACTGGAGATGCAGCAACCTTAGTTCAAAAATCCGAAATCTGAAATGCTCCCAAATCCAAAACTTTCTGAGTGCTAACATGATGCCACAAGTGGAAAATTCCACATCTTCCCTCATAATGGGTCACATATATTATTAAAAATATTATAAGAAGTTACCCTCGGGCTATGTGTATAGCATATGAAATATAAAAGAATTTTGTGTTTAGACTTGAGTCCCATCTGCAAGATATTTATGTATATGTAAATATTCCAAAATGTGAAACATTTCTAGTCCCAAGCATTTCAGATAAGGGATACTCAACCTGTACATGCACACAGAGAATTCCATTCCCAGCTAGCACGCTTCCACCAACAGGGAGTTCCAACTTGGAACAGCTGTGTCCCACTCTCAGAGTGGCTGTTAAGACACAGAGTTCTTTCCTCTATATGCTTAAAACCATCTTAGGAAGTAGTTTTATCTCCAGCTACTGGCTACAGAATGAGGGGCTAAGGTGAGGATCCCTCACTTAAGATGTGGGGACCTATCTTTTGTATTACTCAGAGCACTCAAAAGTACACAATGAAATCTGTTGCTCTAAATAGGAAAGAGTTCAAAAGACTGTCCTAGAAAACCTTCCAAACACTCAAGGAGATCAAGGTGAGGGCTGCTGATTCCACCCTAATCCAGACAACCATTATTAACTAGTGCAAAAATAAGTTTCTTGAGTGCACCCAAAAGTTCTTTTGCATAGTCTAATCATTTCCTGTTGCAATAACCTCTTAGGTATCACAAGCTAAATATTCTTAAACATTTAGTTGTACTTTCTCACTCAGCCAAACTTGTTGTTTACAATAAGCAAAGATGCTCTGTGTACCAGAATATCACAGAATGCCATGGGAGAAAAGGAGTTCTAGTGACAGAATAAAAATTAAAGGTCATCTCTTATTTGCACTGCATTCAGTACTCATAAATTCATTACTTAAGGCTATCTAGAATGAGTAGGTTTGTATTGTGGCTTTCAGGGTCTGTAAATCACACCATCATCAATGAAGAACAAGGAGAGAATACAGAAGAGGTCTTATAACCCTTGCTCTCTTTTTATTTACCAACTGCAAGATTGGTGGGAGGGTGGAACAAGTTCTGTACTTGACTACATTCCCCCATAGAGAATTAAACCTGAGGTGCTAACTAAAATTATTTCATTGTCTTCTTAAGTAATGGACTCATTAATTCTCATTGATATTGATTAGTGCAGGAAAATGCATTACATTCTAATTAATGAGACTGTCTTAGTAAAAGGGGAAATGTTGCATAAAGTTAATTTGATTTTGTAAATTATTTTATTAATGAAAATGACTTTACATGAAGTTTGAGATAATCTACTACATTAACAAAATCCAATATGGGAAACAGGCCTCTTTGGTAATGCTACATTATCCTGAAAAAATTAAAAGCTATTGGCAACAAATAGGCAAAGGAAAGGATGGCTGTCTCCTTAAACCATTCTATTTACTGCAAAAGTTTAAAAATTAAACTATACTGTACTGAAATATTAAATGGAGGAACTTCATTCCTATCGGATATAGACCCCTGGAGGCAGGTACACATTATGCAGTAATCTGGACCTTACCATTCAATCTATGGCTTGGCTCTTTACATAGTAAATATTCCTTTTTATAACCTTGACTTTTTAGCTGTATCTTTTTTAGAGATTTCATTGGGGTGACACCATTTGTTACTTTATATATCTAATATAAAGGGTCTGCTTATGTGTTTTTTTAAACCATATTAAAATTTTAAGGGAATATCAGGGTCCCATAAATCAACATAAAATTAGCAGGCACATATAATATATAACTTACCTGGTGCAATAAACTGTTTGACATTGGTGAATCTAGACTTATCAGCCACATTAGCCATAAAGCAGCCCTTTGGCACAGTCCAGTCATTAGGCTTGTTGTTTTTGTCTCTGTCTTCTGCTGTTTCATATACCTCTACGTGAGGAGGTTTCTCAGTTAGATTCTTGCTGTAATGACTTAACCCATACTGTGCAATCTGGATTGGATAGAAATAGCCTTGAGGTCCCCATTGTGTAGATAATGGCACACCTATAAAATAGAGAAACAAAATGACTAATCATATCCAGACATTTACAAGCCTACTCCTAATACCATTCCTCACTGATTTACTGCTGGGGAATCTTACAGGGTTATCAGGAAGTTGTCGGCTTCCTTATAATACTGCTCTCATAATGACCAGATCTAGTACACCAAATTAACCAGATGTGAAAAACAAAAATTAAGTATTCTTTCACTCTCATTATTTGTTAACAAATAGTACAACACTATAAATTACCTTTTAAGGACTGGCTTTTTATGTGTGTTATTTTTGCTCATGGCTACAGATGTCATGTTTCATAATCCTGTTTCATACATTCAAATTCTGCACAATTTAGATGCATATAGTTAATGTCACCACAGTTCTATTTTCTATATTAATCCTGAAATTTTCTTAAACATTTATACTTAACAATCAAGTTACTACATACTCATCTTTCCCTCCAATGTCAAAGTGTGGTCTACTAATTAGGTATGTCATCTGATGGTTAATGTATTTGCTTAAAAAGCCAGTTGTGGCCAGGCACGGTGGCTCATGCCTGTAATCCTAGCACTTTGGGAGGCCGAGGTCGGTGGATTGCCTGAGCTCAGGAGTTTGAGACCAACCTGGGCAACACGGTGAAACCCTGTCTCTACTAACATACAAAAAGTTAGCTGGGGGTGCTGGCAGGTGCCTGTAATCCCAGCTATTTGGGAGGCTGAGACAGGAGAATCGCTTGAACCCAGGAGGTGGGGGTTGCAGTGAGCCGAGATGGCGCCACTGCCCTCCAGCCTGGATGATGGAGCAAGACTCTGACTCAACAACAACAATAAAAAAGCCAGTTGTGACTTGGCAATTTAAAATATAAACACAGCTTGAAATTCTTTTTCATATCTTTCCTGTTAAAATGTAATTCTTAAGAATAAGAACTGTTTTTTAAAACATGAATTTAGTTTGTATATTTTACCACAGATTCTTGAAATAATTCACTAATGGATTACCTTTTGTAAAGTTCTAAGTACAACTTTTAAATGTTTGGTATTAGTGTTTATCTTAGTAATTTACTACTTAGGAGCTACAAATCCTACATTTACATAATGTTGTATTGCTGAATCATGTATGTATTGAGAGACAAACTACTATCTGTAGTTCTAAAATTAATAAGAATCTGATGAGCACAGCAGAGACTGGGAATCTACAAAATTTTATTTGTTTTGTTGTAGATTCAAAACAATGTTTAAGGAATTAGGTAGGCTACAGATAAGCTTTTTAACATTTGTACCTTTCCTCCAAAAGGGGTATCCCCTCTGTAATTCAAATAGAATTATCATCAATTAATAAAAGGTGGTTTATACAACCTCATTAAACATGAGTGGTGACTACAATAATGTGCAACTGGTGTAAGAACTGAGACTGATCAATGAAACCAAGTAGCAGTCCAGAAACACATTCTAGTACTCCTAAGAATTTAGTGTAATGACGAATATTCCACCAAACTCAGTGGGAAAAGAGATGATTCAATACATATTGGGAAAAAACATTTAAAATTAGGCTGTGACCTTGTACCATTTGCCAAAATATAAATCAATTTAGCAGAACTAAAAAAGTTAAATGTAAAAAAATGAAACCATAAAACTATCAGAGAAACTAAAAGTGAAAAGCTGATCATAATGTGGTGTGGCAAGTGCCTTTCTAGGCATAAAAAGAAGAGGTACAAAGATCCAAAAAACCCTGTCCTAAGTTTAATAAATGGAACTAAAAACTTCTACAACCAACAAATCATATGTAAAATGAAAAGACAACCAAAATGAAGAAATATCTTTAACAAATATGAGTACTGCTACCCTTACTACGTAAGTTCACACAAATACATTTTTAAAAAACTCCACTTATCACATTCGAAAAAGGGGTAAAGAAAATGAAAATACTGCAAAAAGCATAAGAAAAAGATACCCGATCTCACTAGCTGTTAAAGAGAGAAAATTATAATATCCCTCTGTAACCAACAGACAAAAAAACAACGTTCCATGATGACAAGAGTTGGGTGACAACGGCACCCTCATACTCTGCTGCTGGAAGCATGAGCAAGTTCCACCTTTCTGGAAAACAGCTGGCAAAACAGTGCAAAGGTTTGGCAGGTTATTTGACATGGCAGTTAATTATATTCTCAGAATAGGAATACACTACAATGAGAATAAAATTAAAATAGCAAGTAAAGACTAACAATGAAAATCTGTACCATTTATAATAGCAAAAAAAATGGAAATGTAGTTAGTCACCCTTTGTGCTACTGAATACCAGATTTTATTCACTCGATCTTAATTTATTATACATTTAAAAATAACTAAAAGAATATTACTGGATTGTTTGTAACACAAAGAAAGGATAAATGTTTGAGGTGATGGATACACCATTAACCCTGATGTGATGATTATTATACATTGCATGCCTGTATCAAAATACCTAATATACCCCATAAATACATACACTTACTATGTACCCACAAAAATTAAATATAAAACATTAATTAAAAAACATAAAAAACCTGGAAATGACTTAACTGTACAACTAAAGAGAAGGGTCTCATACATTACATATATCATGGCATGTCCTTACTACAAATATTAGTTATTAAAATGTTCAATAAATATTCAGTGAGGGGAAATAGTCAAAACATGTTAAGTAGAAAACATCAGAATAAAAATTGACCATACAGTATGATCTGAATTTTTTTTTATTATTGTACTTTAAGTTTTAGGGTACATGTGCACAATGTGCAGGTTTGTTACATATGTATCCATGTGCCGTGTTGGTGTGCTGCACCCATTAACTCGTCATTTAGCATTAGGTGTATCTCCTAATGCTGTCCCTCCCCCCTCCCCCCACCCCACAACAGTCCCCGGAGTGTGATGTTCCCCTTCCTGTGTCCATGTGTTCTCATTGTTCAATTCCCACCTATGAGTGAGAACATGCGGTGTTTGGTTTTTTGTCCTTGCGATAGTTTACTGAGAATGATGATTTCCAGTTTCATCCATGTCCCTACAAAGGACACGAACTCATCATTTTTTATGGCTGCATAGTATTCCATGGTGTATATGTGCCACATTTTCTTAATCCAGTCTATTGTTGTTGGACATTTGGGTTGGTTCCCAGTCTTTGCTATTGTGAATGGTGCCACAATAAACATATGTGTGCATGTGTCTTTATAGCAGCATGATTTATAGTCCTTTGGGTATATACCCAGTAATGGGATGGCTGGGTCAAATGGTATTTCTAGTTCTAGATCCCTGAGGAATTGCCACACTGACTTCCACAATGGTTGAACTAGTTTACAGCCCCACCAACAGTGTAAAAGTGTTCCTATTTCTCCACATCCTCTCCAGCACCTGTTGTTTCCTGACTTTTTAATGATGGCCATTCTAACTGGTGTGAGATGGTATCTCATTGTGGTTTTGATTTGCATTTCTCTGATGGCCAGTGATGATGAGCATTTTTCCATGTGTTTTTTGGCTGCATAAATGTCCTCTTTTGAGAAGTGTCTGTTCATGTCCTTTGCCCACTTTTTGATGGGGTTGTTTTTTTCTCGTAAATTTGTTTGAGTTCATTGTAGATTCTGGATATTAGCCCTTTGTCAGATGAGTACGTTGCGAAAATTTTCTCCCATTTTGTAGGTTGCTTGTTCACTCTGATGGTAGTTTCTTTTGCTGTGCAGAAGCTCTTTAGTTTAATTAGATCCCATTCGTCAATTTTGACTTTTGTTGCCATTGCTTTTGGTGTTTTAGACATGAAGTCCTTGCCCACGGCTATGTCCTGAATGGTAATGCCTAGGTTTTCTTCTAGGGTTTTTATGGTTTTAGGTCTAACATGTAAGTCTTTAATCCATCTTGAATTAATTTTTGTATAAGGTGTAAGGAAGGGATCCAGTTTCAGCTTTCTACATATGGCTAGCCAGTTTTCCCAGCACCATTTATTAAATAGGGAATCCTTTCCCCATTGCTTGTTTTTGTCAGGTTTGTCAAAGATCAGATAGTTGTAGATAAGCATCATTATTTCTGAGGGCTCTGTTCTGTTCCATTGATCTATATCTTTGTTTTGGTACCAGTACCATGCTGTTTTGGTTACTGTAGCCTTGTAGTATAGTTTGAAGTCAGGTAGTGTGACGCCTCCAGCTTTGTTCTTTTGGGTTAGGATTGACTTGGCAATGCGGGCTCTTTTTTGGTTCCATATGAACTTTAAAGTAGTTTTTTCCAATTCTGTGAAGAAAGTCATTGGTAGCTTGATGGGGATGGCATTGAATCTATAAATTACCTTGGGCAGTATGGCCATTTTCATGATATTGATTCTTCCAACCCATGAGCATGGAATGTTCTTCCATTTGTTTATATCCTCTTTTATTTCATTGAGCAGTGGTTTCTAGTTCTCCTTGAAGAGGTCCTTCACGTCCCTTGTAAGTTGAATTCCTAGGTATTTTATTCTCTTTGAGGCAATTGTGAATGGTAGTTCACTCATGATTTGGCTCTCTGTTTGTCTGTTATTGGTGTATAAGAATGCTTCTGATTTTTGTACATTGATTTTGTATCCTGAGACTTTGCTGAAGTTGCTTATCAGCTTAAGGAGATTTTGGGCTCAGACAATGGGGTTTTCTAGATATACAATCATGTCATCTGCAAACAGGGACAATTTGACTTCCTCTTTTCCTAATTGAACACCCTTTATTTCCTTCTCCTGCCTAATTGCCCTGGCCAGAACTTCCAACACTGTGGAATGGGAGTGGTGAGAGAGGGCATCCCTGTCTTGTACCAGTTTTCAAAAGGAATGCTTCCAGTTTTTGCCCATTCAGTATGATATTGGCTGTGGGTTTGTCATAGATAGCTCCTATTATTTTGAGGTACGACCCATCAATATCTTTTATTGAGAGTTTTTAGCATGAAGGGTTGTTGAATTTTGTCAAAGGCCTTTTCTGCATCTATTAATCATGAAATGTTTGTCTTTGGTTCTGTTTATATGCTGGATTACATTTATTGATTTGTGTATGTTGAACCAGCCTTGCATCCCAGGGACAAAGCCCACTTGATCATGGTGGATAAGCTTTTTGATGTGCTGCTGGATTCGGTTTGCCAGTATTTTATTGAGGATTTTTGCATCAATGTTCATCAAGGATATTGGTCTGAAATTCTCTTTTTTGGTTGTGTCTCTTCCCGGCTTTGGTATCAGGATGATGCTGGCCTCATAAAATGAGTTAGGGAGGATTCCCTCTTTTTCTATTGATTGGAATAGTTTCAGAAGGAATGGTACTAGTTCCTCCTTGTACCTCTGGTAGAATTCGGCTGTGAATCCATCTGGTCCTGGACTCTTTTTGGTTGGTAAGCTACTGATTATTGCCACAATTTCAGAGCCTGTTATTGGTCTATTCAGAGATTCAACTTCTTCCTGGTTTAGTCTTGGGAGGGTGTATGTGTCCAGGAATTTATCCATTTCTTCTAGATTTTCTAGTTTATTTGCATAGAGGTGTTTGTGGTAGTCTCTGATGGTAGTTTGTATTTCTGTGGGATCGGTGGTGATATCCCCTTTATCATTTTTTATTGCATCTATATGATTCTTCTCTCTTTTCTTCATTAGTCTTGCTAGTGGTCTATCAATTTTGTTGATCTTTTCAAAAAACCAGGTCCTGGATTCATTAATTTTTTGAAGTGTTTTCTGTGTCTCTATTTCCTTCAGTTCTGCTCTGACTTTAGTTATTTCTTGCCTTCTGCTAGCTTTTGAATGTGTTTGCTCTTGCTTTTCTAGTTCTTTTAATTGTGATGTTAGGGTGTCAATTTTGGATCTTTCCTGCTTTCTCTTGTGGGCATTTAGTGCTATAAATTTCCCTCTACACACTGCTTTGAATGCGTCCCAGAGATTCTGGTATGTTGTGTCTTTGTTCTCATTGGTTTCAAAGAACATCTTTATTTCTGCCTTCATTTCGTTATATACCCAGTAGTCATTCAGGAGCAGGTTGTTCAGTTTCCATGTAGTTGTGCAGTTTTGAGTGAGTTTCTTAATCCTGAGTTCTAGTTTGATTGCACTGTGGTCTGAGACACAGTTTGTTATAATTTCTCTTCTTTTACATTTGCTGAGGAGAGCTTTACTTCCAACTATGTGGTCAGTTTTGGAATAGGTGTGGTGTGGTGCTGAAAAGAACGTATATTCTGTTGATTTGGGGTGGAGAGTTCTGTAGATGTCTATTAGGTCCACTTGGTGCAGAGCTGAGTTCAATTCCTGGGTATCCTTGTTAACTGTCTCGTTGATCTGTCTAATGTTGACAGTGGGGTGTTAAAAGTCTCCCATTATTATTGTGTGGGAGTCTAAGTCTCTTTGTAGGTCACTCAGGACTTGCTTTATGAATCTGGGTGCTCCTGTATTGGGTGCATATATATTTAGGATAGTTAGCTCTTCTTGTTGAATTGATCCCTTTACCATTATGTAATGGCCTTCTTTGTCTCTTTTGATCTTTGTTGGTTTAAAGTCTGTTTTATCAGAGACTAGGATTGCAACCCCTGCTTTTTTTTGTTTTCCATTTGCTTGGTAGATCTTCCTCCATCCTTTTATTTTGAGCCTATGTGTGTCTCTGCACGTGAGATGGGTTTCCTGAATACAGCACACTGATGGGTCTTGACTCTTTATCCAATTTGCCAGTCTGTGTCTTTTAATTGGAGCATTTAGCCCATTTACATTTAAAGTTAATATTGTTATGTGTGAATCTGATCCTATCATTATGATGTTAGCTGGTTATTTTGCTCGTTAGTTGATGCAGTTTCTTCCTAGCCTTGATGGTCTTTACAATTTGGCATGATTTTGCAGTGGCTGGTACTGTTTGTTCCTTTCCATGTTTAGTGCTTCCTTCAGGAGCTCTTTTAGGGCAGGCCTGGTGGTGACAAAATCTCTCAGCATTTGCTTGTCTGTAAAGTATTTTATTTCTCCTTCACTTATGAAGCTTAGTTTGGCTGGATATGAAATTCTGGGTTGAAAATTCTTTTCTTTAAGAATGTTGAATATTGGCCCCCACTCTCTTCTGGCTTGTAGAGTTTCTGCCAAGAGATCCACTGTTAGTCTGATGGGCTTCCCTTTGTGGGTAACCCGACCTTTCTCTCTGGCTGCTCTTAACATTTTTTCCTTCATTTCAACTTTGGTGAATCTGACAATTATGTGTCTTGGAGCTGCTCTTCTCGAGGAGTATCTTTGTGGCGTTCTCTGTATTTCCTGAATCTGAATGTTGGCCTTGCTAGATTGGGGAAGTTCTCCTGGATAATATCCTGCAGAGTGTTTTCCAACTTGGTTCCATTCTCCCTGTCACTTTCAGGTACACCAGTCAGACGTAGATTTGGTCTTTTCACATAGTCCCATATTTCTTGGAGGCTTTGTTCATTTCTTTTTATTGTTTTTTCTCTAGACTTCTCTTCTCGCTTCATTTCATTCATTTCATCTTCCATCGCTGATACCCTTTCTTCCAGTTGATTGCATCGGCTCCTGAGGCTTCTGTATTCTTCACGTAGTTCTCGAGCCTTGGCTTTCAGCTCCATCAGCTCCTTCAAGCACTTCTCTGTATTGGTTATCCTAGTTATACATTCGTCTAATTCTTTTTCAAAGTTTTTAACTTCTTTGCCTTTGGCTTGAATTTCCTCCTGTAGCTCGGAGTAGTTTGATCATCTGAAGCCTTCTTCTCTCGTCAAAGTCATTCTCCGTCCAGCTTTGTTCCGTTGCTGGTGAGGAACTGCGTTCCTTTGGAGGAGGAGAGGCGCTCTGCTTTTTAGAGTTTCCAGTTTTTCTGCTCTGTTTTTTCCCCATCTTTGTGGTTTTATCTACTTTTGGTCTTTGATGATGGTGATGTACAGATGGGTTTTTGGTGTGGATGTCCTTTCTGTTTGTTAGTTTTCCTTCTAATAGACAGGACCCTCAGCTGCAGGTCTGTTGGAGTTTGCTAGAGGTCTACTCCAGACCCTGTTTGCCTGGGTGTCAGCTGCAGTGGCTGCAGAACAGCAGATTTTCGTGAACCACGAATGCTGCTGTCTGATCGTTCCTCTGGAAGTTTTGTCTCAGAGGAGTACCCGGCCGTGTGAGGTGTCAGTCTGCCCCTACTGGGGGGTGCCTCCCAATTAGGCTGCTCAGGGGTCAGGGACCCACTTGATGAGGCAGTCTGCCTGTTCTCAGATCTCCAGCTGCGTGCTGGGAGAACCACTACTCTCTTCAAAGCTGTCACACAGGGACATTTAAGTCTGCAGAGGTTACTGCTGTCTTTTTGTTTGTCTGTGCCCTGTCCCCAGAGGTGGAGCCTACAGATGCAGGCAGGCCTCCTTGAGCTGTGATGGGCTCCACCCAGTTTGAGCTTCCCAGCTGCTTTGTTTACCTAATCAAGCCTGGGCAATGGCGGATGCCCCTCCCCCAGCCTCGCTGCTGCCTTGCAGTTTAATCTCAGACTGCTGTGCTAGCAATCAGTGAGACACTGTGGGCGCAGGACCCTCCAAGCAAGATGCGGGAT
This sequence comes from Hylobates moloch, assembly GCF_009828535.3. Taxonomy (NCBI): domain Eukaryota; kingdom Metazoa; phylum Chordata; class Mammalia; order Primates; family Hylobatidae; genus Hylobates; species Hylobates moloch. The sequence goes on from NW_026652289.1 coordinate 59,419,685, forward strand.
ATAATCTCCTGGTGTGCCGTTTTTTAAGCCCGTCGGAAAAGCGCAGTATTAGGGTGGGAGTGACCCGATTTTCCAGGTGCCGTCTGTCACCCCTGTCTTTGACTAGGAAAGGGAACTCCCTGACCCCTTGCGCTTCCCGAGTGAGGCAATGCCTAGCCCTGCTTCGGCTCGTGCACAGTGCGCTGCACCCACAGTCCTGCGCCCACTGTCTGGCACTCCCTAGTGAGATGAACCTGGTACCTCAGATGGAAATGCAGAAATCACCCGTCTTCTGCGTCGCTCACGCTGGGAGCTGTAGACCGGAGCTTTTCCTATTTGGCCATCTTGGCTCCACCCCCCTGAATTTTTTTTAAAGATGCATTTCTACCATGCAGCCATAAAAAAGAAAGAGATCACGTTCTTTTTAGAAATATGGATGGAGCTAGAGGCCATTATCCTTAGCAAACCAACGCAGGAACAGAAAACCAAATACTGCATGTTCTCACTTCTAAGTGGGAGCCAAATGATGAAAACACATGGACACATAGAGGGGAACAACACACACTGGGGCCTGCTGGAGGGTGGAGGGTAGGCAGCGGGCGAGGATCAGAAAAATAACTGATGGGTCCTAGGCTTAATACCTGGGTGACAAAATAATCCGTAAAACAAATCTCCATGACTTGAGGTTACCTATATAACAGATCTGCACATGTACCCCTGAACTTAAAAGTTAAAAATAAAATAAAATAACATAACATAACATAAAATAAAATAAAAAATATATTTCTACAACAAAAAAAGATTGGGGAAAAAAGTCAAAATATTAATAGTGGTTATGGGTACTTCTTACTTTTTTATTTTAGAATTTAGGCACCTATTAATTTCATGCATTTAAAAAATTGCTGAAAAAAAGGTTTGACTCTGAATATCTTTGAAATCTCTATTACTCTCCTGAATCACTGTATAGTAAACATCATTACGATTATGCTAAAACATATGTCTAAGTACAAAGGCCTCCAGAGAATATATAAAAATAATAATAATTATATTGAGGTGGTAAGAGTATAGGTGAATCTGGTCAATTCTCTCTTCTAAACATTTGGTAAGGATATTGGCCAGGCACTGTGCCTCATATCTGTAATTCCAGCACTTTGGGAGGCTAAGGCGGGAGGACTGCTTGAGTCCGGGAGTTTCAGACAAGCCTGGACAACAAAGTGAGACACTGTTTTTACAAAAAATAAATTTTAAAAAATTAGTTGGGCATGGTGGAACATGCCTATCGTCCCAGCTACTTGGGAGGCTGAGGTGGGAGGATTACTTGAGCATGGGAGATTGAGACTGCAGTGAGCCATGACAGTGTCACTGCACTCCAGGCCTGGGTGACAGAGTGAGATTCTGTCTCAAAATAAGAGAAAAAGATATTATAAAAAATTTATCTAAGCAGTAAAAACAAATGAAAAAACTCTCGCATCAGATACGTAAATTCCAATTTCCAAATTGATGAATAAACACACCATTAACTTCACAGACATGGGTGGGCTATAATCCTTCGGTCTGTGGGAGTCTGAAAATATCCACATGGTCACCAAGTGAGCACAAACTTCTTTCCGGAGCAAAAAATATATACTTAGTTAGTTAAAAGCTTGTTTCAATACAGATTTTAAAATATTAAGATGTTAAAATCACTTTATAACAAAATGAGGAAAGTAAAACCCAAACCAATAAATCTCAAAACACATTAAGCTCTTTCCTCTGTTTAAGTGATATAGTTTAAAGTCAAATTCAATTTGGCTTTCTGGTTTGAAAAGCAAATTCCAAAGCATATTAATTGTATCCACAAGGAACTCTTACTGCCCCAGGTTTTAAAGACAATGAAAAACGTAATAGACTAGGAGTTCAGTATAAAGTCCAGAGAAAAAGCATCTACGTATTGTCTTGTTCTGAAGACTTGAAACCTCCTTCCAGAGATGACACCTGACTAATTAGGTAACCAGACCACACTGGCACATTGATGGGTCCACTGGATGGTCTCTCTCCTTTTCCCATCTCTCACAGGATTCTAGCTATATATTTTAATGCAAAATTCTGGAGAAGCAGTGCCTTTACCTTACTGGTGAGAATTTTAGAATCTGAGTTAGGTTAATAAAATAATTCTATTTGCCCAGGTATGGTCTTATGGCAGCCCTTAAGTCATAGCACCTAGGAAGTTGCCCTAGGTTCGGGCTTAACCTGTTCCTCCCTGCCAAATTAGAGTGATGAAAGGTCTTTTGACAGTAAGCTATGTACTTGATGTATAATTAACAACATTTTCTTATTCCTCAACACAATCATGCTTGAAAAATGCAAGTGAAGCAGACAGATACCAACCTTCAACCCCACTTATGCACTTGACTCTGTCTCGGACTTCCACATTGTAGCCTTCAAAAGACATAAACACACCATCGGGGTGATAGGGGGCTCTCTGTGCATAGACTTTGGAATAGCTATGAGAGAATTCAAACCGATCATAGCCATCATACTGAACCACCTTTCCATAAACATCAAAATATTTCTCAACCCAAGTGAATGGAAGAAAGACTTCGTTCCCCTCTCGTCTCCCTTTAATTGTATGTTCATCATTTATGAGACAGTCAATTTCTTCATATTTGAGCCCTAACACCTTACTTCCCACATTGCTATTGAAGCCCCCAACAACAGGGGGTGCTTTCTGCTGTTCCTGAGGGAGTGCTTCCTCAGACTGTTGTTTGGCCACGTGGTTCATATAGTTGTTACTCTCAGATGCTGCTGCTCTTTTTTCAAACCCATCCACTCTGAAGCCACTACTCAAACGCCGTGGAAACTGGATCGCTTTGTCACTGGAACACTTATTCCACAAAAGTACTGTGACCAAAGTGAAGAGTGCGCAGATAATAATCAAAGTCTTATAGTTGACCCGAGCTGCCAAGCAACGCATATTCAGACCATACCTATGGAGGCAAGAAGAAAAAAAAATCATGCAAAGATGTACTACTGGCATTTCACAGGATAAAGTTTTCTTTGCTTTTTTTTTTTTTTTAAATGCTGAACAACTGTATTAGGACAATTTTGGATCAGATTTAAAACTGCAAACTCAAACTTTTCAGCACAAAAAAGGGTAAGAGGTACTTCCTCCTTTTGGTGAAATCCTTAGTTAGGTCAAGCTTCTAAAGCAGAGATGTTCAAACTTTCTTAGTTTGTGGCTCCCTTGGTATCTCAGTAACTTTTCACAATGCCCCCTAGGCCAAAACAAATACCTAATACAGTTTGAGTATGCTGTACCCAAAATGCTTGGGACCAGAAGGGTTTTGGATTTTGGATTTTTCTCAGATTTGGGAATATCTGCATTACACTTAACAGTTCAACACCCCAGATCCAAAATCTGAAATGCTTCACTGAGTATTTCTTTAGAGCAACACGTTGATGCTCAAAAAGTTCTTGATTTTGAAGCATTTTGTATTTTGTATTTCTGAACTTGGGATGCTCACCATGTAGCATTTATTAAATAGTTGGGGCCAAATAACTACTTACGTACAAGTGTTTATGTCCTAACACCTTAGTAGCTGTCTGAAAAAACACAGTAGACCTTTTCAAGGTAAACATCAACATCCATGTTGCTAAATCCAACAATGAATTTTTAGTGCTCATCCTACTTGACCTCCTAACAGCACAAAATAGGCAGTAGCTCTTTCCTTCTTGAAACATTTTCTTCCCATGATTTCTAGGGCACCATTCTCTTTTGGTTCTCCTAAAATCCCACTGGCTGTTCTTCTCTTCTTTGAATCTTCCTTTTCATCTCCCTAATTCTTAAATGTTAGAGTACCTTAGGGTCCCAGTCTTTTGACTTCTTTATCTCTATTCACTCTATTCACTTTGATCTCACCCAACCTCATGCCTTTAAATACAAGGCTGACTATCCCCAAATTCTCTCGCCAGGCCAGGCCTTTCTTCAGAGCTGCAGATACATATAACCAAATACATATATCTTTATTTGCAGGTCAAATAAATTTCTGAAATAACATCCAAAACTTAACTCCCAATCTTTTCCTCAATCTGTTCCACCCTTCCTACTGCTCAGACTAAAAATCTTGACCCTTTCTTATTCACTCAATATCCCATAAGTCAGGAAATTCTGTTGGCTCTACCTTCAAATTATACCCAGAATCTGACCTCTTTTCACCAACTACATTGTTACTACCATGTCAGAACCACTGTCATCTTTCACCTGGAACACAGCAGTGATATTCAAACTGGTCTCTCTCCTTCTACCCTTACCCTACTACTCCACCCTCAAGTCTATTCTCAATACAGCAGTCAGAATGATGCTCTTAAATTTAAGTCAGATCATGTCATTCCAGTCCTGATGGGAGGAAAATGTCATCCTGTTGCTTTTTCTGGCCATATAGTGTATGAGCCTGTTGTGATTGCAAAGCAAGTAGTCCTGGGTTACTTTTTGCTGGGATGATTGGGAAACATGGGAAATTATGGATAGTTACATGTATAACATATGATACATTTCAGCCTGCTGAGAGAAAAGGGAGTAGTTTAACTGCCGTTTGCCACAGGAGCTCTGTAACTTATTGTATGGTGTGAATCAACAACTAATTTTATTGTTTTTAATCCCCCCTTCTCATTTTCCCCTCAACCCTTTTGGCAGCAATGATATATTTTAAAAAAATCAAATGCTAAACTTCCGTTTCTCAAGAAGTTGATGGTGAATGTGTAATTCATTCATTTCTTTTACTTCCAATGGAAAGCAAACTTTGCACCCTTCAGTGTCTGAAAACAACTGTATTCTGCTCTCACCCTTGATTAATAGTTTGGCAGGTTGTAGAATCCATGGTTGCATATTATTTTTTCTCTAAATGTTGTAGGCAATACTTTAGTGTCTTAAATCATTAAGAGTTATTCATAAGGGGTTTGATTTCAGTCTCTTAATTGTTACTATGTGTGTGATTTCTTTCTGGATCTTTGTTTATCCTAGGAATTCTGCAGTTTTGAGATGTGTCACAGTACCATGTTTGATTCTCTATTTCAGCGCTTGGTGTGCCCTTTCAATCTAAAAACTTGTGTCCTCCTATTCTTGTTTAATGGATATAGTATCTTCTTGGATCTCTGAATATATTAGATGATTTCTTCTTCTTTTTTTAAAATAAAGTTCTTTCTTATTAGTTTTACTTTTTCCACTGGCCATTTTCCTGGTTATTTAGTCTTTCATGCCATTAGTTTTTCCCACTATGCCTGGTGATCTTCGGTTACTCGTTCACATTTAAGGGAGAATGACTCATTAGCCAACATAGATCTTCGGTTACTTGTTCACATTTAAGGGAGAATGACTCATTAGCCAACATAGATTTCCTGTGTTATTTTGAAGATAGTCTGATTTTGGCTAGATTGTTCCCCTGGAGGGGATAAAAAGAGGGAGCTCTGTGTGGGCTGGACATAAGCTGACTGGCAGTGTTTCCACAGGGTGAGTGGGTGGGAGCCAGCAGACCTTTCAAATGCCAGAAAGAAGATGGTGTTTTCTCTTTTGTTACACGAGCACAGCACACACTTTAGAAGCCTTCATCTTTCTCATGCTCTCTAAAGAAAATCTGCTTAGTGTTTGCCTGGGATTCTTGCCAGCTATCTGTATTCAAGTGTAGGGGTGAAAGAGGTATGAGGAGGGGAGAAGAGGGTATAGTTGGGCCTACTGGTACTCAACTAGAGATCCGGAAATCTGTTCAACTATCATCCTTGGGTAGTCCTCCTATTTACTGTTACTGGCTTCTTCATTTCTCATTTTTAGACATTTTGTTTTGGTGGGGCATCAGAAGGGAAAGGAGGTGAATACAGACTTTAAGAACTGGAAACCCAATAATGCATTTTTAACCCTATTAACTGAGAATAATTCATTTCATCATCTGCATTATTACTATGAGAAACCAAAACGTGTAACAAACAAAACTTTAGAAGTCATATAAATTGAGGATTTCCTTATATTGTAGTGGGGACAAACTGATAACACTAAATGGTGTTTTTTTTTTAAATCCTTCATTAAAAACACTTATATGTCAACAGCTGAGTAATCTGTCAGCTATGCCTTACATTTTGACCAATTAATATAGAAATATAAAGAAAGCTTTTTATCCTATCTTTGAGAAGTGCCCTTCCTCCACTATTCAAATGCCTGTAACCCTGCTTATGGAACAAGGTTACTGATATAGTTTGGGTATTTGTCCCCACCCAAATCTCATGCTGAAATGTAATCTTCAGTGTTGGAGGTGGGGTCTAGGGGGAGGTGTTTGGATCACGGGGGTGCATCCCTCTTGAATGGCTTAGCACCATCCCCTTGATGATGAATGAGTTTGTGTGAGATCTGGTTGCTGAAAAGTATTGCCCACACTCCCTTGGCTCCTGCCCTGGCCATGTGACCTGCCTGCTCCAGTTCTGCCTTCTGCCATGAGTAAAAGCTCCCTGAGGCCTCACCAGAAGCTGAGTGGATGCTGGCACCATGTTTGTATAGCCTGCAGAATTGTGAGCCAATTTTAAACCTCTTTTTTTAAAAAAATAAATTACCCAGTCTCAGGTATTCCTTTACAGCAATGCAAGAACAGACTAACACAGCTACCAATATGTTGAAGCACACGATGGGAAAGTAAAGAAAAATCAAATTTAAAAACTTCCAATAATCCTTATGTTCAGGTTTTATTGTCTGATGTCATTCGTTACTAAAGACAATCAGGGCTTCTTAAAGAAATGAGTAATTCCAGGTCTAGGGATGGGACACCTTGCCATACCAGAAAACAAACTTTCAACGGCCAATGAGATAAAAATCAAGGGTGTCAAAAAAGCAGCAGGAGATGGATAAAATTAGAAAATTATTGCTAATTGCTAAAACTGAGAGTGATAGATATATTGGAAGTTCAGTATACCACTCACTATATACTTTTGTTTAAAAATTTCCATAAATATATAACATCATGGCAAAAAGACACAGGAATCAGTCTAAAAGGTCCTCTTCCCTATTAGTCAAATTTGTAAGAATTATGACTGAAGTAGACTGCAACACAACGAAGCAATAAAAATCCATGAATCTGCAATAATATTTAAAAAGGAGAAAGCCAGCAAAAAACTGACCTAATCATCTGAGCTGACAAAAATTGGCAACTGAGTGAAAAAAATTATTTACTGGTCTTTGTAGGAGCAACCATATTTCAGAACAAATCAATAACCCTAGTAAATAAAATACTCTGTTGTACAAAAGGCTATCTAATAATAGTAAGTACATTTTTTTTAAAAATCAGAAAGTTAGCATTATGTAATCCCTCATGATATTACAGATTCAGGCAAGTGTTAAATGCAGGTATATGTTTGCCATGACCTAGAGATTCATACTGTGCAAAGTAACACCAAATACATTATTTTCTAGTTGAAAGAAGAAAAAGATTAAACTTGACAGTGAAAGGATCAGACAGTCATACCCTAATTCAGTGGTCAACTTTAGTCTCCTTAATTGTGACCCATCCAGAAGCTGTCTCCTGATAAGTCATAATAAGAAATATATCACTTATCATATATTCCAGCCCAAAATGTTTCACTTGGATCTCTCAGGACATAAAATTTAATCTCTGGTTAACAGGAAATACAAGGGATAGAGGAACAAGTTAAAGGAGGAAGCAACCAGACACTTCTGGAAGGTGAGACATCCTGCAGGACAGCTGGTCCTGTCTCCTCAACTCAATTAGTGATATGAAAAGAAAAAAAGAGGGGGCTGTTTTGTGTGTGTGTGTGTGTGTGTGTGTTTTTAAGAGACTTAGGGACATAACAACCAGATGTGAAACTTGGTCCTAGACTGGGAAATTCAACAATGGACTTGATAAAATGGAAAGATACTGAAATGAAGACTGTTAACTGAAAAAAACAGGTTACAAAACAGCGCATTTAGTATTATCTTATTTTAAGTAAACAATGCCTATATAGGTCTTTATTTTCTAATTTTCCATGATCATGCTTACTGTTTTGTTTTTTTTTTTAACTATAAAAAATGGCATGTGTTTGCAGTCCCAGCTACTTGGGACTGGGGTAGGAGGATCACTTGAGCCCAGGAGTTCTGGGCTATAGGGTGCTATGCCGATTGGGTGTCCACATTAAGTTTGCCATCAGTATGATGACCTCCCGGGAGTAGAGAACCACCAAGTTGCCTAAGGAGGGATGAACCAGCCCCGGCTGGAAATGGAGTGTGATGATCAGTAGTGGGATTGTGCCTGTGAAGAGCCACTGTATTCCAGCCTGGGCAACACAGCGAGATCTCATCTCTTTAAAAAAAAAAAAATGAAAAACTAAGAAGGGCAAGGTTAACTTTGTTAAAATATTGAAAGAAAAAAATGTTTATCAGTTAAAAATCTGTAGAAAAATTTAGCTTTCAAACGGGCACAGGGTTTTTTCATGGGGGCGGGGATGATAAGGGAGATGGAAGGAAGATGAAGAGAAGGAAATCTCTGAGTGTTGACATACAGTATTAACTAAAAAATAGGCTCATTTAAAGAGAAACACAGTAATTTCATTATAATGTTGCCAAATTATAGAAAACTGACACAGATACTCTGAAATTTCAAGAAGTAGATTGCACTGACATTCTGCTAGGTATAAATGATGGTAACTTTGAGTGGTGAGAGGCTTCCTACTTATTTTGAAGCTTTTGCCACATCTACAAAATAGATTGATGTTTTAGGTAAAACCAACAAATGAAAAACTCACAAATAAAAAAAAAAATCTTGAAACCTCACCTACTGGCTGACCCTAAAGATTTATTTCATTAGAAATAGAATCCAATAAAAATCAGGTCTTACAATGCTGGATATCTAAAACAGAAAATGTCATGCAGTAAGCATCATAAAGAAACTGTGGAAAAACTTCTTTGTAGAAATAGTTAAAAATTAGGGAAAGTAAAATATAACTTTTAGGGTTTTTTTTTTGGAAAGTAAATTGTTCTATTCTAAAGCGATTTGCAATTCAACTATCTTTTCTGTGATACTTTACTTTTCAGATTTATTTTCCTAGTTACTCCAAGTGACTATTAGAGTAATTCACTAAATATCAGGAATTATGGATAGCATCATGAGCTTTCAAAATATGAAGGTTATATTTCAGTAAAGAACAACCTTTCAATAGGTTTTTTAAATATTCACTTACATTGTTATTGGCTTTTTTCCCTCTGAATAATGTAGGCCAAGGTTTCCCTGCTTATTTCTCTTATCTACTTATGCATCTATTTATGTTTCCTATAATTCCTTGATTGAGAAGAATGCTTACTCTTATTAAAAAAATAATTTATTGATACTGAGTAAGTAGACGAAATAGTAATTGCTCAACAAATTATCAAACTCACTGATTGTTTTGATCAATATTTGTTCAGCAGCTACTATGTGGCAGGTAAGACATTATCCATGTCTCTGAAGGACAGATTAGCAGGCAGAAAAAATAAGAATGCTAAGATTTAAGAACTGTAAAAAAAAGTTATGTAGACTACGCTATAAAACACCTTAAACCTTTTAAGGTGTTAAGAAAAGCTTCCAGGTAGAATGAATTGAAGATTGACAGTTAAGCATGCTCCCAAGTCAGGGTATTTGCACTTGTCATTCCCCATGCCTAGCACTCTATTTCTCCAGATATCCATTTGGATGGCTCTCTCACTTCATTCAGGTCACCGCTTAAATGCCAATACAATAGAAAGGGCTTCCCTGACCACCTTATCTAAAATACCAGTTCTCACCCCATCATTCTGTAGGTCCTTACTCAGTTTTATTTTTTTCATAGAATTTATCACCATTTGACATATGATACATTTAAATTATTCATCCCCAATCCACTAGAATGCAAATTCCATGAGGGCTGGGGTTTTGCTTCTCCTGGTCACTGTTTTATCCCCAATACTTAGAAATGTGCCTAGCTTGGCTCATGCCTGTAATCCCAGCACTTTGGGAGGCCGAGGTGGGAGGATCACTTGACAAGATCAGGAGTTTGAGACCAGCCTGGTCAACATGGTGAAACCCCATCTCTACTAAAAATACAAAAAATTAGCTGGGCATGGTGGTGCGCACCTGTTGTCCCAGCTACTTGGGAGGCTGAGGCAGGAGAATTGCTTGAACCTGGGAGGCAGAGGTTGCCATGAGCTGAGATCGCCATTGCACTCCAGCCTGGGCAACAGAGTGAGGGGGCAAAAAAAAAATGTGTGCCTAGCTCACAGTAGACATTCATTAAAGGTTTGTTGAATAAATGAACATTGTTAAATATTCTTTCCTCTCCTTTGCTCCCTCCTTTCCTTCCTTTCTTGAAAGGAAGCAAGCAAGCAAGCAAGCACTTGCCCTATATAATTAAAAAATAAAAATAAAAAACAGACATTTGAACCAGACAACTTTGTTTTCTTTCCAATATTTGGGTATTCAGAAATTGTAATCCAAATAAAAATGAACATAACTGACCTAACAGAATATGGACTGTGATGCTGTATATTGGCCAATTTTAAAACAGATTTACAATTTAATTACTGCTGTTAGTAATGTTCCATCTGTTTACTGCTTAATAGACCAAGATTTAAATTATACAGTCAAATTGTTAAATATCCAGTGATAGTTGTAACTCAAAGGAGAACTGTCTAATATTTTTGGTTGTTAGGATCCTTCTAGTAACATAAACAAGTAGAATTCTCTGGTAGCTACTCACAATAAGGCAAAACAGGAAGGAAATTTTGCAAGTCTCTTCTATTTTTTAGTAACAAAATTGAAATGATCTGTGATACAAGTGCTCATAATACTTCAAATAAGATTGTATTTCTAGGAAAAAAATCCCAAAGAAACTGAGTAGGAGGTATATATACGGACATGCTTTATGTTACCGAATTCTCACAGTATTTCTAATATTTTCTTATAATGATATGTTATGGTGATCTGTGATCAGTATCTTCAATGTTGCTATTGTAATTGTTTTGGGGTACTATTAACTGTACTCATATAAGATGGCAACCTTTATTGATAAATATTGTATGTGTTCTGACTGCTCCAATGACCAGCTGTTCCCCGATTCCCTGTTTCTGACCTTCTCCTTGGGCCTTGCTATTTTCTGAGACACAATAATATGGACATTAGGCCAATTAATAACTCTACAATGACCAGTTAACTATTCAAGTGAAAGGAAGAGCCACATGTCTCTCACTTTAAAACAAAAGCTAGAAATGATTAAGCTCAGTGAGAAGGGCATGTCTAAAGCCAAAATAGGCTAAAAGCGAGGCCTCTTGTGCCAAACAGCCAAGTTGTGATAGCAATGGAAAAGTTCTCGGTGGAAGTTAAAATTGCTGCTCCGGTGAACACATGAATGAAAAGAAAGTGAAACAGCCTTATTGCTGATACAGAGAAAATCTGGGCGGTCTTAAGGTCAAACCAGCCACAATATTCCCTGAAGCCAAAGCCTAATAATCCACAGCAAAGCCCTAGCCCTCTTCAATTTTATGAAGGCTGAGAGAGGTGAGGAAGCTGCAGAAGAAAAGTTGGAAGCTAGCAGAGGCTGGTTTATCAGGTACAAGGTAAAGCAGCAAGTGCTGATGTAGAAGCTACAGCAAGTTATTCAGAAGCTCTAGCTAAGATCATTGATGAAAGCAGCCACACTAAACAGATTTTCAATGTAGACAAAGCAGTCTTCTATTAGAAGAAGATGCCATCTAGGACTTTCATAGCTAGAGAGAAGTCAATGCCTGGCTTCAAAGCACCAGCTGACTCTTGTTAGGGGCTAATGCAACTGGTGACTTTAAGTTGAAGCCAATGCTCCTTTATAATTCTGAAAATACTAGAGCCCTTAAGAATTATGCTAAATCTACTCTTCCTGCACTCTATAAATGGAACAACAAAGCCTGGATGACAGCACATCTGTTTATGACATGGTTTACTGAGTATCTGAAGCCCACTGTTGAGACCTACTGCTCAGAAAAAAGGTTCCTTTCAAAATGTTACTGCCCATTGACGATACATCTGGTCACCCAAGAGCTCTGATGGAGATGTACAAGGAGATTAATTCTGTATCCATGCCTGCTAACACAACATCCATTCTGCAACCCACAGATGAAAAAGCAATTTGACTTTCATGTCTTTTTTTTTTTTTTTTTTTTTTTGAGATGGAGTCTCACTCTATGGCCCAGGCTAGAGTGCAGTGGCATGATCTCGGCTCACTGCAACCTCTGCCTCCTGGATTCAAGCGATTCTTCTGCCTCAGCCTCCTGAGTAGCTGGGATTAGAGGCGTGTGCCACCATGGCTGGCTAATTTTTATATTTTTAGTAGAGACAGGGTTTCACTATGTTGGCCAGGCTAGTCTCAAACTCCTGAACTCGTGATCCACCCACCTTGGCCTCCCAAAGTGCTGGGATTACAGGCATGAGCCACCACACCCAGCCAACTTTCAGGTCTTAGCATTTAATAAATACATTTTGTAATGCTATAGCGGGCCATAGATGGTGATTCCTCTGACGGATCTAGGTAAAATAAATTGAAAACCTGCTGGAAAGGATCCACCATTTTAGATGCCATTAAGAATATTCATGACTCATGGGAGGAGGTCAAAATATCAACATGAACAGGGTTTGTAAGTTGATTCCCACCTTCATGGATGACTTTGAGGGGTTCAAAACTTCAGTGGAGGAAGTAACTACAGATGTGGTGAAAACAGCAAGAGAACCAGAATTAGAAGTGGATTCTGAAGATGGGGTTGAACTGCTGCAATCTCATGGATGAGCAAAGAAAGTGGTTTCTTGGGATGGAATCTACACCTGGTGAAGATGCCATGAACATTGTTGAAATGACTGGCCGGGCGCAGTGGCTCATGCCTGTAATCCCAGTACTTTAGGAGGCTGAGGCGGGAAGATCACCTGAGTTAAGGAGTTCAAGAGCAGCCTGGCCAACATGGTGAAACCCTGTTTCTACTAAAAATATAAAAATTAGCCGGGAGTGGTGGTGGGCACCTGTAATCCCAGCTACTTGGGAGGCTGAGGCAGAAGAATTGTTTGAACCCAGGAGACGGAGGTTGCAGTGAGCCGACACGGTGCCCCTGCACTCCAGCCTAGAAGACAGAGTGAGACTCTTGTCTCAAAAAACAAAAAAGAAAAGAAAAAGAAACGACAACAAAGGATTTGGAATATCACATAAACTTAGTTAATAAAGCAACAGCAGGATTTGGGATGATTGACTCCAATTTTGAAAGAAGTTGTATTGTGAATAAAATGCTATCAAATGGCATGGAATGATACAGATAAATCTTTCATGAAAGGAAGAGTCATTCTATGTGGCAAACTTCATCGTTGTCTTATTTTAAGAAATTCCCATAGCTACCACAATCTTCAGCAACCACCACCCTGAGCATTTAGCAGCCATCAACATCAAGGGAAGACCCTCCACCAGTAAAAAGATTATGACTTGCTAAGGGCTCAGACAATCTCTAACAATTTTTAAGCAATAAAGTATTTTCAAATTAAGGTATGTACTTTTTTCTTTTTTTTTTTTTTTTTTTGAGACAGAGTCTTGCTCTGTCTTCCAGGCTGGAGTGCAGTGACGTAATCTCGGCTCACTGAAACCTCTACCTCCCGGGTTCAAGCGATTCTTGTGCCTCAGCCTCCCAAGTAGCTGGAATTATGGGCATATGCCACCACACCTGACTAATTTTTGCATTTTTAGTAGAGATAGGGTTTCACCATGCTGGCAAGGCTGATCTTGAACTCCTGACCTCAAGTGATCCTCCCCACCTTGGCCTCCCAAAGTGCTGGGATTACAGCCGTGAGTCACTGCGCCCAGCCAGGTATGTATATTTTTTAGACATAATGCTATTCTACACTTAACAGACTACAATACAGAATAAACATAACTTTTATAAGCACTGGGAAACCAAAAAATGTGTGTGAGTCACTTTATTGTGATATTCACATTATGGTGGTCTGGAACTGAATCTGCAGTATCTCCAATGTATTCCTATAGTAAATTATATTATTTGAATTTCATAGATGAAAAGACTAAGGCATAAGAATCCACAAAAAGATTTACTAAAGGAAAAGGACAGGAACAAAGCCAAGACGAGAACTTAAATTTGATAAAAAAATTTTGTGCATTCCCTACTTACAGATGATGAAACTGAGGCACTGTGATGTTAAGTAATTTACCTGAAGCCACATGATTATTTGATGGTCCACATATCTAGTATTAAGAACGGTATTTTAACTCCAGTTTTTCAGTCTGACTCCAAAGCCCGTGCTCTGATATGTCACAGGGTATCTTAGAACAGATATATAAATATTATATTTCAGAAGCTGAATACTCCCCTTCCCCAGAAGATTTTAACTTATAACAGGTTACTAGATTGTGAACTGAATTCAGACATTCACAGGTCTTGTTTTGGTTAAAGTTTAATTTTACCATAAATCAACAGTTCACACAGGTAAACACAATTTTAGGAAAAGTTATCTAGTTGTTCTAAAAATGTATTAGCATTTCTGAATGAAGCTACTGAAATTTTTGAATTTTCTTTAAATCTAACAGTATAATTAAATGCCATATTAATATTAGAAAGGGACAGAAATGAGAGTCATGATTGTGAATGTTATGTATATATATTCTAAGAAAGCTACCTGGTCCCCAGGGATTAGAATAATTAAGCTCTTGACAACAGAATCCTCACTGGCCCCACAAATCCAGCAATAGCTTACAAATGCATTATAATACCTTATTTCTGTTAATAATTATTACGATGTTCTGGCATAGCTCATTGAAGCAAAACTTTCCCCATGTTAATCTGAGGCTTTGAAAATGTACTCATGTTCTAAAAGCCCCAAGGTGGCAGTATATATGAGTAACTAACATTAGTACAAGAAATTAGGGTGTAAAACAGAAGAATGTAAAGATAAAGCTATTTTTTGGGCTGGGCATGGTGGCTCACACCTGTCATCCCAGCACTTTGGGAGACCAAGGTGGGAGGATGACTTGAAACCAGGAGTTCCAGACCAGCCTGGGTGACCTGAGACCCTGTCTTTTTAAAAAAAAAATTATTTTTTTCTATGACTTTTTATTAGCCATAGCAAAAATAAAAATAATTTTTAAAAAGGCAAGAGGTCAAGGGGAATAAAAAGCTTTAACTTTTTTTTTTCTACTTAGTTTAATTTCCAGCAAGAACATATAATCTTGAATACAGACTGTAATTACCCTTAGAATGAAAATCACTAGTGACACCAAAGGTCAAATTTATTTGCTTGTGTCATGCAACACAAATTGGCTTTTTTTTTTTTTTTGAGATGGGGCAGTCTCATTAGTTACTCAGGCTGGTCTTGAACTCCTGGGCTCAAGTGATCCGTTTAGCCTCCCAAGGTGCTGGGATTACAGGTGTGAGCCACTGAGCTGAGCCAATAAATCAGCTTTGAAGCTATGAAAGGAAAAAGCAAAACAAAAATAAAAAATTTCAACACTGTAGAGATAAAGGAGAACCATCTAAGGAAAGCTAATTTTATTAACCTTTAAAGATAATGTATAAATAAAAATGCAAAACAGAACTAGAAGTTGGGGTAAGACACATTCGTGGTTATTGCGTTTTACTCATAAGACCTGAGACCACCTGGTGGCTTCTATCAGCTCAGGTGTGGAAATTCATATTCTAAGCCTACTGGGCCTCCTACCTGACATACTTTTGTAGGAAAATCTGTCTTACCCCTAACAGGACACCAAAGCAATTTCAGTTTTCTGTTTTTCTTTCCTTTCTCCTTTCTTTTCTTTTTTTTGGACAGGATCTCTCACTCTGTCACCCAGGCTGGAGTGCAGTGCCATGCTGATAGCTCACTGTAGCTGCAATCTCTTGGGCTCAAGTGATCCTCCTGCCTTAGCCTCCTGGGTAGCTGGGACTACAGGTGCACACCATCATGCTTAGCTAATTTTTATTTTTTATTTTTATTTTTAGTAGAGATGAAGTCTCACTATGTTTCCCAGACTGGTCTTGAACTGCTGAACTCAAGCAACACGCCATGCCTCGGCTTCCCAAAGTGATGGGACTACAGGCATGAGCTACCACACCTAGTTCCAGTTTTCTTAACTTCAGCAACCATAAAGTAGGCAGAAAGAATAATATGATGAACCTTTAAAAAACAATTTTAAGAAGTACAGATGTTGACTGGTTCCAGGCCAACCACCTTTTCATACTACTAGAAGGAAAGCTGTTTGCATCAAAGCACTAAATTAATGAAATAGAAAAAGAAAATCCTCATCAATTCCTACAACAGTTAATGACAATGAGCTAATTAACAGATTAAATTCAATAAGTGAAGCATTTTACTTAGTATTACTATATATCTATAGTATATAGATATATATAGATGTATAGCTTAGCTTAAGATCTGATACTGAGGAAAATAAAAATATATATAGAAACGATTTCTGCTCTCAAATAACTTAGAACCTTGAAGATACAAGACTTGAACATACAGAAAGCAACTGAAAAAAAATCCACATTGAAAAGGTGGTAAAATAAATATAATAATTGAATTTGAAAATCAAATAAAAAGTAGTGTGGCAGGTAGTTTAGTTAGGAAAGGGAAAGATACTAGAAAGAGCTGCATGAGGAGAACACTTCACTGAAGCCCAACACAGATGGTATATACTGGTCTCCAAGAGAATATTAACAACCATTAAGTGAGGCTCTTTTCAAACACAGGATAATGAACTTGTAGCTATGGATTTCCTTATCTACACTGCAAAGTACTTTTACATTCATTTCTTCATTTAATTTCTGCAACAATCCAATGAAATGGTCAGGAAAATGAGTGCTATTTTACAATAGAAAATACTAAGGCTCAGAAATTGATAAGGTGGTCTTTTGGTTCTAAGCTTTATCAGACCAGTGATTTCCAAATCCAGATAATTAAGTCTCATCTGGACTGGGAAAAGATGTTTCAAAGTCTTACACAAGTGATTCTGACGATTAATTTGGTCTGAGAACCAATACAACTGGCTCTAAATTTCACTGGGCATTAGAATTACCTAGAAGGTTTGTTCAAACACAGATTGCTGTTCCCAAACCCCACAGTTTCTGATTTACTAAATCTAGGTAGAGACCTAAAAACCTGCTTTTCTACCAAGTTCTAGGCGAAACCTATGCTTCTGGTCAGGGAATCACACTTTGAGAACCACGGTTAATATACCATATGCATAAAGTAGGTACTATGTGCAAGTGGAAATACATATGCTGCCCAAACTCAGAACTATCTTAGGCAATTCTGAAAATTAGGGTCACTAGCATATTGATTTTTACAGAATAATTAGTTTGTGCTCCAGTGAGAATGACTTTAGTTAACTCTTGAATCAATTTACGAAGCAGTGATTCAAGAGTTAGCTAAGCCCTAAAGTCATGCTTGGAAAAAATTTGTAAGTTTTGGCTTTTGCCTGTATATTGCAGAATCTCTCAGCAACAGTATGTTTTGAAATAATTCTTTTAGAAGGGTAGGTGGGTGGTATATATTTTGAAGTCTTGCAGAACTGAAAATATGTGTTGCTTCTTCATCAAACAACTTGGCTGAATAAAGAATTTTAGGGTCCAAATTGCCTACAGAACTCTGTATACACTGCTCAACTGTTTAATGGTAAGAACAAGCCAATGTTTAATGATAAGAACAATCAATCTAAAGCTAGTCCACCTTTTCTTTCCTTGTGAACAACTTATATGTTTTCTTGTTTTTCTCCCTTCCTGGATGCCTGATGATCATGATGATGATGATGACGACGACGATGACGATTTTAACAAGAGAAAGTACAAAGTTTCACCAGAATAGATTTAGTTGTTAGGCTGTTTTCATTAATTTTTCCTGGTGTTTGGCAACAAGCCTGTTCGAATTGCAGGCTCAGGTCATCCTTCATCTCAGAAAAGTTTTTATCCCATAGCGTGTTTAATAATTGTTCCTGTTGAATTTGTTCTGGTCTCTTCCAAAATGTCAATTGTATATATTGGATCTCTGCACTCTATCCTTTATGTCAATCATCTTTTTCTTCAAATTTTCTTTTTTCATCTCTTCTCCCCCTTTTCCTCTGCATTTTGGGAGAGCTTCTCAAATTTGTAGTCTGTATCACTAATACAATTTTCTAATCCACTCTCTGTTGCTTCTGGTGCAGTTTAATCTATATACTGCCTATTTAGTTTCTATTTTATTGTTTCTTATTCAGATATTGCATTTTTTAGTTTCCATCCTATAGGCCTTACTTATTAATATCCAACACCCTTTTAATGTATGCCTCTCCGTTAGCTAGCCCCCACTTTCATCCCAGCCTGCTGCCTTATGAACTTATTTTCTACGTCTCACTCCAAAGACTCCACAATTTAAAAAACCTACAAGCATAAAAAAATGTTTTCTACAATTTTCTTGTTACAGAAGTAATCTGTTATATCAAGAGTATGTGTTTTTGCCCTGGTATTGAGTGCAACATTCCTGTATTTTTAAGATTGCAGAATCTTATTTCAGAGTCTGTCTCCTCAATATTTCTTACATATTAGTTACTAGATATCTAGAGGTTTGATAAAAGTAGAGTTTGATTTTTCACAAGGATACTTCATGATAGAGATGTGAACTTTCATCAGGAAGTATATAATGTTCAATTGTCTCTCTTTTTATGATGTTAAGATTAATCCCTATTTTTAGCCTAATCCATTATAACGCCATTATATGACCCAAGAAAGCTACTGAAGCCTCAGCCATGTCTGTGTTGTAGCCAAAAAAGAAGAGGAAAGCCATTATAAAGTTACCCTTTAGCAGTTCACCCAATATTACTTTTAGCAATCACTGATGATCGTTTCATTAAAAGTTGCAAAATGGGTGATATTCTATCAGCCCTTCTTAATGTATAGTTAAAATATTTCTATAAAGAAAATCTTGCTCTTGCCAACTACTTGGTTACCCTGAGATATACAGTTTGTATAGGAAGGGCAGAATTAATGATTAAATCTTTATCAATTTTCAAAATAATGAATTGGCTCCCTAGCCTCCAAACATAAGGAGCTTTAAAAAAAAGTAACATATGAACTCACAGATTTTTAACATAGTTGATAACATTTCAACCTACTGCAGTTATTTCTTTTTCTTGGGATGTTGGTATTTCAGGTATGTGAACACTTCCTTTTCGGTGTTTTCAATGCTGGTACACGCTATTTAGATATATTTATAGTCATTTCAGTGGTAACTAGATGTGGGGTTAGAGGGAGTCAGATGCTTGTACCACACTGCTATCTGTACCTGTGAGGAACAGGTTTTGCTATTAGTAACAGACACCAGAAATAAACCATCTTATGTTCCAGCTTGGGTTTTCACTCATATAAAATATACCTAGAAATAGGCAGTCTGGAGCATATATGCAGCTATGTGCTCATCAAGGACCTAGGTGCTTTCTATCTTTCTACATCACCTTATGCCTCAAGAAAGCTACTGAAGCCTCAGCCATCATGTCTATGTTGTATCCCAGGGAGAAAAAGAAAGGCAAAAGGGCAAAACAGCACATCTCTCAGTAGAACTAATTCACACTAACGAGACTTTCCTCAAGCTTCACACAACATTTCCAACATTTCATTAGTCAAATCTTAGTCACATGGCCACCTCTAGCTGCAAGGGAAGCTAGGAGGCACCTCTGTTCTAGGCAGCCACATGCCAAGTGGAAAAAAACAGGGTTCTATTATTAAGGGGAAAACAGACCCTGAGAGGAAACCCACAGTCGCTGTCATACCATCTCACCAGAAAGTTTCTCAATGTACAAATTAATCACTCTCTCTCCATGTAGCCCTTTACTATATCTCAATTACACAAATTCTTCAAGTCTGGTTTGCATGTAACTATGAATCTGTGGGTATTTTTCTCTAGATTGAATTCCTTGAAGATGCAGGGCACTTTTTATTTATATATATATCTCCCTCTATCAATGTCTATTCAGGCATTCAACTCAAACGTGCCTTATTCAGACACACTGAAGGCATGTATTTTGTCGCCATGTTTATAGTTATGTATGTTCATTTTCAAACTATTCTATCGGGTTTTGTTACCTGTATGGCAACCTATTCTTCCCACAATCCAGAGCTTGTGCTGAATGAAAATCATCATCAGCACTCCATAAGTAGGTCAACCCTGCTACTCTCATTTATCCTTAAACCTTAATAAAACATATTTAGGCTAAAAAAAAAAAATCTTCATTTCAATGAGAAAGGAAGTTGTTCCTTTTTGGGAGGGTGGGGAAGGTCACAGAAAAAGGAAAGGTTTAACGAGTAGTTTTACCATATATGCTAAGCATTAGATATACTTTTGGTTATTGAAATCAAACCCTAAGAAGATTTTTTTTTATCACCCACATATGGTTGCAGAAACTGAGTAGTTCTTAACTCTGCTGAAGAAAAATTATTAGTGAGCACACAGTGGGATTTAAAGCTAGATTTAATCTGGCTTTGAAGTGTAAGTTCTTTACATCAGACCATAGTATCATAGTATGGCTCCAAGTCACCATATACTTTCACACCAACTAGATAAGAGCAGAAAGATTTACCCTTGGTTGTGCAGACACAATCTTAAACTACTAGCATTATGCATCAGCTTCTGAAACTAAAATACGTTTTTAAAAAGAGCTTTTAAATACATTCAGCTTACTTTTCTCTAGCATTGAAAGCCATAACATAAAAAAGTGGGACAGGAATGTTTTTTTAACAGCAAAGAGATGCTTTGTATCCAGAAAAGCTGAACAATTACAGTGTAGCTAAAATGTTCTTTGAAGTACTGTATAGCACTTAACTTTAAAAGCTCTCTGCTTGCTTCTAAGCAATGTGTCAAACTAAGCATATGCTATGTAAATAAATCAGTTCAGAAAGGAGTTCCAGGCTTCTCCAGCTGTGTTAAGATTTCTCCACTCATTAGGAAAGCCAAGAAAAAGAAAACTTAATGATGTGTTTACTCTGCATGGTTCAAACACAGGTTCTATAGAATAGTTGTTGACAATAAGTTTTTATGAAACATCTTTTACCAAGTTTGGTGCCATCCTGCAAACTGGAATGTCTAAAGGAGAAAGGTTCATCAAGAAGCCTGCTTATAGTAATTTTAAAAATCATAAGATACAGAGTATTAGCTATGCAGAAGAAATTATATGTGGAAGAAATCAGTGCCCAATTTTTTTTTTTAAATTTTTTTGGAGACAGAGTCTCGTCAGTCACCTGGGCTGGAGTGCAGTGGCACAATCTCGGCTCACTGCAACCTCTGCCTCCTGGGTTCAAGCGATTCTCCTGCCTCAGCCTCACAAGTAGCTGGGATTACAGGCGTGCACCACCATGCTTGGCTGATTTTTTTTGTATTTTTAGTAGAAACAGGGTTTCACCATGTTGGCCAGGCTGGTCTCGAACTCCTGACCTCAGGTTATCCACCTGCCTCGGCCTCCCAAAGTGCTGGGATTACAGGCATGAGCCACCACACCCAGCCCCAAATTGGTTTTTAAATGAGTTATTAGGATAATTTTTTATATAGAATGCAGTTTTGAGCTACTTCACAAAGCAATGCAGAAAGCATGATATCAGAAAAAATGATTGAGAGAATATGCTAATGGAAACATGTGAGGATAATCTGGTAGAATAAACAACACTGCAAATTCTACTTGCAATTTCAAGTAATTTTTTTCTAATGTTTATGATAAAAAGAAACATTTAATATACAGCCTTCAGACACTGCATAATCTTGTGCAATTTTAAAGATACATAAGAGTAGTATCCATATTATAAATTTCTCTTAGTAATTAATAGTTAACAGAATGGCAGGTCAAGAGACTGGGAAGTGGGGACCTTTATAAAAAGGGGGGTAGAGGAAGAGACTAGCAGCAGTTTTGAGTCCTTATTAATGTAATCCCACTTAATTCTCATAACTACAAAGTGGTATTACCTTCGTTTTTCAGATAAGGAAACTGATATAGAGGCAACTGTTGACTCAACCACTTACTAGCTTTTCTTCCACTGCCAGTTATTTCACTTCTCTGAATCACGGTTTTCTCATTAGTACACTAGCACTAGTACTATCTAGTGCACAGGTACCTCACAGGTGTCTTGAGGACTAAATGAGATAAGTGTATATACTCGAGAATGTGGAAATGTAAGTTCCATTTTTCTTTCAGAGAGGTTACTAATTTTTTCAAGTCTCAACTTGTCCAAAATCTATTAAGAGATACAGCTGGAAAATGAAACCAGATTATAGGCTCAGAACCCAAATTTATCTTAGTCCAGTGTTTGCCATTATACTACATTTCCCTGCATTTTTCATATCATTTATTTCCTACTACTACTACTACATGCTAATTTTTTTAAAAGGCGTGTCTCAAATGTCACCTCCAAATTTTGAAAGCTATCAACAAATTCATCTCCAATTTCTAACAAAGGGCTCACAGCCTTCAATGATGTATCTCATATCTAAAACTAAGGAATCTATGAACTCATGAGAAGGCCATATGACTCCAGAGAATGCCATAATAATCCAGAAATTTTAAAACTAAACAGGTTATGAACATGTATGGTTACAGCAGTTTATTAACGATAATTCCAAGCTGGAAACAACCCAAATGTCCGCCAAATGGTGACTGGATAAACTGTGGTTCATCCATACACTGGAACACAACACAGCAAAGCACTGATACTGATACCTGCCACAACATAGATGAATCTCAAAAGCATTTCACTAAGTGAAAGAAGTCAGACACAAAAGCATACTTACTATATAATTTCATTTATGTGACATTCTGGAGAAAGAAAATCATAGGGATAAAAGTTAATCAGCAGTGGCAGGAAGGGAGTGACCTATAACGGGACATAGATGAGGGGCTTTTGAGGACGATGGAAATGTTCTAGATTTTGATTGTTGTGGTGGTAGTTAAATGACTGTATTCATCCGATAAAACTCATCCAACTATAAATTTTAAAGGGGCACATTTTATTTTATGTAAACTATACCTTAGTAAAATTAATCTATAATGGGTTTCTATAGTTTTGTTTTTGAGTAATAAATGTTATGAAAATATAGAAGAAACTAATTAAATAGGTCATATAAACAAAGGGAGAAGGTATATTTTTGGGACAACCTGAGCTTTTTAGTCTGATAGGCCTAAATTTGAAACCTGGTAAGCTTGACAATCTTGGACAAGTTAGTTGACCTTTCCAAACTTCAGTTTCCCCATCTGTTAAGCTGATATCATACTTTCTGCTTTATAAAGTAGTTTTAAGATTAAGAGAACACATAATTTAGTGCCTAACACACAGTAGGCACTCATAATAGGCAAACAAAGGAAAATGCTTATGGATGAAGTGATATCTAAGTCAATTAGAAAAATAATAATCTTCAGGAGAGGTACAGTGGCTCATACCTGTAATCCCAGCACTTTGGGAGGCTGAGATGGGCAGATACGTGGGGTCAGGAGTTTGAGACTAGCCTGGCCAACATGGTGAAACTCCGTCTCTACTAAAAATACAAAAATTAGCAGGGCGTGGTGGCATAAGCCTGTAATCCCAGCTACTTGTGAGGCTGAGGCAGGAGAATCGCTTGAACCCAGGAGGCAGGGGTTGCAGTAAGCTGAGATCGTGCCACTGCACTCCAGCCTGGGTGACAAAGCGAGACTCTATCTCAAAAAAAAAAAAAAAAAAAAAAAAGAATAATCTTCATCTATCTGTATCAGTTCATTTAATCAACAAATATTTGTTAAACATGTTATAAGGTATGTTAACATTTTCCCAAATAAGCAATCAGTAAAACCAGAGTACATATTCCCCTGAAAAAATCACCTTTCTCTAAGCTTCTGTAATTTTTATTTTCTCATAAAAGTTGGTAAGAATAGCAATCAAGAAACAAATACAATCTGCCTTTCCACAGAATTACAAATGCATTATATATATTGGTAGGTAACATAAATTTTATCAGCAATAAATGTGAATTAAATAATATTTAAACTAAGATTTCCCAGCTGCACAATTTTCTAAGCAAATAAGAAGGTTACCAAATTGAATTAACTTCAGCACTGCAAGAACTTTCATCAACCTCCTGCTTAAGACCTTACTTCATGCTGATCAAAGGGTGCAGATACTTTCTGTTGGTTTTTAAATCTGAGGTGAATGCAACTTGCAGCACAGAAACAGCATTTACCTAAAAAAATAAGGTGGTAAAGCAGAAATGAAATTTTACCTAAGATTATTTCTTAATGCATATAAATATATTCCATATATATATATCAATACATTTTCTAAGAGTTGAAACTAAGTTTTCACTGACATTTATATAAATAACCTAAAATCTTGGCACTAGGATTAGTTACAAAGGTAAAACCTGAATTACAAATATTTGGCAAGGAGAAAATTATACTTTCTGTCTTTCTTCCCAAATCAAAATCATCTTCTATGGGGTAGCATCCCCACCTCGGCTGTGGCAACAGTGGCCCCAGAAAAAATAAGGTCAAAAAATTTTTTTAAAAATAATCTTCTGGCCGGGAGCGATGGCTCATGCCTGTAATCCCAGCACTTTGGGAGGCTGAGGCGGGCGGATTACCTGAGGTCAGGAGTTCGAGACCAGTCTGGCCAACATGGTGAAACCTCCTCTCTACTAAAAATACAAAAATTAGCCGGGCGTGGTGGCATGTGCCTGTAATGCCAGCTACTGGGGAGGCTGAGGCAGGAGAATCGCTTGAACCCAGGAGGCGGAGGTTGCAGTGAGCCGAAATCATACCATTGCACTCCAGCCTGGGCAACAGGAGCGAAACTCTGTCTCAAAAAAAAAAAAAAATCTTCTCCAAATATGTATGTATATGTGCATCACATATATTTCATATGTACGTTATATATGTGTTTTCTTCCTGCAACAAGCTGTACCATGTAGCCTACACACTGCTTCATGTTTTAAAAATTGCTTCCTTAAGACAGAATTTAAATTATTACTCACACATCATAATAAACTCTAGGTTTCAAACTGTGGCAAATGTTGATTAAGAAATTAAGATGTTATACAAATCTTTCCTTCTCTATTAAGCCAACCACAAAGTAGCTATGGTCTCTAAACAGTCTAATAGGGTACCTGGGTTATAAACTGAGCTTCTTATCACACCCTACAATGCACATATGTAATAAGGATAGAGACTGTTCTTTTTCCTTAGTGCTGAAATTCCACCTCTAGGAAGCAAAGTGACTTTAAACAGAAGTTTAACATATACTGAATTTGAAGACATGACACCAATGTTTCCCCCCATTACTAGTGCCTGGGGTGGGGAGGGAGAAAGCATTTAAGTACGTTATTGATGTCTATTTCTTGACTTAAAATGTAATTTTTCTAGCACTTTCTTGGTATAAATTTACAGAGCCTGAATGCAGAGATAAAACAAGGGGAATTTATAAACTAAAAACAAACATAAAGTCAATAAAATTTTTATTTCTCTTTTCTCCATGTTAGTCACAAGAAGTGACTGAGGACGTCAAAATTCAAGACTTTTGGGGGCTTTACGGAATCTTTTACATGTTTTTCACATACTTTACACCTAAATCCTTAGAGGTTATAGAGCACCCAAAAGTTAAATATGTCCACTTTGAACATACTTTTTTTCTGAAAGGAACCCCTTAAGATGACTATGAAATTTTAAGCCAGTATGCCCTCTTTCAGCCTTTCTGGGAAAATGAGAAACTATCCTAAAATGCCCAACATGAATATTCTACAATCTTTAATAATAAATGTCAAGTAAGTCATATTACACTGTTAGAAAACTGTTTCTCAATTGTGTATTCTTGGCTCCTTTCCTACTGTCTGCTGCTCCTCCCAAAACAGCATATTCTCCACCCAAACAGAAATACTCCCATTTAGTCTATGACATTAGACTAATCAAAAGCTTACTCTCAAGGATAAATGTCTTACACGTCCTTGCTGTTGCATTTATGTCAAAAAATAAACTCCTTGAGAGAAGAAGCCATGTGTGGATAGATTTTCCCCCCTTGTTTTCTATTTAATTGTCTAATTGTTTCTAGAATACATATAAACAAATTATATGAATATAATTCCCCCCTCAAATTCTACTCTGCTATTCTAAACACTTATTTTTTCCCTGTAAGAAGCCGCAGCTAGTTTAGGAAGTATAATGGTTCCAAGCTCTGCAACAATAAAAACTGGAAAGCAATGCATCAATTTTTTAAAAAGTACTTGAAATATTTTAGACAACTGGCAAAATAAAGGCATAACTCAATGATTTCTATTTTCATGACAAATAACTCAGAAGTAAGAACATACAGACATATTAATATACACACACACATGATTCATGTAGTCATATCAATCCCATAAAACCAAGTGACTAATCAAGACTTTTGTTCCTAGGAAGACATTTCGTAATATAACACAATATGTATCTCAGGAGCCATTGCCTGAAAGTATCACTGATTACTAAGAACCTAATATTAGTCCTAGATTAGCACTAGATGTTAGAAAGGCATTAATGACTATTCTACCATACTCTCCTACCAGACTGACACTATGGCTTCACTCATTAACATACCAGACACAGGAAGCTGTTCATTCTCAAATAATTAAAATTATTTTCTTGCAAATAAAAGGAAACTATAATCACTCAGACAATAGCCTACTTTACTCCATCCAAAAGTATATATAAAAATCTGAGGCCAGGGGTGGTGGCTTGGGCCTGTAATCCCAGCACTTTGGGAGGCCGAGGCAGGTGGATCACAAGGTTAGGAGTTCAAGACCAGCCTGGCCAATATGGTGAAACCCTGTCTCTACTAAAAATACAAAAATTAGCCAGGCATGGTGGTGTGCACCTGTAATCCCAGCTATTTGGGAGGCTCAGGCAGGAGAACTGCTTGAACCCAGGAGGCGGAGGTTGCAGTGAGCCGAGACCGTACCACTGCACTCCAGCCTGAGTGACAGGGCAATACTCCGTGTCAGATTAAAAAAAAAAAAAAAGATAGATAGATATCTGAATCACATGTATATCCTAAACAGAAAAAGCTCATAGGCATATATAAAGATATCAAAAAGTCCTTTAAGATCTAGAGAACAAACAACAACAAAAAAATGAAATGAGGGCATTTGCTGAGGATGTTGCCAAGTGCTCAGGGAATAGTCCATCAACTGACTTAACATGTGATTTTTAAGAATGACTGGACAAGGCCGGGTGGCTCACACCTGTAATCCCAGCACTTTGGGAGGCCGAGGCAGGCGGATCACGAGATCAGGAGATCGAGACCATCCTGGCTAACACAGTGAAACCCCGTCTCTACTAAAACAACAAAAAATTAGCTGGGCGTGGTGGCGGGTGCCTGTAGTCCCAGCAACTCAGGAGGCTGAGGCAGGAGAATGGCGTGAACCCAGGAGGCGGAGTTTACAGTGAGCCGAGATTGGGCCACTGCACTCCAGCCTGGGCGACAGAGCGAGACTCCGTCTCAAAAAAAAAAAATGACTGGACAAAAAACACTAGGTAGCAAAGGCAAAATCTCTGGCTGCTCATAAAAACTTGGTAAAATTAGATATTTTGTCTTCAAAAGTCTAAAGTATAATGAAATCTGTCTCACCCCTGCTTACCCATACCTAAGCAGAGCACCAGGAGAAAAACTGTCGTCAGAATTGCAAAGGGGATTCGAACTGAAAATTTGTTTTCTTTTTCAAAACTTTACTTTCATGGTCTTGTTTCAATAAACCAAAAAAGTGGTTTAATCTACTTGATGGATTACACAGATCAAGTATTCCATCTGAAATACAGGCCTTTTTACTTCTTTAGGAGGGAGCCACGAGCCAAGGAATGCAGACAGCCTCTAGGAGTTAGAAAATGCAAGGAACAGATCCCCACTACAGCTTCCAGAAGGAATATAATCCTACTGGCCCCTTGATTTTAGCCCAGTGATATGCATTTTGAACTTCTGATCTCCAGAACTGTAAAATAAATCTGTGTTGTTATAAGCAACTAAGGTTGTGGTAATTTGCTATAGTAACAACAGGACACAAATACATCTAGAAATTAGTAAGCCCCAATAAGTATTTGCTATTTTTACTGACCTCTGGTTGTTGATACTTAGAATAGAATGTGCACTTTAACACTACTTTGATAATCAGGGTTAGCAGGAATAATCTTTTAGCTAATGAGAGAGCAACTCCCAATTAGAATGGAAACATTAAAACTAATGTAACAAGGATAAATCATGCCTCTTGTGGTAGACTACAGTTCAACTGAATCAATTATTGAGAAATAATGTTGCAGACCCCAATTATAATTGTATATTTGTCTATTTCTCCTTTGAATTCTATTAATTTTCCTTCATCTATTTTAATGCTCCATTATTAGGGGCCTACATGTTTAAGACCACTATATACTCTTGGTAAACTGACCCCTTTCATATTATCAAATGTCCTTCATACTTCTTGCTCTAAAATCTACTTTATCTGATACTAATCGTGGAACTCCTGTTTTCTTTTCATTAGTGTCTACATGGTATATCTTTTTTCATCTGTTTATTTATTTATTTATTTTTTAAATCAAGATGGAGTCTCTCTCTGTCACCCAGGCTGGAGTACAGTGGCACGATCTCGGCTCACCGTAACCTCTGCCTTCTGGGTTCAAGCGATTCTCTTGCCTCAACCTCCTGAGTAGCTGGGATTACAGGTGCCCACCACCATGCCCAGCTCATTTTTTTAAATTTTTCATAAAGATGGGGTTTCACCATGTTGGCCAGGCTAGTCTCAACCTCCTGACCTCAAGTGATCCACCCTCCTCTGCCTCCCAAAGTGCTGGAATTACATGCATAAGCCACCGCACCCAGCCTCATCTGTTTACTATTAACCTGTGTTTTTATATTCAATGTGAGTTTTTGTAGACAATATGTAAATGAAATTTTTTAAAAATCAAATTAGATAATCTCCATTTTTTAACGGTATTTAGACCATTTACATTTAATGTGATTATTGCTATGATTGGGTATATATTTGCTATCTAGCTATTGGTTTACTATTTGTCTCATCTTTTCTTGGTCACTTTTTTTTCTTTTTGTCATTGTTCGGTAAGTAATTTTCATAATTCCATTTTATCTCCACTACTATACTGCTTTAAAAAAACAAAAAAACCTCCACTTATGTGAAAAATTCCATAACATATTATTAGTCTTGTTTTAAGCAATTATCTTTAAGAAAAAAGTTTCTTAAATGAGAGAAAAAAGACTTTCATATCTATTCATATACACTCACCATTTCCAGGGCTCTTCATTTATTTTTGTAGATGCAAATTTCCATCTGACATAATTTTCATTCCTTGTCATCTCGGAACCCCAAACTCAAACCTGTGTAATTCCTGAGCTGTTTGGTTTCCCTCTCCCTGTGCTATGGCCTAGAAACATTGTGGGCTCACTTCATTTGTTCTAAATCACACAGCTAGACTCTCTGGTTTAGCTTCTAGAGAAATTAAATTTGTGGCCACACTCATTTTAGCTCTGTCATATTTTGCTTTATATCTTTAAAGCCAAATTATTAAGTTCACACGAATTTAGAATTATTATGTCTTTCCAGTGTATGGACCTTTTATATTATTATGAAATGACCTTTTTTATGTCTAGTATTGCTTTTTGCCTTATGTCTACTTTGCCTGATATTTGCATACCTTCATCAGCTTTCCTTTGATTAGCATTTGCATGGTATATTTTAATCCTTTTAGTTTCAACCTTTTTGTGTTCTTATATGTAACATGTATCCCTTGAAAATGAAATATATTTTGGTTTTAAAGAAATTTATAATCCCAGCACTTTGGGAAGCCAAGGTAGGCAAATCGCTTGAGCTCAGGAGTTTGAGACCAGCCTGGGCAACATGGCAAAACTCTGTCTCTACAAAAAATAAAGAAAATTAGCTAGGTGTGGTGGCATGCATCTGTAGTCCCAGCTACTTGGGAGGCTGAGGTGGGAGAACTGCTTGAGCCGAGGAGGCAGAGGTTGCAGGGAGCCGAGATCGTGCCACTCCAGCTGGGGTAACACAGCAAGATTCTGACTCAAAAGAAAAAGAAAGAAATTTAGTCTTCCAAATTTTTCAAACAAATTTGTCTTTAACTAGAATATTTAAACCATTTACATTTGATGTCATTAATATATTTTAAATTTTATCCATTAGCCTATTGTTTGTTTCTTCCAATTAACCTGTTTTATATTCTTTCTCTTCTCTCTTCCCTTCTTTTGATTTTATCAAGTAGTTTTCATTATTCAATTTCTTTTGCTAGCTAATACATTCTTTTACTGTTTATGATTAAAACCATCCTTGCTAATTACAGTCTAATACAAATCAGTACTTCTATCACTTTATAGCTAACTCTAAGACCTTAAAACACTTCATGTATACCCTTCCCACTTTTTGAGTTGCTGATATCATGAGTTTTAATTCCACATACATTTTAGAGCTCATAAAAATTGTTTGATACAATTAATATAGTTCATCTATATATTTACACTTTGTCACTCTTCCATACATACTGGTTTTGACAACTTATAGTTCCTCACAGTGCTATAAAATACAAAGAAGATATGTAGAAAATAAAAATGTTATCAGACAGATTATGGGAAGGAAAAGCATAATACTTCAGTACAGAAAGAACATAATGCCTTAGAGAAGAAAAACTTTCCTCCTAGCTTTCTCTACTATTTTAAGAGTAGGCTTAAATGTCAAATGCTAGCTTTCAATGCATCTATTAGCAGATCAACTGAAAATACTTTATGTGACAATTTTCAGTACTCTAATAACTCTTCCTAGATAACATGCAACTTACCTATATTTACTTCTACTAGCAGTCATATTCTTACGTATCATTGTTTACCTTACCCAGTTTCCACATAAGCTCATAAAAATAAAAGCAGAATTTTCTCATGTATAAAAATACAAAAGGGATTGATACTACCATACTAAACCTATATTCCTTAATGTGCTTTTATAACCATACAGATTAATCAGTCATATTTAACTCTATCATGGACAACCAACAAAGGGTGAGAACAAAATTGAAATTATCAGTATAAGGTCAGCATATATGCCCAAGTTTGCTGCACACAAAGACTGTTTTTTAAATGGTTTAGCTATACTTGCAGACCTTGCTGCTTCTTGCAAGGTTTATGTTTGGCTCACAGCATTCACTCAAAAAAGATTATCTAATTTTTTTTCTGTCATATGAAAAAAGAAAGTTGATGACTCTCCTGATTTAGTTATCTAACAGTTCATTCTAACAAATACTGTGTTTTTGTGCATACTTAAAAAGCTTTCTCTGACACACCTACTCTAGTATCAGCTCTACATTGAACAAATCATATTTAAGACTAGTGACTTGAGTTATCATAGGGCTTCACTAATACTGATGTTCTCTCTCCAATACAAATAGGGGTCTCTAATGATTATCTGGATACCCTTTCTATAGGGTATTAATTAGTCAGGATAATCTAGGCCTGGGGTTGTAACAAATATTCCCCATAATCTTAGTGACTTAGCAAAAATTGCTCTCTTACACATGGTCCACTGACTCAAATTACATTTAAACAATAAATCATTCTTGATTTAGTTAGGCAATAATTATATATATTTTATACACATACACATTTTTCCCTACTGACATCCGACTCAAGAATATACTAATTAGAAAGCTCACGCTTGGCTGGGCACAGTGGCTCACACTTGTAATTCTAGCACTTTGGGAGGCCGAGGCGGGTGGATCATCTGAGGTCAGGAGGTCGAGACCAGCCTGGCCAACATGGCGAAACTCTATCTCTACTAAAAGTACAAAAATTAGCTGAGTGTGGTGGTGGGTGCCTGTAATCCCAGCTACTCAGGAGGCTGAGGCAGGAGAATCGCTTGAACCTGGGAGGCAGAGGTTGCAGTGAGCCGATATCATGCCACTGCACTCCAGCCTGGGTGACAAGAGAAAAATTAGGTCTCAAAAAAAAAAAAAGCAAGCAAGCAAGCTCACTCTGTCTGAAGAGATGAAATCTATATTCAAAGTCTTGATTTATGGATTAGGGAGTTCGTGAACATGAAATTCTTATACTTTCTATGAAATCAAGTTTTGATTTTCACTAAGAAATTGGAATCCATTTTAGTATAAGCTTTCCTATTTGGCAACTGAGCTTTACTCTTAAGACCCCATTATTCCTATGCTGTTTTGCAATAAACACTATGGACAAAGTAAAAACCTACATTTTAGGAGTGACTGATTGACTATAACATTTCTCAGATTTTGCTATCTTCTGCATTTGTACACTTGTAGGACAGACTGGGTTTATACAGACCAGAAGGCTTATCAGATCTTTATAAAAATATTCCTGTCAGTGTCTATTTAACTTAATAAAGTACTCAGAATTCTATCTAGCCTAACACTTCCAACAACAGCAGTGTTTGGAATATTGCCAAAATCATGTTTATTACTCATGAAATAGAGTTTTGAAATGTTCATAATCTGGAATAGAAGTAATATTTGTGTCAAATACTCAATTCTAACTCAATTCACCTAAAGGTAGGTAGTTTAAGTTACAGAAAAACGCCATGATCCCAAGATGGTCTAATAACTGTATCTAATAACAAAGGATTAAAATAGGTGTGTGTGTGTGTGTGCGCGCGCGTGTGTGTGTGTTTAGAGGAGTGAGGTTTGATGAATTTAGGCCCTTAAATCCAATAAAAATTGGAAACGTCATATACGTAACACTGGGAGGCAGTATAACATAGAAGTTAAGGATGTAGGCTTTTAGCTGTTTTTTTCTGGATTTGAATCCTGGCTCTATCACTTATTAACTCTGTGTATTTAAGAAAAGATTTAACTTGTTTATATCTTAGTTTCCTCATATACCATATGGATTTAAAGAATACTTCATAAGGTAGTATTAAATGAGTTATTGTATGTAAATTGTTCAGATCGATGCCAGGAATAGAGAAAGTACTCAGTAAATGTTAGGAAATATCAGCACTACCACTCTAAAAACAGTAAAAGAATCCTTAGTATGCAAGTCAAAGTTCAAATCTATAAATTTATGCATAATTCACAGGGAGTTGTGCATACTTTCAGTCTAATGTCTACTCAAGTTTCAAGACCTTCATTATTCCACAAAAAAATTATTGCTTATACATGATAACCTAATCAACAAGTGTTTATTGAATACCTACTAGGCACTGTGTGTACAAACAAGAGGCATAACAACTGCCCCTCAAAACCTTATAATTATTAACAAATTATTTAGACTATGATATAAGAACATATTTAATTGAATGCTGAACTCTGTGGTACAGAATGTAAGTCCTGGTATATCCTAATGTTTACTGAAGACTAAGAGGACAGACACTTCTATGAGAGCTGATGCAAGGATGCCTAGCTTACTGCATACATTCCCAAAACTAAGGGCTTACTCTTTATTATGCCAACTGTAGGGTAGATGAAATCATCTAACCCCTCTCCACCTCTGCCCTGCAAAAAAGAAAAAAAAACAGCTTTAAAATATTTGGCTAATGAAGCCTTTTATTCCTAATACCAAGAATCATACCTTTTTAGACATATTATATCACTATGGGTATATGTAGTACCATAAGCCATAAAACCACAAGCATAGTTACCTTGGTCTGCCATTCTAAACACAAAAAGCAAAAACCTAATTTATTAAGAACCAAAAAACTATATCACTTATGTTGAGTTTACTATTAACATAATTTCTGCCATAAGAAATCACAGAGGGATTCAAGAAAGATGACAAAGTAGGAACCACCAGGAATCTGTCTTCCAACTTAGACAACAACTGCACTGGCAGAACCTGTCTCAAGTAACTATCTTGGAACTC
The DNA here is from genome assembly GCF_009828535.3 of Hylobates moloch. Lineage (NCBI taxonomy): Eukaryota > Metazoa > Chordata > Mammalia > Primates > Hylobatidae > Hylobates > Hylobates moloch. The sequence goes on from NW_026652289.1 coordinate 59,453,526, forward strand.
TGTAGTCCACTGAAGGCTTGCAACTTCCAAGAGAAGGACTAAATGATAAAGTGCATTAATTTGGGTCATTTTCAGCTCTTAACACAGTTGCAGTAAGCCATCCTCCACTCCTAGCTCCCTGGCAGGCAGCTGTGCATGTGCTCCTGGAGCAGTTTGTACTCAGCTTGCAGGAGCCCACGGCAAAAAGGACCTTGTCCTCCAAGTATAGAGATCTGTACTCTGATCACTGATTGTTGCCAAAGATCACATGGGTGTAATCAAAGAGGGTGCCAGCCATTGTTGTTGCACCTCCTCCCAGTGTTGCAAGAGCCCCTCTGCTCCCCTGAAATGACTTCCAGAGAAGTTAAAGGGCCAGAGCCAATTTTTCTTCCTGTATTTATTTTTCTCTTTTTCTCCTTTTGGGAGCCAGATATTAAAGACTGGGACATTCAAAAACAACTGTAAATATGGACAAAATTGGAAAATGATCATGCATGCCCAGGAAAAGATGCAAAGAAAATACCTGGGAAGACCTTAAGTTTATATTTCTATCCCTGACATAGGCTGATCCCTGTTTCCTTACCCAGTCTACAAAAACCAAAAACAATAAACAAAAATAATACTAAAACAACAAGCCCTAGTGAAAGGAGAAAATCTGATTTCCAGACTTATCACATTAATAGATTTAAATGTCTAGTTTTCAGCAACAACAGAAAATCACAAGGCATACAAAGAAACAGGAAAGTATGGCACATTCAAAGGCAAAAAATAAATCATAGAAATTGTCCTTGAAACAGACCTGATGGCTAATCTACCATAGCTCTAAAAATGCTGTCTTAAAGATGTGCAAAGAACTAACGGAAGATGCAGACAGAATCAAGAAAATGATGTATGAAAAACGTGTAAATATCAATAGAGCTACAGAACCTAAAAAAGAACCAAAGAGAAATTCTGGAGCTGAAAAGTACAAAATGAAAAATTCACTGTACAGATTCAAAGGCATATCTGAGCAGGCTGAAGAATCAGCTAACTTCAGGATAGGACAATTGCAACTATGACTCTGAGGAACAGAAAAAAAAAGTCTGAAGAAAAATGAAGAGAATCTAAGAGATCTGTGGGACACCATCAACTGGATGAGTATATACATTGTGGGAGTTTCAAAAGGAGGAGAAAAGAGAAAGAGGCAAAGAGATTACATGAATAATGATGAAAAACTTCCAAAGTATGATGAAAGACATGAGTATAAACATCCCAGGAGCTCAACAAACTCCAAGTAGCATGAACTCAGAGACCCATACTGGGATATAGTATAATGAAACTATCAAAAGCCAAAGACAAAGTGAGGATCTTAAAATCAGTAAGAAAGAGACAGTAAGAAAGAGACTTATCATATAGAAGAGACTCTCAAGAAGGTTATCATCATGTTTCTCATCAGAAACTTTGGAGGCCAGAGGCAGTGGGTTGACATATTCAATGTGCTAGAAGGAAAACAAACAAACAAAAAAATCTGTCAAACAAGAATCCTATATCTAGCAAAAGTGTCCTTCAAAGGTGAAGGAGACATTAAGATATTCCTAGATAAATAAAAGCTGAAGGAATTCATTACCACTAGACCTGCCCTGCAAGAAATGATCAAGGGAAACCTATAAGGTAAAATGAAAGAACACCAGAAATAAATATCTCAATAAAGGTAACTACATGGGCAATTATAAAACCTACTATTACTGTAATAATGGTTTGTAACTTCACTTTTTGTTTTCTATACAACCTAAGAGACTAATGCATTTAAGAGTTTGTTTGTGGGTACATAATGTATAAGGATGTAATTTGTGACACCAACAACTGACAGGTGTGGGAATAAAGCTGTAGATGAGCAGGATTTTTGGATATTATTGAAGTTAAACTTTTATAAGCTCAAATTAGAGTGTTATAACCTAGGATGTTAATTGTAATCCCATGGTAACCACAAAGAAAGTAGCTATAGAAAATACACAAAAGGGAATGTGAAATTATTTTAAACCTTTCACTATAAAAAAAAATCAACTATGAATTCAGCAAAGGAGCAGGATATGAACAGAAATCAGTTGCAGAGGACCCAAACAAGATGGCTGACTAGACATAGCCAGAAATAACTTCTCCCATTGAGACAGACCAGAGTATCAACTAAACCAGCATAATCCAGACAGATCATCTGAGAAATCAAACTGAAAGAGGTTAGAGAGATGACCCAGATGCCAGGACTGAAGAGGGAGGAAACTGGGAACCCCACACAGGGTTGCCAAGTGCCAGGATATGTTCAAGGCCCTAAACAGCTCCTTAGGAAGGGGTGGCTCTGACCTGTGTAAGCTGCCAGACCTGGAGAGAACAGGGCTTTCTTTCCTGTGGGACCAGGGTGAGCCTGATCTGTGCACCCTGCTGTCCACCAGCCCCTCGCATAGTCCCTGTCTGGTCGTGCCTACACACAGCACAGCCTCGACTATCCTGCTGGGGCACTTCCTGCCCGTGGTGCCTCCACCACCCCTGCCTCCCACCCATGGTGCCCCTGCCAGAATGCCTCCCACCTGCAATGCTCCCACAGGAGCACTTAAGCCCATGGACCCGTGCTGCCATACCTTATGGAATGCTGTTGTCAGCAGTCTGGGAGTACCTCAGACCCTCTAGCCCAGCCTGGGCTCAGCTTCCAGGGACCAGTGGACAAAGCTGTGGACTCAGTCCAGGCCACCCAGAGTTAGAGCATGCAGCCCATGAGTGTAAAGCTGAACCTTGGCCCTTTGAAAGCATTCAGAAACAAAGCCATTCAACCACATGCAACTTGTGCCATAGTCAAACCCTTGGGGCAATAAAGATCATAAAAACAAAAAGTCCCATTCAAAGGACAGCAACTTCAAAGGAAAAAAGAACATCAGCCCTCACCAACGAGAAAGAACCAGCACAAGAACTCTGGCAACTCTAAAAGCCAGAGCATATTCTTACCTCCAAATGATCATACTTGCTCCCTGGCAATGGTTCTTAACCAGACTGAAATGGCTGAAATGGCAGACAAGGAATTCAGAATCTAGATGGCAAGGAATCTCATCAAGAAATAAGAGAAGGTTGAAACCCAATCCAAGGAAAGCAGTAAAATGATCCCAGAGTTGAAAGATGATGTAACCATTTAAGAAAGAACTAAACTGAACTTCCAGAAATGAAAAATTAATTACAGGAATTTCAAAATAAAACTGGAAGCATTAAAAACAGAATAGACCAAGCTGAAGAAAGAATCTCAGAGCTTGAAGACTGCTCCTTTGAAGGAACACAGGCAGACATAAAACCCAGAAATAAAAAATACTTTTTAAAAATGACCAAAACCTCCAAGAAATATGGCATTATATAAAGAGACCAACCCTACGACTCACTGGCATTCCTGAAAGTGGAGAGAGAGCAAGCAACTTGGAAAACATACTTGAGGATATAGTCCAGGAAAATCTCAATCTCACTAGAGAGGCTGACATGCAAATTCAAGAAATTCAGAGAACCTCTGTGAGATTGCTATGCAAGACAATCATCCTCAAGACACACAGTCATCTGATTCTCCAAGGTCCACATGAAATAAACAATTTTAAAGGGAGCTAGAGAGAAAAGGCTGGTCACTTACAAAGGGAATTCCATCAGGCTAACAGCAGACCTTTCAGCAGAAATCTTGGAAGACAGAAGAAACTGGAATTTCATATCCCACCAAACTAAGTTTCATAAGTGAAGAAGAAGTTATTTTCAGACAAGCAAATGCTAAATTAATTACCACTAGACCTGCCTTACAAGAGGTCCTAAAGGGAGTGCTAAACATGGAAATGAAAGAACAATACCTGCCATCACAAAAACACACTTAAGCACATAGCCTACTGACACTATAAAGCAACTATACAATCAGGTCTACATAACAACCAGCTAATAGCACAGCAGGATCAAATCCTCACATATCAATATTGACTCTGAACATAAATGGGCTAAATGCTCCACTTAAAAGGCATAGAGTGGCAAGTTGGATAAAGAAGCAGAAACCAACTGTCTGCTGTCTTCAAGAGACCCATCTCACAAGTAACAACACTCACAGGCTCAAAGTAAAGGGGTACAGAAATATCAGGCAAGTGGGAAAAAAAAAGAGCAGGGGTTGCTATCCCTATATCATATAAAACAGATTTTAGACCAACAATGATCAAAAAGGACAAAGAAAGAGTATTACATAATGATAAAAGTTCAATACAAGAGGAACACTTAACTATCCTTAATATATATACACTAAACATTGGAGCACTCAGATTCATAAAACAAGTTCTTAGAGATCTATAAAGAGATTTAGACAACCACACAATAAGACTGGGGGATTTAAAAAAAAAAAAACATTGACAGCATTGGACAGATCATCAAGGCAGAAAACAAACAAAGATATGCTGGACTTAAACACGATACTTGACCAATTGGACCTAGTAAACATCTACAGAACACTCCATCCAACAACAGAATATACATTCTTCTTATCTGCACACGGCACATACTCTAAAAGATTCACCACATGCTGGACCATAAAGAAAGTCTCAACAAATTAAAAAAAAATCGAAATCATGCCAACCACACTCTCAGACCACAGCACAATACAAACAGAAATCAATACCAAAAAGATCTATCAAAACCATACAATTGCATGGAAGTTAAACAACCTGCTCTGAAATGACTTTTGGGTAAAGAACAAAATTAAGGCAGAAATCACAAAGTTAGTTGAAACGAATGAAAACAGAGACACAACATAACAGAATCTTTGGGAAACAGCTAAAGCATTGATTTTGGTTTTTCAGAGGAGTGTCACTCTGTCACCTGGGCTGGAGTGCAGTGGTGCGATCTCAGCTCACTGCAACCTCCGCCTCTGGGGTTCAAGCGATTCTCCTCTCTTAGCCTCCCGAGTAGCTGGGATTACAGGCACCCAACATCATGCCTGGCTTATTTTTTTGTATTTTTAGTAGAGACGGGGTTTCACCATGTTAGCCAGGATGGCCTTGAACTCCTGACCTCGTGATCCGCCCACCTTGGCCTCCCAAAGTGCTGAGATTACAGGCGTGAACCATCGCATCCAGCCAGCTAAAGCATTGTTAAGAGGAAGGTTTAGAGTGACAAATGCCTACATCAAGAAATTACAAAGATCTCAAATTAACAACCTAATGTCACACCTAAAGGAGGTAGAAAAACAAGAGTAAGTGAACACCAAAGCTAGCAGAAGAAAAGAAATAACCAAAATCAGAGCTGAAATGTAAAAATCTATAGAAAAGATCAATGAAACCAAAGTGGGTTCTTCAAAAGATTAAACAAGATTGTTAGACTGCTAGCTAGATTAATAAAGAAAAAAGAAAATCCAAATAAACACAATTAGAAATGACAAAGGTGACATGTCAACTAACCCCACAGAAATACAAAAAACCCTCAGAGACTATTATGAACAGCTCTACGCACACAAACTAGAAAACAAAGAATAAATGGATACGTTCCTGGAAACACACAGGCTTTTAAGATTGAGCCAGGAAGAAGTGAAATTCCTGAGTAGACCAATAATGGGTTCTGAAATTGAATCAGTGATTAAAAACAACAACAACAACAAACTACCAATCAAAAGAAGCCCTGGATCAAATAGATTCACAGGTGAATTGTACCAGATGGACAAAGAAGAGCTAGTACTAATCCTACTAAAATTATTCCAAAAAATTGAGGAGAAGGGACTCCTCTCTAACTCATTCTATGAAGCTAGCATCATGCTGATATAAAAGCCCTACAGGGACACAAGGAAAAAAGAAAACTTCAGACCTGTATTCCTGATGAATACAGACACAAAAATCCTCAATGAAATACTAGCAGCCGGGCGCGGTGGCTCACGCTTGTAATCCCAGCACTTTGGGAGGCCGAGGCAGGCGGATCACGAGGTCAGGAGATCGAGACCATGGTGAAACCCTGTCTCTACTAAAAATACAAAAATTAGCCAGGCGTGGTGGCGGGCGCCTGTAGTCCCAGCTACTCGGAGAGGCTGAGGCAGGAGAATGGCGTGAACCCGGGAGGCGGAGCTTGCAGTGAGCAGAGATCGCGCCACCGCACTCCAGCCTGGGTGAAAGAGAGAGATTCCGTCTCAAAAAAAGAAAAAGAAAAAAAAAAGAAATACTAGCAAACTGAACTAGCAGCACATTAAAAAGTTAATTCACCACAATCAAGTAGGCTTTATTCCTGGGATGCAAGGTTGGTTCAACATATGCAAATCAATAAATGTGATTCACCACATGCAAATCAATAAATGTGATTCACCACATAAACAGAATTAACAAAAAGAACATGATCATATCAATAGACATAGAAAAGGCCTGCAATAAAATTCAACATCCTTTCATGATGAAAACCCTCAACAAATTAGGCACTAAAGGAACATACCTCTAAAGGAAATAAGAGCCATATATGACAAACCCACAACCAACATCATACTGAAAGGGCAAAAGCTGGAAACATTCCCCTGGAGAACTGAAACATAAAAAGGATGCCCACTCTCACCAATCCTACTCAATACAGTACTGCAAGTCCTAGCCAGAGCAATCAGGCAAGAGAAAGAAACAAAAGGCATCCAAAGAGAAAGAGAGGAAGTCAAACTATCTCTCTTCACAGACTATGTAATTCTATACCTAGAAAACCCTACAGACTCTACCAGAAGGCTCCTAGAACTGACAAATGACTCCAGTAAAATTTCAGGATATACAATCAATGTACAAATATTACTAGCATTTCTATACACCCATAATGTCCAAGCTTAGAGTCAAATTAAGTGCATAATCCCATCTACAATAGCCACAAAAAGAATAAAATACCTAGGAATAAAGCTTACCAAGGAAGTGAAAGACCTCTATAATGAGAATTACAAAACACCAAATAAAGGAATGAGATGACACAAACAAATGGAATAACATTCCATGCTCATAAATGAAAGAATATTGTTAAAACAGCTATACTACCTAAAGCAATGTACAGTTTTAATGCTATTCCTATCAAATTATCAATGTCATTTTTCAGAGAATTAGACAAAAAACTATTTTAAAATTCACATAGAACCATAAAAGACCCCAAATAACCAAAGCAATCCTAAGCAAAAAGAACAAAGCCAGAGGTATCATACTACTTGATTTCAAACTATACTACAAGATTACAGTAACCAAAACAGCATGGTACTGCTACCAAAACAGACACATTAACCAATGGAACAGGATAGAGAACCCAAATAAACCCAGACAAAGTTGACAAACAATGGGGGAAAGGACTCCCTAGTCAATAAGAGGTGCTGTGATAACTGGCCAGCTATAGGCACAAGATTAAAACTGGACCCCTTCCCTTCACCATATACAAACATTAACTCAAGATAAAGACTTAGATGTATGACCTAAAACAAGAAAAACTCTAGAAGAAAATCTAGGAAGTACCATTCTAGATATTGGTCTTACCAAATAATTTATGACTAAGTCCCCAAAAGCAATTGCAACAGAAACAAAAATTGACAAGTGGGACCTAATTAAACTAAAGAGCTTCTGCACAGCAAAAGAAACTATCAACGAAGTAAACTACAAACTACAATGGGAGAAAATATTCACAAGCTATGCATCCAATAAAGGTCTAAACATCCAGAATCTATAATGAACTTAAACACATCAGCAAGCAAAAACCAAATAACCCCATTGTATTAGTCCATTCTCATGTGCTATAAGGACATACTTGAGACTGGGTAATTTATAAAGGAAAGAGGTTTAACTCACAGTTCTGCAGGGCTGGGGAGGCCTCAGGACACTTACAGTCATGGCAGAAGGGAAAGCAAACACGTCCTTCTTCACAAGGTGGCAGGAGAGAAAAGAATGAGTGAAGAGGGGAAAGCCCCTTATAAAATCATTAGATCTCATGAGAACTCACTTACTATCATGACAACAGTATGGGGGAATCGCCCCCATGATCTAATCACTTCCCCCAAGGGCCTTCCCACCACACATGGGGAGTATAATTCAGACTACAATTCAAGATGAGATTTTGGGTAGGAACACAACCAAACCATATCATTCTGCCCCTGGCCCCTCCCAAATGTCATGTCCTCACATTTCAAAACACAATCATGCCTTTCCAACAGTCCCCTAAAGTCTTAACTTATTCCAGCATTAACCCAAAAGTCCAAGTCCAAAGTCTCACCTAAGACAAGGCAAGTCCCTTCTGCCTATGAGCCTGTAAAATCAAAAATTAGTTACTTCCTAGATATAATAGGGGTACAAGCACTGGGTAAATACACCCATTCCAAATGGGAGAAATTGGCCAAAACAAAAGGGCTACAGGCCCCATGCAAGTTCAAAATCCAATAGGGCAGTGATTAAACCTTAAAGTTTCAAAATAATCTCCTTTGACTCCATGTCTCACATCCAGGTCATGCTGATACAAGAGGTAGACTCCCATGGCCTTGAGTAGCTTCATCCCTGTGGCTTTGCAGTATACAACCCCCCTCCTGATGGCTTTCACAGGTTGGCATTGAGTGCCTGCAGCTTTTCCAGATACACAGTGCAAGCTGTCGGAGGACCTACAATTCTCTGGTAAGGAGTACAGTGGCCCTCTTCTCACAGCTCCACTAGGCAGTGCCCCAGTGGGGACTCTGTGTGGGGGCTCTGACCCCATATTTCCCTTCTGCACTGACCTAGCAGAGGTTCTCCATGACGGCTCTGTCCCTGCAGCAAACTTCTGCCTGGACATCTAGGTGGTCCCATACATCCTGTGAAATCTAGGGCAAAGGTTCCCAAACCTCAATTACTGACTTCTATACATCCACAGGCCCAACATCATGTGTAAGACACCAAGGCTTGGGGCTTGTACCCTCTAAAGCTACGGCCTGAGGCTATATGTTGGCCCCCTTTAGCCACAGGTGGAGCTGAAGCAGCTGGGATGCAGGACACCACGTCCCGAGGCTGTATAGAGCAGAAGAGCCCTGGGCCCAGCCCATGAAACCATTTTTCCCTCCAAGGCCTCTGGGCCTGTGCTGGGAGGGGCTGCCATGAAGGCTTCTGACATGCCCTGGAGACATTTTCCCCACTATCTTGGTGGTTAACATTTGGCTTCTGGTTACTTATGCAAATTTCTGCAGCCAGCTACAATTTCTCCCCAGAAAATGGGGTTTTCTTTTGTTACATCTTCAGGTTGCAAATTTTCCAAACTTTTATGCTCTGCTTCCTCTTGAATGCTTTGCCACTCAGAAATTTCTTTCACCAGATACCCTAAATCATCTCCCTCAAGTTCAAAGTTCCACATATCTCTAGGACAGGGGCAAAACGCCACCAGTCTCTTTGTATAGCAAGAGTGACCTTTACTCCAATTTCTAACAAGTTCCTCATCTCCATCTGAGACCACCTCAGCCATATCACTATCAGCATTTTGGTCAAAACCATTCAACAAGTCTCTAGGAAGTTCTAACTTTCCCATATCTTCCTGTCTTCTGAGCCCTAATATGTGGGGATTATAATTCAGAATATAATTCAAGATGAGATTTTGGGTGGAAACACAGCCAAACCATATCACCCATTTAAAAAATGGGCAAAAGACATGAACAAAAACTTCTCAAAAGAAACCATACATGCAGCCAACAAATATATGAAAAAATGACCATCCTCACTAATCATTAGAGAAATGCAAATACAAATTGCAATGAGATACCATCTCATAGCAGTTAGAATGGCTATTACTAAAAAGTCAACAAACAACAGATGCTGGTGAGGTTGTGGAGAAAAGGAAACACTTAAATGCTGCCAGTGGGAATGTAAATTAGTTCAGCCACTGTGGAAAGCAGTGTGGAGATTTCTCAAATAACTTAAAATAGAACAACCATTCAATCCAGCAATCCCACAGTAAGGTATATAGCCAAAGGAAAATAAATTGTTCCACCAAAAAAGACTCATGCACTTGTATGTTCATGGCAGTGGTACTTATAATAGCAAAGACAGGAATCAACCACAATGCCCATCAACGGTGGACTGGATAAAGAAGATGTGGTATATATACACCATGCAATACCATACAGCCATAAAAAAGAATGAAATCATGTCCTTTACAGCGACATAGATGCAGCTGGAATTCATTATCTTAAGTGAACTAATGCAGGAACAGAAAACCAAATACCACATGTTCTCACTTATAAGTGGGAGCCAGACACTGACTACACATGGACACAAAGATAGGAAAAACAGACACTGGGGACTGCTTAAGGAGGGAGCGTGGAGGGGAAAATGGCTTGGAACGTACCTATTGAGAACTGTGCTCACCACCTGAGTGATGGAATCATTCGTACAACAAGCCTCAGTGACATGCAATTTACCCATGTAACAAATCTGCCCAGGTACTCCCTGAACCTAAAATAAAAGTTAAAACCTAAGTTTTTTTAAAAAATGATGATGAGAATTTAAATAAATCAGAATCCTCATTTTTTGCTGGTTGGAATGTAAAACAGTGCAGCCACTTTAGAACACATCTGGTAGTTCCTCTAAAAGTTGAATACATAGCTACCATATAATCCAGCAATTCCACTCCTAGATATATACCCAGAACAAATGAAAAGGCATCTTCATACCAAAACTTGTACATACATGGTTCATAGCAGCATTATTCAAAATAGTCAAAAACTAGAAGCAACATAATGCCTGTCACTGATGAATGAATAAATAAAATGTGGTATAGCCATACGATGGGATACTATTCAGCCTTAAAAATGAATTTTAAAAGACTATTCGGCTGTTTAAAAATGCTACAATATAACATGGATAGAGCTGGAGGCCATTATCCTAAGAAAATTAACTCGGAAAAAGAAAATCAATTGCTATATGTTCTCATGTATAAGTGGGAGCTAAACAATGGGTATACATGAACATACAGAAGGGTCTAATAGACACTGGGGACTCCAAAACAGGACAGAGCAGTAAGGAAGTGAGAGCTGAAAAATTATCTACAAGGTAACACCATTCACTATTTGGGTGACAGGTTCAGTAGAAACCCAGACTTCACCACTGCACAAGATAGCCACGTAACAGAATTAAGTGCATATGTACCCCCGATCTATAAAAATAAAAATAAATAAAAATGCTGTAGTATGAGTGAACCTTGTAAATATTATGTTAAGTGAAAGAATCCAGTCATAAGAGACTGTGTATTGTCTGACTGCATTTATGTGAAATGTATAGAACAGGAAAATCCATGGAGACAGAAAGTAGATTTGTAGTGGCCTGGAGCTATAGTGAAGCATGCGGTGAGATGCACAGAAGCAGGAATGAGTGCTAATGTGTACAAGGTTTCTTTCTGAACAGTTGAAAATGTTCTGAAGTTAGACTGTGGCATGACTGCATAATTCTATATATTCTAGAAACCACTGAACTGTACACTTTAAATCAGTACATTTTATGGTATATGAAATATATCTCAACGAAGCCTTTCAATTTTTTTTTTTTTTTTTGATGGAGTTTCACTCTTGCCACCCAGGCTGGAATGCAATGGCGTGATCTCGGCTCACTGCAACATCTGCCTCCCAGGTTCAAGTGATTCTCCTGCCTCAGTCTCCCAGGTTCAAGCAATTCTCCCGCCTCAGCCTCCTGAGTAGCTGGGATTACAGGTGCCCACCACCACGTCCAGCTAATGTTTGTATTTTTAGTAGAGATGGGGTTTTGCCATGATGGCCAGGCTGGTCTTGAACTCCTGACCTCAGGTGATCCACCCACCTCAGCCTCCCAAAGTGCTGGGATTATAGGCATGAACCACTGTGCCCAGCCTAATTTTTTTTTTAATTAGTTAATTTCTATATACTAACAATGAACAATCTGAAAAGAAAATGACAAAAGTAATTCCATTTATTATAGCATCAAAAAGAAAAATATACTTAGAAATTAACCAAGGAGGTGAAAGACATGTAAAATGAAAATTACAAAACACTGCTGAACAAAATTAAAGAAGACATAAATAGAAACATATCCCATGTTGATGGATTGGAAGACATAATATTGTTAAAATGTCAGCACTACACAAAGCAATCTACAGATTCAATGCAATCACTATCAAAATCCTGCTGACATGTTTTTCACGGAAATAGAAAAACCTATCCAAAAATCCACATGGAATCTCAAGGGACCTCAAATAGCCAAAACAATCTTAAAAAAGAACCAAGTTGGAAGACTCACACTTTCTGACTTCAAAAGTTAGAATGATCAAAACAGTATGGTACTGGCATAGACATATAGACCAATGGAATACACTAGAGGGCCCAGAAATAAACCCTCAAATATACAGTCAAATAATTTTTGACAAGGGTGGCAAGACCACCCAAAGGGGAATAAAAGCACAGTCTTTTCAACAAATGCTGTTGGGAAAACTGGATCTCCATATGCAAAAGAGTGAAGTTGGATCCTTACCATATGCAAAAATAGATGAAAGACTTAAACATAAATTCTAAAACTATAAAATTCTTAGAAGAAAACAGGGCAAAAGCTTCACAATATTGGATTTAGTAATGATTTCCTGGATATTACTCAAAGACACAAGCAACAAGAGAAAATAGACAATTTGGACTTCATGAAAAATTTAAAATGTTGTGCATCAAAAGACAGTATCAGCAGACTAAAAAGGCAACTCACAGAATAGGAGATAATATTTGCAAATTATATATCTGATAAGGGATTAATATCCAGAATATATAGATAACTTCTAAAACTCAACAACAAAAAGCAAACAACCCAATTCAAAAATGGGCAAAGAACTTGAATAGACATTTCACCAAAGAATATACACATAATTGGCCAAGAAACACATGAAAAGATGCTCAACATAATTAATCATTAATGAACACAAATCAAAACTACAATGAGATACTGCCTCATACCCATTATAATGGCTACCATCAAAAAACAGAAAATAACAAGTGCTGACAAGGATATGTAAAGAAAATGGAACTCTTGTGCAGTGTTGATGAGAATGTAAAATGGTACAGCCACTTACATGTGCAGGTTTGTATAAAAGAAAGAAAAATAAATTTAAAAAATAAGAAAAACAAAATGGTACAGCCACTCTGGAAAACAGTATGACAATTTCTCAAAAAATTAATAATAGAGTTTACCATATGATCCAACAATTCCATTTCTCAGTATATCCCTAAAGAACTTAAAACAGGATCTTGAAGAAATATTGGTAAACCTGTGTTCACAGCAGCATTATTAACAATAGCCAAAATGTGCAAGCAACCCAAGAGTGTATCAATGGAATGAATAAGTAAAATGTGGTATATACATACAACAAAGTATTTTTCAGGCTTAAAAAGAAAGGAAATTATGATATACGTTACAACATAGATGAACCTTGAGGACATTATACTAAGTGAAATAAACTAGTCACCAAAAACACTAATACTATAATTCCATTTGTATGAGGTACTTATTCAAAATCATAAAGACACACAGTAGATTGGTGGTTGCCAGGGAGTGGGGGAAGGGGAAACTGGGGAGTTACTGATTAATCAGTACAGAGTTTCACGTTTACAAGACTGAAAGAGTAATGGAAATGGATGCACAACATTATGAATGTATTTAATACCACTGAACTACATACTTAAAAATAGTTCAGATGGTAAATTTTACATTATGTGTATTTTAACACAATTTAAACAACTGAAAACAAAAAAGAATCACAGAACTGGCAATAATCTTAAAAACCGTAATCCAACTAGCTTATTTGTAAACAACAACAACAAAAAAATAAGATCTAGAGTTTAATGACTTGTCCAAAGTCATACAACTAGTTCTGGCTGCACCAACACTAGACCCAAGTCTTGTGATTACTTACGAAGGCTTTGCTTTCCATTGCAGCTTTCTAACTTTGTTGTTCTACCTATAACACTGAAATAAATACACAGACTCAGATACTACTTTTATATATACTACTTAGTATTAAAACATACTTTTTACCCTGGGATGTTGTAAAAAAAAATGTTGAATTACTGGACTTTTTCCTTACCAAATGTCAACTAACATTTATCACTTTTTCAACAGAAAATCTACAGTTTGACTGCTTATATATACTGAAACAACTGTCTATACAATTTCATTATCCTTGAAACATGTTCTGTATTTTATTGATTTGAGAATATTAATATGCTGGAAATAAATACTAAATAATGACTGGACTACAGATAAATTTATATTAAGTGTATAATAAGACTGCTAATATAACAAAAATGTTAAGAAAAACTCTTACAACTGACAATTCTACATGAAGTTATTAATGTTCACAGTATAACATTACTATATTACTATTAATACCATTAAGATAAAGACAGTTTAATCACTATGCAAATAGAATTTACTGATCTACGATAAAATGAGTTTATTGACAAAACAGTTTAAAAGTATTATTTGCAGCTATATGAGTTTGTTTTGCAAATATTATATTAAGTATCATTTTAAGAGTTTAACTGGACTATCAGAAAGTTACATTTGCAGTGTTAAATTTTTGAGATGAGTATTTTTACTGCTAACAGCAATGCAGATATGTGTGTTATTTCTGATTCACAGATAATTTGTTTCTAAGAAAACAATTATCAGTAATGTTATTAATCTTTTCCAAGATATCAAATGGATATTTAGCCATATGATTAGCATTAATAGGTATTATACTGACAGTTATCTTGTATAACACACATAAAACAGGTTTTCCAAAAGTGAAGCCCCGTGAGGTTGAGAAAAATACTACATAAGGTTGAAATTTCAGTCTTGTCTAATTATTAGTTTCCCTCCCACAGGCTTAAATTTAGAGAGATTTTCTAACAATTCTCATCATTTTTCTTTTTCTGTTTGTTTTCTTTTTTGAGAGTCTCACTCCAGCAGCCAAGTTGAAGTGCAGTGGCTTGATCTTGGCTCCCTGAAACCTCTGCCTCCCAGGCTCAAGCGATCCTCCAGCCTCAGCCTCCCAAGTAGCTGAGACTACAGGCATGCACCACTATACCCAGCCAATTTTTTTGGCAGAGATGGGGTTTCGTCATGTTGCCCAGGCTGGTCTTGAACTCCTGAGCTCAAGGAATCCACCCGCCTTGGCTTCCCAAAATGCTGGGATTACAGGAATGAGCCACCGTGCCCGGACTACTTTTCTAGTTTTAGAAGAAGCAATATAGTATAGTTGATAAAAGTGTGAATTTCCTTTTTTTTTGTTTTTTTGAGACAGTCTCGTTCTGTCATCCAGGATGGAGTGCAATGGCACAATCTCAGCTCACTGCAACCTCCGCCTCCTGAGTTCAAGTGATTCTCCTGCCTTGGCCTCCCGAGTAGCTGCGATTACAGGTGCGCACCACCACAGGGTTTCACCATGTTGGTCAGGTTGGTCTTGCACTCCTGACCTTGTGATCTGCCCCCCCTCGGCTTCCCAAAGTGCTGGGATTACAGGCGTGAGCCACCGCGCCTGGCCTGCTGTGTTCCTTTGAGTAAATTTTGTTTGTAAAATGTGTGTAATCACACCTCCTTTGTAGGCTAATTGTGAAGATTAAATAAATTGTGAGGATTAAATTTAAGAATTCAATAAAATAATAAGGAAACAAAGTGCCTGAGTCAGAGTCAACCAAAGAACAGCTGTTCAAAAGAAGTTAAATTCCATCCTTCTTCAATACCCCAATTTCAGAAGTGCTGATTTCAACAATGAAAGTGAAATTGATAATGTCACTGTCATACATGCAAAACTGCTAGCAGGTGCCACTTTATTATGTTTCAGGTTCTAAAGCATACTCAATTGAAGTCACAAAGTTCACCTTCCTAGTCTCCTATAAACAAAGAAGTAGGCTGCTATTAAGGCCTTACAGAACAAATAAAAAACCACATTCTTTGTTTTTTTTTTTTCCTGCTTTTCAGGAGAAGGGAAAAAGGAAATAAAATATATATTTATAATATATGTATATATAGTAATTTTTCACTTTTACAAGGCTTGGAAAACAGTTTGTCTTATTTACATCTCATTTACATTTCTAGGAATAAGGATCAATAAAAAACAAACAAAAAATACATCTCATTTACAAACATGGCCTGAGAAGGGACAACAATGTAAGATATATACAATGACTACAGCAGTCATTAATGTAAGTTATATATACACAAGTTACATCCAATGTAAGTTATATATATATAAGTTTTATATTGGAAAGAGTAGACCTTTCTATAATGGCTTTGGTTTAAATCAAAGACTGTCATCATCATCATAATAACAACACTGGGTTTAGCCATTAGAAATATCAGTCATGTGATCACACTATTAAATAGGACATTTAAAGAGGTATGCTTATTCTAAAGCAGAAAAAGCCATCTTCCCATATGTAATGACTTCTAATACTAAAGTTATTTTCAGAATCTGAATATGTAAACAAAACATTGTTTCGTTTGGCTTTCTCCTACTGAAATAGGAAATAATCTCCTACTGAAATAGGGAACTCACTTAGCTAATTAGAATTACCAACAGAATCAATCATAATTACCCACATAATGTGACAGGAATGCTATCCTTTAAGGCATATAGTATTTTCCAAATCTAGGCATATAGTATTTTCCAAATCTAAGCATATTATTTTATGTAATATAGTAAGTTATTAAAAGGGCAAGAAGTATACAGCAGTTATACAGTTTGCTGTATAACTTTCTATTTGTTATACAGCAAACAAATAGAAAGGCCTAATTAAATAACACAGCATCCCCGCACATATTCTAATGGGTTAAACATAGGTCTTTACAAAAAGAAATAGTAAATATCAGGCTTAAATAGGGTAGAAAACCACCACTGAAACTTGCTGTGTCTTCATTCCATTCTGACAGAAACTAAATATAAGTCCTAAGTATTTTAAGTTGCTAGTTTAAATGTTTATATAAAGTAGCCCAAGTTTAAAAACATTCATTTCTAATCTCTTTCACCTAATATTAACTGATTAGTTGTAAGAACATACCAAAGTTTGTCCATATTGACAGATATCCCAAGAGAGTATCAGGTTTCTTTGTTCATTTGATACCCAAGGTGAAAAGATCTCACCAAAGACCCTAAAATTTATTTTTCTAAAGTAACATTTGTCAATCCCATGCCAATCTTCAGCACTAGCAGCATTTATTACACTTTGTCTTGTCTTACATGTTTTTTCAGTCACAGATGTAATCTTTGGATAGATTCCTATAATGCAATCTAGCTTTAGACAACAATAAAATTATCATTCAAATACTCAGCTATATAAAACTATACATACATTCCCTTGGAATAGGTACAGATAACCAAAACTCATATATGAAAATGTGTATTTTATTATAAAGCACAGCCAAATAGTCAGAGATAATGGCAGCTAATTTGGTAAAAAAGATATTGGAAAGACTATCCACCTGGCTGATCATAAAAGAAGAAAATACAGAGAAATAAAAGAGACCAGCTACCTTTTCACAAACATATAAGGATGACATATGAAAAGGTGCTCAATATTATAAGTCATTAGAAAAACACAAGATGCCGCTACTCATACATTAGAACAGATAAAAGGCAAAAATATACTGCACAACATCAAGTGCTGAAAAGGATGCAGAGCAGCAAAAATTCTTATATATTGGTGGCAGGAATGCAAAATTGTACATTCACTTGGAAATAGTTTAACAGTTTCTCATAAAGTTAACTATACACTTAAAATAAGGTCCATAATCCTGCTCCTAGGTGTTCACTCGAGTGCAATGAAAACTTATGTATACATACACCCACACAGACACACACACAGACACACACACACACACCCTTTATGTAAATGTAGTAGCTTTATTCATGATTGACTGAAACTGCAAACAACCCAGATGTCCCTCAACAGATAAATGAATAAGCAAATTGTGTACATATAATAGAATACTACTCAGCAACAAAAAGGTACAAACTAAGGATTTATGCAACAAATGGATGAAACTTAAAATGCATTTTGCTAAATGAAAGAAGCCAGACCTAAGAGGTTACATATTATATGATTCCATGTATATGATATTCTGGAAAAGGCTAATAACTAAAGGGATAGAACACACATTAGAGGTTGCCAGGATTTGGGGCTGGGGAGAGAGGCTGACTACAAAGTGGCAGCACAGAAAATTGGGGAGGGGGGAGGGGATTGGTCACAGAACTGCTGTTGGTAGATACGTGACTCTACACAGTTTTCAAAACCCACAAAACTGTACAACACAAAGAATGAATTTTATTGTATACAAATTAAATGCAAACAACCAGGATATCAGGGAAATCCAAGAGGGAATGCGAACTGTGACAAAATGAATCTAACTGTGGTACAAATGAAATGGCACAGTAGACTGATGGGGATGTACAGAAGAAAAGACCTGACAACTAACTTTGGAAAAAAAAGCATTCTGGCTGGATAATGTGAGAATAAAGATAAAGATAACTGTACACAAACACTGTATTCTATTTGGTAAATTTGTTTCTCACAGGAGTATGGGTTAGCAATTTGGAAACTACTATATGTGTATAATAAATACATAAATATAGTGTAGAGAATGAGAGTCAGGTTTCTCACTGTGGGAGAAAGAAATTACAAATAAGCAAAGGGGAAATGCTAGAATAATCCCTGTGGTGCAAAACTGGAGTCGAAGGTATCAGTATGAATTAATACTTTAAGCGTGTATACAGAAAGTAAACACAAATAAATATAGATGTATGTATGTATGTGAGTTGGTATATGTATTCGTCCATTTTCACACTATTATAAAGAACTGCCCAAGACTGGGTAATTTATAAAGGAAAGAGGTTTAATTGACTCACAGTTCCACATGGCTGGGGAGGCCTCAGGAAACTTACAATCATGGCAGAGGGGAATGTCTTACACGGCAGCAGGCAAGAGAGCAAGTGTGTAAGGGAGGAACTGTCAGACACTTATAAAACCATCACATCTCGTGAGAACTCACTCACTATTATAAGAAATGCATGGGGACACTGCCCCATGATCCAGTCACCTCCCACCAGGTCTCTCCTTCAACATGTAGGGCTTATGGGAATTACAATTCAAGATGAGATTTGGGTGGGGACAAAAAGCCTAACCATATCAGTATACATTTCCTAACTCTGACCCCTGAAAGGCCTAAAAGCAGTAACTCCTCAGAGCAACGAACATACCTAGCACCCAGATGCTGGTTTCTAAATACTATTCTCCAATAAGCTGGACTTGGGTTCCTTGGAGAGGTAAGTGATTTCAGGGCTAAAGCAGGGAAAATATAAGATAAGCCTGAAGCATCTCATAAAGTCAGAAAATAAGGACTTGCTTTAAAAAAAAAAAAAGAAAAGAAAAGAAAAAGACAACGACATATTGAAAAGTGCTCCCCAGTGGCCGAAGCTGGAACAATTTGAGCAACAAAATAAATAACAACAGAATTTTGATTCTAATCCAGAGAATAAAATAAGTATCTATGAGTTCACACTGATACAAGTAAATGATTAAGCAAATAAATGTGAGGAAGGACTACTCTGTATTACAGAAGAATTATAACTGATAAATGTAGAGGAAATACAGAGAATAGAAAAGCACCACTAAAACACCACAGATGCTGCAGGCAAGATCCACCTATAAATGCTAAAATTAGTGGCCAAAAATTTAAGGAAAAACAAGATATTTGTGAAGCCTCAAAGCATTTCCCCCCAAATATTTATTAATTAAGGGAAAATTATTAACTTTTTAATAGAGAAATCTGGCAGACACCACCATAATCAAGTGATCAAGGTTAACATCACCAGTAATAGGACATTCTGACACCACGTAGCCTCTGATATTGTGTGCTGAGAAAGGCACATCACCTCTGTGGTATTCTGTCTCAAAATCTGTACCTTCAATGTAGTTATGAGGAAACATCAGAGAAACTCAACTCTAATTGAATGACATTCTACAAAATACCTGACCAGGAGTCTTTCAAAGTGTGAAAATCATGAGAGACATGGAAAGACTAAGGAACTGTCAGATCGGAGGAGACTAAGGAAATAACACAACTAAATGTAATATGGGATCCTGGAAAAAGAACATCAGTGGAAAAACTGGTGAAATTCTAATAAGGTCTGTAGTTTTAGTAAGTCATTATTGATTATTTAGTTTTGATCATTATACCATGGTTATGTAAGATGTTAACATGAGGGTAAGCTGGGTAATGAATATTAAAAAAACTCTCTGTACTATATTATCACTGTAACTTATTTGTACATCTAAAATTATTTCAAAATAAAATTTTTAAGAGCTTTAAAAGAGAGAAAAAGAGACTTTATTCCTCTCCTTCAAATGCAGTATACCTTTCTTGATAGCAAATTATGTGTATAAAATTGATTTTTTTAAATTTATTTGGTAGAAGATAAAATGGTTACAAAAACCAAATTATTCAAAAACATTATTTAACATTTTAAAGAAAACCCCATAGTGGTCAACTAAAGTAAGATTTTTAACACTGTCTCCTATGAGGATAAATCTTGGAGGTTTACTTCCAAACTAGTTTCTTTACTGCCCTGACAGTTACATGAAAATAATACACATGTCTACATCGTTAGCAGGAAAAATACTCATCTCAAAAATTCAACATTGCAAATAGCTACTGTAACTAACAGCTATGCGGTAATATGGACCATGTTTTACAAAGTTAAAAAGCTGACATTCTCTTTTAGTCTGAATACCTTCAAAGACATGAACAGAGAAAATTCCAAATCAAGTCCATTCAGGTCCTTTCTTATCTAGCCACATATACTTTAAAAGATAAGCAGTATATTCAATTAAAAGAAAAAATTATATGCCTGTCTTTAAAGTACACATATTTAATTCTAATGATACTGTCAAATTGGCAATGACTCAGTATTTGATTTTCATAATGAAATATTTTATGCTGTTAGAAAAATCTAAATAATCTAAGATTATATGAAAGAGAAAATCAAAGTATAAACTTTCCTATGAGTTTATTTCCCCTTGTTTTAAGTACCACAACTAGAACATCAATCAGGGAAATTTTAAAAAGATGCCTTAAGATATGATTTTAATAGATGCAAAAAATGTTAGCATTACCTTCTTATATCATCCATCACTTAAAAGGAAATTTTACTTATTCATAAGAAATTGATTATTTTATTCATAAGTCTTAGTTTACAAATCAGATACTCTCCACAGCTAAACACACACAATGCTAAGGTGGCCTCATTAACATATTAAAGCTATCAAGATTTCCATCCCTTCTGCAGCTTAATTTTATCACCTTTCATAATTCAAATGTATAAGCACTCAAATTCTAAATCCATACTGATATAAATATAAAATGCATGATGGCACAAAAAGATGCAAAGTATTTTCTTTCTGATAAGTTTCCAGATTCCCTCCTTTAAAAAGTAAATTTTAAGAAGTTTTAAATTGACTTTATAAAAATGCAAGCAAAGATACCTCACACAAGTCTATTAGGAAACCAAATATATTTCAGGTTACACAGGATATAAAAGAGGTTGTTTTCAAATCAAATAATCATTCTTTACGAGATGAAGATTTTAGAAACTTACTTTATTTTCTTAAAATTACATGGAAAATAGCAAAAATAATTTGTTTCTAATTTTGGTGCCCTGAACACAGAAATTCCTCTATGATATTGGTTGGAAATTCTAACTTATATGGCATGTTTTTAAAATATACCTTCTTTTCTTCAGCCAAGAGACTTCTGAGGAGTGTAGCAAAGATTTTATAGACTTTCTAGGCTCTAATTTTATTTTCTCCTTCTAATGTTTATTTAAACACTAATAATTTTAGGAATCACAAACAAGTGTAAGCGTTTCCATTTAAACCTCAGAGAGAAACGTAACTCCAACTTTAGCCACTAAATGTAGTTTTATATTAGCATGTTTTCATTTAAGTTTATATATGCTAAACCACTTGCATTACTAGAACAGATATTAAAAACACACAATCATCACTCTCAAAATATTATTTGTTCAGTTTAAATTTAGTAGGAGAGACAAATATAATTAAATACATTCGTGTGAATAGTTTTTAGAATGAGAACAAGCTTGACCTTTATCATGTAAACTTTTATTTTTGAAAATCTAAGCAAAATGAAGGCTTCTACTTAAAAAATAAGCACTTAGTATTTAACTGCTAACATTAAGCCTTATTTTAAAAATCAATTACTTCAGAAAACTAGCACCTCCTAAGAAATAATACAGACCCTTCACTTCAAGAAATTAGAGTTCCTGTATCTGCACATATACTTATATGCATATTTAAATCTCTAATAAGTTTTCATACAACAAGCCTTACTGACAACTAAAATCAGTTAGCTACCATTTCATGTATTATAATTACATAACATAATAAGATACCCTGCTTCAGTTTTCTAGGCCAACGGTCAGCAAACTTTCCTAAAAGGGCCAGATTTTAGGCTTGTGGGCCATACAGACACTGTTCCAACTAAAAACTCTGCCAATGTGCCAATGTAGTCCTAAGATGGCCACACACAATATGTATTAAGTGGGTGTGGCTGTGTTCCAATGAAACTTTATTTACCAAAATAGGTGGCTGGCCTGTAGGCTGTAGTTTGCTGACTCCTGCTCTAGGCAAACAGATTTGATATCAGTATATAACACTTCCAGCGAATGTATAATCATGTTTCCCTTGAATCTAGTAGTTGTTACAAGGAACATTAGCTATTTAAGTGGTAAAGAAACCATAAAAATATTTCCTGAGGTCAGAATCTCAGATTAGACTGGGAAATTTAAACGTGTTAATAAAATACACATTAAAATATAAGTCTAAAAATGCATAGTAAGGGTATAATTAAATTTTATTAAACAATCTTACCTTAATCAAATGAAACAATCTAAATTCTAGCACATCTCTGAAAATGTATAGTAAAGGTATGATTAAATTTTATCAAACAATCTTACCTTAAGCAAATGAAAGAATCTAAACTCTAGTACATCTCTGGTTTCAATTCAAAATATATCTGAATCAAAACTTCAGTTTCTTGTCAAATTCCTAGAGAAACAAAATTGAAAACCTTAAGTCAGCTTCCAGTTCCAAATAAGATGGGGTAATCACATGCCAACAAGTTAATGTAGCTATAAGACCTGGACAGAATGCATGGAACAACTACTAGGGAACTTTGAAAAGTAACAGTAGCAGGCAGATTAAGACAACCAGAATTTGATGTACCACTGAAGCAATCACAGGTTTACCATTTATTTCCCCCTCTGCTTTCATCCAGACTGAACATAATGCAGCCCAAATGGAAAGCTTCTGAGAGAGGGAAAGCGGTCTCCTAAGACTCTCAAGAAAGTGTGCAAATATCCCCATTTTTTTCTCTCTTTACTCTCTCAAGCCCAGCCACCCATCACAGCTGTGGCAGCAGTGGCAATGGAGGTTATTAGGAACTAAAACTCTGAGAGAGGGAATCTACCTCTCTGATCACAGAAGCTGTGGTCCCAAGAGGATATGGTGAATCCCTTTTGCTTCTCTCTCTGTCCTCCTGCCACTTGGCCCTGAATGTGGGCACAGCTGCAGGGAGTGAACATTAAAGAGGGATAAAGACCCACTTTCTGGTCAGAAAAGGGGAGCCATGCAGAATTATAAATTACTGGGAGATCACAAACAAGGAACATGGGTGAGCAACACCTCAAAGTTGTTTTATGAGCTCCTGGACTCACCCTCGAGTGGCACATGCATACATCTGAGCCAAACAAACATACACAGACTTTGAGAACTATGAACAGACCACTCCTCAAATTCCAGACTGGCAATGGGTGGTACACATGTGGGACAGAACCAAGTAATATGGCAAAAGCTTTGAAAATCAAACTGATGTTGTAACTACAACCCACAGAAATTTGCAGTGTGACTCTAACTGGGTTGACTGTCTACTAAAACAAATATATCAACATTTTGCACAGTATTTAAACAAGGCCCAACGTCTCCTAACACAATAGTCAAATGTCCAAGATATAATCCAAAATTACTAGGTATACAAGGAATCAAAAAAACTCAACTTGCACAGGAAAAATACCAACATCAAGAAAACAAAGATGTTGAAATTATCTAAGACATTAAAGCTATTTAGAGCCATTATTAC
The DNA here is from genome assembly GCF_009828535.3 of Hylobates moloch. Classification (NCBI taxonomy): domain Eukaryota; kingdom Metazoa; phylum Chordata; class Mammalia; order Primates; family Hylobatidae; genus Hylobates; species Hylobates moloch. Next base: position 59,477,669 of record NW_026652289.1, read on the forward strand.
AGTAAGTGCAAACATTCTTGAAACAAAGAGATAAACTCAGAAAAAAAAAAAAACAGAAGATAAAAGAAGAACCAAATGGAAATTTTAGAAGTGGAAAAATACCAATAACCAAAATAAAAAGCTCACTAAATGAGCTCAATAGCAGAATGAAGATGACAGAAGAAAAAGTCAGTGAACTTACCACAGATGAATAAAAATGATCCAATATGAACATAGACAAAGATTGGGGAGAAAAGGTCAACATCAATCACATTTCTGTACATTAACAATGAACAGTTTAGAACCCTCAAATTTAAAAATAATACCATTCAAAATAGCTCCATAAAAACCAAATAGTTGAGCATAAACCTATTAGAACATACACAAGAGCTATACACTAACAACAACAAAATGCTGATGCAGGCATCAGGAAAATCTGAGTAAGTCGAAAGATATCCTGTGTTCATGGATCAGAAAGCTCAACATCATAAAGATGTCAATTCTCCCCAAACTGGTCTAGAAATTTAATGCAACTCCAATAAAAATTCCAGGATTTTTTGTAGTTATAGACAAGCTGATTCTAAGATTATTATGGAAAAGCAAAAGAACTAGAGAAGACAAAACTATTTTTAAAATAAATAAAGTTGAAGGAATTATACTACCTAATTTTAAGGCTTTAAGCTACTTACCAAGACAATGTGATATTGCTGAAGGGAGAGATCTGTCAATCAATGGAAAAGAACAGTGTTCACAAATATATCCACACAAACAGGGTCAACTGATTTTTGTCAAAGGTTCAAAGGCATACAATGAGGAAAGGATTGTCTTTTCAACAAATGGTGTTGGAACAATTGTGCATCCATATGCAAAGAAAAAAATAAAATTTCACCTAAACCCTCATGTTACACAAAAATTCACTCAAATGTAAAATATAAAACTGTAAAACTTGTACCCAAAAAATGACAAAGAATAAAATCTTTGTTACCTGAAGTTAAGCAGAGTTCTGAGATATGACACCAAAAACATAATCCATAAAATTAAAAGTTATAAATTGGACTTCACCAAAATTAAAAATTTATGCTCTGGAAAGGTATCTTTAACATAACATAAGGACAAGCTACTGACAGGGAGATAATACCTGCAAATTGCTTATGGAGCAAAGGACTTCCATCCAACAAATATATAGAACACTCAAAACTCAACAGTAAGAAAATAATATAATTTAAATATGAGCAAAAGCACATGATTAGAATAGCTTAAAAAACAAACAAAAACAACTGGTAATTCCAAATGCTGCTAAAGATACAGAGCAATAGAAATCTCATTCATTACTGGTGGAAATTAAAAAAATGGTACAACCACTTGAAAGACAGTTTGGCAGTTTCTAATAGAGCTAAGTATACATTTATCATATGACACAGCAGTCAAACTCCTAGATACTTACTAAACTGAACTGAAAACTTGTATTCAGACAAAAACCTGTACACCAATATTTAATGAAGCTTTATTCATAATCACCAAAACCTGGAAGCAACCAAAATGTCCAGGTGAATGGATAAACAAACTGTGGTATTCCTATACAATAAAATACTATGCAGAAATGAAAAGGAATGAACTATTTGATTCATGAAACAACATGAATAAACCTTAAATGTATTTTTCTAAATGAAAGAAGTCAGATCCAAAAGCAATATATGATTGCATTCAGATGACACAATGGAAAATGCAAAACTACAGGAGATTTTGGTTGTCAGGAGAGGAGTTGGGGTATGGAGTAGTGGCTGACTACAAAGGGGATGCATGGAGAAATCTTTTAGTGTGATGGAGTCATTCTGTATGACACTGAGGTGGTGTATACATGACGTTGTGCATTTGTCAAAACCCACAGAACTGCACATCACAAAGACTGAACTTTAACGTATGCAAATTTTTACAAATCAACTAAAATGTTGGGGGAATTTTAAGATAGAATGCAGTCCACGACAAATGAATCTGGCTGTATTATAAACGAATGGCATAACCCAACTAAAGGGGGTAGGGTAAATTTATTTCTCACAGGGGTACTGGTTAACAACTGTGAACTTGCTTTACTGAGATGGAACAAACAAGTAAATGGATGGATGATCAAGGCCAGGTTGCTGTTAGAAAGGAAAGTTACAGATAAGCGAAGTGGGGAAGCCTAGTATGAACCCCGTGGTACTGGATTAGTCACAGACGTCAGTATGAACTTAATATATATTATATATACAGCATAATATATAATACAAATAGATAGGTACAATTATAGTTGTACATAAATACGTGATTAATATACAAATGTATTATTTCCTAGCTCTATCCTCTGAGAAGGCCTTGAAATGGTGATACCCCTGTATCAACAAGTATATCCAATACCCAGAGAGACAATAGATCTACACACAATTCTCCAATACAAGAAACCAGGGCTCCTAGTGGAAATGGCTGATTCTAGGGCTAGGGCAGAGAAAATATATGATAAGCCTGAAGTATCTTGTAGTACCAGAAATTAAGGAAGTATTCAAAAAAGAAAAGGACGGGACATATCAAAGGAATACAGGGACCAACACTGGAACAACTTTAGCAACAAAATAACATAGTATTGAACTATAAGCCAATGTATAAGTATACATATTGATATAAATGACTGAATAAATAAATGGAAGAGAAGGGACAAAGGCTTACTTACAGAAGAAAACTTAATAGCATATAGATATACCCTATCCATAAGATAAAACAATCTCCCACCCTTTTGGGTGGGAGAAAATTAGCAGCTGATTGGGTGGGCTGAAATTAGCAACTGATTTCTAAATATAATACAAAGAGACAAAAATATCAACTTTACAGTGAGGAAATCTGATAAAGAGTGCCTTAGCCAAGTAATGCTGTCATCATGCACTTTGATAAGATGTGAGGAAAAGGGCATTTCCCTCTGTGTATTCTTCCCTAAAACTCATAACCTCAGTCTAATCACAAGAAGAGCATCAGACAAACACAAATTGAGAGACACTCTGCAAAATATCTGACTGGTACTAGTACTCAGAACTATCAAGTTTACGAAAAACAAAGGCAGAGACGCTGTCATAGACTATAGAGATTTAGGGAGAGATGACAAATGTAACGCGTAATCCTGGAATGGATTCAAGAACAGGAGACCCAGTGGAAAATCTGGCAAAATCCCAGTTTGGAATCTGGAGTTTGGTTAGTAGTAAGGTACCAGTGTTGGTTTCTTGGTTTTGAAAAATGCACTTGGTTTTGCAAATTGTTATTATTATGGCAAGCTGTGTGAGGAATATACAGGAACTCTTTGTATTATCTTTGTAACTCTTCTATACACCTAAACCTCTTCCAAAATAAAAAGGTTGTTTTTAATGGTCAAAAGAACTGAATAGATCCTTCACCAAAGAGAATATAACAAAACATACAACAAAATGTGCAACATCACTAGCTATCAGGAAAGTGAAAATGAAACTCATTATCAGGTACCACTACAAATCGATTAGAATGGCTAAAATGAAAAATATTGAACATACCAAGTGCTGACAACTGTGCAGAACTAGAACACTCACACATTGCTGATGGAAATACAAAGTGGTATAGACACTTTAGAAAAGTTTGTCAATTTCTTGACAATAAACAGTTACCATGACCCATCAATCCCATACCTATGTATTTTTACCCAACAGAAATGAAAACTCATTTGCACAAAATCCTATACACAAATGTTTATAGAAGCTCTATTCAAAATAGCTAAAAACTGGAAACAACTCAAATGTCCTCCAATTAATAAACTTATAAACAAACTGTGGTACAGCCATACAACTGAATACTGCTCAGTAATAAAAAGGAATAAAATATCAATACACAGAACAACTTACATGAATCTTATAAGGCATTATGCTGAGTAAATGGATATGTAACAGTCTTAAATGGCTTCATGCTCTATTATTCCACTTCATGACTATTTTTGAAAAGACAAAAGTAAAATGGCAGAGTTACCAGATATTGAGGGGTAGGGAGGGAGCACAACTACACAGGGACAACACAAGGTAGTTTTTTGAGCTAAGGAAACTATTCTGGATATTGACTGTGATGGTGGTTAGATAAATCTATACACGTTGAAATATATCAACTATACACAGGAGAAGTCAGTTTTACTGCATGTTCATTTAAAAAAATAAAATTTATGATACTTAAAAGACTTTTAAATCATCAAGGCCTTTTCAGGATTATTTAGTTTGGATCTTACAGTCTGTAAAAATCCTCTTGTTTATTCTGCCTGCTTTTCAGATAGAGCAAGTGACAAATAGCTCAGTCCTGACATGTAAAATCACTAGAGGGATCAATGGTCTAAATGTCAGTTCCCTTAAGCAACGTATCACCTGCAAAGGAGTCTGATCTGCTCATCACCACTATCCCACCTAATTGAAAAGTAAATCCTGACATCTGCTTAGTGGTATCATAAAAGAACTTTCATTAAAGATTTTTTAAAAATACTGATTTACAGTCAGTAGAGAATTCCACATTGTTGGTCAGGGGGAGGAATGTGATTAATTCTGCTTCCACTGCATAATAAGCATTCTGAAAATAAAAAGTAAAATAGGCCAGGCAAAGTGGCTCATGCTTGTAATCCCAGGACTTTGGGAGACCAAGGTGGGTGGATCACCTGAGGTCAGGAGTTTGAGACCAGCCTGGCCAACATGGTGAAACCAAAAATACAAAAAAATTAGCTGGGTGTGGTGGCATGCACCTGTAATCCCAGCTACTCGGGAGGCTGAGTCACGAGAATCACTTAAGCCCGGGAGACAGAGGTTGCAGTGAGCCGAGATCACACCACTGCACTCCAGCCTGGGTGACAGAGTGAGATTCCATCTCAAAAAAAAAAAAAAGTAAAACAATCATTTGTTTCTACCTTTTTTATCAGGGAAAAAATAGTCGCTTTATTTGAATAAGTAGGATGAGGAATGCAAGCTGGAAAACACAGTATTTCAGAAGTATTTCTACTCTTCTGTAAGAATTTCTTTATCGTACTTCAACTAATACAGTACACTACAAGCTTACAGTGAATTATTACTATACTATACATGCATGTGGGCATAAAACATAAAAATCTGCATACTACAGGAATTTAAATTTTTTAAAACTAAGTATAAAGGTACTACCTCTTCTGAACACTTTTTATCATGTTATTTAATCTATCTGGTTCCTACATGTACCTTAAGTATTATTTTTAAAAATCATATTTAGCCAACTATTTCCATTTAACCTAAACTCGATTATTTGTTTTTAAGGATACCGTTGTTCTCAGTTGTGCTACTAAATTCAGCAACACCTTCAGATTATTATATTTAAAAGAATATGAGTTTTTTTTTTAAAGTCGATCAGCAATTGCACTAATTTCAAATGAAAAACAAAAAGCCTCTATAAGGAACAGTTTTTGCCTTAAGGCCTTTTGTTGTCATAATATTACATCCAATTATAAGTTAAATGATCTGCTTCAAGAATTTAGGTTATTTTCCCCAGAAACACATTTGGAAAAACTGATAACATTACCTGGTACCATATCCTTTCTAACTGAAGCCATGTGTGTGTAGTAGCTATAATTCACTAAGGTCAGTTTAGGTTTGACACCCATTAAAACCCACTGAATGGAGTACCTATTGCAAATCTGTATGCTTACTGCTCCACGTAATCTTCTCACTTGATGTTCAACTTACTAAACAAAGGCTGTTTTATTAATAATAATCAAAATCTGACTTCCGAAGATGCACTGCACCTGTCAAAAGTTTCAGTAGGTTAGTAAAGTTCCTGTCTCCTCTCTGTAGCATTGCATGTGTTTAAGTCACTACTATATTTTAATGTCCATAAACACGGAGTTTTTTCCCATCTTTTTCAAAGAATCAAGAAAACTTCAGTTAATTAGTATTACACCATTCACAGTTAAACTTCCAGCTCTCTTCAAAAGTTGCCAATTAATAAGAATTTTTACATATGAACTAAACCCAACAGGATGCTTTCCCTTACTGGCCACTGAAACGCTAAGTTCACAGAAATCAACATTACCTAGTAACATTTTGAAGATTAAACCACCTAGCTCTATAAAAGTAGCTACTACTTTCCTTCATCGAAATTAGTATCATCCAAATTTAAATATCACAATAGCCATCTCTACACTTAAGCAAATCAAACGAACTTTCCACCCATTATTCCAAAAGTTCTTCTTTGGGAAATGAAGTTTTATATAAAATATATTTAGGCTATTTGTTTAGAAACATTAAATGTCAGAATAAGAAATTATCCATAAATAATGTTAAATCATCAAAGAATCAAGAAGGGATTTGGGATGGAGAACTTGGTATATACTGAAATTAAGAAGGCCTCATGTGACATTTACACTATGTAGCCCAAACCTGTGTTACAAGTATATTTAACCACTTGCTAACAGTTCTGATAAAAAGTTCTATGATTGAAATCAATGCCTGTGTAGACTATAAATCTCATATACCTATGCTTACTCCAATCCACCATTACTGAAGTTCCCTATTGCTACATTGGGAAACTACATGATACAGAATTGTAACCATGACTATCACTAAGAAAACTACAAATAACTGTCTTTAGAAGGCATTTAATAATTGGTAAGAATACCGCAGTTTTTCCATGAAGAGTAGACCCACACTCGGCACACAGTGGGAGCACAAGAGAGAATTGTATATGAGGAAGACAGAAGCTCTAAGAGCAGTGACCAATAGATAGCAAATGTCTTCCACTATTTTAAAAGTCTATCTATCTCATAAAAGACATATTGAGAAATTTATTTTAATTTGCTTCTGAGTTGGCAGTTCTTCACTATAGGTGGATACTGGTTTAAAGCAACTGCTGATTTTTTTTTTTTAATTGGGTAAGTACCCTCTGACTGTTGAATCTAGGAGGTGAAAGCAAGGCTGCGAACTATGGTTCATGCCTATAATCCCATCATTTTGGGAGGCCAAGGTGTAAGGATAGTTTGAGCCCAGGAACTCAAGACCAGCCTGGGCAACATAGACTCCATCTCTACAGAAGATTTAAAAAATAGCCAGATGTGGTACAGTGTGCCTGTAGTCCCAGCTAGTTGGGAGGCTGAGGTAGGAAGACTGTTTGTGCCGAGGAGGTCAAGGCTACAGTGAGCCTGTGCTCATACCAATGCACTCCAGCCTGGGTGACAGAGCCAGACCCTTTCTCAAAAATAATAGTAATAATAATAATAGGAGGAGGAGGAGGAAGAAGAAGCAAAGCAGAGCTGCCTTTAGCACTTTAGAGTCTTTACCAAGAAAAGTAAAATGGAGTACATGGTCATTCTTAAGGCCTTTTTAAAAATTCCTCAGTGGGTATCTGATTAAGTCTTAAATTGTCCTCTAAGTCTGGATTTTTGAACTCAAAATTCCTCACTGTTTTTGAAGCAGAAAATAGAAAAAAAGAGATAAATGAGGTTCCTAACTCAATGCAAAGAAAAAACAAAGTAAGCCTTTGTTAGCAGTATCTGTTAAGCATCTAGTATGTAAAACACTACTGTAGTGATGGGATGAGGAAAGGGCCAAAACAAAGAACACTAGTACTGGCTTTCAAAGAGCTTACATAAATATGGAATACATGAAGAATTCTTTATAAAGCAATGCTGTATGTTTTGCTTGTTTTTATAAGTATACTGCTAGACACACAAGGGCAGATACTATGTCTGTCTTGTTTACCACAATAGCCCCAGTGCCTACTACAATGACTAGACATAGCAAGCACTAAAAAAAATTGGTTGTATAAATGAAGACTTTCAACAGCTATGTCAATACTGACACTTGGCTTCCTTGACTCCAGTGATCTAGCCCTCTTTGACAGGCAGAACAATGGCCCTCCAAAGATGTCTGTGCCCTTAACCACTGGAACCTAAGTTACCTTACATGGCAAAAGGGACTTGCAGTTATAATTAAGGTTAAGGAACTTGAGATGGGAGAGATTACCCTGTATTATCCAGGTAGGCTCAATCTCATCACATGAGGCTTTTAAAGTGGAAGAGGAAGACAGCAGGTGGATCAGAGTTTAAATCAAAGGAGAAGGAAATATTGGAAGCTTCAGAGAGACTTGACCTTTGTTACTGGTTTTGAAGATGAAGGAGGGCCACATGCCAGGGAACGAGGGTGGAATGTAGGTGCTAGAAAGGGCTCTGATCAAGACAAATGCTACAACCATAAGGAAGCGAATTCTACCAAAACCCCAAACAAGCAAGGAAACTGATCTTGCCCTACAGCCTCCAGAAAGGAACATGGCCATGCTGAAATTTTTATTTTAACCCAGTGAGACCTGGATTGGCCTACTGACTCACAGAACTGTAAGATTAAAAAACTTTCTGTTTAAGCTACCAAGTTTGTATTGATTTATGATGGTAGCAATAGAAAACTAATATGCCCCTTATCGCTTCTACTCTAGCAACCCAAATATATAGCTTTTCTTGTCAACACCCTGATACTGGTTCAATACATGATTTAACGTTCTGAAATGCTTTGATCTGATCATAATCTCCTATTCTTACCTCTTCTACTTCATATTCCCTACATCTGTCATTATTAAGGAAAGACCTTGTTTAAAAGAACAATATGTAGAAACAAAATGCCACTTATCAATCATGAATTAGTATTTTCTAGTTAGAATGTTTGGTCAGCTTTATATCCAAAAGTATAAAACGACACAACAGAATAGTTATAACAAATGCAAATTTCATATGCCTTGCAACATTGCAGTACCAAGGACCCACATTGAAATGTGTAATTAAACAACCCAGTGTGTCAAATGCTGATTTACTTTTAAAGAAACTGTATTTTGTTTTTAAATCTGGACCCATTTCTTTGCCTCTTTATATTTATGCACTTGCTCTAAAATATTAAAAACAACCTCATAAACAATCTGTTTAACAGTAATTAGAATTTTATCTAGTTAAAACAACAGCAAAGCATGCCACAACACAGATGGCACGAAACTTTCTCCTTGCCTGATTAGTGTCAAAAAATTGTTCTCCAATTTCATGATTAGGAAAAATTTTGTCACAGGCTATCTCACAAAATACTAGTGAAAGGACAGTTTTATTAAGAAAGTCTTTGCTCAGCATATATCTTAATTATTTCTCAATGTAAAAAAGTGTCTTACTACTCTGATAAAACCCTGCCAAATAAGTGATTAAGGAATCATAATGGATAGAAGTCTGTACCACTGATTTCACTATAGTTCCAATTCCTTAAGCACACTAATTCTTTGTGGAGTAGAGGTTCCCAGACTATGATGCATGAATCACCTGGCGAGTGTTTAAAACTTCCAATGACCAAGTTCTAACCCATACCAATTAAATCAAAAGGTCTGGAGATAAGAGAAGCATAAAAGTTTTTAAACTCCCCAAGCGGTTCCAGTATGGTTTAAGGCATGGTACAGTGCACTGAATGGAGTCAGGAAGCCTGGGATCTGGCACTGGCTGTGCCACCAGAAAGCTTGGGTACGTCACTGGGTAGCCATTTCCTCATCTATAAAAATATAGGATTGGACAAGTTATTTCTAATATCTAACATTTTATAAGTCTAGGAAGAGATTCCTTAGTTTTCTTCAAAAGATTAAATCACCTCAACATTTAAACTATGCAAAAAAATTGAAATCCATGATCTGATGATGCTTATTCCTACCTGTTAAAATCTTATTTTTATAAAGATTATTTTATAGTAGAGATCAAATTCAACTACATTTCAGTTGCACAGATTTTTATATATCCTTATGCTCATCCATGTCATAAAAGGGTATATACGTTAGGAATGACTGGAAGCTTGATTATCTCAAAATACAGCTTCCTATCAGATTATTTCTAGAATTCCTATTAAAATATACTGCATGTATTCTGATTTTCTTGAATAGCATTCCTGGTTTTGCTTAGCTCCTGAATATACAAAATGACTTGAACTTTTCATTAACGTTATTTCATAAAAGCAAATCATTAAGGAAACAAGAAACAGTTGAAATAATCCCTGAGTATCAAGTTATTCTGTATACAGTCTCAAACCGAATTCTTACCCTTGACCAGCCCTCTTACAAATGTAGACTACCAGTTATGAGGGTGCTTGGAAAAAGGTTAATTCATTCAACAAGTTAAGCATTTTTATAGTTCCAGAGTTTGGGGACTGGGTGGTGGACTTCTAATATGTCCCTGCAGTGATCCCTGCCTTCTGATAGTCGCATGTTGTGTAACCCTCTTTAAGTGTGGGCCAGACCTAGTAACTTGCTTATAAAGAAGAAAATATTGGCCAAGCATGGTGGATCACACCTGTAATCCAAGACTTTGGGAGGCCAAGGCAGGAGGATCACTTGAGCCCAGGAGTTCAAGACCAGCCTGGGCAACATAGTAAGACTCTGTCTCAATTTTAAAAAATAAAGAAAATACGGCAACAGTGATGGGAAGTCACTTCTGTGATTAGGTTATAAAAATTGTGATGTGCTTCTTGCTAGCACTCTCTTTTGCTGGCACTTTTTCTTGCCCTCTTGCTTCTCTGCTCTAAGTCAACTGCCATATTGCGAGATGCTGTATGGGGCCCTTTGGCATGGGTCCAACGGAGGCCTCTGGCCAACAGCCTGAGAAGAAATGAATCCTGCCTTATGAGTGACCTAGAAAATGGATCCTTCCACATCAAGATTTCTGATGAGACTTCAGGCCCTGTCAACATACTGGTTCATAACCTTGTAAGAGACCCAGCACCTATGCTGTTCCTGGATTCCTGACTCACTGCAATATAATAAATGTGTGTTTTGAGTGGGTATGTTTTAAAGTAATTTGTTTTGCAACAATAGGTAACTAATATAGGCATGTAGCAATGAATAAAAACACTGCAGTCAAGGAACCAATAGTTGAGTAATAAGATAGATCAAGGTATCGACAATCCAGTAATGGGTGAGACATGTAAATAAATGTAATAAAGTATTTTAGGGGCTCTGATAAAAGCATACATGTGTTTGAATGCCACATGCAGGGTTTTTTTTAAAAAAGAAAAAAGTATACATGTGAGTGGCAAGGTACAGACATAAGAAAGGATATGTATATTAAAAGGCTCAGGCACTGATGTTCTTTAAAAGGGAAGAATGTGAATTATAAGCATCAAAGAAAATATAATGGTCACTTTGGAAAACTAAAGGTAATCCCAATTATTTCCCACCTATTCAAGAAAACTGCTGCAGCAATTTTCTCTTCCTTCTACTGCATTGTCAAATATTCCCTCTCTACTGGATTATTCCTATCACATTAAATATAGAACCAAAAATTTTTTTAAAGCCCACTCTCTTAACTCTACACACCAAATGTGCATAGCTCACCCTTTACAATAAAATTCAAAAGTGTTGCCTACACTCACTGTCTCCACATCTCCTATTTTCTCCTGAATCCATATCAACCAAGCTTTTCATCCCATCTGTCTACCAACTTGCCCTTATTTAAGGTCACCAACATCTTCCACATTGCTAAACACAACAATCGATTCTCCAACTTCCTCTTATTTTACCTATGAGCAGGAGCTGACACAAACAATAATTCCGTCCTTGAAATACATGGCTCTCAAAATACCCACCTCTACTGGTTTTAATCTTATTAGGTTGGCGCAAAAGTAATTGCGGTTTTGGACCGTGAATTTTAAATCATTATATTATAACTAGGCTCAAACACATCTTTATTCATCAAAATAGGAAACATTACAATCAACACATTTTTGCCAATGAGAAATAAGTTTATTTATTCCTGTAGTGTAAAAATGCGTGATCTGGGATTCGATAAACTCTTGGAAAGCTTTTTCTGCATTCTGGTTGTGGAAACATCTTCCCTGCAAAAAGTTGCTGAGATGCTTGAAGAAGTGGTAGTCAGTTGGCAAGAAGTCAGGTGAATACAGTGAATGAGGCAAAACTTTTTGCCCAATTCATTCAACTTTTGAAGCGCTGGTTGTGCGACGCACTGTCAGGCATTGTTGTGGAGAAGGACTGGGCCCTTTATGTTGATCAATGCTGGCTGCAGGCATTGCAGTTTTCCATGCATCTCAGTGATTTGTTGGGCATACTTCTCAGATGTAATGGTTTTGCAGGAACTCAGAAAGCTGTAGTGGATCAGACCGGCAGCAGACCGTCGAACAGTGACCATGAACTTTTTTGGGACAAGTTTGGCTTTGGGAAGTGCTCTGGAGCTTCTTCTCAGTCCAGCCACTAAGCTGGTCATCAGCGGTTGTCATATAAAATCCACTTATCATCGCAAGTCACCATCTGATCGAGAAATGGTTCATTGTTGTTACACAAAGTAAGAGAAGACAACACTTCAAAATGACAATTGTTTTTATTTTCAGTCAGCTCATGAGGCACCCACTTATCGAGCTTTTACACCCTTCTAATTTGCTTCAAATGCCGAATGACCATAGGATGGTTGAAGTTGAGTTCTTTGGCAACTTCTAGTGTTGTAAGAGGATCAGCTTCGATGATTGCTCTCAATTGGTCGTTGACAACTTTCGATGGCCGGCCAGGACACTCCTCATCTTCACGGCTCTTGTCTCCTTTGCAAAAGTTCTTGAACCACCACTGCATTGTACCTTTGTTATCAATTTCTGGGCCAAATGTATTGTTGATGCTGCGAGTTGTCTCTGCTGCTTTATGACCCATTTTGAACTTGAATAAGAAAATCACTCGAATTTGCTTTTTGTCTAACATCATTTCCATAGTCTAAAATAAATATAAAATAAATAGCAAGTAATAAGTCATTAGCAAAACAAAGCAAGAAATGCACATTAAAATGATGTATGACATAACCACATTTATTTAAGAATGTACTCCAATATCAAACAGGAAATTTAAACAATGCAAAAACCGCAATTATGTCTGCACCAGCCTAACACTCCATGCTCACTCCACTTCAGTCACACTAGCCTCCTCCTTGTTCCTTGAACATACTAGGCACACACTTTCCTCAAATCTGTTACCCTTGCTATACCTTAGAACAGGGATGTTCTTTCCTGAGATATCTGTATAGATTCTTTTTAGGTCTTCACTCAAATGTCACAATCCTTCCCAGGCCTGCCCTCCTCCAATCGCCGTGCCTTCCAACACTCCCCCAATCCCCTTTCCCTCCTTTATTTTGCTATCTGATACACTATATATTTTATCTGTTAGTTTCAGTTTCCCTCTCAGCTAGAATGTAAGCTCCATAGAGGCAGGAATTTTTGTCTGTTTTGTTTACTGTTGTATGTGATACAACAGTACCTGGCAATAGTAGGAATGGTATTAATATTTGTTTAATGAATGAATGAACCAACCAAGGGAATTCTCTTACTGATCTAATGTAATATAGAGGAGTAATTTAATAGTTTCAAAGGTGCCAAAATATTACATTCATATTTCAATCATTGTGATTTGTGTTCTGACAGATTTAACACCCTCATTATACATACCAGGGCTATATTAAATTAGTTTGCATTCCCCTGAAAACATACCAATCAGGAGAAAACATCCAGAATTGTCTTAGACAACAAGGAGCCACAAGACTGATTTTAAAAAATAGTTTTCCATGGATAATCTAAAGTAGAAAATCCACATACAATATGTCACAAAATCTGATATGGATTTTCAAAGTCTAGAGGTGAAAGAGAAGGTAAGTAAAAATTTCAAATTTTGTTAATACACACACACACACACACAAACTCTAAGGAGATTTTATCAATTCTTTCATAGGTAACTTGTAACCTTTGATGTGTTTTCCATCCATTTTCCAATATACATATTTTTTTACTTCTCTTTTTCTAAGCTATCAGTGATTTAAAAAGAAAAATTTAGCTGAGACTATATTTACACAGTGTCCCAAAGATAAAAACAAGACTTGATTGCGCTGAGATAAAATACTTATAAATATCATTTTTACATTTGTATGTATATGTTCTTTACACATTTCCCAAGTGCTTTCACATCTTTATTATGATCTTCACACTGACATGAATAAATAGGCAGGCAGATTTTATCACATCCTCCCCTACCTCCCACATACATACACATACTTTGCAGATGGAAAAAAGTGACTCTCAAAGAGATTAACTGGCCTGCTCAAGGTCACAGAGCTACAAGCAGTTCAACCTGAACTATAATTAGGTTTTTTTGAATCCAAGTTCACTATTTTCTTCCACAACATATTACCTCACCCAGTAATTAAAGAAAGGTACATTGCATGTATCTATAAAGACTTGACTATATAAGTATCTTCCTTCTGGATTAGAGATTTTTACATTCCAATCCATTAAAAAAGTGCTTTGCAGATGGTACAAATATGCTACTCTTCTTATTTTTTAAAAAAGAAAGGCCCAAGAAAATAAAAATGAAGAAAATTGAGTCCAGCAGTAGTAACATGAGATTAACGGTTACTTTCTGCACACAGGATCAATGTTTTAGAACCTCTGAACTATCAAACAGATACCAAATACCACTTCAAGTGCCAGAGGAAGATATTTAACAGAGGCCATTCTGGGTAAAATCGCCATTTATTACTGCCAGAACCCATACCTACATCACTATCTGAAAAATCCTGGTAATCTGGACTAAAAATAGTAAGGATGAATTATTTTTACCCTTCTCTCCTAAGATATAGCTCAGGTTCAGATAAACAAATGGTTCCATGAGTCACTTTATCTGGACTTCTTCCTGTCTCCTTTAATATTCTAAGAAGAGAGAAAAGAGATTCCCTTATCATTCCAGCTGCAAGAACACTCTAAGGCAATCCAAAAGTGGGTCACGAACCAAAGACCTCAAAGAGAGTACATTTTATGTAAGATTAAAAACTTTGTTCTTCCCACCATCAGAGACCAACTGCATGTCTCTGACCCATATTAAAATTCCTTAGTATAAATCTAGATTCATTTTTGAAGCCTGGTCAGGCTTACTTGGGACTCTCAAACTGCAAATATGGCTGCATGCCCAGTGGGCAACAGCCCACATGGAATTAATGGAATCTGGCCTAGGTAGGGAGAGCCACTGTTTTCTAGGGCCAAGGCCGACTAAACTAAAAATAGGTAAGGCTTCAGTACACATGGTTTTGGCTTTGCGGGACAGTATTTGCTACCCTGAATACTCTTTTCTTTTCTTCTCTCATTTCTCAGCCAATACTAAAGAACTGACATTTTACATCAGACTTTATTACAACTCCTCCAAAAAAAATAGATGGTCAGAGAAGTTTAAATAATTTAACTATGAAGGTAAAAAAGACACCTACTCCAAAGGAAATATGTGATCTAGTTAATAATGGTTTGAGATTAATACCCTAGGTAATAAAAGTGATCTTAGTCTGGAATATCCACTGCAAAGCCTGTACTAGACTGAGGCAAACAAGGCATCTAGGGTACAAAATTTAAGGAGACACTTACTCTCCAGGTAGTACAAGTACAGGATTGACACCTGAGAGTGAGTGTCTCCTTAAATTTTGTACCTTAGGTGCCCCCCTTGCCTCATCCTCCTTGGAGCTCAGATCCACAGTGATACCTAGATGTTCATCAAAGGCATAGGAGATTTTTTGTGAATACAAAAATTTGAAACAAAATCTGAGCAAAATCTGAAGTTTGAGATCCTGATCACATGCATCATTATTATCTTCTGAATATAATAAGAAAAAAGTAGAGGCTTGACATTTTCACACATTACGAGGATGAAGTTGCTTCAGAAAAGGGAAACATTTATGGTATAAATGGAAATGTATGCAATGTTTATAGGGAGATTTCCACTTCTGAATATGAAGGACAAAGAGGGTCTGGAAATATCCTTCTCCCTAACAACCAGAAATTGGACAAAATAGAGGAAACTATTTGCTGGCACTGAACAAAGGCAGCACAAGTCTATGATACCAGACTATTGCCCTAAAAGGGCAATAATAAGAGGGCCCTCCAGCTTCTGCCTGGAGGTAATTTACAAACAATGGCACAGGGAAAGGTAACCTCATAAGAACCTAGGAACATTGCTGAATTGAAAAGACACATATCAGAGTTTAGAGAGGCCAAAACAGCTAGAATTCAGGGGGAGGGGGAGGGGGCAGATGCCTGAGAGAAGAGATCAACACAGAAAGTGATCCCAAAAAATGCACAACAGTCCTACTGGATCTTTGGCTGAATACAAGTTATACATGTGGAGGGTGAACCCCCAAGAGGCTGGGCAAAATAAAAAATCAACCCTTAGGAAAAGAAAATTACCAGGAGTTCTAAGATAAACAACTGTCAGTGCTCACAAAGGGCCAGGAATTGTTAAAATTTGTATTACCCAAAGTGGTGAAAACTTGCTGAATAGCAGGGCAGCCATGAGTGACTCCAGAAGGACCATGGATTAGAAGTGAGGTTAAATTAGTCCTTAAGGCTACTCTAGATTCTCCCTGAAGCTGCATAAAAATAAGCCTTGAAAGGATCGAACTTATCTGTAAGTAACAGTGGCATACTAGAAAAAAACCAATATCATTTAAAATGCAACCAAATCCAGCAAATAACATAAAATTCACAATAATGAGCATTCAATAAAAAACTATTAGACCTATCAAGAAGCAATAAAATGTGACTTGTGAACTAGAAAAACAGTCAATATTAACAGAACCAGAAATGAAAGAGATGATCAAATTAAGAGAACATAAAATAGCTATAACAAATGTTTCCTCAACAGCATAAGAGAAAACCCAAACACAATGAGTAGACAAAGAAACATAAAAGAATCAAATAAAACTTCTACATATAAAAAAAATTTGAAATAAAAATATTATTATGTAAGATTTGTAGCAGATTAGCCACTACAAAAGAAAGTATTAGTAAATTGAAGACACAGGAATAAAGCTATCCAAAAATGAAGACAGAGAGAAACACACACACACACATAACCCCTCCAAAAAATAAAGATGCCATGACCTCTGTAACAATGTCAGCAATCAACATAACCATAATGAAAGCATGAAAACAAAAAGAGTAGGGCAATATTGGAAAAAATAGCTACAGAAATTTCCACTTCATTGAAAACTACAAACCCACGGTTCCCAGAAGTTCAAGCAATACCTAGCAGGATAAACACAAACACACATTCACACATACATTGCTGAAAATAATGATAAAGAAAACATTTAAAGCAGCCAGAGGTAAAAAGGTACATTACATTCAATGGAGCAAAGACAAGTCATCACAGATTTCTCCTTGAAGCTATACAAGTCAGAAGACAATAAATTAAAATCTACAAAGTACAGAAAAGGAAAAAAACAAGGCAACCTAGTATGCAGGAAAAAGGTAACACAGCAGGCTCAGGAGTGCTATCCCTAGAAAGGCCTACTTGTAAGGTTAGGCCTTGGCTGGTGTCTAACAACTTGAACTTCAAAAGGGTTCTTGACATTCCCTAACTAAAAAGGGTGGTTTACTGTACCTGAAGTATTTATGCAAACAATATTCTGAACATCTGCTTTCCTTCTTGAAAACTGGAATTTTGCTACATGCTATGCAGAGGACACTTACCTGACCAGTTCCCAATAAAAACCTTGGGCACTGAGTCTCTAATGAGCTTCCTGTTCAACTGTATTCACATGTGTTGTCACAATTCATTGTTAAATTAAATGTATCCTGCATGATTCCACTGGGAGAAGATTCGTGTAAGCTTGTGCCTTGTTTCCTCCAGACTTCACCCATGAACCTTTCCCATTTGCTAATTTAGCTTTGTATCCTTCTGCTGTGATAAGTCATAACCATGAGTTTGACTATATGCTAAGTCCCAAGTCCTCCTAGCCAACCACCAAACCGGAGGTGATACACTACAATTTGGTACCCAGTAAAAATATCTTTCTGAAACGTTTATGTAATTTTTCAGACACATAAAAGCTGAGAAAATCTGTCACCAGTAGAACTGCACAATAAAAAATGTTGAGAAAGATTTTTTGCAGAAGAAAAATGATACTAAACAAAAACATGGAACTATACAAAGACATGAGGTACAGTGGAATAAATATGTGGATAACTATAAAAGATATTTCTTATTTTTACAAATCTTTAAAATAAAATGGTTTAAAACAAACATAATTACAATCTACTGTGGGGTTTTTAACAAATATAGAAGTAAAATATAGAAGTGGTATAATATAATGTGTAGGAACACTGTGTAAATTAAAGATATAGAATGTAATCCTAGGACAACCACTAAAAAAGAAAAGAGGCAAAGTTCCTAAGACAATAGTGCAGGTAAAATAGAACACTAAAAAGTTCTCAATCCAAAAGAATGCCAAGAAAAGAGAGAAAAATGCAAAGAACAGATGGGACAAATAGAAAACAAATAGCACAACAGTAGACAAAAGTCTAATCATACCAGTCATCATATTAAGACTAAATGGTCTAAACTCCTGATTAAAAGGGATAGAGATTGTCAGATTGTATTTAAAAAGAAGTAAGACCCAACTATATGCTGTCTCCAAGAAACCCATTTTAAATATAAAAACACTTAAAGGTTAAAGGATTGTAACTGGGCTAACACTAATCAAAGGAGAGCTAGAGTAGCTATATTAATATCAGATAAAGTATATTTTACAGTAAAGATTATTACTAAGAATAAAAAGAATAATTTCATAATGATTAAAGGGATGAATTCATCAAGAAGACAAATCCTAAGCTAGTAACAGAGCTTCAAAATGCCTAAAGCAAAACCTGACAAAATTACAAGCACAAATAGACAAATCCACAATTATTGTCAGAGATTTCAACAAATCTCTCAATGACACAACTAGTAGACAAAAACTTAGTAAGGACATAGTAAACTTGAACACCACTAGCAACCAACTTGATCTAATTAACATTTACAGAATACACCACCAAATTACAGCAGAATACACATCTTTTCAAGTACACATGGAACAATACCCCAACACAGACTATATTCTGGGCCATAAAACATTCTCACTAAGTTTCAAGGATTTCGAAGCATGCAAAGTATATTCTCTGATCACAATAAAATTATATTAGAAATTAAAATCAGAAAAACATCTAAAAAAAATCTCCAAACATCTGGAAACTAAACAATATACTTCTAAATGTTAGAAAAGAAGGTCTCAAATCAGTGACCTAGGCTTTCACTTTAGGAAATTAGTTGGGGCCTATTGGAGGGTAGAGAGTGGGAGGAGGGAGAGGATCAGGAAAAATAACTAAAGGGTGCTAGGCTTAATACCTGAGTGACAAAATAATCTGTACAACAAACCTCCATGACACAAGTTTACCTATATAACAAACCTGCACATGTATCCCTGAACTTAAAATAAAAGTTAAAAAAAAATTAGAAAGAGAAAAGCAAGCTAATCCTAAGCAGTAAGTGTGTCCTCCTCTTCTGAAGAGAAGTACGCAGAAGGAAAAGAAAGTAAAGATAGATGACCAGGAATGAAAAACATACACATACAACAGAAAAGAAATAGAAAAAAGTCAACGAAACCAAAAGCTGGTTCTTTGAGACAAGTAAAATGCAAAATGGTAAAGCCACTTTGGAAGACAGTTTGGCAGTTTCTTACAAAACTAAATATACTCTTACCATATGATCCAGCAATCATGCTCCTTGGTAGTGACCCAAATGAGTTGAAAACGTATGTCCTTATGTTTATAGCAGTTTTATTCATAATTGCCCAAACTTGGAAGCCACCAATATGTCCTTCAGTAGGTGAATGGATAAATAAACCGTGGCACATCCAGACAATGGAATATGATTCAGCGCTAAAGAGAAATGAGCAATCAAGCCATGCATGAAAAGACATGCAAGAACCTTAAACGTATATATTACTACGTGAGAGAAGCCAATCTGAAAAGGTGACATACTGTATGATTTCAACTGTATGAAACTTTGGAAAAGATAAAGACTATGGAGAGAGTGAAAAGATCAGTGGTTGCCAGGGGTTAACTGGGAGGTAGGGATAAATAGGTAGAGCACAGAGGATTTTTAGGAGAGTGGAACTATTTTGTATGATAATATAATGGTAGATATATGCCATTACACATTTGTCAAAACCCACAGAGTGCACAACATCAAGAGTGAACCCCAATGTAAATTATGGACTTTGGGTGATAATGATACATCACTGTAGGTTAGTTGTAACAAATATACCACTTCCGGTGTGAAATGTTGAAGTGGGAAAGGCTGGTGGGGGGGATATAAGAACTCTGTATTTTCCACTCAATTTTGCTGTGAACCTAAAACTGCTCTAAAAAAATAAAGTTTATTTAAAAATTTTTATTAAGTCAATGAAAGCAAATGCTGGCTCTCTGAGATCAATAAAATTAATAAATCACTAGACAGACTAATGGAGGAGGGGTGTGGAGAGAAAATATATAAATTACCAATATCACAAGTGAGAGAGATAAAGACAGACATTAAAAGGGTAAGAGAATGTCATGAGCAACTTGATGTCAATAGATTTAACAATGTAGATGAAACAGACAAATTCTATGAAAGACAAATTATAAAGCTCACTCAAGAAGAAACAGATAACCTGAATAACCTTACATATATTAAAGAAATTGAAATTACAGTTAAAAACCACCCCACAAAGAAAACTTCCAGGTCCAACTGACTTCACTGGTCAATTCTAACAAACATTTAAGGAAGAAATAATACTAATTCTAAAAGGCTTATCCAGAAAATTGAAGAAGAGAGCACACTGCACACTTCTCAAAGTCATTCTACAAGGCCACCATGACCCTGTATCAAAACCAAACTAAGATTATTATAAGAAAACTATAGACCAATTTTCCTATGAATATAGATACAAAAATACTTAATATGACATAAATCAAATCCAACAATATGTAAAAAGTACAATACCTCATGACCAAGTTGTGGTTTTTTGTTTTGTTTTGTTTTGTTTTTGTTTTTGTTTTGAGATGGAGTCTCACTCTGTCACCCAAGCTGGAGTGCAGTGGTGATCTTGGCAACCCCCACCTCCCAGTTCAAGTGATTCTCTGCCTCAGACTCCTGAGTAGCTAGGACTACAGGCACGCACCACCAGGCCCAGCTAATTTTTTTTGTTTTGTTTTGTTTTTTGAGATGGAGTCTCGCTCTGTCACCCAGGTTGGAGTGCAGTGGGGCGATCTCTGATCACTACAACCTCTGCCTCCCAGGTTCAAGTGATTCTCCTGCCTCAGCCTCCTGAGTAGCTGGTACTACAGGTGCGTGCCACCATGCCTGGCTAATTTTTTGTATTTTTAGTAGAGACGGGGTTTCACCATGTTGGCCAAGCTGGTCTCGAACTCCCAACTTCAAGCAATCCACCCGCCTGAGCCTCCTGAAGTGCTGAGATTGCACAGGTGAGCCACCATGCCCCGCCCCAAGTAGTGTTTATATGAAAAAAAGCAAGGTTGGTTTAACATTTGAGAATCAATCAATGTAAACAAAACCAAACAAAAACCTTTTATATGGGTTTCTATTCCTTAACGTAGTACACATTTTCATTTTCTTATTCTTTAAATTGTACATTCATGTTAATGTTTTTCTTCATCTGCAAAATGATAATAACATCTTCAAAGAGTTGTATAATTAAATGAAAGCAGGTATGAAAAATGCCCACTGAGGGTAAAAGGGAAGGAGAAAGCAGGATTTCTCCATGATAATAATTTTGTTTACTTAATCTCTATGTTTCAATGTTTCCTTTTGTAAAATGGGGACAATAAGACTCTCATCAGGTTGAAGGGAGAATTAAATGATACAAATGTTAAATGTCTGGTATGCTTGTACATAGTAACACAGTCAACATACATTAGTATCCTTTTCCTCTCAAGGCTTATATATATTAACAGTATCTCTAATGTAAAAGAAAAAAAATATGGTAAGATCAGTCTTTTCATTTAGAAAAAGCTATGGCCCCAAGTCTAACATGACAGATAACAGTGACTAGCTCAAAACAAAAAGGTGAATGTCAACAATTTAAGAAGCATATATACCCTGTTTCAAACCAATAGTAATGAGATACAGAAATTATAGTTAATACAGTTTATTAACATACTCAGATTCACCATGAACATTAGCCTAAGACATGAATGGTTATATTAGTTTTTTATAAGTCAAATTCTTTACTGTCATCTTAATTTCATTCTACTCCAAATATGAAGTCTTGCTCTTGAGGGTTCTCAGCAATGAAATGTGCTATCTCTTTTGGTAATAACAACCAAACTTCACCCAGTGTGAAACCCTGGGGTTCTTCAAAAGAATGATATTCCAAGAAAGGGAAAAAAAAAAAAGTGTATATGAGAAAACAGTCAATAATTTGAATAAATGTATCTGTCATACCTTGTAAGCTACATAAAGCCCTAAAGCTTACAATACCTAGTTGACACCTTTAAAAACAGCTTTAGCCAGAAAAGGGGCAAAAATTTAAGTAAAAAAAATTCTAGGGAATACTTGAGAAGTAGCCACTGGATACACTAACTAGTAGCTAACTATTCATTAAGCATCTACTTTCAAAAAAGCTGCACACACCCTTATCTCCTTCTGATACACCTTAGATACTCAGAAACTAAGATCAACTATTTATTTTTTAGCATCAGAATTTTCTGTTATTCAGGTTTCCTCTCTTTAACTGCCTACAGTTTACTATTAGAATATACTAATTCAGGCAATTTAAAATTGTTTGCTACTCTATATTTATCAAATTTCTTTCATATTAGCTTATTTAACTCTGCAGCATTATGATACATATACATTGGTTTTCATTCATGGTTCCTGGCTCCTAACCCCCATAGCCCTTGTTTGTCTTTTGTTATAATGCTGAGGGTGTGAAGCCTCAGAGGCAGGCCTCCAACCTTCCCCTCTTCTTTTACCGGCTCTATAGCAGGACTTTAATCTTCCCAGCCTTTCTGACAGTAGGTCTTAAGACCCTCCAGAGAGGGTCCTGCCTCATACCCTGGAGGAAGGAATGTTGATGTCATGAGGCTTCTTTAAAAACCCAAGAAAACTGGTTCAGAGAGCTTCTGGATAGCTGAACATGTGGAGGTTCCCAGGGGGTAGCACACCCAGGGAGGACATGAAAGCTCCGCACCCTTTCCCCCATACTTCACCCATGCATCGCTTCATCTGTATCCTCTACATATATCCTTTATAGTAAACCAGTAAAGGTAAGTAAGTATTTCCCTGAGTTCTGTGCACCACTCCAGCAAATTAATTGAGCCCAAAGAGGAAGTGGGCCCAAAGAGGAACCCAACTTGAAGCCAGTTGGTCAGAAGTTCCAGAGGCCCAGATTTACAACTGGTGTCTGAAGGATGGGGTGGCCCGGACTTGTGACTGGTATCTTAAGGATAGGTTGGCATGTTCTTAAATTCTCCAGGTAGACAGTGCCAGAATTGAACTGGAGGATACCCAGCTGGTGTGCACTGCTTGGTGTGTAGGGAAAAATCCCCACACCTTTGGTCACAGAAGTCTTCTTCTGTATTGATGATTATTTTTGTGGTGGTGTGGGAGTAGAAAAAAACATGGTTTGAGAGTTTTCGCTACACTAACTCCAATAAAAACAACTTAATGAGAAGACAGGTAGTTCTCTCCAGGTTTACAGAGAAGCAAGCAGAAGGTCTGAGATGAAGTTATCTGCCCATGATCACACATATCTGGAAAGCAGTGGAGCTAGAATTAATTAGAAACTTAATCACAACCCAGTCCACTTTCTGCTTTACCACAATGCTTCAGGCAACTTTTGACAGAGAGAAAGGAGATACAAATCAAATTACTAAAGTTTCTATGTAAATGATAGCTAAGTCAATTACTGGAGGTGAAAGAGGTTAAAAACTATTGGTTATAAGGAGGTACAGATTCAAATTTGCCAACTATCTTCAATCTTTTCACTATTCCAGCATTTTTCCCTTTTTGCAGAAAGGAATGCTTAATAATTGCTGTACTCTCTATATGACAGAAAGCTCTGAACATGGCAATTAAACCAATAAAGTATGATGAGGCATATTTTAACTCACTATAAAAATATAACAGATAAGAATGAATAAAGAACCTCAGAGCATTAGAACACAACCAAGGCAAACACTGTAAGCAGACATTTTGACTGTGTTCTCCAATATCCACGCCACAACTCTGAGTGGCAAAAACTGGGAGAACTAACTTTAGCTCAATGGTGGATCTATCCTCACTGCCAGAAACTGACTCAGATATGAGGAGGAATCATGTCAATCAGATAGAAGAGGCAGAAGAGGTTTGCTGGTGGCCTCTGGTTAAGGTTGTCCTTTCTGTTAGGAGGAAGCCAGACTTTTTCCTCCTTGTAGAACATATAGCTCCTTCCTGGTAACCACTGTATGAAGAGAATCTGAGAATCCCACCCTGGAATAAAGCCAGCACTGTGGACAGCAGAGTGGAACAATGGAAATGATCTGAACCTTTGGTGTCTTCATTAAGGTACTAACTGACTAATCCTGAAGACTGCCTTTCCTCTGGACTTCTAGTTACGTTAAGATAATAAATTTCTTCATTGTGTAAGGTTGCTTGAATTGGGCTTTCTGATACCTAAAGTTGAAAGACACCTAACCGAAACATATTAGTGATATAATACATTTAGCTGATGGACAACAAAAGGTGCTTAAGAACCAACATGGTCTCTTGGATTTCTAAAAATATTTTAAGAACACTGTTATTCTATTAGTGGGTAATTTAAATGTAGTAATATAAACTAGGTGAAAAAAATTCTAGAAATACTTTGGGAAAGAGATGAAAGAACTCTATGCTTATTTTTTATAATTAATATTTTTCTCTGATTTGGGTATTCCTGAAAGACTTGGTAGGAGGTAGGGTTCATAAGGGAGGAGAGATGTCATTATTCCACATTGCATGCCCAGAGCTACAACTAAATTGAAGAAGTGGCTGGGAAGCTGTAACAAAAATCATTATTAATGGTTCAGGATCAGTATTAAGCCATGTCCTACTGATTTCAATATTGGGATCGATGTTCATTCTTATGAAAAATTCCTGGATGTTAAAATATAGAGAATGCCTATAAATTCTACATGATACTAAAAGGGATGTGACTATGAAGACATCAAACTGGAATAAACCTTAAATTCTAAACTGCACTAGAGTTTTTGCTATTCTCCAACATCAAATAATGTACCTTTTGTGCCTCTGTTTCTGGTGTTTCCTCTATTTGGGATGTTCTTCACTGGTTCTACTAGTTAAAGTCATTCTGCTCTAACTACAACTTGGTTCTCTGTTATCAGCATTTCCCCCGAAGCTTTCTCAAGTGTTATGTGTTTTCCCTCCCAACTCCTCATACCACAGGGCCTGGATGTGAAGGTAGGTCTTCTTGATCCTATTGACCTAAAGGAAGAAACTGAAGTAAAATTAATATAGAGAATTTATTTTAGCCAAGGTTGAGACCTGCAGCCTAGGGCACATTTCCAAGTTGTCTTGGGGAGTGCCCCATTCAGCCTTTGTTGCCAGCAGGTTTTTAAAGGCAAAGGGGGACAAGGAGCAGACTGACACACAGTTGTTGGACAGGAATTCTCATTGGTTTACAGAAATAGCACTGATTAGTGATTCACTATATATTGTTGAGCTATAGGGTATGAGTTATGGTGTCTAGCACATGGCATTTTATGGCTACTTGCTATCAGTCTAGAGCCCACACAGCATGTGGCTTCCAGAGGTAATTATTTCATTTCAGTGCCTCTCTAGGCCTGATAATGGTGGCTCAGTTCCTCAGATTAAAAGCTTCTATTCTTTCTCAATCCTAGTTGCCCATTCCAGACAATTCTTCCTAACTCTTCCCTAAAAGCATCCAAACTGAAATCTCATCATCAGACTGTAGCTGTTCTTTATTGCAATTATCTATCAAGCTCTCCACTTTATTTCTTGAAGATTTTAGCTGCTTGCTCATTACACCATCATTATTGTCATAATGCTTGAGAATCTCATCATCCACACAATCTTTCCAAATTCTTGCTTGTCAGTTTCTTATTATCAGAAAGGAAGTTCTGCCCTTCAGTAAATCTAGGATCTTCCACTGATCCTACCCTCAACCCTATTTTATACTCATTCCCATACAGTCAAACCTTAAACCTTCTCAATTTTAATAAATGCAACCCTTCCAAAATGCCATTTTTTGTTTTGTTTTGTTCTGAGACAGGGTCTCACTCTGTCGTCCAGGCTGGAGTGCAGTGGTGCAATCACAGCTCACTGGACTCAAGTGATCCTCCCACCTCAGCCTCCTGAGTAGCTGGGACTACAGGCACACACCACCACACTCGGCTAATTTTTGTATTTTTTGGTAGGGACGGGGTTTCACCATGTTGGTCAGGCTGGTCTCAAACTCCTGACCTCAAGAGATCCACCTGCCTCAGCCTCCCAAAGTGCTAGGATTACAGGCATGAGCCACCACGCCCAGCCTCAAAATACCATTTTTAAGTATCACACTCTGATACCAGCTCACTACCTCTAATATCCTAACTCCAAAAATCTGCCAACCCAACAGACCTGTAGCCCACTAATCTGATGACTTCTGCACTTCCTTTTACCTTCCCATGTCCTCAATCCCCTTCTTACCCAAATTAAATCCATATTCAACCATTTACTCACTTCCTTCCTTTGCATACATGCTTAACTACTTGTCTTCCTTCTGACTGTGTCAATCTTGCTTGGCTAAAGTTGTTACCAATGCAATTTTCTGCCTATTCTATGTTGATACCTACAGAGCTGCATGTGGCTGGATGGATTCTCTCTCTCTCTCTCTCTCTCTCTCTTTCAACGCAATTTTCTGCCTATTCTGTGTTGATACCTACACAGCTGCATGTGGCTGGATGGACATGCGCTCTCCCTCTCTCTCTCTCACACACACACACACACACACAAATACACAATGTCTGATAAATTGGTTTCTCTTCAAATTCATGGCCAGGAGCATCAAATGAGTTTCCTTAATGCTGACTGACAATTATACCTTATTTTCCTGATTCATCCGTTCTGCCACTCTCTTACATAACTATTTCATACTTTTTGCTCCTCAATCTTCCATCACCTTCCCTCTCATCCTCACTTTTATCTTATGACCCTGTGTCCTTTTTTACTAATAAAATACTAGAAGCAATAAAAAAAGAACTTCTACAAACTCTCAAACCACATCTACCTAACTACATCTGTGCCCACATATTCTGATTCCTCTTTCATTACTAGCGTGAACATTTCTGCTCTACACAAGACCCAACCTTTTTACTTACGCACTAGATCTCCATTCACCACCACTACCTCTTCGCCTATCCCATCAAATTTTCCATTTTTTTCTCAGCCTCCTACAAACACATCAAAACAAAAACAAAAAACAAAAAAATCTCTTTGAACATCTCTCTTAAGTTACTATTCTATTTCTCTCCCTCCCTCTTCAGCAAAATTCCTCAGAAAAAATGATTCTTTCTGTGTGTCTCCAATTTCTCACTTCCCTTTCTCTTGAATCCATTCCAATGAGTCTATTTCCCCACCACTCTATCAAACCTGCTCTTGTCAGAATCACTAATGAACTCCACATTGCAAACTAGAATGACCAATTCAATTACCAGTTCTCTTACTGGAATTATGAGCAGCATTTGACAAGAGGTTCATTACTCCCTCCTCTCAAAACACTTTCTTCATTGGCTTCCAAGATTCCATGTTCTCCTGGTTTTCCTCTTGCCTCAGTGATTTCTCCTTCTAAGTTTCCTTTGCTAGTTCTTCATTTCCCAACCTTTAAATGTTGTAGTGCCCCAAATCTCTGTCCTGGACTTTCACCTCTTTATGCTTACTCCCTTAGTGAAGTCATCTGATCTGATTTCTTTAAATAGCATCTGTACATAATTCCCAAACTTAAACCTCTAGCCCATTCCTTTCCTTTGAACTCTAGACTCAGATAGTTAGCAGTCATCTCACTTAGAATACCTAAGGTATATCTTAAATTTACTTTGTCCAAGATCCAACTTTTCTCCTCCAAAATCTTCCATCATAGTTTTACGCATAACAGCAAATGGGTAACTAGCCTTCTAGGTGCTCAGACCACAAACTTTGTATCACCCTTAACCTCTGTACCTCCCTCTTTTTTCTCTCCCCGCTTCCCAGTTCCCCAAATCCTGTTGACCTCAAAATATGAATTACTCACCACCTCCAATACTATCATTTTGGTCCAAGCCATCACCTCTCACCTGAATTACTGCAACAGTCTCCTAGGTGGTTTCACTGCTTCTGCCCTTGTTCTTCTTTAGCCTACTCTCAACAGTTGCCAGACTCATTCTTTAAAAGTCCAATCATGTCACTCTTCTGTTTCAACTCATCCAATGTCTTTCTATATCACATATCACTTAGTCTAAAAGCTGAAGTCCTTAAAATGGTCTACAAGACCTTCCTTGACCTAGCACCACGACCAGCCCATCACCAGTGCCATCATTACCTGACTTCAACCTACATTACCCAGTCCTTTACTCAACTCCAATGACAAGCTTCTTCAAATGTAAATACCGCAGGCATGCTCCTACCTCAGGGACTTGGCATTTGCTATTCCCTGGGCCTAGAATGATTTGTATTTGTGTCCTATCTCCTTCACTGACTGGCTTCATGTTATTTAAAAGTCACCTTATCAGTGAATTTTCCTGGCCATCCTTTAGAGAAGTGTAACTCCTCCCATACTTTATTCCCCCTTCCCTGGTTTATTTTTCCTCTTTACTACTTATCTTCTAACATGCTGTAAACTTACTTTTTTTTTTAATTGTCTCATCTAAAATGCATGTCTTATCAGGGTAGGGATTTTTGTCTGTTTTGTTCACTGAAGTATTTACAGAGCCTAGAGCAGGGCTTGGCATAAAATGGTCAAATATTTGATAAATGAATAAAATCACAGCCCTCCTTCAAGGATGATGCCAAATTATCTACAGTATTAAGACTATACTAAAAGGGACCACTAAAAAATCTTTCTCTCAACTTTCTTATTTTATACATCTAGTTAGTGGTGTTTAACGCAGAATCAGAACTGTAGCCAGTTCTCCTTATAACTATACTAATTATTTCCACGAAGATTTTTCTGATCCTTTTTTAATATTGGATCACTCATAACTCTCAAAGCAATAAATATGTTCTTTTGGCACTTGTTATGGTTTTGGTTTTTGAGACAAAGTCTCACTCTGTCATCCAGGCTGGAGTGCAGTGGTGCATTCTCGGCTCACTGCAACCTCTACCTCCCGGGCTCAAGCAATTCTTGTGCCTCAGCATCCTGAGTAGCTGGGACTACAGGCATACACCACTACGCCCAGCTAATTTTTGTATTTTTAGTAGAGACAGGGTTTCACCATGTTAGCCAGGCTGGTCTTGAACTCCTGACCTCTCAAGTGATCTGCCCGCCTTGGCTTCCTGAAGTGCTGGGATTGCAGGCGTGAGCCACTGCACACAGCCACTTCTTTTTTTCTTTGTACTGAATTGTTGGTATATCTCTATTATCTCCCCTATAAAACTATATGCTCTTTAAGGCCAGGAGTTACGTTGCCAGTGGTTAGGATGAGAGATATGACTATATAGGGATGGCACAGGGATTTCTGTTGTGATGAAACAGTTCTGTATCTTGACTGCGGTGGCCAAAACTACATGTGATAAAACTGCAAACAATTACACACATACAATGAGTACCTGCAAAACTGGTGAAATCTGAATAAAGTCTTTGGATTGTACCAACATCAATTTCATGGTTTTGATAGTGTACTAGGGTTATATGTTACCAGCAGGGTTTGAAATTGGATGAAGGGTATATGGTACCTCTCTGCACGAATTTTCCAACTTCCTGTGAATCTATAATTACATACTACAAATTTTTTTAATGTAATATTATCTTGACAAGAAATACTCAAGCAGTATAAAAGTGTACACAACCAAACGCAACCACAGTCATACCGAGATCTGATTTCCAATCTCCTGGTCCCTTATTTTAGTCCCTCTTCAGAAGGAACTATTCCCTTTCTTGGGTATCCTTCTAGAAAAGTCTATGCATTTTGAAGCAAAATATGTTTATTAATGTGTGCATATGCATGCGTATTTACACCAACACATACACAACTTATTTATAGCAATATAAGCGGCATACCATAAACACTGCTCTGCAATTTATTTTTTTTAACCCAATAATGTGTCTTAGAGATGAGCTTACGGAGAAGTGCTCCTTTTTTCTTTTTTTATGACTACATGACATCTCATTGTGTGGCTATATCATCATTTATTTAACCAGACCCCTACTAAGGGTCATTTAGGTTTTTTGACAATATAATTAATACTATAAAGAGCAAAGATGAAGTATTTAAAATTGAATGAAAAAGTATGAACATTTATCATTTTAAGATGTAAAATCAACTTGTCCTCCAAAGAAATTGCACAATTTGTGTTCCTACCTACAGTATATAACAGTGATTCTAGATATCTTTGCCAGTGTTGTGTATTATTGAGCTTTTTAATCCTTGTCAATCTGATAATCAAAAACTGTTCTCTTGTTTAAATTTGCGTTTGAATAATAAAAAAAATAAACTTTCATAGAGCACTTACTGTGTGTCAGATATTGTTCTGAGAACTTCACATATATTAACTTATCTAATACTCATAACAGTCCCTTGAGGTAGATGATATTGCTATTATTAGCCACATTTTACTGATGAGAAAACTGAAGCACAGGAAGGTTAGGGAACTTGATTACACTGATTGTTAGAGAACATGCAAACCCAAGCAGACTGACTCTAGAGGTTTAAATTTTAAACAATATATTAAGTTTTTTGTTCAGCTTTCCAAAAATATTTTCTTATGCTTAAAGCCGTTTGTATATTTTTTGATATTAGCTACCTGGTTTTGTCCTCTGCCCATATTCCTGTTGGATTTTTGATCTCACTCTTACTGAGTTACAAGATCTCTTTGTGTATGAAGAAAATTAGCCCTTTATGATAAATATGTTAGTCCCAAAAAAGGTAAAACAGATACCTATCCTGTGACCTAGTTATCCTAAGTATTTAACCAAAAGAAATGAAAATATATGTCCATATAAAGACTCGTACACTAATATTCATAACAGCTTTATTTGTAAATAAAACTGTAAATAACCCAAATGTTCATCACCAAATGAATGATAAATTTTGGCATATCCATATAATGGAATATTACTACAAAAAAAGAATGAATTATTTATACATGCAACAGAGAAGAATCTCAAAATAATTATGTTGAAAGAAGCCAGACTATAAAGAAAAGTACATACTGTGTAATTCCATTTATATAAAACTCTAGAAAATACAAAACAATCAATCTGTAGTTACATCAAGTAGATCAATGGTTACTTTGAGATGGTGGAGTGTGGAGGGGCATGAAGTAAAGATAATAAAGGGGCATGAAGAAACTTCTGGAGATGATGGGTATGGTCACTATTTTGAATGTGGTAATGATTTCACAGGTATATACCTACATCAAAACTTACTAAATTGTGTAATTCACTATATGCCAGTTATACTTCAGTGAAGCTGTTAGACAAAGGGACTCATAACATATTGTACTATTGTTTTAAAAATTATCAAGAAATGGTGATGTCTCCTGTTTGACTTCTTATATTTATCATAAAGAACACAAGCAAGGCCAGGCGCAGTGGCTCACGCCAGTAATCTCAGCACTTCGGGAGACCAAGGCAGATGGATCACCTGAAGTCAGGAGTTTGAGACCAGCCTGGTAACATGCCAAAACTCTGTCTCTACTAAAAATACAAAATTTAGCTGGGCGTGGTGAAACCCCATCTCTACTAAAACACAAAAATTAGCTGGGCGTGGTGGCGCATGCCTATAATCCCAGCTACTCAGAAGGCTGAGGCACAAGAATCGCTTGAACCCAGGAGGCAAAGGTTTCAGAGAGCCGAGATTGCACCATTGCACTCCAGCCTAGGTGACTGAGAGACTGTCTCAAAAAAAAAAAAGAAAAGAAAAAAAAGCAAATGTGAAATGTTACTGATTCAGCTTTGAAACATTATCCACACTTCTTTTTTCAAAGTCATAGTTCGATTTGAGTGTCCTGATTCTACTCTAAGTCTCAAGAACCAACTAAAACAACTCTTCCAGTTGTGGTGGACATTGTACAATCAAAACAAAATAGAAATTTAATGCAGAGATTGAGAAACTACAATCATTATCAGTTATTCAATTTCAAATTCCTGAGTATATCAAAATGGCCTAAGCCATTCATTCATTTATTCCACTAAGATACATTTGGAATCTGCTATGTATGAGGCACTGTTAAATGCTAGGAATAAAGTGGCAATAGAATGTCGTGAAGACAAGACAATTTCAGAGCCTACCCTGAATGTCACTGATCCGCTTTATGCTAAGTTAATGTTATAAACATGTACTTAAAGTTATACAAAAATGTTACTTTTTATTTGTATTCTATATTGCAGTGCCATATAGATGTAAGGGGGAAAAAAAAATGGGCCAGGGGTAGCGGCTGATGCACTTCTGTAATCCCAGTACTTTGGGTGGCTGAGGTGGACAGATCACCTGAGGTCAGGAGTTTGAGACCAGCCTGGCCAACATGGTGAAACCCTGTCTCTACTAAAAATACAAAAATTAGCCAGGTGTGGTATTGCCCACCTGCAGTCCCAGCTACTTGGGAGGCTAAGGCAGAAGAATCGCTTGAACCCGGGAGGTGGAGGTTGCAGTGAGCCCGAAATCACACCACTGCACTCCAGCCTGGGCAATAGAACAAGACCCTGTCTCAAAAAAAAAAAAAAAAAAAAAAAAAGGTTCCACTGAAAACTACTAGACCACAAAATTTAACTCCTTTTAGACTTTAATATGTGGTAATGCAAAAACAATCACATCCCATGCCAAATAAAAAGTGGCTCTGAATTATCAATTTTTCATTATTTCAATTATTTGAGAGATATACCATTAGTATATAATGCACATGTAGCTTCTAAAAACGAGTAAGTGAACAGTGTTACATGACAAAGTACAATGTAAGATTTGCCAGCCAGTATACTCACCTCCCTAGTTGTGATTTGATGTTTTCCTGCTCAAGGGTTCTAAGGTTACACTCGGTAAATTCACACATTTCCTGAGTGTCTTCAGAAACTTTATTTGTTTTAATTTAAGTAAAATAACTGGAAAATAGCAATTTACATTGCAGAGATACCCCCACATGAAGAAGCAGTGAAAGCCTATCATATAACAGGAAGTCATTAGCTTCAATGAAGAAGGCAAACAGATCTCTGACATGGACCCAAACTTCCCCTGAGCAACAGCCAATCAAAACAAAATATGACAATGCTACCTTGATTTTAAAACATGCTAAGTCTGGAACACCCACTGAGTATGACAAGTATTTTGTACGGGGAATGAAGAATACAGAAAACGAAGCTGATGACTACAAACTAATTTCATCAACAGCTCAATTAGATGTTGTCACAGACATACTTCTTAAACATGTTAAAATATATTCTATTTTATTCATTAAACTTTTTGGTGTTCATATGAATGTAACAAAGTAAAAAGTACACTACTGAGGTACAATAAGTACATTTACTAGAATGTATCTCCTGATTTTTATTTCTAACGAGAAATTTCATTTTGAAATACACATTTTAAAATTATTTGCCACTTCTGAGGGCTAATGACAAGGACACTGGCATATGCATTGAAAAACAACAAAAGTGAGACTCCAAAATTTAGGAGATGGGGGTATTAAGAATGTGAGGATAATGGAAAAATCTTTTTCTTATTTTTCAGTTTTAAAGTGGGTATATTACTATTACTTGTAAATTTTACAATACATCAGATGAAGACTAAAGATCATATTGCTAAAGAATAAAAGTAGAAACTAAACATGGAAATTCTGCATAGGCTTTTTCTTATGCTATTAAGTGTTTCAACATTAGCTAAAATTCAACCACTGAGTCTCTAAATTTTAATTTCATTAAGTAGTTTTCAAGCCCCAGTAAAAGGGGCTTGAAATCCTGTTAATTATAAGCCCCTCTTCAAGGGGCTTATAATCCTGCTAATTTTTAAAAAAAAAAAAAACCTTACATATTATAAAGCAATTAGTAACAGTATACGATATAGTACTAATAGATTACCAAACTGTTAGAAAAGAAAGAAAAATATCAGTGTTGGATAGAGGAACCTGAGATGACTTTAAAAAAAATGGATCAGGGTTAAGTCCTGAAAATTAGACTTTAGATAGGCTTAAAGAAAGAGAGTATTCTCAGGATAAAAAAATATGAAGGTCATGAAAGCCAAAAAAAGGCTCTTGATTTGTGTAAGGGATGACAGTGAATAAAATGGTTTATTGTTCCATTTTAGATTTAAACAACTGAATCATTTAGAAGTTAATAATCTTTGGGTTTTTTGTTTGTTTGTTTTAGACATAGTTTCACTCTTGTCGCCCAGGCTGGAGTACACTGGCGCGATCTCAGCACAATGCAACCTCCACCTCCCGGGCTCAAGTGATTCTGCTGCTTCAGCCTCCTGAGTAGCTGGGATTACAGGCGCCCACCACCATGCCCAGCTAATTTTTGTATTCTTAGTAGTGACGGGGTTTCACCATGTAGGCCAGGCTCGTCTCAAACTCCTGACCTCAGGTGATCTGCCCACCTTTGCCTCCCAAAGTGCTGGGATTACAGGCATGAGTGGTTTCAGTTTTTGACATTAACATTTTTTTAGATATGCAGAAGAGAAACCACAAGCATTTGAATATAATGATACTTATGCCATCATCTTTAAAAGCAACTTCAATTAGTCTGTGACATTTCTAAAACAAGACTAAAATCTTGTTTCCTTTGGAATTGTGAATAAACTTCTTAAAAATCATCTAAGGCCAGGTATGATGGCTCATGCCTATAATCCCATCACTTTGGGAGGCCAAGGCAGGTGGATCACTTTGAGCTCAGGAATTGAAGACCAGCCTGGGCAACATGGCAAAGCCCCATCTCTACAAAAATAGAAAAATTAGCTGGGCATGGTGGCACGTGCCTGTAGTCCCAGCTACCTGGGAGGCTGAGACTGGAGGATCACTTTAGCCCAGGAAGCAGAGGTTGCAGTGAGCCAAGATCACACCACTGCACACCAGCCTGGGTGACAGAGTAAGACCCTGTCTCAAAAAAATAAAAAATCTAGTTAAATTATTTCATATTATAATTTCAGATTTTGATTATCAGGAAGGTATCAGTCTCCCTAATAGAATCTGATACTATATGAAGCCGTAAGTATTATAAGTGTGAATAAGTGCCCAAGAAAATGTTTTGCCAATTGGAAT
Source organism: Hylobates moloch (assembly GCF_009828535.3). NCBI lineage: Eukaryota > Metazoa > Chordata > Mammalia > Primates > Hylobatidae > Hylobates > Hylobates moloch. The sequence goes on from NW_026652289.1 coordinate 59,512,958, forward strand.
TACAACCAATGAAGAAAATTTAAAAAATTTTTTAAATTGGAAAAGTCCTTAAAGGATAGCTTGATTAAACCCTACTGAATCTACGCTTTAGTGCCTCAGTAAGTGAATGTTTACTCCGTTCAAACTGTCTCCAGCCTGGGCAACAGAGCAAGACCCTATCTCTTAAAAAAACAAAAAAGCTTCTTCATTATGAACCAATATTTTCCTTCCTCTAACTTTGATTCATTGTTCCTAGTTCCATCCTCCAGACTGCAATGCAAAAGATATGCTTAATCCTTCTTCCATGTGCCATCCCTTCATGTTTCACAGAATCCCAGATTTGAGTCAGGAAGAACATTAAAGAGCATCCAGTTACCCAATCTAAAAAGTATTATCATATACCCCAAGTCTTCTTTCTTCCATGCTAAACAACCTCAGTGTTTCAATTACTTTGCAACTGTTTCAAGACATGCTTCATTCTGATTGCTCTCTTCTCACTACACTATTTATCAATGCCTACCTTAAAATGTGGCAAACAGAACAGAACTAAGCTAGATGCAGAGTAGAAGAGAATAATCAACTGTTTTGGACAATATGCTTCAAAATGGTGTAGCTTAAGCAGGTGCTGGCTTTTGGGATAGTTATAATAAACCACTGACTCACCAACTGCAGACAAATAAGGAGACACACCCAGGCACACACCTCTGCTTAAACAAACACACATCTACTGCTGTTAGCCCTCCAAGATCCCCATCTTGTATTTGTGCAGACTTCTGGAAAAAAAATCAATTATAGGCCTGTCTTTATCAAATATTTACACATCAAATATAAAATCTTATAACATATTTCATAACAAATATTTTCTAAATACAGTCTGTCATTTTAACTATTAGAAATAAGGCAGTAAGAGTGAGTGAAGATCCTGATTCTGTATATATACCACCATTCCCTTACAATTTTAAGAGTAACTGATAAAAATCTTAAATAGGACATGATAGCTTCTTGAGGCACACCACTAAGAATGTACTGCAGTTTAATTTTAACACCAGCCCAGTAATCTTCAAGCTCTGGATATGGCCATTTAAGCAATTACTAATCCACCTACCTATGTAACTATTCAGACCACATTTTCTATCTAGTCTAAAAAGATATCATAAGAGGATGTCAAATGCTATATGTATAACCTTGAGGGTCCCTTTCCTCATCTGTAAAACAATAACTTAATGAGACAACCTATGTAAAAGCATTTAATCCAGTGCCCAGCACGTAATTTAAAATCCAATAAATGTAGCAATAATTCTATATATATTATGGCCAGAGTATCTTCTGATATATCTACTATTAATAGTTCACTTACCCTATAAAAAAAGAAGTGAATCTAGGTGTCATTACTTGTTCTTTGTGAACCCATGCTGGCTCCTAGTGATCAGTGCCTTCTTTTGTAAGTACCGACAAACACGTGTTCGAAAATCTGTTTAAGAATTTGTTCTCCCATCAAAAAGTGGGCAAAGGATATGAACAGACACTTCTCAAAAGAAGACATTTATGCAGCCAAAAAACACATGCAAAAATGCTCATCATCACTGGCCATCAGAGAAATGCAAATCAAAACCACAATGAGATACCATCTCACACCAGTTAGAATGGACATCATTAAAAAGTCAGGAAACAACAGGTGCTGGAGAGGATGTGGAGAAATAGGAACACTTTTACACTGTTGGTGGAACTGTAAACTAGTTCAACCATTGTGGAAGTCAGTGTGGCGATTCCTCAGGGATCTAGAACTAGAAATACCATTTGAGCCAGTCATCCCATTACTGGGTACATACCCAAAGGATTATAAATCATGCTGCTATAAAGACACATGCACACGTATGTTTACAGAGGCACTATTCACAATAGCAAAGACTTGGAACCAACCTAAATGTCCAACAATGATAGACTGGATTAAGAAAATGTGGCACATATACACCATGGAATACTATGCAGCCATAAAAAATGATGAGTTCATGTCCTTTGTAGAGACATGGATGAAACTGGAAACCATCATTCTCAGCAAACTATCGCAAGGACAAAAAAACCAAACACCGCATGTTCTCACTCATAGGTGGGAATTGAACAATGAGAACACATGGACACAGGAAGGGGAACATCACACACCAGGGACTGTTGTGGGGTGGGGGGAGGGGGGAGAGATAGCATTAGGAGATGTACCTAATGCTAAATGACGAGCTAATGGGTGCAGCACACCAACATGGCACATGTATACATATGTAACAAACCTGCACGTTGTGCATATGTACCCTAAAACTTAAAGTATAATAATAATAAAATTTAAAAAAAAAAGAATTTGTTCAAGGAATGATACCAAGCTCTGATATCAGTCTATTATTATCTGTAACCTTTACTTGTTTTCCCATATTGTACATACTTCAGCAGCCAAAATACTTTTATACATAATAGGTCTTCAAAAAAAAAGGTTAATTGAATTCCCTTTTAAAAAATCAGTATGAATTTCTTAGTTTTGATCAATACAACATGATTATATAAGATGTGAATATTAGAGAAAGCTGAGTGAAGGGTATATGGCACACGGAAATCTTCTGTACTATCTTTGCAATTCTCCTATAAAGATATATTTCAAAATTGAACATTTTAAAAAAATCCAGCACTTTGGGAGGCCGAGGTGGGCAGATCACGAGGTCAGGAGATCAAGACCACGGTGAAACCCCGTCTCTACTAAAAATAAAAAAAATTAGCCGGGCGTGGTGGCGGGCGCCTGTAGTCCCAGCTACTCGGAGAGGCTGAGGCAGGAGAATGACATGAACCCGGGAGGCGGAGCTCGCAGTGAGCCAAGATCGCGCCACTGCACTCCAGCCTGGGCAACAGAGCGAGACTCCGTCTCAAAAAAAAAAAAAAATCAAGATGATCTCTTCCCTCTGACAAATTCTTTCTTCAAATTCCCCAAATATTACCAATCACAATTAGGTGTAAATTCTTTCAGCGGCCCTTAGAGCTTTATAATCTATCCTCAGTAGGAGACATGAATTCCAGTAAACAGGAACTCTTATAATACCACTAACTTATCCTGGGCTACATCAGTGAGTTAGTTTTCAGTAAACAATAGTCATTCCCAAATTTTAGTTTTTGAAATAAGGGCCTTAAAAAGAATCTATCCCAGAGCCGGCACGGTGGCTCATGCCTGTAATCCCAGCACTTTGGGAGTTCAAGGTGGGTGGATCACGAGGTCAGGAGTTCGCGACCAGCCTGGCCAACATAGCGAAACCCCGTCTCTACTAAAAATACAAAACGTTGGCCGGGCATGGTGGCAGGCACCTGTAATCCCAGCTACTCAGGAGGCTAAGGCAAGAGAATTGCTTGAACCTGGGAGGCCGAGGTTGCAGTGAGCCAAGATCATGCCATTGCACTCCAGCCCGGGCGACAGTGCGAGACTTCATCTCAAAAAAAAAAAAAAGAATCTATCCCAAAAGCAAATATATTTTCTCTAAACCATTAAAATCCTGCAGAATCCAATTAAAATTTCTGACTCTTGTTGCTCAAACCATTTATTTAACAGTGACATTCAAGTCAAGCTCAGAAATATCTTTTATGTATGAGACAAATTACTACTATATATTATCATGAAAAAGTGTCTTAAAATATTTTTAAAATATGTTTATATTGAGGCTGATTGGTTTTTAAATTAGGTAAATAAAAGTTTAAGTAAATGAAGAATTTTATTTGCAATTATTCAAACTCAAATTTTCACTGTTAAACAGTAGTCATAGGAATTCTGCAAAAACTGTAACTGTCAAGCAAATGAATCCTAAAATGCTTAAGAATAAAGTATCTTTCCCCTAAATGTTCTCCTAAATACCTCCAAATAGCTTTTGTACATTTAAAGAGCTTCTTTCAGGTATCAACTGTCTAATTTTCAAACACTTGGCTTTTCACTTTGGAACAGTACTACAGAATCAGTACTATAAACAGAAGTGCTATTGTCAAAGAACTGATCCAATATTAAGGAGAGCTAAGGCCACTTGTCTTGTAGAAAATTACTGCCAAATGCTGCCAGACCCTGCTTTTCTTCCTTCTGGGCCGGTAGCCAGATACGAATCATAGCTAGACCCTTTCTAATTTTTAATACACAAAACGGTACACAGTAACACATCCAAACCAGAAAGTATTTTAATGAATGGTTTCCATAATTCATCTAATGTTTTGGCATATATACACACACATTACACATATGCATGCAGACACACAAATATATATACATACACTTACACACATATACATATACATATATTTATACACATATACATATACATGCATAGTCTATAATATCTTTAGAAGTATACATAAAAAACTGTTAACAATGGCTGCCTCTGGGACAACTGTTTCTGTCTCTGAATTTTGTTATGTTTTTGTAATAACTATTCAAAATTTATCTATTAAAAGGAGAAACTACAATAAAGAACATTAATTCTAGTTAAAATATATTTTACAAGACAACATCTGAGGCATTCTTTTAAAAATTGTTTTGTTATAAATATTTTAACATCTAATTGTTTATGAAACAATTTACAATGTTTCAACTTCACTTATAACCAAAGAAATACAAATTAAGTAAGATATTTTGCTTATCAAGTTGCAAAATTTTTTTAAAACTAATGTTTCATATTGGTATATAAATTAGCATCTTTCTAGAAAGCAATATGGCAATGTCTAATTTTTTTAAGTTATCTTTTGACTGAATGTTTTTATTCCTATTATTTAAACAAATCAGGTATGGAGAAAGATTATGTACTAAGATTTTCATAAATGTTATTAGCAGAGAGAAAAAATTATTTTAATACATTTGAAATAATCTTATAATAAAAGATTAGTTAACTCATCTTTAATCATTTAATGATCATCTAGCATGTGATAGGAACCACGTGAGCTTAAGAATTATGTGTGTACGTATGTTTATTGCGGCACTCTTCACAATAGCAAAGACTTGGAACCAACCCAAATGTCCATCAGTGATAGACCGGATTAAGAAAATGTGGCACATACACACCATGGAACACTATGCAGCAATAAAAAAGGATGAGTTCATGTCCTTTGTAGGGACATGGATGAAGCTGGAAACCATCATTCTCAGCAAACTATCGCAGGGACAAAAAACCAAACACCACATGGTATTATTCATAGGTGAGAATTGAACAATGAGAACACTTGGACACAGGAAGGGGAACATCACACACCCGGGCCTGTCGTGGGCTGGGAGGAGGGATAGCATTAGGAGATATACCTAATGTAAATGACGAGTTATGGGTGCAGCACACCAACATGGCACATGTATACATATGTAACAAACCTGCATGTTGTGCATACGTACCCCAGAACTTAAAGTATAATTTAAAAAAAGAATCATGTGTGTATATGTGTATATATATGGAGATACGTTTTATTATATATTTAAATGAAGCGCTTTGCCAAAAAACGAATTTTTATGGCCACCAAAACACATGCACAAAATTGTTTATGGTAGCCTTGTTTCTAAGAACTAAACACTGGAAACAGCCCAAATGTCTGTCAACAGAAGACGCAAATAGATACTTGTACAATGAAATAATACAGAGCAATGAAAAAGAATTACTACCACTAACTCAAAAAACATGGATCTCACAGATGTAATGTTCAACACAAGAAATTAGACATAAAAGAATGATTTGATTCCACTTACATGAATTTCAGGAATAAGTGAATGGTGATGGGTATCACAAAAGTGGTAACTTTTGTTAAGCAATGACTAAGAGAGAACAGGAGGGAAGATTTCAAGGTCCTGGAAATGTTCTCTATCTTGATCTGATTGTTGGTTACATGTTTACATATGTAACTCATTGAGCTGTATACTTACGATTTGTGTACTTTATTGTATATATTTTTTTCTTCAAGTCCTATCAATTTTTTTAAAAAATAGAATGGATGGGCCAGGCGCAGTGGCTCACGCCTGTAATCCAAGCACTTTGGGAGGCCAAGGCAGGTGGATCACCTGAGGTCGGGAGTTTGAGACCAGCCTGACCAACATGGAGAAATCCCATCTCTACTCAAAATACAAAATTAGCCGAGCATGGTAGCACATGCCTGTAATCCCAGCTACTCAGGAGGCTGAGGCAGGAGAATCGCTTGAACTCGGGAGGTGGAGGTTGCGGCGAGCCAGATCAGGCCATTGCACTCCAGCCTATGCAACAGAAGAGAAACTACGTCTCAAAAAAAAAAAAGGAATAGATGGAATGGAAAGTTCCTCTTCCTCCATGCCTGCCAGCAAGAAAGAAAAGAAGAGATGAGAGGCTTAGATCAAATGATCTTTTAAGCTCCTGCTTTGAAGTTCCACTGTCTTATCAATTCAACAAAAATTTGAGCACCTACTTTGTAAAAGGCACTGTTCTGTATGTTGGGGATATAATATTGACTAAAATGGGTAAAAATCCCTATCCTGGAGGGTCTTATGTTTTTTAATTTTTCATTTAATTTAACTCTTTTTTTTTGAGACAGGGTCTTACTTTTTTGCCCAAGCTGATCTCAAACTCCTGGGCTCAAGCAATCCTCCAGCCTCAGCCTCCCAGGTAGAGGCATGCATCACCATGTCCAGCTCTTACACTTTTTTTAGTAGGGGTAGAAAGACAATAAAAATCTAGAGTATGTTGGATAGTGAAAAGCCCAAAAAAGAAACAAAGCAGGCAAGAAGGATAGGAAGAGTATGTGTGGAAGAGATATTGTCATTTTAAACAAGGTGACCAGTAAAGTTCTCAGATAAAGGATAATACTTTAATTAAGACCTGAAGTGAGGGAGGGAGACATTTGCATATCTGAAAGAACATGTTAAAGACCTTATGAAACAGTGAGGAGTATGGCTGAAGGAAAGTAAGCAAGGTAAGATTAGTAAAAACTGAGATTAAGAAAAAAACAAAAAAAAACTTTTCCCAAGTCTTTTTCTCCTTCCACACCATTCCAACTCTTCATTTAAAGACTTAAGTAGAAACTTTTCTATATAGAAATTTCTGTAACCACTAGCCCAGCCCACATTTATCTAATCTTCTGAGCTGCTAAAGTTATACTACTCATGGTTATCTTTATATACTACCTTGCAATTAGATATAAACTGCCTTCGGCTCCCAAACAGACCAAGCTTCTTCATGGCAGTGACTAGATTTTATGCATTTCTGTATTCCTATTAGTTAGCCCATGGTTGGCACTTAAATGATAACTGGTAAGACTGATGCTAATAACAACTCAACAGGCATAAGATCAGTAAACTGTGGACAAATTTTAAGAAAGAAAAAGAGGAAGGAAAGGAGCCAAGATTAGGGAACCACGTGCTTCAGGCACTGGTGTGTCTCCATGTGTCATGCATGATCCAAAGTCAGGATTTTCTCTGATTGTCCTTAAGACTCTCAGATCCTCAACATTACTTTCATAAAAAGTCATTCTAGGCTTTTGTTTCTTCCCCTTGAGGGGGGAAATCAGGCATCTGGTATCCCTTTCAAGCAATAGTTTTTGTTTTGTTTTGTTTTGTTTTTGAGACGAGTCTTGCTATGTCACCCAGGCTGGAGTGCAGTGGCACAATCTCAGCTCATTGCAACCTGTGCATCCCGGGTTCAAGCAATTCTCCTGAGTAGCTGAGATTACAGGTGTGCACCACCATGCCTGGCTAATTTTTGTATTTTTAGTAGAGACAGGGTTTCACCATGTTGGCCAGGCTAGCCTCGAACTCCTGACCTCAGGTGATCCACCCGCCTCAGCCTCCCAAAGTGCTGGGATTACAAGTGTGAGCCATCGCACCCAACCTTTTTTTTTTTTTTTTTGAGACAGTCCAGGTCTGTCAACCAGGCTGGACAATCTCGGCTCACTGCAACCTCCGTCTCCCAGGCTCAAGCAATTTTCCTGCTTCAACCTCTGGAATAGCTGGGATTACAGGCGTGTGCCACCACGCCCGGCTAATTTTTGTATTTTTAGTAGAGACGGGGTTTCACCATGTTAGCCAGGCTGGTCTTGAACTCCTGACTTCAGGTAATCCGCCCGCCTCGGCCTCCCAAAGTGCTGGGATTAGAGGCGTGAGCCACCGCGCCTGGCCTCAAGTAATAGTTTTATAACACCAGTGTTCACGACCAGCTTAACAAATAAAATCTTATAGACCAACTAACTGTGTGATCTTCAGCACACCATTCCACCACTCTTGCATATGTGCTTCCTCATATGCTAAAGGAAGGAGTTGGATTAAATGGTCTCTAAAGTCCAATCAATCTCAAATTGTCTACTTTAGCTTTTTTGGAAGAACTGAATGGACAAACCTTACAACCTACTTCTTCAATTTACAAAATGAATTAAATATCTGTTAATAATTTTAAACACTGAATAAGCAGTCATATTCAGAAAACAGTATAGTATTAGAAAAAGCATAGAGTCTGGAGACAGTCAGACCTACATGTAGTCATAGTCTGCATCTTAGTAGATAATGACGCTGAGCAAATTATTAAATGTTTAGGATTTATTTTGAAAATTAATGGCAATGTATGTAAAGCAATTATTAAAGCCTATATAAAAACCTGCATACATCAGCTACTATCATTTTCCAGGTAAAAAGCAGCCAAGGTAAACTATCTACCAAATAATGATGTCCAAGATTTAAAACACCCAAACTAGTTAATATCTCTCCTAGCAATTTTAGAGATAAGGATTAATAGTTGCCTCAAAATTCTACAAGACTTTTCTGCAAGTTTAACAGTGTAACCATCACCTCTTAAAGTGGGAGAAGTCTTATTTCTTAAACACAAAGCTAAGAACTACCATTCTCATATCAGCTTATGGTCACAGGGCAAGAGAGAATAAGATACTTTAGAAACCCCCAAATTTTAGGAAAACAGGAGAAGACTGAGATTTGAGTTTAACTCATTTCTGACATCATGAACACATCAATCTTGGTATTGAGAGTTCAACCATGTAATGATAGCCAACTATGTGTAAACAAGCAACAGGAAGTCAAAAAGTAATAAGACAAATATAAACCTGCCTTTGAGTCCAGGAGGAAAGAGAGACATAATTACAACACATTAGTAGACACAAGAGAATGAATGAACATGACACAGTGAGTATATAACACCTAGGGTTGGGAAGAGGGAGGACCAGAAGACTTAAAAAGCAGACAGTAAAGAAAGAAAAAAAAGAAAAAACGGTAACTAAAAAAGAGCTAAAAAAAAGCAAACAGTGCTTACGTTGTATCTTAAAAAATCAGTAGACTTTGCCAGCAAGACAAGAGAAGGAAAGACATTCTAAACAGTGGAGAGAACATATGTGAAGGCTCTGAGTCAGGAAACAGTATGGCTCATTCAGTAAACTGCTCGTATTAGTATAAGTGCAGCTTTAGATTTATGGTGGGGGAAATGCATAAGATTAGCCAGATGATGAAAGGCCTTGTAACGATAGAGAGTTGGGCTGATAAAGTATGGGCTTTACGAAAGAAGGGCAGGGAGAGACAGCATCAGGAAGAGAAGAATAGCTAATGGATGCTGGGCTTTATACCTGGGTGACGGGATGATCTGTGCAGTAAATCACCATGGCACATGTTTACCTGTGTCACAAACCTGCCCATTCTGCACATGTGCCCCTGAACTTAAAAGAAAAGTTGAAAGATAAAGAAATAAATCTCAGTAACATTTCTAAGAAAGAGAGAAAGAAAGAAAAGAGAAAAGAAACAAGAAAAGAAGCAATGAATAGATTTGCACTTCAGAAAAATCACCTGGGCAGTAATGTAAGGATGGATTAAAGGGGGTCAAGTCTGGAGGCAACAACTAGAGACCTCATTCTATATCCAGAGTTAAGTAAGGACATATTATTATATAGATAATCTACCACAGAACCAGGGATCGGAACTAAAAATAATAATGCTTTAACAGATAAAGCTAAATTATCCAAAGAAAATCATTCACCTTCATGAATCTATATTCTGGAATTAAATACTTGCCATGTATCTTTAAAAAGAAGAGGCTTCTAAAATTAGGTATAATATGTAAAAATTACGTGGAACTAGTTGTATCCTGAGAACTAGCTACTCTTAAGGTATCTCTTCCTTTTTGCACATATAATACTTCAGACTTGCAACATAAAAACTATATGTATGTGTATATGTATATCTTTTTATACACATATTTTATATATTATACATATTATATACATATGACATATGTATATAACTACACATATGTCATATATGTATATATTAAAGCAAAAGTATGTATTATATGTAAAATGTATGTAAGTATAATTCATGTATGTATATATGAAAACTGGGGCCCTGAAAGATTAAGGAATTATCCAAGGACACACCATGAGTAGCACAGTGAAGACTGGAATTCATGTCTTAACGATTTCCTTTCTAGAAACTGCTTTAGTATATCATATTTATGATTCTAGAACTCTCAATGATAATTCAAAAGACACTTTGGTACTGTCATTTTCAGCAGTGTAATAATGAAACTATAAAATTACTTGTATGGTTCATATGCTTCACAAGCAAAATATATCTATCAGATGTGTATATGTTTGACAAAAAGAAATTTCCTGAAGTCTGTACCACAATAAGAATACCTATTCCCCCACCCTATTCTCCTCTAGGAAATCTAAAAACTTCCTTTTTCAAACTCAGGAAACAATTAAATTTGATAAAAGAAAGTCCTAAAATTAATTTATTTATATAATTAAATATCCAACAACCTTAACATGTTTTAACATTTTACTTAGGTCTATGTCTTTTCTTATTTTGTTGTGCTACCCACCCCACCCTGCACACCCTTATAATTTTCAGATACTTGAAATACCCTTTTCCTTCATTAGTATATACGGGTGCAAAAGGCAACACTGACAAAAGCCTTATAAATACTGTACATTTCACCATTTGCATAGTAACTGAAATGTTTTAATTTTGGGGTTTCTCTAACTTGTACTTAAAAGTAATGTCTGCTCATTGAAATAGATTCAAGTAATATAAAACTATAAAATTAAACCGCTCTCTTCTATGCCTCTGCAACTCCCTCCGGAAGAATCCAAACATGGTTAAGTCTGATGTGTATCCTTATAGACTTTTGTATGCTTACGTAGCACAAGCATCTACAAAGAGTCAACATACATTTAACACCTAAAACTCTACTGATTGTAATTTAATCTTTCTTTACTAATTCAGAAGGCAGTTAACTATTTTGCTTGGTTTCTGATTATCACAACATACATCAATTGTATCATCATTCAGGGGTTACTTAAAAAAAGAGAGCTGAATCTTATAAGTACCTTGTGTATTTCTTCCTTAGCAGTACCACAATTTTTAACTATTTGTTTTCTTCCTCTCTCTGGACTTAAAGGGAAAAGTCACATGACAGCTTTAATCAGTGTACCTCCAGAGCTGTGACACCTAGCAGATAATCAAATATGTGTTGACTTATCAGTCTATGCCTTACTTAGAAATGATGAAAGCTGCTTTTTAGAAAAAAAAAAAAAAGTTTCTGAAACCTGCTTAATTTGTTCTTTGTCTTTCTCTCAAAAATAGGAAAAATAAGATCTGCTTACAGGTTTGGGGGCTGTCATTCCAAACAAATAACTGCTCAAGCAATCAGTTGTGATAGCTGTAAATGTCAACCAGGTATTTTGGTCTGAATAACAACAACAACAAAACTTATGTTAACCTCTTCAAAGTGTTAAATATTGCTGTGCGGGATTCCTTTGTTCTTCAAAATGATGTAAAATTCCAAAATTAAGTACATTATCCCTAATCTGTCTGGTCCTAAGATCAGAAGAAATGACATCTTTTAAAAAAATCGTATCTAAGAGGCCTGGCATGGTGACTCACGCCTCTAAATCCCAGTACTTTGGGAGGCTGAGGCTGAAGGATCACTTGAGGCCTGGAGTTCAAGACCAGACTGGGCAACAGCGCAAGACCTTGTCTTTAATTAATTGAATAAATAAATAAATAAAATTAGTGAGGCGTGGTGGCACATGTATGTAGTTCCAGCTACTCTACTGGGGGTGGGGATGGGAAGCTGAACCGGAAGGACTGCTTGAGCTTTGGAGGTCGAGGCTGCAGTGAGCCATGGTAGCGATGCTACAATCCAGCCTGGAAGGCAGAATGAGTCTCTGTTTCAAAAGAAACAAACCAAAAAACAAGAAAAAAAAACTGACACGAAGAAAAAGACTAAGGCAGGCAAAATTATTTGCTTTGGTATACTCAAATTTGTCTGTTAACCCCAGATTACATATTTACAGAATAGCTCTGGGTAAGGACTTCACTGCCTGCCACATTAAATTTCATATACAGGCCTCTGTGAGAGAGTAATTAACCAAAAGAAATGTCAGGCAAACACATAGGCTTTCTGACCTATACGCTGTTTTTTTTTGTTTTGTTTTGTTTTTTAACCAATACACACACATACAGGTCATTTTATTTAAATCCCACCTACGCCTACGCTAGTTACCAAAACCTCTGTAATATCCAAGGCTAAATACACTTTTACAATACAATGAAACTGTTAAGCAGAATTCTCTAAAAGAACTCGATTAACCATCCTTACAGGTCACAGAAAACGCTTTTGCAGAGTTCTAGCTTTGGGATTTCAAATTCCATTGTTTTCTAGAGGCTGAATTTGACGTTATCCCTCTCTACAAATGCTTTTCAAAGGACAGAAGGAAGCCAGATAGAACACGCTTCCCAGCACTATCCGACTCTGCCTAACACTCACTCAGGCAAGACTTCAGAACAGATCTAATAATGCAGGATGAGCAAAGCAGACCACCACCTAGGAAAGCAAGCCAAAATCACTGTCTTCCCCACCTTCAACAGATTCCAGTTGCTCAGGAGCTGTATCCACGCTCAACCTGCGGACACCGGCCTCCTAAAGAACCCGCAGACCAAACGCCCACCTAAGGTGCTGCCACTCTAGCTCCCGGAGCTCCAGCGAGCCCAGCGCGCCCCCACAGGGATCCCGGGGCAGAGAAAAGAAAACTGCAGAACAAACGCGCTGCTTCTTCAACTAGGCAACAACATCGATCAATCCTCCAACTAAACACTGAGTAAATCTCATCCAGAGAGAAGGAGACCTGAACAAAAACGTTTCAGGATGCTGCCCAGCCTGCACGGTAGCACTAAAGCCCTCTCCCGCCCTCAGCGGACCCAGCGCCCGCGGAGCCGCGCCCACCCCGAGAGATTGCCCGGGGGTCAGCTAACTCGCCCCGTCGCCCCCAAAAGACTGGAGACTATGCCAAGTTACCGCCCCGCTCTGGGCAAAGCAGAAACCCCGGCACAGACGCTGGTCGCCGCTGTACACCCTCAGCCCCCAACAACCCCCCAAGGCGGCCCCGGCCCCAGCGGAACGGATACATCGCTCTCTCACCCGGAGACACCGATGAACAGACCCCTCTCCCCAGAACCCGGACACACTGCTTCTTCATCCCAGCAATGCGAAACGGACGCTCACGCCCGCTCAAAGAACCCCCAAGACCCCGATGATCTGCCTCCAGAGACAAGGTTTACACCGGTGTAAACCTTGCTAAACTGCATTCTCTGCCCCAAAGAGCTCGGGACCCGGATAAAAAGACCCCTTGTCCCGGAACCCCGCTACACCACCTCAAAGAAGCTCAAGACCCTGATAAATCTCCCTCTACGTCAAAGACCTAGGACCCCGTGTGCCGCCACCCACCCCCACCCCAAGCCGGAAGAGCCCCCAGGATCCCTAATACATTGCCCCCTTACCTCGGGAGCTCCGGCACCCGCTACACCGCCCTTGGGCGCCCGCGCCCGGATCCCACTGCACCGCCTCCTCGCCCCCCGCACTCCCAAACCCCGCCAAGCCTCGCGCCCACCAGGCAGCGCCGCGCAGCCCCCGGAGCCGCCCCCGTCAGGAGCCCGCCTGCTCCGGCTGCTCCGTGTCCCCGCTCCCCGACCGCTCCTCAGCCGAGACGCGCTCCGGGCTTTCTAACCTGAGCAGCGTCGGAGGGCGAGCAGACACGGGAGCCCTGAGGAAGAGAAGGAGACAGCAGAGAAGGGGTGGCTCAGGCCTGCGGTGCCGCAGCTCCAGCCTCTCGGCAAGGAAGCGCTTGTGTGAGGAGAGCCCTCCCGCTCCGCGCGCAGCCGGGAGACCCAGCCACCGCCGTGCCCGCAGCTCTTCCCGCGAGATCCCAGCCACGGCAAGGGGCGGGGCCACGGCGGCGAGGGGGCGGTAGCGGCAGCTCCTCGAGTGACAGTCCTGGCAGCCTGTCGGCGGCAGGACGGGCGGGAGGACTCGGAGTCCACTACGACCAATTGTAAAATAGGAAAGGTGATTCTCCCCGCCCCTTCTCCGCCCCCCTTCTCCGCCCCGCCCCTTCTCCGCCCCGCCCCTTCTCCGCCCCTCCTCTTCTCCGCTCCTCCTTAATAAACTGTGAGCGAAGGTAGTAGTGACCAGAAGTAGTAGGAGGCAGTGGACGTTCGCGGCAAGGTAGCTGGAATGACGTGACGTGCCTGGCTTGTCTGTGGTCCTGCTAGGCCGCCGTAGATACACCTGGTTTGGGAAAGAGGCTGGTCTTCACACCGGTGTAAACCGAGGTGCCGTTACCCTTGGTTACAGCGCTGCCCGAAGTGCGCAGGGGATTCCCATCTTCCAGGTTGAAGGCCCACCGACTCCGGTTACCCGCGTCTAAACCTCCATTTAATTCCTTTCCCCGATTTGGGCCTCTCCTCCCTCTCCACCTCAAACAGGGCACCATTGTTAAGATGCCCGTGTTTTCCAAACCCCAACCCAGGACATCTGGTCTGACAAAGGACTCGTCTGATGACTGTATTTATTTCTACGTACAGCCTTCCAGAAGAGTGAAAAGCAAATCTCAAGTTACCAACATAACAAAGTCCAAAATTAATGAAAAGTCGTACCTTTATAGACCCCAGTGCCCAGTAGTACTTGGCACACCCAGGGCTCTGAATAATGTGAAAGGAATGAATTAAGACTGTTACACTTAAATATATGCAAATCTCGAGTTACCAACATAACAAATTCCAAAATTACATGAAAAGTCGTACCTTTGTAGACCCCAGTGCCTAGTAGTATTTGGCACACCCAGGGCACCGAATAATGTGAAAGGAATGAATTAAGACTGTTATACTTAAATATATGAAATCTGGACCTGGCCCCAGAAAATTCGGCTTTCCTAGCCTTTCCTCTATAATGGGAGCCAGTGGCTTCACACTTAAATCCAGTCTCTTCATTATTATGCCTATCCTGTACCTTCATTCATCTTACCCTCTTCACTCCCTTACCCACAGCAAGAAGTGCTCTTTCTCCTCAAGGTTAAATCTTGCACCTGTGCCCTGGATCCCAGCCATTCCCAGATTTTATTCAGCTGTTTTTTCTTTCCCCATTATTAATTTCTTCCTCTAACCTAAATCTTTCTCCCACAAACATAGTCTCTCCCATCCTTTGAACAGAACAAAGCCACCCAATCTCTTCCACCCAAACTGCCTTCTCCTTTCTAATAGGAATCACGCTTCTTGAAAAACATTATATTTGCTGCTGGGCACTGTGGCTCACGCCTGTAATCCCAGCACCTTGGGAGGCCAAGGTGGGAGGATTGCTTGAGGCCAGGAGTTTGAAACCAGTCTGGGAACATAATGACACTCCCGTATCTGCAAAAAATAAAAATAAAAAATTAGCCGGGTGTGGTGGCACACACCTATAGTCCCAGCTATTCGCGGTGGGGGAGGCGGGGTGCTGAGATGGGGTGATCGCTTGAGTTTGGGCGGTTGAGGCTGCAGTGTACTGTGACCAAGCCACTGCACTCCAGCCTGGGCCACAGATTGAGGCCCTGTCTCTAAATAAATAAATGTAAGTATGTTTGCTGTCTCCACTTTCTCATCTCTTATTTTTCCCACTACAGCGTTGCTTTTGGTCACACAATCTGCTATTCTCTCAATGGTTAGTTACAAAAGACCTCTTTCCTCCTAGAAGAATGGTCTATTTTGGGGTATCTTTCTCGTGACGTCTCTCAGCTTATTGACAATGCTGACATCTCTTCCCTTAGTAGCTGCCTAACTACATTCTCCTGATTCTTTGGTAACTCTTCTTTTTTTTTTCCCCTCTGTCCCTTGTCCTGGTTTGAAAACTTGCATATTTATGTCTCCTTATCTTATAGCCACACCTTGTGCATAATATGAAAAATGGCCACACACAGTTGCACACTTTGAGTGCCAATAAGTGGCTGAGACAAAAGCTGTTAGAAGAGTCCAGAGGAGGAGACATAGCTGTGAGGCTTGAGCTGGGTCATAATGAAACACTACGTTGGCCATATAAATGCAAGGCAGAAACGGAGGCCTTTCAGAGGAGAAAAATAACGTGAACCTGAGCGCAGAGAAAAGGATGTGGGCTGAGCCTGGGCTGTAGGTCGACAGGTTTGACAGATAGAAGATTCCTGCAGAAGAGTAGCAGGAGGTAAGATTAGAGAAAAATCAAATAGTAAAAGGCCTTAAAAATCAGGCCAAGCCAATCTGACTTGGATTCCATATTAAGTGGGGAGCCGGGACCGATTTTAATATTTGTAGGGACCACGAGAGGGCTACACATGGAGACCCACATACCAAATATCTAAATATGTAAAAGTTAAAAAGCTAACAAATGGAGTACTAAAAGCATTCTATCCTTTCACCTTGACAAATATACTTTCATAACAAC
The DNA here is from genome assembly GCF_009828535.3 of Hylobates moloch. Taxonomy (NCBI): domain Eukaryota; kingdom Metazoa; phylum Chordata; class Mammalia; order Primates; family Hylobatidae; genus Hylobates; species Hylobates moloch. The sequence continues at coordinate 59,529,667 of NW_026652289.1, forward strand.
TTGGAAGACCCAGTTTGAATTGAGAATTCTGAGACTTCTCAGAGCTCCTTGCTGGAACAAGGCAGGTCAGAGAGAGCTGCTCCCCACATGGAGCAGCCTTTACCCTTTGCTTCCCGTGGCCCCTTCAGCCCTACAGTGCCAGGTACCCTCCACTCCATGGACACACTAGCCCACATGTCCAAGCTCTGTCTTCGCTTTCTCCCCTCCAAAACAGTCATTTCTTGGCTATTCCACAGGTCCAGGGGTGCATATCTCAGGATCTAGGGGAGAAGCCTATGCAGGCTCTGGAAGTGGCTCAGGGCCATTTGGGCACGGAATACTGGCTCCTGGGTACCTGATGTGAGGTCTGAAGGGGTACAGTCACCTCCAGGTGGACACATTTTTGGCTTAATGGACTCCTCAGATGTAGGAGCACAGCTGGGGAAGAGCCAGAGCAGAGCCTTTAAAGGGAAGCCCTGCCTGTCTGCATCTAAAGGTGGTAGCAGCAGAGCCATTTCTTGGTAGGGTAATGACATGTAGAGTTGATCTATATCTTGAAGTATAAATATGTGCATTTTCTATGTTTGCCACCCCCTCTGACCTTGCACGGGTGTCTTAATAGCAAGAATGTACTGGAAAGACTCTATCCTTTTCTCCAATGCTCAATTTCATAAATTACACCATTCTATGATTCCCTTATTAATTAGTGCATCAGAAACCTGGTAGTCACTAAATGTGAGAAAACAGAAAAGCTATGAAGTGCTCTCAGCCTGGAATCAAGCTTGAAACACTTACATTTGACTTCTAGATAAAAATGCTTTGGAAGTAGAAGCTTTTGGAGAGGCCCATGTGAAGGGTACACAGGCAGTAAGAGTACTCAAAAGGCAGTGAGCTGCCACAGAGGGGGGCACCCCTCTCGCCATCTGTCTTTATGGTGCGATGTTTCACTCTGTGGTCTGACAGTCATGCTCTGTTCCCGCAACCTCTCCATCTGGTACCAAGTGCTCCCTTCCTCATGTTGTGCACTTAGAGCCACCAAGGGGCCAGAACCACTGTGGTCTCTGTTTTAGCTATCCAAGCCTAGAATTCTGTCTATGGATCCTGCACGTCTCTCAGCGGTGCTGCAGATAATTTTAGTGTGAGGCTTTGGCACTTGCTTGATCCCAGAACTGGGATCTACTTGTAGCCTCACTGTCGCCATCTGTGAGTGGCCTTTGCCAACCTGCAGAACAGAACTAGCTAGCTTCTTACTTAGGTCTTACCATCTGCTGCCTGCATTCTGACCTATTAGTCTAAGTGAGTACAGCCAAGCAGTTCTGTCCCTGTTCAGAAGCCTTCCTGGTGTCCCATTCTGAAATTCAGTGGCTCTGCTGCTACCACCTTTAGATGCAGACAGGCAGGGCTTCCCTTTAAAGGCTCTGCTCAGGCTCTTCCCCAGCTGTGCTCCTACATCTGAGTAGTCCATTAAGCCAAGACATGTGTCCACCTGGAGGTGACTGTACCCCTTCAGACCTCACATCAGGTACCCAGTAGCACTCCCCGAGTAAAGCTACCTCCTGGCCACTGCATATTCACAAGGGCACAGAAGACAGTATTGTTTGAAAATCTGGCACTCTCAGACCGAATTTCCACTTCATCTTTTTAGAGCTTTGGGGACCACCTATTTTGTTAGGTTGGAAGTATGAAATGATGTGTAAATTACCCCAAGACTGAGGGAACAGTACTTATCTGTCTATTTGCTGACTCCAGACTAAACCCCTGACCTTGGTTGGTTTGTTCATCTGTTTGTGTTTTGCAGATAGCCAATCATAAAGGAGGGAAATCAAAAGAACAGTGGCAGTTTAAAAATATGTCCCCAAATTATTTGATATACCATCTCTCAAAAAGTAGGCCTCAATTCCCCTCCCGCTGAGTATGGGCTACACCTAGTGACTCACTTCTAGCAAGTAGAATATGGACAAAGTGACTGCTTTTGAGACAAGGCCATAAGAGGCATTGTAGCTTCTTCCTTGGTCCCTCTCTTTGATCACTCATTCTGGAGGAAGCCAGCTGCCATGCCTTCAAGCAAGGGTCTCCGTGAGCAAGAAACTTAGGCTTCCAGCCAATACCCATGTGAATGAGCCATCTTGAAAACCCCAGTCCAGCCCCAGCAAAGCCTTCGGATGACTACAGCCCCAGACCAACACCTTGACATAACTTCATGAGACATCCTGAGCCAGAACGACCCAGCTAAACCTCTCCCAGATTCCACACAGAAAATGTGTGAGATAATACGAGTTTATTGTTGAACACGTTTATTATGAAGCTACTTCATGTTGGGATCACTTTTTACATAGCAATAGATAGCTAATACAAGTGTTGAGCATAGTTCAGTCTACTCTTACTCCTGGACAAAAGAGGTAAAAACTTGACATCCTTCTAATCATCAGGCCCTAAACATTATGTAAAGAGCAAAGGAGAATGGCCCTGTAGCCATAACTCTTTACAGCGGAAACTCAAGTGGAACTGCTCCAAAAGTAAGTAGAAGAAACCATTTCTTGGTGGAAACAACGATTCCAGTGCCTTCAGACTCTTCAAAGCATCACAGCAATTAGAGATAACAATAACCACGGAGCCATTTGGAGACAGTTAACAGTAGGTCTTGAGGAGCAGAGAAAACTTTCTCTCTCCAAAGCTTAGAATGCTTCACAACCAGACTATTTTCATCTAGTCTTGTGGGAAAGTATGTTTTTATGAAAACAGAGGAGAAAACTCAAACATCCTCTTACCCATCCATATTAGCTAAGAATAAAAAGTTGAAAATTCCATCTATAAGGACTCTGTCAAAATAGAATTTACATCCTGACAACATTAAAGTGCCCATGTAAGAGCAAGAGGTGTTTGACAGCAAGAAGATTGAAATTCTTTCTGAATATAATACTATATTTCTGAAGTCTTATCATTGTGAATTAAAATTCAGTGAAAGAATGATTTCTTTATTAAATTAAAAATGAGGAAAATCTCCATAAAAAGGAGACAAGCTGGCTGAGTTATGTACATTGCCTGTATAGCTTCATTTTACATATGTAAGAGCCATACAGATGGGCCATACATACAAAGAGTTGAATGATTTCCAAATTGACGAGGAGTTAACTTATAGCTAAGAAAATATATTTGAGACACATTTGGATCTCCATGATTCAAATGCCGTAACACAGAGGTGTTGACCTTCAATTTCCTTTAGCAGTAGGGCAAATTTAAGTTTTTGAACCACACAATCCCAGAGAAAATCTGAGTCTTCCACCCTTCTCTCAACCCCTCATTCTGAAATATAATGAACAAATACTTATTGGATGACTCCTACGTGTAAGAATGCAAGTATAAGCTACAGATCTTGCCAGAAGCTGTAGGAAGAAGGAAGCAGATGGAGAGAGGACTTCCCCCAGAGACAGAAAAAACTTCCACTCCTGGAGCCCATGGGTGGGGTCAGCCTCATGGAACTGCATGAATGGAGCATGAGATGTGAGTGGTTGCACAAAGGAAAACTGAGATACTGTTATCATAGGAATAGGTAAAATATCTCCATTTTCCTTTGTGGGGGTGGGGGAGAACTCGTGCAGACTAAAGGAAAAATTCGAAATACACAGTAACTTGCATGTATTAACAGTAAGTTCTCTTTTTTACTTAGAGCAATTTGAGATCAGTCTCACCACTTGCACCTGAAAGAGTCCTAACACAAGTGGCCTGAGACTACTGCACAGAGAAGATGGAATATGAGTTGTTCTCTCAGAATATGAGTTGTTCTCTCAGAAGATGGAATATGAGTTTTATAAACAGAAGAACAGGAGGTGCTTCTGGGTAGAGAAAATAATGTAAACAAAAGCTTAAAGTCAGTGAGTAAAAATGTCTGGTGGAAGGAAGAATTCATCTTAGAAAGGAAGTTAATATAGAAATAGAGGTCAGGATCGACATACAAAAGGGCTTAAAGAAGGCCAGGTGGCGTCTGAACTTTATTCTGTGGAGTCTGAACTTTATTCTGTAGCCAACGCCAATCCATCAGAGGCTTTTGAGCAGAAGAATGACCTGGTCAAACCAGAGGTTAGGGGAAGATTAATCTGGTATAATCTCACGAGCTGAAGTGGGGAAATCCTAGACATGAGACAATGAGGGCACAACCCAAGTACAGATTCTGTCCAAGATGGAATTACCTTCACAGTAGGTGACCACTCAGCAAGGCAGAGCTAATCAGCTTATTACCAAACTGCAAGGGGACTCTTGATGAAGTTTTGACTTAGAGATTTAGTATTCAAGATTGGTTATGTATACATTCCACAGATATTTACTATGAGCCCAGCACTCTGATAGATGTTTGATACAAAATAATAGACAAGACAGTGTGAAGACTAAATGAAGTATACTTCTGTGAAATAAATAACTAAGCACAACTATGAGAAGTGCTATGAAAATTACTGGTGCTCAAATGCCCATCAATGATAGACTGGATAAAGAAAATGTGGCACATATACACCATGGGATACTATGTGGCCATTAAAAAGGATGAGTTCATGTCCTTGGCAGAGACATGGATGAAGCTGGAAGCCATCATTCTCAGCAAACTAACGCAAGAACAGAAAACCAAACACTGCAGGTTCTCACTCATAAGTGGGAGTTGAACAATGAGAACACATGGACGCAGGGAGGGGAACATCACACACCAGGGCCTGTCGGGGGGTGGGGGGCTAGGGGAGGGATAGCATTAGGAGAAATACCTAATGTAGATGACGGGTTGATGGGTGCAGCAAACCACCATGGCACGTGTATACCTGTGTAACAAACCTGCACGTTCTGCACATGTATCCCAGAACTTAAAGTATAATTTTTTAAAAAAAGGAAAAACAATAAAATTATTGATGCTATCAGATCATGTATCGGGGGCCTAATCCCAGTCTCATTAGGTTTATGGGAGTCAGTGAATGCTTGTCAGAAGAAGTAACATCCAAGATGAGACGTGAAGCAGGAGTAGGAGTTAGCATGGTGAAGGAGGTTGACAAGCGGAACACTCCAAGCAGAAGCATGCTAAGATTAGATGGTATTTTGATCAAAGATCTGACAAAATTCCAATGTGGCTTTCCTCCAATGACAAAGAAAGAGTCTAAAGAGTTAGGTAGGAGGCAGGATTATGCAGGGTCTTGTGTGCTATGGAAAAGGCTTTGGGACTTTATCCTAATAGCAATGTTGGCATGTTTTTCTGAGGTTGATCAATTCCATTATCTCTTCTGATTATACAAGAAAGCCAAGGAAAGGACCAATCTCATGCATATTCCAAGTAGGTGGTCAACAGATGGTGTGACTCTGAGGTTTTGGAGAAGGGCTTCTACTTTGAAAATATCTCCCCTGCTTGCAAACTGATGTCTAAAATTTCTTGAACAGGGAATCATTTGATACAACAACAGAAGATTAAATTAAAACAACTTACATTTGCACCAAAGTGCAAACAACTCACAGCTCAACTTTCCTGAGAATAGGTTTTGAGGTCACAGGGAAGTGGAGGACAGGAGGAAATATGATACCTAAAGTAGGAAGAAGAAAAGCTACGGAGAGGGAAAAGATGCACACAAAAGAAATACTAGTGGCACCAGAGAGAATACCTAATACATAGTATGTGCTCATCAAATATTTGTAGGAAGAAATGAGAGAAAGGAAGAAATAGAGCTCATAATTTTATCAAGACTTGCCTTCTATTTCACATAAGCACACTGGCTCTTTTCTCCCTCAGCCCACACATATCATGTACTGAGAAGACTAAGGCCAAGGAAAATAGAGAACAGAGCACAAATCCATTTTCCAAGCTGAAGGTGGTGGTTCATATCTGCAATTCCAGCTACTGAGGAGGCTGAGGGGGGAGGATCACAGGAGTTCAAGGCTGCAGTGAGCTATGATTGTGCCACTGCACTCCAACCTGGGTGACAAAGTGAGACCCTGTCTCTAACATATACACCATACATATAAACTTTCCAAAAGGCCTCAGAATGCATAGTTTGTAACTTTCTATCCTGGGATTATCCGATAAAACTCTGGCCTTGCCTTCCAATGAGAAAGATATCCTTGCTTTCAAAGTGTATAATGAGAGAGAGAGAGGGAGAGAAACTTTTCCCCAGAAAGACTGGGAACCTGGAGAATGAACAGGGATGAAGCCCCATGAGACTGTGGGCAGGTAACCATGGGCAGACACTACATTTCTGTGCCTGCAAGGTGGAAGCCCAGCATCTAGATGGTGGTGACCCTCCATCTCTGAGGTCTCACTTGCAGAAGCCACTGCTTTTCTTCTGACATTTCTTTAGAAGCCCCTAGAACAAACTGTTCATTAGCAACACCCAAAGGTTTTGTTTAAATGGCCATATTGAATCATTATTATTGACCAACAGTCATCCATACCTGTAGACTTTTTCACGTATATTAGGGCAGAAAATTCTAAGAAAAACTGCTTTTGAGTAACTAAGAATGGTTTCTCTTTTTCTTACCATGCCATACAAAAGACAAACCTCCTATTTTCCTTGTTCACATTTCAACTAAATATTTTTACCATATTCTTATAAGCTTCTGCTGTCAGAATAAAAATACTTCTAAAATAGCTTAGTAAACTCACTGTGTTAATGGTAACTTGACCTTTCACTGATTTCAAATTAAACAACGGGGAAACAGTAAGTTGCCTTAATTAAGGCTTTATCTTCGTTAAAGGTTATTAGTTGAGTAAGAGGAGGGATCCCAGAAAATCAGCACGTTCTGTGGTCATAACAACCCTGGCGTTTAGAAGGCAGCATGATTGAAAGGTCTAAAATTGAATTTGGTGATTGGATATCTCTGCAAAATATGAACCATATTAACAATGATTTCTTTTCCTCAGTGTGTTCTAAAGATTGTTTCCATGGTGATCTACATTGTTTTGTCTAAATTTTTTCTCATGCCATTTTCCCCCTCCATCTAGATATTTGCAAAGCACCTATCACTTGAGTATCTCCTCTCTGAACAAGTCCCTAGGAGAGGAAAAAGAATATTTTTTGGAAGAAATGAAAGGCTGTAGCTTGTCAAAAAGATCCCAATTTGCAAGATTGTGTAGGGCTTGAGGTTCTCCCTGGGGGGGGGCTTCCCCCTGGGATCCACCTTCTGCTCAGGTGGTAGGAAGGCAAAAACCCTGGTCCCCATTTTCTGTCACTTCTGAAATGTCTTCTCGGGAGTCCAGTCATTTCCAGACTTTGGACTGAATGATAAGCTGGAGGGGGAGAAGTAGGCTGGGTTGGAAAGAGATAGCACTTAGAAAACAGATGTTCCACTGCACAGCAGAGGCAATGCTACTTGTACACCAGATTTTTTCATTTTCTCCTGGCACTCAGGAAGACTTCATTTTCTAGGTGAGGTTAGGTACTAGTTTTAACCAGTGATGATGAAGTCAGAGCAATGAATACCACTTCTTGGTCAGCCCCTAAAAAATCTCCTGATATCTCCTTTGCTGTCTTGCCTCTCTCATCCACTCGCTGGCTAGATACAAAGGAACCAGTTAAGGATTCCAAGGTCCTAGAAGATGGAGGGCCCACTGGATGGAAGGAGCATGTCCACGAATCATCTTGTGGTAGACTGTCGAACTCTTGGACTGATATGAGAAATAAACCTGTTACTGTATTAAGCTACTGAGACGTGGGGTTGTTTGTCACAGCAGTCAGCTTATTCTGGCATTAATCAGTGAGACATGGCAGATTTCTGGTCAGACCTAGCAACAGATGGCAGCAGGAAGTCCCTGCAGGGAAACAAAGTACAGTGACCAGAGATGAGATGGACAGGCAAGGGATCAGAGCCCAGATTGGAAGTCAAAGGTGGTCCTAGCAGCCATAACTTGGCATTAGCTGAGCATGACAGCAGGGAGTCTTGGACTCCAAGGACTGGCGCTTCCACTAGACTCCAGTCCCTGGGAACACAGTTTTCCCAGTGAGGACAAGACAGAGTCTCTATTCTAAAGGATACAACAGGAACACTTAGAAAGGAATCAGGCAGGGCAACGGTTCAAGCAAAAGGATGAGATATAGATCTGGCAACTTGGACCATGGCACAGGCAGAGGCTCGGGACACAGGGGAACAAGACAAGAACCTCTTTCCTGGTGCAGGGACCACGTCCGAGGAACAGAAGTGACAGCCAAAGCACAACTGACTCAATGTCAATCCTCCGGGGTAATAATACTGGAGGAGGGATTGGATAGAGTTGTATATAGGAGGAAGCAAAGTAGCCTTGGCAACCACAGAGGACAGTAAGGCATGGAACAAAGTCCATTAGTGCAGTGGGAGATCAGGAAACCAGAGCTTAGGAGGTGAGACAAGTCAAGAGGCCATCTGTGGGGATGGACCTGAGAGATGGCAGAAAGAAGAGGTTAAAGGAGTAATTGAGAAAAATCAGTGAGAATGGAGTTTAACGATCAGCCAAGTGCCTTCTACTACCAAGTCAGGTAGACTTCAAGGATGGCAGCAAGTGAGAGATGAGAATGGCATTTATGAGTTAAGAGATCAGGCAGTACCTAACACCAATCAACAATGAAAGGAGGACCAGGCATGGTGGTACACACCTGTAGTCCCAGCTCTTTGGGAGGCTAAGGTTGGACAATTGATTCAGCCCAGGAGCCGGGTGCAGTGAGCCATGATCGTGCCACTCAACTCCAGCCTGGGTGACAGAGCAAGACCCTGTCTCTAAAAAAAAAAGGAAAGAAAACCCTAAGGAAACGTTCTTCTCCCTCCCTTGCAGAACTGTAAATGAACTGTGTCCATATGTTAGTAAGATCTGGCTTTCCCTGAACATCACTGTAACCCACATGTTCTCACATAGAGAATCAATACTCATCTCTTTCAGGAAAGAGGAGCTGGAATTATCACTCTAGCTGTAGGCAGTGGACAATCACCTGTTACTTAGACACACATTAAAGAGTTTTTATAGGCAGTGAGCTATGAGATTGTTAACATTTACATTCTGCCCCATGCCAAGGAGTTTGGCTTGCTGATGTGAAGGATAAGAGTTCTGCAGGTTGATCATTATGGGGCATGTATTGTATTTTATTGGGAGAAGTGGTTAGCAGCTCTTGGGATAGTTAAGTTCTTATCCAGAGACCAAGGGAGCGCAAAATGACCAGGGATGATGCAGGTACATTGAGTTGGACAAATGATTAGTTTGGCCCAGGATTCTGTCTCTGGTACAGAGTGGTGGATGTTTCCTCACAAGACTCTCACTCTGGGCTGGGATTTCATAGGCCATAAGAACAATCTCCACAACATTCTTTCAAACAAGAAAGACATAGCCTTTTGTTTAATAAACTGAAATAAAATTTCTAATTAAAAAAATGTTCCAAGAAACAACACATTGGCTTATAGTCTATATATAATATCATTTATACTATAGTGTAAATGATTGATATCCAACACTCTCCAGAGCAGGCTTTAATTGTGGAGAGGTAGAGAGCAAGATCTCAGAAGCAGGGGTAAGGTGGGACTATGAGGAAGATAAAGTTCACAGAAAGGGAGTATCATCTGGGGATGCTACTGGCACTCCTTTATGATCTGACCTCAATTTTCCAGACTGCTTCCCTGCTTGTCTGCCCACCCTTCACATCTACCCTCCCACAGTGACCAGATGTCTATCTTTCTCAAGACATATCATGTCCTTTCATGTCTCTGTGTCTCCCCTTGTGTATTCCCTATGCTCAGGACTATTGTCCCACCTTGCTCCCTCTGCCTGGACGGCTCTTACCTCTCCCTCCAGGTCCAGGTTAAATGTTATCACCTCTGTGAAGCATCCAGTCTCCCAGCCAGTGCCCATAGCTGCTTCCTATGTGTTCTATCAGTGCTTTGTTCAGGCCCTCTTTCAGCAACGATTATATTGGATAACCTAGACTTCTCTCCTAGACTGTGAGGCTCTCCATGGCAAGGACCATTGTCAACTTGCCTTTGGATTCTGTGTTGAACGTAGGACTGGGTATTGACACTTCCCAACTGATGACTACTGAATCAATAACAAAAAATCCTACTTCATAACTTCCTTCAAATTCCAACTCTTTTCTCAGATTTTACCTTGTGTCCTTGGCTCTCTTTTTGTCTCTCGGCTTTCATTTTTCTTGTTGGTAAATTGGAAATAAATACACTTAGGTGTTGTCAGAATGGATGAAGATAAAAGTAAACTCCAAGTAGGAACCATCAAAAAATCAAAACAACCTTAAAGATTTGTTTATATGGCTTTGACTTTGGAAAGGATTTAAAAGCAAATGTTGATACATAAAAAACAAAAACACACACAAAAAGCCCAATCCTTTACTAAGTACCAATTATATTCCTTATGCTGGGCTGGAAGCTAGAAAGAGACATGAATAGCCTTGTCTTTTACCTTAATTTTAATGGAATTTATGTAATTTTTCACTCCAATTTTCTGAGAACAGATGAGAAAAGTGTTCCATCCACGAGAAGATACAGCTCTCCTGGGCTGGTTGCGCATCGCCATGATGAGGATTCATATTTTAATGAGTCTATTCACTGAATTAATAAAGAGTTAACTCAGAAAGATGAAATGAAGAACCCAAAGCAGCCTGGCAAAGAAAGGGCTCGAATCTGAAGTAACTGGCTCTAGTCCCAGCTCTGCTCTTACTAAATGTGTATGAATTCTCCCCTGTCTATTTCCTCATCTTTCACATGAAGAGGGCTTGGCAGATTGTATATTCTCAAGATAATGACACTATCTCCCATTCCACATGCTCTTCCTCCACTGTGACATTGATTCTTCTCCCATCTTGTCCCTCCTTTGATCCTGGGTGAAATTTTGGGACTGCCTCAACCAATAAGGTGTGGTAGAAGCAACAGTATGTAACTTCTGAGTTCAGATGATAAAAATAAAGTGCAATTCTGCCTTGTTCTTGGGACATCAGTCCTTGGAATTCAGCTGCCATTGTGTGGGGAAGCCCAAACTAGTCCATGTGACAACCCCAGAGAAAGGCCATGTGTCAGTGTTCCAGTCAAGAGCTCAGCTGATGTGAGTAAGAATACATCCAGATGAGTCTAGCCCCCGGCTGTTTAGTCACAACCAGTCTTTAGTCTTTCCAGCCGAGGTCTCAGACATTATGGAGCAGAGAAGAGCATTTCCTGTTGTGCCCACCCGAATTCCGGAGTCAAAGAATCCATGAGCATAATAAAATGGTTGTCTTGTGCCATAGAGTCTTGAGGTGGTTTGTAACACAGCAATAGTTACTGGAATAGTTGGTCATATCTGTCCTAATTACCTTACAAATTGTGAGGACCAAAATGAAATTAGAATGTAAGACCATGTTCTGCACAAAATGTGACACATATACACCATGGAATACTATGCAACCATAAAAAACGATGAGTTCATGTCCTTTGCAGGGACATGGATGAAGCTGGAAACTGTCATTCTCAGCAAACTATCAAAGATCAGAGAACCAAACGCCGCATGTGCTCACTCATAAGTGGGAGTTGAAATGAGAACACATGGACACAGGGAGGGGAACATCACACACTAGGCCCTGTCGGGGGGTTGGGGGCTGGGGAGGGATAGCATTAGGAGAAATACCTATGTAAATGACGGGTTGAGGGGTGCAGCAAACCACCATGGCACGTGTAAACCTATGTGACAAACCTGCACGTTCTGCACATGGACCCTAGAACTTAAAGTATAATAAAAGAAAAAAAAGTAGTCTACTAATAAAATTCAATAAGTCAACATGGAGCAGCTGTGCCTGGAATTTACTAACCTCCTCACCTCTGCCCTTGCAGGAAGCATGCCATTGCAGGGTCTGAGGTGCCTCTATGAGCCCTAACACTCTGAGGAACCTGGTTTGAAAATCACTGTTCTCATCCGCTCCTTCATTCTATGGATGAGAAAACTAAGACCCAGAGTGACTTGCTCACAATCACACAGCTGGCTATGTGCTTGCTCCAATTTGTCATGCTGCCTCCAAAAAGAGAACTATTTAAGGTAGGACCATCCTTGTCTGAGAGCCAGAAAGTTGCAAGCAGGAACAAGCAAGATCATTATGCGATATTTCTCTTCAAGTCTCAAACAGACACTTTGAGCTGTTGCCCAACCATGCCAAAGACAAGCCTATTTCATTTCCCTCGTTCCCTCCCCTGCTCCTCTCCCACTCAGTCCTGGTAGCATAGATCATTTCACTGGGTAAAACAAAGACAGAGCCGCATACTCAACATTGAGCTCTGCAAGCTGTCAGCTCAGTGATGAATGGAGAGCTGAGCTAATGCAGAAGTGCGCCTGGTTTGGGTGAAGCTCTGTTTGATTACCAGTCATTGGCATTCATGGAGAGTTCCTAATTGTCACTTGGTGATGGGGTGCTGCACTGTGGTTAAGTGCGTGGGGGCCTCTCTCAGTTATTAACCTTTATGTTGCCCCTATTGCGGTGAGGGCAAAGACAGCTTGGGATTCTGATCAAGTTATATTTAATGCACTGCCTCTCTTACTCAGCTCATATCCCAGCTATTTCAGTGGAAGAAAGAAAAATAAACCCCCAACGCAAAGCAAGCAGGACGGATAAAGGTGAAAGCTATTGACCCGAGTACAGTAGTGTCTTTCCATCAGATGTGGTATGTTCCTATACCTGGGAAGGCCCTGTGGATATTGATGAAGGACCCCTGACATTCTGCAAGCCACAGATACATAAATCATCAAGTTTGAAAGAGGCTTTGGTACCTGTTCCCTGAAATACGGGTGTCATTCATTTAGGATTTATAGCTCTGGGGAAGACAATTTATCTAAATGGCTCCAGAGAACATTAATGGGAGACTTTAATGTTTCTAGTCCCATGGGAGTCATGGAGCTGGGAGCGTTACATGGAAACCCAGGAAAACCCAGTTTAAATGAACTTTCAAAAAATCTGTGGATTCAGCAATTACTGAATAATCACTTGGTTGGAATATTTGTGTCTGCATACTGAAGGCAGAGACAATGAGTTTTCTTTGAAGACAAAGTGAGATGTTTATAAATATTGCTTTATGGCAGAGGATGAGCATTTTAAATTTAAAAAATTTTAAATGAACATTTTTATTACTATAAAAGTGTGTGCTCACTGAACATAACTTAGTAAATATAGAAAAGGAAAACTCTAGAGCAAAACTTACCCACATTCTTACTCTGTTATGATAACCATGGCAAACATGCTGTCTTTCCTTCAGTCTTTTTTTCTGTGTGTGTACACTCACATATGATTTTACATAATATATACATATATATAAGTTAAAATGACGAACTGTGGTACTACAGTTTTTTGCATTCTGCTTCTTTGTTTTGTTTTGGTGGGGGGAGGGTTGTTTTGTTTTGTTTTTGAGACAGGAATTCCCTCTGTCACCCAGGCTGGAGTGCAGTGGTGTCATCATGGCTTACCCCAGCCTCAACCTCCCAGGATCAAGCGATCCTCCAGCTCAGCCTCTCAAGTACTGGGACTACAGGCATATACCACCACACTGGCTAATTTCTGTGGGCTTTTTTGTTTGTTTGTTTTTTGTAGAGACAGGTTTTCACCATGTTGTCCAGGCTGGTCTCAAACTCCTGGGCTCAGGTGATCCACCTTCCTTGGCCTCCCAAAGTGCTGGGATTACAGGTGTGAACCACTGCGCCTGGCCTACATTCTGCTTCTTGACATTAAGTGAAATCATTACACATTTTTCAAAAGTACATTCTGTAAAAGCTACATAACATTTGACCATGTATATGTGTCATAATATATTCAAGAATTCTCCTATTATTTAGACATTTGTTTTCAGTTTTCACTCTGTCTCTGAAATTTTTGTTAGTTTAAACCCTAGAAGAGAGATTACTGGATGAAAAGATATTTTTTTTTTGTAAGTCACTTGACACAATTGCCTTTAGAGTTTTTCAGTCATTTTCTTTCCTCTTTTCTTTTGCAGCAGGCCACATGTGAGCTATGGGACTTCAGTTGAATTTTTATCCCTTTTCCAAGAATGGTCATTGGGTGTTTCATTGCCCCCACCACTCCCTAGCCTCACAATTCCACAGCTTGGATGTTTGCCCTTGGATTTAATTACTCCCATGCTTTACTTGGGAATTTTTTAACTCAGTGTCCCCTGTACCCGTGTTGCCTTTGCCATCTACACTCACTTTCCCTCTTTCTCACCTCCTTCACATCCCACCTACCCTCAGAATCCTGTTTAACTCTCCTCCTTCACAGAGCTTTCCCAGACCACTCCATCCTCAGGCTTCTCTCTTTCTGAACTGCTCCATAATTTATGTTCTTCACACCACTACTCTGACAATTAATCACCACTTACCAGCTGTATGACCTTCAGTAATCCCAGAAGCTTGTCGTGAGGATTTAATGAGATCAAGCCTATAAAATAAATACCTATCACAGTGTGGGGCACACATTGCAGTTGAGCAATAAATGGAAGCTGTTATTATTATTACAGCCAGTTTGCCTTGTGACATTTCTTCTGTTTAATGTTATGTACGCCCTCCTCTACTGCTATTTAACTGTGTGTGACCTGGATCCCAAATTCCCTGAGGGCAGCTGCTCCACAACATCTGGAGCTGTGTCATCTCCTAAGAAGCTCACAGGGAATATTACTGCTTGTGACCAGAGAGTGGGGTCACCCACGTATCTCTCCTTAGCTTTCCCCACCCAGTTTACTTCTTAGATGACCCTGGAACCCAAAGCACTGAACTGAACCTCTTGAGTGTCTGTCTAAGCTGCTGAAGTACATAGCAAGATCCAGCAGGATGCAGTGGTTGAGTGCTTGGAAATTATCCCACTTTTATACTTAATTTGAGCAAGGGGTACAAATGTGACTGCGTATGTGGCTCAGAGTTTCTGAATTGGAAGGAAGCTTAAAGATAACGTTGTCCCTTGTACTTATTTTCTGGATATGGGAAGACACCTTAGTGCTGTCCTTGGGTTGGTTTCTAGGAGACCTGGTCTCTGGCTCTTCTATTTATAAAGCTTTGTGTCCTGGACAAGTCACTATTCTTTCTGGTTTTCAGCTTCCTCATCTACAAAATGAGAGGATTGCACTAGATAATATCAAAGGTGACTTTCAACTAAATTTTATGATTCTATGAAACTAAAGCCCAGAGAGGTTAAGAAACTTGTGCTAAATTGTAGAAAACAAGGACTAAAATAAAAGTTAAATTCCAGAGCTTTGTCAATCACTCTAGTCTATCTTGCCAACCAGTGGTACTGATCTAGTGCCTTCTAGAAGGATCACAGGGGCCTAGTTCTCATGGAGCTTTTATAGTCTAGCTGGAAACACAGACACAAACAGAAAATTACAATCCCAAGTAGAAGTTGAGCCTGCTAGGTTGTTCCCCAATACCCATTCTCTCCATCCAGTAGCACAATTAACAGAACCCTTCATTTTTACTGGGCATGTAGTGATGCAAAATAAAGTTAAACCTCTCAACCTTGGTTGCAGCTAAGTGTGGCCATGTGATCAAGTTCTGGACAGTGGAAGGTGATCCTAATTGTTGTGTGCAATTCTTTGTCACTGCTCTTCCTTACTCCATTTTCCCTTTTTCCAACGTCTGGTTATGGACATGGTGATGAGACATCTTGGGCTATGAGAACAAAGGCACCACACTAGGGATGAGCAACAAGATTGCAGGAGCCTGGGTCCCTGAGCGACTGATTATTCTGTACCGTGAGAGAAGACAGGGATATATTTATAGGTGTTAAATGAGGCAAAACTGCCATTTTGGGTCTCTCGGACAGCTTCAAAACTCACATCCTGACTAATATATATCAGTTTAGAGCCAAAGGTGTTAATGGAATACAGACGATGGAGCATTCCTGGAAGCTCTGGGAGCCAAGATCCTTACAGAGGTGACGGAGTGTAAGCTGGATGAGAACAATGGGTGGGAGTAGAAAAAAGCCAATCTAAGTGAAGTCCATGGAATTGAGCAAAGTCACACAAATGGGAATTTGGAAGTGACTTTCTGCATAAGATGATAGTTTCCAAACCAACTGATGACCACAATCACTTGGAAGGCTTAAAAATACAAATAATTGGTCCCAGTACCAATTATTTGGATTACAGTAAACCAAGGATGGATTCCAACAATCTGTATTTTAAAGCTTCCTGGTGATTTGATGATGAAAAACATTGTGTCTGATAAGAAGAATCCAGAATGAGATCAGATCACAAAGGGCCCTAAAGACCATACAAAGAATCCATTGTGCCCTAAGACTGGGCCTGGCACAATCTGCACTCCCTAGATTATGCTTTTAAATGTAATTGTCAGGAAAGAGGAATTCTAAAAGAAATAACACATGGTATCTTAGAAATGTCAGACCTGGATCTTGTTCCAGCTCTACGCTTTGCCAACTGTATAACCTGAAACATAAGCTTCACTTTCTTTATCAGGAAAAATATGAAAAATAAAGATTGTTTTGGAGATGAAATGGGAAATTGTATGCACAAATAGCTAGCTTGGTGTAAACACCCAATAATGTCACTGAAATGTTAGTTGCCCTCCAGGCACTGTGCTAGAGCTGTGCCTGCTGTACATGGGGTGGGATGACGGCGGGGCGGGGGTGGGGGTTGTGTGCACTGGTGCTCTAGAGGCCAGGACTGCAGTCCTCCCTCTGGCAGCCACTCACCTTAGACTTGGGACCCTGGCACTCTCCTAGAAGTGGACCATGCCTCATGAGTCATTGGCCTCTGCATAAATAATTCAACCCTATTATTATTTAGCTCTCTGTGGTCACTGCTGGAGACCTGCCAAAGTCAGGCCAGGCCTCTGTGGCACTGAAGGGCTCTTGTGGACTCCCCGGCAGGCTCAGGCTTCAGCCTTGATTTCCATTAGTTCAGGATGGAGGAGAAAGGGCACATCCTCGAAGCTCCCAGGGTTTTGCATTGTGACTTCGAGAAAATCGAAGGGCATAATTAGTTTGGGCTAAAGTACACAGGCATTTGACATTTTGAAAAATAGTTTTATGACATTTCTTTGATAGGTCTGGACCGAAGGCAGCTGCTTATACTTTAGGGAGGTGACAGAAAAGAAGAAGGAGAGAGAAAGCAGGTGAGGAACCTAAGTATTTTAACAATTCTCCCTTATGTTTACAGAGTGCTTTATACTTTTCAAAGCAGCTTTACATTCATTACTAAAGTATTTGATTTTTATAGTAACTCAGGAAGGGAGGGCAGAGGGTGAAGAAACTCTGCCACTTACTAGCTGGATAAGCCTTGGCAAACTAACTTCTCTGAGGTCAGTTTTCTCTTCTTTGAAATGGGGATGTCATCTGCAGGCTTGTGTTGACAGTTAAAAGTAAACATAAAGGCAAACCTAAATGAAGCCCCTGGCATAGCTGCTAGCACAGAGCAGATGCTTACTAGTCCTGAGTTTCTGTCTCCTCCCGTTGTATAGATGAGAAAACTAAGGAGAGAATCGTAATGTGAGTCCATAAAGGGATAGCAAACATGTCTGAGTATGCTTGGTTCAGGGATTTTTTTTTTTTCTACAACAGGTAGATTCTCAAGAAAGGCTATTTCACAAAATAAAACAAAACCCTGCTTGACACGTTTGCCCCTAAGTTCCACGCTGGTGGTACAGTTGGGATGGATTTGTGGGGCTCCTAACTAACAAGCAGGACAGGAGGCAAGTGGGAGGAGAGAGACTCACGTGGAAGACATCCGCCAGGCAGACAGGCGAGGGGAGAAGGAAGCGTGCGCTGCGTCTAGCTTCAGACAGTGCATCTCCTCTGCCAGGTTTGCGGTGGAACACGCTGGCACAGGGCACAGGATGAAAAGCATCCAGAGCTCGAGAAAATTCCATAAGTCAGCCTGACACAAGCCTGGGAGGACCTGCCACAGCAATGCCTCACAAAATCAGGCTGGAAATTATCTCCACAGATTGCATGAAGTGAATAAGATGAAATCCCAAAGGGCTAAACCCGGGTTCATGCGTTGGGTTCCAACAGTCAACAGCATAAAACACTGCATGAGAAAGACTGACTTGAAAGTAGAAGACGCCTTCTATTTACCCCCGAAATGGCTGTCAATCAGGAGGCAGCCTGGTGTCTTAGAAAGAGCACTGGATCAGGAGTTAGGAGTCCCTGCTGTGCCCTACTCCACACAAGCTATGAGCCTTTTCACAGTCCCTTGATCTCTCTGGGCCTCAGTTTCCTTTCCTGTAAAATTAGTAGATTGGACTAGCAGATAATCCTAGTGGGTTATTTTAACCTTAACATATAATGCTATTTTATTTTATTCATGTCAAGAAGACTTGGTAGTTTTAGTTGGCTCTAAGTTCAATAAGAGCTAGCAGTATGTAAATCGTAGTTAATGAAAACTTAGGGTGCACAAGTAGGAATAGAGTGGTCACTTAAAACCAGGCAATAACCCAGCTGACCTCAATTGCTGGGCAGCTCTCTTTGTAGTAGTCAGTTTGGGGGAATGGGGCACATTTTGGGGGGTCTCTAGAAAAACTAGAGGCTGTCCAGAGAAACATCTTCAGGATTGTGAGAGGTCATATTTCAATTTGGAAAAGCTGAGGAACTGGAAATATTTATCCTCAAGAAAATCCTGAAAAGGAACATAATAGCTATAATTCTAAAATCTGAAAAGCTGCAGCTCAAAAGATGAATCAGGATTATCCCGAGCTCTAACTTATGCAGTCCAGACAAAGTGGGTCAACTTGAGCTGAACATATGAACATGCCTTCGTGGGGCAGGACAGGAGGCTCATGAAGCAGAGAGAGCAGGCTGTTGCTGGAGGTGAGGGCCACGGTGAGGGACCAGCTTCTGAGACGCTGTGGATGGGACACCCATGCTGGGCTCTGGATAACCAGAAGCACCCCCAAGATCTCTTCTAATTCTGAGTTCTGAGGATTCAGATGAGGAAGGAGCAGGGGAGACTGAAGATGAAGCAAGAAGCAGGGTGAAGGGAGGTAGCGAGCAGAGAGTGCCTGTCTCTGCAAATGCCATATTAATTATGTGGCCACTGCAGGCAACCTGTTAGACCAATTAACAAAGAACAAGAGGCAAAACAACATGGGGTTTGGAGGTGGGTTGACCTTCACAGCCTGAAGGTGGGGCTACTGATCAGGGTGGGAGCAATGGGTCAGCAGAGCCCAGTGTTTGCTGGCTTCTGTCTGCTTTGTCATTTGGATGTTGGACCCCAGAGAGCAGGGATCTTGCTTAGATCTTTGTGTTTCCCCATCAGTTAGCTTCTGGCACCACATCAGACATACCACCGGTGCTCAATAAGCATCTTGTCAAGTGACTGCATGAATGGACAAAGGAACAGCTGGAGCTCAATAAACAGTTATTGACTCAATTAATTAATGAATTAATTAATGGAAAATTGACCCAGCTTTTCATTAGGCTCTCAAGAGAGTGAAATTATGAGAAAGAAAGCTCACAATGGAGCCAAAGATGGGGTTGATGAGAACTAAGGAAGCAAAAAATATTTGAAGGAAGGAAAAGAGAGAGGGTGGGGAGGAAACAAAATGCAAATAGTAATCAGTAATACAGGACTATCAATGCTGGCTTGCAGGGTGGCACACCATCCATCCATTCATTTACCCACCTATCCATCTGTCCTACCTTCCTTCCGTTAATTCATTCCTTTGACCAAACTTTTTTGAGGAACTACCATCATACCAGCCTGTACTAGAGACCATGGGGGACACAATAAGACATAAAATCCAAGTACTGCTTCTAGGGTCTATACCTTCTAGATACAGAGGAGAAACCAAAGTGTGTTTTTCCTATTCTCTACTCACCATAACA
This sequence comes from Hylobates moloch, assembly GCF_009828535.3. Lineage (NCBI taxonomy): Eukaryota > Metazoa > Chordata > Mammalia > Primates > Hylobatidae > Hylobates > Hylobates moloch. The sequence goes on from NW_026652289.1 coordinate 59,549,415, forward strand.
CAGCACAGAATACTTCTGTGACCCCAGATGTGTGGAGGTATTTCTCCATACACCAAGCCATCTGTAGCAGACACCAGCTGGGTGTCCTCTAATTCAATTAAGTGCCACACTATTACCTGGAGATAGTGCCAGATCCCATAAGACTGCCCCCCATTTCAGACACCAGTCACAAGCCCCAGGCTGTTTGCTGTGCTTCTGACCAACCTACTATAAATCCAGGTTCCCAGACTCCATCCTTGGGTTTGATTAATTTGCTAAAGAGGATCACAGAACTCAGGGAAAGACTTTACTTACATTTATCAGTTTACTATAAAGGATGTTACAAAGCCAGATGGAAGAGATGCTTAGGGAGAGGTATGGCTGAAGGGGCATGAAACCTCTATGCCTTTTCTGGGTAGACCACCCCTCAGGAGCCTCCACATGTTCAGCTATCTGGAAGTTTCCTGAACCCTGTCCTTTTGGGTTTGTATGGAAGTTTCATTAAACAGACATGAATGACTATATCATCGGCTATTGATGATCAGTTTAACCTTCAGCTCCTCTCCCCTCATGGAGGTTGGGGGATGGGGCTGAAAATCCTAACCAGAGGGACTTCCCTGTGACCCGTCCCCATTCTGAAGCCATCTAGGGGCTGCCAGCCACCGGTCATCTCATTAGCATACAAAAGACACTCTTCTCACTTCAGAGATTCCAGAGGTGACTTATAAATACTTGAAAAATGACATAAGATGCATAATGGCTCAAGATCATATATTAACTCTGGTTTCCTAGGCCACCAGGGGCTGGATTGGAGGGAGCTCAAGGAATACTATTTTAAAATCTTTCTCTGGCTGCTTCCTATCCATTCTTTGGCACCTTAAATTCCCTCCCAGGTTGCTCTGGGGGCTCCCAATGGGTGACTTACTGTGCTTGTGGAGGACTCAGAGCACCTGACAGCAGCCCGCTCATTTGTTCTGCCTCATTGCACTGAAATCTTTGGTCACCACCAACGGCACAAGAAGCAGCCACAGAGGGTATCAGCCAATGTCTGGTGCATTGGGGGTGCCACGAAGGGCCCTGCTGTGGCTGGTGCTCTCTGGTGCGTATGCTGAAGCTGCCCATGCCCACCACTTGCCGAGCCCAACACCTGGCATGGGGGTCTAGGCTGGTCATACTGTGTCTGCTCCCACAGTGGAAACGGTTGCTGGCCCCAAAGCAGCAGTTGTGGTAGACCATCACTGTCTATCATTACTATTGAGAAACTGCTCCTTTATAATTTTTTTGTAGCCCTTCCTATAAAAAAGGGCTCAGACATCTGTCCGGTAGGAATAGGCAGAAGTCATCCTGAGTGGCAGATTCTACATCCCCACCTCCTGCACCATGGACCATTACCTTGAACCTAACTTCTTGGGCTCTCTTCCCTTAGGATAAATTCTTCCCCAGGAGGATCCTTGGTTCCCAGGAAATAGACCCTAGGGGGCCTGCCCCAACAGTCTATCGAACATTCTGGATCCTACTGGGATCATAGCTTAGGTTCAACTGAGATTCCTCCAACACGAAGGGATGAACTGAAAGAGCTCTGCAGACACTGGTATAGGTCCTAGCATGTTGTGCAGCCTGGAACACCATGTTGAAGATTCTGGGGCCTCATTTAAGCTTAGCAGAACAGAGTACAGTGCAGTGATTGATTACTGATGCCTACCACAGGCACTGGAAGAGAGAGGAGCAGCATGTGTGCCACATCTATACCCTCCCTTGTCTAGGTTACCGTTTGCCTTTGGAGACTGATATGGTTTGGCTTTGTCCCTACCCAAATCTCATCTTGAATTGTAGCTCCCATAATTCTCACGTGTTGTGGGAGAGACCCAGTGGGAGATAACTGAATCATGGGGGCATTTTCCCCCATACTGTTCTCATGGTAGTGAATAAGATCTGATTATTTTATAAGTGAATGAGATCTGATGGTTTTATAAGTGGAAACCTTTTCAGTTGGCTCTCATTCTCTCTCTTGCCTGCTCCCATATAAGACGTGCCTTTTGCCTTCCACCATGATTGTGAGGCCTCCTCATGTGGAACTGTGAGTCCATTAAACCTCTTTTTCCTAATATTTTAACCCAGTCTTGAGTATGTCTTTATTAGCAGCATGAAAATGGACTAATACAGAGACTAATGGTGGACAGGAAGGGAAGGGACTTATTTGCTTATACAAATATTTAATAGTGGCTATCACATTATATTTCACAACAACCCTGAGAAAGAGGTATTATTAGCAATCCTTTTTAAAGATGAAAATCTGAGACTCAGAGAAAGTGAGTAATTTGCTTAAGACTAGACAGCTACTAAGTGGCAGAGTCAGGGTCCAGACCTAGGTTCCAGATTCCAGAGGCCATGCTTTGTTCTACCATCTCGCCCAGTCTCCTAGTGCATAGACTGGAATGGGTTGGATCACAAGACTAATGAGGGCAGCAGTGAGGCTTGTCCTAGACAGAGCTTTATCTAAGTACCATACATAAGCAGGCTTTTCAGGAACTCATGTTGGCAACCATGAAGGCTTATAATGATGATAAACCCTGTGGTAATGATGCCTAGGAGCCCCTCCTCATAAGGGGTTAAACTTCACAGGAGCAGAGAAAGGGTTAGTTGCTCCCAAAGGCATCTTTACATGTGATGGATTATCAGACTGACTCCTGATCATTTCAAAATGCACATATTCATCAGCATTATCCAAGCCCCACAGGAGCACTCAGCCAGGAGATTCACCTAAATGCTTTTTCTAAAAGCAGACACTGTCTTTATCCTCCTTGCTAACACCAACCACAGAGGGCCAGTCACCTCTGACTGCTGGCTGCTCTTGATCATAGAGATATCTGCATGCAGATCTATAGCTTTCCCGTGGCATTTTCCAACCTAACAAAATATGAGACATATATGCTTCATTTCCATATGTATCCATCTCCAAATCCAACCTCTTTAATTAAGGAGTGTTAAGGTTTTCAAGGGAGACAAATAGGCTATGTTCCATGGCCTTCCTACTGCATGGACACATACCTGACAACCTCTGCCCCCTGCATCCTTTCCATGCCCCTCTGGATGAAGGAAGCAAAGTTACAGGCTAGGTGAGTTACTTTCTTTCAATCAACGATGAATGATCCCTGATACACTGAGCATTCAACCCTGTGGGGAAGACAGAAAAAAATGGAATTCACTGACCTTGCCCTCAAAAAGATGAGAAGACCACTGAGGCATAGCAACACCATGTAGCATATAATTAAGTGCTAGATTTCAAAGTAAAAAAAAAAAATTGGAAAAGTCAGAGGTAAATGTAGACTTTCATTCTCAGGGAAGACTTCATGAAAGGTGATAGGGGTCAGGGGATTAAACCTGGGTCTTAAAGGAGGTTAGGATTAGAACTTGGAGATAAATCTGGATTTGGGTGTGGGCTCTGCTCTTCACTAACTGGGTAACCTTGGCTGTATGCCTGCTCTGAGTCTCAGTTTCCTAATCTACCAAATAGATCATCACACCCCCTCAGAGGACTGTAGTTCCTCTGCTCCAGTGCCCAATAAAGCGTCAGTATGACAACACAGTTCCTTAGCAACAATTCTGATACCCCTAATGCTCTGAGATCCAAAACTGATTTTCATAACTCATTTTGCAGCCACATCTGACCTGACCTGAACACATTAGGTGGTAGAGCCTGGCTTGCATTGATGGGAACATATCTGTGGTCTTATTTATCTTATGTAGAAGGAATAGTTCTACATTTCACCATAGAAAAATGAATGTATTTGATTATGGCATGTTGTCCCAGGCTCTACCATGGGTGATGTCTAATAGTACCATACATGCAGTGCACATACAGTGAAATCCAAGCAGTTCTGAGCTCTGAAACACACCTGGCCACAAGAGACGTGTATTATTATTACACAGCCTTGGCTAAAAGGCACAGGGTTATTCCATAACCCCTATGACTGTGAGAATAGCTATGAAGAGCAGGGCTGAGTAGGCTTTTTCAGTAATGGGCCAGATAGTAAATATTTTAGGTTTTGTGGGCCACATACGGTCTCTGTTGTAACTATTCAACGCTGTAGCATGAAAGCAGCTACAACAAATGGGCATGGCAGTGTTCCAATAAAACTTTATTGGCTAGATTTGGCCTGTGGGCTGTGGTGTGCCAACCCTGATGTACAGGAATAGGTTTAAGATCTGAAAAGACCACCCAGAGGTCACCTACTCCATTCCACCTCTATTTCCTAATCTGATCTCTAAGAGAGGTAGGAAAAAGCAGAACCAGGTTCGGAGTCCAAGCCTGTGACTATCTCAATATCCACCTCTTGCTAGATCTCCCTGGCTCCCTGAAGTGGATTCCACCCTGCAGCATAGACCTTCTGACTAGTGGGAGCAGGGCAGAGGGCCAGTGAGCCTCTTTTGACCCTGATCCAGGGTCAGAGAGCGTTGGAAACAGATGAGGATCTGAATTTCCTCATCCAATAAAATGAAATTGCCAACCCTGAAATCGAAAGCAATGAGAAGTAGAAAACCAAGTCTCAGAGCTCCTTGTCTGTACAGGCCATTTGGCTGACTAGCTGGGCTGCCGGGTGGGTGCTGCCAACCAAGCAAGACTGCAGCCAGAGTGAGGGTGGCAGGTGATGGGCCCCCCGGGTCTAGGGCAAGGACAGTTCTGCTCACCATCTGCCACACTCATTCCCTGTCCTCAGCCAGATGGGGAAGAACCTGGCCTTTTGGCCAGGCCCCACAGGGTGCCACTCCTCCCTCAAACTTCACAACAAGAAGCAGGAAGAAGTGACAGATGCTCACTGAAGGCCCTGGGGCAAGTTGGGAAGGCAAAGCTTTGGATGGAAGCCATAGCCTGCGCCTGCTAGTAAAGGGACAGCTGGGGGCAGGAGCTGGGCAGCCAGGCTGAGTCCAGGAAGCCAATGAAAATATGAGGTCCTGGGAACAGCACTGGAATCCTAGGGCCTTAGCAGAAAGGAGCTTTAGTGGTTCTGCACTCCAACCCCGCTCCTATTTTACAGATGAGAAGACTGAGACCCATCACACACTTGTAAGCTGCAAGGTAGGAGCTACAAGCCAGGTGTCCTGATTCTCAGCCCAGGCTCTTTCCACCAACAAATGCTTATCTTATCTTAAAGACTTTTGTCCACAGGGAATGTGTCAATGTGTAAAAATGACCATAATGATAGTATCTACCTCATGGGGTTATTTTGAAGGTTAAATGAATAACTACACAGTATAAGCTTTCTTACAAGTGGGTTTCATCAGTTGGGCCATCCTGTTGCTCCTCATTGTTGGTTCAGACTGACTAATTGATTTTTGTGTGTGTGGATGAAAAGAATGCCCTGACTGGGCATTGATCAGCTCAGCATAAAGACTTCTGCCTGTGTATTAGCCAAGAGAGAATGGATGATATGCTGCTGACTATGTGTGTGTGTGTGTATACATTTTAATATATATTTAACCTTGTCCTGGAGAGCAGCTCACTGACAAGCAAAACAAAATGGTCAATTTCCAGTGACCTCTCTGCCCTACCCAAGGACAGGAAGAGTATGGGCAGGTATCATAGCATTCTCAAGCACCCCACCCTCTGCAGTAGCCGTTGCTCTCAGTTGCCTGGTAGATGCATCTACCTCAAAGCAACAAGTCCCAAATTGCAAGCATCACCTTCCTTATGCACTGGCTCCCTTTCCTGATAATACTGATGGAGACAGGATAGCCTAGTGGCTAGGGATTCAAGGCCTGCGACACAGACCGCTGGGTTCACATTCCAGTTCTATCATTTACTTGCTGGGTGACCTTGGGCTAGTTACTTAAGTCTCTCTGTACCTCAGTTTGCCTATCTGCCTAATGGGGAGAATGGTGGTACCTGCCTCATGCAACTATTCTGAGGATTACATTTGTTAATACACTGTATATACACATTAAGCACCATACAAATATGAGCTATTAGCATTCCCATGGTTCTGCACACAGGGCCCTTCTGACTCTTCCCAGGCCCAAAATGTGGGGCAGGCTTGGCTCCAGTCACGCTAGGTTCATGACTCTGGGCCCCAACTGTGCTTTATACTTCTGGCCTTACCTTTGTTTATGCCATGGCCTCTTCTGAGAAAGTTTCCCACCCCTTCCCCTATCCTTCATCTTCTCTTCCATTCTGTCTCTCCCTGAGTGGCCCCTGTGGACCCCTGCTGAGTGGGGCTTTCCCTCTTCGGAAGTCTTAAAGCAACACCTCCTCCGTCTTTTTCAGGGTTCACTCCCAGGCATGGCCTTGCACTGCCGATTGCCTTCTGTTTTTCATGAAGAAGAAGGATTCACTTTTCAAAAGTTTAATTTTAGGAGCCTTGAATGTAGCTTCCTACTACTGGGTCAGCTCTCCTAGTAGAGTCAGTCACCGCAGACAGTAACACCCTGTTCCTCTTTCCTTCCTTCGATGTTTAAAGTTACTGATTCACTTTCAAGAGTGGCTTTTTTTAAAACTGTGTGATGACATTTTCTCCCTAGCAAAGGCCTTGAGGGCATTGTTCAAGCACCTCCCCAGGGTACCTTGAGAACTGCTCAATAAAGATGGCTCTATTGGTTAATCGAGTGACTGGCTGATCAAAAGACCTTCCAACAATCTGTGTGCAGGGCTATAGAGCCAGCTCAGGGGGCAGGGAGCCTGGTCACAGGGCTGCAGTATCCTGGTCCCAGAGAGGAACTGAATCTTAACTTCTGTAAGTCCTCCACTCTACTGTCTCTCATCTAACTGCAGTTTCCCCCTTCCTTGGGGCACACTTAGGTCCCAACTGGCTCCTGCAAGCAACCTGCTGGGCTCCTGTTCCATCAGGGCCAGAAAAACCATCTCCTGTAAGTGCTGGTGCTGCCTTGATGAATTCTGCCTGGCAGGAGGACTGTGGCCCGGTTGTCCAATCGATAATGCCCAGCAGAGGCCTTTTGAGAACAGAGCCAAAGAAAAATAGCAAGTGTTGTTTGCTTAGTAAATGAAACTTTGCTAGGGACAGTATTTTCCTTCTTTCTCTTTTTTCTCTTAGCAATTTGTCAGTTATTCTTGCTTCTCTTTCCTCTCCTTTTGCCCCTGCTCTGCCTCTTCTCTCTCTCAACTCTGTCCTACAGCAGCAAGGCAATAGCTTTTAGCATTGTTACTTCTGCCTCAAATAATTTTTGGAAGAAATATTTGAGATATATATTAAAATATAAAATATAAATATATAAATATATTTCTACATTTATATATAGAAATATAAAATAAATGAATGCATGAGGCCAGGTGTGGTGGCTCACGCCTGTAATCCCAGCACTTTGGGAGGCCAAGGCAGGTGGATCACCTGAGGTCAGGAGTTCAAGACCAACCTGGCCAATATGGCAAAACCCTGTCTCTACTAAAAATACAAAAATTAGCCGGGCATGGTGGCAGGTGCCTGTAATCCCAGCTACTCAGGAGGCTGAGGCAGGAAAATCGCTTGAACCCAGGAGGCGGAGGTTGCAGTGAGCCAAGATCGCAACACTGTACTCTTGCCTGGGTGACAGAGCAAGACTCTGTTAAAAAAAAAAAAAAAAAAAGAAAAGAAAGAAAAAAAACAGAAAAGAATGGATGAATGGATGGATTAATGCATCACAGCAAGCTGAGCACATGTCACTTGAACTTGTCTGCCCATTCTTTAAAGGGACTCTTTTTTCACCTGGTTTTCCAAAGTCATAAGGATAGAGACAAATTAAATGCTGGACAAACCTTCCTAACAATGCTGTTTTCTTTAAATTAGGGATTTCCTCACCCATGTTTGTGGGTTGAATTTGTCAGGCTATTGTGTCCTTCCTGGGTAATTTATCTGTAATCTAGGTATGCTGTCACCAGGAGGTGGGTCGGTGGTGCTCCTCTGTGGCCTGCTATCCAAATGTCTAGGGTTTCCATAGTCAACGCTAAGAAACACAAAGTTAACTTACTTTGTTCAGTTCCCTTGTTTAACAGTTGGGGAAACTAAGAGTTAGTGGGATTAGGGGACTGGCCCACAGTCATGCAGTGAGTTAGCAAGAGTCAAGGCTAAGGAAGACAAACAGCATGAGCTTCCTGGAGCCTGGAGCAGGGTTATTCGGGATTGGAATCCATCAAGGGCTGTCTTTGCCTGGAAGGGTAAAGAAAATCTCGATGATCAAAATCTCAAAGGAGGCCCCAAACTTAAGCCACCTTCCTCTCCTAATGTCTAATTTCTAGTTTGCTAACATCAGGTTGAGCAGGAGAGTGGAGGTTTCTCCTCCTTCAGATGCATTTTTTAAAGGCAAAAGGAAAAATAAAAGAAACAGAAGAGAAAAGGGGCAGCGAAAATCTTCAGACACTGTCTAGAGGGAAAAAATCTGGTTTGTAGAAACTGGAAGAAAAAGAGGCTGACATTGTTGGACAGCCCAGGCAACCACTGGGCTAAGAGAGGGTCTAAGTCTGAGTTGCTAAGGAATGAGTCTACGTGCTGCTCTGGGCCTAAGCCCTGGGCCTTCCTGGCTCCACAGTAACCACTTCCTCCAGTAGAAGGCACCTATGTGTGGCCTCAGTTCTTTCTGTTCATCTTAGTAGCCCTCTGCTTGCCCGGCCCCTAAATGATCTCTAAGAGCATGACAGGCTGTTTGAGGAGTTACAGAAAAGAACATCCCTAAAGCTGCTGTGAGTTCTGAAAATTGCCCCATTAGAGGTTCAATCTTTTGCCTAAAGCAAACTTTAGAGCACATGGGGATCACCTGGATTCCTGTTAAAACGCACATTGCTGCCCCCTCTCCCCTGTCTAGGTGGGAGCCTGAGAATTTGCATTTCTAAGAAGTTCACAGATGATGCGGATGCTGAAAGTCCTCATGCTGAAAATCCCTGGCCTGAAGTATTGTCCTTCTCATGGGCCACATCCTTCAGGAGAAGGGGTGTGCTTAGATGGGAAGAAGATTCAGTGTGTAGTTAGACATGCGAGGTTTCTCTCTGGTTAGGTGTCCTTGGGCAAGTCATTTCACCCACTATTCTGTCTTCTCACCTATAAAATGAATACATTGAATATTCTTTCTGAATTTTGTCTTAGACACATTGTGAAATTGATGTGTATTTTTTTCAGGGCTCCTATCCCCCTGAATTGGACTCACCCAGGCGCTTATTAGAAATACATAATCTTTATTCAACCATCATTTTGACTAGAGACTCATAGTTTTTCTTCCAAAACCCGTTCTCCCCATTTCCTTTACTAGCAGACTTGCTGAACTTACCTGGTCACATAGCGCTCAGAATAAAGCCAGTGTCCTTTACAGTCAAATGTGACCTTGTGACTAATTTTGGCTACTAAGATGTGAGTGGGTATAATGTTTGCAGCTTCCGTGTTATATCCATACAGGGAAAGAGTGTGGGCTGCACTGTGGCTTTGCCCTGTCCCTGCCAGTACAAAAAGTAGTGAGACAACTTCATTCAATCAATCTCTTTCTCTCTCTCTGTCTCTCTCGCTCTCTCTTGATTGTGTGCCCAGCCAGTCAGCCAAATGGCCTGTACAGACAAGGAGCTCTGAGACTTGGTTTTCTACTTCTCATCGCTTTTGATTTCAGGGTTGGCATTTTCATTTTGTTGGATGAGGAAATTCAGATTCTCTTCTGCTTCCAATGCTCTCTGGCCCTGGATCAGGGTCAAAAGAGGCTCACTGGCCCTCTGCCCTGCTCCTATTAGTCAGAAGGGCTGTGCTGCAGGGTGGAATCCACTTCAGGGGGCAGGGGAGATCTAGCAAGAAGCAGGTAGTAAGAGAGTCACAGGCCTGGACTCTGAACCTGATTCTGCATTTTCCTGTCCCTCTCAGAGATCGGATTAGGAAATAGAGGTGGAATGGAGCAGGGGCGAGGAGAGAGAAAAAGAGAGAGGGGATCTGGCTCACCCAGGCTAGAGCGCAGTGGCATGATTAGAGCTCACTACAGCCTTGAGCTCCTGGGCTCAAGCCTCTTGAGTAGCTGGAACTACAGGTGTGGGCCACCACACTTGGCTAGTTTTTAATTTAATTAATTAATTTATTTATTTATTGAGGCAGAGTCTCGCTCTGTCACCCAGGCTGGAGTGCAATGGTGCAATCTTGGCCAACTGCAACCGGCTCCTGGGTTCAAGCAATTCTCCTGCCTCAGCCTCCCCAGTAGCTGGGATTACAGGTGCCCACCACTGAGCCTACCTAATTTTTGTATTTTTAGTAGAGACGGGGTTTCACCATGTTGGCTGTGGTTGGCCAGGCTGCTCTAGAACCCCTGAGCTCAGGTGATCTGCCCGCCTCGGCCTCCCAAAGTGCTGAGATTACAGGTGTGAGCCACTGCGCCTGGCCTAATTTTTAAAAAGAAATGTTTTGTAGAGATGGGGTCTCATTATGTTACCTGCCTCAAGTATCCTCTCTCTCACATCTAAAAACAAAATATAAATAAATATTATAATATTTATATGTATTATAAATATATATTATATATTATATTATATATATTATATATTTTATATAATTATATATTTATATATATTTATATTTTTAATATTATATTATATATTATTTTTTATATATAATTATATTATATATATTATATTTTATATATAATATATTATATATAATACATATTATATTATATATTATAGATATTATATATAATATAAATTATTGAGCATCAGGCATTTGCCTGGAACTGTTCTAGGCACTTGGGATACACTAGTAAATAAGCAAGACAAAAATCCCTACCCCAGTGGAGTTTACAGCCCAACAGGTGGAGACATATAGTAAACAATAAACATAATACAAAAAACCTATATTGTATATTAAAAGATGTGCTATGGGGAAAACGAAAGAATTGGGGCACTGATACAGTACAGGGGGCAGGGGAGGGGCAGGTTGCTAAATTAAATCAGTCAACCACAAGGCTGACCATCATTTGAGGTGATGGTGGAGGCCAGGTCCCTGACACCTGGGAGCCACCTTATTAGCCCTCACTGCTTATGCTCAGACTCTTATGTGAGATACAAATCAACTTCCATTGTGTTTAAGCTGTCTATTGCTATCTAGGGTCTTTGCTGTAGCAGCGGCTCCTGTATCCTAACTCATCCTTGTTTACTGAGTCTGAGCCAATCAGCATGTTAGGCTCTGTATTAGTTTTCTGTGGCTGATGTAACAAATTACTACAATCTTGGTGACTTAAAACAACAAAAATTGATTCTCTCACAGCTCTAAAAGCCAGAGGTCTGAAATCTAGGTGTCCAGAGGGCGTATTTCCTCTGGAGGCTCTGGGGGTAAATACTTCCTTGCCTCTTCTAGCTTCTAGCAGCTGTCAGCATTCCTTGTAGCTGTGCCATTCCAGTCTCAGCCTCCATTAGCACATGGCCTTTTCTCTGTGTCTTTCCTGTTTTTTTTTCCTTTCTTTCTTTTCTTTTCTTTTTATTTATTTTATTTTTTTTTTGAGACAGGGTCTATCTAGCTCTATTACCCAGGCTGAAGTGCAGTGGTGCAACCTCTGCCTCACTGCAACCTCTGCCTCCCAGGCTCAGGCGGTCCTCCCAACTCAGCCTCCCAAGTAGCTGGGACTATAGGCACACACCACCATGCCTGGCTAATTTTTGCCTTTTTTTTTTTGTAGAGATGGGGTTTCACCATGTTGCCCAGGCTGCTCTCGAACTCCTGAGCTCAAGTGATCCGCCCTCCTCGGCCTCCCAAAGTGTTGGGATTACAAGGGTAAGCCACCACGCTGGGCCCTGTGTTTCTCTTTTAATGGTACCAGTTATTGGATTTAGGGCCCACAAAAAAATCCAGGATGATCTTATCTTGAGATCCTAAACTTAATAACATCTGCAAAGAGCCTACTTCCAAATCAGGTCACATTAATAGGTTCTGGGGGTTAGGACATGGACATACCTTTCAGGGCCCACCATTCAGCCAGCGACAGGCACTGTATATCACTTCAAAGTGTGTACTTGGCCACAGTGCTCAGCAAGTCAAATGAAGAGCTGATTCAGTCTGCAAGGTGGGCTTTTGTGAAGTGGGCCAGCCAGCTTTGACTGCTTAAAGTACAATGGGGGATGAGCCCCAGGGCTGTGCGTGTGCCAGTGTAGACAAAAGGCTAAGAACAGCCCCTCCTGCACCACTCACCTCTTTACAAAATGGGCCCACCTCTTTTCACCTTATCACCTCTGAAGTCAGCCCACAAACAAAATAGGCATAAAACCACATGGAGACCTAAGAACATTTAGAAAGCACACACAAACCAGGTCCCAACCTCAATGTATCAGCTCTCAGTAAAGGAAACAAGGGGTGAAATGGAAAGGTGAAGGAGGATAAATTGTAGCTGGACTTTAACAGGAAAACAAACGTGGGAGGCCCAATGCTGTGAAGTATGAGGATTATGAAAGTTATTCTTCCTCTGGTGTTCCAGGAATGGAAGCGCTGGGTGCCTCATGTACGTAATCTTGCATCACCATGGTCAAGGATAAGACTACAGTATTTAACAACCAGTAAGGCCCAGGCACTAACCTGTCAGAACCGCCCTCGGTTACAGCACTAGAGCTGGGTCTGCAGGTTCCTCCCGGGTCAGGCATGACCCTTAGGCTGCTGATTCTGTGGATGTCTGTGGGCCTCAGAGGGGGAAGCTGGAGTGTTTAGGGTGAGGGAAACCCAGGGGCTTAGAGTTCTGGCTTTTCACCAACCAGTATGGATGTATTTGAATGCTGTAGCAACTGGAATACCTACGCGGATGCGGATGGGCTGAATAGTAACTGTCGATATCCTCAATTTAGAGATGAGGGTGCCAAGGCTCAGAGGGTTGAGATTACCCTAAAGTCCATGGCTAGCAAGTGCGTGAGAGTGTCTGGGCCACAGTCGTGGAGGGAGTAAAGGATTTCAGCCAGGAAATCTCCCCCGACAGTTTTCATCCAAGGAGCTTAGGGAAAAGCAGCCACTCATCGGAGAGCTTATGAGGAGGATCTCAAAGCAGCTTCTTCCTCCCCAGGGCGACCCAAGTCTCATATTAAATATGAGTGAAAACTCATCAGCCGTGCCCAGGTGCTGAGCCTCCCTCCCCGTGGGGGACAGTGCAGTATTCCCAGCTAGGCAGCCCTGTGTGCAAAGAACAGAGTAGAATGGAATGTCCAGATACCGCCAGGTGGAGGGACGTGGAACAGAGCATTTCAAAGTGGCGGCAGGAAAGGCCTGGCAGAAATTAAAACAATTGGCTGGTCCTGAATGTTTATGAAATGCATGGCATGTGGAGCATTCAAGGACAGAAGGGTCAGCCGGGAGTCCTTTCAACGGGCTTCAAATCATGCAGCCAGAGGAGAAGGAGGAGGCTGAGGCTCCCTCTGCTTTTGCCACTGCACTCTTTCATCTGGTTTATCTATTAGGGTGCTGATTCTAATTGAAGAAAAGGACAAAGAAAAAATGGCATATCACTGACTTCATTCACTTGCTACATTTTATGAATGAGGAAACTGAGGCACAGAATGGGAGTGACTGTCACACAGCGAAAGTGGACATGGTCTCTCAATGACCAGTCCAATACCCTGTGCTCACTTGGCCTCCCACCTCCTTACCATGTGCCCAGCACTCTGCTAGGCCGGGGGTGGGGGAATAAAAAGAAAAACTATATATATATACACATATATATGTATATATATATAAAATATGAGCACAGTTGTGAGATATATATATGGCCACCAGGATTGCTTGTGTAGTCATCCAAGCCACGGCCACTAGACTACTTTTATAAACTCCAAACTGGTCTCTATTTCAGCATTTGTCCCTGAATTCATTCTCCACATTGAGCCACAGTGATCTTTTAAAAATCTAACTCCGATCATGTCATTGTTCTGCTTGAGACTCTTCAGTGGCTCCCTATCATGCTTAGGATAACATCTAAACTCTCTGCACGGCCTGCAAGGTTCCTTGTCACCCAGCCCATGCCTGCTCCTCTGACATCACCTTCCTCATGCTACCCTTCAGTTACTGACCGCTGTTTACAATTCTTACCTCTTTAGTGTGTCTCCCCTCCCATTCCCCTGGAAGGTAATCTCCAGGAGAAGAGGGATCTTGTCTCTCTTTTTATGGGTGTACCCCAGGTAGGGTACCATGAGGGTCTGACACTTGCTTGGTAGGTGCTCGAACACTGATTATTGAAGGAACGAATACAAACATTCCAGTAGACAGCCTCCAAGATGACCCCCAAGGATCCCTGCCTCCTAGTATTCAGGCTGTGGTATAGTCCCCTCCCACACTGAGTAGGGCCAATTTGTATAATCAATAGAATCAAATATTGCAGAAGTGACAGAGCGTGACTTCTGAAGCTAGGTCATGGAAGACATTGCAATCTTTGTCTTGTTTTCTGGAATCACTGGCTCTACAGGAAGCCAGCTGCCACGCCCCAAGAATACTCAAGTAGTTCTACTGAGAAGTCCATGTGGTGAGAAACTGAGGCCTCCTGCCTGCAGCCATGTGAGTGAGCCACCTTGGAAGCAGCCCCTCCAGCCCAGGCAAGCTTCAGGAGACTGCAGCCACAGCTGACATTTTAACGACGACCTCAGGACGTCCATGAGCCAGAAACTGCTTCTCAATTCCTGACTCACAGAAACTATGAGGTAATGTTTGTTATTTTAAGGTGAAAAGTTTGGGGGTAATTTGTTATACAGCAATAGATAACTGATATGCTTATTTCTTTTTTCTTTTCTTTTTTTGTTTTCCTTATCCTGTGTTAGGATCATAACATACATAATGTTCAGAAACCAACTTTTTTCACTTAAACAGTATATCATGACCATCTTCCATGTCAGTAAATCCATATCTATAATCATTTTTAACTAGCATTCAGAATTTCATTGAATATATGTACCACTTTTTTTTCTTTGAGATTGAGTCTTGCTCTGTCACTCAGACTGGAGTGCAGTGGTGCGATCTCGGCCCACTGAAACCTCCACCTCCTGGGTTCAAGCCATCCTTGTGCCTAAGCCTCCAGAGTAGCTGGGATTACAGGCGTGCACCACCATGGCTGGCTATTTTTTTTTTTCCAGTAGAGACAGAGTTTCACCATGTTGCCCAGGCTGGTTTAGAACTCCTGGCCTCAAGAGATCCACCCGCTTCAGCCTCTCAAAGTGCTGGGATTACAAACATGAGCCACTACACCTGGCCAAATGTACCACAATTTAGTTAACCACTTCTCTAAGTCTCAAACTTTTCACTATTATAACCAAAATTACAATTTTAGTTGTACTAATTCTGGCTTTATTTTGGTGGGTAATTCTGAATGGCATGCATGATTTCTTAGGATAAATTCTCAAAAGTGGAATTGCTGGGTCCGAGAATATATTTTGGGTTATGTATTTCCAAATTGTGTCTTCAGAAAGATTGTGTGATTTTTTTTTCCAGTAGGATTTGAGAGCACATGTTTAGTAGCCAACTCTTCAAAACCTTTTACTATTTTGCCCATCTGATAAGGTTAAAAAATGGTCTTGATTATTTGAAGGTGCATTTCTTTGATTCTTAATTACAGCAGCTTTGAGGTCTGGGGTGTGGAGGTCTGAGAGGTAGAGAGAGCTCGGCCAGCCCTTTCTTTTATCCAGCCCACCACTCCACCCTAGTCTTAGATTTCCTTTCCTTTTCTTTCCTTTCCTTTTCTTTTCTTTTCTCTTTTCTTTTCTTTTCTTTTTCTTTTTGTGAGATAGAGTCTTGCCCTATGGCCCAGGGTGGAGTGCAGTGTGCCATCTTGGCTCACCATGACCTCTTCCTCCCGGCTTCACGATTCTCCTGCCTCAGCCTCCCAAGTAGCTGGGATTATAGGCACATGCCACCATGCCCAGCCAATTTTTGTATTTTTAGTAGAGACAGGCTTTCACCATGTTGGCCAGGCTGGTCTCGAACTCCTACCCTCAAGTGATCTGCCTGCCTCAGCCTCCCAAAGTGCTGGGATTACAGGGGTGAGCCACTGCGCCCAGCCTGTTTTCCTCTTTCTAGACCACTCCCTTCTTTTTCTCTCCCAGCAGGATGGGCAGAGTAGGGGTCAGGAGTTCTCTTTCTCAGGCCAGGCCAGGTCCTTGGTTTGTCCCTACAGATGAAGGTGCTGGTATTGGCAGCCTCAGCCTGCTGTCCCTCCCCTGTAGGCTGGCAGGGTAGGGTCCCACTGTCTGACTGCTCCACAGCTGGGTGGGGATGGCCACCTAGACCCCAGTCCTCACAGACTGAGGGAAAGCACTGCCTCCATTGCTCTACACCTAGTCCATCCTATAGAAGTACAAGGAAAAGAAAAGCAAGGATATTTAAATCACTGATGCCACTGGCGAAATCTGGGTTGCATCACCGTCAGACTAAGCCATTTAGAGCTCCATTCATCAAAAAGATGATGGATGGTGATGCAGCTGTCCTCAGGAGGATTCTAAACCCTGTGAGCTTGGGGTCCCCACAGTTGGGAGACCTCCAATGGGCACACTTTTCTCCACTTTCCAGAGGTGAAGAGGAAGAAGAGGAAAAGAGAGGGAAGGCGGAGAGGGAAGGTGAGAGAGAGAGAGAAAGAGGGAAAGGAGGGAGAGAGGGAGAGGGGAAGAGAAGAAAGAGGAAAGGCCAGAGGGGGAGAAAAAAGGGAAAGGGAAATTGAAGGGAGAGCGGAGGGAAGGAGAAGAGAAGTAAAGAAGGAGGAAGTGGAAGAGCATGAGGCAGGTGGGTTATCGGCACACACGCCAGACTTGCTGGCTGTTAGTGGCATCTCCAAAACATGAACTCAACTCCCAAGAGCTGTGGTGATGTTGATTTTATGGCGATTCCTTGGGGAGATGGAGGCAGTTGCATCACACTGCAGACCAGCAGATTGTAATCAAACTTTCCTTTGTCCTATTCCCTAACTCTCCCTTAGCCTATTTTTGAAAAGTCCCTTAATTTCCAGATTGCTTCAGTTCTTCATCTCAGTTTAGGTACTCACTGAGTAGGACAAGCTCCTGGTCTGCAGATTGGCCATGTCTCTCACACCTAGTGTCTCTCTGGCCTCCCTCTCCCTCCCTCCCTCACCTGGGTCATTCTAGAAGCCTGCTCAGCACTCTGGCCATAGCTGTGTGATTCTCTGAAGGCTCCAGTTTCCCTGGAGCCCCCGTAAGCCCCCAAAGTCCCAGTTCACTCATCCAGCCTCTTCCTAACTGATTTTTTTCTTAGGAATGGGACAGATGGTGGTTGCCTGGTAGATGTTAGGGTGTCATGGCAACATTCACCCCCGCTACGGAGCCATCCATTCCTGGAGTATATGGGTCTCCATCTTCCCCCCAGATAATAAGGATTCTGACCTTTAATATACCTGTTGCATGTTTACACATGTTCAAACACTTCATAGCTATTATCTCCTTAGAGCCTAGGACTGAGAAAAGGAGGGAGGGGAGAACTCAGTCCTCTCCGGCGGTCGTAGGACACTGGACCACAGAGAAAACTGCAACCCCAAATGGATGATTTGCCCAAAGTCGTGGGGTTAGTAGGGCCTGAGGTAAGACCACAGCTTTGTCTTCAGACCCCATTCAAATCTTTTCCAATCCCATGCTTAGGACTGACTGCATTATGACTTCCCTCAGCCCTAGGCACTTTTGCCTTTGGGGGCCCCTTCTGCCATAACGAAATATTAAAAGTTATATTTTATGATTGCATTGGTACAAAGACAAGTATAATGTAGGCTGGATTTATTCTTCTATATCGTTATTATTATATTCATTTTTTTATTCTGATTTTAAAAGAAACCACAATTAAAACATCTTCATGGCCCCTGAAAGTCTTATGGGCCCCAGGCACAAAGCTTGCTATGCTTAATGGAAACGTGGGCCCTGCCCTGCCCCTTCCATTAAACACTGGATGTATGCACTGCTGCCCGTTTTTCAAAGGGCTTTCACAGGTGTGGAAGGAGCCTAGATTATTAGGAAGAAAAAAGATCTAGCTGGTTAATAACGTAAAACACCTGCAAGCCTCACAGACGTCCAGCTGGGAAACACACAAAAGCAGCAATTGATATCCAAAGTAGCCATGGAGTTAGAGCTCAGGCTCCCCTGGGGTGCTTGATTCCTTTAAGTCCCACCCACCCCTGGGTTCCCAACTCTCACCCCACCCTGATGAAACCATCTTCAAGATCTTTCTGGTTCACAGTGTGTCACAGCACTGTGTCTGGTGCTACTACAGAGGGAGTTCTCTTCTCCCCCCTGGAGAGTACACTATTATCAGATCAAGAAGGCTGTGCCTTATGACTGGGGACAGCTCCAACGTTCCAGAATGATACTGGGAGGCTGTGTTCAATTAAAAGGCTAAGTTACTCTTTCTGTGGGAGCCTTTGAAGATCCCAGGTAATGGCTTCTATAATTCTACTCAGGTAATTGCAAGAGTCACAGCCTGTCTTTTTGCCTTCAGGCAGGAAGCAACTAGAGCAGAGATGGCAAATGTGGCTTGCACATGCTTTCAGGACCCTGCCCACATTGGAGCAGACATTTCCACGCTGTCACATGCTGTCTGCCAAAACTGCAGTCAGTTGCCTTGGAATTCTTCACAAACTGACAATGCAGTGTACCAGGGGCACCTCCGAGTCCACCCACATTCATAGTTGAGACCTATTAGCCATCCCTGATCTCAACCATTCCCTTCAGTCTTTACTCCTCCCACTCTTTTTGTAGCTTTAAAGAAATATATTCATAAGAAATCCAAATAGCACTGTACATGTTTAACCCTTGAAATAATGAACATATATATGTATATGTGTGTCTGTGAGTGTGTGTATAAAACACTGTCCCTATTTTACAAAGGCAGAAAGTGAGGCTCAAAGAGTTTAAATATTTAACCCAGAATATAACAACTAACAAATGGTAGAGCTGGGATTTGAATCCAGACTGACTAACCCAAGCCCAGAACACAGCTTAATGGAGATGGAAATTCTCATAGGGATTAAACCCTTACATAAATGATGAAACATTGACTCTGAAATTCCTGGCAATGGAGAGATAGGGAAATGGGGGTAGAATTGCCCCAGAGCCATATCATGTGAGCCTTCCTAGTGAGACTGAGATCTTAATTTGCTCTCCCATCAAGGGCTCAAGACATTGTGTGATGGCTTTAAAAGAAAGGGAAGCATGCTGTTCTGGGACGCACACATCTGTTTCTCCTTCTCTTAAGACGCTCTCTGTGGCCTGCCTGTTGGCTGGCTGGGAGACCCTGGCAGTGTCTGAGCAAGGGTCAGGTCACCATGGTGGCCTCTGCACCAACTGTTGGCTCTCTTCTTAACCCTAAAGATCCTGAGTTGCCATAAAGCTCACCATTTGCATATTTCCACCAGTCATCTCCCTGCAGGAAAACTTCAGACCTTTAAGTCATGCACCCGAAAAGGTTAGAATGAGGTAGGGGGAAGGTAAGCAAAGAATCAGCCCCACCCACCATCTGGAAAGGGTGGTGGTGAGACTGGGGCACAGGTTATGAGACCCTGGCCTTAGGACCACACCCTGCAAAATGGAAGAAACCAGATGAGTAGAGTCTAGTTCTCATTTCTCCTCCCTGTTTTGTGTCTTGACATCTCATCCACTTCTAGCCCCTTTCTTTCCTGGTCCATGCCTTTATGATACGTGAATCCCCACCTCTGGTACCTTCCCTTCTACCATATGCCAATCTGCATAGACCTCTTCTCTATCAGAGAGGATGTGGGGGTCAGTTGGAGACAGCAACTGCTCACTCTTTAAGCACCTATTATGTTCAAAGTACTTTCTATATCTCATTTCATCTTCAGCCCTGAGAGTTGGTTGCACAAGCTGAATTTTGCAGTGGAGCAAAGGAAAGCTGAAAAGATGAAGTAATTTGCCCAGGGCCACAGAGGGAGAAGGAGGAGCTAGGAGTCGATGCCAGGTCTGTCTGACTGCTCTACACCAGACAAGACATTCCCTCCCCTCCCCTGTCCCTGTCCCTGTCTGCGCCTCCTCACAGTCCATCAAGCTGAGCAGTAAATCAGAGTTATAATGCTGATGAGTTTCTCCCTCCTGGGTGACGTGCCCTTTAGTGGGGTTACTCAGGTGTCAGAATCACCCACAGGGCCAGTTAAACACAGATACTCCCTCCTCTAGCTTCTGATTCAGGGGATCTGCGGCGGGGGCCCAAGAATTTGCATTTCTAATAAACTCCCAAGTCATGCGATGCTGCTGGGGATGGGATGGGGCGGAGACAGACCTCACTTTGAGAACCACTGCTCCAAATGTAAAAAGATTGAGTCTCCAATGATGGAGTTCTCAGGTTTATAGCAGGAAAATATTTGGAGCTCAAGAGATTTTTCCAGAGACCCTGAAATTACATCAAGCAGGCAGCCGCCTCCTCGTCCCCAGGCAGGCTGCTTTTCTCAAGTCTTTGTTCTTCAAGGTGAGCCAGAGAATGTGTTCTGTAACTTGATCTTTGGAAAAGGGAACCTCAGTGCTTGTGTCTCTAGTGCTGGTCTTGCTGTGCCGAGGGCCAGAACTGCCAAACACAAAGGAAAAGGAAAAAGAAAACAGAGACAGCAGCTGCGGAGCTACCCCAGAGGCTGTGGCTCTGGGCTTTTCATTAGCTGGGACCCTATCTGCCCTCAGGGTCGAGTCCGACACAGGCTGACAAGCCACAGCAGATGCGCCCACTCACAGCAACTGCCCCCACCTGCCCAGTCAGCAATACGGAACAGGGAGGGGGTTAAAAGGCAGAGTGATTGCTCATCTCGCAGCACCCCGCCCAGGATGGGGAAGCTGCCTCCCTGTCTGACACATTCAGGGTGCAAGAGTCAGCATCACGCTCATGCGGAGTTCCCAGGAACACTATCCTACAGACAGTGGCAAATGCAGGCAGGTATGCGAAGAGTTAGGTAAGGAGGGCTCTGTCAGAATAACCGTGAAAACTCAAGTCCCAGCCACTGCTCATGCTAATAAGAGCCCACATATTAGTGTTGAGGACTGTAGTTTATGGTTGGCTCCTCACAAGGGACTTGGTGTATATCACAAAGACTTGGAAAAACCTTTTCAGTAAAATAATGGTAGCAACAACAATGACCATTTTTGAGCTCTTACTAAGTGCTGGGCCAGGCCAAACGTGACTCCTTTAATCCTCACACCAAATTCAAGAGGAAAGCATTATTGTTTCAATTTAATGTTGAGGAAATAGAGGCCCAGAGAGGCTACCCAGCGAATAATGGGCAGAACCAGGATTTGAACCCACATTCCAAAGCTTTTTCCACCGGATGAACAGCTTTCACTGAGT
This sequence comes from Hylobates moloch, assembly GCF_009828535.3. NCBI lineage: Eukaryota > Metazoa > Chordata > Mammalia > Primates > Hylobatidae > Hylobates > Hylobates moloch. The sequence continues at coordinate 59,570,621 of NW_026652289.1, forward strand.
ATAAGAAGGGAATCACTGACATGGTAAAGAGAACTTTAGCCTAAAATTCGAGGGGGTTGAAAGGAGGCCAGATAAAATGGCCAAACCAGATTCAGTGGAAGCATCCTTTGCTCTTCCACTGATTTTTCTATTTGATGATTAAATGTGTTAAATAACACCTCCCATCTTTAAAAAGCCCTCCCTTGACTCCACTGCTTCCTTCAATTACTGCTCCATTTCTCTGCAAACCTCCACAAAGTTGTCTGTACTAGTGTAAGAAGATGTACACAGTGAGCTGAGGAGGAGGGGAGAGGCATCCTCCCCAGTGTCCTTAAAGGCAGCAGCGTAGTGGGCAGGGCTAGTCTTGCTTCCCTCTCCCACTGCTCTCTCTGCCTCCCTAGGAAGGGCGCTGTCTACCCTGAGGCTGAGGAAGAGCTCTGGTAATAGGAAAATAAACTAAGAGCCCAGAGAGGGGCCTGGGTCCTGCTCACCTGGAGGTTGGGCATGCAGTCTGAGGTGTGTGTGTTGTTCAGACTTCATTCTCTAGTTCCAGTTACACTCAATCTGAAAGAAACCAACATTTGTGGAAAACTCACAGTATGCTAGATATTGTGCTAGATGTTTAATATTCTTTATCTCATTTGCTTCTCAGATAATGTAATAGGCTGTCTTTATTTCTACAGAGGAGAAAACTGAGGCACAAAGAGGTTAAAGTCCTTTACTAAGGCACCCAGCACGTGTGAAGCCAGAACTTAAATCCAAGAAAGGGACTGGGAAGAGCTTGCCCTGCTGACTTTATCTCAAAGGTATCCCGAAGAGTATATGGGATGGGGGAAAGGCAACACAGCAGCCACAATGACCTAAAACCCACCTAGACCCTCATTTTAAGTCTTGACACCCTGAAGAGAGTCTAGCCACCCAGCCTTGGAGGTGGACAACCTGGTTCCTGCCCAAATACTTAGTTCATGGGAAACATGGCATGGTGATCCCAGATCCACACATTTTTGTAGCGCACATGGTCAGGAGGAGCACCTGATGCCATCATTTTAAGCAGGCCAGAAAGAAACGAGTGAAGGATGTTGGCAGCAATCCCATGATTTAGGCAGCCTGAAGGTGGGGGCCTTTCCAGAGGAGATGGGATTGTGGACCTGCTGGGTTAGGAGGCAGGTTGTGTGGTGGTTGAAAGAAGGGATCTGGCCCAGGCGCAGTGGCTCACACCTGTAATCCCAGCACTTTGGGAGCCTAAGGCAGGAAGATTGTTTGAGCCCAGGAGTTCGCCTTTGGAGCGGCTGCCCACTCTTTGTGTCTTCCAGCAGTGGCAACAGCTCTGAAGAAGTAATGGGGTGGTCTGTGGGATGTAGTTCAGGCTACCATGCCTGGGCAACATGATGAGACCCTACCGCTACAAAAAAATAAAAAAATTAGCTGGGCATGGTGGCATGTGCCTGTAGTCCTGGCTACTTAGGAGGCTGAAGTGGGAAGATCAAGTAAACCCAGGAAGTCAAGGCTGCAGTGGGCTGTGTTCATGCCACTGCACTTCCAGCCGGGGCAACAGAGAGAGACCCTGTCTCAAAAAACGAAAAAAAAGAAAGAAGAAATCTGGACTCGGCTCTGCTGACCAGCTGTGTTTGCTAACTGCCCCCAGCCTAAGGAGTCCCATCTCTAAAATGAGAACAACTTTTCTTTGTAGGATGCTGTGAAAATTCGATGAGATAAAATATGTGACGCACCTGGCACGGCTCCTGGCACATAAACGATGGCTTCATAAATGGCAGCTAGCTAGTACCGAGGAGAACTGAGTTGGCTTTTGGAAGCTAAGGGAAGGGAGCTACCACTCAGAGAGGAGTGAGGCTGCTTCTTTCTATCCTCAGACCTAAGAAGGAACAGGTTCAACATCCGGGCCACATCCCCACAAGGTTCTTAGGGATGAATCCCAAGAATTCATGGAGATTCTCCTCAGACCCATAAAGAATTCTGCTGCCAGGCTGCTGAAGGATGGAGGCTTCTTAATGTCTAAGTATGACTTATTTCCCTGCAGCTCCTCATGAAGACAGGATAAGGAACTGCCTCTGTCTGCAGACCCTTGGCACAGTTAACCACTCCTGTGTCTCCCAGCAGTGGCAGCAGCTCTGGAGAGATAATGGGTGATCTGGAACAGCCAGGGATGTGGTTCAGAACCAAGATTATCTCAGCCAGTGCAGCTGACAAGAGACAGTTTTACAGCACGAGCACCGTGTCCGCATGTTGTGATTGCTCCTTGAGGCGGCTGCCTGCTTCACTGTTACCCCGGCCAGCCCACCCACCACACCCTGCTCCAACGCATAGGTTTCCTGGTTCTCACCACAACTGAGCTGTCCCCATCAAGACAGCCCTGAACACAGTAGATGAAAGAGATTGGTGCCGTCCTTTTTCAAAAAAGGCTTAGAAATGCCGTTGCCCATTAAGCAAGACTGTCGGCAAGAAGCAGGAACCACGAGGCATATCCCTACCTTCAAAGAATATACGATTCAGCTGAAAGTGCAGAGGAAAATCACAAAGCGTGTTATTAAAGATCAAAAGGAATGTCCCAGGCAATAAGTTCTTGAACCGTTTGAAGCTGACAGATTACTGGATCCTGGGGTGTGGCAGGGAAGGCTTCCTGGCAGGTGTGAGGTTTGAGCTGGGCATTGGGTAAGAAGGATTTTACTAAGAGAGAGAAATGGAAGGTGTTTTCTTTCCAGGTGAGAGGCTGGCAAGAACAAAGGTATGAGGGCAGGAAAGTGCACAACAGGTTTTGGGCTAAGGAGGAGGCTAATTTGAAGTGGGCAACCTGTACTCGAGGGGCACAGAGGCAGAGGAAGTGGGGGAGGCCACGCCTTTGAAGGGAGGCTTGGGCTCACTCTCAGAGGCAGCAGGGAGCCACGGCGGGGTCTTGAGTCTGGGAGTGGTCTGTTAAAGCTTGGCAGAAGTGTGCAGGGTGGATTGTGGGGTAGAGGTGAGGTTGCCACAATGCAATGCTGCAACAAAGCAAGTGGTGATGAGGACACAGACCACTGTGGCCGCCACAGACACAAGCAGGAAGAGAGTGGCCGGGTTCGACTGGAAGAAGACTTGAAGAGGTGGCACTGTCTGTGGGAGCTGAGAAGGAGCTGGAGTCTGATGGGACACTCCAGCTCTCCAGCCAGACCAATTGAATAAAAGGTGTCAGAGAATCACAAAAGGAAAAAAGGTAGTGAGAGAAGGGGCCCAGTTTTCTGGGAAGTTGACAGGAAATGTAGAATACAAACCATTTTGTGTGAGATAGGGAGTAAGGAATCTGCAGCAGGAGATGGTCTTGAGAAGGTTTCTCCAAGAATCTAGAGACAATAGCAGCAATACCAGATGCCCATGGGGGAAGCCTCAGTTCAAACAACATTCATTTCCCCCTCCTGGGCCCCTCTTAATCCCCAGCCCTTCAGTCATGAGGAGAAGCCCCACTCCACTGCCCTCATCCTGACTCATCATTTAATCCTTTCACTCCCCAATAATAGGAGCCATGTAACAATGATATTGTTGCACCCAGCAGCAATTTAACAGTAAAAAGGTTAATTATATTTTTTAAAAATCAATGCAAAAAGAAGACGTTCAAACAGTTGGGCAGACTAATTGAAAGCTAATGTTGTCACTAAATTGAATTTCAAATGAATTTTACATTCATGGTTCATTTTGCTAATTTCATTCTCTGCATCCTGTAATTTGTTGACAGTGATTGATTATTTAAGTGAATAATCTGTGTACTAGGATCATTTAGTAATAGAAAATGCCACACATGATCATAATGTTAATGAATGCTATTTACTTAAATTTCTACTGCCTATTTAGCTTGTAGGACATATTGGACCAACAGACATAGCCCCAAGATTCAGGGGATTAGAATGATCTATAGCCATTGGGGTCACTTTCACAGCATGGGGGTGGATGGGTCCCTGTACCTTTAAGACACTAGGCCACATTTGTACTTTATTCATGGATCAACTGTCATTATTTTTTTTGTTTTGTTCTTTCAGCAAAGAGAAAACAGAAACACAATATCACCCCCTGCCCATATTTCCGGGATTTGACATCCAGGAATCTCTTTTGGAGAGATTATTGATTATGCTAGTCTTGAGAAAAACATGACTTGTGTCAGGGGAGTAAGGAGGAAGGGTGAAAAGAAGCTTATGATGGAGCTAAAGTAGTGCTATCTGAATAGAGCTACAGTTAAACATTTTAAATATATATATTTTCTAGAGCCTAAATTTCTGAAATTTCAATGTGTATCGGAATCACCTGGATGCTGGTTTAAAATGTAGATTCCCATGCTCTGTTGCCTAGGAAATCCAGGAAGGGACCCTGAAATCTGCATGTTAAATAAACATCCAAAGTGATGTTAATGTGAGTTCCCCTGGTTAGCATTTTCAGAAACACTGATCATCTCTGAACACTCACTGTGACCTGCCTCAGACTCTTTTCCCAACTGGTTTTGATTCACTCTATTCCCTGCTACTTTTTCACCTACCTTCAAAACAACTTTGTGAAATCATTGGTATTATTTTCCCCCTGTTACGAATGAAGAAACTGAGGCACAGAGTTTAAGTATGTCGTGATTAAAAGTCCAGATTCTGGTAAAGACCTGGAAAAGAGTCTTGCTTTTGATTCTTACCAACTGTGATAACGCTGGGCAAGTAAGTTACTTAACCCCTCTGAGCTTCAGTTTTTTAAAGTGTAAATGGTAATACTAATCCCTCCCTGATAGAGGGATTAAGTGGGATTAAACAAAGTACATTGCATAATGCCGAGTGCCTAGTAAGCATCCAATGAACTACTGCGATTGCTCTTAGCTGACTCTGTACGTCAGCCCCACCCAGAATGAGACCAAGAGAAGCAGAGAACGCCAAGAATGAGGTGGCCAGCCCCTGCTGGGGGTTAGCGGGTGAGGGGGACTTGAACCACGTAAACAAATGATCTGACCCAAAGTTTATTAAAAATTTCATTTGAAAAGTTCAGTTATCTTAAAAATACACTATTCCACAGTGATACATTCACACGTGTCAAAATAATCTCTATAAAAGTTTCCAAGGGCCAGGCGCAGTGGCTCACACCTGTAATCCCAGCACTTTGGGAAGCTGAGGCGGGCGGATCACGAGGTCAGGAGATCGAAACCATCCTGGCTAACATGGTGGAACCCTGTCACTACTAAAAATACAAAAAATTAGCTGGGCGTGGTGGTGGGCGCCTGTAGTCCCAGCTACTCGGGAGGCTGAGGCAGGAGAATGGCATGAACCCGGGAGGCAGAGCTTGCAGTGAGCTGAGATTGCGCCACTGCACTCCGGTCTGGGAGACAGAGCGAGACTCCGTCTCAAAAAAAAAAAAAAAGTTTCCAGCATTGGCACCTAAATATCAAGGTATTTAAAACAACCTAAATGCCCATTATTAAATCATTTTAAGGTTTATGCATACCATGAAAAGCTACGCTGCTAGAAAAAGGAATGAGGGACTTTTTATGTGCGGATATGAAATACCTTCAAGTTTCAGTGTTAATTAAAATAAGCAGCGATATTTAAGTGGATAAATAAAGTCTAGAAGGAAAGAAAAGAAACTGATTATCAGTTGCCACTGGGCAGAGTAACAGAATTGGGGCTGGATGGATGGTGTGGGAGGAAGACCTTTTGCTGTAAATCTTTTGTGCACTTACAAATTTTGTACGATGTGAATATATGACAGTCGGAAAATAATAATCAAATAAAATACAAAAAGTATACTAATAGCTGTTTATTTATTCATTCACACCACAAATATTTATTGAGCCTCTGCTATATGTTCGACCCTCTTCTAACTCAACAATTAACAAACAGGTAAGAATCCCTGCCCTATGGGTTTATGTTCTTTTTTTTTTTTTTTTCTTTTTTTGACAGAGTTTTGCTCTGTTGCCAGGCTGGAGTGTAGCGGCATGATCGCGGCTCGCTGCAACCTCTGCCTACCAGGTTCAAGTGATTCTCGTGCCTCAGCGTCCCAAGTAGCTGGGATTACAGGTAGACACCACCACGCCTGGCTCATTTTTGTATTTTAGTAGAGACGGGATTTCACCATGTTGGCCAGGCTGGTCTCAAACTCCTGACCTCAAGTCATCCACCTGCCTCAGCCTCCCAAAGTGCTGGGATTAAAGGTGTGAGCCACCATGCCCGGCCTGTGGGTTTATATTCTGATGGAAGAGAAACAATAAACATAATAAGTGAATGACATGTAAAGCACACTAGAAATAATAGATTCTGAGAGTGGGCTGGGGAGTAAAGCCAAGTAAGAAAAGTGGGGGATGCTGAGGGTTCCCATGTTTAAGAGGGTGGTCCGGGGAGGACTCTCTGAGATGATGCGGTTTCTACAAACTTAATGGAGGCAAAGGTGTGAGCCCTGCAGATACCTGGGGGAAGAACCTTCCAGACAGAGGGAGCAGCCAGTGCATGGCTCTAAGGGGGACAGCACTCCGCATGTTCAAAGAACAGAGGGGAGGCTATTGTGGTTGGACTGGGACAGGCAAGATGGAGAGAGGTGGGAAAGAGAGAGGTAGAGGGAGTGGGAAAGGAGGGGGCAGTTCAGACAGGGCCTTTCAAGCCATGCAAAGAATTTAGCTTTTATTTTGAGTTAAACTGAGAGCCACTGGAAGTCTTTGAGTTGAGTACAGTGGTCTGACATGTTCTAATAGGATTGCTCTAGCTTAGGTATTGAGAAAGGGCCATGGGGAGGTAAGGGTGAAAACAGGACCAATTAGGAGGCTATTACAGTAATCCAGGTGAATGATCACCATGACTATATTCGTTTCCTAGGGCTGCTGTAACAGATTACCACAAACTGTGTGGGTTGAAACAACTGAAATGTATTTTCTCACAGTTCTGGGGACCAGAAATCCCAATCAAGGTGCCAGCAGGGATGTGCTCCTGCCAAAGGCTCTAGGGGAATCCTTCCTTGCCTCCAGCTTCTGCTGGTTCTAGGCATCTGTAACTTGGGGCTTCACCTCTTTAATCTCTGCCTCTGTCTTCACATGGCCTTCTCCCTGTGTCCCCGTGTTTCTAATCTCCCTCTGCCTTTCTCTTACAAGAGTACCTGCCATTGGCGTTAAGGCCCATTATAAATCCAGGATGATCTCATCTAGTAGTCCTTAATTATACCTGTAAAGGCCCCTTTTCCAAATAAGGTCCTATTCATAGGTTCCTGGGGTTAGGACTTGGAGATATCTTTCTGGGGCCCACAATTCAACCCACCACAGTGGCTAAGAATCAGGATGATAGCATGAAAAGATTCTTGATACATTTTAAAGGTAGAGCCAACAGGATCTGAGAAATAAGAGAATGAGAGGAGTCAAGAATCCAAGGTTTCTGTCTGAGCAACTACAAGGATGGAGTTGTCAGCAATTGAGATTAGGAAGTTGCAGGTGGATCAGACTGGAGGGAAGTGTAAATCCAAGGTTCAGTATTAAAGATCTTAAGTTTGAGATGATTATTATGCCTCCAAGGGGAGATGGCAGTAGACAGATGGATATAAATGCTGGAGTCAAGGACTGAATTCTAGGCTGGACATATGAATCTGAGTCATCAGCATATAGATGGCATTTAAAGCTATAAAGCAGGATGAGATCTTCTTAGCATTGACTGTGTCAGAAGGCAAGAAGAAGATCTGTGTCCAGGTCCTGTGCTGGGCTGTAGGCTTAGATGAATTTGATGACCCTTGCTCCCAAGTAGCCCATGGTCCAGAGTGGAAGACAGATGGGCTCACAAATCAATGCTCAGACGTGTCCAATTGCCGGCCTCCCTTCTTCCCAAAGCAGCTCCCTGGCTACCATGAGCGATAACCACTCTTCCTCAACACATCTTCCAAATGGCTGATAGGTCATGACTTCCTTTAATGATTCATTCTTCTGGACATCCTCATGCATCAAAGAGTAAGAGCAAGAGAAGAGGGAAGGCAAAGCCCCTTATGGTTTGGGTAAATTCCTTGCACTCCTGAGGAAGGACCCGGGCTGTGGTATCTCCAAGTTCATCTCCACCACAGCAGAGGGTTCTCATTTCTGATTTTGCTTTCCAAACAAAAGGCCAGTTAGATTCATCTCCTCAGATGAGGATAATGGCCTCTCTGGGTGGCATTGTCAGCTTCTCTTCACTTCAGCAGTCTTCAACCTCCATTCTTACTTGTTGAAAGATAAGAAAACAAATATATTGGCAGGTTGCCATGAAGTATTTTCTTCCCAAATCCAATATACTATGTGTGATTCAAATCTATTTATACTCTTAAAAAATTAAAATCAATGCTTCTAATTGCAGCATGGGCATTTGTTGTTATCAAGTTTGCCTTTGCAATGAAGAGTCTGGTGAGAGCTTTCTCTATTCAGGAAGGTTGTATGTTCTCTCAGGTGGCTGATGGGGCCAAGGTCCTGGCATAGGCAGGGGTGGTCAGTACGAGCAAAGCCAAGGTCAAGAGTGTCAGACTTTTTTGGACTGTCAATTTCATTATATTTTAATGGCCACAGAATATAAGTTGAAATTATGCTTCGGCGGGTATAGAAAGGCAGGAATTTGCCTGTACTACTGGAGTTTCCATCGGTACAGCAAATTCATACATCATTTAAAATGTACGTATCCTCCAACCCAGTCATTCCTTGTATGGGAACAGAACCTACAAATATCCTCACATATGTACACAAAGCATATTGCAAAGATATTACTTGCAGCACTCAGTAATAAGCATAAAACTGGAAAAAACATTAGAGTCCACAACAGATTTTATGTACCATCTATAAAATGGAATACTCTGGTTCTTAAGAAAGGATGGATGCATTTTCTTGCTAGGGATGCCATAACAAATACCATAAACTGGGTGGCTTACACATCAGAAATTTACTTTCTCACAGCTCTGGAGTCTACAAGTCCAAGATCAAGGTGTCAGCAGGGTTGGTTTCCTCTGAGGGCCCTCTCCTTGGCTTGCAGATGGCAGCCTTCCCACTGTGTCTTCACATAGTCATCTTCTGTGTGGGCATGTCTGGTGTTTCTTTCTATTTGTGTCCTGATCTCTTTTTTTTTTTTTTTTTTGAGGCAAAGTCTTGCTCTGTCACCCAGGCTGGAGTGTAGTGGCATGATCTGGGTTCACTGCAACCTCCGCCTCCCAGGTTCAAGCAATTCTCCTCGCTCAGCCTCCTGAGTAGTTGTGATTACAGGTGCCTGTCACCATGCCCAGCTAATTTTTTGTAATTTTAGTAGAGACGGGGTTTCGCCATGTTGTCCTGGCTGGTCTTGAACTCCTGACCTCAAGTGATCACCTGCCTCAGCCTCCTAAAGTGCTGGGATTACAGATATGAGCCACTGCACCCAGTCCTGATCTCCTTTTCTTATAAGGATACTGGTCATACTAGATTAGGGTCCACCCTAATAATCCCATTTTAACTTAATTACCTCGTAAAAGGTCCTATTTCCACACAGAGTTGCATGCTAAAGTACTGTGGGGTTAGGGCTTCAACATCTGAATTTGTGGGTGGGACACAATTCAGCCCATAGCACTGGATTAGCTCCATGTACGCTCACTTGGAAAAGTGGCCATGACACCTGCTTCGAGAAAGAAGCAAGGTACAGAACAATATGCATAGGATGATCCCAATGTTGCTTTAAAATTGTGTGTGTGTGTGTGTGTGTGTGTGTGTGTGTGTGTGTGTGTAGAAAAACATCAGCAAGGGCATGAACCAAACAGTTAACAGTGGCTCTTTCTGAAGAGTAGAATGGGAGTGAGGAGGACTCCAACTTTTATTTTAGTTTATAAATGCCCGTGTTTGCTTTTAAAAATAATGACCATACAGTAAGTTTGTAATTTAATTTTTGCAAATCTGACAGGACAAAAAGAGGAAGGCTGCTTTTGCTCACTGGGAAGATTCACTGACAATACATGTGTCTGGGTATTTTCATCATCAGCACTGTCATCATTACTATATCAAGTGCCTACTATGTGCCAGGTGTTTTACTCTCAATCTGATTTGGCTCTCACCATAATTCTGTAAGCTATATATTAGTATTTCCTTTTTATGGATGAAGAACTCGGGCCCAGAGAGGTTAAACAATTGCTCCAAAGCCACAGGGTAAGGTAATTGACCACCTGGGTCTTCCATCGGCCATCCACTGGGCCATGCAGATGGCTTGAACCAAGTCTTTCCCTTTGACAGAAAAACAACTTGGGGTACCTGCTGCTGATGTTGTTGATGGTAGGAGATTGGTGACATTTCCTTATAAAGAGGTGTTCCCTCTGGCTAATGGGGGCTAGTCTAGGAGATGACCATGACTAGTTTTTCAATTGCTTCTCCTTCAAGCTAACATTCATGAGTGCCCACTACATACCCAGTTCTGTTATAACTGCCTAATATCTACTAATGGGCCCCTCACAACAACCTCATTTATCAATGAAAATAATAAGGCACAAAGAGTGCAAAAAAGGGAGGGAATTTGAGTGAGCATGTGCTGCTGTCTTTATGCAAGCTGCTAAACAGCTTGGTGCTCTGCCTCAGTTACAATAACAGGGAGGCAGGAAGAGCATCAGTGATACAAGTTCCTTGATAAATCAAAGGCTCAATTGAAAAACGTGGACCAGATGGCAGTAGAAGTAAATATGTAAATGGGTAAGTAAATGGGTTCATCGTTAAGTGAAATAATGAATGTTGCAGTGCCATGGACAGTGCCTGGTACAGTGTATATCCTCCTGGACAAGCAGGAGCTGTCTCAGACCACAGGCAAACGGCTAGCTGCCTGGGTCGGACACTGGGCAGGGGCCAGTGATCCTGTGTCTGCAGAGTGTGGGCATATACCCAGGGGTGAACCCGAGACCTAGAACCAAATATACAATTCAATCAGGAATCATTCTTGGAATTCCAGACCAGAGTGGAGAGTTCAGACTCATCTGGAGGACAGCCTGGGGTTTCTTCCTTGGTCACTGGGGCAGAGCTGATGGAAGGGTCTCTGCATTAGATGGGAAGTGAGAATGAGGGAACTGGGCAGTCTTGAGCTCATAGCAGGTGCTGAACATAGGCTAGTTTCTTTTTACTCTGAAGGTAAGGGGTGTTCATTAGTGCATTGGTGACATTTGGGGTACCTTGGAGCATCACATTTCTAGCCAAGTTTTTTTGAGACTAGGTTTTAGCTCTGTTGCCCAGACTGGAGTGCAGTGGCATGATCATAGCTCACTGTAGCCTCAACCTTCTGGGCTCAGATGATCCTCCCACCTCAGCTTCTCGAGTAGCTGGGACTACAGGCATGTGCCACCCTGCCCTGCTAATTTTAAAAAAATGTTTTTGTAGAGATGGGGGTCTTACTATGTTGTCCAGGCTTAATCAAAACTTTTATTAATGCCTTTAGGACTTGTCAGACTTCATTGAGTTACTGAATCCAGCTGGTGATTTGATGTAAGAGGTTAATGTTCAAAGCTATGCCAAAAGCAGGTTGGGGAAAAATAGCACAAACTCTGTAAGACAGAATGGGGACCAACAGAGATAAATGCAAAGCCATGTAGGTAGGTTCAACATATCATTGCACAAGATGGCTTGAGAGGTCAGGCTGGACAACACTCACATGAAGACTTGGAGGTCCTTAGCCACCAGTTTCATGTGAATTTAAAGTATAATGTGACACAACTGCTGGAAAAATGATTGCAAATTTAGTCTGCATTCCTAGAAGCGTGGTGTGTAGGTCTAGTGAAGGGCAAGTTCCACTGGCCTTAGACTTCATCTGGGGAGTGAGTCCAGTTGGTGACCAGCAACATCAGTTGTCAAGCAGCAGCCCAGGGGCTGGATCCAGCCTGTAGAATATTGTTCGGGCCACATGATGCTGTGAAAAAATGAAAAATAGAAAAAAAAGTCTGATAAAGATGAAAAGTTTTCAAATGAAAACCCAGTAGCTTTGGAAAAGCTCAGAGAAGCTGTCACCCTCCTTTACTAGCAACACCTGGCAGGCTCTGAGTAGCGCCTGTGTCCTTTAGATCAAGCATCTGCTGCCAGTTTGCCACAGTGCTCACCACTCCCTCTTGTCCCACAGTAGCAAGGTTGAGTGCTCATTGCCTTTTATCATTGCATTTGTAGAGGAAAGCATCTCTATACCCATGTCTCTAAGGAAAGTGGGAGAATTAAAGAGTGAGGCAGCCATATGATTTTACCATACCTCTATTTATCTTCATTACTGTCCTGGTGTCTGTAGAACTTTGAATTTGCGATCCTTGAATACAGTACACATAGAAGAAGAAACACAGCATTTAAGAAGGGAAGGTTAGCATGGCTGTAGATGTTTAGCATAGAGAAGAAAAAGCTCAGAGGATGCATTATTGGAAGGACTATTGTAGGTCAGAGGGATCAGCCTGTGTTACTCCAGAGGGTAGACCAGATGATGAGAGATTCAGAAAAGCAGACTTCAACTTAATAGGATGGGTTTTTCAAATAGGAATGAGTTGTCTAGAGGAATGGAGACCTGGAAGAGGTGAGCAGAGATTGTTATGGGATGGCATCAAAAGAAGTAAGGAGAGGCAATACACATAAGCCAGGAAATCTGGTCCCCCTGTTTATTTACCATGGCCTTGAACAAGTTATGTAACTTGATGTCTGTAAAGTGGACATTGAAATCATACCACCCGTTAGAGATGTGGTGCAGGTAAAATCAAAGATTGCCAGTAAATTATTTTGCATAACGCTTAGCATGTGATAAACACTCAATAAATTCTAGCTACTATTATTTGCAATTCAGTGAAAGGCTGGATAATTTATCTGAGAGCATTGCCAAGTCTAAGTTCTGTGATATTATGTCTCATTCATCTCCATTTCCTCTCTCCAAGAAGTTGCTAAAAAGAAAGAAAATGAGTGAATTTCAATCTTATTTTCTTTTATTGCTTCTCTCCCCACCCCCGCCAAGGCGCTTCTAACTCTTGAAATGGCCACAGGCTAACTATGAGAACTGCAAACTTTGTATTTAGCTTCTTCTATGACCTCTTCTCTTGTACCAACCATCCTGGAAGTCTGCTAAGGTTTGCAGAAGATATGCTCATTTGAAAATGTTTGCTGATCTCCTTTGCTTCCAATCTAAAGTTGATTGCCCTGAAACCTTTTATTAGTAGTGATGGTATCAATGGGCTGCATCAAGTTCAAGATCAATCAGCTCTTTATGAAATGAACCTGGAAGAAGCAGGCAGACAAATACAAAATGCTGAGCCATTAAATCAAGATGAGACCTCTTCCTTCAAACATGGGATAAATGTGTGCTGGCTATATGGGTTGCTGGGCTTGTGGTTTTATGACTAAATTTGGTACAGAAGGGAAAAATCATGAGAGAAACACGTTTGTTCTTTTTTTAGTAAGATGGCTGTGGCAGACACTGCAAAATATACACCTATTCCTCCCTCTTCCTTACTAGTCAAAAACCCTGTTTTGTTCAGAATACCAATTTGCCCAGTTAATCACACTTCGTCAGTCCCCCTCGGTGCAGCTGGTTCTGACCAATGAAACAAAAGCAGACTTCTTGTTGCATGAGAATA